>NC_059540.1:5795000-7045000 GCF_905220415.1 Colias croceus | reverse complement strand
GTAACTTATACCAATGGAGCTACGCTCGTAAGCTTATTTTTGGGTGATATCTCGGAAACTATCCATCTAAGGGCAAAAATTATATAGACCTTTTTTTGTAGAAAATACAGCATTTTTCATCCCGTAGGTAAACTTTTTTGTAAAAATTAACGTTTACGATTTAGGGCCCATTTAATGAACCGGTTTATCTTTGCTTGGACGGTTGGACAGGTGTAAAATCGAATATTTCAAGGCATAGAATGTAATGCATCGACCTGTAGTAAATACTTAAAAATTAATAATTTATTTCAGTACGGATACGTACTATCCTCGGATAAAGATATCCAAAACATCACTTTTGACAACATAACAATATTTAATTAAATATATCGACTGAATTATATCCTAAAAACATCAGTCATTTTTCGATACGTAGATATTGAATTTACAAGATCAAATTAAATTACTAGTAACAATAATCCAGTTATACAGGGTCAGTTGATCACTACTTACAAACATATTATGTAGGTATTACAAAACTTTGCTAGAAACAAAGTCCACCAAAAACCACTGCAGATTTTTGTCCGTCTATTCGCGATAAACTCTAAAGTCTAAACCTAATACACTACTACAGCATGGTACCTACATACCTAGTAAAAAATCGTAGGTAATAAAAATACATACTTATTTCGGTAGATAATTATGGTAGATAATAAAATGCATATTATCTGTGGTACCTTAGTACCTACCTACTACAATCTATTCAATGTTTATTCTGATTTCATCAGTGAATTGCACAGTTCTTGGAGAAGTCACGGGGGAAAGCTAGTCTTATAGGTACAGAATTAGGTACCTATATCACAGTAAATGTTACCCCACCCCCATGTTATAAAACGGACTATATTATATATATTTTATAAGCTTTTAAAACAAAGTCGTGTCTCGCGTATAATGTATGTATGTGTGTAATATGTAAGTATGCTTAGATCTTTAAAACTTGGCAACGGATTATGATTAGGCTTTTTTTCTTAAGAAAATTTTAATATAACTCATGATGACATAACATGATGAAAAAATAGCTACAAGCAAGGCATTGATATAAAAAAAATGTGTGCATGTACAAGACTAGTGCAAACTAGTGTTTTTTTCCAACCCTGATAAAGAAGTTTCACTTCAAAACTCAAAACAATTTGTATTAAGGTAATTTTTCAGAATGTGATGGAAAATTGAAAACAAAACTTATAAAACAATTCCAATATGTACCTAATGCGTTAAATAAAAAAGTATTCAACTTAATTTAAACACATAAAATTACCACTTACAGTGCAATTTGATATTTTTTATTATGGTATAGGAAGTAGCAACGTTGTAGTACGGGAGCTAGCAACGTTTAAAAAAAAGTCATTTTAGTATAGTTGGGTTTTTGATATACTGTTTCTCTTGCTATTTCGGTTAGAGTCCGGGCTGTCTGGCTGGCCGCAGTGGTTGCGTTTATTAGTGCGCATCTTATCTGCACAGGAAAATATCCTTAATTTAAAGTCATTTTTTAATCTTTTGCCTTTAGATAGATCCATCAGACATAATTTTTTTATTGCAAGACGTTTTTTTCGTTGTAAAATAGGTGCCATACGCAATTTTTATTTCAAAATAACTAAAATGTCATCGAAATAAGTGAAATTACATCAACATGAGTCCGCTTAAAAGGTAAGTAATAACTTTATTATTTATATTATATTATCCTTTTTTAATACTTATATTGAATAATTAGTAAACTAATATTTTTAATAGATGGTTTCATATTTATTACACTTTTGGGTATAAATATGAATTTGATGATATTTGTATTTTCTAGTGTTTTGTTTTACGCGAGTATTAAACATTTTGAAATTAAAGACTTGGGAAAATAATACAATGAATAAATCGCGTTTAAAATCCGTTAAAAAGTCTTTAATTTCTTGATGATATTTGGTTTTTATCAAGTTTACATTAACGTCCTATTTGAGGTTCGTTGGGAAAAAGGAGGCGATATGGTAGATTGTTGCAAAAAACTGTAAATAGTAAAGTGAATATTATATATAGTATAAGTAACACAGTGATTACTTATCCTTCACTGGGACTCATGTTGATGGAATTTCACTTATTTCGATGATATTTTAATTATTTTGAAATAAAAATTGCGTCTGGCACCTATTTAACAACGAAAAAAACGTCTTGCAATAAAAAATGTATGTCTAATGGATCTATCTAAAGGCAAAAGATTAAAAATTACGCGTTAAAAAATGACTTTAAATTAAGGATATTTTCCTGTGCAGATAAGATGCGCACTAATAAACGCAACCACTGCGGCCAGCCAGACAGCCCGGACTGTAACCGAAATAGCAAGAGGAACAGCATATCAAAGAACCAACTATACTAAAATGCTCACTTGTCAACGTTGCTACCTCCTAGAATATTGACAAGAGAGAATTTTAGTATAGTTGGTTCTTTGATATACTCTTCCTCTTGCTATTTCGGTTAGAGTTCGGGCTGTTTGGCTGGCCGCAGTTGTTGCGTTTATTAGTGCGCATCTTATCTGCACAGGAAAATATCCTTAATTGATGACATTTTAGTTATTTTGAAATAAAAAAATTGCGTATGGCACCTATTTTAACAACGAAAAAAACGTCTTGCAATAAAAAAATTATGTCTGATGAATCTATCTAAGGGCAAAAGATTAAAAATTACGCGTTAATAAATGACTTTAAAGTTAAGTATATTTTCCTGTGCGCACTAATAAACGCGGTAGGTAGTGGTTGACTACCGCCAGCCAGACAGCCCGGACTCTAACCGAAATAGCAAGAGAAACAGTATATCAAAAACCCAACTATACTAAAATGACTTTTTTTAAAACGTTGCTAGCTCCCGTACCATTAGTTATAGACCGGGAGATACTGACACTTTCGCTATTTTCCGACGAGTTCGACTAACGCCCACGCGACTAAGCCGCCGGTACCAGCGTTCACACCATCGTTTTTCTTTTTGTCATTGCGTACTAAGACCCCTGTAGAACCGCCATCCTGTTACAAATGACTCGAAATTTTGTGTCAGTATCTCCCGGTCTATTACTGTAAAGCAATTTATTGATTGATCAAGGATTGATCCTAAAACATTGTTGAATTGTGTTTTATTTTTTACAGCGGACTGAAACTATCGACGCCTCATTATCAAATACCCGCAGCGCCAAAGCTGGTCTGTACGCCATGAGTGACCAAGTACGTTATGATTTTTTTTTCTCTAATACCAATTATTTGTTTTTACCCATTTTGGTAATCTGTGTAGATTTAAAGTAATGCATCAAAAAGAAAATATAAATTTGTACGTGCTAAACTAACGAAGAAAAGGGAAAATAACGAAGTTTTATTTACTTATCTTTAATTCTCACAGACATTTCACACACCATCCTTTGGCGATGAAGAGTTTGATATACCACTGATACATGGACAACACGCAAATAATGGAGGTGCACAGAATTCCCACATACAGTATACACAAATGCACCATGCTGCACCTCAGGTATGTGATAAAAGAAAAATACGAAAAAACATAAGTAAAGTACGTACCTTCAATATACTCATAAAATATATTAGGTACACTGGGTACAAAGATTAGATCTTGGTACAAAGTAATAAAAGCCACTTCGCGCTATGTCCCAATTTGACTGAATCTCGTCCCATGCCTTTTTGACAGACGTCACTGATGGTTTAAAAAAAAAAACCACGAATGAATAAGAAAAAAACAAATGTTAAAATTGTCACTTGTCATTTGTCAGTTGTCAATGTCCCTAATGATAAAAATGTAGTTGTTTTTGTACATATTCATTGAATTTAAATTTTCCTTTATTTTTTGTTAAATATCTGTAAGAACTTTTTAAATACGAAATTACCATGATAACTATATCTTATCATTGAAGGTTGGTATGATGAATCCTGCTCAAGATGGTCTAGCTCCGCCGGGCGGTGCACCGTCTTATCAACAACCATTATATTTGCAAGAACCGCACACGCCTGTAACAACTCACAGGTAAATGGAATCTTCTGAAAGCGTGATATACCTAATTTGACCGGGATTAATAATTAAGATTTTACATAATATCTAACAGTAATATCTTTTCTCGCAGTGGTGCTGTAGCGCCTTCCGGGAATTATATGATTCAGCAGCAGCCAGGAGGTCAACAACAGCTATTAATGTTGCAACCAACCCAAGTAATGAGTGGCCCACCAACCCCTAGCACACCCACGCAGCAGGCTCCAGTATATGGTTCCCCTCAAAGAGCCTCTCCACCTGGCACCACTAGTGATGACTCTGATGACAGTGTACCATCACAACATTCTCAGGTACTTTCAACATTTAATGATATAATTATATTAGCTTTCAGTTTTATTAATAAATGATTTTAATGATATGAAATAGTTTATTTGTTAGCAGTTAAGTTTCAAACTACTTAATGAATGTATAATTTTATCGTGTTCAAATAATAAAAGAACCATAATCAATTTTATTTCAAAATTTACGATCTAACAACACTTATTATAGAGTTTTAGACTATTTAAAATTGTACTAAGTGACTAGTTTGTATTAATTGATAATATAGTTCATTGGCATATACACGAGTAATTAGAGATTATGGTATGTAAGTGTAGTTAAATCTAATGAATTGGTTGTTTGTTGGTAGTTGCCTGGTGATGCGGAAAGCCTTCTGCCTATACATTATTGCTCAGCGAGCCGGCAGCAACAAACTGCGCTTCATCAGGTATAGGCAAATTTTTCTAGTTTAGTATCTATATCTATGTCAGTACTTGAATCCCTTTTGTGTGTTTGCCAATGAATTATCAAATTTATTCCTATGATTAATCAAATACATCAATTCGGAATATATTCTTTAATCTTTAATAGTGTTCCTAACATTATGTATATTTTCTATAGATGAATATGACAATGGGAGTAAAAAGGTCTTCACCTGAACCTATGGATAATGGAATCAATCGTGGCCAAATGCAGAAAAAGCCAAAAGTACAAAAGAAAAAAAAGAAACGGGATCCAAATGAACCACAGAAGTATGTGCTACTTTTTTTCATTCAAGTATACATATTATAATAAGAATTATCTGTTACAAGTTAAACATATATCTGTTTTGTTGTAGGCCAGTTTCAGCATATGCCTTATTTTTTCGCGACACACAAGCTGCTATTAAGGGTCAAAATCCAAATGCAAGCTTTGGTGAAGTTTCTAAGATTGTTGCATCAATGTGGGATGGATTAGATTCTGAACATAAAAGTGTAAGTATTTTGAAATTTTTTTTGGCCTAAGTTTCAGTATTATTCATTTAAAAATAATTATTGTTTGCAGGTTTACAAGCAAAAAACAGAAGTAGCCAAAAAAGAGTATTTGAAAGCTTTAGCAGCATATAGAGCCAGCCTAGTGTCAAAGGTAAATATCATAAAATTATCTGTGAATAAAACTTGTGTGTTATTTATTTATCAAGTGTATAACACAAACAATCATAAAGGGCCAGCCCATCAGCCCAGGCCGTGGGTATCTTTTTAAGATTTCCCCACTTAAAAAATAAAAAAGGGAGATGTGGGGGAGTTACAAAGATAATACAGTGTAAAAAAAGAAGAAGAGATATGAATTACATTAACTTTTTGAGTATTCACGCTAAGGACACAAATATACTTGAACAATTTAAAAACCATGACAAAATACATAAATCAATGGATGATCTATATAAAGTTCGTGCTTAATCATTGAACAAACTGCTAAGTGATTCATTTGGTTAATGTTATTAATGTTTGTTTTATTCTATTTTATTTTAGTGTGTTTACATCAAACACTCATTCTAACCCCACTATGTCAAATTCTTTGAAAAGATTCTAAGTCTCTATTCAATGTTCAATACTGAACAACACTGAATACGAGTTTTCGTTCACCTGATCACCAAACAATGTTCTTGCTCTAGCTCTATGTTCGTTTGATGTAAATGCATCGTAAACCGTTACGAAAAGGCACCGAATGTATCAATGACTTTGGAGTGTGGTTCGCTTCTTGGTTCGCGTCCACACTCGACATAATAATTATGTACGTATGTTTCGTTTGGTTTCGTCGAACATAATATCGTCACGCGAATAGTCAAAAATAATATTTAAATGCACCTAAACGAAATCAATATTTCGCCTCATGATCATGCGGCAAAAAATATTGCAATGCAAAAATTTACAACTCATAAAATCAAATAATATATATAAAAAAATATTTTAAATCTGGCAACTTTACAGTACTCTATACTCTCTGGTAACAAACTTAAAGCTCTCTAAATGTCAATGTCACTTGCTCACTTGACGACTGACGTTAGTGAAATGCCGATATTTGAGTCGGACCAAAGAGTAAAGTCGGACTAAACTAAATTTTCATTTTTCATACTTTACTTTCTGAAATAAAATTGATTACACGATGTATTTCAATCCAGACGACTTTGATATAGTACGTTTTATTAACAGTTATGTCGGAATTATCATTTATCCACGCAAATTACTAACGCAACAATGCGTCGAAAGCTCTTTGTTTAAGCTTTGCACACTTGAATACAAACTTGATTCACAATCTTGTTTTTTTTTTTTGTTATAGGGATCAGAACAAGACAATCAAGTGATGTTTAATCATAATAATACAAATACCAATTACGGAAATTATTATCAGGGCCAAGGATACGGTAATGGCCATTCACCTCAAGGCTTTGTACCTAATGCGACTCCTCAAGGATATTCTCCACAAAACTATCCTGGTGGGCAGCCCCAAACTACATACGCTGGACAACAACCTCAGGGCTACCCGAATAATCCTCAACAATCACCTCAAAACTATCAAGGAAACATAGGACATCCAGGCCAATCATACCAAGTATGTTAAAATTTTATGAACGTTATTATTACCGACTATTCTTATTTGTTGATACATTTTTTTTTTTACTTTTTTATTTTTTTTATGTGCTTGTCAATTGTCATTAAAGTCAGGTTTTGCTGCTTCACTAACACTGTTGTACATATTTAGTGGACATTAGTGTTTTTCTACAAATAAACAAATAATATTTCAACAAGTATACATTCTCAAGACCCATATAATAAGGCCACAAAACAAGATTACCTAGTGTTCAATTTTGTGCCTTGTAATACATATTATAACCTTTTTTGTTATTGCATGTGAACACTAAGGAATATTCATTCATTCAAACAATTTCCTTTTAGGGTGTACCTGGGCAGCCACCTCAAAACTATCAAGTGAATCCAGCTGCGTCCCCACAAAACTGTCAACCAAACATGACTCAGCAGTCCCCTCGGAACTACCAACCTACCCAATCTCCCCCTAATTACGCAGCAAATGCGGGACTGTCCCCGCCTAACTACAGACAAGTGCAATCTCAGTCACCTCCAATGGCTAATGTGCATGCAGCTATGCAATATCATCACAGTCAGCAGGTAAAACTTAGTGTATATTGAAAATGGAATTTTTATTTGAACAAATTAGCACATGCTAAATTTGCATACAATAAATGTCACAATCATTATTAACTTGTTAATCATTATGATTTCTTTATAAGTTTGTATAGATTGATTATTGTCACTAATGGAATTATTATTGTCGTAACAGCATTCTTAATTGACTTAATAAAGTATGTATGACATTATTGAATATTGAATTTCTTATGTAGATGCAGCAAGCACATCAAGTCCAGCAGTACCAGCAACAGCCCCAACAGAACCACCAACAAACACAGCAACAACAAAATCAGAACCCACAGCAACACCAGCAACAGCAGCAACAACTACATCAGCAACAACAGCAACAACACCATCAGCAACAGCAGCAACAACAATTACATCAACAACAGTCACCGCAGCAACAGCAAGCACAGAACCAAGCAATAAAAAGTGAACCTCATACAAACAACAATAATGCTGCTTCCGGTATTCCACAACAATCAACGGAGGTAATTTCAAATAGATAATTATCACTTTTGTTAAACAAATAATAATTATGCTGCATGCTGTTAAATATACTAGACAAGAAAGACATGGCGTTTTTACTACTGTGTACTTTTTAATTCATTAAAATTAATTGGATAAACTTTGATATAATTATAATACAACTACTCATATTACATTACATTTTGAGAGAAATATATTACAAATACATTATCTTATTTAATAGAATTTTATGTAGAAATATAAATAATGACTACAGCAAATCTCCCTATTGCTATTCTCTATGTAACAATAAAAAAATATAAATTTGGAAAATATAAAATAGTAAATTAAATTCAAAACGTTATTTGCAGCAAAGTGAAACAAATACAACAACATCTTGTGTAAGGCAAGGCTGCACCAATCCTGCCATTGCCAACAGTGAATGGGAAAATGAATATTGCTCTAATGAATGTGTAGTCAGCCATTGCAGGTAACTTGTCTCGATTCAACTTTACAACTTAAATATGTATAATGTATTTGTAGATTAATCAATTAGATACATTTTTTTATTAGGTCTATAACTGATTGTTATATGTATTATTTTATTTAAATCTTAACTTTTTTCTAATGAATTATATTTGTTTGTTTTCAGAGATGTCTTCAGCTCTTGGGTCGCATCAAACACGAACAACCAAATGCAAAATTTTTCTGCCGTGAAGTAAAATGCATATCACAAAATTAATCGTATTAAGGGAGTATATTTTATATGTTTTTAACATTACAACATTATGTAATACAATGACAAAATAAAATCATTTTGTCAAACAGATTGTTATGTTTTAAATTATACCTCGAAGTTATCAGTATTGTTTTGTTTTGTATAAAGTAGTCAGATAAAACAAATGTTTTTTATACTTTTTATGTTGTAATTTAGCTCTTAGCCATATGTAGTTCTGTGAATAACTATTAAATAGGTTGATAAGATCTATGAACGAACACAACAAATACATGAAATTTACATATTATACTTTAAAAATTAATTCTTCCAAAAAATCAAAATGAAAAGTTTAGTAACTTGAACTTGTAATTTATCTTGTCAATAAATCTAAAGAGATGGTATTTTGAAAGTCCAAATAATATCAGTGTAGTCCACTATTGGTTGCATCATAGATAAATTAATTATTAATGTAATTGTGACTAGTGATAACATAAATTCATATTTTTTTATTCTCAGTCATTTGTTAATAATGTAATCTTGACATTTAAGTACATTACCTTGTTAAGTTAAATGTAAGTTATAATATTGTTTTATTTTAATAGGTAGAATCTCTTATTCAAAAATCATGTTTAATTGATATTCACAAGTTACATTTTTGCCTTAAATAACATTAAGATACTTAGTTTTAAAGTATAGTTTTTAAGTGTTATTAGGCCAACAATACAAAATTTCGACTTAAACATGTCGCGATTAATATAAAATATAGGTGAACTCCTATGTGAAATAAAAGCATTATCGCAATGTTATGTGAAGTTAGATTTGAATTGTAGAATATTATAGAGATGTTTAACATTGGACTAAATAAGTGATGTATCAAAAATAGCATGACATTAAAAATAATGCATTCTTTATACATTTAGTAGTTATTTCTTGTAAATTGACTATGATAATTATAATCCTATGTACACGGTGGCAATATTTACTCATTCCTCTAGGAGTTGTGCTTAGCATAGGTTTTAGCTGGACCAAAATGTCATTTATATTCAAAGCAATGATATGTTTAAGGTATTGTTTTATTACTGTACATTGATAATTAAACAAAGAATGTAAATAAATATTTGCAGTGATAGCAATATTCTAGGACTGCTCACGATACATCGTGTTGTGTTTCGCCTAAGTAGTCCCGTTAGTTCACTTAGTAAGTGGAAATTATCTTTATTAAAATGTAAAATTACAATGTATAAATTATATAACTAGAACTTCATTAAAATTTCTTAAGCAATTTTTGTATTTTATGCATTGAATCCCTAGACATCCCTATCCCTTGCACCCATAACGCAACACACAAATGATTGGATGAATAGTGTCTATATATGTATGTATAGTCTCAAGAGAACTATAAATAACTTAGGAAAATAATAGTAGTGGAGAAATATCTAATTAAAGTAAATAGCCGGTAAAGTGTAGTCTGACCCACTATGGCAATGCTATTTATCTAAAAAGAGGTCAGTGACCTTATTTTTCAATTTCGCGTCAAATATCACTTCTATTGAAAAAATCTTTATGTAGTATGAGTCAAATAAGGGTATAGTAAGGATAAGACTATTTTCGCATAAATCCTTTCTCGGGTTTCAAACTGTCTTTGTACCAAATTCCATTCAAATGGGTATAAGCAGTTTATTAGGAATAGAAGAATGAAAAAGCCTGAAGAGATAGACAGACTTTAGACTAGAGATACTCCCGTGAAAATAAATATTAATAGGAATAGCAAGATTTCCCTTTTTTACCGTTGGTCTAAATCTCAGGAAATATTTTTACCTAATCATGTCTTTGTAACACGAATCATCTGTTCTTGAGATGATACGAGGACTCATATAAAAAACTTTTGGTTTATTATCTGAGACTGTGTCTGAGATCCAATCAAGAAGCATATACCTATCTAATACACTGGAGACCTCAGTATGAACACTAACCTGTCACAAGAAAATGTGACCTTGAATGACGCCTGTATGGTCCTTCATCCCTTTCACACCAACTTGCCAAGTTAGGTGTGAAAGGGACAAAAACATACAGGCGTCATTCAAGGTCATACCTTCCCGTGACAAGTCAACGTTCATAGTGCAATCTCCAGTGCCAATGCATAGAAATTAAAAAAGAGCATCGCCGTCGTGGCTTATAGAAGGTTTTATTGCTCAACAGAAAAAGGGAGGATCCCACAGGAGAATCCACATCACGCCTACCTATAGTGCTACAAGGATATTTTGGCGCGAGAGGTTTCACTAATTACAATATTTTTGGCATATTCAGAAAGAAAGCTTGAAACTTATAAGCGCTTATAAACGCTTATCAGCGCTTGTCAGCGCTGGTAACCTGCGCAGGAAAATATATGAACACGCGCCGATAAGCGCTGCCATATAATATTTGTTTTGGTCTGCTTCAACCTGCTTCCTTTGTGTAGAACGAACCAGCGTTGACAAGCGCCAATAAGCGCTTATAAGTTTCAAGCTTTCTTTCTGAATACGCCTATACGTATCCTATTTCAATACCTTCTTATTCAATACCGATTCATCAAAAACATATTTTAGAATTTTATAAAGATTTATTTCATAGAATATTAAAATATTTTTAAAATCTATACGACCAATTTGCTTGTATCTACATCGATTTATAAAATTTAAAAACATCAAATGTCATTCAATATCAATTATCAAAGTGTGATGTGTAGTATTTTGTCAAATCGTGAGTCCTCGATAAATTTGATTTTAATTGGCACATAAATGTATGTCTTTACAGAAATTATATAGAAATCTTATTCTCCAGAAAAAAACCTTTAAATTAATGTGATTGTATGCAGTGCTAGGGTTCAAAAGTAAGAGTTACAATATGATGGACGGAAATGATTTAGGGTCTGATACAAGACGAGGTTTTGTATCGCAAGGATGGACGCGTATTTCACAGGTTTTTACTATTTATGTATATTTAAAGAAGAATCAATAATATCTTTAAATGTTAGATATTTCATTAAGAAATAGCTGTGACAAACAGATTCGTGATAGCAAGCAGCATTACTTTTCTGTACTTACTTCAGTAAGTTATAATTGTTCAACTTTTGGGACATTAAGAATTTTTAAATTATAGCTTATTGTTTTTGAGTAAAAAGGCAATCCTATTTACTTACCTTCAAAGATACTTTGACATGGATTATAAAAATAAAAATCTGAATGTTAAAAAATTAATTATATTTTATTAATTTGTGTATTACAGATTTATCAAGGGCTGTTAGATAAATGGACACCTCATACAAAAAGTAGATGGGCAGCAGCTATTCTACTTATATTAGTATTCATTCTCAGAGTATTCTTAAAACAAGTGAGTATTGTTGCAATTCTACATAAACATTCAACTTGTGTGGAAAATTTTATACACATTCTATTGTCTGTCTCTTATTTAGATGTAATTCGGTGTATAGATAGCTTGACCTGAGAAAATAAATTGGATAGGTTTTATTCCAGAAATCCCACGGGAACTTGAACTGTGTGGGTTCTTCTTTTACTATGTGGGTGAGGTCTTCCGTCTTGGGGGACAAGTTAGTAATTCATATATACAGAGGACAGTTTTTTCTTGTTACATAAATTATGTTATTTGATGTATGAAATATACATAATAACACTACTCAACGTGTAATGTAATGAATTAGTCAATACAAAAAATAAAAATTCCTAAATTAAATTAAATCCCACCACAAAAACAGATGATACTGAACACAGTCTGATCAGTATACAGACTGAACACATAAGGACCTTGCATAACTTTGATATTTATAATTTATATTATGTTTTTTGTTTTTAGGGATGGTATATAGTCACCTATGCACTAGGAATCTATCATTTAAATTTATTTATTGCATTTTTGACACCAAAGATTGATCCAGCCATGGATTTTGATGGTAAGTTATTGTGTTATTAAATGCATCCCATAATTAAGCTGGCTACTAAACTACCTGCAGCAGGGGCAATATTGGTTGCACGGCGGTTGGAGCAATAATTTCAGCTATTCTCTAAATTGCCCCTGCTTACCTATACACATAAGGAGCCAATTAAGGGTGTAATCGCAATATTGCCCCTGCTGCATATATTATTATGTGAGTATTTCAACTGCATATAGTATTTTAAGTCTGTTTCATCAATAATTTATTTGAAGTTTGGTGGATTTTTTATGAAGTATTTAAAATTTTAGATATCTGTAAAGATAAAGTTGTAAACAAAATTGAAATTATTCACACTTACAAGAAGCAAGTGGATGGCAGTTGATACATGATTTATCAATAAAATTATTTTATGCTTAGATAGTAATAATGTATATTGTATAGTAATGATTGTACTGTAGTACTGTTTTAGAACACTAATGAACATTATTACTAAACGAACTATTTAAAATGGCTTAATGATAATTAATAACTCAGCCCCCGGAATCACAGACACAATAGAAAATCTAATGTGTCGTGGACCGATCGGGCCGCTGGGGGCTCAATGGGTTAAGATATTTAAAGACTTTGTGGAAAACAAAGTTTACAGTCTTATGTTCTTTTTTTCAGGAGATGATGAGAATGGTCCAGCTCTACCGACAAGATCCACAGAAGAATTTCGGCCATTTATCCGAAGATTACCTGAGTTTAAATTTTGGCTATCTGTAACCAAAAGTACCATATTTGCCTTTGGATGCACATTCATTGATGCCTTTAATATACCAGTGTTCTGGCCTATTTTAGTTATGTATTTCATAACTCTATTTTGTATTACAATGAAGAGGCAAATCAAGGTGAGAAATTTTGTTGATAAAAATATTATCATAATTAATTCAATTTAGTTCCTATCAAATTATGCATGAACCTAATGAAAACAGTTTTTTAAATTACAATAAACTTATTACCTTTGAGTTAAGAAGTCATAAAAAACTAATCAACTTCACAACTTCACTGTGCTTTCTTATATCAAAATCTGAAAGTATCTCTATCTCTTTTATCTCTGTTACATTTTCACAAGTTATTAGTTATTGATCAGTGATACTTTGATTAATAATAATAATAATAAGGGCGTAGGGATGTGACGACCCCATCGCCCACGGTTGGGATATCTATTGTCTACGTGATAATAGATATTCCACCCGTGCAATCAGTCAACCCGCAGGACACCTTGTGGCGGGGTGTCGGGGAGTAGCGACCCCGCGGGAACCGAGTGCTCCCGGGGGAGGCCCCTGTCTTCATCTCCGGCTTGCCTTCACCGGCCGGTCGGAGTGAAGCCTGACGAGGACAGGACCCCCACCTCTGGCTTGCCTTAACCGGCCGGCCAGAGTGGAGTCGCGAGAGCTTTTAGCTCGAAGGGTGGATGCGAAGCGTAAGTGGCGAGTGGGCACGTGATGCTGGACCCTCAGGGAGCGCGTGATCGTCGTTTAAAGTCCAGGGACGCCTCTCCACCCTTAGCTGCTCACAATATGTTGCCCCCTTGTCGCACTGTTGCAGCGACTTATTTCGGGGGCCCATACAGTGAGAGGGCGAGTCACCACCTGCCAACATATTTTTACTTTCTTTTAGTAGAAAGGCAGGTGCTATAGTTTCCAATAGTCCCCAAATACAGGCCCATTTAACATCCCACTCCATAGCCCAGTTTATTTTGTTTTCCATATCTCGAAATAGTCCTACATCGGCCGCGGACTGCCTAGGACTGTATCTCTATAGTGCAGTCATGGGCAGGCTGCGGCTGGTGTCCCACAACACAGTAAAGTTCTCTAAAGGGCCTCTGCGTGTTGGATCCGTGTCCCCACGTAAGCCTTCCAAAAGACCGGGTACCTTCCTTATGATGGTACCCGAGTATTATGGATGAGATACACATAATAATAATAATAAAGCCCTTTATTCTGAAATCAGTAAACAATTCAACATAATCTAACACTATACATAAATAAATTTTAGTTTATTTTACAATATGTCTCTAATTTCAGTGTGCCTGTTGGCATAGGCCTCCTCCAAAAACTTCCACTGGTTTCTGTCATTTGCCACCCTTCTCCACTTTGCACCTGCCGTCAGTTTCAGATCGTCTTCCCATTTTACTTTTTGCCTTCCTCTATTTCGTTTTCCATCTCTTGGGTACCACTCTGTTGTAGCCTTGCTCCATTTCTCATTTTTGTCACGCATCATGTGCCCTGCCCATCGCCATTTTTGTTTGTCTATTCTTTCGAGTATATCTATCAATTTCGTTTTCGATCTTAGGGTTGTGTTTCTAATCCGATCCTGTCTTCGTGCGCCTGTCATACTTCGCTCCATTGCCCTTTGACATATGGCTAGTTTTTCCCTGAGCGATTTGGTCAATGACCAGGTCTCGCAGCCATAAGTCAGACACGGCAGTATACATGTGTTAAAAGTTTTTGTTTTTATCGCCATTCCAAGGTCTTTAGACTTCATTATTTCTTTTAGGGCCCAGTACTTTTTCCACCCAATAGCTATTCTCAGATTTATCTCTTTTATATTTTGTTCCGTGGTAGAAATAACCTGTCCCAGGTATGTGTATTGTTCGACATATTCGAGATGTTTATATCCAATTTTTATGTTCGTTTTTTGGTCATTTGTCATAAGTTTAGTTTTTTCGGCGTTCATTTTTAATCCGACTTTCAGACTTTCATTGTTTAGGCCTTGAATCATGACTTCTAAATTTTTGGGATTTTCCTCGAAAAGGACTAAGTCGTCCGCAAACCTGAGGTGGTTCAATTTTTTTCCGTTTATATTTAGACCGAAATTTTCCCAGTCTAATTTTCTGAAAATATTCTCAAGAACTGCGGAAAATAGTTTGGGTGAGAGCGGGTCGCCCTGTCTCACTCCTTTCTCTATGTTGAATTCTCTACCTAGAGACTCTAATTGGATTCTGGCTTTACTGTTTGAGTAGATTTTTGTAATGATGTTAATGTATACTGCCGGTACTCCTTGTTGTTTTAATGTCTCCCATATGTACTCGTGTTTTATGCTATCGAAGGCCTTGGCATAATCTATAAAGGCTATATATAAGGTTTTGTTGTATTCATTGTATTTTTCCAGCACCTGCTTGACTGTGTGGATATGATCTAAAGTTGAAAAACCTTTTCTGAATCCCGCCTGTTCAATCGGTTGCTGTTCGTCAAGCATTGGGGTGATTCTATTTAGTATGAGTTTTGCAAAAACCTTGTATACATTTGACATTAGGCTTATGGGCCTATAATTACCAATGTCTTCCTTATCTCCTTTTTTGTATAATAATATTATGTGGGATTTGGTCCATTGTTCTGGAATATAGCAACTTGTCAGGATCTCGTTGAATATCTTGGTCAGAACTGGTACTAACTCTTCCATTGTTCCTTTTATTAATTCGTTAGTTATTTTATCTGGCCCTGGTGCTTTTCCCATCTTTTGGCTTGTAATGGCCTGCTCCACTTCTTTCTGTAAGATGCTAGGAATAGTTTCTTCGTCATCTATATTGCAACATTTACTAACTTTGGATGGTTCTTGTTCTGCGTATAATTGTTGGTAGAAATCTGTTGCTGCATCCTTGATAGTTTTTCGCTTCGAGGTGGTCTTTGATCTCTTTTTCAGTCTTGTTATCCACTCTTTACCTGTCTCTTTTAATTCACTTAATGCTTTTTTAACGCCTCCTGTTCTTGATATATGGAATTCTAAGGTTTGTAATCTTTTCATCTTTCGGTCTTTCCTTATGTTCTCTCTTATTTTCTTGCTTAGTTCTGTTATAAATTTTATGTTTTCTTTCCCTATTTGGTTGGATATTAGTTCTTTTCTTTCATTGATTAGTTCTAGAGTTTTATCACTGAGTTGATATTTGTTGTGGTTTTGGTTTCTGTTTGTGGTCGCATATTTCTGTAGCTGTTTCTCAAGGTGACTATATTTTTCTCTCACGTTATTTGCACCACTGATCTCCATACCTTCTAGGTAATTTGTGTTAAAGCTGCTGTAGTCAGCTTTCAGCTGTTCTATCACAGAATTTTTAATATGCGTCCGGGAAGTTTTATTTGGGTGTTTTTTGAGAGAGCTTCTTACCATTCGATGATTTGTGTTGAAATTGAGCTTAGATATAACTGTGGTATCTGTAAAAGCCTTTGGGTAGCTGCTTATTACGTAGTCAATCTCGTTTTTGTAAGATCCATCCGGAGAGATCCAAGTCCACTTATTTTTTATCTTTTTCTTAAAAATTGAGTTAATCACAGTTAAGTTGTGTTCCATTAAAAAGTTGATTAGCTTCTCTCCGTTTTGACTTCTCTTTCCTTGTCCATACTTTCCAAGAACATGTTCTTCGCTGTTTTGCCTTCCACCCACCTGAGCGTTGAAATCTCCCATTAAAATTATGTGTTTGTCAGAGTTGGTTTTTACTACTAGTGAAATTTCCTCGTAAAAGGCATCTATTGCTGATTTTTCCGCTTGTTCTGTAGGTGCGTATGCTTGCATTATTGCCCATTGCTTCTTGTATCCTGGGAATTTGATGATCAGCAATGCCAGCCTTTCGGAGATACCATTTAGTTCTTGTATATATTGTTTTAGAGATTTCTTGATTATAAAGCCCACTCCTCTTTGGCCTGGCGTTTCTCCCTTTTGAAATAGAATGTAATCTTTATGCTCTTCAATTTTTTCGCCTAGTCTCCTCATTTCGCTTATGCCTAATATGTCTAGTCTTATGTCTTCTAGTGCTTTTTCCAGCTCCATCAAGCTTTCCTTTGTCCTGAGGGTTCTCACATTTAGGGTTGCTACATTGAATACTTCGCATCTTTTGGTTTGTCGGGCTGGTGACACTACAGGTCCATTTCGGATTGTATTCTGTTGTGTTTGTGTCTTTAAGTTGTATAATAATATGTTGTTGTTTCTATTTGTATTTGGAGGGTTTTGGTCTGCTTCTCCCACGGTGACCGGCCGGATTGGGATGCGATTTTTGTTTGTTTGTTTTGACGTGTTTGTGCATTTTGACATATTTTGGTTCCGGGTGCCTATGCCCATCATTAGTTTTTTGGAATTTCTGTAGGTGAAGCTGTTCTTCCATTCTTAATATATTTGAGTATGCTAGGTTTTATCACTTCCTTTGCTGAGCTTCCCGCTTGTAGTAATACTGGTTCACTTTCCAGGGTCACTTTTTTCTGTATTGGTGTGTTTGGGGAGGCTGACTCACCTCGCTTTCTTTTTTCTCTGTTTTTGTCTGAAGGTTTCTTCACTACCAGTTTATCAAAGTTAATGTAGGCAATATTTCCTTTCTGTTTCTCTTCCTTTACTTGTTCCTTCAGTTGCTTCCTTATTTCTAGGACCTCCTTAGGAAAGTCCTCATTTACATAAATTCCTGGTGGGAGTTTCGACTTATTTTTAAGTATTGTATGTTTTTTCCAAATAGTTGTGACTGTAGCAACGACCGGGCGGTTTTTGTTCTGAGTCTTTTGGCCTATTCTATATATATTGCTTATCTCTTGGCTGTCCATAGGTATTCCAGTTTCGATTATAATTTCCTTTAAGTAATCTACTAACTCGTTTTCTGTTTTGCCTGATTCGTCTATTCCATAGAATACTAGATTGTTCTTCCTCTTATCTTTTTCAAGCAAGTTAATTTTCTGTTCCATAGTTGCTACTTTAATTTTCAGGACTTCGTTCTCTTCTGTTAGGGATTTAAATTTTATATCTATCCCTTCCATAATGCTTTTCGTCACTGCTGTTGTTATTTCTAAAGTTTGTTGTTTCATCTTTTCCTCCATTTTCAATAATAATAGTTCTATGTTTGCATCCATTTTTGGGGTAATTTTATTTCTTGATGTGGCCACACTACTTTTGGTAGCTTTTGGAATTTGTTACTGGCAACTTCACAAGTGACGATGACGTTTGACAGTTTGATGACAGATCGTCTCTTGTCTATGAAGTTATCGTGATTATCACTTTTTAGGTTGTGTTGACAAATGAAATTTGATATTTTCTTGCCCAAACTTGTAACTTTGCACTTTTTTCACTTGCGGATATTGCTTATTTGTGTTTCTGTGATACTTTTGTGACTCGGCACAACTGTTCGATCACTATTTACCACTAGTTTAAATGTTTAATTACGGAGCTTCGTGACGCACTTGTTTACAGTATGGACACCGGAACCGGAAGTCCGGAAGATACTTTGATTAATGATATATAAAAAGTTAGATACATTCTTTTTTCGTATGATGGAAAATAAAATATGTAGTATTATCAGTATCAAGTAAAACATAACTATGCCCGCTTATATTATAAAAACGTAATAAACTGTATATCTGTCTGTCTCATCTTCTTCACGCCTCAACCACTGAACCGTTTTTTTATGAAATTGTGTGCCAAATATAGTTTGTGAACTGAGAAAGGATAAAGGATAATTTTATCCCGAACGAGAAATATGCGCGTTTTCCTTTGATGACGGGATATGGCGGTGGAATGCTAGTTTAATTTCAAAAAATATATTTCAAGTATCAACTTCTTAATTACAACCGATTCTTAATAGAGTTGAACTCTCACCCAGTGCAGCTTCACATCCATAAATAAATTCATAATAAAGCATGTTCAATGAATAAATACATCTATACTAATATTATAAAGCTGAAGAGTTTGTTTGTTTGTTTGAACGCGCTTATCTCAGGAACTACTGGTCTGATTTGAAAAATTCTTTCGGTGTTGGATAGCCCATTTATCGAGGAAGGTTATAGGCTATATATCATCACGATAAGACGAACAGGAGCGAAGCAATGCGGGTGAAACCGCGGGAAACAGCTGGTCTTATATAATTCTATATTCTCTTTATATCACTTACCATTTCAATAGGGTTGTATATGATCAATTTATTGATTTGTTTTTATTTTACAGCACATGATCAAGTACCGCTACTTGCCATTCACCCACAGCAAGCCCAAATACAAAACGGTAGATTCAACAGTAACTGTGAACTGACGACGTGAATCCGAACTCCTCACACAGTGCCGCGAGTTGAGTTACTTGAAACTGTTGTATACCGACTTATGTTTATAGAAATACAGTTTATATTGTAATGTTTTTTCATTTTTAATTTAATTATTATTTATTAGTTTTATATACAATGATTTATGGTTTATTTTAAAAGTCGAATATCATAGCTTAATATAGATAAATATATTAAACTAAGATTTATATTGTGTTTGTAAATCAATGTTACTGTAATATTTTATTATAATTTTACGTTGGAAAGAAGAATATTTTTAGCAAAATAATAAGAAATGAAAACATGCATTCCATTAAATTGAGTATTATTTTTAAAGATCTGCACATACTTTTAATATTTCATGTTGACTCATTATAGCATTTTATTAACTAGGTACTTAATATGTTGTTATTGCTTATTATAAAATAAATGGAAGTATTATGATTAGATTAAAAAATAACGAAGTCATCTAGACACGAAACGCCTAACGAAGACACGAATGAATCATTACTTATGGAAATTGTAGATAAAATAATATCATTATTCATTATTAAATAAATAAGAGTTTGTTTGGATACATTAGAAACGATATTTTTTATAAAAGCATACTAATTAATATAAAAATATATATGGGCGTGGTTTCAAATCATGCGTAAATTAGATGCGGAGCAACAGTTTGACCTTTACATGCTCACCCTGTCCTATATATCTTTCCTGTACCTACATCTTTCCTGATTTTTTCATGTGTAAAACCGAAACAAGGGAAAATGGTCACCTGACCAAAAATAAAACTAATAGGTACATAGGTATAAGCTTTCATTATCAATCGATTTTAAGAAGTTCATAATTTTAATGTTGTAGGTATTTTGTGCTATTTTTAACAGACTTCAAAAAAAGGTTATCAATTAGGCCGGTATATTTTTTTTTATTCAAGGTTTCTGAACCGTCACGTAAATGATTCTTTTTTTGTTTGATGCGGGATGGTGTCGAAATGGTCCCATAAAAATTTTATTCGGATAGGGCCAGTAGTTTTTATTTTAGGAGCATTTTTGTCTAATCTCGATGACTTAATTGAAATGTAGCAAGTAACTTTGATTCACTTCCTAGTAACCGATTGAGCTGAAATTTTGTATACGTATATAAATTGGATAGCGATGAAACATTATCATGACATAGAGCTGATTTGATAATGGAATCGCAAGGTGGCCATAGGAACTCAGTAATATATTGACTCAACTTAATCGAGTTAAGGATCGTTTGATTCGTGTTGAAAAATACACTAAAAAGTCTAAAAAGTATTAAATAAAAATAAAGTCTACGTTAAAAACAACCGACTTCAAAAACGGAAAAGTAAAAAATAAAAAAGATTTGATATCATTAATTACTAATTATTTATATAGGTTTGAAGTCGGTGCCAAGCACTAAGCACTTAGTATTAAGCCCGTGGCCATAGCAGAGGTTTTGGTTAAATTAATACTTCACAGAGAATACTACCTAGTCAGTTCTAATCTAGAGGTAATTTTTTAAATACCAATACTACTACAATATACAACTTCTGTTTTAAATCATAGCCATTTAAATAGGTACCTATAATGTGTGTGCACGATGCACCACTATAATATGCTCGACAACAAAATAATCCTTATAAGCATATATCTACATCATAAGTCGGTTAGGTATACTTATTATATAGTTACTATGTACCTATTTAATAATAATTGCGGATGTCGATTTTTTTACGAAAATACAAATATTTTATGCATTGAGAACAATAATACGTAGGTACTTAAGTTATAAAAATAAATTATTGAGTTGTTACAATTTGTACTTATTTCTTCTTCTGAACCAGATAATAATGCTGAAGTTCAAAATAGAAATAGGTAGCAAAACATTTTATTAGGATAAGATATTCTTTGACGACGACGCGGACGATATCCAGGTGACCCAGGTAGTGAAAACTACTTAAAACAATAAAAATAAATAATTCATACAATATTAATTACAAGAAAAAGATAATCTAGGTATGTACCTGGCTTGCGGTCGCTTTTCAAGCGAATAATTATTTCTTTTAATTTTAAAAAATATATTCAAAAAAGACGAAAATATAAAGCTTTTAAAACCGTGAGTGAGCAGGTTCCTAAGAAGCAAGAGTACGTGCATTAGAAGAGAATATCCAATGGATGGACATGATTCTTGTAAAACACCAAGCTCGTGACTATATCGACAACAGTCATCGTTATAAAATACTAGTACCTAACTTATATACCCGCCTAAACCTCTAAATTTCAATAATCCTACAAGTAGCATACATTTGGTATTTCTCTTTAAGTATAAAAATCACTCTACGATTAAACACGTTTCATGCACATTGTATTCATATTGCTATTAATGATCGAAAATAAGGCTACTAAATCCATTACTTGGCTCAGCTAACAATACAAGATAAGATTTTCAAATATTTGAGAGAGATGTTTTGTCGCTCCGTTACATCTTTCCTATGATAACCACGATTGTTAGCGTTATCATACGTCGTCCAATGTGGTGTAGTATTTTTATCTTTAGCGGCTATTTATAACTCTAGGGTAATAATTGCTTTGCTAAACCGCGGTTAAATATACTTACATTCACATAATTATAGGATAGTTGTGCAATCTGATACTTTAGTAAAATTTCGTTAGTCTACGCTTTAATTTGTACAAAAAAGAGCGTAGGTACCGAGAACATGTGTCAGAAGTGAAACTTCTTTGGCAAGATTCAAAGATACCAAAATTGTCGCCTTGCTCCATGACGTGATGTTACTGCCATGACGCGACCTTGAAATTTTACTCTTACCGCACCCTAAGAAGTTTCACTGCAAAAAACTAAAGATCAATACATTCATTACCTATATTTTTCAAAAGCTGCGGAAATATAGGTACTTTTAACAACATCTGTCAGTGAAAGTCTCGTTAAAATC
Source organism: Colias croceus (assembly GCF_905220415.1). Classification (NCBI taxonomy): domain Eukaryota; kingdom Metazoa; phylum Arthropoda; class Insecta; order Lepidoptera; family Pieridae; genus Colias; species Colias croceus. Next base: position 7,022,377 of record NC_059540.1, on the reverse strand, counting down.
GGTCCAGCCGTTCCTGAGATTTGCCGGAACAAACAGACAGACAAAATTTTTTTTATGCAATTTTTAAAAATCTGTTATTTTTATATTTCATGTGCAGGAATTCCATTTTTTCCAGTTACCTTCCAATCGTTCAAGAAATATTCCAAATAAAAGTAATGTATATATGTACTTAGTTGTAATGTAATTTCCATATAAAACCTTCCTTCATGGGTATGTATTAATTGTTTTCAAAAGGAGTTCATCTGAATATAGAAGGGAATTTTATTCTCCAAGTAATTATAGTTAGTACTTGTATACGTAGTATATTATTATTAGTCTGTGTTAGTACCTATTGAACACATTGTTAATGATTTAAAATTTAATGAAAAAAGGTATAACAATAATAAAAATTAAACAAGTTTCAATCTCTCTTGACCCACTTTAGGGCCTCAAAAATACTGTCCAAATGGCAAATATCTACATATAGCTGCAGCGTATGAAAGAGTAGACAGAGACTAGGTACCTATAAACCAATACATACTTATAATTGTTATTCGGTACCAACCAACCTACCTATTTTAAAAAGACAAAAGTATATCTACGCTGAATTTATTTGTGCGAGTCGTGACTCGTGAACTCATCCGTGGATCGTTCGTATTATTCTTTTCCCGCCTCATTTCATATTCATGTGCTATAAATTACAATGATTACTTCATACTGCTATAAATACTTCTACACCTTTACAATTGTAATGTTACTAATACAGCAAAGTTTGAAAGTAAGGTATCTGAGGTAAGGTAGGTATAACAATTACAAAATACCTACGCAAAGAAAATTTTACATACATTTCATGAAAGTGAGTCATTGTTGTAATAAGCTGTTTACGATGTTTAACGACAGGGCCGATTTTTCAATCCTTGGTTAAAATTTATCCGTCCATTAAAGTATTACACGAACATTTTAAAATGTCACCTGTAAACTGACTACGGACAATTACAATTCATTTTTGAAATCGTAGTTTAATACGTTATTCGATGAATAAGTTATAACCAATGATTGAAGAATCAGCCCTAGTAAAAATAAAAAATAAATTACCTATTTAATAAACTGAGATATTGCAATTTTTAATTACATTACATGCCTATTACCTAGGTATCTATTAAACGTACAGTGTATAGTTGCCTGGAAGAGATGGCTAATAAAGGTATAATTAAGTCCGCCAATTGTGCATGTCTCTCTCATTCGTGGATGTATGTCTTTTTCCTATTTGTAATGATATAATGGTGTAAATTTAAGCGTTTTCATTCATTCATTCATTCAGTAGGTATTAAGGCAATATTCCACCTAATATTTTAGGAATAAAATTATTATTTTGTTATTACTTACTTAAGTCATGATTTTTCCCCATAATGTTATAAATTTTAACGCCGTGAAAATAAAAAATATAATCAAACATATGAGGTAGAAAATAAAATGTTCTAGAAAGGAGAAACACTATAAATTTCACTGTTCGCAGTTCAAGGTCACATTTAACGTGAATGTTAATTTACATAAAAACTATTTAAAATAGTTTTAGTTCTTATTCATAACTTTTTTTTGAATTCTCTACACAATTTACGTTCTAATATTTCATAAAAATACAAATATTCTATGTGCAGCTCTCTAATTACCAAATTTATTAAGAAACCAGTAGGTACTTAAGTTAGATATAATATTTATTTAAATTATTTTCGTAAAACATTTATATTCGACCTAGATAAGCATTTATGAAATGGCAACATTGATTCTATTGCAAAAATACTGGCAACAACACCTACCTGATTTTGCCAGTGTTACTATTTCAGTGATATGTTCAAAAGTAATAAAACGCGCTCGATATCCCTGTTTATTTTATTGACCACTCGCCAGATGTTTGCGCATTGTTTTTCAGTGCGCAGTAGTTTCTCTCTCGTGAAATCGGGATTCTGATTTAGTATTATATCTATTCTGCCATTTTGAAAATAGTGGCGTGTATGGATTAGACCTAGTGTTTTTTATGTGACAAATATGTCCGGGAGCAATGAAAAAGTTTCGACTACGCAGCGTATGATCCAAAGTGTTGCTTTCCCTCCCAGCCATAAGCTCACTGTATCTGAAGTATTCGATGAGAAAACTGGGAAACCTCTACCAGATGTACTGAAGCAACATTTTATCTTAGAGGGTAGGATTGAGGAAAATGCGGCTTTACGAATTATTCAAGATGGTGCCACCCTTTTGCGATCAGAAAAAACTATGATCGAAATTGATTCACCGGTGACCGTGTGCGGGGACGTCCATGGCCAGTTTTACGATTTGATGAAATTATTCGAAGTGGGAGGTTCTCCTTCATGCACCAAGTATTTATTCTTAGGTGATTATGTCGATCGAGGTTATTTTAGTATAGAATGTGTACTCTACCTTTGGGCTTTGAAATTATGTTACCCGAAGACATTATTTCTGTTACGCGGCAATCACGAGTGTCGACACTTGACAGAATATTTTACCTTCAAACAAGAATGTAAAATCAAGTACTCAGAGAAAGTGTACGATGCTTGTATGGAGGCTTTCGATTGCTTACCTCTTGCTGCTCTTATGAACCAGCAGTTCCTATGTGTACATGGAGGGCTATCTCCAGAAATCAACAGCTTAGACGATATTCGTAAACTAGATAGATTCAAAGAACCACCTGCATTTGGAGCTATGTGTGATTTGCTGTGGTCAGATCCTTTGGAGGATTTTGGAAATGAGAAAAATGCTGAACATTTTTCGCACAACTCTGTGAGAGGTTGTTCATATTTCTATAGCTATGCTGCTTGTTGTGATTTTCTCCAAAGAAATAATTTATTATCTATCATCCGTGCACATGAAGCCCAAGATGCTGGCTACCGAATGTATCGTAAAAGCCAAACAACTGGCTTTCCAAGTCTTATCACCATTTTCTCTGCTCCTAACTACTTGGATGTTTACAATAACAAAGCTGCTGTTCTCAAGTATGAGAATAATGTCATGAACATCAGGCAATTTAACTGCTCACCCCATCCATATTGGTTACCCAACTTTATGGACGTTTTTACCTGGTCTCTTCCATTTGTTGGTGAGAAAGTTACAGAAATGCTGGTCAATGTCTTAAATATTTGTTCTGATGATGAGCTTATGTCAGAAGGTGATGATGCATTGGAGGAAGCCAATCTCAGGAAAGAAGTCATACGTAACAAAATTCGTGCCATTGGAAAGATGGCTCATGTGTTCTCTGTGCTACGTGAAGAAAGTGAATCTGTACTCCAGCTTAAAGGGCTCACACCTACTGGTGCATTACCTCTTGGAGCCCTATCTGGAGGAAAAACTTCATTAAAGAATGCTCTACAGGGCTTCTCTCCTAACCACAAGATTACCTCTTTTGCTGAGGCTAAAGGGTTGGATGCCATTAATGAGCGTATGCCACCGCGGCGTGACGGTCAGCGCACACCAGATGTACAGGACAAGAAACCACATGTTAACAGCAATGCACACTCGTGAAGTGCTCCTTGATGCTTCTCTTCGATCCGTACTTGTTTGTCCACAATAGGAGTGGTGGTGAAATATGTGTGAAGGAGACTTAAGCTTTGGAATGATATTTCACTTTCATGATAACTAGGTGGATTTGAAGGGAATTGTCATAGATACTAAATATTTTAAAATTTGGATTTAACTTTTTTTCAATAGATAAAATTAAAATTTCTCTTAAGATATTATCTTTCGATATTTAAAATATATCAGATCTGCAGGCAACAAATTTGTTTAGTCAATTAAATAATAAGGTTGCACATTTATTTATAATGCGCTGCACTGTTTAATTTTTGGTAATGTAATTTTAAATTTTTCATATGAAAAGACATGATATTGTAATATAAATTTATTCAGATTATCTTCTTATATTCTACATTGTTATCTACATTAGTGAAAATTAGACATGTCTATAATTTTCAAAGCATAATTAGCTGTGATATTAAGCGAAGATCAATGTATTATTTAATAGCAATTTGCTAGGGGAGTACAGGCATGTTCATTGGCTAATCATGCATTGAAATTGTAAAGTAAGTGGTGAAGTTCTCAGCTTGGGCGTGTCTTTATAATCTATTAAGTAATAAATAATTATGTACTATAGTGTTCAGCACATGGTGTATTGTTGCCGAACGTGTGTGCTGTGTAAATATGCCTTGTGCGTACACACACGTTATTGCAGCTTTAACACTTGAGATAAATATTACTCTCTTTAATATCTTTGCTACAAGTTGTACTTAATTGTATTTTATTGTACAAAATATATTAAATTACTATCTAAAATATACTTAAATTAATTTATATTTGGATGTATGCTGGCTCCTTGTTGCCTGCATGCAGCTGAACTTGTATGCTGGAACATCACATATTAAAGTTTCTTAGTCATAATGTTTCGGTATATAAGATGTAGCGGCTAGTCTAATTGCAGATTTTCTTACAGCTTCTATTTCATATTTCACTTAATTATTAATAATTATAAAGGTTTAATGACCTATGCACTGTTGGAAAATCTCTTTTGGTCTGCCAAATATTCTTGATGCAATAAGTTAACATTGTGAATACTACAAGTGGCTTACATAACTTTCAAAGTCAGTTACTAAGACGTATTTTATCTCAATTTGGTGTGTAGTCCTTCATATGTTTCTGTACTTTTAAATAAATTCTACCTATGTAAAACTAACAATATATTTAATTTTATTTTGTACTAATCATGGGAAGTGTTGTTTTATCCTTATAAAATATATTAACATTGAGCTCCATTAAAGTATAGTTTCAATGTCCCATTGATTTATTGAAAGATTAAGGCATGAAGGTTACGACATTCACACAAATACCATAATATAACAATAATATTTGGTACTTATTTTATAGAATTCAAAGTGAATGAACAATGCCGCAATGGTCGCCTGTCGCAATATTATACATAATTGTAACGTGAGTAAGTAATAACTAATTATTGTCACACAATTTAAAATATTATTAGTTTTTAATGTATTACCCTACTTTCTTACAAAAAAAATGTCTTGTAACATGCGATCAGCATTGCATGTTTAAAAATTATTTTACTAAAGTTATACAAGAATTTGAAGTAGTTATTTGACACATAATAAGCAACGGAAACACACGCATAAAAATCTGTGTTATTTTCTATCAGAAAGGAAGGATTTTACAAATAACATATCTACTTATTAATTATTTATATTTGTGTCATGTAGGTACCTATAATACCTACTGTTTCTTCGACCATAATATAATAACATGATCCGTAAGATGCAATGATCCATTCTATTCCTAAAAGACTTGGTTCTATAAATACAGAAATAACGCAGATATGTTTATGTAAATAAAAACATGTAATTAAGTGACACATTCGCTTAGGTATAGATATTACGTTGCCTTCATACACATAACGTATATTTTCAGTTATATATCTTCGACTTATGCAAAAGCAATAATAATCTATTCCATTCATATGCACAGTGAAAGATGATTTATAATAAATTCTGAAAAATTCAATACATACCTTCTTATCAATAGTCTGACCGCCTCCTTGGTACAGTGGTTGACGCGTGAGCGTAGAGCCGAGGGGTCCTGGGTTCGATTCCCGGTGGAGACGAAGAAAAAAAAATGTCTCGGTCTGGCAGGACACAGAAGGCTGATCACCTACTTGTCCCTAAAGAAAATCGATCAGTGAAACAGATGTATGCATAATGCATCTGCCCCTTACCCCACTAGGGGACATGGGACTTCACTTTATCAATAGTCTATGAGATTAAGCATATACAATTAAATTCTGCCTAATTTATTTCTAAAATGTCATTAAAATAGTTTAATATTTTTTATGACCGAGTTACAAACATATTATTACCAGAACTAGCTCTCCAGTCTCCGCGCTCTTGTGTCTACTCAGAAGAGTACCTACAACAGCTAGAAAGCTGATAATGTTATTGCGGTAAGAGTTATAATAATTATCTTTCTTCATGATCTTATTTATCTCGATTCAATAATAATAATGTATCTAAGTTTTCTTACTGTGACGACAAATCTTGTATACATAGGTAAGTACCTTCTTAATCTATTGATCTAGTCAAACCTATACACACACGAAATTTCATGAGAATCGGTCCTCTTATTTCGGAGGAGTAGGTATGATAACTAAAACAATAAAAAAAAAGAGACGATAATCACACTAGCTGTCCCGGCAAACGTTATTCTGCCTTGCTCTCACAATTTAGGGGTATGAAAAATAGATGTTGGTCTATTCTCAGATCTACCAATAGGCCTACAAAATTTTATGAGAATCGGGCCAGTCGTTTTGGAGGAATATGGAGTATGGTAACTAACATTGACACGGGAACTTTATACATATAATATATATTTATGAGATTAAGCTGAGTTTTTATGAATGCGATAATCTCAAAAACTACTGGACCAATTTAAAATATTCTTCAGCGTTGGATATATCCGCGGTGTGTACAAATCCCTGGGACTATAATATTAGGCCGGGTCCACATTTGTAGCATTTCGGTGTATCGTATCTCCGTTGCGTGGCCTCGGCGCGTATCATGATCGCTAGTTTGGACGCAAGATAATACCCGTTGATGATACACGCCGTATCTGATACGGCCCGATCCGCACTAACCGTGTATCATGATACACCTCGTATCTGATACGCGTATCACGATCGGTGGTATGGACGTATTTTGATACTGTATTACGATACGATATACGTGATACACCGCGAACTATCGTGTGTCGGTTTTTCCGCTATCATCAAAGAGGATACACATCGTATCGCTCAAGTTTGGACGTGAATGCAATTGATACGCGATCATTGCCTGTGTTCCCGCCATTTCGTGGTTTTTGAAAGAGGAGTAAACATTAAAGATGAGCTGGGATAACGAAAGTGTTATAATGATACACTGACATGATACAGCAGTTGATAAGTATGGACGCGTTTTTTTTCAAGATACGCCTTTATAATACGACATGGACAAATGAGCGTCCATATTTATGATACAAATACTCGATACGATACGACTGATCGTGATACGTCAAGATGCTACAAATGTGGACCCAGCCGTGTACCCGATGTGTGTACCACGGTCCACGGATGAAGTCGCGGCGCGGCGGACCACTAGTAAATAATATTTTTAGAAACTTGTGTATGTTCCTAATATTTGTAGAATCCAATTGGATTCTACTTTTCTATTAATTCTATTAATAATTATTAAGCCAAGGATTCGTCTCTCAACAGAAAAAAAATATCCAGAGAAAAAGAATCGTACTTGATCTCCGATTTAAATAACGGTAAGTAAATAAATCCAATTTAAAATTTGAACCTATAACAATAATTGCACCCTTATTTTTTGTTATGATCGTATTGATTAGGTTCAAGTATTTTAAATAAATATAAGGTACCTACAATGTACCTACCTACTTGTATAAGGTATGTAGGTAGAAAAAAAAGAGCGTGTGCCAAGAACACATGTCAGAAGTGAAACTCCTTTGGCTAGAATCAAATACCTATACCAAAATCGTCGCCATTCTCCATGAAGTGACGGTATCGCCATGACGCGAGCTTAAAATTTTACTCTCAACGCAACGCGCAGAAGTAGTGTATAATCTACGCGCAGAAGTTTCATTAAAAAAAAATGATGTACCTAGGCAATATGTAGATATCTTATAGCACTGCACTGTGATCATAACTAATCTTAACTAGGAGGAGGAGAAACTCTTGAGAAGCTAAACTAAGATAGGAGGTCCGTGTCCCGACTCGGCAGTGGCGAACGTAGGTAGGTATATGGGGTTCCATAAAACATAAAAATTAACAATAGGTACAATTTTAATGGAATACTAGCTTTTCGCCCGCGTAGGCAAAGGCAAACCCGCAGTGGGATTTTCGGATAAAAACTATCATAAGTGGTAATCCGAGTTACCATCTATGTGTATGCCAAAATTTCATGAAAATGGTTCAGCAGTTTTTGCGTCAAGGAGTAAGTAACAAACAAATATACAAACTTTCGCATTTATAACATTAGGAGGATAATAATAATTATTATTATTATATCCTCAAACATATCTTATTTCATTTTGAACCGACTTCAAAAAAAGGAGGAGGTTATCAATTCGGCCGGTATGTTTTTTTTTATGTATGTACACCGATTACTCCGAGGTTTCTGAACCGATTTACGTGATTCTTTTGATCGATGCGGGATGGTGTCGAATTGGTCCCATAAAAATTTAATCAGATAGGCCCAGTAGTTTTTATTTTATGGGCATTTTTGCAAGTGCAAGTTTGAAGTCAGTTGTTCTAAACGCAGTTATGTTAGCCTTTTGTTATAATTAATTACTAGTTTTTCTGTATCTTTATTCACTGCAGTGCGCTTTTTATCTTTGGGAAACATAATAATAACAAACGTAAATTATAACAAAGTTTTATTTTGAATCAAATAGATATAACTTTTTACACACATATCGCATATCAATATCATGCAATTGATTTACAGTATTTTCTTCGTACTCTTGAGGCGAAGCAGAGTAATGATTTTTCATACATTTTTTTTCATTTGTACATATACAAAAGGTTGGTTTACACTCACGGTTTTTATTATTGTTACAATGAGTACTGCTAAATTTATCACAAATAGTGCTTTTACTGTCAATTGGGCATGTCAATATTAAATTAGCACTAGGATAGATAATGAAAGCAAATAATGTCAATGCTACCAGACATTGAATTGGAACTGCTGTTGACCAATATTTTTGGGGGAAGTAGTAAATATTTAAATGATATAAATATTGATCTGGAATTATAGCCCATAGACAATATACTGTCAAAAATGTTTTACTAAACAAATACATAAAAAAGCCATACAATGATCTTGCAGGTGTTGGTGCTGGTGTATGTTCTGGCATCTTGTCTGTATATATTAGTTACCATTGAACATTCCCATAGTTTTTGTCACTAAAATTACATTTTGTAGAAATCCATTCACTGTTACCCGTAATCTTTTAAAGTCACTGCTTTCAAAATTTCTGTAAATATTAAGAAATATATCTGTAAGTATCACAATATTCATACCTTTTACATAGTTAACTATTTTATTACTTGTTTACAAAATAAAGGTTATACTTACACAATGAGATTGGCTTTATCAGTAGAAATATTTCGTTCTACACCTTTTAATTCCTTATCTACATTCAATACTTCATAAGCCAATTGTGCATCATCAGAAGTCGGGAACGGTATAGTTAAATACCTTTAATAAAAAGGAATATACCTAGTGTAATGTCATAAACACTATACTTGTTCATAAAATATATTATAACTAATATAAATTTAAACAAGGAGCTTAATATATATAAAGTATAAAGTGTTTGTCTAAAATTAAAATGAATATGTTTTAGACAATATAGTATTTTTGGTTAATTTTAGTGTGTGAGCAGACTAAATCTATAAAAGTTACTTACACTTTTTTATTTTCTTCTGCCATAACTAGTACATATTTTATCGAACTTAATAATATATTTATTGTCTATTTCTATGGACTGTTGTCTGTTTTTAAAATATCAAAATAAATATTATGAATATTGTATGTACTCTGTCTAATATTAATTGATGCTTTCTCATAAAATTTCTTACAATTCTTCGTACAAAAGTAAAATTAATATTTTTTTTTTCTGATTCAATTCTCCCAATTAAATTATGAACATAGTTTCTAAAATAATGGGTTCACGTTCACATTTCACAAATCATCACATACAATCGGAATGATGACATTAAACATTGAACGTCAAATTTGAAATTGACACCCAAGAAGCATAAACTAACTCACAGACACTGGAGATTGCACTATGAACGTTGACAAGTCACGGGAAGGTATGACCTTGAATGACGCCTGGTTGTTTTTGTCCCTTTCACACCTAACTTGGCAAGTTGGTGTGAAAGGGATGAAGGAACACCCAGGCGTCATTCAAGGTCATACCTTCCCGTGACAAGTCAACGTTCATAGTGCAATCTCCAGTGTATTAGATAAAAGCTTCTTGCAGTTGACACCTATGGTCCTATGCACAGATCTACTACGGTCCTATGCAAGGTCCTATGAGTCTCACTCTACACAGAGCAAGTGATAGTCTATATCACAGAGAACATTATTATAACTGGTCTATACATTGCCATACTTGCTCTGTGTACATTGCAAGCGTAGAAAGAGGAAACTAGCAAGACTAGTACAATTATTCATGCAATTACTTGCTCTGTGGAATAATGCGCATAATTACAAAATTTTATCGACTCCGGACTCGTGACTCAAACCATCCTGACTTCTGAATTTCAGATGCTAAATACTTTTAGGGCGGCTAACTTGCGGCTAAACATTGTAAGAATTTTTCTGTCAGAAAATTTCTGACGCCCGCCGGACGCGCTCTTTTCATGTTTTTTGTTGTAGTTAAGGCCCCCGCATGTCGATCGCATCGAATATTTTTAATGCTCTTAGATCAGAATTCTGACGTGTCTGACGTCCGCTTCTGATGAGTGCCGGATGCAAACGATCGGCCGTCAGAATTTTTTTGATGAGAAATTCGGAAGGGGGTGCCTTTATACATTTTGTGTAGACCCCGAACATCTTTCAGAAATTTCCATCAGATATTGAACGTGTATTGAACCATATTGAACGGACGCCATGGAGGATGCACGCGTTTACTTTGCACGGCAAGACAAGATGACAGAAATCACAGTTGACAGATAGTGCAGAAATGGAAGATTTGATTATGGAAATTGACAAACGAAAAATAATTGATCATGAAATTTAGGTATTCCATGTTTCATGTGAAATTGGCTGTCATGCAATCTTCTGCAACTGAGTGGATAAACCCAGTAAAGACGTTTCATTTTATTTTTATTTACTAACTTATAGTAGAACGATAACGTAAATAAAAAATAATGTGTGCGTGTACACACGTAAGAAGTGAAACTTCTTTAAGACCTTATTTTTCAAAAAAATAATTTACTATATTCTTCATTCAACCTTATAGAAGTACGTCGAATCACGCGTGGTAGGGATAAGAACAAGATGGCGCGTAACGGAAAAATGTCACGCGTAACGAAAAAATGTTACAAATTTTTTTCCAACCCCGATAAAAAAGTTTCACTTCAAAAAAATAATAAGTAATCGGTTACTAATTATTTTTGTTACTTTTTGTAAACCCAAGACTATAACTTACTATGCTGCCGGCCCACCGCGAACTAAACGTGTGCGGTGTGGTGTCGACGGGCGTCCAAAATTTTCTGACAGAAATATTCTTACACTTTGCGGCCGGCCTAAAAACATCCTGTAGTCGATGGTGTCTCATTTGTGAATCACAGTGAATCACCCAAGAAGCTTATATCTAATACACTGGAGATTGCACTATGAACGTTGACTTGTCACGGGAAGGTATGACCTTGAATGACGTCTGGTTGTTTTTTTGTCCCTTTCACACCTAACTTGGCAAGTTGGTGTGAAAGGGATGAAGGAAGGAATGAAGCTTCTTGGAATTGTTTTGGAAAAACATTGTTTTTTTTTACCTTGACCGCAGAACTACTTTCTCTGTGGGCACAAAAGGGTGTGATAAGAAATGATAAACTCGAACCAAATTTATGTAAAAGTTTTTATTAATATTTCAAACACAATTATCTATGTACAAATTACTTTGTAAAAATATTAATTCTTGTCTTATGATTTATCAATCCATTGTATTAGGCAATGCTCTAAAAACATAAAAAAACATGATATATGTAAATCTATTCCATTACATTTATTTCGTCCAATAAGTACATGACAAATATCGTGTACGTAACGTGGTTAAATATATTATGAATATTCCACATCACATTAAAATTAATTCATAAAAATTTGAAGTCATGGGTCGTGAATACAATTATCCAGGATTCCTTGAATACAAGCAAATATAATTCGAATCATGATTTATAATTTTGATATTTAACCACATTAACATTATTTATTCATGATATTATTATTAAATATAACATTATCATATATTTCCATAATATATTAAAATATTTATTATGCATATGCATCAATCAAACCATCATGATAAACATCTCAAATAATGGCATATATTATAAAATCATAAATTACATCTATATTTTAACTAAACATAAAACAAAATACAACGGGGTATGGCGTAATTCGGCACAGTAAACAATCTATTATACATCATGTTGTAGATTTGAATCGTGCTGAAATAGTGACATTTTATTGAACACAGAACAAGGCGTAATAATATTGAGAAAAACTTATTATGGAACGTAAATAAAGATAACAGGTAATTACGATCATTATTATCATTTAAAGTTAATAATTACAGTTTCGCAATAAAGTGAGTTTATAAAATTGTATGTTATATATTGTATGTTAGGCTTGATCAAAAGACCATAGCGTATTCAAGCTATTTACACACGTCAGCCTTACGTTGATTATTCGATGAAATTGAAGTCATTTTTGTAAAACAGAGACCATAAAAAGTGATGGTTTCTCCAGAGTGGTTAACGTGTGTACAGAGCTCGTGTGGGCGGGAAGACATAAGGCCCATCGTGATCTCGACAATGTAACGTCGATGTTTGCATTCGCAACCGTAACCCTACCTTTAAGCGAATATTATGTTTGTCTATCAACAGTAGACCCAATAATAAAAAGTGAGGAAAACTAGTATGTTACACAAAAAAAAATACGAGAAATAAAAAAGAGAATTCATGCGGAAATAGAATTAAAAAACATAATATATTTAAATATGATATCAAGGCCTTCTAACAAAGACAAAATGAAAGCAATAATTATATTATGACATACATATTCTAATTTCTAGAAGAGTAAGTTGTTTTTCCGTCCATTCTACGTGAAGATATGACCTTGAAGGAGTATATTAAACTGAAACGGGTACAATACCGCCGTATCTCATCTGAATTCCCCCGAGACACGTGGACCGCACTGCTGCGGCGGGGCTACGGTAGCGGCGGGGTGTCGGCCGGTTAGCGGCGCGGGCCCCAGGCGGGCGGCGCGCTGGCGGGCGGGTTGGCGGCGCGCGGGCCGCCCGGCATGGTGGGGAACTCGTGCGTGGACGCCGTGTCGGGCGCGCGCTGCTCCCACGGCCCGCCCTTCACCACGAAGCCGGTGGACGGCGGCGCGTTGCTCGCGCTCTCGCCGCTCAGCACCTCGCCGAAGTCCGCGAGCGACGGCGCCGCCGGCCGCTGGTAGCGCTCCACTACGTCTTGCAACTGGAATATTATTTCATGTATGCGATTAACGACGGTTACGATGCGTGTGAATTTAACGAACTAGCACCCGCTGAGTGCGCCTGCGATTGATCAGGATGGAAAACAATTAAATAATAATGCCTACATCGGGCAGAATTCCACTACTGAAACAACACTTAATTTTTTTAACAAAAATTGTGAAATATATCCAGCATGCAATTCATAGAATTTAAGTATTTTAACGACATATGAATTTAAAAAAATCTACTTACATATTCCTCTGCTAATATCAATAGATGATCTTTAGCATCGAGAACATTGTTCTCTTCTCCAGCTATAATGACGATATTGTCATCGCCCTGCTTCGGGAAACGAATGTCAACTTTGAAATCATCCATAATACGACGAATATTTTTGCCTTTGAGACCAATAAGTCGTCTGTGAACGCGAGGGTCAATTTCTACCTCCTCTCTATATTGGTTATCCTATAAAATTATTAAAAAAAGTATGTATTAATATTAGATTGCATGGTTTTAAAATTGTAATATAAACAAAAAAGAGAGTTATTTTGTTTTGAAGTTACTTTATATATGCAGTAATAATAAACACTTATTAACATTGTAAAATGAAATAAAACCAAACTAACCAATTGATGCACAATAGCCATAATGGCTTCTTTAGCTTGTATAGCCTTATCTTCATATCCCTGTATGGTAATAATGTTCGCGTCGGGTTCTCCGCGCTTTGGCAAGTTAATTTGTACTCCAAAATCAGCACGAATCCTTGAAATCACTGATCCACCCTTACCAATAACAAGAGGATGGTATTCAGGGTCAACTTCGAATTTCAACTCAAATGATCTATAAAAAAAGGGAATTAAATTTTACATTGTCCTAAATATTTATTTTACTACAAACACACAGAATTTTCGAGAGTTATACCTGAGTAATCGGTCTTCTTTCTCTTGTTCCATTTCCACAATTTTCTCAGTAAGAGCTTGTTTGGCTCTTTCAACATTAGTTGGGGTGCCAGTCACCTGTTAATAACAAGTGATGATATATTTTCTACAATTAAGGTACTTCAATATTTTATAAATATTTGATCAAAAAAAATTATATGTACCTTGACAATATCAGTAACTTCATCATTAGGCGGCATCAAGATATGTACATCATAGGTCTGCATCAAGTCTCTCCTCTTTTGACCAGCCAGCAGTCTATGCAAGTCATTTGGCACTTCAACATCAATGGTAATTGGAACCTACAAAATTTTCCTCAGTTTATATCCAAACTAATATTATAAATGCGAAAGTAACTCTGTCTGTCTGTCTGTCTGTTACTCAATCACGACTAAACTACTGAACCAATTTTCATGAAATGTGGTATGGAGATATTTTGATACCCGAGAAAGGACATAGGCTACTTTTTATCCCGGGAAAATGTCGCAATCCCGGAAATCCCACGGGAACGGGTATTATGCGGGTTTTTCTTTGACTGCGCGGGCGGAAACCTAGTTTGTATATAAATATTCCTTTTTTTGTATGAAAACAGTGAATTTCAAAATAAGTCACTGAATGCAGACTAATTTTTATTTATGAATCTTACCTGATCAAGCAGAGCTTTTTTAGCATCTTCACAGTTTTTGGGGCGACCTGTTATTTTAATAATATCATTAGGCCCAGGTTCAGAGCTCTCATCATTTCTCACTGGAATGTCAGCACCCTTAGTTGGGTCTCGGTCTGGGAACTTAATTTGCACATCAAATTCCGCAGTTATGTCCTTTACTTTAGCACCAGACGCGCCCATTACTGTTCTATGATGTTTTTGTGGTATAATGCACTCAATTGTAACCTGTCAAAATGAAAATGTTTGTTTTTATAATCAGATCAATGAGTTTTTCTTTTGTGTCATATAATATTTATTGATAGAAAAGATCACTTCTGAGTACTTAATATTATGTATATTTTTTTCAATTATCTTTTAACAAAATGTAAATTTGATAAAGTTTAAAAGTTTAATAAGAATACAAACCTTTGCTTCCAAATCTTCAATAATTTCGTTGATTCGGATCTTGGCCGCTTCAATACATTCCTTAGGGCCCTTGAGTACAACCCGGTCGCTGGCCACTCCCTGGCGAGGGAAGGATATCTGCACGCCGCCGCACTCGTCGGCGATGCGGCGCAGCACCTCCCCGCGTCGCGCCACGAAGTGCCGGTGGTGGCGCGGGTCCACAGACATCTCGCCTTCCGACACATTGCTAATGTCTGAAACTGCTGTTTCCAACTGCTTGCGCGCTGCCTCCACTTGATCTTCGCGACCTAGTCACATATTTTATTGTATAATCTCAAATCATAATATAGGGCACAAAGAACTAACAATACTCAGTGACGTTGTATTTTAATGATATTATACATATCTAGAAAATACAATACACCATTTTTAACACATTCAAATACAATATGATTACGACAACATTTTGTACAAGTGCAAGATATAGTGATAACCTTTTTTACGTTTATTTAAAAATCAATGGATTGTGATAGTGAGTAGATAGCAACATGAGACTAAAAGTTATCAATTAATATAATTATGTACTAGGTATGAAGTTATTATTGTAATTTTATCAAAGTAAAAAATATATTGGGGTAACAATTATTGTTATAGTAACAAATTTGGTTACCAAACTTAATAATTGTACAAGTATTTACCAATTATGAAAATGGCTTCCTTATCTTCATCTTTTTCTGTGGGGAAAACGATTCGGGCGCCAGTTTGCTCTCGAATTTTTTTGATGTTAGCACCATTCTTTCCAATAAGGAATTTATGGTGTTCGGGCTTCGCTCGTACAGTGGCCGTGTGCGAAGTTAGTTCTCGTTGTGAAGCATGTGCTAATAGTTGTTGTTTAGCTTTTTCAACATCTTCAATAGGGCCCCTGATTATTACTTTGTCACTATCGCTATCAGCTGGAGGGAATTTAATAAGTACGCCGCCACATTCCTCCATAATGGAATGGATAAGTTTTCCACCAGCACCAATTAAGGAATTGTAGTATTTAGGAGCAATAGTTACTTCTTCAGTTACAATATTGGCTTTTTCATTGTGAATTTGTTGTATCCTCTTCACAGCATCTTCGACATTCTCCCGTTTACCTCGAACAGTAATTACATCACTATCATCACCCTCAGCAGGCAGATCAATAACAGTCTGGGTTTCATCCCGAATTTTTCTTAGATTTGCACCACCCTTTCCAATGATAAACTTATGGAACTGCTTGAAAATAGGCACTTCTTGTACATATGAAGATTCTGCAATTTCTTTCATTAATTTATGTAAGAATTTCTCACATTTTTCAATATCTTCCTGTGGTCCTCTTAATTTAATAGGACTCCTCTTCTGTCCCTGGTCTGGGAGTGATATAAGTACTCGTTCAAACTTTTCGCGAATTTCTCTTATCTTTTCACCTTTCACCCCAATCAAGGATTTAATGTACCTATGATCAACATAGACCTCTTTTGTCCTTTCGTTTTCCAATTTCATTACCATATCTCTTAATTCCCTTTCTGCATCAGCTACTCCTTGATGGCTACCTTCTATGCGAATCACATTGGTTCCTTCATTTTCAATAATATTAATAACTACACCAGTCTCTTCCTTCAGTCTGTTAACTAAAAGTAAACATATGATTAGAAACCATACAATATAGGGAATATACATATTTCAACCAAAATAATTCTCAACTTACTGTTTGATCCACTCTTGCCAATAATATGCTTAAAGAACTTAGGATCAACGGACAACTCTACATAAGTAAGTGTTGCAAGTAAATTTTTGACAAACTCATCCAATTCCACTTGGGCACGTTCCACTTCTTCTGGGGGTCCATCAATTTTAACTTTGTCTTCTGAATGTGTTATATCAACATGCACCTAATGAACAATTCATTTATTAAAATAAATTCAGTACGATCACACTTCATACAAAAGAAACAAGTTGGTCATTAGCTAGTTTTTACCTTTGAGAAATCTTGGGTAATCTTCTTAATGTTGGAGCCATTTTTGCCAATTATGTACTTATGAATCCAAGTTGGTGCATCTACGGTTGCGGTTTTTACAGAATTGGCCTTTTCACAAACCTTAGATAGCGCTAAAAAACAATTATCGAAATAATGTCATCTTACAATATTAAAGGATAATGTTAAAATGAATTTCTAAAATATTCAAATCCTTTATTTAATTTTATTTTATTAATTATATATTGCAATATTAAATTAAAAGAAACAATGAATAAATTAATTTACCTAATCCAATCTTATTATGTGGTCCATGGAGGGTAATTGTTCCTGTAGGAGAATCAGGAGGTGGCATTTCTACAGATACACCAGTTTCTTTCAATATTTCCTGAATAGTTAATCCGCGGGCACCAACCACATACTTATGTTGCGATTTTGGTACTTCCACTCGTACCGTGGAGCATTTCTTAGACTAAAATAGCAAGTAATCATGATTATAATTAATTCATCATAAGACAAGTCTCTGTAATAATAAAAATACATTTTATATAATAATATGTGTTTATAAAAAGAAATATTACCATCTCTTCATAAATCTGCTCAACTTGTGCTTTAGCGGCCAATACGCCATTCTTCTCCCCTGCGATAACGATTTCGTCGCTCTGCGTGGACGCGGGCGGGATGTGAATGCGCGCTCCCGTTTCCTCGGTAATTTGCTCCGCACGTTTCCCATGTGGCCCATGGATGAATGGATGGTAGATCTTCGGTATGGTAACACGTTCCAATGCTTTCCGCGACTAAAAATACATTTTTTATTTATTATAATTGATTTTGTATTTCATTTTTCATTTATTATAAGTGTACAATAAGTTCCCGTCCGTTTTAGATATACATAATATATATTTAGACATTTAGGCAACACAACAAATTTTAATTAGGTTATTAATTTAAGAACAATATATACCTATTTTTATATTATTAACTTCATGATAGCATCATATATATATTTTTTAATTAAAATTTACCTGTTCTTCAGAGAGAACTCTAATCTCATGTTCTGCCTTTTCAATCCCCTCCTTAGTACCAGTGATGGTGATAATCTCACTGTTGTCCGCAATGCTAGGTACACTAATTTTAGTAGCAGTAGATTTCTCTAAATTCTTCATTCTTTGCCCTTGTTTTCCTAGGATCCAGCGGTAATGCTCTTTTGGAATATTGATTTGCTTGCTTGCCTGTAAAATTGGATTGTGTTATTCAGATATTTCTCTTGAGTACCAAAATATGACTTCATGTAAAAAAATTACCTGTTGTTGAAAATGAGTTAAAATAAGACGTCTTGCATCAAGTACAGCACTATGTTTTCCAGTAATTAAGAATGTAAGGCTTCCATCCTTGCTAGTAGATATCTCAATATGAGCTCCAGTATCTTTGGTGATGGCTTGACAGGTCCTTAAAGATTCGCCTTCTCCGAAAGTATTGGCATTATCCAATTTTCTTTCTTCATAAGGTACATGGAACACCTAATAATGAAATAACATCATATAGCTCTCTTTGCTAATATAACTATAACATATAACAAATTTAATGTAATACATATAATATTTCATACCTGAGTGTGCAGAGAAGAGCCAACACGCAGTTTATTGGAAACTTGTTGAATGTTGCGTTGTACAGGTGGCTGTGAGTGAGGCAAGGCAGGAAAAAGATCATCATAGGCGTAGGAACTGTTGTTTTCAAACGCCACATTGTTCATGTCATCATTATTATGCACAGGTATTTCAGAGTGTACGGGTATCATATCTCCAACCATCATGGATTGCTGATGCATCATTTTCGTCCCCTCCAGCAGTCCTTGTCCGCGCCAAGTCGTTACAGTACTAAAAGGCAATTTCAATTAAAATGTAAATTTAATTATACAATTGAAAAGGCCTGTAACTTGTTTAAACAGGTGTTGTATAAACGATTTTATAGTTATTATTTCTTTCAGTGTTTCATTAATTTACATTGAAATTTTATTTGTTAATACTATTGAAGGTCATGACAAATAAAAGTAGGCGAATTAAAAAAATTCACCTTCTATTAAGAATTAAGATAACAATATCTTTAAGGACTTCTAACTACATAGGTACATATTTTCTATATATTATATATAAAACTCAAAGGTGACTGATATAGTGATCTATCATCGCACAGCCCAAACCACTGGACGTATCGGGCTGAAATTTGGCATGCAGGTAGATGTCATAACGGAGGGGAAAAACGGGGATGCACGTACAAAGTCGTGGGCGGAAGCTAGTTTTCTATATGAGGGTGACTTATTCACAACTTTTACACAATGGAAGGGTGTTTGAAACAAAAATTTATAGGTATTATAAGTATTACTTTATGACAGTATTCAATTTAAAATGCTAATCATTTTGGTAATCATGTAAATTTTAAGTACACCAAATTTTTTTATAGTGCAATTTCATTTGGATAGTGTGATGACAAACCTCCATGTAAACAGTGCACTCCCAATTTGCCTTGAGAATTGAGATTTATGTATTCACATTAAGAGTAGTTATTTTGACATTTGTAACTGATTAAAGGCCTGTTCAACCCGGAGTGGTATCTGCTATAGCTGTAGGTATCAGTATCCCGATGTGTACTGATACCCATGTTGGTAGCAGACAACTCTCTGATTTGAATAGGCCATAAGAGTGTACTTAAAAATATTACTACATCCAAAATTGAAGTATTTTTCTTTAATAAAACTATAATAATTATGCGCAAATACAAATTCTAAGTACTTTTCACATCCATCTTCAATTTCTAAACTCAATCAGGTTCCTATATAATCCACATAGATATATTTTTAATAAGTTTACATGAAATTATGAACTACGCTAAGAATGTAAAACTAATGTTTATATTTTGTGATTTATTCAGTATTGATTGTGGGAGGAAATAAATGAATTTTATTATTAACTAGCGGTCCGTCCGGCTTCGCCCGTGGTACATATTTACGTTTTCTCTACATAAGAACCTTCCTCGTACTTCAAGGAATATAATAAAAAAAGAATTAATCTGTTCATCCATTCACGCGTGATGCTATGACCAAGGAAAATGGGTTTCATTTTTATATAGGTATATAGATTATGGAAAAGTATGTAAGTTTGATACATAGTTTTAAAATAAAAAAATGTACTCTTATGCACCTCTAATTTTTTTAGATAAATTGCATGCAAAATCTTGTGATATCATATTATAAAGTTTAATATTAATGTGACATAAAAAGAAATCTTATTAGAACGAAATTGAAACAATACTTAATGGCTTTAGAATGTAAGGAACACCAGTTAATATGTAACACATGTACCAACATAGCCCTGTTATTAAAAAATTTTAACATTAAACGTGAAAGGTGTTTAAAAGAGTTGTTATTCATAAGTATTTATTTAGTTTTTTAGGACTAATTTTAGGGAAACGTTTGCCTCAAACATGGATTATGGAATTAATGTATATTAAATAAGTATTATAATTTATTGTGAATTTTAGTAACAAAGATTTAAACATAAAAGACATACGACCATCAATCATACCTTTTTAATGTTTATAAACATAAATCATGAGTATTTTAGTTAAAATAAATTCATACAGGATCGGCAATCCAAATCGTGATAATACGTGTCACCTCCAACACATTTGACGTGGAACTTGTGTGTATGAAATGTATCAATATTTACCGTATGTACTGTAGCTAATCAACCAAAACGTTTATCCTTGACACGCCAGGATCAGATATTCTTCTTCCTGAAGACAAAATTATAATAAAATATTGATATTGAATAAAAAAATCTGAAATATTTGCTAATCTAAACACAGACGTACCTAGCGCAGCCGCGATCAGAGAGAACATAAAGAATAGAATTTTGAATAGTCTCTAGTATACCATAAACAACATAGAGTCATATTAATAAATTTTATCGTGATTTTATCGAAGTACATTAAAGCTCTACACTTAGCTCATTAGCTCTACATTATCTTATTATGAAGTTTTTCATAACACTACTGTGTATATTATAAGACTAAGATAATGATGTTAATATTTGTGAAAAATAAAACAAAACATTATTAAAACAAGCTATTTAATGTTATAAATAAATGTAAAAACATAATTTTGTTACATGGCAAATAGACTTGTATGTGGTGAATAAATAAATGACAAAAAATATGAAGTCGAAGTCCTACTTATATTCTATCCTACCTATCCTACTACAATATTATAATTATGCGAAAGTTTGTTTGGATGCGTGTGTGTTTGTTACTCTTTCACGCAAATACTATCTACTGAACCGATTACGATGAAATTTAGCACACATATAGAGGGTAACTTGGATTAACACATAGGATAGGTTTTATCCCGGAAATCCCAGCGGAACGGGAACTACCGCATAGTTTTTCTTTGAAAACGCGGGCGAAGATGCGGGCGGAAAGCTAGTTCAACAATAAGAAAATTTATAGAAGTAGACAGATTACAAATATATTTAATTGGATTAATAGGAAGAATTGCCATCGAGATAATAATCGTAACCAAGATCGTAACGAATAAAATATAAAGTCTATATTATCTGCGAAAATGTCAAAATTTTGGTAGCAAGCAAGAAGCTTATATCTTATACACTGGAGATTTCGGTATGAACATTTGACGTGTAACAAGAAAATTGTTGTGTTTTATCACTTTCGCACCTAACTTGGTATTGCCACTGTTAATACGAAGTTTTCCCAAGGCTACTATGTATGCCGTAATATTCTGTGCAAAAGGTTAGTTTTTGTACATGAGTTTGTTGATAAATTGCCAACAACGTCATTCAGAAGCATTGTTGGATGAGACAATTATTATTTATGCTAAATAAAATAAGTATCTGGACCAATTATTAAAAAGTGATACTCCCTGATTATGGGTAGTTACCATAATAAAATTGTAGCAACTCTCACTTTGACAATATGGCATAAGTGTCAAAAAAATTGCGTCGCTTCGAATATTTAAGTTAATATTGTTGCGTATTTAATAAATATTTTCCGAATATAAATAATGTATTGCATTGAGAAAAATTGCAGAAGTGTTTGGACACCAAATTCTGGCATAGAATTTCACAGGCAAGTGTATATTTACGTTATTTACAATATTCCTCAATACTCCTGCATTTACCTGTTTAGAATCATTTCAATGGCAAAAATTGTAAAATTTTGCATTATTTTAGAAAGCAGTCATGTTAAATTTGTTATTTTCCTAATACTTTATCATTTTTAAAAAAGTTTTCAATAAACAAAATTAACAAGTAAGGTAACCATGATGACGAGTTTTTATGGATAGTGAAGAGAATATATTGTAATAACAATATTATGATGAAATTTAGAACACCATTTTCAAGATTTTTACTAGTAATGAAACAACACTCGACATCGGTATTGCACTCACATGTAGTTATAAGATTGTTCGTTTTTACATTGAAATTTATACTTTTTTAACTTACCTCATATTTTTTGTTTTAGGTATTTCAGCTTTCCAAAAAGTAAAATAAAAAGAAATATATGTGCCCATCAAGGGTAAAATTACTGAGGATTACGACCCAGAAAAAAAATACCTTTTGAAAAATAAACTTTGTAAAGTTAGCTGAAATTTGTGCAAGGCGTTTATTATAAACAGTTTTTCTTTGATGATTTTGGCTTGAAATTGACCCGTCGAAGCAACGCGTTTAAAAAGAAGATCTGAGTAGCTTACAATTTGGTAAACAGCATCTGATGCAAAACACAACTTTCCTCTATTTACAAAGGATGTTAATGCTATATATCGGTTCATATCCAGGCTTTGTAGCCAAGAGTTATTTAAAACTATCATTCTATACCAATTAAAATTGTATGTACCTATAAAGTATGGCCAGTAATATTATAATATAATTAATACTGTTAAAAATATATGTCGTTATTATTTATAGACCATGATTTTTAGTTTTTTGTATTTCGAAAAATCCTGAATATAGAAACCAGTGTGGTCACCCACAGAAAGAGACAAAAAACAACACTGACGTCATTCAAGGTTATATTTTCTTGTGACAAGTCAATGGTCATAGTGCAATCTCCAGTGTATTAGATATAAGCTTCTTGGTAGCAAGCATGCATGCCTCCGAGCACGAGTCCGAGCAACTTTCGTGCTCGCGCAGTGGGCGCGTTCCTATGTGCACGGTGCGTTCATGTGAGCGGCTGTGCCAACTTTTTTCTCCAGCACACCGCGGACGAACGTTATAATATTATAATATATCCATCCACCTGTGCCATCCACCCATCGTAGGGCGTTCGTTGGGCCGGTCTGTACGCACCATAATAGATATTCTATTGTGGTCTGTGGTGTCTATAGTCTATGGCGTGTCTATCCATGTCTATCATCTATGGTAGTCCGCTTGGTTTGTTGCGTATGCATTCAATTTGTGTATTTTTAAGGATATCAAAGAAGAATAACACTACTTTATGCATATGAAACACAATTATCAAGAAATTTAGCTTAGAGTATGAATATATGAAGGTAAAATGGACAAAATACCGAGAACACACGAAGGTAACCTTCTATTATTGCCTTTCCAACCCCACCCGCCAGCCATTTTCGTATTAAATCTTTATTGTAATTTTTTATTGTATCTGCAAATAATAAATAAAGAATGTTTAAATTTAATTATAAACTTATCTGATATTGGTTAAAGTAACACAACTATGTTTCCAATTGCGGGAAGATATAAATATATATATTGAAAAATAATAAGGTTATTTTAGTCAATAGCCCTGAATAAAATATATCAGTTGCCTAGATATTATTAGCTGAAAATAGTAATAGATAGGTATATAACAAACATAATTAAGTTACTGTTTTGTAGAATAAAATATGTTTTTTTTCCTTATCTCTTACAGCTATTGAGGCTCAGATTCGTGAAATACAAGCAAAGAAAAATGAATTGCCTGAAAATGGATCTGGCAAAGGTGTATCACTAGCTGAGACATACTATGACAGTGATATATATGATAACTCAGCTCCAGGTGGCAAATCCAGATATGATGGTTATGTGACCTCAATTGCTGCCAATGATGAAAATGAGGATGAAGATGTAGAGAATGTACCAGTTACCCAAAAACGGCCAGGCTATACTGCCCCCGCATCATTATTAAATGATATTGCACAGGTAGCCATGATTTCTCCATTTTAAACACTTATTTATGCCTTATAAACAGTTTAAGAGTAAATAAAATAAATATGAAAAACAAGATCATTAAAATGTATATTCTTACTCAGATTGTAAAATTATTTTGAAGCATTTATTGCCAATTAAATTATAATAACATAACTCATTTTCAGAGTGATAAGGACTATGATCCATTTGCTGATAAAAGACGGCCAACTATTGCAGATAGAGAAGATGAATACCGTCAGAAGAGGCGTAGGATGATCATATCTCCTGAGAGAGTTGACCCTTTCGCTGAGGGTAAGAAGAATACCATTTTTTTATTATTATTTTTTCCTTACTTAATTTTAATAAAATATTTGTTAATTTATTAGGTGGCAAGACACCAGATGTTGGATCCAGAACTTATACAGAAATTATGAAAGAGCAGTATCTTCGAGCAGAAGAAACAGAAGTAAGTTATAAATATATTAATAAATTTCTATAGATACAAAAAAAAGTAAAATGTGGAAATTTTTAATAATATAAATGTGGGAAAATTAAAGATTCACAGGGAATTTTTTATATTATTGTATACTATAAAATCTTCAAGTATAAAATACCACAATGACTTTAAATGTTTATTGAAAATAAAACTCAAAAAATATACCATTTGTGATTTACATTACATGTAAGGTTTAATAAATTAGAAATTCTTTGGTTTTTTAGTTACGAAAGAAACTTCTAGAGAGGGCACGTGAGGGCACCTTAAAGCCAGTTGCTCAATCAAATGGAGAAGCTGCTAAACCAGCTGCTAAGCGTAAAGGGCGCTGGGATCAAAGCTCAGAAGAAACACCAACTGTCAAGAAACCTGTAGTTGCAGCTACACCAAGCTCTCAAGCTACTCCATCATGGGAAAATGAGGTACATCTTTGATGATCCGCTTTCAAAAGTCTAAAATCTAAACTCATGTAACTACTGTATTGTAATTCTTAAAGGAATAATAGAAACATCTAGTCATACTTAGTCCATCATTTAGTTGTATCATATTTGGCAAGTCAATCAATGAGAAGCTTAGAAAAAATCTACACAACTATCTGTTTTCTATCCCTGTTCTCAATTTTCAGTTTGTTGTTCCTGTCTCTTCATTGTCAGTAGGTAATTTATAAATTTAGAATACTTCTTCTGAAAACAAAGTAGCTAACAATGATTAAAATGTAGGAATTGACAAGTTTAGAAAAAAATCTATCATCATTGTGCCGTGGCAACACCTGCAGCAGTTGATTTCTTCCCTTTCTCACCTGATGTAGGAAATCATTTTTAATGTCTCATAGCTCATGATTGATCGCAATGATTTTCATGTTCTACTTTAGTTAAGGAAGAGCGGGTCCTCCTATCACAGATTCTTCTAAACTAACTAGGTGGTCCCATCAATTATTACTGTCTTTAAAAAATGATACTAATTTAGAGAGGCGCCTGGGAAGAGACACCAGGCGCGGGTGGGCGCGGCGGCGAGACGCCGGGCGCGACGCCCTCCGCCCGCGTGTGGGACGCCACGCCGGGCCACGCCACGCCCGGCCACGCCACGCCGGGCCGCGAGACGCCCGCGCACCACGCGTCGCGCAGGAACCGCTGGGACGAGACGCCCAAGACTGATAGAGGTGGGTGTTTGCGTGAATTGTGTGAGAATGTGCTTATAGTTTTAGTTACGAATAATTTCACGCAAATATTAACAATTATTATATTTCTTTTTGATCATGTAATTTTTTCAGTGTATTCAACCAACATATAAAATATAAATTTAATTTATGTTAATAACTTTTAAATAAGCATTATAAATAATTTTTTTTTCATTTATCATAATAATTTTTTAATAAAATAAAATATATATATTTTTTTGGACCTTAACAACATGTTATATATATGTAGCAAATTGAATTCGCTAGAAGTGTTATTATAGGAATTTTATCAATATTAATTTTGATGTTTTAATTGTTTAACAGAAACACCTGGACATAGCAGCGGTTGGGCTGAAACGCCGAGAACAGATCGAGGTGTTGGTGTGGACACAATTCAAGAGACTCCCACACCAGCTACAAAACGTCGTTCTCGTTGGGATGAAACACCAGGCGCTACGCCGGCTGCCGCTACGCCCACCCCTTCTCACGCTACGCCGTCTCACGCTACGCCGTCACATGCTACGCCCTCTCATGCCACGCCCACACCGCATACACCTGTGTTTACTCCAGGCGGTGTAAGTATTTTGTAAAAATATATTCTTTGATTGTGTTTTTAAGATATTCCTGTTTGATCAAAATATGTACTATATTTTTGATAGTGTCATATCATTGTATTTATTTTCTAATTATATTCTATTACCTTCTTAGTCTACCCCAGTCGGAGTCAAAGCGATGGCCATGGCGACACCAACACCAGGCCACATTGCTGCAATGACTCCAGAACAATTGCAAGCATATCGATGGGAGAAAGAAATAGATGAACGAAATCGGCCCTATACAGATGAAGAACTCGATGCCATGTTCCCACCTGGGTACAAGGTTTTGCCACCTCCAGCCGGTAAGTGCATATCTATTTGGGTGAAGCTTTTCTTAGGTTGAGTTTTTTAAGTTTCAAACTCTCTGTACAACAGTCGAGTAATTAATACAAAATTTAGTTTCAGGGTACAAGGCTTTTACGCCTTCGATCGTCACATGGATACACATACATGGTGTTCATTGCATACATGTGCTTTCGAATTCGAACTTGCAAATCGATATTAAATAAGAAATTTTTCTTTCAGATGAATGATGTCAAAGTGTAGTGCCGTCGGAAACGCTACGCGTTGCGCTTTAAAAAAAATACAGTCGCTGTACTGCGTAATCTATCGATGCGTATCGTTTCCGCGGCGTCCGTTCTTACTTGTCGAATTGTTGCCCAGGTTACGTCCCGATACGGACGCCGGCTCGTAAGCTGACCGCCACGCCTACCCCATTGGCTGGTACCCCAATCGGCTTTTTCATGCAGACGGAGGAAGTGGGGGGCTCCGCGGCGGCGGCGGCTCGGCTGCTGGACCCGCAGCCCAAGGGCTCCCAGCAGCTGCCCTTCATGAAACCCGAAGACGCGCAGTACTTCGACAAGCTGCTCATTGACGTCGACGAGGACACGCTCTCGCCCGAGGAGCTCAAGGAACGCAAGATCATGAAGCTCCTGCTCAAGATAAAAGTGAGTGATTGTTTATGCATATGAATATATTTTGTTCTATCCAAACATGAAATTAACAGTAATTACAAATATACTAATCAATGTAATATAAAAACGTGTAATATAATGGTATTCATCAAAAACTTAACAAACTATAACGCGTTTTTTGGTGATGTGTTAGCTAATAAAAGTTTTTTTGCTTTTCTAATTACAGAACGGAACTCCTCCGATGTGCAAGGCGGCACTTCGGCAAATTACAGACAAAGCTCGTGACTTTGGCGCAGGTCCGCTTTTTAACCAAATTCTACCACTTCTTATGAGTCCCACACTTGAAGATCAAGAGAGACATTTACTTGTAAAAGTCATTGATCGTATCCTTTACAAGTTAGATGATTTAGTGAGACCCTATGTACACAAAGTAAGTTTTCTAAACATATTTTTGTCATATACGAGCAGCATACTTATTACTTGGTAGATCAAATTCTTTAATTTTTAGAGGGTACTAAAATATTGGTTCATTACAGATTTTGGTGGTCATAGAGCCGCTTTTGATTGATGAAGACTACTATGCTCGAGTTGAGGGACGTGAGATTATATCGAACTTAGCAAAAGCAGCTGGGCTTGCTACTATGATTTCTACAATGAGACCTGATATTGACAACATTGATGAATACGTGAGAAATACGACGGCTAGGGCGTTTGCTGTTGTCGCATCTGCATTGGGTAAATAGACTTATTAATTCTTGCTTCTATAAATGATTAAAATATATAAATATATTTATTTGTTTCATGTCTTTAGGTATCCCGTCACTCCTGCCCTTCTTGAAGGCTGTGTGTAGATCAAAGAAGTCTTGGCAAGCTAGGCACACAGGAATAAAGATTGTACAACAAATTGCTATTCTCATGGGCTGTGCTATTTTACCACATCTCAAGTCACTGGTGGAGATTATTGAACATGGTATGTCATGACAAGATTATTTTAATTAATTCATATCTCATTTATTATTTGTCACTACATTTGAAAAGAAAAGCATTGAAAAGAACAAGTCTATCAATATAATAAAAATGGCGATTCATTTTTATATTTATATGTACTGGTAAGCGTAAAACTCGGGAATGGCACCACCAAGTCAGCATGTTTTTTTTAATACGATAAACTGCTGGGGCAGCCACTAATATATATTTTTTAATTATAGGTTTAGTAGATGAACAACAGAAAGTGAGAACAATCACAGCTCTGGCGAGTGCCGCGTTGGCGGAAGCGGCGACGCCGTACGGTATCGAGTCCTTCGACTCCGTGCTCAAACCCCTGTGGAAGGGTATCAGGACGCATCGTGGTAAAGGTCTAGCTGCTTTCTTGAAGGCCATCGGTTATCTCATCCCACTTATGGACGCTGAATACGCGAACTATTATACTCGAGAAGTGATGCTTATCCTTATCCGTGAGTTCCAGTCGCCCGATGAGGAAATGAAGAAAATTGTATTAAAGGTGGGTATTGACTTTCAAATTTTGTCTTTGTTGTCTTACGGCAATTGTCTCACTGAATTCTATTATGATTATAGGTCGTAAAACAATGTTGCGGTACCGATGGTGTGGAACCAC
The DNA here is from genome assembly GCF_905220415.1 of Colias croceus. NCBI lineage: Eukaryota > Metazoa > Arthropoda > Insecta > Lepidoptera > Pieridae > Colias > Colias croceus. Next base: position 6,993,081 of record NC_059540.1, on the reverse strand, counting down.
AATATATTATGGATGAAATTTTACCACACTTCTTCAAACACTTTTGGAATCATCGAATGGCTCTCGACCGACGTAACTATCGCCAACTGGTTGATACGACTGTAGAAATTGCGAATAAAGTGAGTATAGTTTATCATTACTAGCTGACCCATTGAATATATCTTTTCTCAAAAATATTTTTCTCTTTTCCTTTTTATCCCATTACATACTCGGCTCTTATTAGTCGAAATGCCATGTTATACCGCCTTTTGTTTTCCTTGATAAATCGCTTTTCAAACAGAAATACACTCTTTGCTTTACTTTAGCTTAGTAATATAATATATAACATATATATTTTTGTGCGCTTATATTAAACAATAAGCAATCTATTTAAGGTTGGTGCATCAGAAATCATTAACAGGATTGTAGATGACTTGAAAGACGACAATGAACAATACAGAAAGATGGTGATGGAGTCCATTGAAAAGATTCTTGCCAACCTTGGAGCAGCAGATATTGACTCAAAACTCGAAGAAGCTCTTATTGACGGTATACTTTACGCATTTCAAGAACAGACGACTGAGGTAATATATATGAATAACCTATCAACCAAATATTGTCTTTTCTGTTCTTAATTTTTACTTAAATAGGTTGCTAATGATTCGATATTTATATGTTTTAGGATGTGGTAATGCTGAATGGGTTTGGTACAATAGTAAATCAGTTAGGAAAACGAGTGAAGCCATATCTACCACAGATCTGTGGTATCATTTTGTGGAGAATGAACAATAAGTCGGCGAAGGTGCGGCAACAGGCCGCGGATCTTATATCCAGAATTGCAGTTGTAATGAAAACGTGCCAGGAAGTGAGTTTTCCTTCTAAACCCGACAAAATTAACACTTAAATTTCTTTGAGTTGAAATATATTATAACTTTTTTAATTTTTTTAGGAAAAATTGATGGGCCATCTTGGTGTGGTGTTGTATGAATACCTAGGAGAAGAGTATCCCGAAGTATTGGGATCTATACTTGGCGCATTGAAAGCTATCGTGAATGTTATCGGAATGACAAAAATGACGCCACCCATCAAAGATTTACTTCCGAGACTGACGCCTATATTAAAAAATAGGTGAGTTGAGTTTATTATTTACATTGTTTTTAATTTACTGGGACTGTTTTTATAGTATATTCAAAAATTTGTCATGTATCTAAAGAATATTAGGTATTTTAGTGTCATTCAATAAAATATATGTCGTATTCAATAAACTTTATTTTTACAGGCATGAAAAGGTACAAGAGAACTGCATTGATCTAGTCGGTCGTATCGCCGATAGAGGACCGGAATTCGTTTCCGCTAGAGAATGGATGAGGATATGTTTTGAGCTTCTGGAATTGTTGAAAGCGCACAAGAAAGCGATCAGACGAGCGACGGTGAACACATTCGGTTATATCGCTAAGGCTATCGGTCCGCATGACGTTTTGGCAACTTTACTCAACAATTTGAAAGTTCAGGAGAGACAGAATAGGTAAGGCAATGATAACAATTCATAGAGTGAAATTTGCTTTACTGTCAGCATATACATAAGTAGGACAGTTTTGAGTCGCATTTCAGAAATTGATTTGAAATTTAAAATAAAAACGTCTTTTTTAGTGTGAAAATTATATTCTATTATAATCTTTATTTCTTTATACGTTACATAGCTTTGCCACACAATGCATAATGATATAATAATTTCAGGGTGTGTACAACAGTCGCCATCGCTATTGTAGCGGAAACATGTTCACCGTTCACAGTATTGCCAGCTTTAATGAATGAGTACAGAGTACCAGAGTTGAATGTACAAAATGGTGTGCTCAAGTCGTTGTCCTTCTTGTTTGAATACATTGGGGAGATGGGAAAAGATTACATTTATGCTGTATGCCCACTGTTGGAGGACGCTTTAATGGACAGGTAAAAAAATATTACCCAATGGACAGGTAAAAAATAAAAATGTTACCTTTAAGAAAAACTCTCTTATGCAATAAGTTTTTTTGTTTCTATCATGCGAAAAACGCGTTAATGCATATTTATACACTATAGCGATAATGCGAAGAAAAAAAAATGTGCGTGTACTAGTGTACTCACGTAAGAAGTGAAACTTCTTTATGACCTTATTTTTCAAAAAATAATTCACTTTATGCAACTTTACAGAAATACGTCGAATCACGCGTGGTAGGGTTAAGAAAAAGATGGCGCGTTACGGAAAAATGTCACGCGTAACGGAAAAATGTTACACTAATTTTTTTTCCAACCCCGATAAAAAAGTTTCACTTCAATAATAAATGTTCCAATTATTCCAGAGATCTTGTCCATCGTCAAACAGCCTGTGCTGCGATTAAGCACATGGCGCTGGGAGTGTACGGGTTTGGTTGCGAAGACGCTCTCATACATTTGCTGAATCACGTGTGGCCGAATATCTTTGAGACGTCGCCACATCTTGTACAAGCCTTCATGGACGCGGTTGAAGGCATGCGAGTCGCTTTGGGCCCTATTAAGATACTGCAATATGCGCTACAGGTTTGTTTGTGAAAAAATATTGTATGAAAGAATTTTTAGGCTTCATCATTAAAATTGTAAATAGAATAATGCTGTCAATAATTAGGAGAAATATTGACAAAAGGATTAAAATTTTCCTAAATTTAAATTTTATGACTTAATATTATGAAATGTTGGTGACTTATTGAAATAATTATTTTCAGGGTTTGTTCCATCCGGCAAGGAAAGTCCGCGATGTGTACTGGAAGATTTACAACACCTTGTATATTGGTGGTCAAGATGCCCTTGTAGCTGGATATCCGCGAATACAAAACGATCCAAATAATCATTTTATTCGTTATGAATTAGATTATATGTTGTAAAAACTTCACTGTATGCAAAAAGTTCGACAATTGTTGTGTTTAGATTCACACATTAAAGAATGGCCAAAAAATTGTTTTTTAATATACATCTTTCCATTGGACATGTTTTATTAAATACTAGCTGTGTCCCGCGGTTTCACCCGTATTGCTCCGCTCCTGTTGGTTTTAGCGTGATGATATAATATAGCCTATAGCCTTCTTCGATAAATGGGCTATCTAACACCAAAATAATTTTTCGGACCAGTAGTTGCTGAGATTAGCGCGTTCAAACAAACAAACTCTTCAGCTTTATAATATTAGTATAGATTATACCAATATTTACAAAGAAACATTAGGATTAAAAGGAAAAACTCATTCACGCAAGTGGGTGAAACCACGGGGCGCAGCTAGTAGTATAATATACATACATAAGTATTAGAAGGACCCCTAGTCCATAGCAGTTCCTTTATCTGAGTACCTATGTATGTTTCGCAAATCGCAACCTTCAATCAGCAATAGCAACTAGATATCAATTTAACGCCAAAAATCTCAGCAAATAAGAGCGCACTAGAGCTTTTATTATATTTCTAATCGAAGATAATTTTTTTGACGAAAACGAATTGCGCCTTTACTACGTGTCGTAATTAGGTTGAACTTAAAACTGGTCTAAAACATTTATTTCTGTTTGCTAGGAAATAAATTGAAGAGAATTTAGCCACAGTTTTGAGTTTATTCACGCTCTTTCATTGAAACTCAATGCGCCGATTGGATTTATTAAAAATATGTTATTGAATGTGTTTATCCAAAATCAAGTGGAAAAAAACAAACTTATAGCCTAAATAAGATATAATATAGTTGGATTACATACAAGAAAATAAATCCAACCTTACTCGGCTGAATTAAAGTCGGATCAACAAAGCAAGACAACACCACTGATTAATTATTATTATAATTGGAAAGTAAATGTTTGACGCTGAATTTGTACATTGATAGGTAATGTGGGAAGTAGCCTGTAGCAGAAATGTAGTTTAAAAATTTTACTCAAAGGATACAAACGATAATAATTATGAAAAAAAAAGACGTATGGCACTCGGGGACTGCCGTGGTAAAGCTATTGCATAGCATGCCTTCAAGCCACTACTCCGTGCCCGTCGGAGTGGGGAGCGTGAGGTTTATTTTCGTTACGGAATTTCTGGATTGGTCCCCGCGCTCAAGGCCCGCGATAGAAGCTATGCAATAGCTTAAACCATGTATTAAAAGGTTTTCGAAAATTTGCTTTTCACATCACCGGATGTTCGATTACCTACCGAGTTAATCGAACAGACGAAAATGTGTAAAAATTTCACCCTACTTATATTGCGTCGATCGTTAGAGTCAAATATACTAGGGATTAAATGTCTCAAACAAACTTAATAAGTAAGGATTTTGTGTCTATTTTAAATGTTTGTATACAAACGACATTTGTAATAGGTGTCGGAAAAAATAGGTCGTCCGGCGATAAAAGCTTCTAATTTTTAACCGACTTCAAGACAAGGTCGTTATAAATTCATATGTATGTAGGTATATTGTTTAATACTTATGAAATAAATGAAAATAATTAAACACAAACATCGTTCTATAAAACGATTTTTTTTTACTTTCTTATAAAAAAATCAAAACGAAAAAAAACTCCGTAAGCCTTTTTTCGTATTAAAGGAATAACACCAAATAAAAGACAATTTTTGGATATACATAATATATTCGATACTCATTTTTCTTACAATGCACCCATAAAACATTTAAGCGCACTAGCGACTTGCAAGTTTAGTATACAATTCGTCTAATAAATCTATAAAAATATGACATGGAATACAAGAACTAATTAATACGTGACTAGAGATCTTTGTCTTTGTAACAAATCATTCGTAAAAACTTAGTAGTACAAAACCATAGAAACAAATTCCATCATCAGAAGACATAACGAAATACCTTGTACAGTCTTTTTAAATTATAATACAGACATAAATATAATAAAAAAAGTGTAGCAAGCCTCGACAAGAAATACAATTTTATAAATTTAGATCAAATAGGTTGCGACTAGCGTGTGTGATATGACATCGTATTGCATCTTATTAACTTTTAACGTGAGAAGGAAAAAAATACTTATTTTTAAAACGTTACCGGTGAATTTTATTTTAAAAGCAAATAAAATCAAAAATTTAACATAAGGGAAAAAGAAGATTATAAGAATGTATAAGCGTAGGAGAAACAAACAGTTTAAAAATATCAAGAATATATTATTTAATAAATAATCTATACTAATATTATAAAGCTGAAGAGTTTGTTTGTTTGTTTGAACGCGCTAATCTCGGGAACTACCTACTGGTCCGATTTGAAAAATTCTTTCGGTGTTAGATAGCCCATTTATTGAGGAAGGTCGGCTATATATCATTACGCTACGACCAAAAGGAGTGGAGCCACGGGGGTGAAACCGCGCGGAGCAGCTAGTTAAATATATCACTATTTCACAATAATTATTACAATACGAATAAGACAAACACAGTTCTGAAAATAAAACTACGGAAAAAAGTAAATAGCTTTCTCTTAATAAATATTAAGTACCTACTATAATTATTGTTATTGCTTGTGCGAAAAAAACCGCGAAAGCTAAATAAAGAATTTAGAATACACTTAACATATTTATATATTATTATAATATCTATATGAGCAAATAAGGAAATTAAAATCAGCCTCTCACAGATACATAAACTAAAGGAATGTTTAATATTTGCTGCCAAGCGATACCAGCCACGTTTTCTGCGGTGACGCCGAGCCGCCGGTGCAGCGTGCCGTCCGCTCGCACCGCCCACACCTCCTGCCCCATACACGACACGTGCTTGTATGTTATATCACAATCTGTAATCAGAAAACGTTGCTATTAACAACACATTTTAAACGAAATGCCAATGTAAATTGAGATAATAGGTTTGTTTACATCACAGGGATCTTGTTTTTATTTTAAAAAATGCAGGTGGACATTGGCACTTTCATATATTATGCCTTTTCGAGTATGCCGAGTAGCTTGTCTTGTCAAAAAAAAAATCGTTGGACAAAAAGTCGTTTAAAATCACCTGTTAGATATTTCCAATGCGTGCCACCTTGTTGCATTGGTGAAATATCAGTTCTTACAGCCAGGATCCCATTAGCGAGGAGGACCCAGGCTGAAGACATGGTTAAAGAAACCAGCTTAGCGCCAATGCCGTTCTTATGTTGGCCATAAGGATAATTACACTTAGGCGCCTCGATGAGCCTCCAATTTGCACCTCCTGGTTTTTCTTTGGTCACACCTTCTCTGTAATAAAGCTCTCCTTTTCTCCCGACAGCCCATATTATATTGTTGCATGTGCTTATCGCTATGAGGGATTGAGGACTATTTACGTGTTCCCAATGGAGTCCCTGCAATTATTTCAAGGTATAACAAATATATTATTTTGTAATGCAGCACAATCTAAATCACTAAATCAACATAAAGTTGGTATCCTTGAGTTGGCTAACTTACAGCAGGAGTTGCTGCGGTAACACCGGTTCTATAAATGGCGTCTCCACCCAATGTGACAGCCCATACAGATATTTCTTTGTCATTGGCCTAAAAATTAAATATAATTTAGTTTGTGCCTTTAATTGGATATTTAACATATTCATGTAAGACTTCTATGCATAAAGGAACCGTGATATTTGATTTTTTTTTACCCATAATGATATATCAAGTAGAGCTGTAGAACCCGCGCGAACCCAGGGTCCCTCTGTGTGAATTTGAGCTTTTCTGTACCAACGCCGCCGTCGTACACAATCTGTGAATATTTTCTTGCCATGGTAAGGCGCTGGGAAGTCTGTCGCGTATTGCCATCCGTCACTATCAACACCGCCGGGAGTGCTATAATCTATCATCCACTCCGATATCTGGAAATTGAATAATAATAATTCAAACATAAATAATTATTTATGATAATAAATGTTTAATGTTTATTTACTGTTGATACCTAAAACATTCAAAATAAGGTAATTGATAAAATTAACTGCTGAGTCAGATAAAAGGAGCTATCAGATAAGTGGAATTCTATGTAATGAAATAAGTACCCAGTGCCAATGTCTGCTGAGTAATTTAGTGTGCTCGCGGGTCCGCTTATGCTTTCCTGTTATGTCACTCCACATGTATCTATCAGTTGGTAAACCAGTTGAAGTGTATCCAGTTAAGGGATTCCATCTTTGATTTTCATAAACGCAATATGTTTGAGTGTCTGTCATAGAGTGTATACCCTCATTACTGCCAAGACCTATAAAAAATCAATCATAATAATTCATCCCATTCAACATAAAAATAGGTAGGCAGTACTACACAGTACATGCTATAAAAAAACTTATTTACGTAAATTAATAAATACAACTTAGGGAAACTACCCATACAACGTAACCCGTTTAGGGGAGGTCTTCAAAATACTACGATCAGTCACGAGAGAAAAGGGGGGGGGGGGTTGACTTAGATTTTTATTAAGTACCAGTCTATTTCGCTGCATAAAGCGTTCTCTATAAGAGACCACTCGAAGTTTTGTGTGATATGGGAGAAAGCGTGAAGTGGTTAGATATCGAAACCGTCGATAAAGAGGAAATGACCAAGCCTGACGAAACTCTTGATACTACTGCTCCCGTGATCAATGATGTATCTGAGTGGATTGACGCTGGGAATAAGTTCATTGAAGACGTGTGACATGAATATTAATAATATTAAACATAAAATAATTGTTCTTTTTATAACTTTTTACAAATGATTTTCTTTTGTTAAATGATTGAAAATCATTTTGTCACTACTACGTAAAAACTTGAAGGAGGGAGGGGTGGATCGTAACATACGTTCCCTTAGGAGGATGGCCTCTGAAGTTGTATTTGTGAAGTTCCCATACCATATTAAGTAACTAATGTAAAATAAATAAATAATTTTGTTTTGTTTTTTTAACTGCTTACCTTTTAATGTTCCTCCACCCCAACCACCGGTATAAACCCAAGCTCTATGATCATGGGATATGCCCCATACCACAGTATTTGAACAACATTCAACCTTTCGTAAAAAGCCGCCCATTAATTGCCAAAACATCTCATCAGGTCCAATTATAACACTTGTAGAAGAATACTCCATAGTGTACAATTTCAAACCTCCCATTACTAATACTGATGTTATAGTTTCCGAACTTAGTCTATGTTTGAAAGAACAGAAATTTGCCTCGTTTACAATGACAGTAAATCCAGCATCATCACAAATCATTTTTATGGTAAATTCTTGGCCTGGTTTTAATGGCAATTGATAACGTTCTTCCACCCCCCACTGTCCAGATTTCTTTGTATTGCACACAACTACACCCTCATCAAATCGCATATTAAAGTGAAATGGTATTTCCGTAACTTCACTTTCAATTTTATGCCTTTGTTTTTGAATTTCTGGTCCTTGTAAATTTATATGAAACCGGCTTATATCATCAAACAAACAGCCAGATATTTTAAGAGTACTGCCTGATGGAAAGTTGTTGTGCAGAGTTGTCATAAATCCCTTTTGTATGTCTTTCCCGAACACCTGAAACTCTTTAGTGTAACTACCACTCTTTTCAGCCATCAATTGTGCTGGCGCCGGATCCCAGTTGAGAACATCTCCTGAATTAGTAACAACCCAGATTGAACAGACTGAAGGTCTTCCGGACACCCCATGTATTTGTGATGTGATATCAACCAACACATTCAGCCATTCTTCTTGCTCCATTTCGGAGATAAACTGTATTTTTAAAATTTGTGTATTTTGTGTAGGGATGGTAATTGATATTCTAGGGTTGCCTGGTTCAGATGATGTAGTAATACTAGTAACCTCTCCCAAATTGAAGATAAATTTTATTGTACCATCGGGTTGAAATACTGATAGTGTTCCTGTATTTTCTAAAGAATGCCAGTAAAGTGAAATTATGCAGTCTTCACTAGAGTTATTTATATTAACTAATCTTGCCTCACAACTACGAGTCCAACCCTTTTCTTCAATAGCTACACCAAACTTGGTGAGATCAATGTTTAAAGTATTTCTTGCTTTTAAATCATCTAATATTTGAAATCTCCATCTGGCTACTATGTCTGTATTGTGCACATTTTGTGAATCAGTAAACCAGTGAGGTGGTTGTATGGCATCCACAAGACAAGCTCCTGCGTCAACAAAGCTCCATGCTGTGTCACATGTACCCCATGCTGTTTGACTCACTTCTTCATCAAAATACATGCCAGAATCCAGATCAAATACACTGCTATCACTATCAGGTTGAGCCTCCATTCCAACCACAGAACCCACACTACGAACAGGGCTCCAAGCTCTAGGATTTTTCAATGTTGTTTCATAGCTTTTACCAGTCAAATCTATATTCTCTACATTCATGCTTGCTTTTTGCTTTAATTCTTTTGAAGGTTTAAGGGGCAGAGTGTTCTCTATGGGAGCAGAGTGTGATTCTTCCCAAGAATTTTTTAAGTTAATATTAGATTTAAGCTCAGTTGTATTTTCATTAAGTAAATTTAAACTTTGATGTTTTTGATTTGATGCAGATGAGATAATGCTTGCTGAGCTGGATGTTCGACTGACTTGCATATTAGCTTGAACCATTCTCCATCTCTTGCCTGTAAGTTCAGCTGGTGTAATACCACTTCTCCAATATATACTTTTGTTTGAACCTCCTATAGCAAATACTTGATCATTTATACCAACTGAAATATGAACCATATTACCATTCACCTCTAGCCATCCACTTCCCATAGCAGCTGATTCAGAAGTGCCTGCAGCATTGCCATCTATACCTTTTCTGAACCAAACCCTTGTATCTGAACTCACAGCCCACACAACATTATGGCCAACTGATATAACAGATAATTTTGCTTCATTGGGAGACTTGACTTCCAACCACGCTTCTCCACTTGGTGAATCTTTAGTAATACCTTTTCGTATAATGGCTCTTCCAGACCAAAGCAATGCCCAAACTAAACCTGTTGGACCAACTGAAATTTGCTTTATATCACAGTTTGGAGGAATGCTTACATTTATCCACTTTAATCCTTCAGGTGAAGTAGTACTTACTCCAGATCTGTACATAACCCTTCCCTGAGCAGTGATAGCCCAGACAGATAAAGACCCTGGAGAAGAATATGGTATATGATTACCTCCAATACTCACATCAATAAAAGGTTCTTGGGTTGGATCTTTATGAAGAGGTGCAATGGCACACCAAGAATTCATAGCACTGAACTTTCTATACCTTATCCATTTCCTTCTTCTTACACAAGATTTCCACTGTTTGACTGGTCCAAACTGAGCTGGGAAATCAACTGCATAACTCCATCCATCATGGTCTAATGGTTGACCATCTAAGGTTAGCTCAAGTTGCCAATCACCTTCCCATTGCCAAGCCATAGATGGCAATCTAATACAGTCAATAGATCTGTCTTTGGTACCATCCTGAGACGAAAAGTGATAACGGTCTGTAGGTAACATCCTACCACTAAATCCTTCCAGAGGTAGCCAACGTTCATTTTCATAAGATTCTTCTTTCACTCTAATTGGTATTTCCAATCCATGAACATGTAAGTAAATTTGGCGATCACCTCCGACTGCCCATAGGAAGTGGGGTACAGCTGATAATGTTTTGAACTCCAGACCAAGATACATAAATTCCCTCCAACAAGAGCCATTGGTTGACAGAGCGTACACTTTACCTTCATTATTTATAGAAAATAATAGAGAATTGCTCGACATTTCAATTATATTACAAAATAATTTATCAACCTTAATTTTTATTTCACTTTTCACATGAACTCACTACATTCTAATTCAAATACCTTAAACTTACATCAATTTAATACACACATAATAAGTATTTTTTTATTGTTTAGAAAAAAAAGGGGAAATATGTATAGATCTAACATAGAGCTTTTAGATTTTTATTTTATGTGAGTAAGCTTTCTGAGCTGGTGGTTATTACTTGAAATATCTTGAATAGGTATTATTCTTTATACTGTATCACCGTAACCCTATGGTATTGCTTAACCGAATTTCTTAAATGCTTAATGTTTTTATATTTATAAATTATAGTTTATTTTATGTATAATTTATAATCGAAAAAGTACTTAGGTAGGTATTTACATCTAGTTTTGACCATTTGACAGCTGATATGACAATTTTATTGAATGAAAGATCACCGGTAGTGTTGCCGAACTATCGATAGTTTGACTATCGATAGTTGACCTTGAAAATAAGTCAGAATATCGATAGCACTATCGATAGTATCGATATTATCGATACTATCGATACTATCGATAGCGTTAATCATGGAATACTATTGATGAACTGCAATAGTATCGATAAAATCGATAGTATTGATTGCCAATAGTTGCTATACTATCGATACTGTCGATAGTATCGATACTATTGCTACTGAATATTGCAACTACAATCGATACTATCGATAGTACTGATACTATCGATAGTTTTGAGCTATCGATAATAGTAAATTGTGCAATAGTATTGTTCACGATTTCTTGGTATAATGTGTCAATTTAAATTAGAAGACACTAACTATGCACAAATGTACGTGGCTTATTGGATTACGAATTAACGAACTAAAAAAAATGGATTGTACAAAGCGCCAATAGATAACTTGAAAAGTATTATAACCAAACATCTAGTTCTCTGTCATCCACTATAATATTATTGATAAAGCAATACTATCGAGAAAAAGGTCACTATCGATGGGACGATATTATCGATAGTATCGACACTATCGATAGTATCGATAGTTCGTTCGATATTGAGCTTCGATAGTATCGACACTATCGATAGTATCGATAGTTCGTTCGATATTGAGCTTCGATAGTATCGATACTATCGATGGTATTGCTATGTGTCGATAGTATTTACGCTTATAGGACTATCGATACTATCGATAGTATCGACACTATCGATAGTATCGATAGTGCTATCGATACTATTGCTTTTCCCCAACTATCGATAGTTAATCGATAGACTATCGATAGTGGACTATCGAGCGGCAACACTAATCACCGGACCCATTTGGCCTGAGCATTTGGCATTTCACGGAATTAAAGGCCCTACTCACGGTTCAACACAACCAACAATCTGCTGAAACAATTTGTTGCAGTCGCGATTGAGCGTTCTCTACTCACGATTCATCCAACCCTCAATCTGATGACACAATTTCATTCCGCGATTGCTTGCCACAACGTGTGCACGTCACGTTGATGCCTGGCCTGATGCTAAACCTCAACGCAATAATACGCATTATTAATGGATATATGTACTAATTTATGAAATATAAGATAATTATCTTTGTAAAGCTTGTATTTTTTTCCAATTTTATTGATAGATTTCAAGGGCTATAAAGTATAAACGGCTATAAAATATAAACATCTTCCTCAAATATGTAAAAATGTCTTTCCCGCGTTTATCTCAAAACCGCCATTTTGCGATTAACGCGGCAGCGCGATTGAGCCCGGAGCCGAGATTGGAACAATCACAATAATCACGTTTCAACACGCACACAATCTGCTGAGACAATTTGTCGGGTTGCTTCCGCGCCGATCCAATACGCAACATGTTGGGTTACGCCCCCAACGTGCCCTCAACTATACTATTCACGACACAATCTGTCAGCTCACTGCAGATTGTGTCAGCAGATTGTTACTGAAATTGAATCGTGAGTAGGCTACTTAATAGTTGTTCTGTGGCCTGTGATGCTTAGGGTTAAAAATTGACTTACCTTACCAATACCTACCACCACTAGGCACTACCATACATGCCGAAATCACCCCGTCTACACGACATATTACTTGCTCTATGCTACACGACCATTGTACACGACTCCACGGCTGCTGATGTATCTGGAGATAACAGCCGCAGACGTGTTATAGAGGAGACTTTAAATAGCTACAGTTTTGAACCAATCACTTGTACGTTGAAATCTGTGGATTCTGTCAAGATGACGTTATCTATTTGTCAAATGAAAATTGATAACACAGTTGACAGCTCTTTTTGAGTCTAAAAGGGCTGATAGACGTACGAACTTTAAAGTCGCGGTTTTTAAGTTCGCGTACTTACTCGGCTCGACGTCGGTGACACACGTAGAGCTTGGTCAGTAGCTTCTCGCGTGTCACCGATATCGAATGTCTCTATGTCATCAACAGAGGGAATTTTATGTTATTCAGGAATTAATTAATATAGACATTTTTAATTTAATAACCAGCACTTATTTTTAAGTAAATAGCATTCTAACAAAATAAATGTTTAAAAATTGAAGGATATTTTCTTTTTTACTATTATATTTTGAGGGTACTTTACAAAAAAAGAGCGTGTGCGCCGAGCCCACGCGTCTGGAGTGAAACTTCCTTGGCGTGATTCAAAGATACCTTCGCCAATATTAAATTATATTATATTCATTCATATTAGTTATATTAAATTATTTTCATAAAATAAAACTAAAAGAGAAAACGAAATCAGAAAAAGTGGGTGAAAAACTGGCTTAAAAAAGAGAGCGTTTATCCCACGTAACTTTGGTGAAGGAGCTACGATGTAGAAGGAAGACTTGCGTAATAATTTAAGGATGCCTGAGCCATTATATGATGAACTTTTGCACTTAGTAACACCTATTATATCTAGACAGGCTAGGCTCGCGGCTCGCGGCTCGCGGCTCGCGGCTCGCGGCTCGCGGCGGTGACAGACGTGCGAGCCAAGGCGGGCTTCGAGTAAAATTTCAAACATGTTGGATCGTCAACGAACTTACTCGACGGTTTTTAAGTACGCGTACTTGGGGTGACACACGAGCGAAAAAGGTCGTCGAGCCACAAGTTCGCGTACTTACTCGTACGTCTGTCACCCCTTTAAGTATTCTTTGGTTGACAGTATTATCAATAGTAGGTATGTGATAGGTATGTCAAAGTCCGTAATCCGTATTCTAATTTCTAACCATGAATAGACCGTTCTATTCATAGTACATATTTTTTTTAATTTTCATTTTGTGATTTAATTCTTAAACTATTTCAGATAAAGTCGGTTTTACTACTAACACATCGAAAGATTCTTCTCAATTATTATTTTATATTTATTATTTTCTCTTCAAAACAATACATATTGTTTAACCATTGTCCACTGAGTTTCTGGTACGTGACATAATATTATACGTTCTCTCCACTGAATTATCCAATACGTCGATATAAGAATTAGAATTTATGAAAATAACTCGTGAATTTGGCAGAACTTCAAGAGAATAATGAAATGCGCCATTCTTATCCTTGACAAAAATAGATTTATAACCAGTAGTAGTCAATTGACAAAATGAGTTACCTAAGTAAATTTTCAAGTATCCTTAGACATCCTTTGACCAGAGGAATGGCTTCATATGGAGTTATTTGGCCAATATCAAGTTTCATACAGCAAACGTTCGAAGGCAAAAGTTTCAGTAAGTTAGTAGAAATTATTTTAAAGAACACACTTCATTTGTGTTCATTTAAATTAAATGGTTTCTTTTTTAGATGATAATTCATACGATTGGTGGCGATGTGCACGATTTGGACTCTATGGATCTTGTTATGTAGCTCCAACACTTTATAGTTGGCTGACAATAGCAAGTATTATATGGCCAGCAAATACTTTAAAAGCTGCATTGATTAAGGTGGGTACAACATTCTTTAAACCTCATTGTTAACACATTATTTATTGCAGGCAAGATTTTGCCTTTTTGTTACATATTGCTTGGAACCAGAGCTATAACAGAATTGTTCAATCCCAATTTACTTAAATTGATAGCATTATTGAAGTTCCATACTTGCAAAAAACAGTACCTAATCTTAAGTAAATTTTATACTACTCTTACATAATAAATGGTTCACTTTTCAGACATTATGTGAAACTGTAACTTACACACCATTTGCAATGTGTAGTTTCTATTTTGGAATGAGCTTATTGGAATCTAAAACGTTTGATGAAGCAGTGGATGAGGTTAAAGCAAAGTTTTGGCCAACATACAAGGTAAATTGATAAAAAACATCTTTCTATGTACTACCTACATAATATAATAGTTCAGTCATGTAATAAGATATGTCCCTGATATAGGCACATTATTATTAAATTTCTAAAGCACTGATGGATACTGATTTTTAAATGAGTGCTGAATTAACTTTTTAATTTTTGTTTCACTGCAATTGAAAATGTTTAGGATTTTCAAGAAAGTAAAATTTTTTGGGTATGTAAAATATTTGGTTGGCATCATAATAAATCTAACTCATATTTTGTTGTTTCAGGTTGGTGCTTCTGTGTGGCCTGCAGTAGCTGTAATGAATTTTTGGCTTATTCCTCCCGCTAATAGAGTACCATTTATAAGTGTATGCAGCCTTATATGGACATGTTTCTTAGCCTATATGAAACATTTAGATAAAGAGGAGGTTCCTCAAACATTTGTTCACCGATCTGTTAAACTATAAGAATTTTTATATATTTTTAGCAAGATTTTTAGTCAAATATTTAGGCAAATTTATAATGACATATAATGTCAAGCATATTTTATTATAATATTATCATTGTTATTAAATATTAATATATTATGTATATGATACATACCATTACTTTAAAGTGTGATATTAAGTTATTAATTAGAGTATTATTATTTTTGTATCACAAATAAAAGCTTTTATATTGTAAAGCACAAAAATCACAGTATTTTATATAAAAATAATTTATGATAATCTACCTCTTATATAAATGTTATATGATGTGTGATAATCAGCTATATTATAATGTTAAGAAAAATAATTAAAAAAAATGTTACAATACCTAAAATAAATATTTACCATTTGTTTTACAAAAATAATTCATATCTTATAGGTATGTACGTGTGTATACCTGCCTATTTTATAACTTCCTCAATTTACTTATCGTCCTGCAATTTAGTTTTTTATTATAATATGATATTGTATGCTGAAATGCTATGTTAACATGTAGTCTCGTTGTTGGAAGAATGTATAAGTTACATTAAACACACACACAGAAATGTAAATGAAATACTTTAAATAATTAGTAGATGCGTTTATATATGTATTTTCTTTATCACTATTCATAGATTTGAATAAACCATTCCACAAATGACTTGATTTAAATTTTCTTCAACTTTAACTTCTATCCTATTACCTATATTTTGGTAAAACCACCGTAATAATTAAATTGCCAAAATCGATCTATAGTGTAACCACATCTATACTAATACTAGCTGTGCCGCGCGGTTTCTCCCGCATTGTTCTAATCGTCTTTACTCTTAGCGTGATATAATTTTACTTATTAGTATAGATCATAAAGCTGAATTGTTTGTTTGTTTGAACGCGCTAATCTCATGAACTAATTGATCGATTTGAAAAATTAATTCGGTGTTAGATAGCCCATTTATCGAGGAAGGCTATAGGCTAAATATCATCATCCTAAGACCAGCAGGAGCGGAGCAATGTGGGTGAAACCGCGGGGCTCAGCTAGTATAGTATAAAACTATATTGTATAACTACACCATTATTCGGATTTTTAGATCCGTACAAACAGGTTGTTTTACAAATAAAAAAACTGGCCAAGTGCGAGTAGCTGTGGATAAGCATTAGGTGTTCCCGCGATCTTTGTGGAATTATAAACGCAGCCTTAATTACTCCTTATTTTATCAGCTATCAGCCCCGACCATCAGTAGAAGTCCCGTCAAAAATAGTCCAGTCGTTCCAGATATTAGCAAGAACAAACATACAGATAGTTGTATAGATAGAATTATTACGATTGTAATATTATTGAAGATATTAAAATAACGATTGCTCAAGGTTACGTCCAGTTACGTCATACAATTTATACGCATATACATAATATTGTCACGGTAGACGGTAATAGTAATAATTGGAACTTTAAACATATTATGCTGAAAACATATAAGCACTGTCACAATAAAACATTTATTTTTATTTTAAATATGTCAACATTTATTTTATAACATAACTTAATAATATCACATAGGAAGGTACATTAATTTACAGGGACACTAGGCACATACATAAATAAATTTAAAATTAATATGATTTTTTTTTCTTTAAAGTAAACATTCAGACACCATTAAATTACACAAAAAATACATTCATTTTATATATTAATCTTATATCTATCGTATTATCATAGATAATTATATAAAATAAAAATAAAATGCAAAATAAAATATTCAACATGATCCTCAAAATAAAAAAGAAACCCTTTAGATAAAATATATTAAATACGAATATCTCCATAGTATGTACAAAAAAATGTATAAATAATTTATATTGTAAGATATTTAATTAAAAAACAACTATCAAAGCCAGTTTGCAGAGTAGACAAAACATCTAGTATTTTTATGCCATCATATTATAAGATCCCACAGAAATATGTAGTAAAAAGTAAAAACATTTATCTCACAACTATTTCTTAATCAATCTAATTGAATCGGATACACCAAAATCATTTGTAAATGATTAAATATTGATTAAAATACTTGTACATATTATATTACTACCATTACATTTGCATTTTGCAACTAATTCTTATATATAGGTAATATGACGTACTAGAAAAAAAGGAGAGATCCATTTAATATTATGGCTTCTCTGAAGAATAAAAATCATTTCATGAATTCTGTATCGTTTGTAGATTATTTTCTATCAGTTTGTTAGTTTCTTAATGCCTTATTAGTGAACGACTTCTATACATTTCAATGATGGGTGCTTCGGTAGGATACTCAATTTTCTTTTCGTTATTTAGTACGTATGCAAATCCATCAAAATGGCTGAATTCCTTCGATATTTGGTCTTCCAAATGGTATAGACGACTTGGATGTGTCAATTCTATAAGGTTCTCTGAAATACGTAAGTAAGTCAAAATTTTAATAAAAAGTAAAAATCGTAACACTAACGATTTTTTTAAGTCAATACTCAATAGTGTATACGACACACGTCTGCAAAATTAGGGGAACAGGCAATAAGTTGAATTTTTATATTTTGGTTTTGTTTGTTTTCTTTTGTTAAAACTGGATATGAGTTTCTTAAAAAGCACTGTTATGTATGTCGGGTTGTATAATAGAAAGCAATTAATCTCAATGTATATTTTATTTCATGTAACAATTGTAAATAGTAATTAACAGAAAAGGATTGTATAGAATGCCGTGTATAAGACCAATGTAAAATCAAAGATGTCTTCCCGAAATATAGTGTTGCCAGATGACGCTGTGTGTACCACAGATTATCAATATCCAATTTATGGTGCCAACACTCTCCCTCGTTATAAATTCAAAGGTTCAATCTGTTTGGAGGTCTTCTCATCCTAGTACTACGACGGATTTCAATTCTGGACGGTGTAGGTTCATGTGTATCTGGAATTGTTTCTGGTACAAGGTTTTCTGGTTGGTAATTTCCTGGACTTTCTACTGGCTGTGTAGATGATCTTCTTCGAGTAGGACTTGTATGTAATATTACTGTAGGGCTAGGTTGTATGCATTCTTTTTCAGGTGAAGCTGGTGTAGGTGAATTCTCTTGCAGGTACGTTGGTCGGTAAGTATCTGGTGTATTAAAGTTCTCACTCAAACAAGATGTCTTTATTATCTGATCAATATGTCTGTGATGTATCTTTCCATCTACTTCCACCTCGTAATGTAATTTTCCTTTCCTCTCTAATATTCTTCCAAATTTCCATTTGTTACTATCATACATCCTTATTTGTACTCTATCCCCTGGTTTAAACTCTTTGTTTACCTTTAATTCTTCATTGTTGCAATCTCTAACTTCTTGTTTTCTTTTCACTAAATCTATTCTTGTTCTATATATTCTTTTAAACATCATTTCTCCTGGACTCTGCCCTGTAGAGCTATTAGGTGTTTTTCTATACATCATTAAAAATCTTTGTAACTTATCTTGTACAGATCCTTCTTCGTTCATCATTGCTTTAAGTTTATTTTTAACCGTTTGTACATATCTTTCTGCTTGACCATTTGTAGATGGGTGAAATGGTGCTGTAAACTTTGCTTGAATTCCATTTTCCTTTAAAAATCTTAACATTTCCTCTGATCTAAATTGTCTTCCATTATCAGATACTTGGGTAACTGGTAAGCCAAACGTAGTATAGATTTTCTTTAAAATATTAATAGTAGCTGTAGCTGTGATAGAAGTAGTAGGTATTACCTCTAACCATTTTGTGTAGGCATCTACCACAATAAGAAAATATTGATTCATGAATGGTCCTGCGTAATCAATATGAATTCTACTCCATGGTTCTTTCGGATATTCCCAGATGTGTATAGGTACTTTAGTAGGGTTGTTCTTCATTAAACAGCATGTTTTACATTGCTTTACCATGTTCTCTATATCCATGTCTATATTCTTCCACCAGACGTAGCTTCTGGCTAACGCCTTCATCTTCACAATACCGGTGTGAGCTGTATGTAGTTCTTTTAATATTTGAGGTTGTAATTTTTTTAGGTATTACAATTCTTATGCCATAAAATATGCAATTGTTTTGTAACGAATATTCGTATAGTCTTCCTGTATCTTCTCTTCCTGACTGTATCTCTATGTATAATTTTTGTAACTCAGGGTCAGTGGCTGTAGCTTCTCTTATTTCCTTTAATGAAACTGGCATTTCTGCAATTTGATTTAGGTAAAACGCTTCATCGTCTGTCATTGTCTCATTCCTATCAGTTGTATCTGTATATTGTATTCTTGAAAAATAGTCGGCATTCGCATGTTCTGTAGTCTTCCTTAATCGTATCTCATAGTCAAATCCTGCTAAAAAGTTTGCATAATGTACTAGTCGTATGGCTGTTGTAGCTGGTGTAACTTTCTCTGGG
The DNA here is from genome assembly GCF_905220415.1 of Colias croceus. Lineage (NCBI taxonomy): Eukaryota > Metazoa > Arthropoda > Insecta > Lepidoptera > Pieridae > Colias > Colias croceus. Next base: position 6,973,280 of record NC_059540.1, on the reverse strand, counting down.
TGTAAAATTCTAGCTAATGGTTGATTATCTACAATGAGTAATATCTTCCTGCCGTAACAATATTGAAAAAATTTCTTTAATCCCCATACTAGAGCTGCTGCTTCTTTATCCAACTGACTGTAACCTTTTTCTGCTTTAGTTAAAGATCTTGATGCAAATGCTATAGGTCGTTCAGTTTTTATCCGGCATAATGTGTGATAAAACAGCTCCATATCCTGTAGGAGATGCGTCTGTAGCTAATGTGACAGGTAAGTTCTCATGGAATGGTATAAGTACTCTTTCTCCACATAGTTCATTTTTCAACTCTTGAAATGCTTGTTCACATTCTTTATTCCATATAAATTTTGTATCTTTCTGTAATAGCTTGTATAAAGGATTTAGTTTAGATGCCAAATTAGATATAAATTGTTGATAATAATTTATCATTCCTAAGAAAGTACGTAGAGATGTAACATCTGTGGGACGTGGGCTATTCTTTATATCATTTATCTTTTCTTCTGTAGGGTGTAATCCTTTTTCATTTATTTTATGTCCCAAATATGTAACTGATTTTTGAAAAAATTGACACTTCTTCCTGTTTAGATGTAATCCACATTCTTTAAGTTTATTAAATACCTTTCGGATTCTTTGTAGTAATTGTATGTATGAATGTCCTTGTAAAGCGATATCATCGAAAAAACAAGCTGTACCGTCTAATCCTTGTAGTGTCTGATCCATGTATCTTTGCCAAACATTTGGTGCTATTTTCACACCGAACATCAGTCTTCTTACTTTGTATGTGCCCTTACATGTACTTATGGCTTGCATCTCTGCTGTATCATCATTTGTCTTCATATGTAAATACGCTTGGTTAATGTCCAATGTACAAAAATATTTACCACCGCTGTGTTGGTGAAAAGAGTTTGTATAAACAAATGTGTATGTCAAATACCTATGTGTCATCTTATAATTTCTCTCTTCCGTCTTTACCCTTCGTACTACGCGCATCGTCTAATAAAGAATCTTAAGTTTATTTAACAATCTTTGCTTTTTCCTGCCCAAAACCCATCAGGTTATGGGCCCAGGACGTTATCTTTGCTCTGTATATAATTATTTTTGAGTTTTGGCAGAATAAAAGTAATTTTATAAATAAACTAAAACGCCCGTCCATACATGTAAAAATGGCGACATCGACATCGGTTTCGACTTTAACTCCTGTGGAGAAGTTGAGCGGCATAGAAAACTACAGTAATTGGAAGTTCCAACTGAAAATGCTACTCATTCACGAGGACTTATGGGACGTCGTTTCGGAAGATAAAACTGAAGATGTCAAAGATGCGGCTCATATGAAGAGATCTCAGAAAGCTCTTGCTAAGATCTGTTTGTCAGTAAAGCCCTCGGTTTTTACGCATGTAAGGAACGCAGAGACGGCGCGGGATGCATGGATTAATTTGCAAAAGGCGTACGAAGACAAGGGGTTGTCAAGGAGACTGAGTTTGCTTCGTCTTTTGTTTGCAACAAAATTATGCGAATGTGAAAGCATGGAAGCTTACGTTGCGAAGATTAGCGACCTAAGTCAACAGCTGAACGATATTGGTTCACCTCTGGAAGACGATTTCGTTGCAGTTCTCTTACTGAGTGGCTTGTCTCAAGACTTTGATCCACTCATAATGGCACTTGAAAATTCTAATATCAAGTTGTCGAGTGAAGTGGTCAAAGTGAAGCTCATGCAGGAGAAGCATCGACGTGATGAAAAAGGTGACACGAGTTCAACAGCGTTGGTGGCGGCACGTAAGAAAATCAAATGCTTTAAGTGCAAGAAGCTTGGTCACTTCTCGAGGAACTGTAAATCTGTGAAACTAGTTAAGACAGTTAAGGCGGAGAGCTCAACAAACCAGTTACTATTGACAGCATTATCAGCTTGTGTGCAGAATGATATATGGTTAATAGACTCTGGTGCGAGTAGTCATATGTGTCATGACAGGAATATACTAAATAACTTTGTTCCTGGTTATGTGTCTGAAGTCAAGGTGGCTAATGGTGAAAAACTATTTACTGCTGGTCGTGGTGATGTAAAAGTAAATTTGAAATTAGGCATCAAAACAATCAGTGAAGTTTATCATGTACCGAATTTAGCTACAAACTTGTTGTCAGTCAGTGCGTTAACTAGGAAGGGTTTTAGAGTTATTTTTAATGAAAAATGTTGTAATATATTCTATGGTAAAAAGCTAGCAGCTACAGCTGTACATAAAAATGGTGTTTATCAATTAGAAACTGCAGAATCTGTTAGAGAGCGTGATCTGTGTGTGGTAGGATGTGGTGGCTGTTCTATGTTTTCAGGGAATAGTGTAGAATCTGCGACTACCAAGGTAAATACAGAAGCTCAAGATTTAGTGCAGAAGAAAGCATCTGAGAGCTGTAAGAAAGAAACTGAGCTGAGTTTCCAGGCGGCTGCTAACTCTGTTACGCAGGAGACATGGCACAGGAGACTAGGACATCTCAATATGAGGAGTATGCATTTGTTAATGAAAGGTATGGCTAGTGGTATTACTTATGATAAATCACAGTTCAGTCAATGTGAAGCTTGTGTTAAGGGGAAGCTTAGCAAATTACCTTTTCCTAAGAAGGCACAAAGTAGGTCAAATGAACTGTTAGGTGTTGTACACAGTGATTTATGCGGGCCTATGCCAGTGAAATCTTTCGGTGGTGCTAGTTACTTCCTCACGTTTATTGATGATTGTAGTAGGAAAACATGGATTTATTTTCTGAAAAATAAGAGTGAAGTTTTCGATAACTTCAAACATTTCAAGGCAATGGTGGAGAACCAAACCAATAGAAAAATAAAATTGTTGAGGACGGATAATGGAGGCGAATATGTCAATTCTATATTCCAGGAATATTTGAAGGATAACGGCATCATTCACCAGACTACCATACCGCACTCGCCTCAGCAGAACGGTGTTGCTGAGCGGGCCAACAGGACAATCGTCGAGAAGGCTCGTAGCATGTTACGAGACGCAGGCTTAGATGGGCAGTTCTGGGCAGAAGCGGTCAATACCGCTGTTTATTTGAAGAACCGGTCCCCTACAAAAGCAGTCTACGGTAGCACGCCAGAGGAAAAATGGACTAATGAGAAGGTGAATCTTAGCCATTTACGTATATTTGGTTGTGTGGTTTATGCCTTGACACAGAATCGTAAGAAATTAGATTCAAAATGTAAACCTTACATTTTTGTAGGATATTGTGAAAATAGTAAGGGTTATAGATTGATTGATCCAGAGAATCTCAGCAAAATTATTAAATCAAGGGATGTTGCTTTCTTTGAAAACAAATTCTATACAAAAAACACTGAAAAATGTGAAAATGGTGATTTTTTCATGATGATAAATAATTTACAGACTGAGAATTTAAACTCAAATGATTCTCATGTTGAAGTGGCACAGTCTGAAAATTCACTATCACCAGAAAAAGGGGAAGAAAATGAGATTGTAACTAATCCCAGAAGACAGTGTATTTTTGAGTTAGATGACTCTGACAGCAGTAGTTCTGTTGATCCTTCCGATGTCACTTACATTCCAGGTGAATCGACACTTGAAGATGCGATGGATACATCGGAATATGACAGTGCGTGTACTGCAATGCTGACCTGCATTGGAGATGAACCAGAGACAGTTCAAGAAGCTCTAGGAGGGGCTGAAGCTGTTCACTGGAAGAAAGCAATGGCTGATGAGTATCAATCATTTATTAAAAATAAATGTTGGACATTAACTGATCCACCTAAAGATCAAAAACCGATTAAGTGCAAGTGGGCTTTTAAGAAAAAGAAAGATCTTGATGGAAATCTAAAGCAGTATAAAGCCAGATTGGTAGCTAAAGGTTTTACACAGCGCTATGGAATTGATTACGAGGAAACTTTTTCTCCAGTGGTTCGATATTCCACTATTCGCATATTATTGGCTTTAGCAGCTGAAAAGCAGATGGATATCGATCATTTGGATGTAAGAACTGCTTTTCTAAATGGAGATTTGCAAGAAAAAGTTTTCATGGAACAACCGGAAGGTTATAAAGTAAAAGGCTGTGAGCATAAAGTATATAAATTGCATAAAGCAATTTATGGCCTAAAGCAAGCTTCGAAGTCTTGGTATGAAAAGATTAACCATGTGTTGGTTACAAAACTTTGTTTCAGAAGACTGTCCTCAGAGCCCTGCGTGTATTTTAAATCAAATGGTGAAGAATTAGTCATCATTGGGTTGTATGTGGACGATATATTATTATTTTCAACCAGAAATTCACAAATGAAAGTTGAAATAAAGAAGAAACTCATGCAAGAATTCGAAATGAAGGATTTAGGGCCAGCCAGCCATATACTTGGTATGCGCATCACAAGAAACCAAGATAATATCTATCTTGATCAGTCTAGTTACATAAAGAATGTTTTAGACCGTTTTCATATGACTGACTGTAAGCCAGCTCAAACTCCAATGGAATCGGGATTGAAACTTGTAAAGGCTGATAAAAAGGAGGAGAATTTGGAATATAGAAATTTAATTGGTTGTTTAAATTATATTTCAGTTAGCTCCAGGCCAGACATCGCGCACGCGGTAAGCATGCTGAGCCAGTATAATGATTGTTATGATCAGCGTCATTGGAAGGCCGCGAAACGCGTGCTACGGTATTTAAAGGGTACTGTAAACTACAAACTTGTTTTTAGTAGAAGTGGTCTAGACATCAATGGGTATATTGATGCTGACTGGGCTTCGTGTGAGGTCGATCGTAGGTCGTACACTGGGTTTGTGTTTCAAATTGGGAACTGTTCTGTATCGTGGGAAAGTAGAAAACAGCGAACAGTCGCTCTTTCTAGCACAGAAGCAGAATATATGGCTCTATCAGATTCTTGTAAAGAAGCGTTATTCATAAGAACTCTGTTGTATGAATTGTTAGGTAGGCATTGTTCTGTTACGATTTTTAATGATAACCAATCAGCACAAAAATTGTGTAAGAATCCTATGTATCATGCTCGTACGAAACATATAGATGTGCGGCATCATTTTATAAGAGAAGTTGTAAAAGATAATATTGTTAATCTGAATTATTTGTGTACTTCTGAAATGACTGCCGATATTTTAACAAAACCACTTACTAAAGAAAAGCATTATAAGTTTGTAACGTGTTTAGGTTTACAATAAATTTGTTAAATTCTTAAATTGTAAAACTAAACTTGTTTAATGTTGTACAATAATTATGTACCTACACATTTGTTTAAGGGCCAGTGTTGGTGAAAAGAGTTTGTATAAACAAATGTGTATGTCAAATACCTATGTGTCATCTTATAATTTCTCTCTTCCGTCTTTACCCTTCGTACTACGCGCATCGTCTAATAAAGAATCTTAAGTTTATTTAACAATCTTTGCTTTTTCCTGCCCAAAACCCATCACGCTGAGCTTTGAAAATATCTCTTCAACTCGGGGAATTGGATAATTGTCATTCTCTAGGTTTTTATTTAATGTAGCTCTGTAGTCGGCACATAGTCGTACCTTTCCATTATGTTTCAACACGGGGACAATTGGTGTACCCCACTGTGAGTATGTAACCTTTTCTAATATGCCTTCTTTTTCTAATCTGTCAATTTCTGCCTCTACTTGATTTTTCAATGCAAATGGTACTGGGCGTGGCTTTAAGTAAACTGGAACTGAACCTTCTTTCAATTTAAATGCTGCTTGATAATCTTTAATTTCACCTATTTCTTCTGTAAATAACTCTTTATATTCTTCTAATAATGTTTGTAATTTATATTTGAATTCTTTCTCTGTTATGTCTTGTTCTTCTTTGTATATTGTATTTAATTCAAAATTTAAGTTCAATTTTCTAAGCCATTCTCTTCCAACTACGGTGTCTACTTCGCGGTCAATTACAAAGATTCTTCCTTCAATAACTGTGTTCTTATACTGAATATTTAAATTACAAGTTCCTAATGGGTGTATTATTTCTCCTGTGTATGTTCTTAACTTTACTGATGTATTTTTAAGTTTCAGATTACTAAAATATTTCTCATAAAAATTTGTTGAGCATGTAGTAACTGCAGCGCCTGTATCCAGTTCCAAAGTATGTATTTTTCCATTTAATAATAAGGTTATGTTAAATTTATCACTGTGTATGTTATTGTTAAATATCTTATGTATTTCATATATTTCATCTTCCTCGGTGAATTGATCCTGTACTAAGTCAAGTTGTTTTTGATCTTTGAAACATACCGATTGTATATGTCCCTTTATCTTACATTTCTTGCAAAATAGTTTATCTTTCAAACGGCATTGTCTTGCTGTATGGTTTTCTATGCCACAGCGAAAACATTTTATTTCTCTCTTCTTCTTGTGATATGAATTGTATGATTTATTTATATTTTTTCTTTTGTATGTATTTATTTTTGTAGGTTGCTGTATGTTTGTTTTAATTTTGAAATGATTTGATTTTGTTGAAATTTTGTTAATGTTTACTTGGCCAGAACACATTTCTTTTGTTTCAGCTTTTGATGTCTCAATCGCCATTGCAATATAAATTAAATCATCAACCTTTGTAGATGAGCTTTCTTGTAGTAATCTTTCTTTTATTTCTGTACTCCGGAGACCTCGTATGAATTGTACTCGCAGATGAGTTTCAAATGTGCTGTGTTGACAGCTCGCACATTTAAAGTTACATTTTCCCCCTAGTTCTTTTAAACCAGCAACATAATTCGAAATACTTTCACATTCGTATTGTTGTCTTAAACAAAATTTGTGCTGTTGGGCTACTTCACCGGGTTCAGGTGCGATATGGTTTTTCAATAATTGTATCAGGTCATAATATGATTTAGTTTTCGGAGAATCAGGTGCTGTAATATTTTGTAAAACTTGGTAGTATTTAGGACCAATGCAGTTCAGAAAAATCTGTGATTTTGTTTTATCATTTGTGACTCCTTTTAAATTAATGTAATTTTCTAACCTTTGTAAATACGATGCGAAACTTTCATTGTTTTCGTCGTATGGTTGTAATGTAATTCCACTCACCGATTTATCCGTATTTTGTAATTGTTGTTGTAATTGCGCTTGTTGTACTTGAATTCCTCGAATAGTTTCTAACATTTGAGATAATACTTGCCCCAATTGCTGTTCCATTTTGCGTACTTGTAATGTATTGTATATTATTGTAAAGGAAAAAGGAGGTTGTGAAGCGGGTTATCATCACGGGACGTGGAACCCTTGGAACAAAGGAAAAGGTGTTAGGAGCACATGGGTCGACGTACGCACGATGTTCTTCACTTGATTATTAGTATTGAATTTCCACTTCCTCCGTCCTCGTCGCCAATCTGTTATGTATGTCGGGTTGTATAATAGAAAGCAATTAATCTCAATGTATATTTTATTTCATGTAACAATTGTAAATAGTAATTAACAGAAAAGGATTGTATAGAATGCCGTGTATAAGACCAATGTAAAATCAAAGATGTCTTCCCGAAATATAGTGTTGCCAGATGACGCTGTGTGTACCACAGATTATCAATATCCAATTTATGGTGCCAACAAGCACCATTTCAAATTGAAATTGCTTTAATTCAAGGAAAAAATTAACAGATTTTTCGAAATTAGGCTTAACAAATTGAATGCTGTTTTTTTCCATGCCATCAACAAACATTAATGGTGCGCATGGCTTCCACCGTCCACGGGTTCTTATGAGATCCTGAATGCGTCATTCCACGCCTCCAATAATGTCATCATTCATTTCTTGATGCAAATTCTCCCACTCTTCGACAAAGGCCAAATTTGAGCTCTTCGACCTTCCTGGGAGAAGGGTTACTCGTACGTACTCGTTCTTACTCTTCTTTCGAGATAGTCCCAAACCTGGTCTATAGGGTTCATGTCTGGAGAACGTGCTGGACAGTTCATTTGGGTAATGGCGACCTCATGAAGGTAATTCTGCACCTCGCGCGCTGTGTGCTGTCGAGCGTTGTCGTGCATAAATGAATAATCATCGCCAATAAATGAGGCAAATGGCATAGTATAAGGCTCTATGGTCTTGTTTGTCTTCGCACGTAAAACTCTGTTTATCTATACCGTTGAACATTGCTTTAGTCCACAGATACCAACAGACCCAACACTACACTCGCTCTACGGTAGTTGTGAACCACTTCGTTTTTAACCGACTTCAAAAAAAGGAGGAGGTTATCAATTCGGCCAGTATGTTTTTTTTTATGTATGTACACCGATTACTCCGAGGTTTCTGAACCGATTTACGTGATTCTTTTTTTGTTCGATGTGGGATGGTGTCGAATTGGTCCCATAAAAATTTTATTAGTTTGAAGTCGGTTGTTTTTAACGCAGTTATCACTTGTTGCTATGGCAGATGGCTCTGGCATCTTCGGTCGCAGGAAAATCACTTATTTTTTCTTTCATACAATGTATAATTTTCAAAGATTCACAGTAGAAAGAAACTCAGTTTAAAACATGTTAGAATATTTTTAATTTGCAGTAGCTCTAGTCGTATAATAGACAAAACCCCTCAAATGGGTATAATTTATTGTTTAAAAATCGATACACATGAGTATTTTTTTTTCGTCGTCGTTCCAAAGACGTATGCAAAAAAATTATCCACTTATAAAAATATCCAACAAGTTCGAAAAAAACTGGTCTTAATTCTTGTCTGTTCCCCTAAATTTTGAATCTATAATAATTATAAATCTATCTAATTGATCATTCCATCTTATACTCCCGAAAAAAAAATGTGTTAGTAGTTAGTACTAATGCATACTAAATTTTAAATGATACTACATAATTTATTTTCTTACCTTGTGCGACATATCTCTCGGATTGGTCTGCGGCGGTGACGCGGTAAAAGGGTTGTTTACGACCGAAGTACAAATCATCGACGGGTATATGTACGTGATCTCCGGTCAAATCCCATCCGCGGATAATGCATATATAATCATACTTTTTATGATAACATATCATTCCTACTGCAAACAGCACATTGTTATCGTGTTTCTTGAAAACAAACTGAAAGAAAAAGTGATGATCACAATTATTAATAAGGAAATTAAAAATATTTTTGTGGCCTTTAGATAATTGATAATGTAAGATAATTTTATTGACTTACATTGTGGTTTGCTGATTCTACGGGTTTATTTAATGTAGATAAAGAAATGATGACTTGACGATAGATGGGATCCAGCTACAAGAAAAAAAACATCACAATAATGTTAATATTTTCAAGACAAATATTTTTAATAATTTATCTATTCCTATTCTACTTACATATTTTATGTCCAAAGTTGTATAATAAGAACTTAGGCCTTGATGTTCAATTAAATAAGTAAAGAAATTCTTATAAGGATTTTGATGGTTTTGGCTTGTTCCCAAGAAGTTTAATAAATGCAATGCATTCTGCGTGTTCCTGTAATAATAATTTTATTGATTAAGTACTCATTAGATTCTTTGAAACAAATGAGAACAATTACGAGCTTTATACCAATTCCGAATGGCTCCCATGGTGATTAAATATGATGAATATACATATTGCAGCAATGAGTCAGGGCAATATGAATAATTTGATCTCTGGGTACTGCTTGAAAATGGGCATCGGCGTTTTGGTTGCAGCTCTCCAGTTTCAAGCGAAATAGTGAACAGAAGAACATTGTGAGGATCTGTATCATCCAGCCACTCTAAGAAGAGGTGATTCGGAAATGCAATCAGCTCTAATTTTACTCCACATTTCCTTGCCACTGCCTGATATATAGCCGCCATTACAATAGCATTGCCACATTTTGTTTTGAGGACCTGTTATAAAAAAATTCGAATAAAGTTACAATCTACAAGAAGTTATTTGTTAATATACATATTTTCTTCTCATAAATTTTATGCAGGAATTTTTTTATTTTTATTATTTCATACAAAGAGTTTAATCACCTTGACAATATTTAAGGTATCAAGGTCAGCAGCTGGAGTGATTGCAATGCGTTTTTGACCAAACAGCACCCGAGACATGGCTGTAAGTACTTCTCTATCTGTAACTTTCTTCCACCCTGGAGGTGGAGGCTTGCGGGCACGCGCCTCGCGAATCGAATCTTTTACATTTTCAACAATATCATTCAGCTGTAAAAACATATTATTTATAACACATATTAAAACTTTGTAAAGAGATAAAAATATCAATATCTTATCAGAATTAATGAAGGAAATGAAAGGAAAATTGTTAGATTTATACATAAATAGGTGTCGGAATGATATAAAACATTGGATCTTTCATTTCAAAATTTTTTGAAAGCACTGGTTTATAATTAAAGATACTCTGTTGTTGGTTCCCCAAAAAAATAACATACTATCAACTATGTTTATGACTTTCCCCAGTATGATTGAATTTTACTGTAAAAATCATTTTGCAATTCTTATAAAAGTTAAAAAATAATAAGCAATATTTAAAAGTTTAATAGATAAATACTGACGGCATCATTGACATTTTCGTCCAAGTAAAGATTGGCTGGATCAATCCACTGGACAAAGAAATTTATTACAATCTCCGGCATGAGCTCTTGTGCCATTTGTAACTTCACCCATTTAATGGTGAGGTATGTGTGGAATAGAAAACGAAGAGTACCCTTTGCATAATGCATATCGGTTAAAGTGTATGGCCTGTAAATTTGAAATTGTATAAATTAAGCAGCGAAAAGAAATAATATTACTGAATTTTGGTTATGTTAGAATGCTCAAATATCAATTGCTTTATTGTAAATAATTGTTTCTAATTTATTTTGCAATATATCTTATCCTGCTTAGAAAAAAGAAACAGTCCACAATCTTTTCTTTCTTTCTAATCAAAAGTCTGGTTATCCTACTTGGTCTTTAACCTTTTAACCGCCCGACTTCAGAACAGTTGGCGTGTCCCTAGCGCCCAGCACAGTGAATCGAAAATTAAATACCTAAAAGAAAGAGGGATGTGCAATACTTAACTAAATTTTTGGACTTTGGCGAAATGGGCCCGAAAATATTAGGCGGTTAAAAGGTTAAAATACCAATAAATAATCATGTGAAAAAAAAACAATTTTATACAATTGATAGCTATTTACCTCTCACAAACATATTGTTCCAGATACTTAATCGCTTTCCGAACTATATCTTGCAGAATATGTATTGTGTAAAAATAACTCAGTTGATCATTTGTGGCAATTTTGAAGAATTCCTTAACATCTTCTATGGACAATTGATTCATCCTCCTAAAATTTTTAGTAAATAATGATAGGTGATGTAATTGTTGATGTAAAAAATATTAAATACAAAGAAAAGATGTATCTACTTACCAGTAAAATTTCGGTGACATCGACAGTAGTTCTGATATGACATCTTTATTTATTTTGTTAAATTTTTTGAGTTCATTTAACCAATTACCATCAGATTGTTTTTCGACCGTTTTGAAAATAGGCGGTGGAAGCCTGTAAATTAGATTGTTTATGTGTGTAATAAGCGTACAAGATCATATTTTGAAGTGTAACACCATTTTGTTATCTAGAAGATACGTCTTGTTACTTACGCATCGATACATTTGCTTTTCCAAAGATATTGGTCATGAAAAGTTATGTTATAAAAACGTTTACACGTCAATCCAAATGAGATAATATCATTGCATGAACTGTAATTTAATATAACAGCAATTATTTCATCCGGTAGTTCTGTAATATAACAATTCATATTTTCTCTTCCTTCATCCATGATTTGTAAGAATAAACTTCTTTTTAGGCGTTAAATTCAATTAGCTTTAACAGATATTTCATATTATTCTTTTAAATATTTTATAAAACACTCATCAGACATCAAATTCGGGTTTATTTTGTAAATATAAAATTGCGTATTACGCCAAGTGACAAGTGAGATGAAAATGGAAATTGGAAAAGCGCAAATGACATAGAAAACTGAAAAGTGACAATCATAGAGTAGAGGCATACAGAGGCATAGAGACATACGACCATGCGACCACTCACGCCTAGATTATTCAAAATGCTGCTTAGGGTACTGATATTATAGTCAACCAATACTAAACAGACGATGTATTAAAATATGTTGAATGCAAATAATAATGGTATACGATTTTTACATAATAAAACATTTTTCTAATAATAGTTTTTGTGTCAACTTAAAAAGCCTGATAAATGATTATGAGGTAGACTCTATGTGATCTCATTAACATTTTAAAGGTATCTTCTTGTATACTAGCTTGTTCGCCAGCGTCTTCGCCAACTCCCGTTGCCAATTCCCGTTGCCGTGAGATTTCCAGGATAAAACCATTGAGATAATATTAATATGGAGCAGACACCACGAACAAAATCTGTGCGCCAAGCGCGGCGGCGCGGGGCGCGCGAATGACGGCTAGACAGTCATAGATTATGCGATGTCACTGACTCACCGCTATAGAGGCGACACTTTGTTTCATTCTGTCTATTTTATTGGGTGCCACTCCTTACATGCACGTTGACTTGAAATTTTCTTTGTACTTACTTAATATTTATTTTAGGTATAAACTGACTTTACTACGCGGGGCTAACAATATCTGGCATATAATATAGGATGATGTAAATAGTGACGTCATATGGAATAATTTAATTTTTTTCGTGTTTTAGGTTCAGTCAGGGCTATGGGAAGTTTTATTCCTTACAAATTGAGCCTTTTTTAGAAAAAAAAATATTTTTCCCTTTCTTCACGGCCCAGACATGGAAACCTTGAATAGAAAAAATATTAATTATTTATCTCTGAACTAGCGGTCCGCCCCGGCTTCGCCCGTGGCACATATTTCGCAATAAAAAGTAGCCTATGTTCTTTCTCAGGGTCTTAAGATTGTCTGTGCCAAAGGAGAATGCCCATGAAAGTATGGACCACAGTACAGTGTTGCGTCAATGCCAGAGTGGTTTTGGAGGGTTCTTCGATATTCAAAAGATTTTTACCAATTGATTTTTTTGTGATAAAAACAGGGGTTTTCAAGATATTGAGAAAAATGTGAAATAACCTCAAAACTTAAATAACCCCGATTTAGTTAGGTTTATGTGTGATTTAGGTAACATTTTATCGTCCAAAGGTTATTTTTCGATTAACATATTTAATCTATGCGTAGAGCTTATGCTTTCAGACAAAGTCTATCTGTTCATCGGCTAGTGTAGGTAGGCACCAGAAATCTTCCGGGACGGATTTCAAGAAAACCTAAATATATACCTACTTAAAAAATGCCAATTGAGTTTTTATTCGGTTTACATGTTGTTGTTGTTGTTGTTGTTTGAATCATTTTTTCACTACATATTCGAAGAAAGAAACAAATAAGAAATAACTGGTTACCTACCAAGCTATGTCATAATAATATATTTTTTATATATATACATATTTATATTATTTTACTTCACTATCTTTGTTTAAACAACCTACAGTGTATAAACAATACCTTAAAGAGTGATTTTATGTTAATTGATTTTTTTTGTGATTCAATGAAAACAATATAGTAAATGTAATAAGTTACCGCTTGGTTACCGTGGTAACCGGTAATGGACACTAAATCTATAATAACGGATCTAAACAATTACATGTCTTATTAGATTTTACAAAACATTCCCTGTTCAAAATATATTTTCCGATGGTAAGAAGGCCTCTAAATTGCCGAGATTTTTTTTAATAGTATTGTTGTCTTGATGCATGAGAAAAATCAGTACCAAAAATGGGCATTCTCCTTTCATCAAAATCGGTCCAGTAGTTTATGAGCCTATTAATTACAATCAAACAAACAAACAAAGTTTTCCTCTTTATAATATTAGTGCAGATAAATAAATAATAATTCAATTATACGTTCAAGTCAGTAGCTTATACAATATCAATTAAAAACTTGATTAAAATCAATTAACAAAAAAAAATTGGTGATTGAGTAATTGATTTTCATATTTCATGATTTCACCTTTTTTCAATTAACAACCAGTCTATGCTTTTCTAATTATGTAAAATTATTATTTTATAGTATAAAAATATACGCCAGCAAATATTACTAACAACACTTAGTTCATGCCCAATGTCATATCTTAAATTTTTAATCTATGACAAAATGTCGCCCGCCAAAAATTTTGCTCTAACTAAGTTTTAAAAATTATTATCTAGTTACTTACTGATGAAAAGTTATTCCTTTGCACTTTTCCGTATTCTTTGTATTATTTGTGCAATATCGTAACACACACGTAGGCATATTTGATGCGTTTCACTTTAAAACAAATAAAAAATGAGCGTGACGTTCGCGCCAATGAGCGAGCAAGCGACTGAGTGCAGTTACGCCACATGACGTATGTTGAGTGGAACATAAGTGATGTAGGCGGTATCGTCTCCATATTAATATTATCTCAATGGATAAAACCTATCCTATGTCTTTTTTAAGATCTCAAGCTATCTCTGTACCAAATTTTAAGTAAATATCCATGCAGTAATTTTTGAGATTAGCCCGGACATACATACAGACAAACAGACAAAAATTCTAAAAACTATATTTTTGGCTTCGGTATCTATTGTAAATCACGCCCCATGTATTCTTTAAAAAAATATTCAATGTACTGTTTTAACTTTCCTATGATTTTATTTTACGTATAGATATAAATTATAATATACTAGCTTTTCGCCCGCTGTCCGCAGCATCATCTGTGTAGTTAAAGAAAAACCCGCATGGTTCCCGTTCCCGTAGAATTTTCGGATTAATCCAAGTTACAGAAAAACGTTTAAATATTTTGTTGCACATTGTATACCTACGCACTTACGCGTCTGGTTTTGGCTTCAATATTTATATTGTTATCACACGCTTTTATATATTTATTTTGCTTTTATAACATGTAGTATAATTAAGATTTATTTATTTAGAAATTGAATGTTAACATAAGTATGTTAACATAATTTTTTGTAATTAGGTATGTATCGTTTCACTGAAAATCAGCTCTAGGTACAGTGAAAGCCTGTACTTTAACTGTAAAATGTTGAGCGGCAATCCCATATACATGTAGGTTGTTAAGTTACATAGTTTGTAAGTACATAAATAATTGTTAAGTTAATTTGTAATGTCACCTACTAGCTAATAAGTTTGTTTTGTTATTATTATCTAGCCTTCCTCGATGAATGGGGTATCTAACACCGAAAGAAATCGAACAGTGTGTTCAAACAAACAAACAAACGAACTCTTCAGCTTTATAATATTATGTATAGATATAGTATAGGTCAAGCATCGGTTTCTGCGTTACGACTTACGGAGTAACAAACAAACATTCAAACTTTCACATTATATTAACTAAGTAATAAAATTATAATAACTAAATAATAATAAACTCCAAAATATTTTATAAAGTAGGTAGGTACGTAACTAGTTATAAATTTTTATGCATCATTGGAGATGCCAAATAAACTCAGTTCTATGTATTTATATTTTTATCTACACTAATATTATAAAGAGGAAAACTTAGTTTGTTTGTTTGTTTGATTGTAATGAATAGGCTCGTAAACTCCTGAACCGATTTTAAAAATTCTTTCACCATTCGAAAGCTACATTATCCACGAGTAATATAGGTTAGGTTTTATCCCGGAAATCCCAAAAGAACGGGAACTATTGCACTTTACGCAGTTTTTTAGGCGGTGGCTACCACAGAGCAAGTAATAATACATATAATAAATTGTGCTTACTGGTGGTTTACTTAGGCGGCTTATAAACGCAACGTTTGCACGACACGTTCATGCTAATGTTTAGATTATTCATTTGATTTTTCGATGTAATGGATAATAATATAAAGTTTTGTTTGCGTGTTTTGTGTTAAGAACAAAATAATGTTAAAATCAATACTTATATCACGCAACCCTCATTAAACACCTACATTTTTATATGAATTATGGGTTCTGCACCATTCCTACTATTAGGTACCTACTTTATATAATTAATAAATAATTGAGACAAGAATTATAATAAAAAATTCAAATATAAATATAAATAAATAACTTTATTTATAAAAAAAAAAAAAAAAAAAAAAAAAAATTCCATTGACTTTTCCCTTTGCTACTATTGTTTCATTGTTTCATTGTTTCATGTTCGTCAGAAGGAGGACGTTGAACGTAGAAGAAGCGTTGTAATTCCCCACAATATCCTTTTGTTATACCCACTGCCCACATTATACCATTTGTTTTAAATTCAGTCTTGCGGTTCCGCACTAATACAGACTTATAATCTAACTCCTAAAATTAAACCTGACCTAAAATTAAACCTGGGTGACCTCTTTGCTTGTTACCTTTTACCGTGGTTGCCTGGTAGAGATCACTACTTAGTGATAAGGCCGCCAAGTGAATTGTACTCTGTTTTTAGATGTAATTAATTCTAAGGTTTCATATTTGTACAATTAATTAAGTGTAAAATAAATAAATTAGTTTCAAACAAAAATACGTAGAGGGAGTAGGTATATGTATAGTTATCTCTGTATTCACAAAAATATAACTACTTCACCTAACCCTAGATAATTATATAATCGATTATTTTAGTAGGTATGTAATTGGTAGCGCTCTGTATGTTACTATGTAAATAGATACCAATGCCCATACACAAAAGACGCTCGTTTTTAGAGCCTCATTTATTCTAACTATTAATTATCTTTTTCTATATTTCGTGAAACATTAAAATATATTTTCAGCAAAATGGCATTTGTATATAGTTGTTGCTTTTACTTTTCTCTTCGTTTAGGGGGAATTATAATAGCAATTTTTTCAATTGTTAGTTATTTTTATATACTTAAGTAGTTATATGTAGTTAGTTTATTTTTTTATATGAGGTATTATAATATTTAAAATTTGTCATGGTTACCCATTTTTTTCAAGGTTCAAGCTGTTGTGAATATAGCAGTTTTAAGTCTTGCTGCCGAGAATATTGATAAAATAAAACAATTTTTAGTTCCGTGGATTGATGATGTTAGTCTTACGTATGTTACTGATTTAATATCATACTTTTTGGAAGGTTGGTGCTGTTATTTCACGCTTTTTGAATTTTCCTTTTTGTTCATTTTTTTTAAATAAATAATTAATCAATAAATCGCATATTTTAACCCATTGCACACTAAATGTAGTAACTAATACTTAAACTGTGCACTAGATTCATTTCATTAATTTGTAAATCTAGTCATGTTTAGATGATGATTTATTTATCTTTATTTTAAATAAAAATATATTCATAGGTAGTTCATAGTTGGTTCATAGCATAAACACAACTCTACGACATCACCAGCATATCTAAGATCTCTATTATTTCAATCCTGTTAATTGACATATTTTTAACCTTCAGTAACTTCCTCATTAACAAAATAAATAATAACGCGGGCTTTTTGTTCATAATTTATATGATAGGGCAGGTCTAGAATATCATATTAATATTATTTTATTGTTGTGTTACAGATAAGGTAATATTATTTTATTGTTGTGTTACAGATCTTGATAAATACATTAGTTATGTTATAACTACACTTTCCTTTTATATTTTCGGATGTGTTTTTTATATTTACGGGGCATATAAGGTATGTATAATGGTCTTATCCATTTGAAAATTTCGCTTACGTTTATGTACATTAGTCTGTTATTATCAGACTAATATACCTATGGACTGGTATAAAAATTAATTAAGTATTTTCTTGATGATTATTTAATAAGATGACCCAACAAACAAAAATAAAAAAAATCGCATTTACAATAGGTATTAGTAGAATTTTGTTATCCTGTGATTTGCTGAAGAACAGCAATGCGCGTGCTCAGCATAGCACAGAGCAAGTAATATAGGTAGCTCCGCTAGGAGTACTAGTGTTCTGTGATAGGTAGCATAATATATCTTTCCATGGATCTTTTTTGGCATAGGCAATAGGCATGTTGTGCAAGGGTTTTGGTTAGATCCCTGTCTGACACTCGTACTTTCAGTAAATGAGCAAAGTTTTAATTAAATTTATGTTTAACAGTCTTATTAAATGCTTTACTATATTTTTTAAATTGAATAATGTGTAAATAAAACTGTGGTGTGCATTCACAAACTCTAGGAATTAGGATACCTACCGTGCTTGTTGCGAATTTGAGGTGAAGTGGTCAAAATCAATAACATATAATATAGTACTTATACAGGGTTACTTGTAAAACACCAGCAACCTCGCAGGACAAGATAGCTAACATCATAAGTAACAACATTTGTTCTACGACTTTTGATAATTTGTTAGATTTTATTTTCATACAAAAATAAATATTCATTAAATTTTCTGTTTGAATATTATTATAAACTCTACGCGCATCCCAAAAATTACGTAAACAAGAAGCACGAGAGGGGGAATTGGGTGCGTCCCGTCGTCCTTTCGATAATGAATAGAACATAGACTTACAAATGTTAGGAGAGTACAATAAAAGCTTAAAAAATCATTTAAAAATAATTTATTGCGTTATGCCAATAGTCGTAGAACAAATGTTGTTACTCTTATCCTGCGCGGTTGCTGGTGTTTTACAAGTAACCCTGTATAATTACTAAACTACCCACATATTTTCAAATTTGTGATATTTACTTTTTTTTCAGCTTATTAATATTTTGATGTTTCCTTTTATTTTGCTGGAATTGCTACGATTATTTGTATTGACTTTCTTTATGATAACTGGACTATTGGTACTTAAGCAGAATACAATGGACCTTGGTCTTCTTATTGGAATAAGCGTTATTGTAGGATTCACTCTAGGTAAGTTTTCAACCGTCTACAAAGAAAGAGGTTCTCATTATTCTTTTTGGGCCTGTTAACTACCACAGAACTGATACTTTTTTTATATGTAAGTTTATATTTTGTTATTATTAAAATATAGATAGCTGGTAACTAGTTACTTAATTTATTTACAGCGGTACCGCTGTGCGCTACCGCCGCGCCGCGGCCGCGGTACCGCTAGTTTTTATAATCATAGCTTAAAATTATGTATTTTTTATTACATTTTTTTCAGTGGGAATGTTTTATCTGTGGGTTTGTTTAGCAAATCTTCCTATTTTGATAAATGAAATGAAAGAAGATGAACAAATAGCTTTAATTGAAAAATTGCAGAAAATTATTGAAAAGAGCAATTTAAGATATTCGTCTGATTGGACGGATCAACCAGTTGGGGGCGGACGCTTTAAATTACAGAACCAGAAAGAAATATTCTTCGTGTCCAGGAATAAAATAGTGGATAGACCACCGCAATATAATTTTAAGTTTAATACAGCAAAATAATGATTATTTTGTGTCGGTGTTATTTAAATATTTCTCATAAATATTATGATTAAGCCTACAATATATTTTTCAACAAAGACCTCAACAAACTCTATCATTGTTTTCTCTCCTCGCTTATTTTTGTTTTATTGTAGATAGGGAATAGGGAAGAGAGTTAATTCTTAAACTACAAAAAACCATACATTTTTAACATTACTGGAAATTAATTTAAAAGTATGGAAAGTAAAAAAAACGTGGCAAAAACTCATTTTAAACCAATGTTTTAAACTATGAAATTTTACTAAATACCACATTAAATAAAATTTCAGCTCATAGACAAACATGTACAAGCTCTACATTTTTAATGGAAATCCCGCGGGAACTGGAAATAAGCGAGTTTTTCATTGACTAGCTGCTGGCGGAATGCTAGTTTTGTTATAAATTATAATTATTTTAATGTAGTTTAGTGTGGGCATTTGCCCGGGTATAGTCTCAATGTGGTTTTCACTTTGTTTTCATTGGGTTTTCGCTAGCTTATCTTGGGTTTTACCCCGGGTTTTCGAATATGAGCTTTGACAGTTTGACACCACAGAAGACATGAGTACCATATTATATATGTACATAATTTGACACTAACGTCCAATTTGCGTCCAATGCTAACGTCTGACAATGACATTGACAGACATCAAATTGTTTATTTTCTAAGTGGGTAGAAGATTTGTGTGGAAGATGTGTTTAATATTTTTCAGAATATTGTAAACATCAATATTATTATAATAATTAAGGATTTAAACGGTGAAAGAATATATTCACTAATCTATTGAAGATTACGTGCATACTCTTTATTTGAGAATTAGCATTTCTTGTCCCTGATAAACCAACATGCCTACTTATTATCCCTGGTTGGTAACGGAATTTTAATTTTCTAATTAAAATAACATACAAAAAACATTTTTTACTTACAAGAGGTGCAAATATTTTACCTCAGTAATTTCTTTCTTTGTAGGACCACCGCAAAAAAACAAAAGCTTAAAGATTATGAATATCCCTGCTTAGAAGTATCCACACACCCTTTAAAAATGGATATCGTAAAAACTGTAAGTATCGGACATTAAACATCTTATAAGATTTGCTTAGCAAGGCAAAAAACTAAATATTTTAATCTACACTTGTATTGTGATCAAACTGAATTTCATTTTATTGTCTGCCTAAAAATGTTTTTTAACCACCCATTCATTATAAAATTGGGGTTTGGATCGGTATATCTTAAAATACATAATATATATTCATGTGAATCTTAGTTAAAAAGACACATCATATCCTTTGCAATTTACCTACATTAAACCAATGCCCATTTATAACTATTAAAAAAACAGGGGTTTATTCACATGAACAGAGATATTGGTAGGTAGAACTAAATAGATAGCTTTTTTATTTCTCAACTCCATTGCAAAGAGGTTGAACGCGACAAATATAATGGGAAAAGTGCATTTCCAATGTTACTGCTACTGCACTATTCTTTAAAATATTATATTTTTACACTTACAGTATAGTTTTAGTAATATGTTTACATATTTTTCTCCAGATGCCCAGTTCGAAAAAATCTTTTATAGAAAGTCTTCAAAAATGGAGTTCACCATTTGAAGAATTGGATCCACTAAAACGTTTTGAACGGATGAATAATGAAGAGGTTTGTTGATTTTGATTAGTTTCTGGTCAAATGTCATCCAGCAATAATTTCAGTGGGAATGTTTTATCTGTGGGTTTGTTTAGCAAATCTTCCTATTTTGATAAATGAACAAATAGCTTTAATTATTTATGTATAATTCTATAAATGCAATTGTGGCTTAACATCTTGATTTATTTTTACTATAGAGATATTTGTGCAATCAATCTTTAATTTGTGTCTTAGGAATCTTTACCTGTAGAATTAAACATTGATACATCTACAAATTATTCCAAAGCATGGAGTATGAAACGTACATTTATTTTAAACAAATATACCACAGGAGAAAAGCTTACAATTGTCAGCAGCTTTCTACCAGGTGGAGAGAAAAGTATGTATACAATTGAACATATTTTTAATTAATGTTCATATTAAATTTAGCATCTTATTAATCTTTTTTCGTTTTTTTTTTTTTTTTTTTTGTTTTAAGTTAGTACTTTTTCAGCTTTAATAAGGCAGGTTTCTAATTTGAATGAAAAAGTGAAACATAGATTAGAGCAACTTGATGATTTTGATGAGGGTTCAGTTCGAAAAACCATGGGTTTAAGTCAGCAAGAGTTTATTACTAAAGTCCACATGTTAGATGATGAAATAAAAAAGGTATATCACTGAAATTTGAACATTATAATTAGAAATATAATTAAATGCTTATTTTTCCTTCAAATTAAGGTGTTTTCTTTCAGGCTTGGGATTCAGAGCAAAGAGTTAAAGCATTCAAAATTGCAATTCAGTGCTCAAAATTACTTTCTGATGTAACTGTAATGCAATTCTATCCCAGCAAATTTGTTTTAATAAGTGATGTATTGGACAATTTTGGCTCATTAGTATATGATCGTTTGAAAAAAAAAAGTTTTGGGTGAGTGAAATTTGTGTGGTTAATTTATGTATTTATTCTAAATCTTGTAGCATTACGTTGTGTGTCCCGCAGTTGTTACATAAAATTAGACTGATCATGATCTATATTTCTTTACTTCACAGAAATTTAGATGTAAAATTTATGGACATAGATTCAAATTCCGTTCCTGAAATAGCAAAGGAGACATGTCAAAATTGGCTGTTTAAGATGGCATCGATAAGAGAACTCTTGCCTCGTTTATATATGGAAATGGCGTTGTTACAATGCTACGTATTTATTTCCAAGGATGAAATAAAAGCAACTATTATTCGATTAACTAAAATGATACGGGGAATGGGTAACCCACTAGTTGCTATATATATACGGGTCTATTTATGCAATATAGCATCAAAATTATTGGGCAAAGATAGTGAGCAATATTTTTATGAAAATTTAAAAGAATTTATTGATGAATATCAGCAGGTAATTTATATATTATTTATTCCCTAGGTACTTCATAACTACATATTATCATATAATTCATTTATAACTTGCTAATGGATTTCTTTTAGATTTTTCACAGTTCAATGCTGAAAAAGTATGGCACACAACTATTGACTGCAGATCAATATTTAAACTTGTATGTGCCTGCAGTGGATTGGTTACTTTTGGGGTCTCTAAACCAAACTACTAATAAACAAGCTCTTTTGGATGATCTATTGCAGAAGTGTGATCAAATTGAAAATAGGTAACCACTGCTTGAATTAAAATAAACTTAGTTTATTTTCATCTTTCTCAATACAATTATTATTATTTTACAGTGAACTTCTGCTGTGTTGTATCACATCAGCTTTTGATTCAACTAGCATCATTAATAAATCTACAACAATTCTAGACCTAATTCGTAAAAATGTTGATGGAATGGGTAAGGGAAGATCTAGATTGTAAGATTTCGTAATATTTTTTTTTAATGAATGACGAATTTATTACAATGTTTATATTGCAGTGATGTCACATCAAATATTAGCGTCTCTCGGGGAGCATTTGTGTCACGCGGAAAGTTATCGCCAATTGTCTTCGGAGGTGTTGAGCCAGAACTGGTGGAAACTAGCCAGTAGCATGAAGGGCACGGCTAACTTCCTGCAAGTGTTGGAACCGTGGATACAATTTGCATGCTTACAGTTGTCTGTAAGTCACATAATATTATGTATAACTTTTTGAGGTTTTGAGGTTACTTGGATTTTCTGGCTTTTTTCATAGATATTCTAATTCGCAACTAAAATACATATTGTGGCTCTAGGCGACTAGAGGAGGAATGTGTGACTTATGAAAAAATAAAATATTTCCTTGGTATTTTCAATATTATTCGTATGATGTAGGAGGCAAATTGTTGAAAAGACAACATAATATGTCTTTGGAAAAAACGTTAAATTTAGTAGCGAAATTAAACTAGGTGGTGATATAGGAGATAAAATAAGCGTTGTATTTATTATACTTTATGTACTGTTTTATTGCTATCTTGCAGACACAACATATAAACATAATATTGCGGGGTACAATTCGATACATGATCAAATGCGGGCAGCCGGCGGACGACTACTCCGTACAGATTCAAGCTGTAGTCAAAAGAATGCTGAGGCACATTCCTGATGTTGAGGAACTCTTCTTGATGGTAATTGAATTACTATATTACACATAAATTCATCATAGTTTCTTGTAGACTACGCTGAAGAGATAAAAAGTTTATTAAAAAAAAAATTATAGAAGGTCCTTTCTTGATTTCCTTTCTTTTTATGTTTCAATTTTTAATATTAATAAACCTACACATACTTTTTAACGATTACAACCTTGATAACAAAGACAAAGATTATATTAACATTACTACGTACTTCTCTTGGATAGTTAAATAAAAAGTCAGTTATTTTAAATGCAGGATGCGTTCATGCCCCTCGTCGAGTTGGTTCAAACTTCAAGTGCTCGAACGATGATGGCGAAGACGGTGCTGTCGATATTTTTCGATAGATATAAATCGGTGCAAATAGATGATCCTATTGTAATATCGAGTTTGATGCGTCTCAGCCGAATTCTACATGACTCCATCAAGTACGTATTTTAAGAATAAGTTGTAAATGACATTGATATTAAATATTAATTACATATTATAAAAGAGTATGAGCAATTTTGATTATTGAAAAGGTCCAATCTTTTTTTAAGAGTAAATTTAAGCGAAAAAAAGGAAGTTAATTCATTAACAAGCTATTATTACTTAGGTACTTAAAATCCGTTAAAATCTTTAATTTATAAATTATAATACTCGCGTAAAATGAAACACAAGAAAATACTATTAATAATTTTATTAATTTCAAATAAAATGTATCTCTAGTGCAGTGAGTGTAGAAGACGAGAGCAAGGCGTGTGCAGAATTGATAAATAAATTCATCCAAGCGTCGCACCACGACGATCTGGAGCAACAACTGAACTTCTACGTGGAATGCAGGGCCGCGTTCATCAAACTTGACACTGTTCTTGTGGCACTTGTACATGTGAGTATTTTAATCTGTGGTCCGGTTTGTCTATGATCTTTATGTGTCAAATCATCAAAATATGTCATTTTAAATATATGATTTTAATAGAAATTCATTTTGAGTATCTATAAGTTTAATTCAATTCGCCTGGCTCTTACATCCTTCTATGCAAACGTTACCGAGAAAATTACCTATTTATTTAAATTAAGACCAATCATATGCAGAGCCGCGCCTTGTTCATGTGAGTGTTTTAATCTGTGGTCCGATTTGTTTATGATCATTATTTGTCAAATGTGGTTTGAAAAATACGACTATCGTAGAAATTGTATTTTGAGGCGCGTCTCATCATCATTTGTATCATCACGCTAGGGCCAACAGGAGCGAAGCAATGCGGGTAAAACCGCGGGGCACAGCTAGTAAAAAATATACAATCTGTAACTAAAGTATGAAATAACTCCTTTTAAACAACAATTATTGAAATAGTTCCTTGCATGTCATATATCTTCAATTTACTATTCATTATAAAAGTACAGTTTTAAATGAAGTACATATTTGCATAATAAATTACATGGAATAAATAAAATATTTGGCGTTGCGTTATATAAATGTGTGGTAGGTGGTACAAAGTACGCACATATTTTCTAAATAAAAAGAGAAAAAGTAATTTATCTACACTAATATTATAAAGAGGAAAACTTTGTTTGTTTGATTGTAATGAATAGGCTCATAAACTACTGGACCGATTTTAAAAATTCTTTCACCATTCGAAAGTTACATTATGAGTATACCATGAGTAATATATGAGCTAGTAGGCAAAAAACTCCAGAGCCTCGCCCACCGTCGCAAAGTGGCAAGTTTATCGGTTTTTTACCGGATACACTTTGGAGAGTGCGCTGCGGAATTGCACGACCTAATACCGCCATCCCCATTTTTCCATCGTTCGTCGAGGCGCACAGATTCTAGGCATCGCCACATGGTTGACGTTACATGTACCCGGACAAAGCGGTTCGGATCGTCATTCTTTATTCGAACTGCTAGGGACTGGAACATGCTTCCTGAATCTGTGTTCCCCGACGAGTACAATTTGGAGGTCTTCAAGAGGAGAGTGAACAGGTACATTTTAGGGAAGCGCGCTCCATCTTAGGCCACATCTCAGCTTACCATCAGGCGAGATTGTGGCCAAGCGCTCCCCTATTGTACAATAAAAAAAAAATAAAAAAAAATATAGGCTATATATTATTATCACGCTAAGACCAACAGGAGTGGAGCCACGCGGATGAAACCGCGCGGCACAGCTAGTGTATAATAAACAACGAGACTCACAATAATCACGCTTAAAAATTGTCCAAAGCAATACTCTGCCTGACTGCAAAATTCTACGCATCTATTGATGTTCAGTATATTGCATAGCTAATTAGACAGAGTTCTATGTAGCTATGCAATATACTTTGAACGTTACTACCTCGAACTAAGGCGCTAATTTCAATGTATTAAGGTGCTATTTGTATCGTATATGTAATTCGATGTACCAAAAGACAACGTTGCATGGACGGATTTTTTGAATAGACTACTGTTATTCTAAAATGTTTCATAATGCTCGGGCATTTTTAACAATATTTGAACATACGATTGGGAGTCTCGTTGTATAAAGTACGTCAATGGTAAACATAAAGAGCTAGCGCGCAAGAGCAACTTTTGTCTCGGCAACTATTTTGTCTCTCCCATCAACTCTGTAGGTCGTTGTTGTTTAAGTTGCGTCGCTACGTGCGCGCACTTTCTTATTAGCCCATTTGCTCTTGCGCGCTAGCTCTAATGCCTCCTCTACACTACTCGCGAAGTTCCTCGGCGAAGTACTCGGCCGAAGTCCGCGGTGGTACAAAAAGTTGGACGAAGTAAGCCGAACTGCCTCTCTACATTATTCTATTCGTATAACCTCGTTCAACTTCGCGAGTAGTGTAGAGGAGACATAACAATGCATGTGGCAAGGCGGTGAACACGCTGTCGACGCTTGCGCACGAGTGGCGCGGGCGCTGGCTGCAGCGCGCGTGCGCCGCGTACTGCTTCATCACGGTGCCGTCGCTGCACTGCGCGCTCAGCAAGGCCACGCTCTACCTGCTCTCGGGGCAGGTGGCGCTGCTCAACAACTGCATCGGACAGGGTTGGTGCGCTACCCCTACATTTTATTTATTTAATAAGGTGCACACCACAGCTGACAATTTTGACTGGTTATACACAAATTTAATTACATGTTGCGGTAAAATGCCAACCAATTAATTGTATGCACACAGCACAGTTGAGGGAAAAAAATATTAAAAATTACATTATTTAGCACAATTCATAGATCAAGTAAAATATTTTTTTTTGTACATTGTTTATTATACATAATATTATGTACCTATTTACTGTATTTATTATCTGTATAATTAACTGTGTACGAGTGTTGGAAATTTTCTATGGGAGGGAAAGTACTTAAAATATTGGTGTATAATTAGCTAAAAGGAAACATTCCTTTATTTTTAAAAAGAAATAAAAATGTATATTTTTGAAAATTCACTTGCTAAGACTGGGAGTAGAAGTAATCAAACAATTAATTTTAAAATAAAAAACTAAACAGGAATATGTATGGATACATATTATATAATTTGGTTCTCATTTCTATATGGTTCTCAATATTAATACTTTCTTTTAGCTGAAGCGAATTTAAAAGCCCTGGTTGGTTTAATACCGGACATACCGCAATACATCCAAGAGGACGGTCAGAAGAAACCCACGCATGACCGAGTTTTGGGATTAATAAGTAATTTCCTATCAACGCTCTTAGTACTGCCAGTAAGTACCAAATATACTTTTTCTAACGGAACGAGAGATGTATTCATTAATGAATATGTTGCCTATGCTTTGTTACTTTGTTAGTAATTAGCAAACAAATAAATTTTAAAAACAAACAAATTAAAAACAAACAAATTTTAATTGAAAGGTATATTACCTAATAATATTTTTCAGGACAACGTAGACAGTAATAGCAAAGCATATATTTTGAGCGGCTTCATAAAAACGATGGAGAAAATACAATGGCGGAAAACAGACGCTTTATATTACACGACGCTACTGCGTGTTTTAGACTTGCTTAGTGAAATGACGCAGGAGCAGTACGCGTATCACATAGATTCAGGTTTATATTATTTATATGACTATAAAATCTACCTATTAATTTGCATCTTATCACTTATGTATTATTTAATAGGCCTGAACGTCGTTTTTAAAAATTCATACATTTAGAATTTCAAATTACGAATTAATTGATCTTACGTAGCATTTTGGTCATGATCAATTAAATATAGAATAAACCGAGTTGTAAAATTTAAAGCCTTTATACGTGCAAAATAATTCTCCTAATAATCTTCAGAACAATTTTTTAGTTATATCAAATGACGAGCTGTATGGTTCGGACGAAGAATTCATTAAATATCTGGATAATCATGCGACAAACATATGCCAAGAGTTACTTGTCGTATTGAAAGCGCTCGCAGACGCGAAGGAAACGAAGAAACAGTACAATTTGGCGCTCGAATTGTTTTGGAGGATCGTGAGACGAGCGGACTTGACGCAGCCGGCCATGTCGGGCTTGGCGTCAAACCTGTGGATGTTGTCGCAGAAGTTGCAAGATTCCAATACTAAGTATTCGGTGAGTTCTATTTGCGTAACTTGCCCCCAAATTACTATCTTTTGCACACGGCTTGGCTCAAACATATTTTTGTAGACGAAAATTATATTTCACTTCCCGGAATCGTCCGTTATAAATCTTGCGTCTGAGCGATTAATAATTGCGTTCTGTGTAAATTGGGAAAAACTAAAGAAGCTAATTTTATCGAAACCATTATAGTCATTGTAGAGACAATGACACGACAAAGAAAGAATGTATCGTCGCCTTGATTTAAATTTAGCAAATCTGAGTTAAAATTTAATTGTAGCGTCACTGATGTCAATTTGCCAAATAAATTAGAATAGCAATGTATTTCGTCAACACGAGCAATAAAATACTTCGTGAAAAACACATGACAAAACACACAATTGGGTTTAATATAGGTCAGTGATGTTACAAAAATTGATAGCATCCCCTTTGTGTTTCTAAATTTTAACTTAAAATTATTTGTGTTATGTATTCAAATATCAAATTTTGTTAAGTAAATTATTTTTGTTGCAGAAGACAATTCTGTCTGTACTGAAAAATGATCCAGCGGGACAACGGCTCCTGGAAAAGCTAAAAGTATAATTATTTGTGTTTGGCCTGTAAATGTTTCTACTATTGCATTCCATTTATATTTATGACTATTGTCTCGAATAGCATCCATATTATCATAAGCTGAAAAATGTTTTTTTTTTACTACGGCAATATACTATTTAATGTTCAACTTTATAAGAGATCTTGAATATTGTTTTCCAATATAATTGATATTTGTTATGTGTATTTATTTGTTTTAATATTAAAGTATTAAAATAAAATGTTTTGTATTTATTGTAACCCCTTCTGCCTCTTTTACGTATTATAAAAGTATACGTTTGACGAAGAAAGAAGAATAATTTTAATTTATGTAATAGAATTGAAAATTTCAAACCCTTTCAATGTTTATTTATCAAATTTGTAGCTTAGGCTTGGCACATTTTGATTTTGATATTTTTATTTCTAAGAAGGTGTTACTTTACAAATAAAACAGATATAAAAAGCACGAGGTTTCGTATTCTGCTTTTATAACGAGAAGCTGAGGACCAGTAAATACTACAAAACGAATAAACTCGTTTCACTCAAACACAGTCATAATAAAATTTATACCTAAGACGAAACATTAATCGTATTTAATGAATTAACCAAAACCGCCTTCAAATTTTCACAAACCAAATTTACATGGCAGGGTCACCCAGTCAAAAGTTCTGAGGTAACAAAGCGTTTCAATATATTATATAGGTACCTAGGTACTGCTCCGACTAGTAATACTACCGTTCGATTAATATAAATGCCTAAATAATTTAGTTAATTAAGAATAAGATGGACTTGAAAGAAACGAAACGGGATGTTTTGCTTGGCTCTTACCAAAATTAAGAAATAGCAATAGGCGAGATAATGATAAAGAGATGAGTTCCTAAAAAATAATTTGTTAATATATATTTTTTAAAATTTTGTCATTTTAATATATGTATAAACAAACTAGCGGTCTGCCCCGGTTTCGCCCGTGGTACACGTAGGTACATGGTTACGTTTTCTCTTCATAAGAACCATCCTCGTTCTTCAAGGAATATTATAAAAAAAAGAATTATCGAATTCGCTCCACCCGTTCACGCGTATGCATTGATCAAGGGAAATAGCGATTCATTTTTATATATACTTAGAAGATAAGTAGATATAGGTAACAATTGCAAATTTTTTTTGTAAATTTCCAATACCACATAAATTCCTATTAACTTTTTCTGCGACCATTGCTTCAAAAGTGATAGAGGCCTATTGCAAATATTGACCCCAGCAGTTGATCGGCGGATGGAGTAAGCGGACATTGTCCGAAGAGACACGCTTGAGTGGTGCGCGCGCTCTGTTGCACCGATCTTTCACCTTCGCAATAATAACGCCTATAAAACCTTGTCATTGTAATAATATGACGCTACTTTTATCTCAACTTAATACAGAAATACAACTCCACATAGAGATAAATAAATTTAGTGGGACTCTTTTTGGGTTTAAACCCATTAAAAATGTTCAAATTAAAATGTCTGGTACGATGTTTTGCTGATATACATAAATTAAAACAGTGTTTACTTTAAATTACATAAATATAGTTTTTATATTATTATTATTAATCTGTTGCAGTTTATAGTGATTATCGCTTGCGGGGAAGTGCTTTCATATGATGAGCAGCGAAGCGGATTTGTACCAGGACTGGACTTTGAAAATATTTTCAATGACGAAAATTCTGGTTAGTACATAACATTATATATTTTGAGGCTACTAATTAGCCGGTCTTAATTAAAATTATGTATGTAATTTTTAAAATTACAGGAATCATATCTCTTGCATCAAATCCTATCGCCGCAGCAATGCTAAAAGCAGATAAGAGTCAATATCCAAAATTATTTGATACAATAGTCAGTAGCTCTATAGATTCTTTGCAAAGTCAAACAGCTCCCAGGGAGAACATTTTTGATGCGCAAAATTTTGGTTTTATCCCTATTGCCAGTCAAAGCTTTCCCCATCAAGCTAATAGAAAATCAGAGTCAGAATCACACCAAAGACTAACAAATTCAAATTCACAACAAAACGTTCGCCCTTTAAGATATAATATTCAAACTGTACATGATGCAAATTATAAAGTGTTTAAACCTGAAGAGAATGAGGATGGAGTGGAAATTTTGGAGGCATTAAAAAAGAATCCTACGGTTGCAGCTTATTTTCAGCCATTAGTTAATGCTGAAGTTAGTCATCCTCTACATTACCGTAGAGAAGATGCAGTTGAACAATTTCAAAGTAATCAGAACTACAAGTCAAATCCTTATATTGCAGGACCAGCTCGTATTCGACGCTATACAAGGGGACGAAGCCGAGATAGTGGGAAAAAGAGAAACGACGAAGAGGATGATGATCCTTATGGTTATAGGGCGGAGTATATTTCAATACCAAAAGCTTTTGGAGGAAGCCTGTATAGTAGTCCTTATAAAGAAAAGAAAGATTCTGATGACAAGTATGAGTATCCTTACAAATATGATTCTGGGTATGACCATAAAGAATACGATAGGATAAAGGAGCTTTCTGAAAAACAAGCTGCTGAAATCAGACAGAATCCTGGAAATTGTAAGGAAGTCAAAAGGGATGGTATGAAATGTATGACTTGTAAAGATCCAAAAACAGGTGGAAATTATGAATCGTGTTCATATGAAGCTGAGCCGAAAAATAATAAATATGCGTATTCCAAAGAGCGAAAATTTGACAGCAATGATGAACCTGATGAAAAAGAGGACTCGAGCGAAAAAGCTGATCAACCAAATAAGGCAGAAAAATATAAAGAATCACAAGAAGAAACGGCCCCACAAAAGTTTGCGAAATTAAAGGAAGGTCAGCCAAGCGAGAGCGATAATTCAGGAGAAAAATATAAATCATATTATGTACACACCTCAAACCCTAAACCCAGTGCAGCGTTGCGAGCATCAAGTGAAGAATCTTCTGCTGAGAGTAAAGAAGCGAAACCATATGATTATAAAAAAGCTCTTCCCGGATTTTATACGGACAATGAGCCAAAAAAAGACGTAGAAAATGTTTTAGCAGAATTTAAAAAGAAAGATAGATCGGCATGTAAAAAAGTTCATAAAAATGGTATGACATGCTTTCAATGCCTAGATAAATCTGGTCAAAAGCACGAAGAATGTATGTTTGTTTCTGAATCAGCGCCAAAACAAAGTCATTTAGCATATCAAGAAGTTAAAGAATTTACTTCAAAACCTACAACTCTCGATAGCGGCAATGAAGGTGCCGAAAGCAAAACTATAACAACAAGTACGCCACCAAAACAGAAATCAGCAGCTTACACAGCTGAACCTAGCAACAACAAAAAAGTAAAACGGAAAAAGGCCTCACAAGCTGCCTTAGTCACCGCTGCTACAAATCCTGTTGCTCAGACGACAGAAGTTAAAAATTTAAACAATAATCAGAAAATAAAAAGAAGTCCTGAAACTGATGAAAAAATTGAAAGCGACGGCACTAAAATCGCCCCTCCTGAAGAATTTGCAGGAGCTGATTCCAAAGGCGCATTTTGGGCAGACACGATGCCACGGTATAGTTCAGCTTTAGGAGTCACTTTACCCGAATATATGCTTTCGAGATCTGAACATGAAAATTCATTTGATGAACTCGTCGCAGGAGCGTAGCTTTGATAGTTTGTTGAGCAACAGAGTTAAATAGAGCATGACGCTTTACAATAAGTTGTGTTGTGTTACTGATTAAATATAAAAATTGTCTGTTACATACAACATTAAGATAGTAGATTATAAATCTAAATTAGTACTGGCTAATATTTTTACAAATTTTATTATGTATTTAGCCAATTTGTTTATTTGGTAGATGCCTTGTTAATAAGGTATACATATCCAATGATTGTTGACTAGTTATAGAAAAAATATTAAGAATAAAAGTTGTTTTTTAAATAATAAAATGTGAAGTTTGTTCTTATACCTATACCTTTTACCTTAAGACTTGAATCTGCATTGTATCTTCTATCGTGATAACAACTTTTTTACTCTAATAGATAAAACTTCGCAAAAATAGAAATCTATACTGGTAGTTACCTATTCTTGATTCATTGAATTAAAATAAGCTTTTTACGTATGAAATTTAATATAACTAAGGATTAAAATAATAAATCGATAATAATTTGTAATAATAGGATCTCGGACGGCAGGGAATCTAAGCTGTTGAACTGGTTGGCATGAAATCCGGTCAGCGTCCCAGATATCAGTACTGTTGTGGTGATCTTATTTTTACTGGTAATTGTCCAAATTCAACGTCACAAAGACACGACCGGCATCGCGTCGGAGGCTCTCCGAAAGAAAGTAATTAACATCAGTAGTAATTCGTACATGCGTCAATTCACTCTTTTGTTAACTCAAATAAGCGGTGATATTGGAAGCTATTAATACATCAACCAGATTCGTACGTGGAATTGTTTGTTGAAAGAGGCATTAAGAAAAGTTGTGTGGTGTACCTAATTTTAAATTGAAGACTGAAATTGTGAGTAAATATTGAATTGCATTATTATAAACAATATACTTAAGTAAGAAATATTTATGGCATATTTGTGTTAAATAAAACTGAAAGATAAAGTGCGCACTTTTCACTTGTTATGATTATTTAGTCAAACGAGCAAAATAAGTCAATAGGCAGAATTATCTTGTTTAACAAAAGTATCTTATAAATAGTGATCATATCATATAAAAATAATTTATTTAGAAAGAAAAAGAAGTTTCGTAAAAGTAGTAGGTAATTACTAATGTAAAGAAAAAATATAGGTAAGTATAACAACTATAAAAAATCATTTAATTAGGTGCTAACTACTTAACTAGGTAGTTATATTCAATTCAAAAATATACATGTTACTCTGATGACTCTGACTACATAATATGTAAATGTTTAGTTTTAGTTTAGCCGTTAGAGACTTCGTAGGATCAGAAACAAATCCTGTAAGATCGTAGAGGTTTAAAAAATGATAAGTTCCACTCGTAATAAAACACAAAGAATATTAATCCTTAATCTATAATTTAATAGTGGTGTATTTTGTATGTGAATTGTATACCTTTACAACGTAGAGCGTTAAATAGAGCTTTTTTTTAACGCCGTTAATACCTTTTTACCAATTAAACAAGTTTCAATCGTATTTTGAGTCTGTAAGAAAACTTTTTGTTTTTGATTTTTGTATATATTCTAAAAAATTGTTTGTTTATCTATTAGGTACCTATAGATTTGAGGTAGGTACCAATTATTTACTTACAACCCAATTTTAAATTACGCAAATAATTCAGCTTTAGAAATGTTAATAAACAACTTACCTACCTACCTACTTTAGATTCATTTATAATAAGTAGGTATCTAAGTATTGATTGATATTTACGAAATGATCCAATTTAAAATAGTTATAAGAAATCGTTCAAGTGACGATGTCGAAAAATGATTTCTTGTATCTGTGCCAAATATCCAATTCAATTAAATTGCGTAGTTGTTTCTTACAGCATGGCTGTGTTTATTTTTGTACCATCAAGCGTTGGCCTCTCAGTAAAGCCTAGAATGTTTAACGGTGTTCGAACATATTATGCATCGTTAATACCGTTCGGTATTAAAATATATCTGTATTCGATGCCAATAAATTAAATAATGGTAATCAATTCGAAATAAATGATCTGAAAGGCGTAGAAGGGTTCGAAATTATTTATTAAATCGACATCACAGCAGTTTACCCCGGTTCATAAAACGGGGTAGGTTGGTACTAGCATGGATATTTTTAGGTCCATGGGTACTAGTTAAAACAACTCTTTAAATTTTACAAACATACAAAATTGTGGGTAGCATAAAGCGTCCTTTAATCGACATCATCCAGTAAGTATCAATTAAACAGGTTCATCTGTTTCAAAGACGTCCTGGAGCAACAGGCAATTTAAAGAAAAAAAGTTTAAAAGGTTGTTTGATGTCTTCATATCGTTGATATTAACGATTGAGCATTTAAATGACGCAACATAAACATAAAACACGCCTAACGAAATTATTTAGCAAAATACAGCATAATAAACCTTCTTTATATACAAAGTTCTATATAATATTTCTTGACTGAAAAGTTAATGGAAGAGGAATGAAAAGTTAAATATTTCTGGAAAACGCTTGCGCTATGTTCAGGCCGTAAAATGGCCGTAGAGAATGTTTTTATGATGGATCAGCTGCTTCATCAATAAATGCAATAAAGGGAAAGAATATTTATTTTAGTGTAAAATGTAACGGAAATTCAAAAATATTTCTCAATTTAAAACTACTAATAATATAAACGAAAAAGTTAATATGTATGTTTATTGTGAAAAAGTTGTCTCACACATGTTGTTTATATCATAACATTTTAAAAAGAAAATATTAGCATCAAGCTTCAAATATTAGCATCTAAGATTAGCATTAAATAATTTTTAAAAATGACTTCACACTTTTAAGAGTTTACTTTCTAACAATTTGTGTTCAAGAATCTCTACAAAGCATACGATTATGTTAAATTTG
The DNA here is from genome assembly GCF_905220415.1 of Colias croceus. Classification (NCBI taxonomy): domain Eukaryota; kingdom Metazoa; phylum Arthropoda; class Insecta; order Lepidoptera; family Pieridae; genus Colias; species Colias croceus. The sequence continues at coordinate 6,938,180 of NC_059540.1, read as the reverse complement.
TTAAAATATATAAAATGTACCGATATAAATCTACAATAACCCATTGAGGCCCGAGCGGCCCGATCGGGCAATGCTATATTACTTGCTCTGTGCGGGCAACGACACAATAGATTTTCAAAGGATTTTCTATTGTGTCTGTCGGGGGCTGAGTTAATAAAAAAACTGGCCAAGTGCGAGTCGGACTCGTGCATTGACTTATAGTAGACGTTGTTTCCCACCAAAATTCACTGGAAGTAAGTACACTATAGCTTTTCATTTCCATGGAGAATGTCGAAATTAGCGAAAATCTCCAGCATAAACGGCTGTATCTTTTGACTGTGTTGGCTTATAAGTTTGATAGTTCAGGATACATCGCCCATTTTTGCAAGTGACTACTATCAAGCTGATTTTCCGTTTGTAGCTTTATTTTGATGAGACACCGAATAATTTCGTGTATGAAACTCTCGATTGTGGTAGCTAACAGAGATAGCAAGGATAAAATTTAAATTTCAGCTTGATACGTTTACGCGTCATTGAGAAAAAGAGTCTTGACTTGGTCTTGACTGACAACAAAGCGTCCCTTACAAGGGATCGTTTTTTTTTCGAGATTTTGACTAAAAAATATAGAGGATTAAACTTCTGTACTTTTAAATAACCCTCCCAATATATGTATTATTGTCACAAAATATAATATAATCCCACCATGGTCATAATATAATCTGTGTGAAATTTATAACTAGCTACCTATCCGCCCGCGATGTCAAAGAAAATCCCGTATAGATCTCTTTCCCGTTTTTCCGGGATAAAATCTATCATTTTCTTAGTACCAAATTTCACCAAATCGGTTCAATGGTTGAGGCTTGAAGAAGATACAAGACAGACAGAGTTACTTTCGCATTTATGATAATACCACAGTATTACCATATTTCCTACAGTATGGCGACGAATGTACTTGTGCAGAGAAACGGAGGGGAACTGGCGGGGGGTCGGGCGACGCGGGCCGCTTAATGCAATCACGCTGAGTTTGCATTAACTATCGCGAAAGGACGACGCAGTCGTATTTTTTGTGTAATAATTTTATTATACATAGGTACTTACATATTCTATTATGGCGCGCAAAAACTGTTCCGTTTACGGATGTAAATCTACTAGTTCAGGATACATCGCCCATTTTTGCAAGTGACTACTATCAAGCTGATTTTCCGTTTGTAGCTTTATTTTATCGCGCGACATCAAAGGCGTTTCCTTACTGTAGGAAATAATATTGTAATACTGTGATAATACTAATTAGAAAATTAATATAGTTAGTTTTATGTGTACCACTTGATTTACTTATATTATAACTAGATTTCCGCCCGCGGCTTCGCCCACGTTTTCAAAGGAAAACTCGCATAGTATCGCATTTTTGTCGAATAACAATTCTCTAAAAATGGAGTACCGTACCCACGTGCATCTGGCCACGCTTCTATTTAATGTTTTAAAGTACAGAGTGCCTGTGTATTTGTACGACAAACTGAAATGGCTGGCGGATCATAATACAGCCTACCAGACTCGTCACGCAACTTCTTTATTAGAAATACCTCTTCACAGAACATCCGCATTTAGGGGGAGTTTTAGATATCAAGCTTCAAAATGCTGGAACGACCTACCGCCGCCTATTCGTTCCCAACAAAGCGTATTCTCTTTTAAAAACAAACTGAAGTCTTATCTTCTTGACATTCAAAAGCGCAATCAGAAATTTTAACCCCATCAAACTGTCCTTTATTGATTAATTTTCTTTTTGTCAAAATACACACACTTTTACAAATTTCATATAAATATAAATGTGTATGTATCAATATCTGAATATATTATATTGCTGACTTTTATTTATGTATATTGAATTTTATGTGCACAAATTTAATTTAATATTACACAATATATATATATTATTCATTTACTTATTATATTATGTATTTATAAAGTATAAATATCGATTCAATTATATTTTTACTTGCATATTGTTGGATACCTTAGTCTGAACCTTGGATCATTAAGTAAGTAAGTTACTTAATGATCTTAGGTCTGAACGGAAATACATCTACTGTCAACGAGACATCCTAAGGCGGCCACTGAAAATCAGTGATAACACACTGAGTGGTTGGCCTAATTATGGCATACGTACTTATATCTTTTATGTTCCTTTTTTCTTAACTAAATTGTATCTTTTTTTATGTGTCCATAATAAACTTATTTCATTTCATTTCATAGTTCCCGTTCCCATGGGATCTCCGGGATAAAACCTATCCTATGTGTTAATCCAAGTTACCCTCTATATGTGTGCTAAATTTCATTGTTATCGGTTCAGTAGTATTTGGGTGAAAGAGTAACAAACACACACACAAACACAAACTTTCGCATTTATAATATTAGTAGGATTAGTTAGTTAAAAAGTTACGATAGTCAACTTTTATGTGTAACAGCACTCATGTGATACTATTGTCCACAGACAATGAGCGGAGAGGCTATATCGTACGACGACGTAAGCTACGTGGACGTGCACTCGCTGCCGCTGAGACCGCCGCAGCCGCTCGTCCCGCCCGAGAAGGCCGTGCGCAGATCCTGGCACCCCGTCATGTGGGATGAAGCCAACCACGAGGGACAACCCGTTAAGGAAGACGAGGTATATGTTATATAGTGTTTTCCATGATTAACCATTGAAATTATTCCAGTCAAGTTAGTTTTATCATCCAGAAAAAATGTTGTTTTTTTATGATAAAAAAAACAATATTATTGGGTAACGTAAGGTACGTTCTACTTCATTAGTTCTCATATTATGGAAGTCTATCACAATATAATTACAATCACGGAATATTAGGTACAATATTATGGTATTTTTATCAGATAATACGAAAACATATGTAGTGTTTTCAATGGTTAATTGCAATATTTTTGATGTATGAGGTAGTCTCTCTTTTAGTTGTTAAATGAAATTTCGTAATTCTTCAATTATCAAAATTGTAGCTTATGAGTTGCATCTGGCTCATATATGCAACTATAATTTAACGGACTTTATCAATTATAATTTAATGCAAATGTGTGTATTTCATGGTTTTTAAGAATTATGTGTACTCATATTTTCTCTTATACCAAATATTATAAGAGCTCATCATATTATTTTGATTAATTTCAGGAGGAACAAAAAACTAAAGAGTACCCTCACAAGAAACAAATTCGCAACATCAAGCGTCTCGTCGCAGAAGGAAAGATAAAACCGACATCAGAATCTCTCATATTTTTCCTTTGTAATAAGTTTGCGATATCTGAAGAAAGGCAGGCTAAAATGAACTCCGGTTAATAGGCGGCAATAATTATGTCAAATAAATTAACAAAATAATACTGTAATTATACTAAAAACATATGTACTAAAACTAATTTTGTGATAATATTTGTATTGTGGAACATTTATAATGGAAACAACTGAATTAATACAGTAATAATTGGTTTAAGTTGTGATATAAATATTAATTAAGAAATAAAATGTAATAATGTATCAATTTATATTTTCATACTTTAGCATTTGTTCTTCGACCAAGGTAATAAATAACAAGGGCAATAAATAGAAAAAAATTAAATAAAAATAAAAATCTATCCGTGTAACTTTAATGTTCTCTTATTTATCGAAATGCAGCATATTGCAGTATCCTCCATATTCAACATAAATCTTTTATATCTATATTACATAGACGCCGATACGTATAAAAATTATGCACTCTATTCCTTGTACCGGTCGCGGCGACGCACGACAACAAATTGACCTACACGTTAGTGTCCGTCGCGGCTCGCGACGCTCATTCGGAAATGTTACATAATATAATTTATTCTTCATAGAAATTATCTACACACAAGACTTTCGTTACAAAACGGAATCTTACATCGTCGCTCATCATGTACCGCAGCGAATGCATTTACAATTTATCATCACTCTAATGTTTCGTTTTAACGTAAAGCTTCGAATCACTTTCATAAATGAAATCGAAAGCTTGGGTTGCGTTGAGATTGGCTGCATTACAAAACTAGCGACGTTACATTTCAAGTGACAGCCGGCCCCCATATTCAATCCGTCTGCGATCGTCGCTAAATATTCAACGTCGTCGTGTAAAAAAGTTCTAACAATTCATGACAAACAACATCGCTGGTGATTCACTAAGAGATTACAATATTGCAAACGGATCGAACACGGGGGCCGCGCCCATAAATCGCGCGCACTTGGTCGCGGGCCTTCGAAATAAATACAACATAACTGTGGGTTCGCACCGATGAATCATAAAAACGTTCGACACTCCGTTATCGACAACGTTCCGAATCGTGCACGCGTTCCGAGTGAGACACGTCCGCCACTTCACTTCACAACACAAACGTAACATTAGCACAGTCGGGGGGGCGCGCGGGGCCGCAGCGAGCAGAATGTATATCAGTGCGTACCCAGGGGTATAGTGTCCTCTCACTGTGAGGGCGCGCACTGTCACTAGGTGGCGGGCGGCGGCGCGGCGGGCGGCGGCGCGCTCTTGCTGCTGCCCGCGCCCCCCGCTCCCCCCGCGCCCGCGCCCGCCGCCCCCGCACCGCCCGCCGCCGCCGGCGCCGCGCTCGCCTCCTCGTCCTCCTCTTCCTCCGGGTCAAACTTCAACATCAACTGCTTAAACTGAAATGGAAACACACAATTTAGCATTTTTGATGAAACATACTTTTCTAGTCATAAAACTGCGAGGAGACTTCGTGATAGGCATGATACAACATAACATATGCATTTCCAGAACAAAAGTAACACAAAAATCACATTGCCATGTGCAAAACACTTTGTCTTGAAATGTATCAGTAGTTGCATACTAATTACATAAGTACATATTTTATTTCACAAGAATATTAGCTAAAATATACATATCTGGTAACTTTCATATTTATTTCAACAGTATTCAAAAGCTTTCTAAATGCAAAATTTTAAAATAATAAAAATGATTCTATCACCAAGCGGGATTCGAATCAGCACCTTTTTGCCATGCCGGGGCAAAATTTTCCATATCCTTTAAATTAAATCCATACTAATATTATAAATGCGAAAGTAACTCTGTCTGTCTGTCTGTCTGTTACTCAATCACGCCTAAACTACTGAACCAATTTGCATGAAATTTGGTATGGAGATATTTTGATACCCGAGAAAGGACATAGGCTACCTTTTATTGCGAAATATGTACCACGGGCGAAGCCGGGGCGGACCTCTAGTTATTAATAAAGAAGAAGAAAGTATTAATGGCAAAAAAGGTAGCCTTTTTCAATTCTATATAAAACAGTGAAACAAATCCCAACACGTACCTCTAGATAGTCGTCGACGAGTCGCCGCCGGCCCCGCTCGTCCAGGTCGTCGTCCACGTCGCCCTCCTGCAGCTGCGCCATCGTCGCCTTGGGCTCGAACTGCGGCGCGTGCCGCCGCGATATCGCCTTCTCGTACACCTTCACGTTCTCCGACGGGGAGTACTGGTTTATTTTCCTACAACACAAGTACAATATTATATTTTAAGTGCAATCTGTATGGCGAAATTTTTTTACTGAATTAACACACGTCTAAATTTTTAAACATCGTCATCGTTAAAAATCACAACAGATATTCCTTTTTAAGAATTTGGTATATATTTGTATTAGAGCTATACATTTTGCACTGATATTTTGTGAGGCAAAGCACAAGTCTCTATAACAATCTATTGATCATTAAAAACAATAAAATACACATTTTTTTTTATATACTAGATAGGGAAGTGCTTGACCACAATTTTGCATGATGGAAAGCTAAGATGTGGCCTAAAATCCTTAATCCTGTACGACAAAAAAAATAAAAATAAAAATATCTAGACCAAACTAAAAAAAAAAAGTTAAAATTCAAAAATAAAACTAAAAAAGGTCTTCAGAGGTTTTTGTAAAATGCCCCATCCCGCAGTACTCACGCGTCAGTGAGCCCGTACAGCTGCTTGAGGTGCTGCTTGAGCACGAGCAGCAGCAGGCAGCCGCGCGCCTGGCGCATGGCGTCGCGCAGCGGCCGCGCGTCGGCCGGCACGCGCGCCAGCAGCGCCTCCGCCTCTTCCTCGTCCTCCTCCTCGTCGAGCGGCTCCTTCTCCTCCACGTTCGTTTTTATTAAGCCCTGATACATTTAAGATTAAATTTTAGTTTTTTTTTTTAATTAGCAGTACCTCACAAGCCTTGGATATAATGGTTAAATAGAGCCTCATACCCTTGGATATAATGGTTAAATAGAGAAAATTCCAACACTCTGGCTAAACGAGATGTTGTAAAAAATTTGTTTGTAGTTTTATACCTTAGAATGTTTCTAAGTAAGTTTAAAGACTACAAAAAGGTCGATCAAAGCGCGCAGGTTTCAATAGATAGCATGGAGTAAGACACATTAAAACGAAAAAGGACAAGTAATTCGATTGGGGATGACGATGCCAATCCTTCAGGCATCGTAACGCTACAGCGAAAAGTTGTGGGTTTATCTCCCGCCTCATGATTGATTGTTTTTTGCTTAAGATGGCGAAGCCGACTAGTAATATCGAAGTATTATTTTATTCATAAAAAAATAAGTTTTCATACCTCACGAAAAAGCTGTAATAAATTGGATCCCGACGTAGAAATAATAATATCAATATGGTGTATGATAAACAAAGGTTCATCTTGAACTTGATATGGAAAGTAGCTCAGGTTGTCAGCCAAAAAGAGCATCTGATCCAACGGCGCAGTCTGTAAATATAAAAATTATACATTATAATATTTTTCAAATATTTAATACATTTTCACATAGAAGTGAAAGAAAACAATATAATTACCGAAGCGTCGTCGAATTGTTTTAATAATGACAATACAAGCGCTCTTCTCTGCGGCCTCGTATTCCGTAATAATGAATATAAAAATCCATTTAAAGATGAGGGTAAATCGTCTTGCTCTTTTTTCCTAAAAAAGGAAAAGAAAATCATATCACGGAATTTCTAATTTTGTGAAGAAGTTGATAGCAATTTGGCGTAACTCAAATTTAAATTTTTAAATACAAATATGAAGCTATCTTACCTGAATCCTCGAATAACTCCTTTGTTATCAGACTGTAAAATTTTCTGCAATTGATAGGAAAGTTTAATTCCTAGTTGAGCTTTCATGTGAATGAAGCCAGGATATTTCTTGTCAATTTCTTGCAGATTTTTATCAGCTGTATGTGACACCGTAATTTCTGTATCCGTGCTCATACATATTAAATATGGAACAATCTGAAAGAAAGGTTTATATTAATTATATTTTATTTAGGTATATAAACTTTGCATGAAAGTGTCAATGAGAATTTTTTCCGTCCGCAAATCTATGGAGACAAGTGTTATTTTGAATTTAAATAACTGAAGCAAAATATTCACTTAAAGCATTTTTATTCAAGTAAATTTTTACAAGTCCTCATGAATAGTCATTTTTATCAAACCTCTACTTATTCAGAATGTTGCTTCTTACTAACAAGATGTTCATAACAAAAACTTTAATATAAATTTATCACATTATTGTACATTACCTGTACTGGATGCACTAGACCCTGCGCAAGCACCAACTGCACAACCTTCATAGCGCTCGATCGCACCGTAGTGCTCAAGTGCAGGAACGAACCCAAGATCTCTTTGAGGTATAACTGAATCACAGTTGATGCCATTCCAGATGACACATCACCCATTTCCTTAAGATTTTCCATTTTCGATCTTTTTGACCCTGAATATAAAGGTAAGTTTTATTTATAGGGGCAATAATTATTATCAGTTATAATCAGTTGCATGCAGACAATTTTTGTTACCGAAAGGCTACAATTTATGACGTAATATAGAATCAAAGCATTTGGTATGCTTCAACTCAATCTTATTGCGTAAAATTAACTTCAAACTAATAAAATATAAAACTCACATTCTCTATCTTGTCTTATCATTCTTTGCTCCTCTTCCTGTAAGTACATTTCGATATTTCTAAGCACATCCGCTTTCATCTCAATAGGCGCAAGATCTGACGTTAAAAGGTGATGATAAAACTCCTTCAACTCAGGCCGAAGCATAAATTCGTAATGCCTGACGCACACTGAACCGAGTGCTTTTAATGTGTGAGATACAAAATCCTCGTCTTCTAAATTAACGAAAAACATCAGCGTGTTATACACTTGTTCCTTGATGTCACTCTGTAAATAATTAATACGTTATTTAAATATTATTATTTGTACTTAAACATTTCATTTCGCCTTTTACAAATTGGTAAATCAACTTTACCTGCAATCCATCAATTACTTTACCGTCGGTAAAGTCAAAATATCTAAGTAAAAGTCCAACAATGAATAAAGCTCTTCTAAAATGTGGTCGTGAGTGCAGCGATCGCGTCACTTCAGGATTGCGTTGCCAGCCTTGTTTCCATTGTAGTAAAATACCTTAACAAGAAAATACTTTATTACAAAGTTCTACTCCATTTTAAATGCCTGTTTAATAAACTGCATATAGAAGCAATAAATTCAACTATGTTAAAGTTCGTAATAACAAAACAAATTAACTCACTGTGATACTGGTTAAAGACGTCTCTTATAAGTTTATAATTGTGCGTAAGATTGTTAACAATGGCAGCGAGGCAGGCTATACACGATGCTATAACAAGTTGGCCGCGCTGCAATATCAGTTTAACAGCGTCTTCTTCTAACTGAGCTAGAAACACTTCACTGGGATGCTCCATTAAAGGGACAACTAGTTCCAAAGTGGATGCCACGGTTGACATTATTTGTTGTTCATACTGATTCTGCAATTTAAAAATATTATTTGTATGTTATAAAAAAATAATTTCAGGGTGTTTTCGATATATTTTTTTTCTTCATAAAATGGTAAGTATTTAACAATTATTGCATAAATCTCGCAATCTTTACGCATTAAGCGCGATCGATGTATCAATCATGATTTCGAAAATATTAAGTGATTATTTATCATTTTATTCTACACGGGCGTTATAAATATAAAAATATTTTACCTGACATTTTAAGCTTAAGTAAGGCTGCAGCGTCAATGCGTGATTGACCAGCAACTGAGGCCTTATTTTTGCGAACAAATGTAATGTGGAAAGGCACGCTAAAATACGCTGGGATGAACCATTTCCTACAAATAAAAAAAATATATATATAATACCATACATATTATACACATCAATTTAGGAAAAAGTTTTCTCTACCTACCCTCAGTGCTAGTTTCTTCTAACTGTAATAAATGTTCAATAAGGCAATCAACAATCTGTTGACACGATACCAATAACGATTTAGGCGGCTGGTAAATTATCTTGGTCGAATCATCCTTGTCTTCTTTAGGTTTAAATAACTGAAAATATATTTATTTATTAATAACATATAAGGTATAAATATTATATACAACGTAACAGAAAAACACACAACAAAAATAACTGATTTGTTTCTAAAACACAAACATTGCTAATTAGCTATTAACATTTGAATACTTACACTTGTCAATAACTGTTGAAACCATTCCAATCCCATATCTCTCGATGATATAACAACATCGGTGATGTTAAGAACTTTCCTCGTCAAAGGATCAGCTGTGGCTGTCGTCATATCGAGTGTACCAGGTCGCGCTGTGTTCGGGCACGGCGTAAACCACATGTTTTGAAACACTTCCATAACCAATTTCCGGATACCCTCCTCATCGTTAACTCGTCTAATCATTTTTACACATATTTCGGGTATCTTGGGAAATTCAGGACATTCTATACATATATCTTTTAAGATTTTTATCACTCTTTTTCTTACAGAAACACCCGTATCCTAAAAAGTTTACAAAGTTTTACACAATATTGCACTGATACTTTGTCATTTTTAATTTAAATAGTGTTTACTTACCAATATTCTGTTCGAAAGCATGCCGTAATACTTGTCAATAAGATCAGGCCGACTGAGAACAAACTTGCCGACAAGGTCCACGGCCGCCTCCCGCACTGCAGTCGATTGGTCGAGAAAGGAGCGATTGACACCAATCTGCATGTCCGGCCTCGCCAGAACTGATGGGTCCGCTTCAACTATCATTGTCAAGCACTTCATTGCTTTTGTTCGAATCGCTATCGTGTTCTCGCACAATATAACTAAAATCTTTCTCAAATATTTATCAAAACTTTGTGAAAAAGATCTCTTGGACGCTAAGTACTGAGATATTAGCTCTGCCCCACTATAATCTATGTATGATTGCATCACTTGCACTTGAGTTCCACCTTGATAGCGAAATGGTCTTATTTTTTCTAAGAAAAAAGCTTTCCGCCGTTCTATCGTTTTAAATTTTTCTGCAGATAGTACAGCAGTTGAAGTGTTCTTCTTAGATTCTTTAACGATTTCTTCGTCGTCGTCCGAGTCCTCGTCACTAGTTTCATCCTTGTACCGTTTTTTCGATTTATGTTTAGGCTTTTTAGTAGGTGACGCTTTAGGTTGTACAACCATATCTCTGTACCACTGAGTAATATAAAAATGACGTGCGCAATTCCACGCTTGATCTTTCTGTCCGTTGATGGCTAAATAATCGAGTAAAACCCTTTGTAAAAATTCTGTTCTTTGCTCATCTTCATCTAATCCAGAGGAAGGGGTCTAAAAGTTTAAGGTATGTTTATTTTAAAGGAAAACTGAATGAATTTTGACAAGAAATTTCTACAAAGACCAAAACAAATTTCTAATCCCTTGCTAGCTGTAATAAAGTAAATTTACAAATGCAAATGGGAAATTTTTTTTTTTATGTTTGGTATAATAATTAATTTACCCCCTTTTGTGTAAGCAACATTTATTTAAATCGAAATTTCATAGGGATTAAACTCACATGTCCCTGCGATCCATCCTTCTCCTCCTCAGCGCGAATATCCCTAACAACTGCGTCCATAGTAGACAGCTTGGCGCGCGAATGCACACTGTCTCGCCTGAGTCGCGACGCAACCAAACCCAAATACTCTAATGAAGCCACGCGAACTGGCATTTCCATCGATTTGTCAGACATATATTTAACCTAAGAAACAAAAAATAATCATGTATTTTTTTTATTTAAATTTTTTCAAAGCTGTTTTTTTTTGTGTGGGTTGATTCGCTTATAGCTTGATTCGCTTGCTTCATAGATCATGACAACAAACAACTCAAAAAATCTAGCCAGCATTAAAATGTAAGCAATGTGTTAATACAGCTGTTACTTTAACAAATTTATCCAATTATTTTTACAGGTAAAAATCAAAATAAATCATAATATACTCACAAGCATTGTTCCAAGTAAACTCAGTAATAATTCGGTGGCGGGCCATTCTGGTTTGTTAACTGTCGTAAGTAAATCATGAACAAAATTTTCAAACAGGGGCCTAAAATCTACTTCTTCCGTGCGACTTCGGCACTTATTTAAAAATGATGTCAGGAATGTTCCGCCCACGCTTATAGCTGCCTCATATCTGGATATTATTAAGAGGTCCTTGTCAACATGCTGAAATAGAGAAAGAATTAATTTGGCCATTCTTAAAAAAATACAATTCACACATCTAAACTCAACTCTGATTATTGGCAATTTTGCTTTGTACAACATCTAAATTTATGTAAAAATGATGTAAAATTAAGTTTGATTAAGAATTTATTAACAGCATAAATGGTAAATTATACATGAAATTTTCCTTTCCTTACCTTTTTACTCTCTGATTCTACTTCTTTATCCTTATCTTGTGACTTGCACAAAGTCTCTGGCAGTGTAACGACACATTGGACGAGTTGCAACACAAGCGCTGTGAGCATTTGAATGTGTTGGTCCGAGCTCAGTTGGAATGATCGCAAGTTGTGTTTGGAACTCGGTATCCGCGCTATCGACGCCAATATATCCTCCAATAGCAACCGCCGGTGTTGCTCGTATTTAGTGAATATCTGAACAAACAGTTAAATTCTTATTAGAACCGAAACACACTTATGTGTTGAAAATATGTCTATCTGCATAGTAAATTTGTCACAATATATCATTATGATTAATTTGTTTAAAAAAAAAATTGGTTGTTTGTAAAGTAGGTTAACGATCGAGATGTTTACGTGATAACGTCTTATGATGATATGAGACGGGAGATCGGTCCGTCTCTCTCTCGTCATACCTGCGATCGCGCTCGTGAGGTTTTGGTGTGACACAAGTTTCTGAACATGTCACCCGACTAAAACAATTTTAAAGACGTTATCACGTCAAAATGAATACATAAATAGTGTATAACTAAATTTTTAACTTTCATCTTATTTGTTATATAGCTAAAAAGGTTCAAGATAATCACTTTTGCATAAATGAAATATATTTTTATTTCCTCATAATCTTTTCCTTCTTGAAATAAACTTTCTTAGAACTAGTATTTTCTAGGGTTTGATTTTACGCGAGTATTATACATTTAGAAATTAAAGACTTTTTAACGGATTTTAAACGCGATTTATTCATTCTATTATTTTCCCGACGTTTCGAACACTTTACAGCGAGCGTGGGGAGGAAGAACGGGGAGTCTCCCCGTGACCACGCTCGCTGTAAAGTGTTCGAAACGTCGGGAAAATAATAGAATGAATAAATCGCGTTTAAAATCCGTTAAAAAGTCTTTAATTTCTTAGAACTAACTAAAATATTAATAAATATTAAACTATTAGTTTTTTCCTAGCACAGATAATTTGAAATGTCCACACGTCCCACATCCACTACCACCCACTTACCGTAGTAACCAGTTTGAGCGCGGACAGTTGCAGCTCGCTAATATTCTCGACGAAGAACGGCGACACGGCAACCGTAGAGGCGTGCAACACCGTTGTATCCGTGAGGTGGTGCGCCGCGAACAGTTCGCCGAGCAACGTGACGCACTCGTGCGCGTGCGTGTACAGCTCGCGCACCGCACGGTTCGAGTTGCCGCTGCGCTGCTTCGCGTGGGACGCACCGCCGCCGCGACGCTTGCGACCGTCCACTGGTAACGTTTGATGGTTCATTTTTGTTATACAGCTCGTTAATTATTTAATTAATTAAAAAAATATATAATTTTTGTCTTTTTCAATAGCTCCACCAATAAAATATAAGAGTTGGATGATTAGGATTTGGCATGGTAAGTAAATATTAATTTTAATATTTTATTTATTCATTTCTAAACCTGTGTGTAATGTGATGATGGATGTTATGGTAGAGCCTCTTTTATGTTCAAATCACAAAAAAAAATCTGTTTTTAAAATATACATTTTTTTTATCCAAATTATAAGAAGTAGAGCTTACCTTTTTTCTTAGAAGTTATCTGGATACTGTACACTGGATCATATACACAATAGATGGTATTGTTAAGTTGAAACTTTATAAACATAACTATTCTATCAATAACATCTTCTAAATATATGCGCTTGGGCATACTCGGGGATGTCATTATATATAGAGCTGTTAAACACGCATCAGATGCACACATTACTCTTTCCAGTGCGGATTCCAACCAAATCTGTCGCATTTCTTCACTGTCATCCTAAAAATAACAATATTTATTTATTTATTTTTACATACATAGATTCCTTACAGCTATTTGTATTACAATATTTTTATTTAACTTAAACAAAACAATACGCCAATAAAAAGGAATACCAATAATAAGACAATTAATGTGACAGTAGTTTTACATTAATTATAACAATGATAAAGTGGAAAAAATTAGGTAATTTATACATTTATATTTTTGGACATGATATATACAAAAAAGAGGAAAACGTACCTACCCATTAAAGAATGTTTGGTATGGATGTGTGAATGTGTGTACTGTGTGTGTAGTGTATAATGGTAACACATATTATATTTTCTATAAGCCAAAACAAAATGTATAGAATAAGTCTAAATAAAAACTCACTGGATCACCAACTAAAGACATTTTTTCAGCAGCTCTTATATTTTTCTCCAATATATTTAATAATCGAACTAATCTGTCTGCTGGAATGGCCTCCATAGCACCAAGATTTTTGAGCTTTGCTGCTTCTGAGCATAACTCCTGAATTTGGTAACGTGGTAATAACAATTCTTCTGGAATATCTGGACCCTCTGAAATTAAATGAAGTAATGTAAAATGGTTTTAAGAAAATGTTTCAATTGGAAAAATATACACCCATTGTTTCAGTTTAAAAATGTACATCTAATACATACCCATTTCTTCTGTTATTATCACATCATCATCAATAGTTTCAAAAACAGCATCTATGAGTTTATTGAATCTCTGATAAGTGTTTGTTTCCATAAGTTCATCTACAGATAGCATTTCTAATACAGGTACTAATCTCCTTTCAACTTTTCGTAGTTTAGGTCGTACTGAAAAAATAAAAATTGTTAGAAGACTTGTCTTAAATACATTAGAATTTGGAACATTAATTTTAAATTTAAAATAAGAACAACCTATAGATGTTTCTTCTTCTTCCTTTTTACTGGCTTCCTCATGTTTCCTTTTCACAGCTTCCCAATTTTTTTCTCTAGCCATGTCGATTGCCTCTCTTTCTTTATCTACAGGCTTTGAAATATTTTGCTTTTGTTTCGATTTTGCCTTCAATGGTATGTTATCATCGGAATCCGATTCAACTGTACTATTTTTTCGCACTCTTTCGTCGCCAGTAAATTCGTGTTTTTTCAATAACCCCTCCTATGAAATAAAATAAAAATTGGATTTATTTTTTAAATTTACATTTCAAATCTCAATTCAGCAAATGTAAAGTAACTTACAGAGAGTCGGCCAATTTTTACAACGGGATATCTACTATTTACAGCACTTGCACTTTTAGATTGGTCTTTTTCTTGTGCAGTGGCCAGTGGAGGCGCGTACGGAGCGCCCATTGAAGGTTGAGGCACTTGAGGTTCCTGCCGCAGTGGGGATGGCGCTACGCTAGCTTGAGCCGGCGATTGACCAGTCATCACCCCACCGCCTTCTAGAGAATTGTTCAAACATATAATTTATAACCAAGATTTATTGAATTTTATGATACATCTCAAAATACAAGAATTTTTAAAATTCCTATTTGTAGATATTCAAACAGAATTAAATTTACTTAAAATAAAAACATAACTAGATTGTTTAACTGTTCTATATTATATTGTGTGTTACTTGATTTAATTTTAAATAAATTGAAAGAAAATTGAGAAAATTACCTTGCCCAAATACTTTATCCTGACTCTGCATAAGTTGCTGCTGTTCAGGTATATTGCTTGGTGACATAGACAGTGGATCTTTGTCTTCCCCAATATTAGTTCCAAAACTTCTATTTTCTTGCAGCAAACTATTGTAGAATCCGCCGTTTTGTGGGTTTGCTGAATTGGCCAAAGGGCTTGTGTATGTATTCGACTGGTTAGCACTATTCCATGGCGGGGAAATGTTATTCTGGGCAGTTATATTCACTTGACTTCCTGGTCGGGCTTGTGAAGGTGGAGAACCAATGTTTACATGTGGAGATGATTGGCAAGGAGTAGCTAGTAATTGCTGATTTGGGATGGGTCCCGAATGGACAGCCGTGCCGTGGGATGATGGGCTTGAATGTACAGTAGAATGTGATGTATAATTAAAAGTAGGTGATGGTGACATTCCATTAAATTTTGATGTATTTAAATGATTGCCCCAGTGATTTGATGGCTGTTGGTCAAACACATTGGGATTTACATTGAGGATTGCCTTTAGCAATTCAGGAGTAGATTGTTGTGGAGCAGGACTGACAGCATTTGGTATAGTTTCATCTTTTAAGTCTCTGCAAAAATTAAAGCATTTTGTTATAATATTTTGTTTTTTAATTATTTTGAAATACATTATATAGAAATTTACTTACATATGTTGAACCGAAGTTTGCATAAGTGATTGTAGCAATAATGATACTAAATTATCATCTCTAGTTGCAAGTAATATTGCAGCTTCTTCGGCCACTCTTGGATGAAAAAGTTGGGATTTATTGTTAAGTGTTGATGGTAAAGGTGTAGGGAGGGGAAGCACAGGTAACACTGAAAACAAAATTAATCAATGGATATAATTATATAAATTTTCTAATCTACACCAAATATTTTCATCAAAATTAAACTCCGGACACCAGATAAATATTGCCTCAGAATGTATTGAACACCAATAGCAAAGGATACTAATGCACATACATGTAATAATGTTAATATTATTATAATTTATATAAGTAAACAATGATTTTATTTATAAATGAATACAGCAGGCTGTGACAAGCTGTGAGATTTCCTGCGTTAATTTCTTTTACTCTATCTGTGAGCCTTTTTAAACTCATAAATTTCCACTGTTCCACTATTACAGACAAAAAATTTAGTAATTCTAGCAAAAGCCACAAAGAACAATGGCAGAATAATAATGGATAAAAAATAATATGCATCTAGAAATGTAATTTTTATAAAATCAGTTCACCTTTTTAAATCATAAGAGTTAAAATATTTTTATACAAAGTAAATATTACCCATGACTTTCTGAAGTTATAAAAATAAAATTAATAATATGAATATTTATTACATTAATGTTACGAGCATTAAATATGAGACAATAAAACAAATAACCACAGAGCGTCTGGAATAACATGTCATCCTTTTACAAGTATCTTTTATAAGTAATTTTATGGACTAAAGTAAAAAATTAATAAACTTTATATTGTACTATATACTATAAATGTATACAATAAATTAATTATTATTATAAATGAGCATTTAGTATATAATGTTTCTTATCAGAATAAGAATATGAATGTATTTCACTGCAAGGAAACAATTTCAATGGACATTCCCAAATTTATACATATTCTCAAATCAAAAAAAAAAAAAAAAATCAAAACATTTATCTTTAGATTCATTTAAACATAACAATTTAAATAAAAAAGCAATATGAAAAATTGATTCTTATACAACCCGTAACAAATAAAATTATTTATGAAAAATTACATTTAAATCACAGAAATTTATTTTAAACTTAATCAATCCTTATTTGTTCCATAATGTCTAACAATTCGAAATTTAAAATTGGTGTGTATTTGTGCCTGTTTTCCAATTACAGAGCATAATGCGACTCAGTGCCGCACAATGCCGAATTATGCTGATGCTTAATTGGAACGTGAAATGCACCAGCAGGTTGCGCTAAGTTCAGTGTTGAAAAAAAAAATATTCATAGAGTTAGAAATAACCTCATTAATGTGTAAATAAAGTGGTATACATAATAATTGGTTGAAAACTATTTACGGTTACTTTAAGTATAATTTGGATTTTGATTATTTCACTATCATTTTTTTCAATGTTTGTACCTTCATCCATACTTATATTTATTTTTTTAACACAATTTGAATTAACTTTGATTATTTCGAAAAAACTACAATGAAACGAAAGCTTTAAATTTTTTTCCAACAATTAATGATAAATCGATTGCACGCATCAATTCATGCGCATTACTTTTAAAAGTGCTCGATTGTGCGAAGCGTTGCTGTAGTTGAAACATTCAACGTTAAGCATTATGCCGCATAATGCGCTCTAGTGCTGTAATTGGAAAACGGGGTGTATTTCTACTTCTATCTCTCTTCTTCTCCCTTCTATTCTCTCATTGTACCTATATACCTATAAATTTCTCTCTTGAAATAAGTTTATATAAATCAGACTAATAACTTCTGTAGTTGATTTAAAACAAAACTTATTTGGGTCAGTTTTCAGCAATAAACACCAAATCTATAATTTATTGAACCTATATAACCTAAAAGCACATAAAGCTTTAAACCATAGAATTTTTTTAATAACTAAATTAGTAGTTATTAAAATTCCCACATTATTCTGTTAAATTAATTTATTAATTTCAGTACACAACTCTCACTATTTTGCCAATGGTCAGCTGTTTAGAACAGTTATCCTATTCTACCTAAATGAACTAAGCTTTGATTATTAATTTTTACTTAATTATCTTACATGCGGTGAATGAGTTACAAAAATGCAATCAAGTCTTATTGATGGTATAATACATATTTTTTTAAATTAAATTCACTATATTTGTTAAGTTTCCCAAAGTAACCATATTATTTACTACAATCTACTCTATTCGTGTACCTAGTTTTTGTTAGATGAATTCTTTAAAAAATCTCATGTTGTTTATTTTCTTAGATGTCAAGTAAAAGTTTTTTTTTCAAGAATTAATTTTTAATTAAATTTTATAATCACCAATAAGTTATATTATATCCTTTCAGACAGCACTTCGATTTTTTTCAAAGTTACATATGTACAAGGTAATGTTATATAGAATGCATATTACTTACAGTCAGTTAAACTAGCTACTCCTGCCAAAGTTGTAATAGGGACACTTGGAATATCCCTCTCATTCATCTTGATCACAATATTTGATGTTATTTTCCAAAGTTGATTACAATTATCCTAAAAGTCAAAAAGAAAGTAGGTTCTGTGGTAATGTAACACACACTATTTGGAGTTGTTTGCGTAGTCGCAGTTTCCATTATTATTTAACTTTCCACATAAACACTTAACACAGTTGCACATCTATTATTAGTATTTATTAAAGCCCGAGATTTACGGCACAAATATTTTAGTTTTATCCAAAGATTGTTGTGAAAATAGGGCAGCCGTCAATTTGATGCTTTGTTGTGCGTTGTGCATCAAAACGAAGGTCAGCGCATCTGTATGACACTCCCAGTATAATTGAGAAAAACTTTATTGTTTAACATTATTTAATATTCTTTTGCTATATATTCATTTATACTCACTGAAACATAATGTAAACTATTTATATCCAGGACAAACCAAACATAATCCTAACATTTATGATAAATCAAGGAATTGTGGCTTAGTGTTGCCCATATAAATAAATTATTAATTTGAGTTGCCACTATCTAATAAATATGCGACAATTCCACGACCGCCCATTCACGCGAGAAACATTATTATAAGCAAAATAATCACTTATATATTTGGCAATGATATATGAGTTTCTTAATAAGTTCTGATTCTATATTATATACACAATAATAACATTTCTTTAGAAAACTGTGAAGAAATGAATTTCAATTTTCTTACTTCAAAGATTTTTGAACTATAGGGTGTCCCAATAAGAACGCAAGATTTAAATTTGACATAAAACGCAGATATTAAAAAAAAATTGTGAAAACTATATTATATCGTAAAGTAGACAAGATGAGGTTATGTTTGGAACAATACATCAGGGAGATGGCCGCCGCGGCTTTGCTGGCACATACGCGATCTTTTAATGAAATTTTCAATGACAGTTTTACATAAATGCTGTGGTATTTCATTAATACAGCGTCCAATTTCGTCTTTTAAGGATTGAGTCGTCGTCGGCTTAATTGCATAAACCATCGAATTAAAAAAAACCCCTAAATCGCATGATCTAGGTGGCCAATTATGGTCCCCAAAGCGTGAAATAACACGACCGAGAAATGACTGATGCAGCAATTGTATTGTTTCTCTGGCTGTATGACATGTGGCGCCGTCTTGTTGAAACCACATCCCCTCCAGCATGCAAGACGCAAATCTTTCGTCAAAATTCGCTGCATAGTGGATTCGGAAGCACCAAATTTTGGAGCTCGGTGTTGAATTGAGATGGATGGAGTTTGAGCGATATCATCACGTACTGCTGCGATATTTTCGGTTGATCGGTCGAAAGCGCGTTGTTGTTTTTACATTACTAACAGACCCAGTTTCAGCAAATTTTTCCATTAATCTCTTTTTACTGATCGCAATTTCTTTGATCGCAATTTGCGTACTGTAGCCGCAAAACTTTCACTATTTTGGTAAAACAAATTTTGCAATGAGAATGCGTTGATCTTTCGTTTAGCGTTCCATTTTTACTAACCTTATATCTTCTACTAAAAAAAAATTACACTTGTTGATATGTCAAACAATGACACTTCGAATGGCGCCAAATTTAAATCTTGCGTTCTTGTTAGGACACCCTTTAGTCACAGTTGACAGATATATACTACGTACATATTGTGCTTTAGTTGGCTGATTAGGTACATTCTGATAAAACACAGAAACTAACACAAAAAATATACCTATACCTACGTTCAGATAGTACTTTGTAATGCTGTTTGTACTGCTTTCCGAATCAGTGGTATGGTAAATGTTAAAAATATGTTATGACGATTCAAAAGTGCTTTTATTAGAAGTATAATAATTGAATAACCAATTTGAGTTTGTTTTAAATGTCCAAAATAAAAAGCATGTAATGCACTTGCTTTTATTTAAAAAAAGAGCGTGTGTCACACGTGTCAGAAGTGAAACTTCGTTGACAAGATTCAAAGTGAAAGACACTAAAATCGTCGCCATACTCCATGATCTGACGGTCTGACGCTGACGGTATTACCATGACGCGACCTTGAAATTTTACTCTCATCTCGCATAAAGAAGTTTTACTTCAAAAATTCACACAAAAAATAATTTTCAGTATGTGTATTTCAACCAAAGACGTTAGAAAGAAAATTTAGAACACCATTTTAAGATTTTTACTAGTAATGAAACAACACACGACATCGGTATTGCACTCACATGTAGTTATAAGATTGTTCGTTTTTACATTGTAATTTATACTTTTTTAACTTACCTCATATTTTTTTGTTTTACGTATTTCAGCTTTCCAAAAAGTAAAATAAGAAGAAATATATGTGCCCATCAAGGGTAAAATTACTGAGGATTACAACACAGAAAAAAATATCTTTTGAAAAATAATCTTTGCAAAGTTAGCTGAAATTTGTGCAAGGCTGTTATAAACAGTTTTTCTTTGATGATTTTGGCTTGAAATTGACCCGTCGAAGCAATGCGTTTAAAAAGAAGATCTGGGTAGCTTACAATTTGGTAAACAGCATCTGATGCAAAACACAACTTTCCTCTATTTACAAAGGATGTTAATGCTATATATTTGTATGTAACTATAAAGTATGACCAGTAATATTATAATATAAATACTGTTAAAAATATATGTCGTTATTATATTAATTTATAGACCATGATTTTTAGTTTTTTCTATTTCGAAAAATCCTCAATATACAAACCAGCGTGGTCACTCCACAGAAAGAGACAAAAAACAACACTGACGTCATTCAAGGTCATATTTTCTTGTTACAAGTTAATGGTCATAGTGCAATCTCCAGTGTATTAGATATAAGCTTCTTGGTATTAGATATAAGCTTCTGGGATAGAGGGGTTAAAGGAATGATACTAAAAAAAATATAAGATTCACCTACCAAAATGCTGTACTATTCATTGACTCCTGTGGTATAAGACCATGAAATATATTTTATTTATAAAAAAAAAAAATGTTGTGTGGTTTTATGAAACCACGGTAAAAGTGAAACTGTTCGAACGGTTCCGAACACTGCTTTGTGTAGCGCATGTCGCGTGTCGGTCGGCTGCCGAGTAGGTATACCTACTCGGCAGCCGCGATACACGCGACATGCGCTACACAGACCAAAAAGTTTAGGACGATGTAATAAAAGTTTCACTTTAACAGTAAATTATTATAATAAAATTACAATATTATTTTAAAAATAATACAAACATAAATAAAATTTACTTTTTCTTCAAACATTTTTGATCTATAACATAAAATTTTGACATACCTATGAATTATCAAATATTATGACATTCCCAACTCATTGATGTTCCAAGTCTCCGTTAATAAGTATATAGTCTATGGTTCCAAGTTTCCAACCATAGAGGAAGGATGTATAACTGAGATTTCCAACTTTCGAAGCTTCAAAGCCTGTAAACGTTATTCGTTTTTTTATTGCATATGTATGGCATAAATTAATGAATTGTTTTGTTGTATTATACAAATTGCGGTTTTAATTTATGTTGTTTTGTACGTTTGATATAATAACTTAGATTGTGAATACTAATTTTAACAATTTTATCTAATATTAATCTGCATTTTAATATTATTAACTGTAAATACATATAAATTGTCCTGTTGTGTAAAGTACAAGGTACTTTACTCTATAATTGCATTTACTTATTCTATACACGTTCGAAGTGCGCATTTGACCTTCGCTACACACTTCATTGGGTATATATAGATACATAAAATGAAGTCGCCAGGACCTTTTTCTTGGTATATTCAATACATAGGCATACCGGTGTCGGTTGGTTTTGCCATGTTTCGTCTATTTAATAGATTTACAGAACAAAAAAGACAAGCTGCATTACAGGGCAAGGTACTTTTTATTAATTAATTTGGTCACTCAACATTATTGATCTTTTCTTATTATGAAAATTATATCTTACAGGTTGTTGTTATAACTGGAGCTAGCTCTGGCATTGGAGAGGCTCTTGCACATTCATTTTATAATTATGGCTGTAAAGTAGTTTTAGCTTCAAGGAGAAAATCAGAATTGGAACGAGTTAAACAGGATTTAATTGCAAATAAAGTTGTAAGTTTATATTTATTGATTTTATTATAAATTTTTTACATTGTTATTAAGTTTTAAGGCCAAATATGAGTTTTGTTTGCATGGATAAGGTAGGCACAGAAGAATATATTTTGTAATGATTGATTCACACCCTTATTTCTTGTAATACTTAGAATTTTCAATTCAAATTTCTTTAATTTTGCTAAACCTCTCCCCAATTGGTATTTAACTTTTGTACTTATTATTAATACTTGAACTTCGTATATTCATATACTATAATGAATTATCATTTTAAATCAAAACTGAAATAGCAGAATATTGAATTTATATTTTAGGTTTTATGGCATTCAAATCCATACTTAATATTATAAATGCGAAAGTAACTCTGTCTTCCGTCTGTCTGTTACTTAATCACGCCTAAACTACTGAACCGATTTGCATGAAATTTGGTATGGAGATATTTTGATACCCGAGAAAGGACATAGGCTACCTTTTATTGCGAAATATGTACCATGGGCGAAGCCGGGGCGGACCACTAGTGCTTTATAAATATAAATTTATAAAGAATAGAAAAAATTCGATCACGCGGGATGGCGCGAAGGATGCGGGTTCGAGTCTCGCCTTGTGATCGAATTTTTTCTATTCTTTATAAATTTATATAGCAGAATATTATTATTAGCTAAATAAGACTATTATATCTCTGTCTAAATTTCAGGTAGGTCCAAAGCAAGAACCTGTTGTCATTGAATTAGACTTGGCTGATATGGCTCAGTTAGAACCCTTCATAGGAAAAGTTCATGAAGTTTGTGGAAGAATTGACATATTGATAAATAATGGTGGTATTTCCCATAGGGGATCTGTTATTTATACAAAAATGGATGTGTATCATAAAATTATGGACATTAATTACTTTGGTGCAGTTGGACTCACATTAGGTAAGATTTCTTATGATCCATCAATCTGCTTATTGTTTAATCAATAAAAAAAAAATGTGTTATGTTACTTGTGTTGCAAGAGGAAAGTTAATAATATTCACATAGGTACTTGAATAAGGTGGATACTTTAATTTCAGCTGCATTACCAAAAATGATGGAAAGAAAAAGTGGTCACATTGTGTTTGTGAGTTCGGTTCAAGGACTCATTGCTATACCAGACCGTTCAGCATATGCTGCATCCAAGCATGCAGTGCAAGCATTTGGTGATTCATTACGTGCTGAAATGCACCAACACAATATTAATGTTTCTATATTAAGTCCAGGCTATGTAAAAACAGCAGTTTCCTTAAATGCACTTACTGGAAGTGGAGATGCACATGGCGGTAAGTGATATTGTTCAATTAACCAGATTAAGGATCTGAGAAATTTATTTTATTAAATTGTCTTTCTTAAAAAGAACTTAAACATAATATGTTGCCGGCATTCAATCCAATATAATATAATGCAAAACACAGATGAAATTTTTAAGAATTTTGTAATTCAAACAAATTTAATTGGTTTTGTTAAGAGCAATTTATTTAGTACTAGTATTTAGAGAGCATTTAAGCTTAATTTCTTTTTCTTTTTTAGTTATGGACAAAAGTACTGCTAATGGTTTTGAGGCAGAATATGTTGCTTTGAAGACTGTGGATATGATAATAAATAATGATAATGAAACAATAGTCAGCCAGTTCTTGCCAAGACTAGCAATATTTTTAAGACATGCCATACCATCCTTATACTTCTGGATTATGGCTAAAAGAGCCATTAAAACATGAGATGATGTCAAGTAATATATTTTTATTGCTTTGTTTAAATAACATTGACATGACACAAACTAAAAATATACAGAGTAATGATAAAACGGGTTAAAGTAGTTTAAATAAATGGGGCTTAAAAAAATAAAATGTGATAAATTAAATTTTTTTTTATTAGAACATGTTCTACTACAGCTGGCAACTAACCCTATAACATGACAAAAGAATCAACAACCTCTTTAATTCACTAAAAAGCATTTTACATTTCAACAAAATATATTTTTGTACAGTATTAATCTAGATCTACATAATACATAATATATTTTATCCATAAAAATAACAATATTATACAGTTTTTACAACATATTATCTAGATTGAGACAATGACACTAGAGACATATTATTTGCCTATCATACAATTAAAATAAACTTAATGTAAGCCTTTAATTAACAATATTAAAATATTTTTTATTTAAATGTGTTATATAGTCTCCATAAACAAATTGCAGCTGCAGCTATAGATACTGTGCTATGTAGTATAATTTTTTGTTTATTATCTGTGCGTACAAGTACTACTGGGGTAGCAGATGTAAGGTCACTCAACATTGGTAAAGTTGATAAGCGGTGACGATTTTTCTCCACTTGATACTTACAACAAGGATCCCATTGCCAAGACAAAGTGTAACAGCCAGCACAAAGTACAGATATAATCCCAAAAGGTGTGCATGCTAAGGAACTCCAAGTTAAACCTGTAATAAATGATTTTGATATAATTAATGAAACTGTATAACAAAGGAGCTTCATGAGGATGGAAAGCATCAAGCATTTAGACAAAACACTGCCTATAAAGGATATTGGTAATTTAATCTCATGTGTAACACCATTAGTTAATCTGTATTAAAATAATTTGAGAACAAAGTGTATTTCTCTTTGTTAACACAGTGATTTATCATGTTACTTTAATTACAACAATACAAATACAAAGTTTACATAATTTATTTACTACTAGATATCCCAATAAACATTGTCTGCCTGTGGGTATGGGTAATATAGATGTTGTTTGCATCTCAGACTCATGAGAATTGGTCAAGCCATTTCGGAGGAATTTAACTTCGAACACCATAACACGAGAATTTTATACCTAGTACATATATACCTACTTACTATAAAATGTCATCATTTAGAAATTGAAGATTTTAACAGATTTTAAAATCTATATATTCATTATAATATTATCCCGATGATTCAAACACAAGCATGCATTGCCCAAACCCCAAGCGTAAAGATCTTTTGATAAATCCTATTGTGGAGTATCAAATTCATTTATTTAGGTATACATATTTAGAATTCTTAATTTATATGATTTACTGATTGTTTTCAATGCCTTTGTTTACAAATTTAAACAATTAAATTTTACATAAAATTGATTTAAATTCGATCCTTTTAATATAAGGCCAGAATACGGTACAGTAACAAATACTTGTCTTTACAAGTTTCTTAATAATTCAGATAGGTACCTGATGCGATGCTGCCTATTCCACTGTAGAGTGACACTTTATGTAATAGGTTCCCAACATAGATCCATCGCGCTGTGTCTTCTCCTAGAGCTTCTGGTTCAATAACTATGATACTGACTCCAGCCTCCAGTGCTCTTTCCAATTCCAATTCAAATTTAATGTGAGCATTTTCACTGTCATAAACTTCCCTTATTATAGCAACGCTAGATGGTTTGAGATCGCTAAAAAGTTAAATACCATTACACGTTTATGAAATCATTGCCGAAAAATTAAGGTAGCCACACAAAAGAGTACAAAATTTTATAAATTTAATTAAGTCCCAAAAACTGAAAAAATATTTCCAACTTCTCACTATTTACCAACCTGTCAGTTTCATCACCCGCCATGTTTGAGTAAAGTGCAAAAAATATAGATTATAGAGCTAACCATAGATTGAAAATACATATGCCGTACAGATAAACTTTAGGAACGAGCCCCAGTGTCATTAACCCATTTACTAGAGAAAAAAAAAACTACAACTAATATCAGCGTGTAAAATTGTGAATTATAAATTTTCTTTGCAATGGCTATCTTTATAGTAATACTTTTTTCTTCTTTTGGCTTTTGGAAGTTTGTATGATACTGACTTGTCAGGTGGTGTAAAGAAGGGTTTGCCGACGCAAAAATCTTTTTGAAGTGAAACTTCTTTATCGGGGTTGGAAAAAAATTTAGTGTAACATTTTTTCGTTACGCGTGACATTTTTCCGTTACGCGCTATCTTTTTCTTATCCCTACCACGCGTTTTTTTTTAAAAAAAAAGGTCATAAAGAAGTTTCACTTCTTAGTTCTTAGGGCGTGGGTATTCAGAAAGAAAGCTTGAAACTTATAAGCGCTTATCGGACATCGAACCAGCGTTGACAAGCGCCGATAAGCGATTATAAGTTTCAAGCTTTCTTTATGAATACGCTCTTACGTGTGTACACTAGTACACGCACACATTATTTTTTTGTTTTAGGTAGTATCAGGTAGTATACCAAAAGTGGAAAAATTATTACACCATTAGGCAACACACTCAACGATCTGTCATTAATTAATGACGTTTTTCAACGTTTTTTTCAAGATGACGGTTTTAGTTCCGAATATCGTCACCAAATCGTCACAGGCTGAATCACAAGCTTTTCCGGGCACGGTTTTCGGGTAGGTAGGTACTAATTGTACAATTTGGTGCCAATTTTTTTGGCGTCAGAAATTTGATTGCTATGTCACTCCTAATTACTCAGATCTTTAAAAAATCCTGTTATTTTTGCTTTTTAAACATAAAATACGTAATTCGGAACACAATGAAGTGTCACAGGAATCATCTAGGTGAAAAGGACTTTAAAAAATCTTAAAACTGACAATCCATATTTCGTACACTATAATATTAACAGTTTCCTAACATAATTATCTTTATATATGCATTATGTAAGTATGTTCAGTAGTCTCAGTTATAAACATTCTAAAACAAAAATAAAAACACAATAAAGTTGATTCATCCCAAATTATGTATTATGGTTAAACCTTACGGCATGGGTTCGAAGTCTTGTGGAGAATACTCTGATAAAACGACTAGAAACGCGAACCTACCTATTCCTACTTGCTTAAAGAAAATTGATTCATGAAATGTAGGTAATGAAATCCATCTGCCCCATACCCCGCAAAAGGACACAGGGATTCACATGATCACGAATTCACGAGATAGAACTTAGAAGTTAACGAAGAGCCAATAAAAATGGGGCGGTCGATTGAAAACTTTTGGTATGAACTTTTAATTTAACGAACTCTACCTAGCTCTATAACTACAATATTAATTTTACAATAACCTTCTCAATCATGGGCGTAGCTAGCCATGGGCTCAAGGTGGGGCAACAATAAAAAATAATATGTAACTAGCAACTTTATGTACCTACCTACCAAGTATGTACCCAAAGTTATATCCAGGTCTTCAAATGCCGGCGGCCGTACCGCCGCAATTTGTGAAGGCATTCGCGATGGAATTCGCGAAGGCATTCGCGAAGGCATTCGCGAAGGCACTCGCGAAGGCATTTGCGAAGGCATTTGTGAAGGCATTCGCGATGGAATTCGCGAAGGCATTCGCGAAGGCATTCGCGAAGGCACTCGCGAAGGCATTTGCGAAGACATTTGCGAAGGCATTCGCGAAGGCATTTGCGATGGCATTCGCAAAGGCATTTGCGAACGCATTCGCGAAGGCATTTTTTCGTGTGTAATTCGTAATTCGAATTAGGTATTCTTATTCAAAACACCTTGTTGTTCACCTACCACACCACGAAATAGATCCAAAAATCTTCAGCCGTTTGGTCGCTGGGCGTATGACACTTGTTAGTTGTTATAGTCAGTCAATTTAGAGGTAAATAATACTAATTATAAAGGTCGCATTTTCTGTGTCGCCTGTCGACTTTCGAGAATCGAGTGTGAATTTTCTTACGGATATTAAGCTTAGTAGTTAGTAGGTACTTCAATTTTTAGATTTGGTTAGTTATCTACCTACCTTCCAGGTCAAAGCTAGAGTGGGGCAAACGCCCCACCCTGCCCCACCGTGGCTACGCCCATGTTCTCAACATTAATTTATGCAAAAACTTGTGCTGTGAAAAGAGGTAATTAACAATTTTTCATAACTTGTGGTAATTAACAATTTATGAAAAATTGTTAATTACCTCCAATTTAATTTTTTTTTGTATGATTTCTGTCTATCTATTGCCAAAACTTACTTTACTAGCATGTTTTTAGGACATAGTTTAGAGAAACTCGGAAAAAGGTAGTTTACCTTTTACCTAATAAAATAGCATGACAACGATAAAAATATACCTACTATTATATAATAACTAAGTACAAACTTCAACTATTAGACCTGGATTTATGTTTTTAGGTTCAAATTTATCTTTTGGTATCGATAATGAAATCTACCTGGTGAAGAAGGTTGCTTTTAATTCAGAATCTCGAATTGGACTGGAAAGTCATCTGCAACAGTAATAATTTGTAAGCACTTTATAATTTTTTGCAGCGTTGTATTTAGCAAAGTACCTATATAGATAAGAAATTTTTTTTTCGAAGTAAATAATGAAAATGTTTTTATTTATTTAAGTGTGAAAAAGAATCAGATTTGTGAAGCAATAAAAAAATTGAAATCATCTAAGTTTGGCTAAGTTCTTCATCTATGAAGAAATAGCTGTGATACGCCGCGGCCGTTTCGTTTGCTCTTCAAAGGTATTTCTTCCTATTTTATGAATTTTCTATTCATGCTATCCTACTTTAAGATGTACCTAGTGTATCGATAAATGATTTTTCTAGACAAACATTTTTTTTCAATTCAGACAGGTAGATAGCTTATTTCTTTTCTCGAGATTATCTCTATACGCAACCATTTAAAAAATTAAATATAGTTTGTATTATTAAAGTAAAGATAAGTAAGTTAACCTTATAACATTAACCTTATCTGTAAGTAAAATAAGGAGGTATTCGTACTTTTTTATGAAAGAGAAAGTTAAGTTTTTGGTGTCGGACTTCCGATTTTCCGGCGCCTGCCCTGTAGAATTAGCAATGTAGATTGTATTGACGCAAGTATTTTTTTGTCCCAGAAACGGATATGAAATGCTATAAATAAACACTAATCAACATTATATTATGAATCCAATTTCGGGTTTAAAAGACATTTTAATGGAGCCATTATCCTTTTTTTGAATTTATGGTTTACTTATTTGGTGTTATGGTTGTCTAGAAATTTTAACGGAGGTAATTTTAATTTATGACTAAGCGTTTAAATTAATTTGAATATGAGAAAAGAATATCGATGGTTTAAACTAGGGTGTTAACTATTATTTATTAATTCTAAGGGTCTAAAACTTTGTACTTTGATGTTTGGCTAGTTGAACATACTTAGGTACCTAATATTAAGATTAGAAGGCAGACAAATTTTTATAATTACACTCTGGTAACTTAATGACCAAACAACAATTGCTATAAAATTTGCATATATTTTTGGTTAAGATTTAAAAAGTCTGAAATTCATCAATGATTACATATTTTCCTTCACTTACATCTCGCCCACTAGTGCCGTTCTAAAATCCGTATGCCGGATTAGGTAAAGGTGAATGTTGCAAGAAGTATTTGCAAAAGATAAATGATCTATGACTACAAAACGTTACAGATAGATATAATCTCTATCGATATCAAATTAAGAGTTATTTTTTCTATGCTATTTTTGTTAGATATGTCATTTCAAAAATGTCGTGACTCGCTGTTTAGTGCTAAGCTGTGATACTTATATGGCACGTGTGGGTGCAAGGCTGACCTTAGGCGCCCACGGGCTATACTAAATAATATTTAAAATAATGGTTTCCCAACAATAGGTGGGACGTCAACGACACTTGACATTATCTCCGTAAGCGGTAAGTTGCGAATATGACGGAAACTTATATTGGGTATCTGCAATATAACTTTCTGCCTTTTTCTCCGCTTGCAGGGTTATTGCGCAATGGAGGTTCATAAAAACTTTTGTGTCTTCTATTTGAAACACTGTATATTTTCATACCAAATATAATGTGCGAGGATGTGTATGGAGGAATGTGTTTGTAAATATTCAATAGTATCGCTTCAAACATACGTTGTCTAAGTTATATTTATTATTATATATTACCTATTAATTATTTTCCTATTAACCTTTGGACAAAATCAGTGCGTAAAGCACAGTAGGGTGGATGTACCACTAGTTGATTTAGCTATATATAAAAAACGGGTTATTTGTTATACGTTCAATGTTATTTTTGGGACACAGATAATTGAATATTCACTGCAATTATTATTCTTAGTAGCAATTTGATAACCTTTCAAGGTTTATGAAAACTACTCTGAAAGTTACTTCTGCTAAAAATACCATTACCCGACCACTTATCACCAATATCTGACCATCATTACTCTAAAAGTTGACCATTTTCAAAATTGACAAAATGTCCTTCTTCGAACATTAGTTTTGTTTAATAAATAAAAAAAGTCTGTATTTAAATTGAAGTTTTTTTCATTAATTAATGTTATAAATCATTCTTACAATACTGTTATTAATCCTTAATGACTATACCTACGTACCATGCAATCTTTTCTTCTTTCTCTTTTTCCTTCGACACCCAGTATTCTTGCCATTTCTTGGAAGTTGTAGTAAAGGGCAAGCGTTCAGTCATCTTCTTTTTTAACGGAGAATCAGAAGGCCATATGTTTTGCCAGTGTTTGCCAAAAGCTGGGCTTATTTGCTGTTGCTTTTTAGTAATTAAATTTGGGCGAAGGAGGTTCAAGGAAATGGCTGACTGAAGTTGATGTTGATTCGAGATGCATTGTTGGTGTTGGAATAGGACTTAGACGGCTTATATGGTTTGTTAAATTAGGAAGAAATTAGGTATAAGCACAAAACAAAGCAAGTCTTTCTTAGCAAAATATAAAGAACCAAGAGCTGACCATACTGGTCAACAATAGGCGAAAAATTGTTTTCGTTGCTCCAAAAGATAACCAGGCCGCTAAAAATCATGAAAAACTGTTCATGCCAAAAATGAAGCAGAAAGTCTATAACAGAATGGTTCAACATTATACCTATAACAAGAGATATAAAAAGTAATCGATTTCATTCAAGATTAATTAAGATTTCCCAATCAACTCCCGATAAAAAGCTCTTAGTAAAAAATGTGATTACTTACAGGGCGACATCTTCGTGTTAAAAAAATGTCAATATTTCTGACCAATGGCAGCAAGGTTTGTTTCTTTTAATAGATGATGTTGCTATACAGAAAAAACAATAAACTATCATCTGGGGCTGCCGTATTTTCTTAATTGGCGCGTATATTTGAATTTCGGTCATGTATTGGCGCTTGGTCAGCTAGTGGTACACTGACCCTATGTAGTTACGCTATATTCTCATTGTTTTAACTTTATACGGTCACCAGACATCATAAGGTGAATAAGGTTATATAAAATTAAGCAACTTTTGTCGTATATCCAGTTGTATTGAAATAAGGGTTATATATTGTAAGCAAATAACTGTTTTTGTAACTTTGTTCATAATATTTCACGCTTTTCGAAATCTTATTAAAACAGTTGAATATTACCTACACTTGTATAAACAACCGGCGATCGCTTTAATAAAGTCTTGGGTACATTATTATCTAGGTAACTCCAAATTTTCAGACTTTCATAAATTTCACATTTTTGTGACTAATATAACTGAGACACATTAAAATATTTTCTAGTTAGGACTTTTAAACATATGTGCAAAATTATGAATACCTAGATGTATTTTATAGAGTTAGCATGTCTTCTACACTGAATATTTTTATTGTCTGGTATAACATTTCATTATTTTAAGAATCACGAGTATTTCTTATAGTACTAATGTAAATTTTCCAACAATATAAAAATAATAAAGTCTTATTTGACTCGAATGTAGGAACTCACTACCTAGTACAAATAGCACAGAATAGATAATAATAGTAGTTAGTACTAATAGTTAGTCTTACTTCTACGTCCCTAACTAGGTATAGGACAATTTTTAAATTCCTTATTGGCCATTGTTTAATCCACGATAGCAGTTTGTAATCATAGTATCCACCTTGCCGTGTGTACATTATTTGAACTTACTGAATGTAACAAGCAGGAATAGTATTGTAAACTTTTTTTGTCTATATGTTTTAGTACCTATAAAGTTATATTCACAAAAGTAATCTTATTTATTACCGATTGAAGTAAGAATTCTATACTTGTGATTTACTGCGTAAAATACGTTATACGAATACGATTCCCAGCAAAGGCTGTGCGATGGTACGTTTGCGGGTATTGAACCCGAACATCCGCGGGATCCACGGAGCCTCCCCCCACACCTCACCCCTCCTGTGCTACTTCGCCGCGCTCGAGCTCACGACCATGATCCCTTTCGGCCCTTTATCTTTTATCAGCGAAAACTACAATGCTCACTTATCGATTGTTACAATAATCATACTTCATAGGGTGCCATGTAGACGTGTTGTTTCTATTTATTTAATTTTTAGATTTTTATTATATCGATAGTACATCAATAGTAAATATCTTTATTTACACAAGATAAATGATAAATATACATACCTATATGTAAAATTCTTACGATAGAGGAGCAGCTATAAACATGACCATATAGGTATTTAAAGTTTTCTCGTGGTTGTAAATTGTAAAAAGTATTTTTATCTTTGTTAGAAATAATGAGGCATTTGTTGTACTTAAAGTACCTCGTACGTTACCACTCCGCACCAGTCGTCCTTGCAATGTAGACAACGATGGCAAAAAATTGTGAAGAGAGCCATCATCATAGTATTATGGAATATTTCACGCACACATTGACCTTAACTGCAGCACCGAGATCCCGTTTCTCTTGCGGACAAATTGCACTGCATTCTCTAGGGAATTTATTTTTCTATAATGCTCTGCGATGTAGCCCTCTTAATGGTTCACATTTTTTCTCAGTACAGATTCGATATAGAATATTTTTTTATGTTGTCAAAGTTTGTATTGCGACGAGAAAATAAACATCTACTTAAAAAAATATAATGGACTTTTATTTGAAAACAGTAGTGTTCACAGTTATCTCTACTTTGTTTGTTACGATGTTGTTTCAAGGCCCTCTCTGTTCAATATGAAAGATGTAGAACATAATTATAGAATTTAAATAAAAAATTATTAATATACTAAGTTGGTAGTAAAGTAGGTATGTTAATTAATTTTAATTGCTTCCTATAGCAGAGCCTAAAATCTTAAAAAAGAAATAGTTTGTTCATTAATCTACTTTAAAAGTTTAATAGCTTATGAAAATCCAATAATTATTATTATTTTGTCTGAATAGTGTGTCGTGATTATTTTGTTTTCGTTACTATACATATATTGACACTATAGTAATAGTGAATAACGAGTAAAAATATCATTAATATGTAGGTACTTGTTATATTCCAATAATTATTGTTATAGGTATGTAGATGGGTATGTAAAAAGTAATAAGTATTAACTAATAACCATACGAGAAGAACAATGTTACATTTTGAATTATTAATATAATTAAAAGTTGAAACGGAAATCTTTAAACTATACATTAGAGCATAGAATACCTACCATAATAATTCATTAATGAACCTATATCGATGCGTGCAGTTTATTATTCGCTACTGTGTATCACATCGAGGGCAACGGCTTGGCTCCGCATATTATTAGCTATGCTATTTTTTATAAACAGGTATGCTTGTTTGCAAATGCTAATTTGAATATTTGAATCAATAAATACACACAAGCAACATCTCTTACTTCCTTTTCGCCCACATTGCCAAAATAAGGGCAATTTATAGTTATGTTTTCATGTTAAATGGCTTAAGGTGACTTAAATGCTTCTTTTGCTTCTGGTATATCTGTGTAGAACCAATAGATAGCATAGTTTTTCTGCTAATTTGCAGATATATGCCAAGCTGGCTATGACCGTTACATTCGTAGTTACCTCACGGGCACCGGAACGGAAGTAGCCATATCCTGGCCGTCCACGAAAGCCAAGACCGTTCGCATAATAAATATATCATAACCGTAATAGGTCCCTGCGGTTAGGTAGACCTTAAATTGTGGCTACCTTTTATAATTAGTATTATTACAGGCGTTGGAAATAATGACATTTGAAAGTCACGATTCCATCTTTTGGTACTGGTGGCCGGTGGGAATTGCCATTTTATTATACTTTCATTCTTATACTGGTCAGAACTTTTTTAAGACAACACGGCGATAGATTTTAATTTAACTGTTTTCAGTTTGTTTTTCAATATGGTAAATTTATATTATACTTCTTGCCATCTTATATTCGTTTAAAACGAAAAGTTACAATGTCCATTTTCATACGTATCTAGCAATTTACTTGAGCAATAATTAAATATTCTAGTCGTACACGGAACTAAGATGCTTCTAAGTAATTACATATTCTACAAGAACTTCGATTGCAAGATTGCAGTTCAGTGTATTTTTATTTCCTTACATTTTCTTATTTTAAACTAGTGGTTCGCCCCGGCTTCGCCCGTGGTACCTACATGTTTAAACTATCCTATCTCTCAAGTTGGATCGAACTGCACATGGTGTGCGAATTTTATTATAATCGGTTAAGTGGTTTAGGAGTCCATTGAGGACAAACATTGTGACACGAGATTTATATATATTAAGATTTGTGTACTAATCTTAAATGTAACTGATAAATATAATAGATACTAATAATATATCAATCTGCGAATCATTGTAGAAAATGGTACTCTCAATGAGATATGCTGTAGAGTGCTTCATTTATCTGTCCCCCTCCTCTTTACTCCTCTGTACCCTCTCCGCCACGGTCACTGAGCACTCTGACCTCTGGCTAAATATTCATATTGCGTAATTACAATACCTTATTGCTATTAGACATAAAAACATAGTCGAGTGTAAAGGATGATACTACGTACAAAAAGTTTAACAAAAAGATCATAAATACTTATTTGCGAAAAATTCAGTGTGGGTATTATATACCTCACAGTTTTTACTTCAGAAATACAGTTTTATGAGTATGAAAAATATTTATCCGCTTTTATTGTTTCCTGTAAGTAAAGTAATCATATGGCCAGTTTTGTTTACAGATGGGTTGTTATTTGATCGTACAGTTATTAAATTATCGTCCAATTCAACACCTCGGAAAAAATGTCGTTAATAAAAGAGAGCTCATGTGTCGCCTAAGCGATGTGTGTGTGTAATGGCCGTAATTATTTAGATATGACTTAAAATGATTCAGTTATGTTCGACGATTCATTTAACGAGTTGTTATTCGTTATTCTTTAACTTAATTCAATTCAAACAAGTATTTAATGACAGTTAAATTGATTGTTCAATTATTAAGGAGGTCAATCGTCTTTTTACTTTAATTAAAGTACTCCTAATGTTTCTAATAGTTATATGTATTTTATTTTTTGAATAAGTAGTAATAAAAATATTTTAGAGGTTTAAGAAATTAATATCGAGGATTATAAAAGGAATGTTCCCAAAAAAACTTCCACAGTTATTCCACGGCTTATAAAAGATATCAACGACCCCATAAAATGCTGGACGCATAGGGTCGTTGATGTCTTTTCGAGGCACGAAATAATATCATTTCAATTTAAACATAACTTCATCGAAGTACTTAGGTATAATTTACACAGATATTCTTACACTCACAATTGATTATTAGTTAAGATGTACCTATATATAAATTATAAATTATGTTAAATTAATATTCAACAATGTCCCCAGAAATAAACATAAAGTAAGCACCGCTTTAGTGCCATCTCTTTCGGTGGTGGTGAAGGAGTTATGGGATTATCCCATACACATTAATAGATAAACTAATAGATAAACTGCAGTCATATAAATTTATTATCTCTCAAAATATAAAATTAAGCAATTCCCGCAGTTACTGTAACAAAGAGCAAAAATTACGTAAAACTAAAAAACATAAACGTAAACTGTTTTTTACAGATTATAAAATTATTTTCTCGGTCCTCATGGTCAATAATAGGTATAATTTCTGTATTAAAATAATAAATCAAGATTTATTATAATGGATTACGTAGATTGGTAAGAGTTGCCGCCAAATAAGAATCGTGACCTCCCTACACTGTACACTGTACAGAGCCATGAATTGTAAGAACAATGACCATTTAAAGTCACCAAAGATAACCTACTTGCGCAATAATAGCGTTACTTTGTATTCTTTTAATTTGTTTTTTTCACGTGGAATAAATTAAATTTGTAGCTGGCGTTTTTAGCGGAGATTCCTATCTCAAGGATATCTGTAATTTCTGGTTTGAGGAAATAGGTTAATTAATTAAGAGTTATTATTTATTATGCATGTATTCTCACAGTAACTACAGACGCTGTAAGATCTGTATGAAATTAGGAACATTTTATAAAGACGCATAAATATGGTACCTACTGTAAAAATGACAAGATAGACAGGTTACAGCGGAAAAATGATACTGTCAATATAATTATTAGATAGTAATTTCAATAATATGTGTATTCAACACCAATCTTTTTAAATGCACTTATGATAGGATTAATCGCACTTTAAGTTAATTATCCTTGTAATAAATGTAATTGTATTGTTTGTGCCATAACATTTTTTAGGCACAGAGGTCCTTAACCTACGTAGCAGGTAAGCATAACGTCACCCAACTGTTATTTTTAGGCACAACTGTTTATATGACATTGAAATTTAGAGCTTTGTAGCGGTACATAATAACATTTTTGTTTTTATTAATACCTACACTTTTGCAATATGAAGAAGGTGCATGGACCCTCGGATTCTTATTCCAGAGTTAAAAAAAACGACTCTAAGATTGGATCTCATCGAGATACCTTTTATCTTGCCGTTGATACAAGATACATAATTAATAACAAACATCTCAAGATAATGACTAGTCACATTTTGATCTCTATCCCTTTGGATAAAATATTTGTTCTGACCGCTCTATTCAATAAAGCGTATCTTCTTAGATACATTTAAAATGAAAAAAAAAAAATGTTGTGTGGTTTTATGAAACCACGGTAAAAGTGAAACTTTTTTTCACACTATAGACATTTAACTAAAAATTATCGTATTTGTACGATAAATATCGTACGTATCGTGCGTCACGCGAAATGCGCTACACAGACCAAAAAGTTTGAGACGATGTAATAAAAGTTTCACTTTAAAAATCCTTAGAAATTTATAACACAGGATCTGTCAGGATACATACATCGTTTACTTGGAATGGTTTGCTAAAACAATTACATACCTACCTATTATCCTAAATTCACTGTTTAGGGTGGTTTAATGTAGGTAATAATAATGTCTTTAGTTGTTTAAGATAGAACAGAAAAAAATATTATTTAAATTAAATCAGAAAATAGGAAAATGAATGAATTAAAATAAGTTTCAATCACGAGGCGCGTCTTTCGCCTTGCTGAGGCGAAGGATATTAGGTTCTGATATATGTTAAACAACTAAAGACACAATATTTTAAATTATATTTCTGTCTGAGTAATACATACATACATGTATATTATATTTATTGTTATTATGAACATTAAGGGCCCGATGCGACGGTCAATCACAACGGGTCATTGAGGCTATCGTGTGAACGGTAGTGGCGCATTGGTGCCACGATCCTTTGATGTGTCGACAAATTGTCAACAGTTGGAACATTGGTCACGACTTCCCATCAAAGTAGCCAGACATACTGTTGTAAATGAGGTACATCGTATTGAAAATCAACCTAAAATTATAATATAGAAACGTAAGCAGGGAACAATTTTCTGTCACAAATAGATTTGAATTTGACTAGATTAATAGGATATCTGTCATATTTGTACCTTGGCATCTTAAAATGACCTTTCGGAATTCCAATATTATGTCGGTATTTTTAATGATTGGAATAAATTGATCGTAATCTGATTCTTCTTCTCGATGCAAAATCAAAAATGATCAAGCAGATATTTGACTTCTAAACATTACATTAACAGTCTCTGTACAAGAATAATAAAAATATTTAATACAAATTTTGTATGATGGTCAGGAGATCTGATGAAGGTAACAGGAAGCCGCTAGATGCAGGCTGCATGAAAATTAATGAGAGCGTCTACGTTTCAAGTTTAGTACATGTAAAGCTGACGAATATTAAATTTATAAAGTTTTGAACATGTATATTAGGTTAATAATTATTATGTATTACAAGGTGTTTTAGAAACTATCAAAGAAGTGCAAGTTGAGTCTAAATGGCTTTTTTATCAGTGTAGCTATTTCAGTACAATGTAAAATTTAACGATAATGTGTTAACAATAACGATTGTAACGTGCGTAACCTTCTTGGCAACAGATTAGCGCCGCGGGCACCAGCGCGACAGTGATGTCATCGTCCTCAAAGCACATATTATCCACGTATTCAGAATCGTTGTCTAATGTTGTTTGACCACTGGTTTCTAAGTAAGGTCATGATGTTGCTCACATTATGTGTCATCTGCATAAGAATATTCACGATATTATTTTTATAATGATATAAGCAACCAGTTTTGCAATTGCATTTTAATACTTAAAGGAATATATTAAATGTGGTCATACATAAGTACTTGAATATGATTATTTTTTCATGAGATAGATATAATTTTAAGTACTTATTGGTCACGTTTTATTTGATTTTTTATTATTATTTATGTTTTGAGATGATCTTAAGAAAAGGAATATCAAATGCCGCTTAAAATAAGTCTTACCAAAGTAAATCTTTTGTAATTACTAGGATTTTCACCCTAGTGTGCAATGTTTGAAAAATTTGAAAGTATCCCGAATTAACGATTGATTTGTTTCTTTTCATTGTTAAACAGCTATGTTGTTATGTATGTTATTATTAATAATGAAGGTTCACTAGTTGTGATCGTTATTCTTAAAAGCAAACTATTGTTTCTAATTATCTATCTTCCGAATTGGCGGATGCATGTACCCATCGTCTTCATCATTATGCCTGTTTATTGAATGGAACAATGTCGAGGTTGTCCGGTCAATGTTTGCGTGTTGCATGACAATATTATCTTCCACAGAACAGGTAAGATGCCCACAGCTAGTGATGTAACTTACCTATAATGCAAAGTATTCATATTCTTGCACAACATCCTGGTTATATTCTTACACTTATAATAAATTTAATTATAATTCAGATGACTTAACCACCTCATAATGATCCACGGCTGGATGTTTTTTCCTGACTTTCGTCAAGGTTGCTGATGTCATGAATTAAAGCAGTAGGTGCTGTTATTCTATAATAATTGCAATTAAAGTGGAATGAATTCTATTTTAAAATTATCTACTTAATGCAAACAACGTGTAAATTAGTTAAACCTTGGCGCGTTATTCCCATGCATAAGATGTAGGTGATATGTGATTTGATAATATTTTATAAAAGTATCACAATGTTTGCTCTTACTTTGTTGAGTATCGTTAATTTAACGTCGTTATTTGCCTCAAAAAATTTTGTACCTCTAAAAAAATAGGTCTTGATTTGTTTTTTGCCTAATGGTCCAACCCGATGCCAGAAACTGCTAGCGATCAAACAGCTATTAGTTCCAAATTATTATTTTATATCATCCTTAGCACTTTTTATAAAAATTTTAAGAGAATTAACATCCGATGAGTAATATTTTTCGATAGGTACCTGTAAACATATTATACTATTATAAGATCATATAATTAGTACCTATAGTCAAAGTATTTATTATTTTTCAAAGATAGGCATTTTTTTGGTAGACTCATTTTTGGTATGACAACTAAAATATTTTTCCTATTATTCTACATATTTCAAAGAGATTGCTGAGACCAAATTAAAGATTGGTAACGCACCTCTGATTAAGTAATTGACTAATTAAACTTCCTTTAAAGCCTCGACATCAATTAATCATAGATGCCGTGATTGGAAGTTGTCCTTTGTTCACTTTTATAAATCTTCCATTTTATTAATACGAGATCGAAGGAGTATTTCTCATTGTTAGTTCTTATGAAATTTAACCATGATAACTTGGTTTTTAAATAGTTTAGGTACCTACCTACATGGAATTTCGATTTCAATGAACACAAAAATGTAGTTATATATCTAGTTGTGAATACTTAAGTAGATATACTCATTGCGTGTGGGTTTTACACGATCTTTGTTTTTAATATGATGTCAGAATTTACTTTGTCTCTTGGGTGACAGCCTTGAAATTACTTGCGATTTCAGCCTTAACACGAATAAATGAATTGTCACTTAGAAGTTATTTGTGATAGGTAATTGTTAAAGACAAGTGACTTTTTATATAGCTGTGTGATATATGAATAAATAACATACGTAAAAAAATGCTTACTCAATTAATTTCGATCATTAATCAGACAACATGTATTTCGATTAATTAAAATGCGAAATTTATACTAAATAAGACTGCGAAAGAATGACATCACCAAAAGGCCTCGCAGGATGACACAATCTTCGTGATTCAATCATAGCTTTTAGCAAACACCTTCTCCTAATATATAGATTATAGTATATAATAAATACATGTGTTAAGTAAGTAATCGTTTTAAAATCACGAAGATGAATTTGTATTATTTAAATCCTCTGGCACCCTCTTTTGTTGAACAAACTGAAGTCTTGCTCGAGTATTATTTTGAAAACAGACCAAGAATTGAAGATTTGAAGAAAAAAATTACGACTTTCTGCTTTCTATTCTAGCTCAAATATACACGATTACATTCAAAGTTGCATCATCTACAAGTTATTTAATATTAATCAAAATTATTGATTGATGGACGTTAAACTCTGAAATAACTATTTATATATCTAAGTCTGACTTGTACGCAGGATATACAAAAATATAAATTTAAATTCAATTTCATGATATTATTGTGGTAAACTTTCATCCCTTGTAAACCTATACCATTTGTATTGGAATAACTTTATCAGTTTATGTCCATAGTTAGTTTGTTTAAAAGTTTAGCACTAACATGCAATGTTCTGTGAGCATTGTAGGCGTGGGCAAGAAAGAGTGGCCCCGTGCCGTATCCGTTTGTAGATCTGTTGAAACTAACGTTATGCAATAGATTTTTTGACGGGGACTGTATATGCATACTAAAGGACCATTACAATTCTCCAAATCTACGTTCATTATAAGTCCATTATCCATCGATAAAAGTAAGAACAAAAGAACATTTTATTAATTTTTAAAATAGTTCAGAAAATATAGGTATAAAAAAAATATGTAAAAAATATGTAAAAAAATATGTAAGGTATAAAAAAA
The DNA here is from genome assembly GCF_905220415.1 of Colias croceus. NCBI lineage: Eukaryota > Metazoa > Arthropoda > Insecta > Lepidoptera > Pieridae > Colias > Colias croceus. The sequence continues at coordinate 6,896,636 of NC_059540.1, read as the reverse complement.
ATATGTGCGTGTACTAGTGTACACACGGTAGAAGTAAAACTTCTTTATGACCTTATTTTTCAAAAAATAATTAACTATATGCAACTGTAGAGAGATGCGTCGGAATCACGCGAGGTAGGGATAAGAAAAAGATGGCGCGTAACGGAAAAATGTCACGCGTAACGAAAACATGTTATACTAAATTTTTTACAACCCCGATAAATAAGTTTCACTTTAAAAACGTACCTACCACCTACAAAAATATAACGCAGAAACAAATTGCATTATAAAATGTTTAATTGCAGCAGCAAAGAACCACAGCCACTTAGGTAACTGAATATTCTCATGAAGTTGCAAGATAAAAATAAAATAATTATAACGTTTTATTTAGCTGGAGGTAGAATTGCAGAGTTGCGATACGAATTGAATGCATTCATTGAAATTAAAGCCCAGGAATGTTACTTTGTTCTTTACAATAGTCAGCCTTCGATGCCGATGTGTTCTGAGTTCTGACAGTGGAATTAAATTGAATGTGAAATGCACTCGCTTCCCGCGTATAACATACGTATATTATACAAACCAAAGATACCTTTGAGTGCACCTACTGACACGCCAGAGCCGGTTTTTAGAACCTTAAGCAAAGATATCTGAATGTGAAATAAATCATGCAAAAAGTTAAAAAGTTATCGTAAAATCGTAATGTAATCAGTTAAAAAAATGCCGATATTTAAAGCTATATGTTCATATAACAAAGTCGCTGCATAATGTATTCGGTTCTGAAAAACTCTCGTCGAATATTAAGCAAAACCAGTTGAATCCATGACATCATCTTCCTGTGCAGCCAATAGTCGTTAATATTATGAACGTAATATTTGAAGACAAGTTCGTTTTAGTTTTAGTTACATATAAATATATAACTATTGGTTGTAGTTTGATATCGATACATTAACCCGTAACCGATAGCTTTTCGAACATAAAATTTTATTTTCACATTAAAGTTTCATAACTCTCATGTTTTCAAAATAATTACTTATGTCTTCAGTTTTAGTACACGTTATTTATAGAATCCTAGACCGTTTTGTTTAATTGTTTAACACAGTAAATTATTTATAGACACAAAAAATCGGAGTTTAAGAACTTTTACGAAAAGGAATGAGAGCAAATCACTACTACATTCTATGAATTATTATTAACCTCAGCAAAATCCTTAATAGAATTACTCTTAAATATTTAGTTACATACTTCTAATTATTCGCAAATATAATTAAAAACCAGCGCGACATTCTTTTATCTCGATGCAATTATCTTGGTTGAGTTTTATTGTGTGGTAGAGTCTGAAAAGATGAAACGCTACAACACAATACGTTTTTATTTCATTCAACTTAAAATGCATAGCCTGGTGCTATTGATAAAAAAACATCAATTTTTAAACAATAAAATATAATAAAAAGTGTTGTGGACCTTATAGTTAATTATAGTTTAAATCAAGTCGCAGGAGATATCGTACAAACCCAATGCTCTCTCTAAGCTTTGATAATGATCTCTGACAGGACATTTTTACAATGTTTATGTTAAATTGGGACAAAGAGTTACGGCACGTAATAGTCAGTTGAAGCCTAAGGCTCTATATTACGTGCTCTCTTTCTGCACATTATGACTATACCGCAAACACTTCAGACATAATATTAAAATTTTCACGTATTTCATTAACTTAACTAATATTCATCGGTGAATTTATAAGGATATGGTCCTTATAAATTGATAACTCGTGATTAGCACTAGAACAAATAAATAATTTGATCAATAAGTTATACGGTAGAAAATAACGAAAAAAGCATTGTAGTTAATTAATAGTAGATAAGTATTAGCATCCATTTTATTGGCATTGGCTCCACTTTTCGGCTTCATTTTATTTTATTTTACTCTTTCATTTATTGTACTTGTATTTTTTTGTTTCATGTTGTGTTGCTTTAATAATTTTAATTATTGAATTCTGTGTCAATTGTGTTTGTTATTATTGTGGAGTCAAATAAATGATCTTTCTTTCTTTCTTTCAATTTGTTGACAAATAATGATTTTATATTGCCTTCATAAAAATTATCGATTGAAGACACAACAGCAAGCAGCAGCAACAACAAGTAACATATCTAATAATATATATCAACGAAAATAAACCGATTATTTACTAAATTCAAATAACAATAAAATTGCTTTTACAAAATAATGTAGATGAAAATAATCACATGGAACAGGAAAGATTATTTCCAAGAAAGTTCATCATCTAAATTGGATGGTATTATTGGTTCTACCTCTGCGGTAAAAAACCATTCAAAATGGTACGATAAAAGAAACACGACAAAAATATAATTTTGTGAATAAGGTCTTAAATTTCAGATAGCTCCACGTTTTATGGGGTTAGGTTAACCTTTTACGTGCGACGTCCATATTCAGTTCGGCTAAGTCTAATAACTTCTACATTGATTTTCCCGGTTGTAATTTGCCACGGAGTGCAGATAGAAATATAAGATATTTACGGAGCTTTTTGTATACTTAATTTTTTTTACAATGATCGCAATTTAAGAAAACGTTAAGTCCACAACGTTCCACAGATAAACAAGATGGCGCAGAAGGACCGGGGACTCGTTTGAGGGACGGGGGTGGACGGGATAGGACCGGCTACATCGTATCGCCTGGCCCTGAGCACGGCCTCTATTTTTAGCGCTGTGTCACCGTTCGCTATATGTCTGAATCCTGCTCATGTAAGTGAAATCCTGCATGGTTGGTGGGGAAAGAAACAATGCGTTAAGCATGAAAAATTGCAAAATGCTGAAGCCGATTGGATTGTTCGCCGACAGCTCATTAAAACAATTGGGAGAGCGTATTTGTGGACGTTGTTTGAATATGTACAGTGTAGTAATGAGAAGATAACAAAAGCTTTTCAATATAACTCTCTCTTTGAGAAAATATTCTTATTTTTTAAACACGCGCAGAATATTTGATTCTCAAAATTATTGGTCTTTAACTTTCCCCAGGCTACATTAAAGTAACTGTGAATTTGGTAATCAGCATGGCGCATTTGTTATGGCACTAAATATTTTAAAATTTAAATCACGTTCTTCTGTCTAGGTAACAGTACGTGGTCGTCATGATGTCATTGGCATGCGATAAGTACTGTCCTACAATATGACGCGAGTTATGTAAGTAGCGGTATAATCATTGAAATACTTTTACGTCGGTTTTTTTCAATATATAATGTATATAAGTTATTTAAAAAATACGTTCATTCATAACAAGAATAGAAAATTGAACAAAAGTAAAAGGAACTAACTACCTAGTAATTTTTTATATTGAAATCCAATGGTGCAATTGGAAAAGTTGTTTTAAAATTTTACTGTATCATATATTTGTAGGTAAATAAAATTAATAATTACACATGCATTTCGATTATTATGAAATTATATTTCTTGTTAAAAAAAAAAAAAAAAAAAACAAATATGTAATGAAAAACATGAAAATTATTTACCACCATGTCGGTAAGTAGATTCTACAGAGAAGAGCAAACAAACAACTCAGTAAACAACTTGCTCTTTAAAAATCATAATGTCACCATCCTTCAACTGGGTCTTGTGGTTGTTAAGCGACAATAATCTTCTATAAATTCAATGAGAATAACAGTACAGTTTGTAAAGCCAACAATGTTCACTTTCAATTATTTGTCAATGAGCAATGTATCTTTGAGTTTCTTTTTCCCGCCTACACTGCTACCTCATTTGTATGTCAGCTGGTGATATTGGCTGTTGGCGCTCTATAATCTGCTGCGACCCACGCGGCCGTCGCTCTGTGAGGACCGAGGACTCAACCCACGACATAACGCAATCCGGTTACTTTTTGTGCAATCGATACATATTTGCCAATGTAACTGCACTGTGTATTTGGAGCCATAAAACAGTATGAGTGGTTCTATGTTTAATTTTTGTGTCGATAATTTAAGTAGTCTCTTAATTACCACCAGTATTCTTTAAAACTTATTCCTCAGCCGTCAAAAGAGCGTAGGCGAAACTGGTATAAAAATCATTAAAAATATTAATTTGCTTTTGAATTTAACACAGTGAAGTAATCAACAAGTTTCCTATTTTATAAAAACACCTACGTTTATTCTGATTCATAAGTCACTCGCTATTTTCAAAGGCAATGGTGAATAAAATAATTCCGGTTGTTTGTATTTTCCAGATTCATCCAATCAGAGCACAGCGGCTCGCCTTGATATTTGAATGTGTTTCTTTTTAAATGTCACATAATAGTGTCATACGGACCAATGACTGTATCGATGTATTACAACATACGGAGAAAGTTTTAACTCGTCTGGCGAAATCACTCCCACAAGCGCTGCGCTGTGCCAAATCTTCGAAAAAGTAACCCTCACTTATATGGTATCTTAAATCGCGAGAGCAGTAAAAGTTGTTTTTGCTCGCTTATTCATTTGAGAAGGACAAGTTTAATACTTTTCATTGAATTCGATTGTATCACTCACTATACTTTTGTTTTGAAAATGAATGAATAAAATATAAAGCCTTAAGTAATATGATGTTTATATGACCTTTCCTTGATAATACGACGTGTTTTAGCATGTATCGGTAATCAAATAATATTAATATTGGTTGATGACTTCACACTAAGCATATATTTATAAAGCGTTTTAATGAATTACTGGTGGTATTTAGATATATTCATATATTCTGATATTTTTTAATTTTTGTTGTGATATGCGATCGAGATATAGTTACTTAAGTTATTATAAGAATAAAATCTCATTAATAAAAATGTGAAGCTTTATAACATAAATCTCATAAAGAAATCTCACGATGCAATATATTACATTTTTATAATTTACATATTATTATGCTATGGCTTATGTACGTAAAAAAAAAATTTGTAATTTTGGGAAAAATTCCTTCATTAAAATCAAACTATTTAACTCTATCGTAATTATTTAATGTAGTGACCTAATCTCTTTAATAAAAATTTAAAGTACACCAAAACCCAAACTCATCCAGACTAATAAATTCATTTTATCATCAGAAAGTTCTAATGTTACAAAACTATGAATAAACAAAATGTCCTAAAACATAATGTACATTTTCAAAGTTTTTATGTAATAAAATATGTTTGTAAAAAGTAAACTCTACATTTTAATATCAAAAGCACGATCGAAAATATGGCAACTAAATTATATCCAGCACAAAATGTGAATCGACATTAAGCGTTTGCATGCTTTGCATTATCTTGTTATTTGATATAACGTATATTATATATGCTTCAACCTTGCACGGCGACGGCCCCTGATTATGGTGGCAAGCCGACCGTGACACTGGTGTGGGTCATGATAATGACGTCTTCATCCGGGCTTAGGAATTTATTGCAACCTATTCTTATGATATCTTACAACTAAGAACTACGAGTGTGGACAAAAGTTTACAAAAGTAAAACATATTCAAGCAGAAGTTCAGATAATTTATTGGAATGAGTTGGTAGAGTTAACAAAAATTAATTTATTTATTTTTTCTACATAATTATATACTAGTTTAGCCTGCTAAAGCACTTAGGTATGACAACAACGCGACGATTAACAGGTTTAATTTATGCGGCCCATCTTTGACTGGTATTGTGTTTAAGATAAAAAATTTAAAGTAAACTATTTTTTTTCAGATTCATCAATTGGCTCGATAGAGATTTCAATTTTTTTAGTTAGTCATATCAATGATGATATGATATCAATTATCATCATATTAATTATTGTTAATGTATGAAAAAAATGTTTTATATAATTTCCTATTGTATTTTGTAATTACATTAAAGATAAAGCTCAAGGATAATCTGTTATTGTTTCAACAAAAATAATTACTTTTGATATGAACGTATTTTAATTTGCAATGGAGTTACTATTCGAGTTTCTTGTTAGTTATTCTCTCTCGGTAGAACCTGCATTCCCAACAAGCAGTTGATTAAAAAACTTGATTATTCCAAAAATTCTTCATAAATTCACTTGTGCAAAACAAGTTTAGTTAGAGTGGAAGACAATAATCTACCATTACCATTATAACTCAACATTCTGTATTATCCTTTAAATCGTGGCATTCACACTGGTTATCTTGGAATTTTTACTTCAGAACAATTTCCATCTAATTTTAGCATTGTAAATTACGTACGTACTTATTTAAATTTCTGACGGGCATATTAAATATACATATTTTATAAAAGTTTTACATATAAGTAGTAAGTAAATTATTATTGGTACCTAATACCGATCATTTTTGGTAGCTTATATTATATACGTAGTAGCCTGCTAAAAATACTTTTTATGACATTTACTTTTTATAAACCGAAAAATTAATATATTATCTTAAAAATGTTAAAACGTTATTTGTGAAGAATAAATATTTTAATATTACAGCGTATCCACTTAACCTCGATTTCAGAATATTGCCATACAGCATTATACAATATTACGCAACCAATGTCCTGGAAACTTGATGCATGTGAGCTTGAACATTTTTATTAAACAGGTCCAATATTGTTTTCAAGATTTCGTACAAGTACATAGTTCTGTGAGATTGCCCTCCAAGCGTTAGCACCGTGACCGTTAGCCGGTCACCGCTACTCCGAGTACCGAGCAACCTTAGTACAAATGACATCCGTTCAGCCTCTAGAATATACGAATATTATATTTTATATGTATCTCATTTTCATACAATATTCAAGAACAGAGACGTTGAGACGACTTAAAATATGCTCTAATTAGTACACATTCATCACATATCTCTCATGAATTTTAAGTATTATAGCGGTAATTGAGAAACTCACAATCGGGCTGTAGTTTTGGCATTTGTGTCACTTTCTTTAGAAGAAGATACATATAATTTATAAAATAGAGTAAAGTCAATTTTATTCAATATACCATTAGAAAAAAAAACACAGCTAATTTAATCAAATGCATAAAGCGCAGTAGAGCATTGAAAAAGTTGAGAAGGAGTTTGTGTATTTACGATTTATAGATTCTTTAATATATTTATAAAATTAAATACAATTAATGTAATGAACATAATATACTTCTTTACGTATTATTTGCTATACATAAGGGTATGTACATAATTATTTTTAAATATATAATTTACGTATATATTCGTTACATAAACATCGTCTTATACGTATCAATAAAATTGAAGTTTAAATGCTAATATTATGTATTTAAAAACAAGTTTAGGTCGACCATGTTTTGTATAATGTTAGGATTTTTTTTAATTATTCTACCTATTTAGTTGAAGGCCACAAGGCTTTATAAAATAAATAAATAGCTCAAAATATATCTTTTTTTCATACAATTTAAGCCACGTACACTAGCCTTGGATTGTTTCATGAATAATATGGGTCGCGCGCGTTGATGTCTTCCATATGGGATAATTACATCGAATTTTTTAGGCATTCCTATTACATTTTTAGTGGACTCTTAGGCTATACCTTATTTTATACATACAAAAAAGCTTAAATTTTACCAAAATATCTAGTTATTCTAAAAATAAATTATCAATCTTTTCAATTCAGCATTCTTACCGACTTTGAATATAATATAATAATAAAATAAAATCACATTTAGATGCAATCACCTTAGATGTTTTTGTTGCTATAAAACAAATATTTCTATTAAAAATTGTCTTAATTATTAATAAACAATTAAAAACATTTTATTTGTCATTATTATCATGCCAATTAGGTAAATCCGTGGAAAATTTTCAAATTTTAATATTTACTTTGTCTTTTGATGATGATATAATTATCGTTCCTGGCATAATGTTCTATAATCTATATTATACAGCTTTTGAAATGTTTACTCTCTCTGAAGATAGGCTCGTATCGAGCCTATCTGATATCAGCCTATAGGCTCAGTTAGGTATATATGTATAAAGTAAACAAAAGAAGTTTCGAACATAACTCTCTAAATATTGAATTCAAAACAACAGGTTATTGGATAATAATGGATGCTTTCTATCGAGTTTTGGGGAAAGAACGAAAGACTGGACCTCTAAGTAAAAAAAAAATTAAAATCGTTGACCGGTCGTCCGGTTTGGTTATCATCGTGCAGTTTCTTGCAATTTTTTTTATCTGATGAAGAATCCGGCTATGTAAAGCTTTGCCGACGCGCTTGCGCCTTGCAGGAGGGTGGAGGCTGCGAGGCAGCGGGGCGGGCGGCGCGGGCGGTGCGGACGCGGGCGCGGGGGCGCGGGGCGCGGTGCGTGCGCGCCACAGCCTGCACCACACACACAGTCTCACAACGACCAGCGCGCCGTTCGTGCACGCTAACTGACGTGCGTCGCTACTACATTCCGTTTGTGTATCCGTTCAAATTCGCTCCAAACGAGGAGTGTAGGTGAAGTGTGGTGATGGTGTGTTTTTAGTTATACAATAGGATTGTGTATATCTACAAAATACCCGTTAGAGGTTCGTGGACTCTCCTCGGAGAATTTGGTGTTCACCTAGCGAGGGAAGGTGATCGCATATTCCGGAAGGAATGAGCCCCGTAAACCACTACTTCCATACTCACCGATGATCTCAAGGTTGGTATTAAACTCAACGTACCGTGGCGTAACTTCTCACGGTCCCACAATTGCCCGCATTCTCCTTTCTGTTCTTATTACAATAACATTTCTTAAGTACCTATTTACGCTCAAGCAAACGTTCGCTATACTGTTATTCCATCATAAATATTTATAACTGTAGCTCGCTAACACTTAAAATAACCTCCTAAATTCATATTGGATTATTGGTATCTGGCTGTCCTTTCAAAAGTTTTTCATGTCTGTCAAGTTTGAAAGTAAACACTTCCTATTTTTATAAGAATTAGGTATTTTTCAGAGATGTTTTGTTGATTGTAGAGTATAGGTACAATACATTTTAAGAGCTCCATATTCTACATTAGAAAGTCCACGGTAGTACTCTGTGCTGACATGAGGTTAAATATCAAAAGTTATTGAAAGTTAACTCTTGTTACATATTACAAACCAGGGCGGTTTCACTAGGTGGCGCTCTCTGCTTATGTAAGCTGGACCTGAACTAGCTCCTTCATCTCCATATAAAGGCGAGCGATTTCCTTAACGGATCCGACGTAGATCGTGATTAATTAACATGATTTAATCACATTTAATTTTTAACGTTTAGGATAAAACTGTCAATTTAGAGTGAATTCTAATGACTCTACAATTGAATGAGAACTATTTCTCATTAAAAATCATGAATAAACGTTTCGCGCAAAAAATATAAAATTAATGTATGAAACATAAATTCACGAATTCGCGATCCCTTCCATATATAATGAAAAATAAATTAAACTAATTTAGAAACGACTTCTTTAAAATGTCCATTTAGACATTTTAGACCGTTCTTAGATGACCCAGTTCAAAGCAATAATGTGACAAATAAATATGGTAATGGTTACCAACAATATTTTGCGATGTAGAGTAAAAATATGTCTCCAGTATAATATTCAGGCATACGCAATTATTTTAAATTTCCTTATTAGAGTTCCGAACCTCAAAAGGGATAAACGAAACCATTATACAGGATCACTTTGCTGTCCGTCCGCCTGTCTATGTATCTGTCTGTCAAGACCCTTTTTCTCAGGAATGCGTGGAGGTATCAAGCTGAAATTTATATTGAATATTCAATTCGGTCCCCTGAAGCTGTGATAAATCAAACTTATTTGCTTGTGCTATCAAAAGATACAACGGTTTATGCTGCAAATTTTCGCTATTTTCGACATTCGCAAGGGAATCAAAAGTACTTCCCATGAACGCAGAGACTTGAAATTTGGTAAAAAAAATTGCTAAAAGCATATATTTAAAGTTACAACATAGTAAAAAAAGTTCGTTCGGAGACCTCGGTGCGCGAGTCCGACACGCACTTGGCCGTTTTATTTATATAGAGCTGTAATGTGTTCCTCTATATTTAATTGGCAAAATTTTCGGACATGTAACTAACAATTAAAACGTTAATACCGTATTGATTCATCTTATCAATGACAGCCCTTGCACAATTGCTTTAACACTAGTTCCTTTTTCAAGGTTACTTTGTTTGAATACAAAGTGCTCTTACAAAATACATGAGAACTAATATATCATGATCTTAAGTCTACGACAACGAATTTCAAGATATTATGTATAATAATAATATTATACTCATATCAAAAGTGCACGTGTCTTTAGTATGGACGTTATTTGCTAATTTCTTATTAGTTAAGCCAATTTTTTTTATTTGAAAAAATGTTTGTAAGCAAGCAAATAACACGTCTTAGTCAAGTAGTTAAGGTAAATTCAATTTTCGAGTTTGAAGATGAGCATAATCGATTTGCAATGGAACAAGGTCTATTAGAATTTTGAAATGGTTATTGGATGTTCGATGTTTATTGAACGGGCTTCGTTTTAAGGTTGCTTAATTCTTACCTATTTTTTTTCTTTGGTTTAAATACACAGTACATTTTACATTTTATTTTACTTTGGTTCCGTAATTTGATTTTTCGTATTACGTTACGTATACGTTCGATTTGATATTTCGTAACATTACAGCTCATCGTTACACCAATTTGATAATAATAATATGTGCAAACATAACCCTCCTTCAAACACAGTCAAGTATAAATAAGTAACCAACTAAACCAGTCAACTAAATCGTTTTTAGGATCGTTCTATGTGGCCATCTCTACTGAAATATATATAAAATACTAATAGAGACGTTTGGATAACTTCCTAATAGAACAACATATCATTAACTATTATGTATAATAAACATCATTCATACAATATTCTTTATAATTTCATATAATATGTTATTACAAGCCATTCTCTTTGAATATTTTAGTAATATAACCGTTCTTAGTGAATCACGTGCATACTAATTGTTAAAAAGAAATTATTTACTTTCACGTTTAAAATTTACTATCGCTTATACAATTACGGGCAGATTATTCGAGCGAAAAATCTACGCTTGATGTTGCATATTTTATATTGTTCGTGTATCGTTTATAGCACATGCCGTGGAGTTTTAATGACACAAATGCTGGTGCACCTGTCAATGACTGCAGGCATTCGACCGGCGACACCCGTTATGTCATTCTACACCATGCTAATAATAATAAATGATGCGTTCTCACGCTTAGGCCGACAACCATTAATTTATGTGTTTTCTTCGTGAAAAAAGTGTTATTTATTTATCATCCCGAGGTATGTTTTAATTTTCTCACGTTTAATCCAATTTTACGTTGAAATTAAATTAAACATGAAAATTATTATAATTAGGAATAATTTTCATATTTAATTTAATTTTAATGTTTCCTAAGTTTTCAAATGGACAAAATTAAAATTGAAATTGGGTCCGCTATAAGCGATTGAACTCAACAATATATACACCTGTTTAAAGTAGGCTGCCATTGTATAATTATGTACATATGCAATATACATATATATATATATATATATATATATATAAATACCAACCTGGGCACTAAGTTGATCCAGCCTGACTGCCGTGCATTGCCGACTCCACCTTTTCCCCCATATTACTCGACTCCGGTTGCATAGATCTTGCCCGGAGTGGCAACGGCGCAAATATTTGGGCGATGTTGCCAAACGTATTCATGGAGAAATTGATATACTCAACATTTTTATTGCTAAGATCTCGAACTGAATCGACTCCGTAACGGTTAAAATTCAGAAACCCATAAACACTTGTTGGCTCCGTTTTATATACAAAATCCAAAGTCGTATGTTGATCAGATCCATTTATATTATCAAAATTACAGCTTTATTTGATCCGACAAAACGAAACTGTATATTAAGTAACGTAGATTAATTTTTCGTAAATACTACAGTATTTGTTGGCTCCGTACACAAACATATTATAGTTAGGTAATGTTCCATACATTGCTAAATCCGCATAGACTAGACGAACTCGACTCCGTAACGGTTCAAATTTTGAAATGCTCAAACACTTCTTGACTCCGTTTTATATACCAAATCATAAGTCGTATGTTGATCTGTTCCATTTATATGCACTTGCATGACATTGACATGGGGATATGAAATTAGGGCAAGCAAAAAATCTCCTGAGTCTTATGGAAGTTGAAGAAGTCGACCGTAATTCAATTGAAACTTATAGAAAACGTTGTGAAACTAAAAATACGGAACCCTAAAAAGATAGATATTTGGACGAACCTTTCATCATACAGCGACGGTGATAATTCTCAAGTAGTATGCATCCTACAAATAACAACCTACCTCTTGAATCATCAGTAAATATCAAGATTATTATCAAAATATTTATTGACGTATAGCGTTCGCCTTTGCCCTGATGCTGATAATCTGATAAAATAATTAAAATGTTAGATTTAGGTCAAACAAATGACGACTCATATTCCTGCACAAATTATACATTGCGGAGTAAATATGAGTGTACGCAGATCGCCAACACGTTTAATCAGCAGTGGTGCAGTGGGTACTGCTGGTGGATCGCACCGACCTATCGAAGCTAAGTTCGTTTTCTACGAGTTCTATGCCAACTGATACTCAAATTACTTACAGAAAACGGAAACAACCGCTAGAACAAGATTGCAGATGTAGTGATGATATGAAGGATATTCGGTCGGAGTTGAGCCGTATTAGTACATTACTTGAAAAATATGTATGCTCAAATGAACAAATAGTAAACAAAGTTCATGAAAACATTTCTGAGGTAAAAACACAAATTACCGAAATTAAATCGTCCAACGAACAATCCTTGAATTGAATTCGCCAAAATACGAATCAAATCAATGAAATTAATTAGTCATCAGCATGTATGATAATTACTGAACAAAACATATTGAAGAGTACTATTTCTCAATTAGAATCCCAGATAAACCAGGGTGAGAGTAAAATAAAATCACTGGAATTAAATCTTCAATCAATAAATCAGTCAGCCAATCCATCGGGTTTTACGTCTAAAAATCAACTTCATATAAATTAAAACTTAATCAAGGAACTACGGGACAGAAAGAGCCGCGAAAAAAATGTAATTTTTGTTGGTTTCCCAGAATCGACATCTTATAACTCAGAGGAGAGGAAATCTAAAGACAACTACGAAATTTTAAAAATTACCTCACTAATAAGTTCAGACCTACCGAAGCTAGTAAAAATATATAATTATAAATAACATTAATTCAAACTGTAGTACAGGTTTTGATGGTAATACTACAAAAGCAATTAAATGCATCAAAGAAAAATTAAATCAAAGACGTTTTCCGGACTCATTAGAAATAGCGAAGGTAACTCCTATCTATTAGAGTGGCTCAAAATTTGAACCTGGTAACTATAGGCCAATTTCGGTTTTGTCAGTGTTGTCAAAAATATTGGAGAAGATTTTACACACGAGATTAGAAAAATATTTAGACTCATTTAATTTTATTTCAGTGCGTCAATACGGATTTAAGCCAAAAAGTAACACTCTGTCAGCGACTATGGACCTAACTATTAAAATAAAACAGAACATTGACGCAAACAATATAGTTTTGGGAGTGTTTATTGACCTACAAAAGGCCTTCGATACCGTTTCTCACGAACTTTTAATGAAGAAATTAACATCCATTAACATTAATGGTAAAGCAGAAATCATATTTAAAAAATCGATCACAAATAGTTAAAATAGATAACCACGATAGCATTCCCTTACCAATTACATATGGCATACCACAAGGTTCGATTCTAGGCCAATTGCTTTTTTTAAATTTATATTAATAATTTACAAGATTTAAAGCTAAATGGTCACCTAACACTTTATGCGGATGACACTTGTCTGTTTTATTTTGGTCCCTCTATACATGACATGATAGCGCAAGCACAAAATAATATAAATAAATGGTTTCAATGCAATCTACTAAAAATAAATATATCTAAATTCAAAGCTCATAACAAAATTATAACCTAGATCTGCGAATCGGCAGCTCCCTGAAATGGAATTATCACATCGACCACCTAAAAAATAAATTATCAGCACTTCTTAGATCTCTGCGTAATATTACTTCTTGCATTCCTCATAAATTACGCCACACCATCTACAACACCTTTGTAAAGCCGCACGTAATGTATTTAATAGAAGTATAGTGCTTACAAAAATAAATTAGCGCCACTCCAAATTTTACAAAATAAAATCATTAAAACTACCTATCTTTAACTATCCTTTTTTAACTTCTACAAATAAAATCTACGACGACACTAAAATAATGAATTTAAAACAATTATACTTTTATAATACGTGTATGTTCATCCGCAAAGCGCTACATAAAAACATAAATACAATTAATATTAAAATCTCAACATCAAATCGCCACTATCCTAATGGACGAGCTAGCTATCTTGCTCTCCTGAAGATCCGAACAAATTATGGAAGGCGAACGGCAACATACGTTTCTGTAACGGGAATAAATGTCTTGAAACCTTCAAATGGCTAAGGCCGCAAGCGACCAATGGCTGAGCTCGGTGGGCTCTGATTGGCTCATTTGAATCGGATCAACAAGAGCTAAAACGCAAAAAAGGTGGATTTGTATAAAAAGCACGTAATTATTATTATTACTGATGGTGACACTTGTGGCTCCGTTCGGATCCACATACGGACGGTGGTGTGGCAATGGATCCACAAATACCAACCGGAACAACAAGTGAAAACGGATCAAATAATTACTAACTATATGGCACGTTTGATCAACATAGTGCCCATGGAGATATCTATATATATATATATATATATATAAATGAATTCTTCAACAATGGAAATAGATAACTATTAATTAAGTACTTCGTTGTTAACAGTTTACAACATTTCTACATCCGTTATTCCTTCTATTTGCTATAAACAATAAAGTTTCTTTATATTATTTTATAATATACTAAAAATGCAAATTGATCTCAATAAGAGGATAATTTAGTAATAGTTTGAATAAATAAAAAATAATATTATACACACGTCAATGTACCTAATTTGAATTAAATTGTTGAATTGAATCATATATTCAATTCGTAAAACTAACGACTCTTTATTTGTAACATGGACCCAATAAATTCGTCCATGATTTGTAATATTATATGAAATCACGATCACGTCGCACAGTGTTTTCATGGGTAATGAATATGCAAAATGATGGAACTGTAATATATGATGAGCCTTTAAAATATTCTAGTCGTGAATCGTGCTATGTTCGCGACGTCGCCGATCGTCGCCGTCACCGGAACAGTGAGCAATAGGAATCACTCTTCCTCCTTTAATATACGAGTTATTACCGTCATTGTCTTCATAAAACACGCAACCTATTATAGTATCGGTTGAAACAAAGTATCGGCAATTCTATTGGAATTCATAAATTTTCTATGAAAAGTAACATGTTATTAAAACAATCTTTGTGATGAGACGAAGATCATGACGATACCCCATATCAGATAAAGAGATTTTAATCGGTTATATCTTCAGCAGTATTTTGTGAATTAGAGCGTTACATACTTCTTGTATTTTTCGATTTGTTCCGTGCTTGTTTTTGATGCGGGGTGTCAGTAAAACAACAGTACTAGTTATTACGGCTCTAGAAATGCGTGTGCCGCTAGATAAAATATCTCACTAATGTTGAAATACCTTAGGGCGGCCGTACACGGACCGCTCGAGCAGTTAACGGCTGAGCGACGTACACGGACGGCTCGAGCGGTCGGTCGTTGACGGCTCGAGCCGTCGGTTCTTGACTGCTCGAGCCGTCGCTACCAACCGCTCGAGCCGTTGATTTTTTGACTAGTCGCGTCATTGATTTTCAGGGGGAGAGGAAGCCGTCGACGGCTCTAGCGCAGTCAACGGCTCGAGCAGTCAGTGTATGCCTCACGACCGCTCGCGAGCCGTCAACGGCACGATGGAATTTCATCATGCAGTTGACGGCTTGAAGCGGTCGCGACGGCTCGAGCCGTCACGTGTACGGTGGTGAATGAATGCCTATAGTTCACCGCGCGGTCGCGGCTTCAAGCGGTCGGTCTCAACTGCTTGAAGCGGTCCGTGTACGGCCGCCCTTACTCATATTCAACCCATTTTAACAGAGGTCATCAAGTTTGATGCTAGGATATCACTATTAAAAACAACAACAACCAACATTTATAAAAACCGGTGTACATATTGAAACAGAAAAATTTTTTAAGAACTAGGTAGCGTTAAAATATAATGAATAACTAGTTCTGTTGACGAAATGAGCCACCACATAACTTCTAAAACTTACAAAATTTGCTTTTATAAAAAGGTCACCGATTTTATAGATATTGTAATAAATTAAAAATCTATTAATTATTATTGCAAGTAGGTATGAAATAAGATTTTTTCTATCCTTATCTAAACAAACTTATAAGATTTACATTTTCAGTTTAAAATTCACGCGAAGCAGTCATAAAGAGGAAACGGTAGATTTACTAATTACGTTATTCTTAAATTGTTTATCGTTACGTATTAACTACAATTGCATTGTTAATCTTATCTAATAATATATGTATTGTTATATTATAATAGCTCTTTTGGGTATTAACTGAATTATTCTATAATGTAGGTATATTATGTATGAAATTAATAGCAGATATTAAACAACAGTGATATTATCGTAATCAATTACTTAGATGGGATAGGCGACTGCGAACCAGTTTTATGTCATTTACATATAACCGAGACTGCTTGTATCACTACTAATAATTTTAGTGTAAATTCTTAGCAGATTGATGTTTTACTCTTCCAAAATTTATTTTTAAATTTTTTCTGTATAATTTTCTTGAAATAACTTTTTGATATTTTCTCCAAAGGGACGAAGGTTGCCAAAAATATTTCTGAATTCGTAGAGTAGGAGTAGTGGGATGATAGAGTAATTATTCAGGTACTTTGGAATTGTCACTAATATCATAAATAATGGTTCATAATATGATTTCAATGTATACTAAGAAACATTAATTATTGTAATATAGGCCACGTGTTATCATAATAGGTACGTATTCGTATTTTTTTAATTGGAAGACCACTGAGTCTATAAACACAGTAGCGCTACTTAAGCGACATTTATTGTTGTGGTACATGTAAGTACCTAGTTTCTAAACGCCATTCATACATATCAGAGATAACGAACCTTACCAAGCAACTAAAATAGGATCAAAAAGCGTATGGAAAAAACACCTTCATCTTTAATTGTAAAAGCATAATGACATAAAATTTAATCTATTGCTTTTATTTTTGCATATCAATTGATTCGTCTTTTTAACTAGGTATATTTTTATACAAATTACAAGCTTTGGGTAGCGAAGAATTGTTTCTCAAGACAGAGAAACTAGTATGTACCTATAGTGCTATTGTTTGCAGCCCACTTTCCGTACAAACGGTTTGCAAGCGAATTACTTGAGACGTGAAAGTGAATGGCGCAAGCAAGCTCATACGCAGACGGACGTTTTACAGACGCATTTTACACTTCATTTGTTAAATATTTACAAATACCGGTGTCCCCATTGTTGCCTTTGAAGACAAATATCAATGATATAGATAAGTACTTAAACGGAATGACACATATGGGCAGGAACACGTAAGCTTATTTTATAAATTTCTACTACATTTTGCACAGAATATGATGTGTTACATTTATCTAAGATAAAACCATTTAATATTATTATGCACAAATATAAGTTCTTCCCTAAATTAAGTAAGGATAATAATATTAGCGAGCTATAAATACATACTTAGGATAGGTCTTAGCATCTGTGAACATTCATCCATTCATTATCATTTTAATAAGTAGGTAAAGATTATACATTTTATCCATACAATGTACCGTACATTCATATGAACCTACATAATACATATAACATTTACCTGTTACCTTAGTTATCATGTGATTCTGTGTAAGGATATTTTTTAATATAGGTACCTCCCTACCGTTTTAACTTTTAAAATTTTGACAGTTACAATAAGGTTTATTATCTGTGGTTATTATTCTAATCAACATGGAGACAAATCCAAGAAACCAAAATAATTTGTATCTGTTCACCGGTTTTCAATTTATGAGTATTGCTCGTTGCTAGCATGATGCGTTACTTTTTAACCGACTTCAAAAAAAGGAGGAGGTTATCAATTCGGCCGGTATGTTTTTTTTTTAATGTATGTACACCGATTACTCCGAGGTTTCTGAACCGATTTAAGTTATTCTTTTTTTGTTCGATGCGGGATGGTGTCGAATTGGTCCCATAAAAATTTTATTTCGATAGGCCCAGTAGTTTTTATTTTATGGGCATTTTTGCAAGTGCAAGTTTGTAGTCGGTTGTTTTTAACGCAGTTATCACTTGTTTCCGATGCCGTCAGAGGTTGTTACTTGTTAGTACACGGAAAGACGATTAGGTATCAACTTAAACAAGTATGTAACTAAATTGGCACTTGCGTGAAAATTTAACGGATGAAAAAAGAATTAATTGGTAATTCCGTACCTTGACGTGTGTGAGATTTGCAGAGGCTTTGCATAGGTATATTGTTCTAATTTTTTAATTATAAAGCTGAAGAGTTTGTTTGTTTGTTTGTTGTTTGTTTGTTAGAATATATTATGTGGCTTATAATTCCTTCATGTCTTATGTTTGATGTTAAGTACGCTAATCTCAGGAACTACTGGTCCGATTTGAAAAATTATTTCAGTGTTAGATAGATTCATCGAGGAAGGCTATAGGCGATAATTATATCAGCGCAGCTAGTTTAGTATAACGTGGATAATTTAAGAATTTAATTAGTACGATTATTTTCGATGATGTGCTTTAAACGATAATAGCTATTTATTGCAACTAGATTGATTTCAGCTAATATCAAAGCAATAACTGATGAAGTGTTTCATTCAGGAACATTTGTACTGGGACGTATTAAAAGCAGTCCTAAAGTACATAAGTAGGTACTTTAAGTTAAAAAAATATGCTTTAGGAAAAAAAGCTCTTTACAAGTATTATTACGCACGCATGAGAATATCTTGTAGTGTATATTAATTAGCTGAATTGTGTATATAGATATTTATATGTTCTATAAACATATTGATACGTTTAAATTCTATGCAGGTATGATGATTTAAAAACTAGTCAAGCATACAGTTTATTATAATATTGTTGGGAACTTAGTTAACTTGCTTGCTCTGATATTAAATACAAGCAAATAATGCTTACTATTCATAATTAGGCTTAGAGATGGAAGAAAGAGGAAGTAGACGAAAGGAAAGTATTAGAAATTTTGTATGAACATGTTTTGTTGCAAAAAAGAACTAACGTATATTTTTTCTCGCGTGGTAGTTATCTGATTAAGAATAAGGCAATCCGTATCCTTACGTCTGAATGAAGCAACTTTCCAAAATCAAAACATGAGTAATATGATAAAGTTGCAAAAAAAACTAATGTCAATTATTGCTCGCGTGGTAATTTTAAAACACATTTCGAAAATGAAAACATCACTCATATTGTGGTAATATTATAGATATGATATTTTAATTTAAGTTTTAAAATTCTTAAATTAAATAGACGTGTACGAGCGGGTACAGTTGAAAATACTTTTCAATTATATCGAGTTTGAAAAATAACTAAAGAATAAAACGATCAAATGTGTGGCATTGTACATATATAGCAAAAACGTTTAAGTTGTAAGGCAATATTAATATTTTCGCTGGAAAATAAATAAATCGTTTGTCACGACTAGCTTATGTCAAGGTTTGACACACGGCACATGTGGGTAAATAGGTAATAAATTAATTATTCATTCGTGGTTTTATTTCATAGTTTTATTTTAAAACATAATGGCTTGACTTTGAAGATACATAGATTATGTATTTTAAGTATAAAATATTTTAATAAGTTTATCGTAGGTAGTTTGATTGTATTGAATTTTTCCGCCGTACATTATATGCCGTTCACAAGTAAATTTTATTATGTACTAGCTTCCGCCCGCGACTCCGTCCGCGCGGATGTCGGTCTTCTCGTGGATGGTTTATTTATCCATTTTGAGTACCTCTGACAATAACATCTTATAAATATCTATTGGACCCAATTCCCAAATACGGCTAGGCCTATAATAATACGCAACGTGTGTTCGCGGTTCTACGGAACAACGTCTATGGATAAAACTGAAAAATTAAGATTATTTTTTTTCTACGTATTTTTCCAGGATAAAAAGTATTCTATTTTACGCCCAGGATAATAAGGTATAATTATACCAAGTTTCATCGAAATCGAACCGCTAGTTTTCACGTGATGCCTTCACATACAGACAGACAGACAGACAGACAGACAAAAATTTTTTTAATCACATATTTGGGTTTGGTATCGATCCAGTAACACCCCCTGCTATTTATTTTTTCAATATTTTCAATGTACAGAATTGACCCTTCTACAGATTTATTATATGTATAGATATATCACTCTTTCAAGGAATTTTATAACAAACTTGTACATTTAGATTTGTCTCTTTGCTCTATCCGGGTTCTCGGATAAACAAGCTTAATGTAGGTTTCTTGAAAGAATTTCAAAATTATTTCATTCGTTTTGAAGCTTTACACCTGAAACAAACCAACAAATAACTAATTGCTCTTTATAATATAAGCAGACTAGGCCAATTCCAATCATGTGATATCCACAAATAATAATAATCATATTATATTGTATCTATGAAAAATTAAATTATATGACAACGTAACTTAAGTTAATCAACAATAGTAAATAGGGCCTATTAATATTAGTTGTTGTCGTTTCGTATTCATAATAGATATGATAACTTAGCTCTTACAATTACGAGACCTCGCAAATTAACCTTCACCTTTGTCTATGTAAAAAAATACTGTTACTTGCAAGTTTCCGATTGCTTTATCTTTTTTCCAATGTTTGTATTAATCAAGTATAAATCCTATGTGCTTCATTATATTTCTAAAACTAGCTTTCGCCCGCAACTCCGCCCCGCGGAAAAATTAAGATTTATTTTTTCTACGTATTTTTCCGGGATAAAAAGTATCCTATTTTATGCCCAGGATAATAAGGTATAATTATACCAAGTTTCATCGAAATCGGACCGTTAGTTTTCACGTGATGCCTGAACATACAGACAGACAGACAAAAATTTTTTTAATCACATATTTGGGTTTGGTATCGATCCAGTAACACCCCCTGCTATTTATTTTTTCAATATTTTCAATGTACAGAATTGACCCTTCTACAGATTTATTATATGTATAGATTATAATATGATCCATAATGTGAACATCGTGGTGCCTATTTAATAATTATCATATGGCATAGTAAATAATTTATAGAGATCAGAATAAATTTTAGAAAAGTAATTAATTATTAGAAATCTTTATCCAGATACTTTTAAGTTTAAGAGGCTATATGGTTTATAAGATTAATATCATATATTTTGTTTTGTTTCAGAGAAAATGTACATAGGAACCTTGCCGCTTGTGGTTTGGACGCTAATCGTCACAACAACCAATGTAAGTAAATAATTGTACAGTTACAGTTGAACAGCTAGTTTTAGACAGTAGAGTTCGTCTTGGCAATTGTTAATTCAATATAAAAGAAGTAATCTATATTTTTGCATTTTTATTTAATAATAATTTTTGGATTGAAATGTTCTTTTTTGCCCTTGTAGCATAATGCATTACTATAAATACATATATATATTAAAATATGGAAATTATATGAATAATATAAACAATATAAACTGTACACTCTACAGGCACGGGCGTGACTAGCCTTTTGTGCCATGCTGGTGGGAAACGATTTTTTTGTGTTGGTTTCTTTGGTTGCTCTGTCCTTTGGTTGTATATACGCTTATCTTGTCAAAGAATAGTTAGAGTTTTTTTTTAATTGAAATTTCCGTTTGAAGAAAAAAGTTTAATAGCTTTTAGTGTAAGTTTAATTAACTCTATTCTATTTTCCAATACAGGTAGCGACGCAAAGCCAGTATGGAATAGGTTTAGGAATAAAAAGAGAAGTATTTTTCTTAAATTTAGAAGACGGTTACTTTGGCTGTCAAGTTAACGAATCTACACAATTATTGCAATTATACGAATTATCCAAATTATGCGACGGTGTGCCAGATTGTTATAAGGCATCCGATGAATTACGAACAGATTTAAAATGTTCAGGTATGTATTGACAAGACAATGTTTTTAGTAATTGGAATATATCTGTGATTCTTATTAACAGTTTCTTAATTCTAAACTAATTTTAGTTACAAATAAAAAGTTTCATCTTATTAGAAAGCTTCTTTGATTGATTTTTATCAATTTAAAAAACTATACTGATTCGCTTTTCCTTGTATGACTCCTATTTTTGTTTCTTTTTCCCGATATAACCGGGGCAGAAGGAGTTAGTTGTAGAGAGTAAACAAAATTTCTTAAATGGCTCTCACACTATTTTTTTTATATAATCGTTTAATACTTTATTCAGATGATTGTACCAAAGAAGACGGTGCGCGTTGTATAAATGGAGCTTGTCTAAACGGAGTTTGTTACTGTAACGACGGGTTTGGTGGTTGTAACTGTCAAGAACCTGGTAAGTAAATAAAAACTAACCAATACAATTTTTTTTGTTGTTCCAAATGAATAGGGTGTAGTGTGTACTTATGATTTTATTCAGTTATATTAGATGTAGTTCCTAAAACGCATTTGTGAGTTTTAATGCATCGTATGTATCGCGAATGTTATTCCTCACT
Organism: Colias croceus; assembly: GCF_905220415.1. NCBI lineage: Eukaryota > Metazoa > Arthropoda > Insecta > Lepidoptera > Pieridae > Colias > Colias croceus. The sequence continues at coordinate 6,873,863 of NC_059540.1, read as the reverse complement.
CACATAATTTTTGATTACGGAATATTTAAGATGGCAATTTCGTAGGTATATTCGAAATTGCAGTAGGTATTCCAAATGTGCTTATTCATTGAAATATTGTAAGGGAATTACTACTATTGTCTATTATGTTAATTAATTAGACCTAATCTTCTTTATAATTAAGAAAAAATGTTGAACAGATACATGGTAATTAATATTTTCTTACTTTCAGATGTAAATGAATGCAAAGACAGACCATGCGACGTATTCGCTCACTGTACAAACACCGTAGGCAGCTTTCAGTGCTCATGTTTCCCAGGTTATGTAGGCGATGGTTTCACTTGTAAAGGTAATAATATTATTTTAAACGTAAATCTAAACCACTTTTAAATTATTAGAACTAAATTATTTAAAGGCTAAAATAATCATATTATCGGTTCACCTAGTTGCACGTTCTGCAGTCACAAACCCCAAAAAATGCAGGTGATTTGAGATTTTGTTTTTTTTTCTGGAGAATTTGTAATATACTTAATTAGTTAATTGTAATTAATTTTTGTTCCATCGAAAATTATCTAAATTTTTCTCTACAAATGTTCTGATTTGATTGAACAGAGATTTCTCAGTAAATTTAAAATTCACTAATATTAATACAACATTGGTAGATATCAACGAATGTGAAGATCCAGCCATAGCATCTAGGTGTGTGGAAAATGCAGAATGTTGCAATCTTCCCGCACATTTCATATGCAAGTGTAACCGAGGCTTCGAGGGCGACGGCGAAGAGGAATGTCGAGGTAAGATAATTAAACTTTAATTATTGAGATGAATTATAAAATTATTTAATATTTTGCTAAATTCTGAGAAATGTTTATCCTGTTTTAAAAAAATATAAAGTATTCCCTTTTGACAGTGTGAATTACGAAGATTTTCTATATCTGTAATTTTGTGTATGTAATAATCAAGAAAATGTGAAAGAAAGTAAGGAATTTAAAATCAACCAAAATATTATAATTATTATGTTTTTTTTAGATATTGATGAATGTAGAAGGCCTGGCGCTTGCGGTGCGAATGCTGTATGCCAAAACTACCCTGGAAACTATACGTGTGCTTGTCAAGCGGGATACACGGGAAATCCATTTGATGGAGTAAGTTTTTTAAAAGTACCACTATGCTCTATATTAGAAACCGCCATACTTTTTTGGTTGTTTCTGTTATTCTATGTACTTAAACTACATTTAAAAATTTACCTTAGTTGGCTTGATTGAGTATTAACGATGCTGTTATTAGCGTTTTGATTATTTGATATTTGGTTCTGAATTAAGTAGTTAAATGCATATTCAAAGTTTTTTCAGAAAGTTGTATTGATTCTGTGTATGTATTGAATTAAATCCAACATAGTCTGATAACAGTATCACATAAAACGTGTAACATGAAATTTCGATTTTAGTGTGTAGACGTGGACGAATGTACGAACAAGGATGCATGTGGCGTTGGAGCAGTATGTCGGAATCTAGCGGGTGGCTACGAGTGCAGCTGTCTACCAGGACATGAAGGAGATCCACGTGTTGGTTGCCACGACCGCGACGCGTGCGCACGCAACCCGTGCGGACGCAACGCCCTGTGCGAAAACCTGCCCGGAAACCACCGCTGCCTCTGCCCAGACGGTTACCAAGGCGACCCCAACGTCCAGTGCGTCGGTGAGTCACAAACCCAATCTCAACATTCTCTGTCCGGTTTTAATGCTTTCTAATCTTTACAACGGCCCAACAAGCCGACCGCCCCGCCGCTGTGACGCGCGGTGGCTCACGCTTCTACTAACTTAACCCTAAACGTTTACCAATAACACTCTTGACGTCGATCTATTTCGGGCTCTCTACGTTTTATGTTTCAGAACTTCTGTTGCGGTACGATCTTTTCGTCTCTCATTTATACAGGTCATACAAATTAGTCATACTCTTCTTCAAATTTAGATCTCATCTTCTTTACCGAGTCATTCTATCCTTGGAAATCTGGGCTCCTGCCATTTCTTCTTCGTAGTGGCTGTCGTCGTTTCTTTGACGTACGTATGTAATTTATGTTTAGACGAAAATGGAACGAAATAATGAGATATGAGTTGTTTGTTAAACCAGACGTGGATGAGTGTAAAAGTAGTGAAGCGGTATGTGGAGCGCACGCTACTTGTACGAATACGTTGGGTAGCTTCGTGTGCACCTGCCTGCCCGACTACACTGGAGACGCGCGCGTGTCGGATGGCTGCCGAGATGTTGACGAATGCAAAATATTAGAACGCCCGTGTGGATCGCACGCGATATGTGAAAATGCTTCTCCTGGATATAACTGTATTTGTCCTCAAGGATATAGAGCTAAGCCAGACGCTCAAGTTGCGTGTGAACAGGTAAAGTAAAATATAAAAAAAAAAATGTTTCTTTTCAACTGTTCAAAATTCCTAACGCTATGTTATATTGCAGATCGATGTAAATACTCTGTGCAAATCTAACTTCGATTGTACAAATAATGCTGAATGCATAGAAGATCAATGTTTTTGCAAAAATGGATTTGAGCCAAAGGGATCGATTTGTACAGATATCGACGAGTGTGTAGACGGATCGACATGTGGAGAGAATGCAGTTTGTATTAACTCTATAGGGAGCTTTTCTTGCCAATGTGCAAGAGGATTTATCGGCTCTCCACCTCAATTGAAATGTCGCGCTCCATGTGAAGATATCAAATGTGGTGAACATTCCTATTGCAAGTCTGATGGAATCGATGCTTATTGTGTATGTGACGATGGCTGGAATTTTGATCCGAACGATATATCTGCCGGTTGTGTGGATATTGATGAGTGTGATACTGCTAATGGAGTACCTTCCCATTGTGGTAGTAATGCAGCCTGCTCTAACACTTTGGGAAGTTTCGTATGCCACTGTCCGGAAGGATTTACTGGTGATGCATTTAAAAATTGCTTTGACATAGATGAATGTGAAACAGATGGAGCTTGTGGTTCTGGAGCAGAATGTTTAAACGAAAAAGGGTCATATAACTGTGTCTGTCCTGAGGGAACGATCGCAGATCCTGATCCTCGTGTAAAATGTTCAGAAATTCTTACATGCAATAATAATGATGATTGTCCCGGAAATGGCCTATGTGATGGAAACAAGAAATGCGTCTGTCCCGAACCCAATGTTGGAAATGAATGTCGTCGTAAGTATTTTGAATATATTTTTAATTTAATAAGATTATGATGTTAATTTTGATAGACCAGAAGCAGTTTTTAATTATCGATAAATCTCTTTTACAGATCCATGTGAAGCTTTGCATTGTGGAAGCAATTCAGAGTGCCTTTTAAATGAACAAACAGCGCAATGCACTTGCCGTAACGGATTTACAGGTGACCCTACATCGCCCAGTGGTTGTTTGGATATAAATGAATGTGAAACAAATCCTTGTGCCAACGGAGCTGTTTGTAAAAATTTACCAGGCCACTTCCAATGCGAATGCCCAAGTCAGTTCAAAGGAGATCCATACATAGAAGGTTGTTTTGTAAGCAAGCAAACCACTGAATGCAGTTCTACGAATCCGTGTCCTCAGGGAGAACAATGCGTGCTACATGATAATGAGAATGTATGCATTTGTAGCCAAGGATTTATGCGAAATTTAGAAACTGGCGTATGTGAAGATATTAATGAATGTACCCAGCATGGACGAATACCTTGTGGATTAAATGCTATTTGTAAAAATTTACCAGGCAGCTATGAATGTAAATGTCCACCTGAATATAGCGGTAATCCATATAATTTGTGTGAATATTGTACCGATATCTCATGTCAATGTCAACCACCATACAAGATTGTTGATGGCAATTGTGTTCTGTCCGGATGCACGAAAGATAAGAAATGTGGAAAAGGAGCTGAATGTATTGTAATATCAGAAACTGTTAGTTATTGCGCTTGTCCTGCTGGATTTGTGCAAACTGCTGCTGGTGCTTGTGAAGATATAAATGAATGTACTTTAGATCAACCAGCTTGTGGATTTGGCGCCGAATGCGTTAATACAGTGGGCTCTTTCATATGTAAATGCCCTCCTGGATATGGAACAGATCCCGTTTCAGGACATTGTAGTTTGAATCAGAAACGATGTATCAGTGATAGCGATTGCTTTGCTAATGAAAAATGTGTTCAACCTGGGAACTGTGTGTGCCCACCACCATTTTATCTAGACATTACCGATGGACAAAAATGTAAAAGCCCTTGCGAGAGGTTCATATGTGGTATAAATGCTAAATGTACTCCAAGTGATCCACCTAGATGTATGTGTATGCCTGGCTTTGAAGGAGACCCGTATACAGGTTGTACGAATAGGAATGAGTGTCATAGTGCTCCATGTGCATATGGTGCAATTTGTAATGATGAGCAAGGTGGTTATAAATGTATTTGTCCACAATCTATGGTTGGAGATCCATACAAAACTGGATGTAAGTATAATATTATATGTCAAAAGATGTTTTATATTCACTTTATATTACAATGTACTATTATGAACTACTTCTACTATTATTTGCTAATTTAAAATAATTATTTTTTAGGTTTCGCTCAGGACGAACCTTCGCAAAAGTTACTGTGCAGCAAAAATAATCAGTGTCCAAATAATCAAGCTTGCCTTAATCGTACTTGTGTCTCACCTTGCCTAAGTGTATCATGTGGGCCAAATGCTTTTTGTGAAGTAGAAAATCATGCAGCTTGGTGTCGCTGCAATCCGGGATATACCAAACCGGAAGGTGGAAAATGTATTTCTGGTAAATATTATATTATTTATTTTAATTATTTATTCTAAAACGTGCCTCAAATGTCATTTCTAATTTTTAATTTCAAATTTTTAGGTTGTGATAACTACTCGTGTGCATCTGGGGCACATTGTATAATCTCTAAAACTGGCCCAACGTGTGTGTGTCCGGAGGGCATGGTGGGGAACCCATTTCCCGGAGGGGTTTGTAGAAGAGACTTATGCGGAGCTGGCATGCCTTGTGAAGAACCCATGTCCTGTGTTGCGGGTAGATGTCGTCAGCGTTGCGAAGATGTGGTCTGTGGCATAGGCGCAAGCTGCAACGAAGAAACTGGGAGATGTGTTTGTAACGCATTCTTTGTTGGAAATCCTGACCTACTGTGTATGCCTCGTAAGTATAATATTAATTCAATTTTATTAAAATGAAAGTTTAATTTTTTTCATTCCATTTTCTATTTGGTGTTTTTCTTTTTCTATATTTTAACCTATTTTTCAGCTGTTGCACCGCCTACTTGTGAACCTGGATGTGCCAATAATGCACATTGTGTTTATGGTCAAACAAACGTTTGCAAATGTGATAAAGGTTACACTGGTAATCCGTATAAGAATTGTCTTCCACGAAGACAGATTACTTGTGCCAAAGCCTCATGTGGAGTGAATGCAGTTTGTCAACAGACTCGATCACATGTGGAATGTCTTTGCCCGCCTGGATATATTGGCAATCCAAATTTACAATGTATTGATATAGACGAATGTAACTCGAGGCCTTGTGGTGAAAACGCAATTTGTATTAATACACCCGGAAGTTTTAGTTGTATTTGCAAAAGTCGATTTATCGGCAATCCATACGAGTTGTGCACACAAGTATCTATTTCGAAATGCATTGATGGTACTGTCTGTACTTGTTCCCATAATAATACGTGTCCAGAAGGATATTTTTGTGAAAAATCGAAATGTATTGACGCTTGTCGTTCTATGATGTGTGGACCTAAAACAATATGCGCAGAAGGAAAATGTGAATGTCTTCCAGGCCATGTCGGAGAGCCTAATGATCTACTAAAAGGTTGCAGCATTGATAAAAATTGTTTAACTGATGGGGATTGCAGAGATACTGAAATATGTTTCCAAATAGGCAAAGATACAAGGAGATGTTTAGATGCTTGCAGTAAATTGCAGTGTGGTCCTAATTCCATTTGCGTCAGTTCTAATCATCACGCCCATTGTATATGTGCAGAGGGTTTTATTGGAAAGCCTAATGACGTTAAAATTGGTTGCCAGCTGCAACAACCTGAACCCAATGAGGTGGAATGTAATGTAGATAGTGATTGTGCAGAGCCACAGATTTGTGTATCAGTGGATGGATCAACTAAAAGATGTCTTGATTTGTGTTCGACTATCATTTGTAGTCCTAATGAAATATGCAAAGTTGTAGATAATAGTGCTCGATGCGATTGCAAGGACGGCTATTTATGGAATCCTTTAAGTTCAATTTGTGAACAGCCAACAACATCAGACTGTAAGAGTAACTTAGATTGTGACAGTGATAAATCTTGTCAAAAAGATATACTAGGCGTTCAAAAATGTTTGGATAATTGTAAAACATTTACATGCCCCCAGAACTCAAAATGTATAACAAAGGATCATAAAAGTCAATGCGAATGCTTAAAAGGTTTTGTTGGAAATCCCAATGATCGAGATGGATGTGCACCTATAGATGAAAATCAATGTTCAAATGATGCTCAATGTAGGGAAAGCGAAGTTTGTAGAAATATTGGCAATTTAAAAAAATGTGTGCCAGCTTGTAACCAAGTAGTTTGCGGACCCAATGCTTTGTGCGTTACTAATAACCATGTGGCACAGTGTCAGTGTCCCGTTGGGCCTTATACTGGGGATCCTAATGACTTAGCCACTGGATGTAAATTAGTTCCATGTGTATACAATATAGATTGCATGCCACATCAATTATGCAATCGAATGACTCATACATGCATTGACGTTTGTCGAGACGATTCCTGTGGTGATAACGCAGTATGTGTTCCTGAAAATCATAAATTTACATGTCGGTGTCCTGTTGGATTCCAGCCGGATCCGATTGCAGAAGTTAATTGTAAAAGAGTTGATATATGCAAACCTAATCCTTGTCACCCAACTGCTTTATGTGAGCCCTCAGGCAGATCGTTTATTTGTAAATGCCCTGAAGGTTTAGTAGGAGACCCGAAGGAAGAAGGATGTAGAACACGGAGTGAATGTCTGAATGGGGACAATGACTGTCCAGCGGATACTGTTTGTGTCAGTGGCCAATGTACTAATCCATGTCAAAATGCTTGTGGCACTAATTCTTTGTGTAGAATTGTTAATAGAAAGGCTGTATGTCTATGTTCCGAAGGCTATGAATTAATAAAAGGAATAAATGCATGTAAGAAGAAGTTAGTGAAATGTGTCAGTGACAATGACTGTGCAGGAGATATTTGTTATAACCAACAATGTTTTGCAGCTTGTAAAAATTCTACTCAATGTGACCATGGAGACATTTGTATTAAAAATTTATGCACAAAACAATGTTCCAAACATACCCAATGCAGTATTGGAGAGGCATGCATTGGAAGTCAATGCTTAATAGGCTGCCGAAATAACGAAGATTGTCCAACCGAAGAAGCTTGTGTAAATAACAAATGTACAAATCCTTGCATTGGTACAAAAATTTGTGGTCCTAATGCTATTTGTTCTAGAAATCAGCATGAAACTATATGTGAGTGCCCCCTTGGATTCGAGGGAACACCCACGGCTCAACAAGGGTGTGTTCGAAAACCAAGTTCATGTTCAAAAACTTTGGATTGTCCACCAGATCACATGTGCATTGCTCATTTATGTCAAGTGCCATGCCAAGTCAATTCTGACTGTGCAATAGGAGAAACTTGTAATGATAACAAATGTCACAAAATTTGTCATTCCAGTAGCAATTGTTTACACGGTGAACACTGTAGCTCTGGATTATGTATTGTTGGCTGTAAAAGTAATTCTGACTGCTTGAATAATCAAATGTGTAGAGAAACAAAATGTCAATGTTTACCTGGCTTTGAAATGACACAGGATGAATGCATAAATATTAATGAATGTATGAAAAATCCATGTCACCCAACAGCACAATGTATAGATGCTATTGGATCTTTTAAATGTGTTTGTCCCAGTGGGGCCATAGGAGATCCATACAAAACTGGTTGTTTGATGCCAAATCAATGTAGACGTGATAATCAGTGTGAGGATTCACTTGTGTGCTTACGTGGAAAATGTACAAATCCTTGTGAAAAAGATGATCCGTGTGGGACGAATGCTCTTTGTGTTGTTAAAAAACACAAAGTTACTTGTTCATGCGAGAAAGGTCACATAGGAAATCCGTTTGACAAAAAAGTCGGATGTTTCAAAGTCGAATGTATTGAGGATTCTGAATGTCCAAACGATAAGTTCTGTCGTCAGGATACTAATAAATGTTCTGGTAAGTTTATTTTAATATTTTTTCAGTGAAACTCATGTAACATCTTACTAATACTATCGTACTTAGTTATCATGAGATTGTATCAAATATTTTCAATTTTAGTCACTTCCATTTTTCTTACATAAAGATCTATAATTAAAGAAATTGATATATAAATGTTTATTAAAGTTATCTTATTACAAAATTTTATTTTTGACGTATGTATTAAGAATTGCAGAAATTGCTTATATAGCTATTAGTTACAATGGTATATATGTATTTATTATATTTAATCATACCAATTTACGTATTTTAACATCTTATTATTTTTTATTTTACAGACCAATGCGATGAAACTGTCTGTCAAGGTGGAAATTGTAAAATCATAAACCATCGTGCATCATGCATGTGTTCACCTGGATTCGAACTTATAAGTAATAGATGTGATGATATCAACGAATGCCTATTACACCCATGCCCATTAAATTCAGTTTGTGAAAATACACCTGGATCATTTATTTGCAATTGTGTGAATGGAACAATACACGATATAAGTACCAATCATTGCAAACGGCCAGGAGACTGTTTTTCTGATGATGACTGTTCTGAAATAACAAAATGTATAGAAAATCAATGTGTTAATCCCTGTGATAAATCACCTTGTGCTGCAAATACAGATTGCTATGTGTCCAAGCACGAACCAGTTTGCGAATGTCAATCGGGAAGTCACGGTGATCCATACAAAGGATGCGTTAAATTTGAATGTATAAAGGATTCTGATTGTCCATCTGAAGAAGCTTGTGTTAATAATAAATGCAGAAATTCATGCAACATCCCACGCGCGTGTGGAAGAAACGCTAATTGTTTATCTAGAAATCATATTGGTCATTGTTACTGTGCTTCTGGATTTACGGGTGATCCTGTATTAGGATGTGTACCAGTTCAATACTGTAGTGATGATAGTAGATGTTCTTCTGGAACTAAATGTATCGACAATTTATGTCTTGGTGAGTAATTATTGAGATAACGGTGTTAATATATGAATGATACATTTTTCTATTGAATGTATTAATTATTATTTTTTTATATTTTAGGTGTCTGCAAAAATTCACGAGACTGCTTAAATGACCAAATCTGTATTAAAGATACTTGCAGACTAATGTGCACTTCAAATAATACGTGTCCCGAATCTTATTATTGTTCAAATAGAATATGTATCAAAGAAATAGAATGTTCAAGTAACGAAGATTGTGCTGATGATGAACAGTGTACTGAAGATAAAAATGGAAAACCTCAATGTATTAAACTTTGTAAAAATCAACCATGCGGAAGAAATGCTATTTGTACTGCTGCTTCTCACAAAACAACTTGCTCTTGTAGAGAAGGATTTTTCGGTGATGCGGTTCAAGGATGTAAAAAGATAGAATGTAATACAGATAATGACTGCTCTAACGACAAATTTTGTGATAAGAATATGTGTAAAATTGCATGCTTAGCGCGAAACCACTGTGGACAAGATACAATATGCTCATCTGAAAATCACCAAGCTGTTTGTTACTGTCAACCCGGTTATACGGGCGACCCATCAAAAAGCTGTAAAAAAATCAACTACTGTGAATCAAATCCTTGTAGCGATGGAGCAGAGTGTAAAAATTCAAGAAGCGGTGCTCTTTGCTCTTGTCCTGAAGGCACAGTAGGAGATCCTTATAAAAAAGGATGTCAAAAAGGATCGGAATGTCGTTTTAATAGAGATTGTCCAACAGTTGCACGCTGCACAATAACCGATGGTATAAGGAAATGCACAGGTAAAAACAATTTCGTCATATATGCATATACAGTGCTCCTTTGCATTTTCATTTATGAATATTGTATTAATTATCTTTTTGTAGATGCCTGTGATAACGTGAAATGTGGGCTGAATACGGATTGTGTAGCTGCTAGACACACGGGACAGTGTAAATGTAAGCCAGGTTTTATCGGTAATCCAGCTAGTGAAAAAGGTTGCCGACCCCAAGAAATCACTTGTACTAAAAAAGAAGATTGTTCCGAAAACCAATACTGCCACAATCAAATTTGCAAAGGTAATTTCAATTATGATTACGATATTTTTTTATTTATACGAAAGTCTACTATATTTAATATCTTTTGATTTATTTCAAGGTCTATGTATCCAAGATGAAGAGTGTGGATCTGCAGAAAAGTGTGTGAATGGACAATGTTTAGATTTATGTAAAATGGAAAAGACTTGTGGCTTAAATGCAATTTGTCGTACTGAAAATCACATCGTTCAATGTAGTTGCCCATACAGATTTACAGGAAATCAAGACGTTGAATGTGTCAGAAGTAAGTATAAGAATTTTAGGAAATATATTTGATATTTCGTTTTATAGCTTTCAAATGCTTTTAAATGAGAAATTTTTAAAGAATAGAAAAAATGCCCGTGGCAAGTAGAAATACTCGAATTTCGCCTCATGATCGATTTTTTTCTATTGTTAAAAATTTATCAATACAATATGATTAAGTATTAAAAACTTAAATATGGTATTTTTTGTACTTCTTTAGTTCCAAGGCTGTGTGGTGGCTCTGGAGAATGTGAAGATAATCATGTATGTCAGGACTCCATGTGCCTACCAAACTGTAACAATGACGAGGACTGTGCTCAAAACGAACGATGTTCTAAAGGAGCTTGTTTGTGTAAGAACTAAATAATGTCATATTATTTTACTTCATCTCTATTGTCATTTTTTATAATAATATCCCTTGAAACATCCAGTAATAAGCTATGAGGTTTTTCCATTATTAAATCGCTTACATAATGCTTTTATTAATTTAATTTCTTATTTATTTTAGTAACTTGCCGTGTGGATAACGATTGTTTCCTTGGGCACATATGTTTAGGAAATAGTTGCCACTATGGTTGTCGGCACGATGACGATTGCGGACCTGATGAATTCTGTAGAAATAATTATTGCCGAAACCCGTGTGCGGAAACCGTTAATCCTTGTGGACCGAACGCCCTGTGTACTGTAGTAGATCGAAAAGCATCTTGTTCTTGCTTCGACGGCCTGATTCCGAATCCGACTCCAAACGTCGGCTGCGTAAGGGCGCCATCACCTACTTGCACAATGCATACCGACTGTGCGTCTGGATGGAGATGTGAGGACGATCGGTGTAGACCTGCCTGTACTCCTGATGGGGCCGACTGTCTACAGGGAGAACGTTGTGATCTAGGCGTATGCCGGTTCGCTTGTAACTCTGATGAGCACTGTTCCGATGGTGAAATATGTGACGGCCGATTCTGTGTTACTGGTTGCAAATCCAACTCGCATTGTTCGACTGATAAAGCGTGTATATCTGGACAATGTGTTAATCCATGCACACAACCGGCTTCGTGTGGAGCCAATGCACTATGTTTAACGAAAGACCATGAACCAGTCTGCAGTTGTCCCAATTCTTTAGCGGGTGACCCGAAAGTAGCTTGTCGTAGAATATCTGTACCTTGTAATAAGGATAAAACTTGCTCTGAAGGCTTCAATTGCTATGGAGACACATGTTATCCCTCCTGTAGAAGGTATTACATTATTTTTAACTTATTAATTAAAAAATTATAAATTGATATTATTTTTTATGTGTTAACTAATTTGTTTCGTTTGTTATTTTTAGTGATGGCGTTTGCATGTCTAATGAAAAATGTATACGCGGCATTTGTAGAGTTGTATGCAATAGTGATGATGTATGTAATGAGGGTCATATTTGTGAAAATAGAATTTGTAAACAGGGATGTCGCCATGATAACGCTTGCAGTGATGATCATTCTTGTATTAATGGACAATGTAAAGGTATGGTAGTATTTAATAGATGATTACAATAATACAATGAAAACAATGATTAAAATTTATATTATATTGAAGTCTGCAATATAATTAAAAATACATTTTATTTCCAGACCCGTGTAAAGAAAACAATAGTTGTGGTATTTGTGCAGATTGCAAAGTAATTAACCACAGAGCTACATGTAGTTGTTCCAGTAATTACACTGGTAATCCTTTGGTAGAATGTAAGAGAAAGCAATTGCAATGCGATGGATTCTGCCCATGCGATGATAGTGGCTATTGTATAGCTTTATGTGACAACAATTCTGATTGCGATTGTGGTGAAAAATGTTACAACGGAGGTTGTAGAGTCATGTGCTCGGCTCGAAATAAATGCCCGCAAAGGCAAATCTGTTCTCAAGAAGTTTGTTTGCCAGGGTGTAACAGTAACAGAGATTGTGGCGAAGATATGATATGCTCCTCAAAACAATGTGTTCCTGTTTGTCGGGAAAATTCTTGCGGAAAAAATGCTGTGTGCATATCAACTCGACACCGCCCTGTGTGCAGTTGTCCAAGTGGATATTCTGGTGATCCTATTAAAGAATGTAAATCCTACGAATGTTCTAATAATGATGACTGTGCTTTAGACGAGGAGTGCAATACAGAGGGTAAATGTAGAAATGTTTGTTTAAACGCATGTGGAATAAATGCAATATGCAGATCTGTAAACAGAAGCCCACAATGTTCTTGCCCTCCGAATTTCATTGGTAATCCGAAACAGGAATGTTCGAAACCTACATCAGGATCCTGTTCAAGAAATCCATGTGGAGTAAACGCTCGTTGTAGAGATATGGATGATGGTAATTATGAGTGTACTTGCCCTCCTGGATGTGCAGGCAATCCTCAGCACCAATGTTTCTGTGGAACTATGGCGCCGTGCGCTAACAAAGTGTGTGGTACAAATGCACAATGTAGAATTGGCCAAAATAGGGAAACCCAATGTTATTGCCCTCGGAACTATCCAAACGGAGATCCAAATATTGAATGTATGTATCATTAAAAAGTAACAAAACAGTTACAAGCGTCGACTTTTGTATTAAAAAAATGTTTTCAATATTTTTAGGTACCCAAGAACGTAGCGTTGTTGATTGTCGAACAACTGGGTGTGGTACTAATGGCGAATGCCTAAGAGAAGGTGCTGAGTTTGTTTGTCGTTGTGTTCCCGGCACGGAAGGTCAAGCTGATATTGAATGTCATACTAGTGAGTAATTTATAAAAACTAATAATCATTCACTTGTAAAAATGCACGACCTATTTGAGGAGTAAATGTTATAATTTTCCATATAAATTTAATATCCCATATCGTCGTGAGAAATATGAACGAAGTTATCATATCAAGGCATAGTTAAATCTAAATAGCTATGAAAAGATGCAAGAAACAATGAAATAACTAATAAGAGAGAGTTTTCACTATGCGCTAAGAGGCAAAGAAGATAGTTTTTAAGCATAATTTGGCATGAGACAAATATCAGCTATTGAGTGCAGTCATTAATTTCATCAACATTAAAAATAAACAAAACTAATTATGGTTTCATTTTACTAGTTATTGGGAATTTTATAAAATGACATTTTTTTTATTTTCACTGCCTCGATGGGTTCAACTCTCTGTTTTTTCATATTCTTTCAAAAATTGTAAGATATTATGTTTTTTGCAAAAGTATACCGAATTATTCTACTTTTGTAATATATGTAAAAAGCTGGTTCCGTGTATAAATATATAATTTAAAAAACACTAGGTCACATTTTAATGATGATATTAGTGGAAGCATTCTCACCATTCGTGCTTGATTACAGTCAGTAACATTTTGTTCGGCTTCATGTACATATCGCTTTATTATAATAATAATATACCTACCGTTATATATTTCTGGTCATAAACTATCAGTTTCAAAAAGCATGCACTGTCTCGTGAGAAAGTTTCCTCTTCGCGGCTGAAGGGACCGCTCTTTCGACTCTGCTTTCTTCTTTCACATCTTCCTAGGTATCGAATGCACGAGCGACAAGGACTGCCCCGTGGACAAGGCGTGCTTGAGCCTGCACTGCGTGGACCCGTGCACGGTGCGCGGCGTGTGCGGCGAGGACGCGTTGTGTGCCTCCGTGCTGCACCGCGCGCACTGCTCGTGCCCGCAGTGCTACGTGGGCGACCCCAGACAGGCCTGTCGGCTGGACCCCACTTGCAAACCGTCCACTGATTTCAATAACACTTTCACGTGCTCCGAAACTAAACCATGTCCACCTAAATTAGCATGCGATCTCGATACAAATATATGTAGAAATCCGTGCCTGGACTATCATAGCTGCCGACCGAATCAAAAGTGTGAAGTTCGCAATCATCAACCGGTGTGCGTTTGTCGAAATGGTTTCGCATTGAACGAAAGAGGCGAATTGACTTGTGCTCCCGAACACGCAGAGTGTACTAGGGATGAACAGTGCCCATCGAATGCGGTCTGTAGAGAAACGAAATGCATGAATCCATGTTTAGCAGCACGAGAACCTATGTGTCCCAAAGGAAAACAATGTGAAGTAGTGGAGCATCGCGTCATGTGCGTGTGCCTCAAAGATTGTCACGCGACAGTATCTATTTGTTTAAGAGACAATGGATGTCCACAAAATTTAGCCTGCCGAGATTTTCAATGTAAAGATCCATGCAAAGATGCATGCGGTGATGCTCCTTGTTCAGTGGAAGATCATCACCCAGTTTGCAAGTTTTGCCCGTATGGATTCATACATGATGAAAAACACGGCTGCATTAAAGGTAAATTGTTCTGAAAACACTAGGATATGAAAGTATTTAGTCATATTATTATCTATTTTAGTCTTTGAATGAGTCTTAATAATTTTTTTCTTCATATTCCAGGAAATATTGATCGTATCTACCCTTCACGCAGTTCTTACCTTTTTTCTTCTTTTCTAGCTTATTTGTATGTCTTTCAGCAAAATAAACTCCTTATGATAAGGTAGTTTTCAGCATGTTATAATTTATGAATGTAAAGAGATTGTTGTATTAACCCTTGGTGTTGGTATGCTTAGAGGACTTTTAATGCAATAATATAAGTAATATTTCTAATGCTTTTGCAAGTATAAACAATGCAGCCCATCTGCCACGAGACAGAGCTTGCAATGTTTTAACATAATGCTTCTAACTGTAAAACTATTATAATTATCTATGTATTATCTTATAGAAAGTATTGTAGATAGCGCCTTCTAGAGTTTGATATACATCTTAAGACTGAGAATGATTTTTTTTTATAAAGAGTGCAGTTGTTTTTGCGTTAAAATTACTGTCTAGTGTTCATAGAGATTGCTCGCCGTGAAATAAAGTCGAACAAAAAAGTGTCATTATTCTGTTTTATTGATCATTCTAAGCAACGTCATATTTACGAAATTAATGCGCAAAACGAATTCATTGCAATACAGTTTCCGTAATAGATACTTATTTTGATGATAATATCTCGTTGTGTCTACGTTAAAGTATTATTATTTCAAGTTAGTATTGAAACAATTATGTTTCGTAAGAGTAGATGCTTATTGTGTATTTCGTCACAGCTTTAGGATGCAGTGCGCATGAGCAATGCGCGTCCGGGCAAGCTTGTATCGAGGGCCGGTGCTCGGACCCGTGCGCCCGGGGCGGCCCGTGCGCGGCCGGACATCACTGCGCGGTTGTTGATCATCAACCTGTTTGTTCCAAAGGTAAATATATAATAAAGAGCGAGTGTGCCAAGCACACGTATTAGAAGTGAAACTACTTCGGCAAGATTCAAAGATACCAAAATCGCCTTACTCCATGACGTGACGGTATTGCCATGACGCGACCTTGAAATTTTACTCTCAACGAACCTAAATAAGTTTCACTTCAATAAAATAAAACTTTCATGACATTTCTCACACACAGCACAATCTGATCCCATACTAAATTTTATGTAAAGCGGAGTTTTCAGATTTTAACTTAATAAATTAAAGCTTAAGCTAAAGTGTCAAAATTGTAACCATACATTTTTAACCTTAGAGCATTAAACCAACCGGAGTGGCCATTGGCAGGCGTTCCCCGCTCGCCAAAGGTTTGAGTACGCGTTACATACCTGTTATATAAAACTAGTTGACGCGCGCCCAACGCCATTTTGCTAATGTCAGTGAACGTGAAAAAACCGGAGCGAAATATGCCAAATTGAAGTGAATTTACGTGTAAGAAGTGGTCAGAAACGTGGAATGTAATTAAGGATAATGTTACTTTTCATCTGTAAGTACTTTTACATCAAAATATTGTGAAATATTGCAGCAAATTTGCAAAATACTGAAATATATTGTCAATGTAAAAGTGTTGCCACATAATGGTACTACATCCACTTTTGGGTAAATTTTAATGTACGTAGACTGTTTTAATATTTAATTATAACTTTTATCACCGTTCATATTTGTTATTATAGAGTAATAAAATTTAGCCAAAGAAACCATAAATAACGTGAAGTATAATTTGTATAAACTTTATGAATTAATGATAAATACCGTTTGCAAATTCATTTATTGTTTATCTCCAACACATGTTTTTCTTTAATATTTTTAACCGACTTCAAAAAAAAGGAGGAGGTTATCAATTCGGCCGGTATATTTTTTTTTTTTTTTTTTTTTTTTATGTATGTACACCGATTACTCCGAGGTTTCTGAACCGATTTACGTGATTCTTTTTTTGTTCGATGCAGGATGGTGTCGAATTGGTCCCATAAAAATTTTATTCGGCTAGGCCCAGTAGTTTTTATTTTATGAGCATTTTTGTCTGTACTCGATGACTTAATTGGAATGTAGCAAGTAACTTTGATTCACTTCCCGGTAACCGATTGAGCTGAAATTTTGTATAAGTGTGTAAATTGGATAGCGATGAAACATTATCATGACATAGAGCTGATTTGATGATGGAATCGGAAGGTGGCTATAGGAACTCAGTAATATATTGACTCAACTTTATCGAGTTTGGGCTCGTTTGATTCGTGTTGAAAATTACACTAAAAAGTATTAAATAAAATTAACTGCGTTAAAAACAACCGACTTCAAAAACGGAAAAGTAAAAAATAAAAAAGATTTGATATTATTAATTACTACATATTATTTAGATGTGCTATTTATTAAATAGGTTTGAAGTCGGTGCCAAACACTAAGCACTTAGTATTAAGCCCGTGCACCGACATCAAACCTATTTAATAAATAGCACATCTAAATAATATGTAGTAATTAATAATATCAAATCTTTTTTATTTTTTACTTTTCCGTTTTTGAAGTCGGTTGTTTTTAACGCAGTTAATTTTATATAATATACTAAGTTTAAGTTTGTATTTTATTAATTATAATGCAATTACTTACGTTCGTAACATGTACGTAAAAAGGCATTTTTAATTCGTTATTCTGGTATCACTGCATAAAAATTAGGGATGGGACGGTAAAAGAATAATATCGATATAAATATTATCCAGCCGTGGGAAATGACAGACTTTTTGACTATGAAAGAATTGCGCGTGTCGTCTCCAGTTGGTTTAATGCTCTAAGTTTTTAACACAATATTTTTTTTTGCAATCTACGTGACTCTTGATCAAATAATGTTTTTACAGTGTGCCAGTGTCAAACCTCATCTGACTGCGCGAGATATCCAAATACGAAATGTGATGGCTGCATCTGTATTCGTGGTAAGTAATTATTTTTAAAATAAAAAATCTTTTAGACGAAAGTTTTATGTTATAGAACAAAGCAGGCTGAATGTCCGGTGTTTTGTATACATTTCACTTAGTTCATAGACGTGAAGGTTAGTGCTGATTTACACAGGGTCAGTAACTGACTACAAATTCGAGGCAAATCAGTGCTGACCCGAAAAAAAACCCTGTGTAAACAGATTTGAAGTCAGTACAGAGGCTTGAAGTCTATGTAAACAGTTAACGGCGCCGAAATTCGGCGCCGCGACTGACTTGTCTACTGACCCTGTGTAAATCAACACTAACATCTAAATTTTGTAATATTTCACAGAAGATAAAGTATCCACAAATTGTGCTCATTGCCGACCAGGTGTACCATGTGATCCCTTCTCCGGCGCCTGTATGGAGAGTAAGTACTATAACTGTAAACGATCTCATTTAATGTATAATCTTACTAAGTATGCTAATTTTATAAAATAATATGTAAAAAATTTTACTTTCTTGATTTACTTACTCCTACTCATGCATTTTTTCATTTATGATAAATTACAGACTTCTACTATATAGCTAGCAAGTCTGTGTCTATCAATTAATATGTAAATAGCAAAACTAACTCCAAATGAACTGGTTATTGCTATAGTTTTCAAGGTACCATTTGTCCGATAAAACGCCACGAAGTACTGGCCATGATATCTCGGCAGACCCGGTTATACTATTTTTCTAAAAATCCTTATGAAGTCGGATTATGACAAAGAATTCTTGAAAATACTATAATAAACGTTACATTTTATTGTATGTATAAATTAGTTTGGGTGATTGGTGATTCGTATGATTATTTTATATTATAACATTGTAGTAAACTTCGGTGTAACTAACAGTACCTACTCTGTGTCCTATCATATTTTATATATTATATAAATTAAATTGTGCATTATATATATTTCTTCTCTTAGTTTTTGGAATGTAAATACAAAACTTTACTTTCCACAAAAACACTGCTATATAAAGTAGATGTGAATTATCTGCCTAGCATTCAAATACTATATTTTTAACACATTTCATAATCATTTCATTATATTTCTAATTTATTTATGTATGTAATGTTTCTGTTTGCTTATAGCCCTTGCTAGGACAAAATATAGTTGTTTATTATAGTAAGTGAATATTTTAATTAATTCGACATTTACTCTATTTCTATTAACAGATGCTCGGCCTTTACATGTCCCACTAACCGAAACAAACGCCGATACTACAACAATACAGTACACGATATCTGAATTGAATACTAACAATTATGACTCGACTATAATGACTACTAATACTATAACCGATAATGTTAATACACAAGCAACCGATACTTTAATAAATAAAGTGGATTCAACAATTATTCCTTTACAAATGAATTCGATTGTAACAGAATCAAATGTCGATATTGAAGAAATAACGTCTTCTTCTACACTGGTAACAGATAGCTTTACAATAAGTACATATTCTACAGATCAAACACGTGAAATTACTAGTGAAGGTATAGATACAAACACTCAAAAAGTTATAAATGTTGAAAATAAGAAAGAAGTCACCCCCATTGTATTTGAAAGCCAAGAACCAATAAAGATTGATAACACCACGTATTCTGAACAATCAACTTCGAGTACTAATAAACCATACTTAAAGCGCAATGAAACAAGCGGTACTCATAAGAGAATCAATGAAATTGTAAATACAAAGAATCAGGAGAATAGACGAAACTTACAAAATTCTTTTGAAGAGCATACAAATCTTAATAAAACTTCGTATCAGAATACAACTAGCCCATCTATTGCTTCAAGTTCGGTCAATTCAACTGCTACTACTATAAATTTCATGTCAACTATTACACCCCTGAATAATCTCAAAACAAATTTTAATGATTCTAATATAGGAACTACGGTGTCACACGAAAGAGGTGACCAAGCTATTGATATGCTAGAAACAACAACAGAAGAATATTCACCACAAGATTTATTAAGCACTACTGAATCTGTAGGTAGCTTCATAACTGGTCGTCAGAATTTGAATGAACCTAATTCCGAACAAAAGACTACTACAATCCATACTCATATGACTGTTAATGCCATAAATTCTTATCAGACGACTGGTAATGCTGATCAAGGAGACATTAGTTTTTCTCTCGATACGACCACGGAATCTGTAACTAGTGATATTACCTTACCTTCTACCAACTACATTGACTATGGTTATAAAACAACTGAAAAAACTTCAGAAACTTATACAGAAAGTAAAATAAGTACATTGAGTAACGAATTAACTTTTACCACTGAATTTGAAACTACCACCGGTAATCCAGAAGATCATACTACTTTATACCCAACAGCAACAAATAAATATGTAACAGGCAAAGATATTCAGAATACTATAAACGATGATTCCATAAGTGGTAAGACAACTATTAATCCAGAAATTAATAAAATAACCAATGAAATTAAAGACGTTACAACAGGAGATTTAACAAATTTGAATGAGTTTAGTACAGTGACAGAATCCTTTACAGAAAAAGTAAAATCTACAAAAACCTATTCTTCAAATTTAAGTAATAAGTTACATGGTATGTCTCCGTTTAACCAAGTAACCGACATGTATAATGAAAATAATGGTCTAATGACTTCTACAATGCAATCCAATGTAATCGACTTATCCACATCAACTTCCATTCAGGATAAAGAAAGTGAATTCAGTACATTTGCCATAAAAAGTAAGGATGTAACAAACCCATTAACAGAAAATACTAGTAAAATGAGTACAGAACCCAATACAATAATATATAGTACCAAAAAAAATGTCGCAGTGAATACTATATACTCCGAGGGACACTCTGATATGATTTCTACCACCGCTAATTACAACACAGGTGATACTTTTATCACTTCATCACAAGGTTTATCTACTGAACAAGAAGGGCTGTATAAAAATACAGTTACAACAACTGTAAATACAATAAGTGATAGCCAGACTACTGATGTTATTACTAGCAATAAAGATGAAATCAGAAATTTATCACAAGTTACAGAGATAATAGCTGAATTAAATGATACATTGGACTACACAACAGGCAACTTTGACCTTCATCTAAAATCTTCAACTTTGGATTATCAAAACACTGAGCTTCCAACAACCACCTTTGATAATATAATCGAAAGTGTCTCCAAATACACAACTAATTATGAGGGTGATATTACAGATTCTGAATCAATGTCTACGCAATCAACTACTGAGCTAGAAAATGAAAAGAAGACTACAGTATATTCTAGCATAAACATTGAAACAATAAATAGCGATAGTAAATATCACGCAGAGCCTACAGATGCATCTAGTCAAATTACCAGTATTCCAAAATATAGACCTGATGAAAATGAGTATGATCGAACGACAAAACGTAGTGAGATTAACCAGGAACCTGTCTCAATTCCGATATTTATGAATGCGGTAACACAGAGTGATTTGTATGAAAAGGTTAGTACAGATTATATTGATTCGAATACTTCAACAACATTCTCTGAAACTATTATGCATGATTCTCTAGATAATCTAGGGACTACTCCGGCTTATGTTTCTTTGGATACTACTGAGCCTGGTAAGAACTATGATACGGCAAATATCAATTTAACCGACTCAACACTGTCGATTGATATGATTTCAACAGTTGATAATTCAGGGAACTCTGGCTCCACATCTTTCACTATATCAACAATAAAAAATGAGACGGACTTTACGACGGAAGATTCAACTACAAACAAGTACAGTGCAAATACAGAAATTAACATACACCAATCTACAGAAATTCCTCCAGTAGATACGAGTAATATAAACAACAATAATAACGAATTAGGAACTACAAGTGATATAACTCAATATGGAAATGAGATAGATATTCAAACAACTTCAAATATATTAGAAAGTAGTGCCACAATATCTACTAACAATATTTTTAATACAGCTTCTACAAATGATGCTGATACTTATGATAAAGGCACCACGGAACAAGTTCAAACTGACATCACAACTGAGAAATATACAATAACTACACAAATTGACAAGGATTCAATACTTACTTCCTCTAGCAGCAATTTAGGTGATTTAAACACTGAGTCCACTTTGGGAACTGCTTTTGATCATACTTCTTATGATACTACGAACTTAGAAGCAACTGCTACAACTGAGAATGAAAATGAAAAATTGTCAACGGTAGACTTGATTGATATCGATACTAAAGGAAATATGTCAGAAGTAACACATGAGGGAGATTTGCATAAAACCACACCTACAGATATAAATAAGCCAAATAATTTAGATATCGAAGATACACATTCTACTGTTGCCATTAATGAAGATCAATTTATACATTCAGATTATAGAACAACTGAAAATGTTAAAATAGAAGATGAGGCAAGTTCTACAGAAGGACTAATTAGATCAACTACTAGGGAAGAAACGATAACGGAGATAACTTACGATTTTGAATCAACACATATTGAAGAATATAAAGAAACAACTCAATCTTCTCAGACTGAAAACCCTATGAAAAATTCAGAACAAGTAACAGATCCATCAACACCAGCTACTACTAGAAGCACGTTCTTTACAACGGAATATTCTACTCAAAATATATATTATACTCAATCTACGGATCACTCTATAAAAAATGATAAGGATACTACCGAAACTACTACAATGCCATTACAATCGATAAATGATAACAATTTAATATCCTCTACAATATTGAGTACGATAGAATCATACACTCAATTAGACAGTGCAAATGATCGCACTAGCCCTACGGAAACAACTACACTAACTCCACCTAATTTAAATTCCATTACTGTGAATGATGAAGATTTTACTTCGAGTACAATACCCGATTATTTTATAACTACAATTTCTACCAATTATGATTACTCAAGAACGGAACTTAATATTGATAAAACAACAGATTCCTCGACTAAACTGCAAAGTAAAGATAAATATCCTTCCACTGTACCTGCAACTTTTAATTCTTTCTCGGACAATTTGTCTTCTCGACAGAAAGATTCCGATATTTCTGCTTGGACTGACATGACTGTATCAACTGAATCAACTTCAACTGAAATTAATACTAACACTGACATTTTGACCCCAAAAACACACTGTACAACAGACGACGACTGTGACTTAAGCCAAAATTGTAGCCATGGAGTTTGTCAAAATCCGTGCGAGGTGCAGAATCCGTGTACAAAGAACTCGACCTGTAAGGTTTACAGCCATGTCGCAGTTTGTGAATGCGATGATCCGGCCGGGAACAACTGTGCAAGAGGTATGCTATTGCATATTTCTCCATAGAAATGAATCAATATGGCAATATACTTTTTTGCGTTTTATCGGACAAAATGTGTACATAAAGTTATTGTAAATTGTAAATAAAACATTAATATTCTTCATTTCTTTCTTAACAAACTAATATTTAATATACCATGTAACATACTAGAATCACCTGGGACTCCAAAGGCACCAGAACCTTGTCATTCTGACCGGGACTGTATAGAAACTGAAGCTTGTTTTATGGGACTGTGTCAAAACCCATGTGAATTTGACAATGTTTGTGGCATTGGAGCTAATTGTCAACCCGTAAAACAAAGGCCCATGTGTTCATGTCCAGCCGGACATGAGGGAGATCCTGCTGTTAAATGTTCACCTAAAATATGTAAGCTGTCATTCTTATCACAGTTTTAATTATTTCGGGCAAAAGAATACATAGGGACAAAATACTCGCATTATTTATCTACACAAAAATATGTACATAAAATTATGCTAGTAGTGTTTTTTTATTTTACGCGAGTATTATATATTTAGATTTTAAAGACTTTTTAGCAGATTCTAAACGTGATATATTCCTTACTATTTAACACGACGTTTTAAATACTTTACTGCGAACGTGGTAACGGAGAGACAAAGACATTACGAATATAATGAATAAATCGCATTGAATAGCTATTAAAAAGTCTTTAATTTAGAAATAATGCGTTCAAATACATCATTATAAACATGAAAAGGTCAGTCCTTTTGTTTTTAATTTGTTATTTGAAATCACGCGTTTGATTACGACAGGAAATATGGGTTCGATTCCCAATGCAGATAATATATTTTGGTGATGAACCTTTATTTGCATAAAATATATCAATTTTAAACACAATGTAGTTTCATAAATAAAATGGCTGGTTAACATTATGTGCTTTTGTGAAATATTGTCATTTATATAAAATTATGTCTTAAAAGGCCAACGAGATAAGATAAATGTGTAAATAACGTTAACAACTGACCTTTATCAAGTAGCGCCTTTAGTAAGTAAGTCTTTCTTCTCAAAACAAAAAAATGATCTCTTGACAGTTTGTTAACTTTTTTATCTTCTTTCGTTGGCCTAGAAAGTAAGTAAGATGTGCTATCAATTTTCTGAGTTTAGTACAGTGATAGGAGCTAGTCCAAAAAAATTCTGTCCGCAGCAATATTCTGCAAGTCCAGATTGTTTCAAATAATATACTTGAACGTAATATTATATGAGTATTCATCAGAAAATATATTTAAAAAAAAAAGAACAATTCGTTAAAGTTTCATGTGAACATTATTTATTTATTATATAGAGTTAAAAATGTAAATAAACAGAATGCATGCGGAAATTGTAAATATATTTATTTTATATTTTACTCAGCTGGTTGCACTCGAAATGAAGAATGTCACTTGACGGAAGCTTGTATAAATAATGCATGTCAACACCCGTGTGCCATACATAACCCGTGTGCACCTAATGCAGTTTGTATAAACACCAATCATGGATCAGATTGCAGCTGTGTTGAAGGATACCAGGGAAATGGATACGTCGGGTGTGTGCCAGGTAAGCATCATGAACATATTGGGTATATTCACCAATAAAGATACAGTACAATAAATTTCAACGTTTTATTTTTAGTCGTTGAATCCCATTCAGTATGTCAGTATAATGAAGATTGTCCGCCCGAACTGCTATGTGACAGATTGAATCGAGTATGTATTAACCCGTGCGCTGTTGATACTTGTGGTGAAAATGCCGAATGTTACCCTGTGAACCACGGTATTCAGTGTAAATGTCTAGCTGGATTTACGGGAAATCCTTTCCTCGACTGCTACCAAGGTACGTTATTTCACTTTCATATTGAGAATATTTAGATTGAGTTAAATTTTTGAGTAGCTGCCCAAAGTGACGCTACGATGCATTGTAAACCGCGGGTTCTAATCCCATTTCACGAGCAATGGTTTTTCTATTATTTCGTCGTTCTAAAATTAACTAATATTCGTGTTATTATTTTAGTACAAGGGTGCCGATCAGATAACGAATGCGCAAATACAGAAGCATGTATAAATGGTAAATGTGACTCTCCCTGCAGATGTGGTATAAACGCAATTTGTGACGTTATCAATCATCGTGCTTCTTGTAAATGCTTGACTGGTTTTACTGGCAATCCTATGATTGGTTGTGAGCCCCCAGCAAATCCCTGTTCACCTAACCCGTGTGGTGTAAATGCATTCTGCGAAAACGATAATGGAAATCCAATATGTTTCTGCCCTAAAGGTCTTACTGGAAATCCATTCAAAAATTGCAGTAAGTGTAGTAATGCTCGGTTCATATAAATGACTCTCGGTTAATTCTATTAATTCTAAAATATGTTTGGTTAATAATTTTACAAAAACATTTTTTTCAGTTCCTGAGGGCAATGAATGTGAACCCAATCCATGTGGACCGAATACAGGATGTAGAGTAATAGATGACAAACCAGCTTGTTTCTGTTTACCAAATTATGAAGGCAACCCACCTAGGCAACCTTGCCAGTTACCGAATAACCCATGTAATCCTTCTCCATGTGGGCCTAATACGCAATGCACAGTTTTGTCTAATGGTTTTTCGAAGTGTACCTGTTTACCAGGTTACGTAGAAAGTCCGAATACTGTCAGAGGATGCATCGAAGCACGAAATCCGTGTGAACCTAACACGTGCGGCATTGGAGCTCGTTGTGATCCTAATAGAACTCCTGCTTGTTATTGTCCTGAAAATACTATTGGCAATCCTTATAAATCTTGCAACCATCAATTTTACTTACCACCGGAAGTATTATGTAAGCCAGGCAAATGTGGAACTAATGCAGATTGTTACGTCAGCAGTAACACTGAAATGTGCTTCTGTCGTGCTGGATTTATAGGTGATCCTTATATAGGCTGTCAGCCTCAAAAGAGTCCATGTAGTCCAAATCCTTGTGGTCCTCAAGCCATATGTAACGTTAACTATGAAGGTCAGGTATCATGCATTTGTCCAGAGGGTAGTACTGGAGACCCATATAGTTTAAACGGGTGCTTGTCACGTGAATGTGAAATAGATGATGAATGTCCAATAAATAGAGCCTGTATCGGATATACTTGCCGTGATCCTTGTCCTGGCGTATGTGGCCTGAATGCAAAATGTCATGTTGAATCTCATCACCCTGTATGCGTATGTGAAGATGGCTATGAAGGCAATCCACTTCTTTGCTGCTTACTACCAGAAAGTCAGAAATCAAATAGCCCGTGCTCTAAAACGAAATGCGGAACAAATGCCATGTGTCAAGATGTTGGGAACAAAGCAGTTTGCTCATGCCCACCAGACTTCCAAGGTGACCCATTGACAGAATGTAAACCAGAATGCATAATGAATTCCGATTGTTTGTCCAGCGAATCTTGTATTAATAGTAAATGTGTGGATCCATGTGCAACGAAAAACGTTTGTGGAATTAACGCCGTTTGTTTGTGTTCTGACCACACAGTATCATGCCTATGCCCAGATGGCTATATAGGAGATCCATTGATCCAGTGCATATATCGACGTAAGTTATTTATAAAGTCATATTATGATTCTTGTATTTCTTGATTACACTGTTACACAACTCTCATGATTATTTTTATATTACGTTTTATGGCTTTAAAATTCTTTTTAATAAAATAATGTGTCTCTCAACTTAATTAAATTATCTATTTCTTTTTAGCTATAGTAATAACGCCGGATAATTCCACAAAACAACCCTGTTTACCAAATCCGTGTGATACCAGTTCTTACTGCGATACCTTCGGAGACAAATTTGCAGTTTGTAATTTATGTGTTGGACCTAATTCCATCAATAATCCTGCATGCAGGCCGGAATGTTTGTTGAGTTCGGATTGCGCATTTGATAGAGCATGTATAAGAAATAAATGTGTAGATCCATGCGCCAGCTCTTGTGGTCTAAATGCAGAATGTACAGTTTACCAACATAATCCTGTGTGCAGATGCAGGAATGGTTTTGATGGAAATCCTTATGAAAATTGTAAAACAACCTCTAATCGTAAGTATAGGTAAACCAGAATCTGATGGCAATTAGGGAAATCAAAATTTTGAGTGTGCAACCCTAGGGAAAATGGACTGAACGATCTTGATACTGCTTATTTTTTATTTTGTCCTCAATATATATAGTCACATTACATAAGTGGACAATACTGTACTTAATAATGAGATATCCATTTAATATTATGTAGGTACATACTTACATGTATAATATACAATAATTATACATATTACTTTTATACAGGTATTATATATTATTATTTACACATACCTATATTTGTATATTCATTACCAGTATGCCATGTGAAAATATCGATATAATGATAATGTAGATCAAAACTGCTTATAATTTTTTATAAAATAAAATAAAACTATGTTTATTTTCGTAAGTATTAACAGATACACACATTATAAAATTGACTTGGATAGCTTGGACTTGAAGAATAGCCGTATTGGAAACTCCTGTAATAAGTTTTCATAAAATTATATTCTAATCAACGAACAATATTATAGTAACCTACATACAATATTTTTTAATTTAAAGTATCAAAACGGGTAAGTCCAATTTACCAATAAAATCTTCAAAATTGAAAATTGTGATGTGTTTGACCCTTCTTCATCGAATGTTTTTCTATACACATTATAAACAACACATCTTGCTTGTGATCGCAGCGGCTTTTTCGACATTTTCGAAGATTTTTTAGACAAAATCCTAAAAATTATTCATCAACTACAAAAAAGACAAATAATTTGACAACCAATTTGATAGTTGTCAAATAAGTTGCCACATGAAAATCTTTTATTTCTCAAATATAAATATGCCATCAGATTCTGGTAGACCTATATAACTTAGATTTCTCATTCCCCTTTTGAAGTAAGTTCTCAATAATTAACTAAACTTAATTATTTTCAGCTATTTTACCGGAAATATGTGATAATATGCAGTGTGGTTCAAATGCTAGATGTGATGATAGAAATGGTGGTTTAACATGTCAATGTCTTCCAAATTTCGTTGGAAATCCATATATTTCATGCCGACCAGAATGTGTTGTAAACAGTGATTGTAGTTCAGACTTAGCATGTTTAAATAATAAATGTGAAAATCCATGCAGAGATGTTTGTGGTATAGGAGCGCAATGTGAGACAATTAATCATCATGCTGTATGTTATTGCCCACCCAATTTAACAGGCGATCCATACGTTCGGTGTCAAAATCAGCCGAATATACCAACAACATTGTCTATTTGCGACCCGTCTCCTTGCGGAGCGTACAGTCGTTGCCTCGTATCAGATACAGGATTTGCAGTTTGTTCTTGTTTACCAGGTTTTAGAGGTATACCACCCATGTGCCAACCTGAATGTGTTAGTAACTCTGACTGTACGCAGAAAGAAACTTGTGTAAATCAGAAATGTGTAAATCCATGTCAAGGCAGCTGTGGCGTTGGTGCTCAATGTATTGTAGTTAATCATAATCCTATATGTAGCTGTGGATCTGGAGAAACCGGCGATCCATTCATAGCATGCACAGCTTTCGTTGAAAGTACACCAATTGACTCAAATCCATGTGTACCATCCCCTTGTGGACCTAATTCAGTATGTGAAATTAAATCAAATCATCCGGTGTGTTCTTGTCAACTCAACTACTCAGGAGCACCTCCGTACTGTCGGCCGGAATGTGTTATAAGTCAAGAGTGTCCACCTAATCAGGCGTGTATTAATGAAAAGTGTTCCGATCCATGTACAGAAGCTTGCGGAAACAATGCAAAATGCAACGTTATCAATCATACACCCCTATGCAGCTGCCTGGAAGGTCATAAAGGAGACGCTTTCATAGGTTGTGTGGCAATTTCAAAGGACGATTCTGTAAGTCCTTGTAATCCTTCGCCTTGTGGAGAAAATACGATATGCACCGTAATAAATAATGCAGCTCGTTGTTCATGCATCCCACCTAACATTGGCAATCCATATGCAGGAGGATGTAGACCTGAGTGTATCTTAAACTCAGATTGTCCCAATCATTTAGCTTGTTTATCAAATCATTGTCGGGACCCATGCAAAGACCTATGCGGAGTTAATGCAGAATGCATTGTAACTAATCACGTGCCGGTGTGTACCTGCTTTAAAGGCTATGAGGGTGATCCGTTTTCTTCTTGTAGACCGGAGTATAGAAATCGTAAGTAAAAAGAAATGTTCTTTTTTTTAGTATTTCTTTTAAATAATTTCTGCAACTCTTCAAAAGTTCATTTTAATTGCATACTTACAACATTTCTCAATGAGCATCACTTTACTTTTCTTATCTCTTTAGACAAAATTCTTTGTTCTATTATACGAGTATTAATAAAGATTTACATACACAGTCCATTGAAAAGTTACATTTGGGGTTGCATTTTTTAGAGGACGCAATTTTATTTTTTTGATGTGTAGAAAAATACGCAAAATTGCGTCCTCTAAAAAACGCAAGGTTAGGCCTAAAAAATGTAACATTTCAATGGACTAACAGGCAACGCTACAATTGGAGTTTATTCAATTGTTTGTCATAAACTTCAATCGTATTGAATATCCATACTGACCTTTATTTTTTTCAATAGCCACACCTTTCAACCCCTGCGAGCCTTCTCCATGTGGACCAAACAGCGAATGTCACATCGTTAATAACAGAGCAGCATGTTCATGTCGAGTTGGATATCAAGGAGCTCCTCCCGCTTGCCGACCGGAATGTGCAGTTAATTCTGACTGTCCACCTACTAAAGCTTGCATAAATCTCAAATGTAAAGATCCTTGCATACACAGCTGTGGTCTTGACGCACGTTGTCACGTTGTCGGACATAATCCGATTTGTTCGTGTCCAGAAAGTTTCCCAGAGGGTGATCCGTTCATCAAATGCTATAGGAAGAGTAAGTTATTTATTTTATATGCAGTATTAATTTAGAATGCATTATTTAGTGTAAGTTACCCGGGTAGTCGTAATTTTTGTGTTTTCACAATTTTAACAGTTACTATACAGAACCAGTGTGTCCTCACAAATCTAAACAAAAAAAAATCATTAAAATTCGTCCAGTCATCTTGAGTAGCGTAACTAACACGACATTATTTTTTTATATAAAAGTTATTTTTTAACACAAAAGATCAGCATTCAGCAAGTGAAATTCTTCTTTATTATCGCTCTTAGAACATATTAGAAAATCAAACAAAACAAACTTTTCGTGTCCTATTTTTGTATTATATTTATTTTGAAATATGTTTTATGATATTCTCTTTACTTTAGTTTCCATTGAAATATACCAATCAATTAATTTTTATCAGAAAATTCAGTGTATTATTGTTGTTCCACAGCTATTTCTCAACCAGCACCCGATCCTTGTTTACCATCTCCGTGCGGACCCCATTCAACGTGTCGGAATGAAATTGGACGTGCCGTGTGCGCGTGTGAGCCGGGAACGCTCGGAGCTCCTCCGGCCTGCCGCCCACAATGCCTCATCAATCAAGACTGTCCGCTCGCACTCGCATGCCTCAACGGAATCTGCATCAATCCTTGTGTGGGCTCCTGCGGTTTCAACGCCAAGTGTACGGTTCAGAATCATCGGCCGATATGTTCCTGTGACGAAGGTTACTCTGGAGATCCTTTTGCCGGTTGTAATCCATTTGAAAGTAAGTGTTTGTTATTATTTCTCGATACCCGCTATGACTGCATGAAATCTTTTCATATGTGTTGTTCTTCCACCTTCCAATTTCAGTTTCTAAAGAAGTTCCACGACAACCTTGCAATCCTTCGCCTTGTGGACCTAATGCAATTTGTCGGGAAAAAGGTGGTGCTGGCGCTTGCACTTGTATAGATGAATTTTATGGGGATCCATATTTAGGCTGTAGACCCGAATGCGTTATGAATACAGATTGTGCCATGGACACATCTTGCTTTAATAATAAATGCGTAGATCCTTGTCCAGGAACATGTGGGCGCAACGCTGAATGTAGTGTCACGAATCATGCACCTTCATGTTACTGCTTAAATGGATTTACTGGAAACCCTCTTCATGCATGTACTCCTATAATACGTAAGATACTATTTCTTTATCCTTCTTTATACTATTTTGATGTAAATTTATATTATGATTTCTTTATTTCCTCTTATGTACTTCAGCTATTCAAGATCCAGTTGATCCTTGCCACCCTTCACCCTGTGGCCCTTATAGTAAATGTCGAACATTTAACGGTCACGCTGTTTGTACGTGTCTCGATATGTGTGTGGGTTCACCACCTAACTGTCGACCGGAATGTATCGTTAGTTCTGATTGTCGACCAAACAGAGCATGCGTAAACCAAAAATGCCAAGATCCTTGTCCGGGTACTTGCGGTATGAACGCAAATTGTCAAGTTGTAAATCACAATCCTGTATGCAGTTGCTTCAGTGATTATACGGGTGATCCATTTGTGCGATGTTATTTGGAAGACAGTAAGTTATTAACATTCAATTAGTACTAATTATTAACATCAATCATTAATGATCGTAATTGACAAAAATAAAACATTTTTTTAAACAGAACAAATGACTCCAGTTGATAACTGTCTGCCCAATCCATGTGGTCCACATTCACAATGTAAGGATATTAACGGATTACCGGTTTGTTCATGTTTGAACAATTACATCGGTCGTCCACCCAATTGCAGACCTGAATGTACTATGAATTCTGAATGTCCCGGAAATTTAGCATGTATTTCTGAAAAATGCGGTGACCCATGTCCAGGTTCTTGTGGTATTCATGCTGCATGTGATGTTGTTAAACATGTACCTATATGCACTTGCGATTCAGGGTACACTGGTGATCCATTTTCCGGATGTTATTTGATGCCAAGTAAGTTTTGTACGGAAAATATACAATAGCTTGTGAAGTGCATATTATTACGAAAATATTTAAAATTATGATAACTTGTTATTTCAGTAATTGAACCTCAATATGAGAATCCATGCGCTAGGTCACCCTGTGGCTCTAATGCTGTATGCAAAGAAAGGAATGGAGCAGGATCATGTTCTTGCTTACCAGACTATTATGGTGATCCATATATAGAATGCAGACCTGAGTGCGTCCTAAATTCCGATTGTCCCAAGGATAAAGCATGTATTAACAATAAGTGTAAAGATCCCTGCCCTGGAGTTTGTGGTATGAATGCAGAATGTCGTGTAAATAATCATGCTCCGTCATGTGCTTGTTTTGACGGTTACGAAGGAAACCCCTTTACTTCATGTTACCTAAGTATGTTGAAAAAAATAATTGAAAAATATTTAATATCCATAATATGACAAATATTTAACATGAAATTTTTAAATTGTAGGCCAAATAGACAAACCAATAGATCCTTGTACACCATCACCATGTGGTCCCAATAGTGTATGTCGAGTAAGTCACGGTCATGCTATATGTGCATGCCAAGAAGAATATTTCGGTTCACCACCTTCATGTCGTCCCGAATGTATGGTTAGCAGCGACTGCATGCCAAACAGAGCGTGTAGCAATACTAAATGTGTGGATCCATGTATTGGAGCTTGTGGACAAAATGCAAAATGTACCGTTGTAAATCATAATGCTTTGTGCAGTTGCCCACATAACTACGTAGGCGATCCTTTTATACAATGTATCTTTCAACAACGTAAGTCGATATACATTTTAACATTGCAAGTGTTATATAATTAAACAGGTTAAGTGAAAAATAAAATCTTATTTAAATTTTAGGCGAAATAAAACCATCTAGTAATCCATGCATTCCTTCTCCATGTGGGCCAAATTCTCAATGTCGTATAGTTGGTGAAACACCGGCATGTTCATGTAAACCTGGATATGTTGGTAGAGCGCCAAATTGCCGCCCAGAATGTATTTACGATGAAGAATGTCCAAGTAATCTTGCTTGCATACGCGAAAAATGTACCAGCCCTTGTGAGGGATCATGTGGTGCACACGCAGATTGTATTGTTATCTCTCATAAAGCAGTTTGTCATTGCCAAGAAAGTTATACAGGAGATCCATTTAGTGGTTGTTACTTTATTGGTAAGTGTAGATTATAAAATATATTCTAAACCTAAGAAAAGAGTTATTATTAATAGTAAAACTTTGGTTTTCTTTGTACAGTAACAGTTGCCAGCGAATATGACACAACTCCGTGTAATCCATCCCCATGTGGACCAAACTCAATATGCACAGAAAAAAATTCAGCTGGAGCTTGCACATGCTTGCCTGATTATTTTGGTGATCCTTACATGGGCTGCCGTCCTGAATGTGTTACAAATAATGATTGCCCCACAGACAAAGCATGTTCAAATAATAAATGTGTTAATCCTTGTGAAGGCGCATGTGGAGTCAACACATTATGTAACGTAGCACATCATACTCCTGTTTGCTTGTGTATTGATGGATACGAAGGAAACCCCACAATATCTTGTTATCCACAGAAAAACAGTTAGTATTCCACGTTATACGTTATTATAATAATTTGCTGAAAATCAAATTACACATATCGTGTATTTTAGTTCCAGCAGACATAAATCCGTGTCTTCCGTCACCATGCGGTCCATATAGCAACTGTAAAGTATTCGATGGACATGGGGTTTGTTCGTGCCAAGAAGACTATATAGGATCCCCACCGACATGTAGACCGGAGTGTGTCATCAGTACAGACTGTCCACAGCATCAAGCGTGTATTAAACAAAAGTGTAGAGATCCATGTGTGGGAACATGTGGTGTCAATGCAAGATGCCAAGTTATAAACCATAATCCTATTTGTACATGCAAAGCAGGTTTTACTGGTGATCCTTTTGTAACTTGTCAACTGGAACAAAGTAAGAAACAATTAAAAAGTTCGATTAAAATGAATATTAAAACTAAACAAATCAATAAAAATTGGTGTTATTTAAATTACAATCCCCCATTTATTTGCATGATCTCTATTTTCTGTGAACTTTTTATTACACTTTTACTTTATTACTTTTACTATTCTTTTTGCTTTATTCTACTATTATTTACTTTATCTACTTGTGTCTTATGATTGTACTTTTTTCTTAGAACCTATTCTTCCGGTGCCTAAGGGAAATCCATGTATTCCATCGCCGTGTGGTCCTTATTCACAATGTAAAGTAGTTGGTGAAGCGCCTGCATGCTCATGCTTACCAAATTATATCGGTGTTGCACCAAACTGTAGACCAGAATGTTCTATTAATGCGGAATGCCCTGGTAATTTTGCATGTCAAAATGAAAAGTGTGTAGATCCATGTCCTGGATCTTGTGGATTCAATGCAGAATGTACGGTAGCAAATCATGTAGCCTTATGTCATTGTGTTCAAGGATATACAGGTGATCCTTTCAGTGGATGTTCTATTATTGAACGTAAGTTTCTAATTTAATGTCAGGTTCGAACTGTGAAATAGGGCCTAAATAATTGTTTACTCATTTATTATTAACAGATACTCCAGAACCGCCGCCGAACCCATGTAATCCATCACCTTGTGGTGCTAATGCAATTTGTAAAGAAAGAAATGGTATTGGATCTTGTTCATGTCTCCCGGAATACTTTGGAGACCCATACACAGGCTGTCGGCCGGAGTGCGTGTCGAATTCCGATTGTGATCGCAATAAAGCTTGCTCAAATAATAGATGTAGAGATCCATGTCCAGGGGCATGTGGAATAAATGCAGAATGTAGAACTATAAACCATGCTCCAACGTGCACATGTCTTACTGGTTACACCGGAAATCCACTTACTCGATGCGAAGTTCAACGTAAGGATACAAATTATTATTTTTTTATATTCGCTTAAGTAAGTAATTTCTTTTTTAATAAAGAATAGACATAATTCCAATTGTTTTTTTAGTTATACCCGAAAGAGATGATGCAGACCAAAATCCTTGTCAACCATCTCCATGTGGACCAAACAGTCTTTGTCGTACAGTGAACGGTCACAGTGTATGTACATGTGAAAGTGGATACATCGGAACACCGCCTACTTGTCGTCCTGAATGTATTGTTAGTTCTGAATGTCCCCAAGACAAGGCTTGTGTTAATAAGAAGTGTGTAGATCCATGCCCGAACACATGTGGATTAAACGCTCGCTGTCAAGTTGTTACCCATAATCCAATATGTAGTTGCACCCCTGGATACACTGGTGATCCATTTACAAGATGCGCTCTGGAAGAAAGTAAGAATAAAGTTATACCTACTAAGAAATTTGACTTGTTTATTAAATTGTGATAATATTTGTTTTTTGGAATTGAATACTTAAAAAATATAATTTACCGAGCTATAAATACTTGTCATAATGGAGTCGTTACAAAATATAAATTAAAATTTGTTTATTTTTTCATAGGAACTGTGCCAACAAATCCCTGCGAACCATCGCCGTGCGGACCGAATTCAGAGTGTAGAGTAATAGGCGATCAAGCTGCTTGTTCTTGTTTACCAAACTACATCGGAAGAGTACCAAACTGTAGACCAGAATGTTCTATAGATGCTGAATGTCCCAGTAATACAGCTTGCATTAATGAACGTTGTAAAGATCCATGTCAAAATGCATGCGGTCTAAATGCTCTCTGTTTGACGGTTAATCATAGGCCAGTATGTAACTGCCAGCAAGGTTTTACTGGGGACGCTACAAGTAACTGCGTGCAAATAATAATTTCGTGTGAGTAACATAAATAGATACGTATTATATTCTTATTTATTATATACTATTATAATCCCATCTAAACTTTTAAATATAAGTGATTAAAAGTTTTTTTTATTGATTTTAGCTACGGAAATGACACCTACATCAAGTCCATGCTCACCGTCACCATGCGGGCCAAATGCTGAATGTCGTGAACACAATGGAGCAGGAGCTTGCTTCTGTTCTGAAGGCTATGAGGGTGACCCATACAGCCCGCAAGGATGCCGCAGAGAATGCGAGAGCAATGACGATTGTCCTTTAAATCTGGCTTGTACTCGATATAAATGCATTGACCCCTGTCCAAGAACGTGTGGTCAGTTTGCACAATGCACGGTAGAAAAACATATACCGGTTTGCACTTGTCCTAAGGGATATACAGGAGATCCTTTCTTCCAATGTAAACAAATAGCTCTGGATTGTAAGTGTTAAAATTCATTTTTTAAAATATACTTTTAAAAAAAGAAGCGCAAACTAATCCTATAAAGTTTTGAAAATATGTATTATTTTTTATAACATTAATAGAAATGAGTTTTTGGCTCAGCTATAACACTTGGTGCTACTGACCAAAACAAGCATGTGTTTTAAATCGATCAATTGTTTGACTTCCTCTCATAATTACTAACTTGTTTCTTTTATTCTACCCTTAAATGAGCCGAGTATATTTATTTATTTAAGGTTAAATAAATGTTTTCATTTTTTTTAGCATATGAACCACCTTCAAATCCTTGTGAACCTACACCGTGTGGACCTAATAGTCAATGTAGACAGGTCAATATGCAAGCAGTATGCTCATGCCTCCCGAACTACATAGGATCACCACCATCATGTAGACCCCAATGTGTAGTAAACAGTGAATGCGATCTATCTAGAGCATGTATTAATCAGAAATGTGACGATCCTTGTCCAAACACTTGCGGGTTGCGAGCTCATTGTCAAGTTAAAAATCATAACCCCATCTGCACATGCCCCGCTGGTATGACTGGCGATCCATTTACGCAATGTTATCGTGAGTACAATACTTAAAAATTATTGAATATTTCTTAATAATAATAAATAATTATATTACCTAAATTTTACTTTTCAATTGCAGCTATTATAGCAACTACTGATAGACCACCATCTTGTACTCCATCACCTTGCGGCCCACACTCTCGCTGCCAACAATTGTCAAGTGGGCCGGCCTGTTCATGTTTGCCAGGATATGTTGGTTCACCACCATCCTGTCGTCCTGAATGTACCATAAATTCGGAGTGTCCAGCATCACTTGCATGCGTCAGACAAAAATGTGAAGACCCATGTCCAGGATCATGTGGAGTTGAAGCTAATTGTCACGTTTTAAACCATGTTGCAGTTTGTGTATGTAATGAAGGTTATACCGGAGATCCCTTCTCAAGATGTTCACCTATCACCGAAGGTAAATTTCTACAAAATTAAATTGTATAATCAATGACTCGAAAATGGTTGGAAAAACATAACTATGAACACTATCTCTCCTTAATAGCGAGCGTGCAAGTTAAACAATTTTTTTATTAATTTAATTACAAAAATAAACTGTGTACTTCAATATATAATTTTTATGAATATGTAAACTTTTTTTCAGCACCAACAACGCCATCTCCCCAAGATCCATGTAATCCATCACCTTGTGGACCTAATGCTAAATGTGATAATGGTTTTTGTACATGTTTACCAGATTATAGAGGTAATCCTTATGAGTCCTGCCGACCAGAATGTACAGGTAGCCAAGAATGTCCTAGAGATAAGGCATGCTTCCGTAACAAGTGTCGTGATCCCTGCCCAGGAGTTTGTGGTCAGAATGCTAAGTGTGACGTAATAAATCACATACCTAGCTGTTCCTGTATTTCAGATTATACAGGAAATCCATTTACGCATTGTCAACATATGGAAAGAGAAAAGTCACCACCTTTAGATCCTTGTCATCCATCACCTTGTGGACCAAATAGCGTG
Source organism: Colias croceus (assembly GCF_905220415.1). Taxonomy (NCBI): domain Eukaryota; kingdom Metazoa; phylum Arthropoda; class Insecta; order Lepidoptera; family Pieridae; genus Colias; species Colias croceus. The sequence continues at coordinate 6,836,024 of NC_059540.1, read as the reverse complement.
TGTAGAACTGTCGAAAATACTGCAGTTTGTGCCTGTGTTGAAAGTTACCAAGGTTCTCCACCTGCATGTAGACCCGAGTGTGTTGTTAGCTCAGAGTGCCCTCCTACAAAAGCCTGTGTAAACCAAAAATGTATTAATCCATGCATTAACGCCTGTGGTCTTCAGGCCCGATGTGAAGTCATTAATCATAGTCCAATCTGCAGTTGTAATTTAGGACAAACTGGTGATCCGTTTAAGAGTTGCTTTGATATTGTAATGACGCCATTGGAACCAGTAGACGCTTGTAATCCATCTCCATGTGGACCAAATTCTATATGTATTGAAAGAAATGAAAAAGCTAATTGCAGATGCGCTGATGATTATATTGGACAGCCACCAAACTGTAGACCAGAATGTGTCATTAATCCAGATTGTCCATCTAACCAAGCATGTGTTAGAAATAAGTGTATAGACCCCTGCCCAGGATCATGTGGAGTAAACGCAGATTGCGTTATTGTTAGTCACACTGTATCTTGCGTTTGTCGCGAAAAATATACAGGAAATCCTTTCTTACAGTGTGTTCCTCAAGAAGGTACGATTAAAAGTAATTAATTTATGTATATGGAATATTTTATTCATAATTTTATATATCTTTGTGTCATAAAAATCGCTTTGTGGAATAGTAACTATGATATTTGTAAATTTGTAGATGCTTTATAATTCTGCCTTATGACCTACTTCAATATAAATATGTTTGTATAATTTTTATTTTTCAGAAAAAGTTGTGAAACCATGTGATCCTTCACCTTGTGGAATGAACGCTGTTTGCTCACAAAGAGACGGTGCAGGAGCATGTTCTTGTTTAGAAGGTTATCAAGGAAATCCATATGAAGGTTGCAGACCAGAATGTGTATTAAGTTCCGATTGTTCTGCAGATAAAGCTTGTATACGTAATAAGTGCGCAGATCCTTGTCCAGGAATTTGTGGAAACTTTGCTGAATGTACTGTTATAAATCATGTCCCTACGTGCGCTTGTGCTAAAGGATATTCGGGTAACCCATTCATTCAATGTTCGAAGGAACAAACTGCACTCGAAATAAAACCTTGCCAGCCATCTCCTTGTGGGCCAAACAGTGTATGTAGAGAAAACGGTGGTTTGGCATCATGTGAATGTTTGCCAGATTATAAAGGCGCACCACCTGACTGCCGTCCTGAGTGTACAGTGAGTAGCGAATGTTCACCAGACCGCGCTTGTCATAAACTTAAATGTGCTGATCCGTGTAGAGGAACTTGTGGAATAGGTGCACATTGCCAAGTTATAAACCATAGTCCTTTATGTAGTTGTCCACTTGGAACAACTGGCGATCCTTTCAGTCGATGTCGAGAAATTCAGTTTACCGAAACTGAAGTACAGCCGATAGAACCGTGTTCTCCAAATCCATGCGGACCATACAGCGAATGCCGAGCGATTAATGGAAATCCTTCGTGTTCATGCACTGGTGGATACATAGGTGCACCACCAAACTGTCATCCAGAATGTCTAGTCAATACTGATTGTCCGTCGCATCAAGCTTGTATAGCTGAAAAGTGCAGAAATCCATGTGAAGGATCTTGTGGATTTAGAGCCGAATGCCGAGTTCAAGATCATATTCCTATCTGTAGCTGCCCCACACGATTTTCAGGAGATCCATTTATACAATGTGCCGAAGTTATCGGTAAGTTTATCTAAGAATCATATTCACATAAAATATCATTTTCTGTAACTGTATCATAGAATATAGACATATTTCCTAAAATTACTTTCAAATTATATATATTTTATTTCTTGCAGACGTAGCTCCAACACCAACACCAGATCCCTGTAATCCATCACCATGTGGATCTAATGCCATATGTGATAACGGATCTTGTTTGTGCGCTAAAGGATTCTTTGGCGATCCATACATTGGATGTCGCCTAGAATGCTCAACGAATGGCGAGTGCTCACCGACCAAAGCATGCCAGGGAGGAAAATGTCTAGATCCTTGTCCAGGAGCTTGTGGTACTGGTGCTACATGTTCCGTCAACAATCACATACCATCATGCACTTGTCCAATCGGTACTTCAGGCGATCCATTCGCTTATTGCACAGAAATAATTCAAGAAGGTATGGACCACGATTACACGATTTTCTTATTTTTATAAAACAGTTTTCGATTGCAATCAATTTTATATTTCTTTTTTATTATTTGTCATTTCCTTTGGTGGCTTATGTATACCAAGTACTTGTATGTATACCAATTCACAAATGACATTCATTTTTGTATTATACAGAATCACCACGGTCGCCGTGCACTCCGTCACCATGTGGCCCGTACAGTGAGTGCAGTGTGAGCGCAAACGGCGCCGCCGCGTGCTCCTGTCGAGCCGGTCACATCGGCTCCCCTCCATCTTGCCGTCCGGAGTGTCTCGTTAGCTCGGAGTGTAAATTACAAGAAGCTTGCATCGACCATAGATGCCGAAATCCATGTGAAGGTGCATGCGGTCGTGGTGCTCGGTGTCAAGTAATTGCGCATTCACCGATTTGCACTTGTAACGATGGATTCTCCGGTGATCCCTTCACGTATTGCTCACCAGTACCATGTAAGTTATTGTAGTTAGAAGAGGGATGAAATGTTAAATTTATTTTATTTATGTAAGAAAGCAAAACTACGTGATATTCCCGCTTTCAGCCACTCCGCCGATACCAGTCGATCCTTGTGAGCCTACACCGTGTGGGCCGAATTCAATATGTATAAAAACAGGCGACATACCCGCTTGTAGTTGTCAACCTGGATTTATCGGATCACCACCAAATTGTCGACCGGAATGTACAATCAGTGCAGAATGTCCCGCGGCACTCGCTTGTGTCGCTCAACGGTGTAAAGATCCTTGTACGCAAGCTTGCGGCTCTAACGCTGTTTGTTCAGTTGTGGATCATCGAGCGACATGTGCTTGTGAACATGGTTATCAAGGAGATCCATTCCAGGGTTGCATTGCACCTAAAGGTATATCTTTATTCAGTTTTAAATATTACTGTAATAAATTACAATTATTTTCTATAGGAATTACATAATATTATGTCAAAGAAAAAGGCAAATATAGAAAGTGATAATATGAAATTATTCAAAATCTTAAAATGTAAACGTGAGTGAATACATTTTTCGAAACAATGGATCTAGATAGTATAAATAAAACATAAGTCAATGTCATACAATATGCCTTAACCCTGCTGCTTTGCAAAGCGTTACAAAATATGCCTTAAAATAAGTGCTTAAGTTGAGAAAATCATTGAAGGTTACGCCTGACACGGTATACTAATGTTAAAATAGAACTGCATTGGCGGTTTTACTTAAAGGTGATTTGACTACCATGCCAGTCGAAAAGCTCGGTTAGGTAATTTCGCTAATGCACGTTTTATTTATGTGCTTTAATAATAAAATCGGTATTCACAACGAAACGGTGTATAATGTGTTTCATAAATAATAATAAATTAATTAGATCGTTAAGTGCTTTCAGAAGGGATGTAACAAAAATATTGTAACATGTTTTTTATTTGAAATTAATATGCCTTGCTTATGACCGGAGCACGCGGAGATAACATAGCACTTACAGTAAGCTTAGGCCGTTTCCTCGAGCGGCCGCTTTGGATATACAGCTGGTTCGCAAGACGTCATCGGATTCATCACTTATTGTCGCCATGCCGGGATAAGCTTCGACTAACGCTTCGGATGAAGTAAGTGCTTCTACGGTAAATGGATTTGTATGGTAAGTGAATACATTTCATCTACTTAAAATTTCAGCTCCTTCAGCCGTTGAATATATAAACCCATGTGAGCCTTCGCCTTGTGGGGCAAATGCAGAGTGTAAAGTACAAGGAAAAGCAGGATCATGTACATGTCTTCCTGACTACTTTGGTGATCCTTACCAAGGTTGCCGGCCAGAGTGTATTGCCGATTCTGACTGTTCTCTCACTTTGGCTTGTGTTCGTAATAAATGCGTCGATCCATGTCCAGGAGTATGTGGTCTTAATGCAGATTGCTATGTTGCTAATCATAAACCAAACTGTAATTGTCACGCTGGATTTACGGGTAATCCGCTCACGATGTGTTCACAAATAAGGAGTAAGTAGATAAATATTAAAAAATCATGTTTATTATGTTTTCTCCCCTTTTCTGTTTTCTATATGCTTCAATTTTTTTAGCTCAAGATGTCATAGTGAATGTTTGTAATCCATCACCATGTGGGTTGAATGCGGTTTGTAAAGTCGTAAATAATCAACCGGTGTGTTCCTGTTTGAGTAACTATATGGGAAATCCACCTAATTGTAAACCTGAATGCATTATTAATTCAGATTGTAAAACAAACAGGGCTTGCATCAATAATAGATGCATGAACCCATGCCCTAAACCATGTGGGATTAACTCTGATTGTAAGGTAATCAATCATAGCCCTGTATGCTCATGTCGGCAAGGTTATTCTGGAGACCCCTTCATAGAGTGCCGTGCAAAATTACGTAAGTTACTAATTGAAATAATATCTCTTTAGCTTATTTTATAAAATTATAACTTAATGACACAACATATCATTCACTTTTAGAAATTGATTTCGCCGTGACGGAGCTAAGGGATCCATGCTTTTCATCGCCATGTGGTCTATACGCAGAGTGCCGTAACGTCAATGGTTTCCCATCTTGTTCATGTTTACCTTCATATATTGGATCACCGCCGTTCTGTAAGCCTGAGTGTGTAATTCATTCAGATTGTCCTAGCGACAAAGCTTGCATATCAGAAAAATGTCGTAACCCATGTGAGGGATCTTGTGGTCTATATGCAAATTGTTTCGTGAATAATCACATTGCGGTCTGCTTGTGTCCAGAAGGATTTACGGGTGATCCATTTAGAGATTGCAAGCCTCAATTGATTGAAGGTTAGTAAATAATATAAAAATTTGAATAAATTAACTTTTTGGAACCTACAATTTAAACAAGTAAAGTATGTAATTATGTTTTTAGATGTGGTCGTGCCTAATCCGAGTGACCCTTGTCATCCAAACCCTTGTGGAGCAAATGCAAACTGTGTCAATGGAATTTGCACATGCCTTGCAGATTACCATGGTGATCCATATTTTGGATGCCGACCTGAATGTGTGCATAATTCAGATTGTCCCCGTGACAAAGGTTGTCGAAGGAATAAGTGTATTGATCCATGTATTGGAACTTGTGGTCAAAAGGCTATATGTGAAGTAAATAATCATATACCAATGTGTTCCTGTCCACGCGGAATGAGTGGGAATGCCTTTGTCGAATGTCGAGCCATGGCTGGTGAGATTCGTTTTCTTCTTGATCATACAAATGAAAACGATAAATAGATATGTAACTAAAACTGATGTTTGTTTTTTTGCAGTAAATAATCAAAACCCTTGCAATCCATCACCTTGTGGACCAAACAGCCAATGTCAACAGTCCCACGGCCAAGCTGTGTGTTCTTGCATCCCAGGTTATCGCGGAAGTCCTCCCAATTGCAGACCCGAATGCGTAGTAAGCTTAGAATGCCCTCTAAACGCAGCTTGTCAAAATCAAAAGTGTATAAATCCTTGTGAAGGCGCCTGCGGCATAGCAGCCGTATGTGACGTAATAAGCCACAATCCTATCTGTACATGTCCGCCTTCTTTCTCCGGAGATCCCTTCATAAAATGTGATCTTGTTGGTAAGTGTATTACTAAACTTGTATTACTTATAGACTTGAAAACTTGTAAGTTTTTACGAATTGAATTAAAAAAAATTATTCATGTTCTTGTTAAATTGGTATACTTAGCAAAATTAAACTATATATTTTTCAGTAAGGGAACCGATACAAATAAATCCATGTGAACCAACACCTTGCGGACCTCACTCGACTTGTAGGAACACAAATGATAGTCCAGTTTGTGCATGCCTTAATGGTTATAAGGGAACTCCACCAAATTGTAGACCAGAATGTATCAGTAATAGCGAATGCAATGATAACTTGGCTTGTATCAACCAAAAATGTTCAGACCCCTGTGTTGGCAGTTGCGGTATAAACGCAGAATGTAGAGTAGTCAGTCATTCTCCGATGTGTATCTGTCAAGCTGGATACACAGGAGATCCGTTTTCGCACTGTAGTTTGGAAATATTATCTCAACCAAGTGAGCTTTTACATCCATGTAGCCCAAATCCTTGCGGAGCAAACGCCATATGTCGCGAGCAGAATGGAATAGGCGCTTGTCAATGCTTAAGCGACTACACAGGTAATCCATACGAAGGATGCCGGCCAGAGTGTGTGGTTGATTCTGATTGCCCTCTGAATAAGGCTTGCTCAGGAATGAAATGCATAGACCCATGTCCAGGGACGTGTGGTGTAAATGCTTTCTGCCAAATAAACAATCATTTGCCAAATTGCATTTGCCAGTCGGGTTATACAGGCAATCCATTTAGTCACTGTAACATACTACAAGAACGTAAGTGTTGGCTCAAGAACATATAATTATTGTTTTTAGGAATCTGGATGTATTAATAATTAGTTACTGTTTTAATTTTAGCGCAAATTTTGGAAAAAGATCCATGTAATCCTAGTCCATGTGGTGCAAATAGCCAATGTAAAGAAGTAAACGGTCAAGCTACTTGCTCATGTTTACCCTTATTCGTTGGATCGCCGCCATACTGCCGCCCTGAATGCGTAGTGAGTTCAGAATGTCCGTCCAATTTAGCCTGCATGAACCAAAAATGTTCGGATCCTTGTATTGACAGCTGTGGTGAAGGTGCAAACTGTAATGTGATCAACCATAGTCCGATTTGTGTTTGTAAACAAGGATTAACGGGAAATCCATTTACAAGATGTTATCCTATGATAAGTAAGTTATGATTTTTTACTATATTTATAACGCAAAGGTTTGTTTCCTTGTTGCGAACTGCGAACTATATAATACAATTTTATTTCGATTTTAGATAAGAATTATTCTTATAAATCGCATACATCTTTTCTTGTTGTAAAATAAAATATGTCCTACATATCATTAATTTTTTTTCCAAAAGATTTGACCGAAAGAAAGCACCAGAAAGCAATAAATATTATTTACACTGTTAACTGCAAGCTTAGCTGTTTTAAAATTGAACGTATAGTTTCGAATGTACATTTCAATACACACTTTTTCATAAATAATGATTAATTTTTTGACGATTTTATATTAAATTCTTAAATCTTTCAGTATCTTCTCGGCCAGAAAAACCAATTAGTGTCGATCCCTGTTCATCAGCACCATGCGGCTTATATGCTATCTGCCGTAATATTGGAGGAGCACCCTCATGTGCATGTGAAACAAACTATATCGGTACTCCACCAAATTGCAGACCAGAGTGTACAATTAATTCTGAGTGTCCAAGCAATCAAGCGTGTATCAATGAAAAATGTCAAGATCCATGTCTGGGCGCTTGTGGATTCAATGCACAATGTTCTGTATTCAATCATATCGCACAGTGTAGGTGTTTAGATCAATACACGGGAGACGCATTTGTACAATGTTATCCTGAACTTCAAAAAGATGGTGTGTACAATTGATTGTAGTATACAAATTATATTGTGTCCATAGTGTAGGTATTTTTAATTCCGTTTATATTTACAGAACTGCCCGAACTCGATGCCTGTAATCCCAATCCTTGTGGGCCAAACGCTGAGTGCAATGATGGAAAATGCACATGTGTGCTTGAATATCAGGGTGATCCGTACTTTGGATGTAGACCAGAATGTCTTACCAGCAGTGATTGTCCACAGAATAAGGCGTGTTTCAAAAACAAATGTGTAAATCCTTGTGAAAATACATGTGGACGTCAAGCTATATGTAATGTAATTAATCACGTTCCAATGTGTACGTGTTTACCGAACCATTCTGGTAATGCATTTGTAGAATGCAGACCTATAGTAATGATCGAAAATATAAATCCTTGCAACCCATCGCCATGCGGTCCTAATAGTCAGTGCCGTGAAGTTAATGGACAAGCAATTTGTACATGTTTACCTGGATATAAGGATGCACCTCCGACTTGTAGACCTGAATGTGTAACCAGCGCTGAATGCGCTCTCAACAAAGCTTGTTCTGGTCAAAAATGTATCGATCCATGCAAAGGAAATTGTGGAATTGGGGCAGTATGTCAAGTGATAAATCACAACCCTATATGTTCATGTCCATCAGGTTTAACTGGTGATCCATTTAGCAGATGTTTATTGAAGGGTAAGAGTTAATACAACTGTTAAATTAAATTGGATTATTAAAAAATGAGTAATGATAAATAACTAATTCACCTAATCTTCATTCAAAAATATTAAGTTAACATGTTTTTTTAGATATCGAGGAACCCATTTATATTAATCCATGTCATCCCTCTCCATGTGGACCCAATGCAGATTGCAAAGAAATTAATGGTTCGCCATCATGTGCGTGCCGTGACGAATACATAGGAACTCCACCAAATTGCAGACCAGAATGCATTTCTAATTCAGAATGTCCCAATGAACTCGCGTGTATAAATGAAAAATGTAAAGATCCTTGTCCTGGATCATGTGGTTCAGGTGCTGAATGCAAAGTTGTGAGCCACGCTCCTCAATGCTACTGTTCACAAGGATATACTGGTGACGCATTTATTTCGTGTAACTTGATTGACATTCCCCTTACCCCATGTTCACCATCACCATGTGGGCCGAACGCTATATGTAAAGAACAAAGGGGAGCAGGATCATGTGTATGTTTACCAGAATACGTTGGAAATCCATACGAAGGATGTCGCCCTGAATGTGTTGTAAATTCTGACTGTGCTATAAACTTAGCTTGCATTCAAAACAAGTGTAAAAATCCTTGTACGAATATTTGTGGCCGAAATGCAATTTGTAATGTTGTAAACCATACTCCAAAATGCGAATGTTTGCCTGGATTAATTGGAAGTCCGTATCAAGAGTGCATAGAGAAACATGGTTCGTATAATATACTTATCTACACTAATATTATAAAGAGGAAAACTTTGTTTGTTTGATTGTAACGAATAGGCTCATAAACTACTGGACCGATTTTAAAAATTCTTTCACCATTCGAAAGCTACATTATCCACGAGTAACATAGGCTAGGTTTTACCTCGGAAATCCCACGGGAACGGAAACTATGCGGGTTTTTCTTTGAAAACGCGGGCGAAGCCGCAGGTGGAGAGCTAGTGTATTTATATAGCAGTTATATATTTTTTTTCTAATCTCTGTTGTTATAAACAATAAGTTGTTGCAAATATCAAATAAGGATATGAGGATTTTTTTAATACGAACGTAGTTCTGAAATTATTTGCTATACGAACATTTTTTAAATTTATTTCTTCATATGTTTTGGGTAAACAGTATGTTCTCTCGTTAACTGTTCTGTTTTAAAACATTAAAATTCATAGTATTGTTGGAATAGGAACACTACAATTTTGTATCCACTTCGAATTGTAGTTGAGAGCTTTCGACTATCTTTAGATGTAGAAATACATTCATTAATAATTTTTTTCAGAAGATGAATTAATCCAAAGGGATCCTTGTTCACCGTCACCTTGTGGTCCTAACAGTATTTGTAAAGTATCAAATAATCAAGCTGTGTGCACTTGTAAAGCAAATTATTTGGGTACACCCCCATCCTGTAGACCAGAATGTCTCATAAGTTCAGAATGTCCACAACATCAAGCTTGCATTAATGAGAAATGCAGGGATCCATGTGTTGGAGTATGCGGAATTAACGCCGAATGCAAAGTAATAAACCATAGTCCAATATGCTCTTGTGCGACCCAATCAACAGGAGATCCATTCATTAGATGCTATAGAGGTGATTTTTTTTATCCCATGTTTATAATATTAAAATTTAAACATAGTTACACAGACAAATGAAATTAACGTCGTATATATCTTTCACAGTTGAAGCAGAAGCAGTTGTAGTTCCCACAAATCCATGCGTGCCTTCACCTTGTGGTCCATTTTCGCAATGCCGTGATATAAATGGTGTACCTTCATGTTCTTGTTCGCCACAATATATAGGAAGTCCACCAAATTGTAGACCAGAGTGTACAATTAATACGGATTGTGTCAGTGACAAAGCCTGTATTAATGAAAGATGTGTAGACCCATGCCCTGGTTCCTGCGGATTAAATGCTGAATGTCGAGTACAAAATCACATATCCATTTGTACCTGCATCGACGGCTATATTGGAGATCCGTTCCAAAGCTGCTATATAAAACCGCAAAAAGGTATTTTTAATGTTTACAATATTTTAGAATTAAAAATTTTGATATATTTTTTATATCTAGTATTCAAATAAAAAAGCATATGATAGTAAGTCTTGTTATATTAATTATGATTAGATTGCACATCATATTATTTTATTGAGTGAACATTTACATTCAGACAAACTTTGATTTTAGTGAATTAACAATTGCTGTAATTTTCAGATGTAACGTTAAACGATCCATGCAATCCATCCCCATGTGGAATGAATGCAATATGTAATAATGGTATTTGTACGTGCCTTCCTGAATATAATGGTGATCCATACTTCGGTTGTCGCCCCGAATGTACAATAAGCTCTGAGTGCAGTATGGACAAGGCTTGTGTAAGGAACAAGTGTGTAAATCCGTGCAATAATACGTGCGGTATAAATGCTGTTTGTGATGTCATTAAACATATGGCGATTTGTACTTGCCCACCTAAAATGACTGGAAATGCATTTTTGCGATGTTCTCCAATACAAGGTTTGTTATTAAATATTTAAGTAATTAAATCAGATTTTTTGTAGTTACGTAGATATAAAATTGACAGTAAAAATGATTTAACTGCTCGAAATAAAATACATGTTGAATTATTTGAATTGTGAATTTTTTAAATATATTTTTACTTCAATGTTTACTTTGCAGAATCTTTGGTCACGAATCCGTGTCAACCCAGTCCATGTGGTCCCTATAGTCGTTGCTCAGAACGTAATCAACAGGCAATATGCTCTTGTATGCCTGGATATAACGGAGCACCGCCTTCCTGTCGCCCAGAATGTGTTTCAAGTTCCGACTGCACTTTAGACAAAGCTTGTAGCAATCAAAAATGCATAAATCCATGTGTAGGGACATGTGGAGTAGAAGCCAAGTGCCAAGTTATAAATCATAATCCTATTTGTACATGCCCGCCTAAATACACTGGTGATCCATTTACACGATGCATTAATATACGTAAGTTGTTTTCATTTTCATGTACATTTAACAGTTCTTATATATATATATCTTATCTTTTCATGACATAATATATATTTCGCAGCATTATCGGAGCCGACCATCGCAGTAAATCCATGTCAGCCATCGCCCTGTGGCCCCAACTCAATCTGCCAAGAATCAGCAACTGGAACAGCTACATGTCAATGTCAACCAGACTTTTTAGGTGCCCCACCAAATTGTCGGCCTGAGTGCATTTCCAACAGTGAATGTACTTCGTCGTTGGCTTGTATTAACAGAAAATGTCTAAATCCATGTAACCAAGCATGTGGTTCAAATGCTGAGTGTCGCGTTGTTAGTCATACAGCCATTTGTATTTGTCCTGAAGGATATAAGGGCGATCCATCTGTGCAATGTACATTAAATGCACTTGCTGTAATTGAACAATCCAATCCATGTTCACCATCTCCATGCGGACCAAATGCCGAATGTATTGAACGAGGTACTACGGGAGCATGTGTGTGCCTGAAAGGTTATTTCGGTGATCCTTATGAAGGATGTCGACCAGAGTGTGTTGTGAATTCAGATTGTCCAAGTAATAAAGCATGTTCGAGGAATAAATGCGTCGATCCATGTCCTGGTACTTGTGCTATAAATGCAGAATGTCAAGTTGTTAATCACTCCCCATTGTGCACATGTCCACCACAATTTTCGGGCGATCCATTCCAGCATTGCGCACTCATACGTAAGTAAATTAAACATTTTAAGGTGAACCTTACTACTAGACTTACAAACTTTACAACTTGTTACACATATATCAGTAAGGACACTTTGTAATCTTATTTAATTTTTTAGAACGTGAAGAGGAGAAATCAGATCCGTGCAATCCTTCCCCATGCGGACCGAATAGTCAATGTAGAGTATCAAATGGTCAGAGTGTTTGTTCATGTATGCCAGAATATTTTGGATCTCCTCCAAACTGCCGTCCGGAATGCGTTATAAATTCAGAGTGTCCCGCAGACAAAGCGTGTAAGAATTATAAATGTCAGTCATCATGTCCTGGACCTTGTGGTCAAAATACAAATTGCAAGATGATAAATCATAGTCCAATCTGTACATGTTTACCATCATACACAGGAGATCCTTTCTCGGCCTGTTATAGAGTTATCGGTAAGTTTCGCTATAATCCATAAAATAAAATATTTTTTTTTTTTTTTTGTAATTTTTTGGTCTTTGTTTATTTATTTATTCGTTTTTTTTAAATACCTCAGCTCCATTAGAAGTTCAGCCAGAAGTCGATCCCTGTGTTCCATCACCTTGTGGTCCAAATTCGCAATGCAGGAATTTGAACGGTCTTCCGTCCTGTTCATGCTTACCAAAATACGAAGGAAGTCCACCAAATTGCAGATCAGAATGTATAATTAATGAAGACTGTGCTAGCAACATGGCTTGCATTAATCAAAAGTGTAAGGATCCATGCCCTGGATCTTGTGGGATAAATGCTAAATGTTTTGTGAGAAACCATGTGTCGATATGTAATTGTGACGAAGGCTTTACAGGGAATGCATTTACACAATGTATTCCTATGCCACAAAACGGTATGAAAAAATTTACATTAATTTCTCTTTTATACATTTCTTTTAATAGTGTATTCAATTTTCTTATTCATAATATTTCCATTTTTACAGTTGAAATTGATTTATGTAATCCATCACCCTGTGGAACAAACGCGTTGTGTAATGATGGAAAATGCACTTGTCTTGCTGAATTCCATGGCGACCCATATATTGGTTGTCGACCTGAATGTACAATTAGCACTGACTGTGCGCGAGACAAAGCTTGTATAAACAATAAATGCCAAGATCCTTGCCCTGGAACATGCGCTTCAAATGCTAAATGCAATGTTATTAACCATGTGCCGATGTGTAGTTGCCCGGATCGAATGCAAGGAAATGCGTTTATTGAATGTTATCCATTATCAGGTGAGAACATCTATACCTTCGGGTTTAGATCTGCAACATATTAATTATATTAATATATTATTTATAATTATGAACGAATGTCATTTGTTTGTTTTAGAACCTATAAATATAAATCCATGTCAACCGTCTCCATGTGGTCCTAATAGCCAATGCAGAGTAGTCAATAGTCAACCCGTATGTTCTTGCGCTCCAAATTTCATTGGCAGTCCACCAGCCTGCCGCCCCGAATGTACAATTAGTGCAGAGTGCCCGTTGGATCAAGCTTGCACTAATCAACGATGCGTAAACCCATGTGAAGGTGCTTGTGGAGTTACAGCTGAGTGCAAAGTAGTCAACCATAATCCAATATGTACTTGTCCTAACGCATACTCAGGAGACCCATTCACACGCTGTTATAGACTTCGTACGTATTATTTCTTTTGAGTGAATTTTATTTTAGAAAATTTTGTTTTCATGAATCTAAATAGATGTTTTTATTTTAGCTGAAAAAGCGCCAATTTCCGATAACGTGTGTTCTCCGTCACCATGTGGACCCAATTCAATATGTAAAATTATAAATGATGTTCCATCATGCACCTGCCTAGAAAATTATCAAGGTCAACCTCCATATTGCAGGCCAGAATGTACAAGTAATGAAGAATGTTCTGTACAAATGGCATGTGTTAATATGAAATGCATTAATCCGTGTGAAGGTGCGTGTGGAATTAACGCAGAGTGTAGGGTCGTCAGTCATTCGCCAAACTGTATGTGTATATATGGATATACAGGAGATCCGTTTATCAATTGTGTGTTAGAACCATTGCGAGAACAAATAAATTCCAATCCATGCACACCATCTCCGTGTGGATTTAATGCTATATGCAAAGAAAAGAATAATGCTGGTTCTTGCACTTGTATTGATAGCTATATTGGAAATCCTTACGAAGGTTGTCGTCCAGAATGTGTAGTGAATACGGACTGTCCCAACGATAAGGCTTGTACTAACAATAAGTGCGTTGATCCCTGTCCAGGCAGTTGTGGATCGAATGCTTTGTGTCAAGTTGTTAATCATGCGTCTTTATGCACATGTATTAATGGCTACACAGGAGACCCTTTCAGAAATTGTGTTTATCAAGGTGAGTAACGAAATACTTGCTATAATATACATATAAGTAAATTCATTAAATCTCCTGTCGTAAGTGTTTGGTAATAAGTATAAAACATTGATAATATTTGTTTTTCAGAATCGGCACCGCCATTATTACCCACTGATGTCTGTTATCCATCACCGTGTGGTCCAAATAGCCAATGCAAAGTTGTGAACAATCAAGCAATTTGTTCGTGCTTGAAGGAATATGTTGGAATTCCTCCAAACTGCCGACCTGAATGCGTTGCTAATTCAGATTGTCCTCGTGAAAATGCTTGCATAAATAACAAATGTGTTAATCCATGTGTGAACGCATGTGGTGTTAATTCTAATTGTAAAGTAATCAATCACAGTCCTATATGTTCATGCAAACATTCTTATGTAGGAGACCCCTTCACGATTTGCAGTCTAGCTCCTGGTGAGTAAAATATTGCATTTAATTTTTGTATTCAATTATTTTTCAAAGAAATGTAATGTTCTTAATATTTTCATGACTTTATTGAACATGTTATTTGTTTTCAGTTGCATCGCCTCAAGAAACAACCGATCCTTGTGTACCATCACCTTGTGGACCTAACTCTGTTTGTCGTAGCGTTGGATCTTCACCATCATGTTCTTGTATGCCAGAATTTATCGGAAGTCCACCCAATTGTAGACCCGAATGTACAATACATGCCGACTGTCCAAGTGACCGGGCTTGTATTAACTCTAAATGTCAAGATCCTTGTTCGGGCTCCTGTGGTTTGTCTGCATCGTGTCATGTGCTTAATCACATTCCCATCTGTTCTTGTCTCACGGGTTTCATTGGTGATCCGTTCACGAGCTGTAGACCGCAACCATTACAAGGTAAATTATAAACACTTGAGCGATACATCAAATTTTATATTTTTTAATATAATTGAAATCTTAATTTACAATACTTCATTTATTTTTCTTAGTTGAAGCAGCGGTGACTGATGCATGCACAAATGTTCGATGTGGATCAAATGCAGAGTGCATTAATGGTCATTGTCAGTGCTTAAAAGACTATCATGGCGACCCTTACTTTAATTGCAGACCAGAGTGTGTATATAGCACCGATTGCGAACAAAACAAGGCTTGTAGCCAAAAAAAATGTATTGACCCATGTATAAACGCATGTGGACAAAACGCAAATTGTCAGGTCGTAAATCATATTCCCATGTGTAGTTGTAGCACTGGTTATACTGGAAATGCATTTATTGCATGCAATCAAATTAAAGGTATGTAAAATTAATTCGTAGTTTATTACAAAATTTACTATTTATAACAACATAAACATTATTAATTCAATATTATAAAAGTTATTAATGTGCCTGTCTATTTATTTCAGTTCAAGCAATTGAAAATCCTTGCAATACAGCCATATGCGGACCAAATAGCCAATGCAGAGTTGTAAACAACCAAGCTGTTTGTTCATGTCTACCTACGTACTTGGGTGTACCACCAGCGTGTAGACCTGAATGTACAGGAAACGCCGAGTGTCCTTTGGACAAAGCTTGCATGAATCAAAAATGTATAAACCCATGCTTTGGAGCTTGTGGAATAAGAGCAACATGTGAAGTTGTTAACCATAATCCTGTCTGTGCTTGCCAAGAAAAATACACAGGCGATCCATTCGTAGAGTGTCACCTTCCTCTGAGTGAGTATTATATATTATATTGTAGGGGTTTTGCTTACTTGCAAAATATATAATGTAATAATAAAATATGTAATGTGTAACACAGTGTGAAACTCCTAATTGACAGCGCCGGACGTATACATTAAATATGTATGCTTCATAAGCGAGTGTTTCATTAGTACACCAGCACCTCTAAAGTGGTGACCCCGTCGTGATTATAAAATATAATAACATTAATTAAATTCAATTGCTATAATATTAATTAAAATAATAAATATCATAATTAACATTATCTTTTATTCATAAAAATACTATCTCTGCAGATACACCTCAAGAGGTTATTGTCCCATGCCAACCTTCACCATGTGGTCCAAATGCAATTTGCCAAGAAAACAATGGCATTCCCTCTTGTAGTTGTTTGCCAGAATTTAAAGGAGAGCCACCATATTGTAGACCAGAATGTATAAGTAACAGTGAATGTTCACCGCATTTAGCTTGTATGAATCAAAAATGTAAAGACCCATGCGTACAGGTTTGTGGAGAAAATGCCGAATGTCATGTGGTAAGCCACTCTGCTATGTGTGTCTGTCCACAAGGTTATGCTGGCGATCCGTTTACGAGGTGTTCTGTGCATACTACTGTTGAAATTTTAACACCATGTTTCCCGTCGCCTTGCGGACCAAACGCAGCATGTAGAGAACAAAATAATGTAGGCTCTTGCACCTGCAATGAGGGCTACTTTGGCAATCCATATGAAGGATGTCGACCTGAATGTGTTCGTGATTCTGATTGTGCTGAAAACCGGGCTTGTGTGGGTAATAAATGCCAAGATCCTTGTCCAGGTTCCTGCGGAATAAACGCAGAATGTTTAACAGTAAACCATTTACCTACATGTATCTGTGCTAATGGTTATACAGGCGATCCAAGGCGGCGATGCAATATTGTACAATACTGTAAGTATATATTGTTTACCTCATTTAAAAATAATATTCTAATGTCGTTGTAACTAGTTTTTTGTTCCATATATTATATTAAACTATTTTAGACATGGATACTCAAGTACAAATGCCTATTTATTTTGTAGTAAAAGAAAAAAAATAATAAATCATTTATTGCTTCTCTTATGTAAAAAAATCATATTGTAATATACCATTTTTTTATTACAGCTCTATCTGTACAGACCACTAATGTGTGTCAACCCAGTCCTTGTGGACCATACAGTCAATGTAAGAATATCAATAACCAGGCAATATGCAGTTGTTTACCTAACTATATTGGTGAACCACCCGAATGCAGACCAGAATGTACATATAATTCTGATTGTTCTGAAGATAAATCGTGCGTTAATCAAAAGTGTATCGATCCATGTCCCAAGACATGCGGATTAAGAGCCGAATGCCGTGTAATTCACCATAACCCTATTTGTAGTTGCCAATCAGGTTTTACTGGAGATCCATTCACTAGATGTTATAAAAAACCAGGTATGATATTATATTTGAACCTTTTTATTTTAAACTAAAATTGGATGTTTATTTATTTTTTTGTTTATTTTTTTTCAGTGCCATTGCCACAGCGAGATGAAATCAAAGATCCGTGCCTTCCTTCGCCATGTGGTGCGAATGCAATCTGTCAGGTCATCAACGGTCAAGCTTCGTGTTCTTGTACCACAGGATATATCGGTAGTCCACCTAACTGCCGGCCAGAATGTGTTTCTAATGAAGATTGTATTAGTTCTCTTGCCTGTATAAATGAAAAATGCCGAGATCCCTGTCCCGGTTCCTGTGGCTCTAACGCACAATGTATGGTCATTAAACATTTAGCCATTTGTACATGTTTCGAAGGCTATAAAGGTGATCCATTCACAGGATGCGAATTGCAGCCTTTGCGAGGTAAATATTCTTTGTAGATAAAAAATTGGCCTTATTATAATAATTTTTTTCAGAATATTTTTACTAGAGTCATTATTGTATTGCAGAACCGGTTGAAGCTGATTTATGTACCCCATCCCCATGTGGATCAAATGCAATATGTGACAATGGAGAGTGTTCGTGTCTTCCTGATTATCACGGTGACCCGTATATCAGTTGTAGACCTGAATGTACAACAAGCGCAGATTGCCAAAGGCAACAAATATGCCTCAGTAAAAAATGTCACAATCCTTGTCCGGATACTTGTGGTCTTAACGCCAATTGTGAAGTTATCAACCATATTCCAATGTGCAGTTGTCCCACAGGATATACGGGCAATGCTTTTGTTTCTTGTAATGCCATTCAAGGTAAACTGCTTTTTTTATTATGGAAACATATCCGTGTAAATACATTCTTTGAAAATTTGTTACTCATAGGAATACTTTTTTCAGCGTTTACACCAACGAATCCGTGCTATCCAAGTCCCTGTGGACCAAACAGCCAGTGTCGTGAAATAAACAAAGTTGCCGTTTGTTCATGTTTACCAGAGTATTTAGGAAACCCGCCAACATGTAGACCAGAATGTACAACTAGCGCTGAATGTCCATTGAACAAGGCTTGTAACAACCATAAATGCATTAATCCATGTGTAGGCTCATGCGGACTCAACGCTTTGTGCGATGTTATTAATCATAATCCAATATGCACATGTCCAAATGATTTCATTGGGGATCCATTCAGCAGATGTCTTCCGAAACGTCAGTACCTTTTAATATATTCACTTTTCTTTTCTTATTTAAGAGTTTTCTAATATTGTTGTACTATTATCATTATAATAATTGGACTGTTTTTTTCAGCGCTTGAAATACGTCCACAAACTGATCCTTGTACTCCTTCGCCTTGTGGACCAAATTCGATCTGTCAGAATGGACAAGAATCTCCTTCATGTTCCTGTATGCCGAATTTCATTGGATCGCCACCAAATTGTCGCCCTGAATGTACAAGTAACAGTGAATGTCCAAATAATATGGCATGTATAAATAATAAATGCAATGATCCATGTGTGGGTTCTTGCGGTTCATATGCTGAATGTCGTGTTGTAAGCCATACACCAAACTGTATGTGTCCCCAAGGATATTTTGGCGATCCATTCGTTTCTTGCGAAATTAACAGCGTTCAAGCCATAGAACAGCTAACACCATGTTCTCCTTCTCCATGTGGAACCAACGCTATTTGCAAACAACGCAATAATATTGGCTCTTGCATTTGTTTGTCTGGCTATTTTGGAAATCCTTACGAAGGTTGTCGACCAGAGTGTATAGTCAACACGGATTGCCCGTCCGACAAAGTTTGTCAGCAAAATAAATGCCAAGATCCATGTCCTGGGACTTGTGGTAGAAATGCACAATGCCACGCTGTCAACCACGCTCCAATATGCACATGTAACCCTGGATACACAGGAGATCCATTTAAAAATTGTGTTTATAAGCAAGGTAAATTCGAATTTATTTTATAATTTTTTAAATTATTTAATTTTCAGTTCCTTTTTATGTAATGTTTACTGTGTGGTTTTGTATGTGAAAATATTTTGATTTCAGAAATTGAAGTTGCTACTGATCCATGCTCTCCTTCGCCTTGTGGTCCAAATAGTATTTGTAAATACAAAAATGAACAAGTTATATGCAGTTGCATTCCTGAATATAGAGGTTCACCTCCTAATTGTAGACCTGAATGTGTTGTCAGCGCTGAATGCCCTTCTGATAAAGCATGTATCGCGCAGAAATGTACTGATCCTTGTATTGGTCAGTGTGGTCAAAACACAAAATGTCGCAGTATAAACCATAGTCCGATATGTTCTTGCAAAGATGACTTCACCGGTGATCCATTTAGCCGATGTTACCCAATTATTTTGAAGGATATTGAAGAACCTTCGAAGAATCCATGTTTACCATCGCCCTGTGGACCATTTAGTCAGTGCTTAGAAATAGGAAGCATACCTACATGTACCTGCTTACCAGACTTTATTGGTGCCCCACCTAATTGTAGACCAGAGTGTGTGATAAACTCTGACTGTTCCAGCAATTTAGCTTGTATAAATCAGAAATGTAAAGATCCTTGTCCTGGATCATGTGGTGTAAATGCACAATGTTTAGTCAAAAATCACACTCCAATCTGTAGTTGCCTTGTGAACTTTGTTGGAGATGCATTTACCGAATGTAAACCACAAGGTACGTTATATTCTTGAGTTAATAATAATTACACTATCAATCATCCATAACCATTAGTTAATATATTTATATTTTAATGTTTAGTTGCAGATGTAATAGAAGAAACGATAGATCTTTGCAATCCCTCACCATGTGGACCTAACGCCATTTGCGATAATGGTGAATGTTCATGTTTGCCCGACTACTACGGGGATCCTTTCTTTGAATGTCGTCCAGAATGTACACTTAGTTCTGATTGTGATAAAAATAGGGCATGTTATAAAAATAAATGTGTGGATCCTTGTAAAGCGCAAGTTTGTGCTTCGAATGCTATTTGTGAAGTCATTAATCATGTACCGATGTGCAGATGTCCACCAAATATGATAGGAAATGCTTTCATACAATGCTCAACAATTGAAAGTAAGTTTAGTTTTATTAAATTTAAAATAATTTTATATTTACATATTTACTTACTCATTTGAATTATAACAAAAAAAATGTTTCGTTTCAGTTGTTAATCGGCAGCCATGTAGTCCATCTCCTTGTGGTCCTAACAGCCAATGTCGCGATATAAATGGGCAAGCTATTTGTTCTTGCTTGGAAGGATTTATTGGACTACCGCCCTCCTGCAGACCTGAGTGTGCTGTAAGCTCTGATTGTTCTCCTGATGAAGCATGTACAAATAGCAAATGTATTAAGCCATGTCTAGGCGCTTGTGGTATAGGCGCTAAGTGCCAAGTTATCAATCATAATCCTATTTGCTCATGCCCGTCATCGTATACCGGAAATCCATTCATAAGATGTGTCTTACAAACATTTACACCTGAACGTCAAGACCCATGTATTCCATCACCATGTGGCCCTAATTCTATTTGCAAGGTAGTTTCGGAATCGCCAACCTGTACCTGCCAGCAAGGTTACTTTGGAAAACCCCCACACTGTAAACCAGAATGCATAACTAATTCTGAGTGTTCCACACATCTTGCATGCATAAATGAGAAATGTGTTGATCCTTGTATTGGATCATGTGGTTTAAATGCAGTTTGCCATGTTATCAGCCACTCACCGTCATGTTTCTGTTCACCTGAATTTACTGGGGATCCATTTAGAGAATGTCGAAAATCTGAAATAGTACAAGAAATTTTGACCCCATGTCAACCATCCCCATGTGGTGCTAATGCTATTTGTAAGGAACTCAACGATGCAGGCTCTTGTACTTGTTTGCCTGAATATTATGGCAATCCTTATGAAGGTTGCAGACCTGAATGTATTGTCAATACCGACTGTCCATCAAACAAGGCTTGTTTACAAAATAAATGCCAAGATCCTTGTCCAGGTTCTTGTGCAACGAATGCTATTTGTCAAGTTGTGAATCACGCACCATCGTGTTCTTGTCCA
The DNA here is from genome assembly GCF_905220415.1 of Colias croceus. NCBI lineage: Eukaryota > Metazoa > Arthropoda > Insecta > Lepidoptera > Pieridae > Colias > Colias croceus. Next base: position 6,814,546 of record NC_059540.1, on the reverse strand, counting down.
TCAGGACACACAGGAGATCCATTTCGACATTGCTGGATACAAAGTAAGTTTAATATAATATAAAGTATTTATAACAATTTAATGTGTTTTTAGTTTGTCACTTGATTCTAATTTAACTTTCAGGAGAACAAGATATTACAGTAAATGTTTGCAGTCCATCACCATGTGGTCCTAATAGTAGATGCCAAGAAGTAAATAAACAGGCTGTGTGCTCATGTTTACCAGACTTTATAGGTGTTCCACCTGGATGTCATCCTGAATGTGTTATAAGCTCTGAATGTTCAAAAAATAAAGCTTGCTTAAACAAAAAATGTGTTGATCCTTGTATCGACGCCTGTGGACTGAATGCGGAGTGCAGAGTAATTAACCACAGTCCCATTTGTTATTGTAAATCACTTTATACAGGTGACCCGTTCTCTAAGTGCACTCCATTACCACGTAAGTAATATTTCATATTCATAAATAATATATTATGTACTTGAATTTATAATAAGTGATATACGGAAATAACTGAACTTAAACATATTTTTACAGCTCCTGTCGCAAATGCTGTTTTAGAACCATATAGTAATCCATGTCTGCCGTCACCTTGTGGACCAAATGCAATATGTCGAGATTTTGGAAACATACCTTCTTGTACATGTATGGATAATTATATTGGTAACCCGCCAAATTGTCGACCAGAATGTACGCTGAACTCTGAATGTCCAACATCTCAAGCATGTATTCAACAAAAATGTAGAGATCCATGTCAAGGGTCATGTGGTATTAATGCATTATGTACTGTTTCGCGACATACACCTATCTGCACGTGCCCCGATGGCTATGTTGGTGACGCATTTACTGCTTGTAATCCGAAATTGCAACCTGGTATGTTGATCAATTCATTGTATTGTTTTAAAAGAAATTTATATGTAAATTCTGAATATTCATATTATATTTCCATATTCTTTGCAGAATACGATACGATAGATAGCTGTAACCCATCGCCTTGTGGGACAAACGCAATATGTACGGATGGAAAGTGTTCTTGTGTTCATGATTATCAAGGTGACCCCTACGTAGGTTGCCGTCCAGAATGTGTACTGAGCACTGATTGCAATCGAAATATGGCATGTGTCAAGAATAAATGTGTTAATCCTTGTTTAAATACATGTGCACCAACTGCTGTTTGTGAAGTTATTAATCACGTACCTATGTGCAGTTGTTCCCATGGTATGACTGGTAATGCCTTCTATGGATGTGAAAAAATACAAGGTATAATAAAATAATATATTTAGTGGAATAATAATATTAACGCAGACATAATTGTTATTAATGACAAAATTTAATTTAGTTCCAGTCGTAACTAACCCTTGCCTTCCATCTCCTTGTGGACCAAATAGTCAGTGCCGAGAAATTAATGGACAAGCAGTTTGTACGTGTGTTATTGGCTATATTGGCAGTCCTCCACTATGTCGACCGGAATGTGTAGTCAGTTCAGACTGCCCTCTTAATAAAGCGTGCAGTAATCAAAAATGCATTGACCCATGCAAAGGATCTTGTGGAGCTGAAGCAATATGTCAAGTTGTAAAGCACAATCCTATCTGTTCTTGCCCTCCAAAACACACTGGAGATCCATTTGTACGGTGTATTCCCTATAGTAAGTAAAATATTATTATGATTATAGCGTTAAGTCTTGTGTTCATGATTATCAAGGTGACCCATACGTAGGTTGCCGTCCATATATTTATTCCGACGAATTAAAAATCAACAAATATAATATGCTTAATGTATGTTTACTTTTAGGGCCACAGTTACTAGATGTTTCACCGTGTGCGCCGTCGCCCTGTGGACCTAATGCCATTTGTAAGGAAGTAGCTGGAGCTCCATCGTGTGCTTGCTTACCGGACTTCTTTGGCTCACCACCTTATTGTAAACCAGAATGTAGCAGCAACAGTGAATGTCCAAGTGACAAAGCATGTATAAATCAAAAATGTGTAGATCCTTGCTTAGGTGCATGTGGTTCTAATGCAGAATGCAAAACAATCAGCCATTCACCTATGTGCTTCTGTAGATTAGGATATGTTGGTGACCCATTTACAAATTGCAACATCCAAAGAGAACAAATACAAGAACAATCTTCACCTTGTATGCCATCACCTTGTGGATCTAATGCTATTTGTAAGGAATATAATTCGGCCGGTTCTTGTTCTTGCTTACCTAATTACATCGGAAATCCTTACGAAGGATGTCGACCGGAATGTACAATAAATTCGGATTGTACACCAGATAAAAGTTGCATTCGTAATAAATGTCAAGACCCCTGCCCTGGTACGTGTGCACCAAATGCGATCTGCACTGTTGTAAACCATCTTCCATCGTGTTACTGTCCTTCTGGATATACAGGTGATTCGTATCAGCAGTGCGTCATTATAAAAGGTACGCAAAGATACATTTTAAATTAACGTGTTTATTTAGGTTAATAAAATTGGTAATGAATTAAAACGCATATACATTTTTTTTTTCAGAAAAAGAAATGGAACCGGTGACGCCATGTGTTCCAAATCCTTGTGGACCAAATAGTATTTGTCGTGCGGTAAACGACCAAAGTGTATGCTCTTGCATGCCTCAATATCAAGGATCACCTCCAGGTTGCCGCCCTGAATGTACTATTAGTTCTGAATGTCCTGTAGATAAAGCATGTATAAATCTAAAATGTACCAATCCATGTCCGGGTCATTGCGGATTTAATGCTGAGTGTAGAGTTATAGCTCACAGTCCAATATGCTCTTGCAAATCTCAGTACACTGGTGATCCATTTACACGATGCTATTTACAAAGTAAGTTTTTGAATAAATTATACATAAAATAGTAATTTTGTTTTGTAATCACGCTTTTAGGTTTTAATTATTTTTTATTATATTTTATTCTAGTACCCGTACAGGATACTCCACAAAGAGACCCGTGTCTACCCAATCCATGTGGTGAAAATTCTATTTGTCGTAATAATAATGGTATGCCAGTATGCAGTTGTATGCCAGATTTCCAGGGAGCACCACCGAATTGTAGACCAGAATGTGCAATTAACCAGGATTGTCCATCTAACAAAGCATGCATCAATATGAAATGCATTGATCCCTGCCCTGGTAGTTGCGGAATAAATGCTCAATGTACAGTATTCAACCATTTCCCTGCATGTACATGTCAACAAGGTTTAACTGGTGATCCATTCACCCGCTGCTATGTTATAGAACCAATAAAAGGTAGGTAACGTAGTGATTGATTACTCGAAACTACATAATGCTTTTATCTCTAAAATTTATAAATTTATATTTTTTCTCAAATTTTAGAAGAACAACAACCAGATCCCTGTTACCCGAGTCCCTGTGGATTCAATGCTCAATGTTCAAATGGCATTTGCACTTGTATTGACGAATATTTTGGTGATCCTTACTCCGGTTGTAAACCTGAATGTATCACAAGTATGGAATGTTCAACAGATAAAGTATGTTCTAGAAACAAATGCATAAATCCTTGTCCTGATATGTGTGCGCCAAATGCTGAATGCAACGTTTACAATCACATTCCCATTTGTACATGTCCGATTGGAACATCTGGTAATGCATTTGTCGAATGTCATAAAACTGAAAGTAAGTACTTTTCAGATGTTCCATGCGTGATTGGCATAAGCCATAATATAAAAATTTATTTATCATTAATATTGACAATTTTTTTGTAGTTTCTGAAGTCAAACCGTGCAGTCCGAATCCATGTGGACCTAATAGTCAGTGTCGAGCTATAAATAATCAAGCTATATGCTCTTGTTTGCCAACCTATATTGGAAGTCCACCTTCTTGTCGTCCAGAATGTACAATAAGTGCCGAATGCCCCTCCAATCAGGCCTGTAACAACTATAAATGTATAAATCCTTGCATCGGAAGTTGCGGTTATGAAGCTAGATGTGAAGTAATAAATCATAATCCTATATGTTCATGTCCACCGCAATATACAGGCGATCCATTTTCACATTGTGCACCTACCGGTAAGTAATTTTTTTTTTTTTTTACTTTCAATCGATTGAATTAAGTATGTTACTGCATAATTTAATAATATTTATTTTTTATGTTTTAGTTTCGGAACCATTACCACCTGTAGATCCTTGTACACCTTCACCGTGTGGGCCTCATTCAATTTGCAAGGTTATAGGCGAGGCACCTTCATGTACATGTATGCCAGATTATGAAGGAGCGCCACCAAATTGTCATCCTGAATGCATAAGTAACTCAGAATGCTCTACAAATCTAGTTTGTATAAATAAAAAATGCAAGGATCCTTGCCCAGGCAGCTGTGGTTACAATGCTGATTGCGTCGTTATAAGTCATGGTTTAATCTGCACTTGTCCTTATGGACAAACAGGAGATCCATTTGTGTCCTGTAATCCTATAAGAGATTCCATAATAGAATACAATTCACCCTGTGAACCTTCCCCGTGTGGACTGAATGCTCAGTGCAATGAAAGAAACGGTGCAGGTTCTTGTAAATGTTTAGAGTCATATATCGGCAATCCCTATGAAGCATGTCGCCCCGAATGTGTATTGAACAGCGATTGCAATCCAACATTAGCTTGCATTCAAAATAAATGCAGAGACCCTTGCCCTGGCACCTGTGCACCGAATGGTATTTGTCAAGTTGTGAACCATATACCTTCTTGCTATTGTCCACTTGGATTTTCTGGTGATCCATACACATTCTGTAAGGAGAAAATCGAAGGTATGTAAAATGTAGCTATTTTATTACATTTGTTTTACTTTTTATTTAAAATATCTGACTTCTCATATTTTTGAATTTATATTTTTTGGTTTTTATGGCATTCAAATGCTTTATAAATATAAATTTATAAAGAATAGAAAAAATTCGATCACGAGGCGGGACTTGAGTGGCTGAGTTGGTTAGGCATCCGCCCCGGAATGGCGCGAAGGATGCGGGTTCAAGTCCCGCCTCGTGATCGAATTTTTTCTATTCTTTATAAATTTATATTCTCATATTTTTGCTAATTTTCAGATGTCAAGGTAACACCTTGTACACCATCACCATGCGGACCTAACAGTCTGTGTCGAGAAATAAATTCACAGGCAATTTGTACTTGCTTAGAAAACTACGTCGGTGCTCCTCCTTCCTGTCGTCCAGAATGTACAATAAACAGCGAATGTCCAAGTGACAAAGCATGTATTAATCGTAAATGTGTTGATCCGTGCCAAGGACAATGTGGCAGGAACTCTAATTGTAGAGTTATAAATCATAACCCAATATGCTCGTGCCAGGAACAATATACTGGAGATCCTTTCTCATATTGTATGCCAGGTATGTTACATAACAAACTACAAATCATTAAAAAATATCTTAAATGACTCGAACTTGGAATAATTTTTATTTGTTGCTTTGTATATTGATGTATTTTTTTTTTTTTTGTTTTTAGTTCCTTTGTCGGTTCCACAACTTGAAGCCCAAAGAAACCCTTGTATACCATCACCATGTGGACCGAATGCGCAATGTCAAGAATATAATGGCAACGTTAGATGTACTTGTCTTGCAAATTATATTGGAACTCCTCCTAGGTGTCGACCGGAATGCACATTAAGCTCAGAATGTAATGCTGATAATGCTTGCATAAATAACAAATGTAGAGACCCATGTCCTGGAGCCTGTGGGCTTAATGCGGAATGTAATGTCAATAATCACTTACCTATCTGTGCGTGCATTCCTGGATATACAGGCGATCCGTTCACTCGATGCGATTTTAAATTGGAAGGTAATGTATACAGGGTTACAGGTTAAGTCGACCTATTCCTGTTAAGAGCGTATTGTAGGGGTCAAAACAAACTGATTTGATCTTATAATACCATATCCAAAAGTTAGTCGTTGAAGAGTTATCGCAATTTTAATTTTTTTCTTGAAAATGCAACTTTATCTTCGCATTTAGCGTTTAATTTTTTATTTTACTTATTTGGTCTGGGTTTTTTTGAGTTTTTATGTAAAGGTTGAGTTAAACAATAATTCTCAGCAATAAAAATCCATATCGCTGCAAACAATTCAAAGAAATGGCTTTTAATCTAAAAATAATAACATTAAAGTAATTTAGTTAACTCGTTTTAAAGAAAGATATTGAAAAAAATCTCTATGAAAATGTGTCTGCAGATGTTTTTAAAAACATGTACATGTTCTTAGCTATGTAAAAAGGTATGATAACCTCAGGTAGCATTCGTAGATTCCAAGAAATCGGGGATAAACATGGGACAGTGGTAGTAAAGTACAACATCAGAATAAATTTTGTCATAATTTATTTTTCTTAAAAACTTTACAGTTCCTGCTCAACATGACTTCCTCTATTGCGAACACATATTCGAAACCTTTTCCGCAGAGTACTCTTAGTCAAGAGCCAATTAACAACTGGGGTAGTCACCCCAGTTGTTAATTGGTTCCTCATCTTATTGGCTGCATCGATAATTTTTTGTCGTAAAATATCAACAGATGGAATCGGGTTCGGCTCATTGTACACCAGACTCTTCATATGCCCCCATACGTAAAAGCCCATGGGGGTTAAGTCTGGACTTCTAGCCGGCCATGGTATGGGCCCACCTCTTACGATCTTATCGTTGATACCGTCTTGATAAAATTTGGACTCATCTGTCCATAATTTTTTTTTGAAAAACGAGGGGTTTTTCAGATCCGCATTCAACATGAATCTAATAAAAATCTAGTCCTCTTAAAGGATCTCCTTCTTCCATCACGTGCACGGGCATGTAGTGATATGGGTAATATCCTGAAGTGTTCATTGTGACCAACCACTGAGACAGACCAAGTTCTCGGGCAACCGTTGCCCGAGAACTTGGATCACAAACTACCACAACGCTCACTATTGGGCTCCGAAAGCACGTGGCAATCCTAACAAGAAGAATCCAAAAAAATCACAAAGACGATTCAGTCTTAATGTGTGGATGGGGATAATTTCAAATAAATTAATTGGACCATACTTCCTTCCGGACAACCTAAATGGTGAAAATTATGAGACCTTTCTGCGCCAACATTTAAGTGACCTACTTAAAGACATACCCTTGACTTTGTTAAGAGACATGTGGTTCCAACATGATGGCTGCCCTGCACATTACAGAAGAAGTGTCAGAGAATGGTTAGACATCAACTATCCAAACAGATGGATCGTAAGAGGTGGGCCCATACCATGGCTGGCTAGAAGTCCAGACTTAACCCCCATGGGCTTTTACGTATGGGGGCATATGAAGAGTCTGGTGTACAATGAGCCGAACCCGATTCCATCTGTTGATATTTTACGACAAAAAATTATCGATGCAGCCAATAAGATGAGGAACCAATTAACAACTGGGGTGACTACCCCAGTTGTTAATTGGCTCTTGACTAAGAGTACTCTGCGGAAAAGGTTTCGAATATGTGTTCGCAATAGAGGAAGTCATGTTGAGCAGGAACTGTAAAGTTTTTAAGAAAAATAAATTATGACAAAATTTATTCTGATGTTGTACTTTACTACCACTGTCCCATGTTTATCCCCGATTTCTTGGAATCTACGAATGCTACCTGAGGTTATCATACCTTTTTACATAGCTAAGAACATGTACATGTTTTTAAAAACATCTGCAGACACATTTTCATAGAGATTTTTTTCAATATCTGTCTTTAAAACGAGTTAACTAAATTACTTTAATGTTATTATTTTTAGATTAAAAGCCATTTCTTTGAATTGTTTGCAGCGATATGGATTTTTATTGCTGAGAATTATTGTTTAACTCAACCTTTACATAAAAACTCAAAAAAACCCAGACCAAATAAGTAAAATAAAAAATTAAACGCTAAATGCGAAGATAAAGTTGCATTTTCAAGAAAAAAATTAAAATTGCGATAACTCTTCAACGACTAACTTTTGGATATGGTATTATAAGATCAAATCAGTTTGTTTTGACCCCTACAATACGCTCTTAACAGGAATAGGTCGACTTAACCTGTAACCCTGTATATTATTCTTATTATGAAGCATTTCTATAATAAAGTATATTTTATATTAATTAAGTATGACGCAAAAATTACTGATTTACCGATTTTTTTTTAATTTTTATTTTAAAAGTAATATATATAAAAAATATTCTTTTTTTAGAACCCGTTACAAGTGATCCTTGTTCATCATCTCCCTGCGGGGCTAATGCGGTATGCAATAACGGAGAGTGCTCTTGTCTTCCTGAATATTATGGAGAACCCTATGTTGGATGCAAACCAGAATGTATTTTGAATTCTGATTGTCCTCGCAATAAGGCTTGTATAAACAACAAATGTATGGATCCTTGTGCAAATACTTGTGGATTGAACGCAACTTGCGATGTAATCAATCATATACCGGCCTGTTCTTGTCCACGCGGCACCAGCGGTGATCCTTTCAATTATTGCTCCATAATCAGAGGTAATTCACGCACAAATAATTCACAAAGTTTTCGTAATGTTCTTATTTAGCAAAGGTTATAGGTATTTATTTTACTGATTTATTTGCAGAAGTTTACACACCTACCGATTTGTGCAATCCATCACCATGTGGCCCATACAGTCAATGCAGAGAGATAAATGGTCATGCTGTATGTGTATGTGTACGAGGCTATATAGGTTCACCACCGAACTGCCGTCCTGAATGTATACTCAGCTCCGATTGTGCATTAAATCAGGCCTGCTCCAACCAGAAATGTATCGATCCATGCCCAGGCGCCTGTGGCCAGCATACAAATTGCATGGTCATTAATCATAATCCAGTGTGTACTTGTCTGCGTGGATATTCTGGAGATCCATTCTCTGCTTGCCAACCGATTCGTAAGTTTCTTATCTTAATAAATACAACTGTGTTTATTTTTATATATATATATATATACAGTACAAAATTGTTCTAGTAATTGACATTATTATCTCAATTTCAAAATTCTGTAATTTATTTTAATTATTTTTAAAATAATTATCGTCTTGCATATTTTATGTTATGCACCCGTGTTTTAAAATACTTTATCATTACAGAATCTTCACCACCTATTCGAGTAAACCCATGTCTGCCATCGCCATGTGGGCCTAATTCACAATGTGTCGAGGTTGGAGATCAAGCTGACTGTAAATGTTTGCCTGACTTTATTGGTTCACCACCTGCATGTCGGCCAGAATGTACAAGCAATACCGAATGTTCCTCTGACATGGCGTGCATTAATAGAAAATGTCGCAACCCATGCGCGGGCGCTTGTGGTATAAACGCCGATTGTAGAGTCGTCAGTCATACGCCGATATGCTTGTGTCAAAATGGCTATATTGGCGATCCTTTCCTTCAATGCACTTTACAATCAGAACCAACTATTATAGAACGACCGACACCGTGTGTGCCTTCTCCTTGTGGAAGCAACACTGAATGTAGAGAACAAGATAACGTTGGATCTTGCGTTTGCCTTCCGGGCTATTTCGGTGATCCATATGTTTCTTGTAAACCTGAATGCTTAATTAATTCAGACTGTCCGTCGAATCAGGCCTGTCAACAAAATAAGTGTATCGACCCATGTCCCGGAACTTGTGGAATTAATGCTCAATGCTATGTTACTAACCACATACCAAGCTGTGCCTGCCCCGAGCAACATTTTGGAGATCCGTATAAAATATGCTCATATAAATCTCACAGTAAGTTATATTATTGAGTACTTTTCGAACATAATATTTTTAAGGAAGTACTTTTAAACTAACAATAAAATTTATTTTTGCAGCTGAAATAGTGGATCCATGTAACCCATCACCTTGTGGACCGAATAGCTTATGTAACGCTCGAAATAATGTTGCTGTTTGTTCATGTCAACCGGGCTATCAAAGCTCACCGCCTACATGTAGACCTGAATGTTTAAGTAATTCGGAATGCCCACTTGATAAAGTGTGCGAAAACCAAAAATGTGTATCACCATGTCCTCGCGGCTGTGGAATTAATTCAGATTGTCGGGTTATAAATCACAATCCAATATGTTCGTGTAAAAACGGATACACGGGAGATCCTTTCTCAGTTTGTATTGTACTTGATATTGAACCAGTTTTAAGTGTACCGACAGATCCTTGTCTACCTTCTCCTTGTGGATTAAATTCTGAATGCCGCGACGTGGGAGGTATACCATCCTGTTCTTGTAAGACTGGATTCCTTGGGAGCCCACCAAATTGTAGACCAGAATGTATAGTTAACACAGATTGTAGCAGCGATAGAGCTTGTTTGAATATGAAGTGTCAAGATCCTTGTCAGGGCTCATGTGGTTTCAACGCAATCTGTAATGTTGTTAATCACGTACCAGTTTGTTTATGCCCGCAAGGTTACAGAGGAGATCCTTTCACATCGTGCATAATTAAAATTGAAGGTACAGTTTTGGTTGCCCAATTTTTTTTATATATTTTTAGCGTATTTTTATATTCAATGTTATTTTAGTTATCATAAAAAGAAAAACCATTTAGTCAGTTTTCAAACTAAAATTCACTTTATGTTTTTAGAACAACCACAAAAACAAGATCCCTGCAATCCTTCGCCATGTGGTCCAAATGCCCTTTGCAACAACGGAGAGTGCACATGTCTGCCAGAATATACAGGAGATCCCTATTTCGGTTGTCGACCAGAGTGCGTGCTCAGTACCGACTGCCCCCTCGACAAAACTTGTCTACGTTCTAAATGTGTGAATCCATGCATTAATATGTGCGGAGTGGGCGCTGAATGTAATGTTTACAATCACGTTGCAGTATGTAGTTGCCGAACTGGTATGACTGGTGATGCCTTTACACAGTGCTTGAAAATCGACAGTACGTATTTATAAAAATTATTCTCATACAATATAATATAATATACTTAATTTTGAGTAATTATTTAAAGAAAAAGTGTTTATCAAATAAATTCATTTTCAGAACCCTCGAGTAGACCATGTGAAGCTTCTCCTTGTGGGCCTAACAGTATTTGCAGAGATTCTAGTGGACAAGCAATATGTGCATGCATACAAGGTTATGTGGGAAACCCGCCTAATTGTAGACCAGAATGCATACAAAGCACTGATTGTCCACTATCTTTAGCTTGTATAAATATGAAGTGTCAAGATCCATGTCCAGGATCATGTGCCCCCAATGCGGATTGTAAAGTTATCAACCACAATCCTGTATGTTCTTGCCCGCCAAGATATACAGGCTCGCCGTTTACACATTGTTTTGGTTAGTAAAAACACTATTTTATTAGTACATCTTTCAATTTAGAAAAGCATTTATTATTCCAAAGTCATAATTATTTGTTTTTGTTTATTTTAGTTCAAAAATTAGAGGAGCCAATAAAAAATCCATGCGTTCCTTCACCATGTGGACCAAACAGTGCTTGTTCAGTAACAAATACTGGTGATTCATATATTTGTTCCTGTCAACCCACTTTCGAAGGAACACCGCCTAACTGCCGCCGTGAATGCACATCAAGTGATGAATGCTCAGCAGACAAAGCCTGCATAAATTACAAATGTAAAGACCCGTGCGTGGGCTCTTGTGGCACAAATACAAAATGCACGGTGCGGCTTCACACAGCAATGTGCACATGTGAAGAGGGTTATAGTGGTGATCCTTTCTTATCATGCTATCAAATACCACAGAAATTGGAGCCAACAGATCCTTGCAACCCATCACCTTGTGGAGCAAACAGCTACTGTAGAATATCAACTTCTGGAGTTGCTGCTTGTAGTTGTCATGAAGGTTATTTCGGAAATCCTTATGAAGGATGTCGCCCTGAATGTGTAGTAAACAGTGATTGTCCATATAATAAGGCATGTCTAAAGAATAAATGTCAAGATCCCTGTCCAGGTGTCTGCGGTTCAACAGCAATTTGTCAAGTTGTAAACCACTTACCGTCCTGCTCATGTTCTCCTGGTTATACAGGAAATCCATATTCCTACTGCCACATTATAATTAAGGAAGAAGGTAGGTTTCTAATTTTGTTTCAAATAAGTTCTGTTATCAATATTTATTCATAACAATCAAGTTTATCTCATTTCTTTATTTGTTATTTTAGAAACTACGTCTCGCGACCCATGTGTACCAAATCCTTGTGGAAGTAACACTGTATGTAAAAGTAACAATGGCCTTGCGTCTTGTTCCTGCTTACCAGAATATTTCGGTGTACCGCCTAATTGCCGACCAGAATGTACAGTAAGCTCTGAATGCCCATCGACTAAGAGTTGCGTTCAACAAAAATGTGTAGACCCATGTATTAATGTATGTGGTCAAAACGCCGATTGCAGAGTGGTTAACCATGCTCCCATTTGCTCATGTCGACAAGGATATGAAGGAGATCCCTTCATAAGATGCGCGCTTCTTCCAAGTGAGTTCTATACAATTCACATTAAAACTTGTACTAAGTAAAATAAACAACTCCTATTTAATATTATTCTTAAGTTGGCTAATTTATATACGTACCAATAATTGATATATTTTTTTTATAGAAATACAAGTAGTGGATTCGAACCCATGTGTGCCATCGCCTTGTGGACCAAACTCATTGTGTCAAACCATGAACAAAGCACCAGTGTGCTCCTGCATATCTAATTACATAGGAACACCACCAAACTGCAGGCCTGAGTGTACTATTAATTCAGATTGTCCGAGCAACAAGGCTTGTATCAACCAAAAATGTAAAGACCCTTGCGTTGGATCATGTGGAATACAGACCGTATGCCACGTCCATCAACATGCGGCTATCTGCAGTTGTTCAGAAGGATACACTGGAAATCCATTTGAAAGTTGTTATAGTCAAGAAGCTATTGGTATGTATTAGTATAACTTTGTGTACTGTATTTATGATTAATTGTCTTAAATGTGCAAATCAATTCCTAAAATGTATATATTTATTACAGAACCTATACCAGAGAAATATGATAACTGTAATCCTAACCCATGTGGAGCTAATGCCCAATGTAATGACGGAAGGTGTTCTTGTTTACCCAATTACTTCGGAAATCCTTACATGAGTTGTCGCCCGGAATGTACACACAACTCAGACTGTGCTTCTAGTTTAGTCTGTGTTAACACTAAATGTGTCAATCCATGTACCAATCTTTGTGGTAGAGGCGCAACCTGTGAAGTTTACAACCACATTCCGATGTGTTCTTGCCCGCGCAATACATCAGGCAATGCTTTTGTCTTTTGTTCTCCTCTTGCAGGTTAGTTTCAAATGATAACTTGCTTTTGATAATATGTAGTAACAAAAATGACAAGAACGTTTGATTTATAATGTTTTTTTCTTTTTTAGTTGTCCAAGAAAATATTGATCCATGCATACCGTCACCATGTGGACCAAACAGTGTATGTAGAAATATACAAAACCAGGCGGTATGTTCTTGTCTTCTGGGATATGTCGGAGCTCCACCATCGTGCCGTCCTGAATGCGTGATCGATTCAGACTGCTCAGCATTATTATCATGTTCCAACCAGAAATGCGTCAATCCATGTCTCGGTTCTTGTGGTATTAACGCAGAATGTAAAATACACAATCACAAACCGATTTGTTACTGCCGTAATGGATTGACTGGTGATCCGTTTATTCAATGTTTACAAGTACAAAGTAAGACTTTACCGATATTTTAATAACTTCTAGTGTAAATGTGTTGCAAGAATATTCATATTGTTTAAAAATTGTTTACAGATGAACCCAGTATAGAAAGGAGCCCATGCGAACCTTCACCTTGCGGTCCGAACTCAGTATGCAAAGAATCAAACGGAAAATCACAGTGTGCTTGTTTGAATGAATACATAGGACAACCGCCTTATTGCCGTCCAGAGTGTGTATCAAATAGCGAGTGTAATTTCGATAAGTCGTGCATAAATAAAAAATGTGTGGATCCATGTGTGGGCACCTGCGGTCGCAATGCTGAGTGCCGTGTGGTCAGTCACTCGCCTCAGTGTTCATGTCAACAGGGATACCGAGGGGATCCTTTCAACGAATGCGTGATTATTTCAGGTACTTTTATAATCAATGAATCCTTGTTAAAATATTTGTTTTATTTGATTGTCTTTTCTTGATCGTTTGTGGCATAGCTAATCAAAAATTTATAAGTAACAACAAATAAGAATTTACATTTGTTTTTAGTTGCAGTTCAAAACCCTGTAGAAAAAACGAAACCTTGTACGCCAAATCCGTGTGGTCCAAATGCTGTATGCCAAGAACGTGATAATTCAGCAAGTTGTGCGTGCATAAGTGATTTCTATGGCAACCCGTATGAAGGATGCCGACCAGAGTGTCTGCTTAATTCTGACTGTCCTCAAAGTCTTAGTTGCATAAATAATAAATGCCGCGATCCTTGTCTTGGATTTTGTGGTATCAATGCAATCTGCCAAACTGTAAATCATTCACCTAAATGTTCATGCATATTCGGATACATTGGAAATCCTTATGACAACTGTATCCTTAAAGAAGGTAAGTTTACACCTATTTACTGTGTATGTATTGAATCTCTTATAATGTAATAATTTAATATAATAACGAAATCTTTGTTATTACAGAAGAACCGTCTGATCCTTGTTCACCATCGCCATGCGGCCCTCATAGTACTTGTTTGGCTCGAAATAATCAAGCAATATGTTCATGTTTACCGGACTACACGGGTTATCCACCAAACTGTAGACCAGAATGTGTCATGAGTTCAGATTGTGAACTCAATAAAGCATGCATTAAACAAAAATGCGTCGATCCATGTGTGAACACCTGTGGAGAAAATGCACAATGTCAAATACATCGCCATAGCCCATACTGCACTTGCTTGCCTGGTTATGAAGGAGATCCATTTGTACGCTGCGTTAAAGAAAGACCTCAAGTTAATACTATTGGAAATCCTTGTAGTCCCAATCCTTGTGGACCAAATGCTTACTGTAGGGATTCTGGCGGATCTGCAATTTGTAATTGCAAAGAAGGATACATCGGTACTCCGCCTCGTTGTGCGCCAGAATGTACAATTAATGAAGATTGTCCCAATAATAAAGCATGTGTTCGTGAAAAATGTGTTGACCCTTGCTTAGGATCATGTGGAAGTAATGCACAATGTAGGGCGATGAACCATCTTGCTATCTGTACGTGTATTGAAGGATACCGTGGAGATCCATTTGTCGGCTGCTATGTAATAATCAAAGGTAAAAGAATTGTTACTATTAGATGAACTATTTTGGAAGTGATTTTGATTCCAATAATTTCGTTTTAAATATTATTCTTTGCTCTGCTTTGTAAAAAATAATGCATGTTTATTATTTCAGATACCCCATCTCTGACATCTGATCCTTGTGCAAGATCGCCATGTGGAATAAACGCTATTTGCTCGAACGGAACATGTTCTTGTATTCAAGGCTATCACGGCAACGCTTACGTGGAATGTAGACCAGAATGTACTAGTGATAATGAATGCCTTAAAAATCAAGCATGTATTAATTACAAATGCATCGACCCTTGCATAAACGCTTGTGGATTTGATGCCGTTTGTAACGTATATAACCATATTGCAATTTGTGAATGTCCTATGCCACTTCAAGGCGATCCATTTATTGCATGCCGTCGCGTTATAGGTAAGGTTTTATAATTTTAAAAGCTAATTAAGAACCCCAGAAAACTAGCGATGTATCATGTTCAAGCATAAGTGCAAATGAGGACTTGACAGATACAAACTCCACCATACAATTATTCTGTTTTATGTTTTGTTCTCTTTATTTTCCGTCTTTTCTTTGTTATTTTTTGATAGTACTTGAAGATCTTTTTCTTTCCTTCTGCCTTTAAAATCTTTAAAAAATTTTGGTTAGTAAATATATTTTTTTGAATGTATTTTTTTTTATTAGCTCCAGCGGTAAGCGATCCCTGCATGCCAAATCCGTGTGGTCCAGATAGTATATGCCGCGCTGATGGTACAGTCGCGCATTGCTCTTGCCGGCCACCGACCTATGATGAGCCGCCAGCTTGCCGTCCCGAATGTCGGCACAATTCTGATTGTCCCGCCAACCTCGCATGTCGCAACAACAAGTGCCAAGATCCATGCCCTGGCAGCTGCGGCACGCATGCAATTTGTCACACAATGGCACATTCACCAATTTGCAGTTGTCCCGTACAATATACGGGCGATCCGTTCATTCGCTGCTTACCAGGTAAAATAGACTAAAAGAATACAGGCAAATCATTTATGTTCTCTTAGAAAATGTAAACTTACAAAATATTTATAAACTTATTTTTTTGTATTCTTAATTTTATATAGTCATAATACATATTATTATGTACACACTAAGCAATAAAAATCATTTATCCACAGCAATCCAGTCCGAACCAAAAATACCATCAGCTTGCACTGAATGTGGCCCCAATGCAGATTGTATTGGTGGATCGTGCCGCTGCCGAGACAACTATTTGGGCAATCCACCGTTCTGCCGCCCCGAGTGTCTAAGCTCGTCGGACTGCGAGTGGCGCTTCACGTGTGTCAACAAGCGGTGCATCGACCCTTGCCCCGGCGCTTGCGGCCTCAACGCCCTCTGCACTCCGGCTGCACACGAACCGCGTTGCCAGTGTCCTCCCAACACCACCGGAAACCCCCTTATAGAGTGTCGACTCGTCGAGAATATTCGTAAGATAGACTGAGTTGGAAGATTGCTTAATCTTACAACGACGCGTGAAATATTATTGCTAAAAGTTGTAGTCGAGACGAAAGCGCGATTCGGATAGGTTTTCACTTTAAAAACTTAGGCATGGGTTTTTCTAGTGAAACGTAATCAATCGCAAACTCGTCAAAAAAACTATCGAAAAAGCTTCCGTACCGCTTTGCCCTTCAAAACTTTGTCGAGTTATTACGGAGTCGCGCTATAACACTATTTTAAATGTTACAGAAAAACTACCAAACGACCCTTGCAATCCTTCTCCATGTGGTCCGGGAGCGATTTGTCGCGCTCGAGGAAGTGGAGCGTCCTGTGAATGTGAGCCAGGATTAAGAGGCGACCCATACACTGGCTGTCGGCCGGAGTGTCTCGCCGACTCGGACTGCTCTCCGACGCGAGCCTGCATCCGCTCTAAATGCCGCGACCCGTGTGAGGGCACTTGCGGCGTGGGAGCCGACTGTGAAACCGTTAACCATGTGCCGTTATGCTCGTGTCCACCAGGAACGAGAGGAAATGCGTTCGAAAAATGTGACGTAGTCATAACAGGTAAATTACAAGCTCTATATAAAAGTGATAACATTAAAGCAAAATAGCCACTTTATTTCGATTAATCTTAGCTAAGTATTTCACTCAATAATGTAAGTTATTATTGTTATAGCGCCGCCTTGTACACCATCGCCGTGCGGACCCGGAGCCTTGTGCTCAGTTGTGAACAACAACGCTGTTTGTTCCTGTCCAAGTGGCACTAGTGGAGACGCCTCGTCATCTGGTTGTCGCCCCGAATGTGTCGTCAGCTCTGAATGTCCACGAGATCGCGCTTGTGTCCGCAATAAATGTATAGACCCATGTCAAGGAATTTGTGGCAATGGCGCTATGTGTCGTGTCTTCGATCATGCACCTATTTGTTCTTGCCCACCATCAACCACTGGCGATCCCTTCAGCAACTGTGTTGCAAGAGGTAATTGTTCTATTCCAATTAAAAAGAAGGTTTTTTTTTTTAATAATTCAACAATATGTATTAATAATTATCAAAATAAGTGCATTTATTGTCAATAAGCAAATAAAATGTGAATAATATTAATTTTTTTTATTTTTAATCTTACAGAGGTACCCACAACATCGCCAACCGTTTACGATCCTTGTGACCCGAACCCGTGTGGCCCGCATGGAACCTGTCGAGACGGCTTCTGTACATACCCAGAGTGTATAGTCAATGACGACTGCCCTGGCGATCGTTCATGTATAAATCGAAAATGTTCCGACCCATGCATCGATTCTTGTGGTGAAAATGCTATATGTACGGGTGTGAGGCACTCAGCTATATGTTCGTGCCCTGCCGGCTACACAGGTTATGCGCTGGTTCGATGTGAACGTGTTAAAATATCTACACCAACATATACGCCTACTCCAAGTCCAGAGTGTACAAGAGACGAACAGTGCGCAGACAATGCAGCTTGCATCGACTCTAGATGTCTTCCAGTTTGCGCTCAGAACAGCTGTGGCTTGAACGCACGCTGTATCGCCAAACAACACAGGGCACTTTGTGCCTGTCTACCTGGATACGAAGGAGATGCTTACACTGGATGCTATTCTGGTACGTAAATATTCAACTCACCTTTTATAAATTTAATCATTATGAGGATTGTATTACTAAATTCATAATTTCCTTTACAGTCCAATGTCACAGCAATAACGACTGCCCATACGACGAAAGCTGCGACAGCGGTTCATGCGTAAAAGTGTGTTCCCGCATCCGTTGCGGTACTGACGCTCAATGCGTAGCCCGCGGGCACGTTGCGAGCTGCGAGTGTAACTCTGGTTCGCGAGGAGATCCATGGGTCGAGTGCCGTAAAGAAGAATGTACTATTGACGACGATTGCCCATCGTGGTTGGCCTGTCGTGGCAATACTTGCCAAGATCCGTGCCCCGGCAGCTGTGCGCCAGGAGCTCAGTGTTCAGTGATTCGACACAAGGCGACATGCGAGTGTCCGCGTGGGCAAATCGGAAACCCCAAAATACAATGTCAACCTGGTAAGTTCCTACAGTAAATCAAAATAATATAATTTGTTTATAATCAACGTACAAACAAAAATGAAAAAAATTAAATGTTACAAAGTTTTTGTAAGTATTGCAAAACTACATACTTCCATTTTGTTGTAGTCCTCGAAGAAGTAGAATGCTCAAGCGATGCTGAATGTGGTCCCAACTTGGCATGTTTGCAAGGAAATTGTAAGAACCCATGCGACTCGACATCTTGCGGTACTCGCGCTACGTGTAGAGTTGCGAACACTCTGCCGTTCCGAACCTTAGTGTGCGAGTGTCCCAAGCCCTTGACCGGCGATGCTTCCTTGCAATGCAACCCAAGTAAGTATAAAGTGATATAAAAAAAATGTTCATTAAATTTTGTTAACCTATTTTTTGCAGTATTGCCATTTGACCTTTAATTTAATGGAAGGAATAGAAATCGACATTATTGTGAGTATTGGTAATCAAACGGTCCTACGAAACTGGCATGTAAATATTGTCACCGATTGTGTTTCACCGTGTAAAAATTTGTATAATACACTGCAACAATTATCCAAATTATCAAGTGACGTGTTTTGTTTTTTTACAAACGTGTAATCTGTACACATTTATGTAAACTTATAAAAAAATTTGATAACGTTTGATTGTTCAAACCACACAGAATGTTGAAGGTTTCACATTAACAGCTCGTTTTAAATAAAAAATAGCAATAAGACAATTTTTGTACAAACTGTAACTATATTACCTTCACGGTGAGTATTTTATGAGATGAGTTGACACAATAACTTTCATATATAATATATCAATGCATTAGCATGGATATAGAAAGAACCTCGATCAAAGTAAAATTCAACCTATTTTTTCAAACTTTTGCGGGTAGCTGTATAAATACATTACGATCAACAAACACATCCAATTATTCACAAGGGGGCGAATGCAGCGAAGACACGCACTGCAATGACGAAGAGCGTTGTCTACAAGGTCAATGTACACCAGCGTGTGAAGCGCAGCTGTGCGGCGCGGGCGCGGAGTGCCGTGCGGTGTCGCATAGAGCCTCGTGTTCGTGTGTACCCCCGCTACAGGGAGATCCTAATGTTGCTTGCACACCGAGTAAGTTCTTTTTTTGCTTTATAGTTTATACATTGTAGTTAAAAAATTGAATAAAAAATTGTTAACATGGAAATTCTATAGTGAGTGCGCGTGACGCGTACCTTATAATTATTATGTTAAAAACTATCTGACGTAATAAAAATGTTACCATCCTCTGTAAATTATATTTAGAAAATATCATCCTTTTGAAACCTCTTTGTTGCCTTTAAAATAAATGTACTTAAAAAAACTAGAAGCCCGTTTATTTCATTGTTCCTATATGAAACTGTATACTTCACTTTTTCCATTTGTTTAACTTGTTTATTTTTTATTATTATTAAGCAGTATTAAAATAACTAACATTTCGTACAGCCGCCGTTGGCAGCATCTGCCTGTCGGACGTGGAGTGCGGTGCGGCGGAGGCGTGCGTGTCCCGCCGCTGCGTGTCTGCGTGTGCAAACGCGTGCGGTAGCGGTGCGTTGTGTGAAGCTTCCGCGCACCGTGCGCGGTGCCGCTGCCCACCTGGTACCGCTGGCGATCCTGCTAGATCGTGTTATACACGTGAGTTTTTTGAGTATAATTGATTTTTTTCTGAGATTATCTATTTTTTACTGAATGCTATAAATTAACATTATGATTACCGTTTTAATAAAAATTATAGAGATTTTCGTGATGAAGTGTCTATTAGAAGTGTATGTTGAATTATACCTTATAACAGTTAGAAATTAACTTTGTATCACGAAATGCAGTGGTTTGTCTTGTAATTTTTCATGAAATATACACATTACTTATAGTTTATACAATACCTGACAGGATGAAACATATTTTGCTAATAATTTGAGACTTAATGGCTTAGATTCTTAATGGTTTATTAGTTATTTTACAATATGTTATATTTTTTACAGCTGAATGTACTGCAGATGATAATTGTCCATTTGATAAGTCCTGCGTCAATGGATACTGTCAAGATCCTTGTGTACTTGGAACGACCTGTGGCCGCAACGCTGTGTGTGACGTCATCGCTCACGTAGCGACATGTCGCTGTCCAGCGGGAACTCAGGGTGACCCCCGACGTGCCTGCATCGCAGCCGCTTGTCAATACAACGAGGATTGCGACGATACTAAAGCCTGCAATCGACTCAATCGTGTCTGTCAACCTGTCTGCTCTGAGAACGCATGTGCTTCTGGGGCTATTTGTACACCAATTGGCCACAGAGCAGTGTGCAGTTGCCCGCCCGATCGGTCTGGCGATCCATACCTCCGCGGATGCGTTACAGTACAAAATGTAGAAGAGTGTTCAGTGGATGCTGACTGCGCGTCACCATTCGCTTGCGTGAATTCGCATTGTACTGATCTCTGTCAAGACAACCCATGTGAAGCTGGTCTGCTGTGTAGAACTATAGATATACTGCCATTGAGAGCGATAGCGTGCGTCTGTTCAGACGGTGGTCGCGCGGCGCCTGATTCTGGTTGTCGCGCGCCGCCACAAGCGGAATGCGCGTCTGACTCAGAATGTGCTAACAGCCAAATATGCCGACGTGGAAGTTGCGTCGATGCCTGCAGATCTACACCGTGCGGACAGAACGCTCTATGCGAGTCAGTAGACCACGTAGCGAGATGCACGTGCCCAGCCGGATACACTGGAAATCCAAGAATTGAATGTAATACAGGTAAGAGTTATAAATATAACTTCCAACTGTAATCATGAATATCTTTGAAAGTAACGATGATTATAAATTACTAGCTGCACTTCCTTAGTTAACTTGGCACAAAAATAAAGTATATCATCGACATACTTTATATTTTTTATTCCTTTTTTTTCACGTCAATCAGGAATAATGTAAGTTAATTTAAGATAGCAGGTAAAACAAATTGTTCTTATGAGTAATAAAGTCTTTAAACCTATAATGCAGCTAAGCAATCTGTTGGTGAAAGAATTTTTAAAATCTGTCCAGTAATTTTGAAACCTATTCATTTCAAACAAACACATCATTTTTTCATAATACTAGTGTTGACAAAATATTCTAAATAAAACAATACATCACTCGCTACGTTACCACAGAACCGCGACAACCAACAATCTACGAGTGCTACAGCGACGAGGAGTGCGGTGCAGACCGGGCTTGCGTAGAGCGCACGTGCGTGAACCCGTGCGCCGGTGCGTGCGGGCCGGCCGCGCTGTGCCGTGTGGTGGACGCAAGGCCTAAGTGCTCCTGCCCTAAGGGGTACACTGGGGATGCGAGAGTACGCTGCTTGCCGCGTAAGTTTCTTTAGTTTATTAACATCAATAATTTTTAGTTTATTAACAACAATAAGTTGATTGACAAAAAAATATATAATAAATTGTTTTATCTGAAATTAATATAAGTAGTTTTAAATTTAAATATTGGCCACATATAAATCATTTTTCTTTCTTTCAATACAGAAACAACATATTAATGATCAGTTGTGTAATAAATACTTATACTTGTAATCAGTACTTATTTAAATTTAACACAAAATGTTACAACGTTTGTTAATTTATTTTTATAGCATCACAAGATTCAATAATCCCAGTGGGCTGCAAAGCAAACTCGGACTGTCCTCTATCACAAGCTTGCATCAACGGAGCTTGTGCGAACCCATGTAACTGTGGAACGAACGCTGAATGCAATGTAGTACGACACCATCCAGTTTGCTATTGTCAACGCGGTTTCTCCGGTAATCCGTACACCGATTGCTTTAAAGGTTAGTAATGTAAACACACATTTAGTTGTTTCCCAGTTCACCCTGAAATTCGCCATATTGGATTTATTCGTGACATTTTTAACATTTTTTTTTCTTTTAGTGGGCTGTTCTTCAGATGGAGAGTGTAACGATAGCGATATGTGTTACAACGGAGCCTGCATCAGTCCATGCTTAGTCGAAACTCCATGCGCTATTAGTGCTGAATGTTACGGAAGCTCCCATAGATCCAACTGTAGATGTCCTGCTGGAACAAAAGGAAATCCGTTCTCAAAATGCCAAGCTTCAGAATGCGAAGCAAACTCTGATTGTAGTGATGATAGTGTTTGTATAAGCGGTGTTTGTCAAAACGCCTGCTCTCTCGCCGGACGAAACCCTTGTGCATCAAATGCTGAATGTTTTGCTAAAAATCATGCCGCTTCTTGCAAGTGTCCTGCGACCTTACCTTTGGGAGATCCTCTTGTGCAATGTGAAAGAGTACAAGTTGTTGGTCAACCCGAATGTCGTGTGGATGCGGATTGTCCCAGTGGCCACGCCTGTCTTAAGGACGAATGTCGTGACGCTTGCTACGAACTGAAACCATGCAAAGGAAACTCTCGCTGCTCAGTATCTGATAGTATTCCATTCCGCACACTAATTTGTAAATGCCCTGAAGGATATGTTCCTAATGAAAGTGGAACGTGCGACGCAGTTCAATTACCACCTTTGAGCTGTGCTTCAGATAGTGAATGTAGCGATCAAGAATCTTGCGTTAACCGAATCTGCAGAAACCCATGTAATTGCGGTGATAATGCTGAATGCTTCATACGAAACCATAGACCCGTATGCTCTTGTAGAGAAGGCTATGACGGTAATCCTTACAGCGCCTGTCGTATTGTAGGATGCCGCACAAACTCAGAATGTCCATCAGACGAAGCCTGCGTTAACGGCAATTGTGTCAGTCCTTGCTTATTAAACAACACATGTGGATTTAATGCTGAGTGCTATGTAGAAAGAAACCATCCACTCTGTAGATGTCGCGTTGGATTCGAAGGAGATGCGTATTCAAACTGTATCCCTATTGAATGTCGCTCGAATGGCGATTGTCCACGAGACAAACTCTGCAGAGGACACAAATGTGTTAATCCATGTTTGTCTGACAACAACTGTGGTCGAAATGCTGTTTGTTTAGTGCGCAATCACTTACCAGTCTGTAAATGCGAAAATGGTTTTAGTGGTAGCCCGTACGTGGAATGTAGACCTGAAATAACGGGAGAATGCATCGTCGACGCAGATTGTCCATCTAAACTAGCGTGTTTGTCCGCTAGATGCGTAAATCCATGTACCGAATTGCGACCATGTGCTACACCAGCTCATTGTGAAGTATTAGCGACTCTACCCGTACGCACTATGCTATGCTCTTGTCCACCTGGATACATTAGCGGCGGTGGCGGCGTGTGCCGACCCGCCACTACAATATCCGATGTCGCTTGTGAAGCTGATAACGATTGTACCTCAAATCATGCTTGCATAACATCCGTCTGCAAGAACCCTTGTGACTGCGGCCCCAACACAGATTGTCAAATAAGAGATCATAAACCTGTTTGCGCTTGCCGACCTGGCTTCCTTGGTGATCCACACACGGGCTGTTTCTCCGTAACTTGTCGTGCGGACAGTCAATGCGCCGATGATGAGACTTGTATAAACAACCGTTGCGTGCCAGCTTGTGCAGCGGAACCGAATCTATGTGGAGAATCAGCAGAATGTTATGGAGAAGAACATCGCGCACTTTGCCGCTGCCAATTCGGAACATCTGGCAATCCTAATATAGCTTGCTCACCGATCAGTTGCCGCGCAAACAGTGAATGTCCACCTGAGAAATCTTGTATTAACAACAAGTGCGCCGAACCTTGCACTATTACATCATGCAAAAAACCTGCGGAATGTCGCGTGCACTTGCACGAAGTCTACTGTGTATGTCCGCCAGGCTACCAGAGTACTGCAGGTGGCTGCAATAAAACTGAAGAACGATGCTCCTCTGACGTGGAGTGTCGACCTGGAACCGCTTGTTTGGACGGAAAGTGTGTCAATCCTTGTTTAGAAATACAACCGTGTGGTATAAACGCGAAATGCGAAGTAGCGGATACAAATCCAGTAAGAACTATGATTTGTGAATGTGAACAAGGTTACAAAGGAAATGCTCTATTGGAATGCACACCATACAAACGTAAGTAATTTTCAAAAATGATTTCACACATAAAAACATTCGATGCTATATTTTTATACCTTTTTTATTCAAAATTACGCAGAAATTTATAAAGATTTTTTTCCAGCTCCTGTTACAAAATGCGTCGATGGTCAAGGTGTAAATGAATACGGCGAATGCGAGCCCTGTACTAACTTGGAGGGCAAAATAGTAGACGCTCGAGGTAGATGCGTGTGCGACTCGGAACGTGGTTTTACGGCCAGAGGTGACCAATGTGTGCCGATCGGATGCCGGTCAGACGATCATTGTAACGACGACTCTAGATGTATCAATGGTAAATGCGTGAATGCTTGCGAAGCCGAACCTTGTGGCTTATACGCTACTTGTGAAGCAGTCGGACATCGTTCACGCTGCACGTGTATAACCGGATATATCGGCAATCCTAAAGTCCAATGTAATGCCACGACTACACCGAACATAACTTATAGAACAGACTTCCCATTACCGGATATGCAGGTAATTGTTTATTATTATCACAACACAATATATACATTAGTAATATGTAAATTTCTCTTAATAAAGCTCGTTATAAATATTTAATTTTATTTCACTTTATAGGTCCATTGCTTAGCCGATGGTGTGAGAGTCAGCCTTAAAATTAAAGACTTCAATGGAGTGCTTTATGTGAAAGGATACAGTAAAGACGAACGGTGTCGTCTTGTAGTACACACAACGGAAAGCCAAGAAAGCCCTATTGACTTCACAGTTCATTTCGGTGACTGTGGATTGGTTCACGTTAACGTAAGTGCAACGTCTTTTCTTTTATGGTGATGAAGATTTTTTCTTCTTCTTCTTTTGTCTATGGTCCTTCTAAATAATAAAATAGAATTTAATGTATATTTACGTTTTCGTACTTGTGGGACTCAACAAATAACCTTCTTGAACTTTTTCACAGGGCCTTGCAAGCTTCGTGCTAGTAATGCAGAAACATCCCAAACTAGTAACATCAAACGCTAAAGCGTTCCACATAAAGTGCATATACCAGACGGGCGAACAGAACGTGACGCTCGCTTTCAACGTGTCGATGTTGACCACTACGGGCACGATCGCTAACACCGGCCCTCCGCCCACGTGCTCCATGCGGATTGTGTCTAGAACCGGGGATGAGGTCAGCTCGGCTGAGATTGGAGAGAATCTGGTGCTACAAGTGGATGTACAACCGTCGAGTAAGTTTTGATTTAGGATTTGGTTGTTAATTGATGAATTGTTTGTTATTTAATTGTCTTTAACAATGGCTTGCGAAGATGCAATGATTTTGGAAGGGATTAAGTAACTGCATAAAAGTTGAATAGTCTATATAAAAATTAAAAACTTTTAATCTAAAATATCGAATTAACCTTTATTATAATTAATTAAGAACTAATTAAATCTGCAAGTTGGATATTTTGACTCACTTTTCTTTTAGACTGTAAATATTGAATCCATGTTCTCAACTACTATGAAACTCATAAAAATCACTATTTATAGACATATACGGAGGCTTTGCGCGTAGTTGCATAGCGAAAACAAGCGAAGTATCCACGAACATAGAGAACGAGTACACGGTGACGGACGCGGACGGGTGCGCGACGGACGCGGCCATCTTCGGCGAGTGGGAGCGCAGTGAGGACGGCACCGCGCTACGGGCCTCCTTCAACGCGTTCAAGTTCCCCAGTAGCGATAATATACGATTCCAGTGCAACATACGTGTCTGCTTTGGAAAATGTCAACCGGTAAGCAATGAATTCTTTTCTTTAAACATAAAATTTGGGAATGAATTAATGAAAATGAAAGTATGAAGTTGGACAACGTTTTTAAAATCTTGTCTCAATTATGAAGCATTTTTCATCATATTCTCGTTGATATTGTCGTAGTATTGTATAATTGTGTACACTATTCGCATAATAGGTAACGATGTGATCTTTAAACATGAAACCTTTTACACAGGTTAATTGCCGCGGCTACGACGCTTTCGGCAAACGCAGAAAGCGAGAAGTTATCGAGGACGACTCGCTATCGGGTCGTCTCCGCGAGGAGGTGACGGTGGAATCTAATCAAATACTAACCCTGGAGCGGCGCGACCCGTCCCGCGCGGCTCGGCAGCGCGACGCCGGTACAGCCGGTAGCGGTGCCGCCGACGTGTGCGTGTCGGCCGCCGGGCTGGCCGTGGCGCTGGCGCTGACCGCGCTGCTGGCGCTGGTGGCGGTGGCGGCGGCCGTGGCGTGCTGGCTGGTGGCGTGGCGCCGCGCGCGCCCGCCGCCCGCGCCGCTGCCGCACCCGCCCGACTTCCCCAACCCGCTGTTCCAGCGCTAGGGCGCCCGCTGGCCGGCCCGCCCACTGCCCCGCTCCTGCGGGCCGGCCGCCGTAGCTAGTCTCGCCCCGCTCCTCCGCCGGCGCCGGGCGGTGTCGGCTCTTCTCTATTCGGTTTCCGCGCCGCCGGAGGACCGCCGGGCAGGGCGCCGCGAGCGCTCCCCTCGCTCGCGCTCGCCGCGCCCTACTTTATTAACGTTTATATTTTATTTACTGTTTTATTTCTATTAACGTCGCCTTCTTTGAACGTTGTGATATTCATTATATAAATATTCGAAATCACCATGATTTTGTGTAAAATAATTATCGAATGTAGTTTGTAAGCAAATAATTAATAAAATAATAATAATAAATGTTGTTTTATTTGTGCAGTCCTTCTTACTACATAATATGTGATTACATATATAGCACCTACCCGATAATATAAAAGTGAAACCTCTTTTTTTACTTGTATAACCAAACTAATTTATTTACACCTTTAGTCCTCTGTTGTTTTCCTTATATTTTCCTTTCCTTCCCACATACGAAGAAAATATTCACATATGTAAATCAGCCCAGTAATTTTTATGTAACATACATCCCCAGCACTAAAAATGGTACCCCGAATTACATTTAAGGTTTTGTTTGCTACTGTATTTATTTATATTTTATTGAACGGAAAGCATTTTTAAATTAATAACAAAAAAATATCAGTTAATTAACCTTTGCGATAAATGTATAAGTAGTATAAAACATACTACTTATAAAGTATAGAAGTTTTATGCTTATCTACTTTATAAGCAGTATGCGCAGTATGTTTTATACTTCTTATAAAGTATAGATAAGCATAAAACTTATTATGATATACAGGGTGTCTCAAAAAGTAGTGATGAACGGAAGCTGGGAGGTAGAGGACCTAGAGGGCTATCCGAATCACCCCCATGTATATAAAGCGATTTTTCGTATTTTCGGAGTTATGACGTTTTTTTCAATTTTTCACCCATCGCCGAGTACGATGATATTTTCACTCATGGTGACGTCAATTATTGCGCTATATACTTCAGTTTAAACCCTCCCCCCAAAAACGATATATTTTTCATAAACCCAAAAAAAATTCCCACTTACCTATTAGGGACAAGAATTTCCTTTTTTTTAATTTTTAATTAATCTTCCTAATTTCGAATCCGTATATACTTACCTATGTTTTTATTTTTGAACATTTTAGCTAGAGGACTCAAAAGCAAGATAGAGTAAGATATTTTTTTTATATATGTAACTATGTTGTACGATCATGATCACTATTTTTAATTTTTATATCGAGTCTCTCCTTCTCCTTCTAAAAAAATGACGCAGGAGCTTATAGGTATTTGTACCTGGCATAACAAACATACTATTCTCCCAATTTCTGGGGGAAGGGTTACATTAGATTTTCGGCATAAAAACTATGTACCTATCCTTTGTGTTACTCCAAATTACCCTCTGTGTGTGCGCCATATTTCATGAAAATCCGTTCAGCAAGAAGTAGGATATGAAAAACATAAAGGAATCTGTCTGTGCCTTTCTCTCTTGTGAATATCAGATGAAGGCAGATTTTTCGTCATGTGATTTGGCTAGCTAGATAAAACAATAAGTGTGGCTTTATTGTTAATATATAGTTTGTACTTATTACCTACATTGTCACCAAAATGTTACGAGATGACTAGTAACACACTAGTTAAACTTACGAGTAGGTATAAAGTGAAAGACGGAATGAGGAATTATCTTCACATGTTTCATAATAAATTAAATGATTGTAATAATATTGCTTTCTACGTTAATAATTACTCGTAAGTCATTTCTTAGGATTAGCACTAAACATGTCTTAGTACAAGAAATTGAAAATAAGACACACCTTATTCATATTTATAATCTTAAAGAAGATAAACTCGGTGATAATAAAGATATAACGTTCGAGTAATTAGCATGTAGGTAGTAAAGGAGGGGCTTGAAGTGCCAAAATATTTATAGCACGCATTACTCTAACTCAATTTAGTAATTTTTACGTAACGATATAGAGAACAACATCGCACCCATTAAAAATATGCCTAAAAATCTTATTCAAGTGAAAAAAAATTATAATCAATGGTAAGTTAAATTTTGTACTATTTAAAAAAATGTGTTATTTTATTAATCATCATTAATAACTATTTAGTATGGAACCATTGTATGTAAATTATATTTAGCAAATCGAGAAAAAATGGTTTCGGCATTAATATTATGTTTTTAGCGTCCAACTTATCGAAAGAAGAGGAAATAGGATCATAGATGAAAAATAGTTAACCTGAGTAGGTAGGTTATTGTATTTTTAACCGTATAATCACAAATAATCGCCTTTAATTTGTGGTGAATTAAATAAATGTGTGCATTGTGCAATATTTGTTATAAAATTTTTCCTCTTATTTCATTGGGCCGATTTTTCAATACTTGGTTAAAACTTATTCGTTGAATAACGTATTAATAAACTACTATTTCAAAAATGTATTCTAATTAGTAATTACCTGTATTTGACAGTGTACAGGTGACATTTTAATATTATCGTGTAATACTTTATTGGACGGATAAGTTTTAACCAAGGATTGAAAAATCGACACTTAATTATCAAACGGAATATTTATAAGAAAAGAATATCTAAGAAATAATCCATAAATTATATTAGTAAACGATTTGAGCTCGTCTTGAATATTTGTAATTATTTTTAATTAGGTGTTGTACATTAAATAGTTAAACAAATAAAATAACTTAATAATTAGTAATAAAAAGTTAAATATTAAAAAGTATGAATAAAGGGGTACGATGTCAGAGCAAAAAAAAAAGAAAAATATTGATTACTAGCTGCCCCAGTAGGCAGAGCAGTAGATCTGTTCTTTTGCCCCCTTTACTTATTATCTCAATATTATGAACTTTCCTTCTGCCCGAGTTAAACGCTTAGCAACACATTTGGCGATTCATTTTTGCATAATAATGAAGCACTGAAGCATAAATGAAATAGTTTGATGCTCTAAACTGCAAATATATTAACATATTAATATATTAACACGATAAATTCCTTTTAAGACTTATTTTTATGGTAACGACTAGATTAGAAAATAATAACGACTTTATTAAACCATTTAGATATTTCCAAGATGCTTATAATTGATATTTCATAATTATTCTAAGAGTAAGGAGGCCATATAGTTCATTTAATCCGAGTTTTATCACTTCATTATTACTCCGGATTTGTGTGTATGCTTAACACAATCTCAAAATTATTAAATTTCCTTTACTGCCAAATTACCTCAAACGGTATGAACACTTGTAAGACCACTTAAATAAGACAATAAAATGAAAATGATAACAAAATTAATTCTGATTAAAGTTTAGTTTTAAAATATTTTATTTTTCATATGTTTGATCTATGTTAATAACTAATTAGTAATGAGACATTATTCTAAGGGAATATAAATTACGTTGATTGATATAGATACTGTTTATTAGAGGTATTATCTAACTGACAAATAATCTCACAGAGCATAATAAAATTGTTACAAAAAGTGGTCTCTTGTAATAAATACGACAGGAATAAGGACAGAAAGTTTCCTTCGCGTAGATATAATAATTATATATAATCATATTTTTTTAATCTGTGATATTACATAAATAAAATAGAATACACCAAGGAATAATAATAATAATAAAAATTCTTTATTGTACACAAAAAGAGAGGATAAAACAATTATACAGCAAAGTACAGAACAAGTACAGAGGGCGGTCTTATCGCTTCGAGCGATTTCTGCCAGACAACCACAGCAAAGGAATACACATAGGAATACACATACGAAAGCAATCAAATGCATGAAATACTCGGAAACTATAATATGTAACAATATTATAGTTTCCGAGTACTTATCTCATGCATTTGATTTATTACATAAATAAAATAGAATACACCAAGGAATACACATACGAAAGCAATCAAATGCATGAGATACTCGGAAACTATAATATTTCAAAAAAAAATCCTACGTGATATTATATCGAAATATTTTATAGGCATGACTTATTTTCTCTGTTCTCAAAATGGCGCATCTGAAAGTGAAACTCACCTACGAACTTGATTTACTACCATACATAGTTTTTGTCCCTTCATTTGTAGCCGTAGGTACCTATGCATTGCTATCAATACCATCCCTGTTAAATTAGGTAGATGTTTTGTTTGTTCAACATGAAAACAGGATATATCATTGTGACTATTAGCTTTAATTTGTGACTCTCCTTTTCAATATCGTCGTCAATTTTATAGTTACTAAAACAGTCGTAACTATGTCATAGTAGATACTAGGTATGTATAAATAAGGTTAATTGTAGATATAATTTTTGAAAATTTATCTAAATTATAGATATATAAAACTATTTTGACAACGGGGAGGCTCTTGTTTCGAAATATTCTATAACAATAAATAAATATTTATTAAATACTTAGTTCTCTCCAACGCAACGTAAGGATATGTAGAGATGTTTCCGATTTTTCATATTTTTTAAATTAATTGTGTCACAATGAGATGGGAAATCGTTCCAATCTTTAAATTGTGGGTAGCAAATCAATAAGAGTTGCTATGATAAAAATGTTCACAACACCGACATCGAGAAAATTATATCTCTTATTCTTAGATTAAATTAATTGAGTTGAAGTTGAGTTAATTTAAAAAGAATGTCATATGATCATCAGTATAGTTTTTTGCATGAGCCCAAGAAGGCTTCGGAGGCTTCGGAGATTATACGACCAATCTTCGACAATGTATACCTATAGGCGAAGCCGGTTGCACAACTAGTGTGAAATATTATATCAATATTTATAGTATGAGTGAAATGCAGCTAATTTTGTAATAAATAAACATAAATAATTTTAATTCAGAAGCGATAATTAATTATTAAAATAAAGGAAGTAGGTATGAGGCCGCCTAGCTTGCTCTACCTGATACATTTTTGCGTATAGGTACATAATGTATAATTACGTAAACGTATGTAGACAAATACAAATCGCAATTAAAAACATAAACTAAGAGAGAAAATCTTCGATAAGAAACCATAGTAAATTTTTAAATTTAATGTATTTGCGCGGGCGCAGCTTAGCATATCACGGTCGTTACAGCGCATGCGTGGCCCTCTGCCCTCCCCCGCCTCTTCCTGTGCTCTCGCTCTCCCCACTCTACAATAACAGAATCACATTGTGTTTACGAATTGTCGCGAATGACGATGACGAGTCAGTCGGTCGGCCATCTAACCCGATCTCGCTCGTTGAGTCGGTAGATTATTTTTATTTATAAGTAGCGCGTTGCCAGCGGCAAACGCGACATCAATCACCGCGTAATGACCCTGTGACGTGATAATATGAATAGAGACTCACAAGAAACCTCAGCGGAAGCCGCCCGGGCGGTCCACGTGGATCAATATGATGGATCAGACATGGAACATTCAAAACTTCTGTATTCACAATCGCCGACACCGACTGTTACGCCATCTGGTCAGATGCGAAAAGTGAAAAGCTTTACCGATACGCATCGCATTCGAGATGTCAATGCTGCATCAGGTGCAGCGTCTGCGAGAAGCCTTCGCCCTTACGACCAAGTGACCACGTACCCCGAGGGTTCCGATGCCGGCACAAACCAATATGCCCCATCCGTCCGATCCCTCGCTTCTATTGGCATGGGATGCACGGACGGCCGGAAAATGGTTATAAGACGCGTTCCAACTTCACCAACTGAACTATTTCATCTTGTTCGTCCTCCTACGTAAGTAAGCAACGGATGTCACATCCTCTAAGAACCCATTATTCAATTGATCCTCCTTCCAAACAATCACATAGGATTAACTACTAGCTTATCAAATCGCAAAAAATGGCTAAATTTATAATTTATTCTAAAATTATGCCATTGATTGCCATTTCCTTATGAACAATGCTCTATATTATAATATAGAGAAAATGGAATAAAAATACAGGAAAATTTCATTATTAAATTAAATTACTTTTCTGTTCAATATTCCTTTTTTGCAATAAATGTAGTAAAAACATTAAACAATAGGTATAAATAATACATTTTACTTACTTTCGTAACTAATGTAACTAGTACAATATAATACGTATATCACTTTTTTATAAACTTTTGCTCTATGTTAAAAATAAATGTATAAATTAAATTAACCATCGATTTACTTACTTTAATTAATTAGATATTATTAGTTAGATTATATATAAATAATTAATAATAAATATCGCTCTTTACAGCAGTCTCTCAAGTCTCATAGGTTTTAATATAGGTATCTAAAAATTGTCGCGTAAGAATATATCCATACTAATATTATAAATGCGAAAGTAACTCTGTCTGTCTGTCTGTTACTCAATCACGCCTTAACTACTGAACCAATTTGCATGAAATTTGGTATAGAGATATTTTGATACCCGAGAAAGAACATAGGATAGGTTTTATCCTGGAAATCCCACGGGAACGGGAACTATGCAGGTTTTCTTTGACTGCGCGGGTGATGCCGCGGGTGGAAAGCTAGTTATTAATAAATCAACTATTAATCGTACAGGAATGTCTTAACTAATAAAAAATCCATATCTTAAATGTTGTAATATATTGTTATCAACTATTTCGCAAGTAGACCATGGCCCTGAGCCTAAACCTGTTCCATAACCAATATTAGGACATTTAGGCATTGTTAAAATTCTAACAACTGAGCTATTATAAATGTAACTAACTATTAAATATCAGAATTATACACTGTAATCCAATTAGTATCATCTAGTACCTCTGAAACAATTATTATCAGCATATTATGTGTTTATAATTTTTAATGAGAATAAATGATATAGGTACCTAGGTACATAATTTTGTTAGGATAGATTTTTCTCCATATAATATTGTCTATACCTCATTGTATCTATTATAATATAGGTAACATATAAAATAAGCATTATGATGAAATTGTATTGTATATGAAGTAGGTAGGTTTTTGTGTTATTTATGAATTATGACTGTTTGATCTTTATGGTTTATAGTACAACTACATTGGGTTATCCGTGCTTACGTAGAAGCAAATCTTATCTCAGTCTCACCAATTTATCGATAGCAAAAAATATAGACTGGACTTAAAATATAAAATAGCATGATTAAAGAGAAATACTTGGTACCTAATTATATGTTTTTAAATTTCTAATGTCTGTTTGAGTGGCAGCTGATCTAACTTTTATTTAGGTAAGGGTAGCTTTTGTATATATAGCTTTCCCTCGCAGCTTCACTCGCTTAGACTAAATCCTAATAAATGATATACCTACTAAAAGTTAAAATCTTCCTGGAGAGTTACTCTACAAAATATTATCTACTTTACAAAAAAACCGCATCAAAATCCGTTGCGCAGTTTTAAAGATTTAATCATACCAGATGGATAGACAGGGACATCGAATTTATTTTATCATAGTATATAGTTATATTCCTCAAATGTTGATATAACACTATAATTATTTAGCCTTTAGAAAACATACAGGCACGTAAGGTTAATGATCTCAAAGGGTGTTCGAGAAGCAATTTTTCCACTCAGACGTCTAGCTAAAAGTAGGTACCGCAGTAATTCCTCATTAGACGAGGTATTTTTACTCTGAAGCACTATTTGGACTAATTTCAACTATTTACTGGCCTGGAAAGATGACGAGAACTCTTTGTTTGTAACATACCTAACTTTACTATTTATAGATTAACCATGCCTCTAAAAACCGTTTTCTCCTTGTCGTTCGAATTGTAATTGTTCTGTTGTGAATCAATGTGTATACTTTACTGTATTCATGATTATCTACCAATTAAAGTTTTTTATAAAATATAAAAACAACATTTTAAATTTTAACTTGATGGAAAAAACTAATTGAATTTATTTTTACGTGATTAGCTCGGAATAATATTTCATAGGTCGTCGAACTAGGTATTCTTAATTGATTATCTTTCTCTCATTTGATTCTACTTATGAGTTGATAATTAGATACCATCTAATTTTCCCATTACTATTTAAAAACAATAAACGTCAAATACCTATAATACAACTTGTGATAAGAAGCGACGTAGGAATTCGTAATCTTCGATAATATTATCGTCGAGATAAATGGTACATAAAGGATTAAATTTAGCACTCTTAGAGAATTGCATTGAAACCGTGGTAAAGTGCAAAGTAGGTATTGATGATTAAGTACTTAGATCCTTACATCCTGTTATGTCGAAAGAATAGGGAAATTTTAGGCACATGACCTTCATGTTCAAAGATAAGACTGCAACGTCGCTATCTTCTCCCGTATATCATGGTTACAACGATTGATCGCGCGCTCGGCCTTATCACCGTTTATTTGATAATGATTTTAAAAACGTTTACGTACTTACAAGTTGACAGCTGAGGATTACTGTCTTATTCTTTAAACTCTTGTCAAATGTTTATTTACCCGCGATATGATAGCAAATACCCATTTCCAAACGTTATCACACCGAAACAATCTCATAATTAAACACAATTCGCAGTTTTTAGAAAAGTGTCATTGTCACTCATACATTAGATGTACACTTACTTACCAAACACTTACCAATGTAGAATTAATGAAATCACCTTTTAATTACACTGGTTTTAGAGTAATGAATAATACATTTTGTAAGATTTAAATGTCCATATCCCTGCATTATAAAATAAATACTTTAGATACCTACATCAGTAGATATATTTTGTAGATATGTATTAAAATTTCACATAATATTATTAGCAATATGATTGTACCTAAATAACTACCAATATTGTATTGTCGACAGATTTTATGAATACGTGACAAAACATGGGTTTGAGCCTAAAAAAAATAGATGGGTACTATCTATTTTTTAAGGCTCAAACTACTACTATTCGTTTCTGAAAATAAACTAATCAGACCTATATATCCGAATATTTGTTAATATCAAAAATAGGTCTATTACCCATTGATACCTTCGTATTTCCGAATATACATGAATCATCTACGGAAATGAATTTTCATTTTGTCATAAATTTGATTGCCTATTGTAAGTTTTATCACGTTTCTCATAATCTTTTAAAATCGTTCTATGTACAGTATGATTAAATTCACAAGTTAAAACTGGAATCAGATATTTAAGTTATATAATATATGGTAAGCCTTTACATAAATCATCAGCATTTATAGTTATAATATTAAACTCATATTTACTTGTTTCTTTAAAACATAAAGGTATGTCAAATAAAATTAAATATGAAGTTTATTACTCATATATTTTAAAAAAAACTTGATAAAATGTTCCACAGTGTAGATTCGGTCTTACTTTGTATTTTTCCAATTGGTTTCCATATTTGCTGAAAACAGAATTAAAACACAAAAGCTTAGCTGTTCGACCATCGGTATTATTAAATTCTGCATGCTCGAATTTTCAACCCACATTTTCCTTTCATATTTACTTTCTAGGATATATTATAGAGTTCATTTAATAAAATTTGACGAAAATAATTTCAGTTTTTCTTTTCCAAATTCTTTGTCTTATTACCAATTAGCTTTTCGCCCGCGTTTTCAAAGAAAAACTCGCATAGTTCCCTCTCCTGTGGGATTTCCGGGATACAACCTATCCTATGTGTTAATCCAAGTCTATACGTAATCGGTTCAGTAGTATATTTTGAAAACGTGAAAGAGTAACAAACATACATACATACACTTTATGTGCATCTATCCTCACAAACTTTCGCATTTATAATATTAATAAGTAGGATTTATTTACTAGATATAATTTATATATCTAATTATACCAATATTTACACCTTGTAGGTAATAGCACAGACTAATAATAATATACTACGTATACAATATAAGGTAATAGGTATATTATAGGATGTCCTGTTTGCTGTACCCGTTTTAGGTGCATTTCACCAATTAACTCGTAATCTGTTGACAATATAAATAATATAAAATAAATTGGTAAAATATAAAATAAAATCCTAGGAACTAGTTGAAATAAAGTCAACTGAAGTAGTGCGTCTAGCAATAGGCATATTTACACAAATAATACATTAATAGGTATAAACCTTGATATGGAACGATTTCAGTTAATATCAGTCACCTCCGATTCAGATTTCAAATATGTATCTACAATTATTAATCATTATGTATATAAAAATCCGTACATTGGTCATTGTTTCGGGCGTATCGTAATGTTCTTGTCACTTCCTTTCTATGTCCTATATTATGTGAAAAAAAATCGATACCTATTAATTTTGCGTAATAAATGTTGAAGATGGAGAAAAGAAGCAGTGATGAAATTTTGTATCAGAATAACACATAGAAATACTACTAGTGATGCAACGAATACGAATACGAATATTCGTATTCGCCGAATAGTAGACATTTAGGGGCCATCCATAAAGTACGTCACACGTAAAGAGGGGGGGAGGGGGTCGACAAAGTGTGACATGGTGTGACAAGGGGTGGGAGGGGTCCTAAGTTTCGTGACATCACATTTCAAAATCTACAGGTACTAATCGCGTAATTTGAAATATAAATTAATCTAAAAAATATGGCCAACTCTATCTTTAGGGCAATACGATTTAAATTGTTTTGCTGACAATTTATATTTATTCATTAGTTTATTTTTTTGTTATTGTTTCAAAAGTCCATTGAAATGTTACATTTTTTAGGCCAAATCTTAAGTTTTTTAGAGGACGCAATTTTATTTTTTGGATGTGTAAAACCGCTACTGACGTGATTAAAAAATGTTGTAAATAAAAACTGTTCCTCGAAAAACAATCCACAAAAATTGTCTGATATAATTTCTTCCTAAAATGATAAAAAAAATTATCTAAAATTATAAATATCTCTAATTTCTGAACTTATAATTTTTTTATTTATAGTTCTACGATAAAAAATTACTGGACTAAAGTTGTAGAGAATTTAATTTGCAACAAATAATGCTTACAATGTTATTTTTATCAGATAAATAGTTTAAGAGATATATCGTAAAAACCATATCAACCGCTATTTTCAAGATGGCGGCCGCGGAACAAGGGTGGCGACCCCACAAACTTAGCGATAGCTTCACACTGACCCCCCCTACACATCAAAAAAATAAAATTGCGTCCTCTAAAAAATGCGAACCCAAATGTAACTTTTTAATGGACTAACTATGTTGATTTCATAAAAAAAGTACTTAATTTAAATGGAAATCAAACTATTTTGAAACTGCTGTTTTAATTTAATAATTTTTCGATGTTAAATTGCGAAACATGTGACGTCACACTAGGGAGGGGGGGATCTTAGAAATGTGACCACCTGTGACAAGGACGGGGGGGTGCTCAAAATCTCATGAAATTAGTGTGACGTACTTTATGGATGGCCCCTTACCGAATATTCGTATTCGGCGAATATACGAATATTTAAAAACGAATATTTTTGTACGCAACTCTATTTACTACAGATTTAAAAAACGCGCGTAAAAATATGACGTGTGCTGAGACTGCTGATCCACTGGCCTTTTAGCGAGAAGATTTCCATTTTCCAAGTCAGAAAAAACTCGCCCAAAAATATTTTTCACTGAAGCCATGTAGAGTCGCTTCGGAAAGACTTTTTCAACGGCTGGAAACATCCAGACTGAAAAAAAAATCGCCTAAAACCAGAAAATCTACGAATTTTATGTTTTTTAAATAAAAATTTGCCTATTGTAAATTTTAATTATTAGAAGAGTAAACATTCATTAAATAAATAAGTATTTTATTACCAAGGCGAGATATTCGTATTCGTATTCGTATTCGCCGAATATTAGGTTTGATATTCGTATTCGTATTCGTATTCGTAAAAGTAGTATTCGTTGCATCACTAAATACTACTATAAAGTGACTATAACCTATAGAAATACTTACTTATTTGCCCCCGCCCGGGGTGCCCCGAGTACGACTGCGTATGAAAAAGCTCAGCGTAGACAGTAATGCATATTATCACAGTATTACATAGGAAATAATATTGTAATACTGTGATATTATATTAAATACCTAAGTACCTATATTCTTGCAAAACTATTTTCGGCAGAACCCATCTAAAATTCTATATAATACTAGCTTACCGCCCGCGGCTTCGCCCGCTTTTTCTTAAACGTTTTGAGATTTAAACTATCCTATCTCTCAAGTTGGATTGAGCTGCACATGGTGTGCGAATTTTATTATAATCGGTTAAGTGGTTTAGGAGTCCATTGAGGACAAACATTGTGACACGAGATTTATTATATATTAAGATGACACGAGATTTATATATATTAAGATAAGATAACTGGCGAAAATCCAGATATGAAATGGATGTCCATTATTTTATAAAGTTATTTAATAGACTTCACTTGATGTGACGTCATTCATTTCACTAAGTAGGTACATAATTAAAGCCATTAAGCCTTATTACCTTGTATTAATCTTAGTCGATTTGATGCTTACCCTATGAAGTAAGGTAATCCGCGAAATTATGGTTCAGATTCAGTATTAAATTTTTTTTCTTTCTTTTATTATTTTTTTTTATTACATATAGACATCCATATACCTACTTGGTTATAGTAGCAATTTCAATTCATAAATTTAATGGGGAAAACCAAAAAAATGTATTGATTACTTTTAGATTAATTTCTTACAAAAAACCTCAATAATACAAGACTGAAGACAACTCGAAAATGGGCGGTACTACGGTACGAAAGGATCTCTTCTGGGCCTTTTTGAATTTTCCCTCTAGTATTTTCTCCTTAAAACCATATTGGCAACTGTGGCTATAATTCGAATCTTATATTAAAATCACCATATTCTGAAACTGTACAAGTATTAAGTTATTGAAATTCTTTGTTTTAGGCCTCCCGATGAAGATACTGCGTCACACGAAAGTGATTGCGGGGAAGAAGAGGAGGATGCGGAAACCGTCCACTTGAAGCCGAGGAGACCGTTTTGGGCGAACAAAATACAATTTGTTTTAGCATGTGTGGGATACTCCGTAGGGCTGGGCAATGTGTGGCGCTTCCCATATCTTTGTTATAAAAGTGGGGGAGGTATGTTGTTTTAATGTTTAACACTTTATGTCACAACATTTCAAAATAAATTCAATGATAGAATTAAAACGAACTCTAATCCGATGTTTACGCTTTTGAATGCTCCGGGCACTCCACTAAATACACGAGTCTCAAATTACCAATATTTGTGACTCAAACATACTGACTCTTATAATTATTATTACACAGCAGAATTAAAACAAAACACTCCCATATACATCTTTACATATTATATAATATCTCTACTAAGATCTCTACATTCATCGTGACAAAATCATTAAGGAACAATAAATACTCTGATACGTCACTACATACCATAGCACTCCCATTACGTACGGTACGTGCAATGTACATAATATACCGAATATGTTTATTAAATTGACCCTGCAAAATATTTTATGCACGAAATAATACACTCACCATCTTGCATAAATATTTATCTAAATTATTTCGATTAATGGACAATGGGTGTCGTGCTTGCGATTCGTGACTTAGCGTATGTTATTTATTAATTTCTCACTATTGAAAAAATAAACTATTCAAAATACGATTTATCGTAATTGCATCCATTAATTAATTATTAATATGATTCTATCTCTATTGTTTATATTATGGTTTGTTTTGAAAAATCAATTCGCAACAATGTAGAGCCTATAAAGTTACTTTATATAAGTATATTATATTTTCTTAACTCTACTGTATAAATAATAACTTATCTTCATAGTCATTTATTATAAAAAAGATGTTCAGCTTTGTATGTTTATTTGAGAAGAGCCACTTTCAAATCGATTTAACGCTTTAGTCGTAAATCGTAATAGGTACCTAATAATATATGCGTTTGTTTTGAAAACATAGATTTACAATCGTGTCCAATTTGTTTGTGTCATCTGGTGCTAAATGGCACTAGTTGTCGCAGGGTTCCAATGTACATATGTATAAAAACAACATTAAAGCCCAGTGTGAATTACGAACAATGTATTTTGTAAATTGATACGTCACGACGCATACACGTCCTCTCAAGATATCGAATGATATATTGCTGTGATTTATTTAAATGTCATATAATATTGCTGCATTTGTAGATACCCAGTAGGTAGCTAAGAACACTCTGCTCAACATTAGGTACGTAAACATATACAAGAAGTATATCTATATTTACATACAGATATAGATGCGAGAATAATACAGACTGTAGAGTCATTGCAACTAGAAACTTATATGAATCACGTTATCGACCTTATCTTGAATAGAAGCTAGTGTTTATGACATATTTTTCTGCAGCAGCAACGTTGACGAAATTCTATTCTATTCCCTAGTGTAATCAAAACGTAAGACAATATAATTTCCCACAGGTAGGTAGGTCACTACCGCACATATCACTTTTTAATTAATAATAAATAAATATATGTACCTATATAATTTAGCTTCTTTATGGAATTAAGTGGAAATATACTACAAAATATTTCTTATGGGATCACAAAAAAGAACAACGTCGGTAGGTCGATTTCCAGTAGTAATGCTGGAACCGATATAAAACCAATATTGCAGTCAAATATAGATCTAGATAAAAAATACACAATACTCATTATATACCACGCTCTATGATTTCCATTGCTTCCTTTGGATGTCTTATGATGATAGTCTTTTGAAAGTTAACATTATTAGACATTATGAAATGAATGTTTGGAATACAAATATTCACATTAAAATAAAATTAATATTATACATATTATTATATCAATATGAGTACCTAATGGTTATATTTTGGAAATTAACCGTTAGCCGAAGCAACCTAAATGGTAACTCGTAACCATCTGGTAAGTAACTCACTACGCCAAACCTGTGGCCAAACGCTCGTCAGAATGACATAATAACGACAATTTATGATAACGATCGGGTTAATTAGGCTATTTCTACGGGTCAATTCAAGTAAGAATTACGCAATTAGACTTTTGTATAGGTACGTACTTATCGCGTTTATTTAAAATAAAAATCTATAGTACATACCTACCATCTTAGTAGAATTATTATTTTTTATTTATTTATTTATTTTATTTATCATTATATCAAATTACCATTACAGGCTTAACCTAATGCGGTATTGACTTACACTAAAAACTTTACACAGAAACTAAACTAATAATAAAACAACTTAAACTAACAAACTAGATAGTAATTAATCTAAGGAATAAATTAACACGATAATAATTATACAATTAATAGCTAATAATATACAGAAGAACCTTTGCTAATTCACCCAACGGGCACGTAAAAATGTCCACTTTGCCATGGAGGTCATTAAGGATGCGTAGGTAGTGCTCGCACGAGAGGAGACTTCGCGAGCAGCATGGTTCGCGCCTGAGGGACATAAAGTAGCGGCGGCCAGTGCCGGATTAGCCACGTAGCAAGAGTAGCAAATGCTACGGGCCCCGCGGCTCGGGGGGCCCCGCGGTCTAATACCTGTCTGACCGTAAAAAAATATCAATTTATAATACACGTACCGTAAAAAAAATACACGTACCTACCACGAGAAACGTTGGTATCAAAATCTACAACAATAATTTAAAATTTTACCACGTTTCTACAATTGAGCGCTGGCTACACCAAAAGTTGTGTTGTACTGCTTGCACTGCGCTACACGCAAGTTGGTAGCACGGCAAATCCCCTGATATTGTCATCGAACGAGCTAGTCGTAACAACCCGATCAAATAAAATAGGATTCTATCGACTATCAAACCTTAGATTACAAAATAAAAGGCAGATGGAGCATGACAATCATCCATCGCCCTTGTCAAAAAAATACGAAATCAAAAACGAATACGAACCTCCGCCAGTGCTATAGCGTTTATAGTGTCATGCAATACGTCAAAAGGGGTTTGCTATTTTAGTAAAAAAATGCTGTCTTGTGATATTAAAACGCTGTAAAATTTGTTCCCGAAAACAAACAAAAAGATAAAACATCGTTTTACAGGTTCTCTGTAGATTATTTGGCTTATTTAATTTTGTATACAAATAATAATTAACCGACTCCAAAAAAAAAACGAGGAGGTTATCAATTCAGCCGGTATAATTTTTTTTTTTTGATGTATGTACGCCGATTTCTCCGAGGTTTCTGAACCGATTTACGTGATTCTTTTTTTGTTCGATGCGGGATGGTGTCCAATTAGTCCCATAAAAATTTTATTTGGATAGGCCCAGTAGTTTTTATTTTATGAGCATTTTTGTCTGTACTCGATGACTAAAATATTGAAATGTAGCA
The DNA here is from genome assembly GCF_905220415.1 of Colias croceus. Taxonomy (NCBI): domain Eukaryota; kingdom Metazoa; phylum Arthropoda; class Insecta; order Lepidoptera; family Pieridae; genus Colias; species Colias croceus. The sequence continues at coordinate 6,771,132 of NC_059540.1, read as the reverse complement.
AGTAACTTTGATTCACTTCCCGGTAACCGATTGAGCTGAAATTTCGTATAAGTATGTAAATTAGATAGCTATGAAATATTATCACGACATAGAGCTCATTTGATGATAGAATCGGAAGGTGGCCATAGGAACTCAGTAATATATTGAGTCAACTTTATCGAATTCGGGCTCGTTTGATTCGTGTTGAAAAATACACTAAAAAGTATTAGTAGTAAATACACTAAGCACTCAGTATTAAGCCCGTGCACCGACATCAAACCTTTTTAGTAAATATAGCACATCTAAATAATATGTAGTAATTAATAATATCAAATCTATTTTATTTTTTTACTTTTGCGTTTTTGAAGTCGGTTGTTTTTAACGCAGTTTTTATTTTACATATACGAATAACGAAGGAATACAAAACTTCAACGTATGCTGCCAGTATTTTGAAAATGAATTTGCCATTTTTATGGGTAAAACGGTAAAATGGTTAAAAGATCTTCGAGGTAGTGCTGTTGGATTTTTCGATCGTGAATGTGATTATTTGTATAGTGCAATAAAGGTTCATGATCATTATAAGATAATTTTAATAAGCATAATACTTTTTTTTGTTACAAAAACGTCAGAGACGTTTTCGCCCGCGATTTAATTCATTTGAACTCCATGATGGATATGACATAATTATTATTATTCAGGAATTATATTTATTTATTATCCAGTAATGCAGCTGACAATGTGGATGTCGTAAGGTGTCACTGAAAATCAGTGTTAAGGTATTATGCCTCAGGTATCCTGAGTGGCTTCCTTTTTTAGCGCAAGCAACCATACATAAATTTATGTTTTCTATTACCTATTATTCATAATTTACAATGCTATTTTTGTGTGTTTGTGTGTATTGGAATAAAATATGGTTTCTTCCTTCTTTCTTTCTAAAAGTAAAATGTCCCGTGTTCTAGACTAAAAACTACCGCTATCCGCATTCATATATTTTGAAAATAAGAAATAATATAGGTAATCATTGTAATTTTGAAACATTTTTTTATGTAATTTATTTAATTAAAAATTTATCGTTTATGTAACAAAAGAATTTTTACAATATTATAAAAATTATCTTATACAAATATTTATATTAAAATTAAAATTAAACCCTGACAGCTAATTTATGTAGAACGTCACTAACACCACTACCATAATAATTCAGATGATTGCAATGTCACCTCATAAATCAAAATCGGTTCAGTGGTTTATACTGCAGGGCGTGCCAAAGAAATATTATACATAGATACACTCGAAAAACATAACACTCTTTCTTCCGTAGTCGGGGAAAAATTTGGGAAAATTTTCAATATCTGGTAACATAACACCCACACAGAAGCACCGTGTACGTACAGTTTTATTTAATACCCTTTAACTTGAGAAACTATAGCAAACGAAGGGCCTCTTGACAGAATTTGCTACAGGCCCCGCGCTGGCTTAATCCGGCACTGGCGGCGGCCTGTGACGCTTCTCAGTGTACTTGTCCGGCACACATAATGAGAGAGATTGCAGCATTCCAGGGTTATGTGCAAATCCCCGCAATAATTTAATTAAATACAGCGCAATGGAAAATTCCCGTCGCACTCTAAGTTCATTGTACCCTACCATACCCAGTATGAATAAGGTAGGATACATTAATGGGTAAAAGGGGTATACCCCGTAAAGTTTAAAATAAAGGTGTCTTACGAATTTATTTTGAACCCGCTCTAACATCACATTATATTTTTCTTCATGTGAAGACCAAATATTGGAGTTGTGCTCCATGTGGCTGCGTATTAGCGCGTTGTATAGCACTTTTACAGTTGCTACATTTGTAAAGTCCCTTACGTGCCGCAGTAGAAACCCAAGATTTTTGTAAGCCTTTTTGCAAATATTTGTGATGTGCTCACGAAACATCAGGTCCGGTGTGAAGTATACTCCTAGATCACGCACCTTATTCACCCGTTGAATAGGTACGGATCCAAGCGAGTAGTTGTAGTGTATACTCTTATTCGCGCGAGTGAAACTGACTACGGAGCATTTAGCTATATTGAAATGTAGCTTGTTTTGCTGACTCCAGCTGAAGATGTTTAGCAAGTCACTTTGTAGATGCTCACAGTCCGTCTCCTCGTTTATTCGGAGAAAAACTTTCAGGTCGTCGGCAAAAAGTAGGCACTGACTGTACTCCAGAACATCCGGTAAGTCGTTAATCATTAGAACGAACTCCAGAGGACCGAGATTGCTGCCTTGACTTACGCCAGATCTTGTAAAGAAGGGCTCGGACTGACTTCCATTGTAAGAAACATACTGCTGCCGGTCCTGCATATACGATGCCCAGAATTGCAAGAGCTTCGGTGTGCATCCTACTTCCGCCAACTTCTTCAATAAGACATCATTGTCGACGGTGTCAAATGCTTTTTGGAAGTCCAGGTATACTACGTCTACCTGCACTCCTGCATCCACCGCCGGAACTAAGTTCGCCATAAGATTGAGTAAGTTAGTGGAAGTACTACGCGCCGGCCGAAACCCATGTTGTGCATCGCACAGCTGCCCCGATACCTGCTCGTACACCCTGTGATGTATAGCGGCCTCAAAAACCTTTGCAGGCGTTGATAGTACTGCAACAGGTCTGTAATCTTGTACGCTGGTACACAATTTAGCCTTGGGCACAGGTATCACTCGCGTAGTTTTCCATAGTGTTGGAAATGTATTTACATTCAAACACGTATTGAAAATATGCAGCAGTGGCTCAGCCAGCACTCGAGCACAATCTTTAAAAATAAAGGCTGGTATACCATCCGGGCCGGCTGAACGCTTTGGCTTCAACCGTGTTAGCGCCTTCCTCACGTCGGCAATGCTAAGAACATCTAGACTTATGCGCGCGCTGCTGGCTCCGCACTGACTCGCTACCTGGGTGTCAAGAACTGGTGGCTCTTTGTTATAAACCTTTTTAAAAAAGGCTGCGAATTCTTGAGCACACTCTTCTTATTATATATATATATATATTATAAAGTAGTTTCAACTATTATCCGTTTTTTATAATGTACTATAAAAAGACTGTATTATAGTTAGGGATATAATTAATATATAGCTCAATATTTTTTTATTAGGTAATCATTGTAGATTGATAAAATTTAAATAATATTTTGATATGTGATTTGATCCATAACGGCTTACTAGTAATAATTGATAAATATCTATATCTATATACTCACAAAACAATCATAAAAATACTTATAAGTAACTAATAAAATGCTTTATTTTCAGGTGCTTTCCTCATTCCATACTTCATAATACTCCTGGTGTGTGGTGTGCCCATGTTGTTTATGGAATTAGCTATAGGCCAGTATACGGCACACGGACCTATCGGCGCCCTCTCACAAATATGCCCATTGTTTAAAGGTATTTTTTTTTTTGGTTATACGAACTATAAATATCAACATAGCCACCATGAATAAATAAAAAAATCCAAGGACGAACAAATATCTATTACAATGCACGACTCGACATGGTGGCATTGTTCTACTTCCTATCTACAATAATATAATTTCAAATGTTTAACAGATAATAAATAGTATTATATTATCCACTATATAGGTATTCCATGCTTCGTCTACGTAGTTATGATATGTAGAAAATATTGATTTAGTGACACCGCATATCACCATCACTTAAAATGTTATGTTGTAATTTTAGGTGCTGGCCTCGCAAGTGTAGTAATCTCGTTTTTAATGTCCACGTATTATGCAGTTATAATAGCATGGGCAATATATTATTTCTTTACATCGTTTAAATCTGAAGTTCCCTGGGCGACATGTTCGAACCGATGGAACACACCTTACTGCTGGATTCCAAATCACAACATAACTAAACCGAATGGTTCACAGACACCCACCGAACAATTCTTCGAGTAAGGTTTGCTTTTAATTATTATCTACATCTGTACTACGCAAGTTTTTCCCATACCTAGTGATATAAACCTATGCTTATTAGTACTTCCTTCGATCAACTTTCTATCTAGTTATGGATTTTGTAATAAGCTGAGAGTGTACGATGTAATTCATTAAATTCCTTATCAAATACGATCAACACCTTTTCTTGCCACACCTATAAACCTATATACCTAACTAAATTACTAGAAATATTTTTTTATCTTTATCTAATCTTTTAAACGCTACGTGATTAACTCAATAAAGCGAAGAACAATACATCTGGAGAATCATTTAAATATTTAGAAAAACCTACCGTTAGAATTTATATTAGTCTGTTTATACTTTTTTAAATCTATGCAAGGAAAAACAGTAACGACCATTCATTCCACTATGTAATATGTTGCATTCAATAAATCATACAATACTATTTACTATATGTGTTTTCAGGAAAAAAGTACTAAATATGAGCGACGGAATAGAATTTCCCGGGAGCATGCGATGGGAACTTGCGGCTTGCTTGGTTTGTGCTTGGTTACTTGTCTACTTTGCCCTGTGGAAAAGCATAAAATCTTCAGCAAAAGTTCGATACATAACGACGACGTTGCCTTTCCTACTAATAATAGTATTTCTTGGCCGTTCTCTAACTCTCGAAGGCGCCGACCAAGGGCTAAGATTCTTTTTTAAGCCAGATTGGGAATTATTGAAACAATCAAGGCCATGGGTAAATGCAGCGTCACAAATCTTCAATTCCATAGGAATTGCGTTCGGATCTATGATCATGTTTGCTTCGTACAATCGCTTCGACAACAACTTTCTACACGATACGCTGGCCGTATCGCTAGTCAATGCAGTAACAAGTCTTATTGTTGGGATATTCACATTTGCTACCATAGGAAATATTGCGACTGAACAAAATACAAGCGTTAAAGATGTTATCGCTGACAGTAAGTATCCGCACCACACAAACAAACCTATATTACAGCTTTTATTATTTTATATGAGGACATCGTAATAACTTAATAAACTATGTAATTTGTTTTAGGTCCTGGACTTCTATTCGTGGTATATCCACAGGCTATTGCAAAGATGCCAGCGCCTCAGTTATGGGCTGTTTTATTTTTCTTCATGTTTCTATGTCTTGGATTAAACAGTCAGGTAAAATTTTATACTGTTTCTCATAGTTCTATAAATAATGGTGTGATTTCCGTTTCAAATTAACGTCGTCGTTTTCTTTCAGTTTGCTATAGTCGAAGTAGTTGTTACTTCTATTCAAGACGGTTTCCCTGACATGATACGAAGACGACTCGTGTATCACGAACTGTTAGTACTACTAGTATGCGGTATATCGTTAGTCTTTGGTTTGCCGCATATTATACAGAGTGGTATATACGTATTCCAGCTGATGGATTTCTATGCGGCATCTCTAAGCATAACATATCTCGCTTTCTTTGAAGTAGTAGCAATTGCATGGTTTTATGGCGTTGAAAGGCTATCCAGGAACATAAAGCAAATGACAGGTAATTTTTTTTATCTATTGTCTATTTAATTATAATAATTCAATACGATAGGTATATGTAAAGATTCTTCAAAATATACAATACTATGAACGCAAAGTTAATTGATGTTATTTCTAAACAGGTCAACGGCCATCTTTATACTTCCGCTTCTGTTGGCTAATAGCTGCACCTGCCTTGCTATTAGCACTCTGGGTTGCAAGTATGGTGGATTACACCCCGCCTAGTTACCGACAATACCAATATCCTGCATGGGCGCAGGCTATAGGCTGGATTATCGCATCTCTTTCGTTGTTGTGCATTCCTGGATATGCACTTATTATTATAATAAGATCGCCAGGAAAAACAATTGGAGAAGTACGTACTCAATATCGTTACTAACTACTCAGTAGTCTTACTACGAACACCTTTTGTCGTAATTTACAGAATCAACAAGGATCAGTTTTGGCCCATGCTTTCATTTTAATTGTTAGTAAAATATGTCGACCGTCTCATATGGTCGCTATTGTTTTTTTAATAATTTCTATTATTAGTTTTTAATCTCCATACTAATTATATATTTCTCCCTACAGAAATTACGTAATTCAATTCGCCCCACATTCATGTGCGATTGTGGCGTCAATGGTTGTGATATATGCTGCTCGGAATCTGAACCTCCCGATGATAAAGCAACTATCGACTAGTCTTCAAACTACGTTTACATAAATATATTAATTTCTATAAAGTGTCATAATTAGCCTATTATAGTAAAGCGGGTGTTCACACCAACACACTTGTGATATGAAAAATAAACAAGACGAAGGTGATAAACCGAACATTCCTCCATCATAATTATCATTCATTTTGTAATGAGATAGAGATCACACTTGACCTCAAACTATAGTGTTTGCTTTGTAACAGTGACATAGTTAAATGCACTCGAATTGAAGGGTTGAAAGGTACTCTAAAGTACCTTTTTGAAGGATCTGTAAATATATAGTAACTTATTCTATTTTTGTAACATTTAATGGAAAATAGGCGTTGATCAATGCAATCCCATACAATACAGGTAGTTTTAGAACAATAATGAAATTAACTTACCCCTATAATATGTATTTTATATTGAAATTTAATTTTTAAGTTAATATTTACAGCATAATTGTTACTACTTACATACCTATAATAAAAAAAAATATTTGAGAAATCATCATTTTGCAAACAAGTAATGATATAAATGTAATACTCACAAGGTTTTATTTATGTGTACTACCTATTTACATCTTTTTAAAAAATATATAAAATTATGTGAATAACTGCCAATTGATTATACCAGTAGGAATTAGCACTAAATATTCTGTGATTTAAGCATTCCACATAACATTCTAAAACTTAGATTTAATAAATATCTTAAGTGTAAGTATTTATTCTTATTATGGTAAAACCATACAAAATGTATCTGTACTCAATGGGAATGTTTAGTGATCCTATTAATTAATCATTCATAAAGAAATAAAATAAATGAATGAAACAAGTACAATTTGGAGCTTAATAAGTTGACTTTGTGTCAAATGAACAATAAGTCTGTTAATTAGTGAAAATAAATACTAAAATCAATACATAGTGTGTTTTATTTTTAATTTTGTAGCAAAATAACAAATTATCAAAAGTACCTATGGAACTAAAAATATTATTCACGAATAATAATAATTATGCCTTGCTACCTCTTTTGCTTTTTTTCTTCGGGCATTCTTTTTCATCATCACTAGTATTGCTCTCATCATCAGATATATCTGTAAGTATATTGGGGTAAATTAAGGTAAACTATTTTATGATTTCATAATTTTTTGGAGTTCAACAATAATAGTTAGTCGTTAATTAGGAAAAATATTGACATAATGTAAACATAGTTGATGGGAAACAACTCTGAATAAACTTTTGATATAGGTAATTATATAACGTCAGGACAATTGAAAAACCTTTAAATTACTGATTACTGATCTTTAGAGTTTGATACTAAAACTCTAAATTCCTTCAGTGATTTTAGTAAATAGGTAATTATATTTTTTTATTTGTAATGCTTCATACAGAAAATCAGAAATTAAAATGGATATTTTACTACCCACTTGCTGTTTTAATAGAGAGTATGAATATGCTTACCTATCGCCTCATTCTTCAATATTTTTTTTGTAAAGACCTCATTGGTTATTTGTCGGAAATCTTCTAATGCCGATGTTAGGCTTGCTAGACTCAGGTCTGAAGTAGTTTCTCGTACGACTGATTCAATTACTTCTTCATTTTCAATAATATTTAATTTTATTTGCATTTTAAAAGTCTATCGCCGATATAATACTCGGAAAGGGAGTAAACGTACTATAATACGTATACAGGTTATATTATAATTTTTTAGGTGTGAAAACAGTAAACACATATAAAGTTATCGACCTCACTCTATATTCTTTTTATCATCACCTTTTCTTTGCTTTTCTTCTGAATTTTGTTGGAGTCTTTCTATGTTTGTTTACCAGTTAGGTAGTCCTATATTACTTGCTCTGTGGGTAGTACCTACTGGTACCTACCTTCAGAATGTGATCACATCCTTCTTCTATGATGTGATCCCAATGAATAAGGAATCACATGTGATCCTCAGTTTGACTGTTGACATTAATGACATTGTCAAAAACTTACGTTCCTTTTTCGCCAATTATTGAATTCACATTGAATTCGATGTTCTTTTTTTAATATTTTTTATCATCCTTCAGTTAGCTTAGCTCTACATTAGTCAATACAAACTTAATAACTTTATATCGAGAAACAAATATATGTAAATTGTATACGCTCGATACAAGTACTCTATACTCACTCTAAAGCCTGGCATTCACTACACGCACCGCGAGCCGAGCCCCGAGCCGTACCAATCCGTGGACAAATCCGTCATCGCCCACACACTACACGAGCGCCGACTGCCGAGTTGCAGTCCAGTCGACTGTGAACTTTGGTGAGCCTTGCAGGATAGATACGATCCTACCACGAAAAAAAGCTCTCCGGCACTAGTAGTCGGTGCAATACTTTTAACGCAGAAAAAAAAGCGCGTGTGGGCAAAGGAATGGCTGAAACAACGAAGAAAAAAAGAACGAACGTACTAGAACTGCACATTTGTTTTTTCAATTAAAATAATATATTTATAATAATAATAACCGATACGAGTAATTTTTATATTTGATTTTACTAATAAACCATTTTTAACATAGGTACTAAACATTTTCTGATTTAAAGAACTGAACCTTTTTTCTTTTTAAATACTTACTAAAGACGTTACTCTAAAAATCGAAATCTGTTATCTAGAATCCACCATATTTAAATAAATGCGTTGTGATTTATGAATTCTTTTAATCCATACTAATAGTATAAATGCGAAAGAAACTCTGTCTGTCTGTCTGTTACTCAATCACGCCTTAACTACTGAAGCAATTTGCATGAAATTTGGTATAGAGATATTTTGATACCCGAGAAAGGACATAGGCTACTTTTTACCCCGGGAAATAGGATAGGTTTTATCCCGGCAATCCCACGGGAACGGGAACTATGCGGGTTTTTCTTTGACTGCGCGGGCGAAGCTGCGGGTGGTAAGCTAGTTATTTATAAAATTAATTATGGGTATGGTGAATGACTGACAAGTTCACCGACAAATCCGCGCGCGCACACACACGTACGTCCGGCGCGGCTCGGGTGCGGCGCGGCGCTCACGTCTCCATACGGCGAGCGCCGCGCCGAGCCGCGAGCCGCGCACAACTACACATACACACGCAGATTTGTCCGCGGACTTGTAGCCAGCTACAATACCAGCGGATGGGCGCGCCTGTGAATGGTACCCATTATAGGTTTATTCAAGGTTTATTGCTCTGAGATACAAACTGTCTTGGGATATGACAGTGGTTTTGGAATGTGTCAGATTCAGCTGATTCTGACAGATTCTGATTGATCATTGACAGTCACTGATTACAAATTGTATCTCCATTGTCCTATCAGATAACATTTTCAATCATTAATAAAAAATTCTAAATGCAATAAATATATATAAGTTATATTATTAGCATTCAATTTCAAATATAACCATTTTGCTAAATATATATATTTTTCAATGATGTAGGATAAGATTTCGAAAATGCGTGAATTCGGAAGTTTTGGTCCATTGATTGGAGCTATAGATGAAGGAACTTCGAACGTTAAATTTTTGGTATAATTATAATATTATCTTTAAATATTTAATTTATTTAAGTATATTTAAGGAAAACAAACATTTCTTAATAATATTTTATTTTTAGATATTTGCAGCAAACACTTCAGAAGTGTTGACTTATCATCAATTACCCCTGAAAAGATTTAGCCCTCAACAAGGTTGGGTAGAACAAGATTCTTTGGAAATTTTAAGTGCTGTATTAGAATGTATTGAAGTATGTATTCATTCATTATTTACCTCACAATTTGGGCACATGTTTATGCCTGTATATTATTTCCAATTAAATTTCAGGTTACTATAGACAATTTAAAAAAGTTGGATATTGACCCAGCTGATGTTGTTGGTATTGGCTTAACAAATCAAAGAGAAACAACAATTGTTTGGAATTCCTCAACTGGGGAGCCTCTTTATAGCGCAATAGGTAAATGCTCCAAAAGAAGTTTACTCATTTATTCAAGTAATATTTTTTTACCTCACACATCTTTTAATGTATGTATACATACTTAAATATTATGCTTCCATTTTAGTGTGGCTGGATGTGAGAACTTCAAAAATTGTTGATGAATTAAATAAAAATAAAGGCGCACAAAGTATTAATGCTGTAACACAAACTAGTGGTCTTCCATTATCAACTTATTTCTCTTCTGTTAAGTTGAAATGGCTCTTGCAAAATGTAACAGCAATACAGGATGCTGTAGCGTCAGGAAACTGCATGGCTGGTACAGTGGACTCATGGTTAATTTGGGTAAATATGTGTGCAATTAATCTTCAAGAAGTGATAATTAAATATTTTTATTTTCTTAAGAATTCCTCATGCAAATTTACATAATTGTTTGTTGTATATTCATCAGAATCTGACCGGTGGCTGCCGTGGTGGTGTTCATGTAACAGATGTAACAAATGCATCAAGAACCCAATTGATGTCATTAAAAAGTTTGCAGTGGGATAGAGGACTTTTACGTTTTTTCGATATACCAGTTGAAATACTACCAAAGATAAAAAGTTCCTCAGAAATATATGGCTATATAGCTACAGGATCACTTCTTGGAACACCAATAGCTGGGGTAGGCTTCTTAATGGATTTTTAATATGTAAGTTATAGTGTATGAACGGGTCTTTATTTTCTAAGAATCAGCTGATACCTGATGTGATTGTGATGAACTTTGCATTAAACTAGCTGTCCCTGCAAACATTGTTCTGACTTACTCTTATCACTTAGGTCTTAGGGGTATCAAAAATAGATGTTGTTTGTTTACCCAATATGCACACAAAATTTAATAAGAATGGTCATGCTATCTCAAAGGAGTTTAACTTCAAGCACTGCGACCTGAGAACTTTATATATATTAGAGTAGGTATCTTTGCTAGATAAAGATTATTCCTTATCTAGCAAGACAACTTGTAGGCAAATTTTATTAGTTGTTGTGGTCGTTGGTGTTAAATAATGCTTACATATAGACAGTTATCTATCATTCTGCATTTATGCATTTTCAGTGTTTAGGGGATCAACAGTCTGCATTAGTGGGACAAAATTGTATGAAATTTGGGCAAGTAAAATGTACATATGGCACAGGATGCTTTCTTTTGTACAATACAGGTAAAGGTATTTTTTACAAATTGACCTGAAGATTGGTAAATTTGTATGTATTTGTGTTTTTATTATTTATGTATTAATGAAATAATTATATAACACAGAATTGGTTTAAGGTGAATCTATTGTACATTCGCAAAGTGGTTTGCTTACAACTGTGGCCTATAAACTTGGACCGGATGCGCCGGCAATTTATGCATTAGAAGGATCAGTTGCAGTAGCAGGTAAGTGATATAATTATTAAGTAATTTACTGTTGTACTGAAATCATCAAAATAAGATTTATTTATTCTGCTTACTTAACATAAAAAAATTTACAAGTAAAATTTTTACATTATTTTTTGGCTACGTAAATAAAATACTGTGTAGGAAGAGTTTATCAGATACTTAGAATACATATTATACATATAACAATATTTAAAAAATATATCTATTTATCATATTTTATTACGAACTCCTTACGCATACATATCACATATTTTTAATTTAATTATTATAGGTGACACACTGCAATGGTTACAGAAGGGCATGGGAATAATAAATGATATATCGGACACGGAAGTCCTCGCTACTCAAGTAGCTGATAATGAAGAAGGAAGTGTATGTTTCGTGCCAGCATTTAATGGTCTATACTCGCCACATTGGAGGAAGGACGCGAGAGGGTAGATAAAAAATAATCCATTGTAATCATTTTCTCACCTTAGATTCAAATAACTTTTCAATTTAATTTTATTAAAGGAAAAAATAAATAAACATGCTAGGAATTCACAATTGTAATAAATAAAAAAACGTACTTACTAAAGTCACTAGGTCCTGCGCATTTGAAATTTGCCTTATTAGCAAAAAATACATTATGTACCTATTTGCCAATTCTAGTATTATTTTGTATATTCCAGTATAATGTGTGGTATAAGCAGTACTACACGTACTGAGCATATAATTCGCGCCGCGCTGGAAGCGGTGTGCCAACAGACCCGCGCGGTCGCTATGTCCATGGCCACGGATTGCGCGCCGTTACGGAAGCTCCTCGCTGACGGGGGCATGGCACAAAACTCGACGCTTATGCAGATGCAAGCTGACACGCTTGGCATTCCAGTGGTAAATTAATTATTAATTAGTTATTATATAAAAGAATAGTATGCATATTAGCATATAATAACAACAGTTGTTAATAGTAGAGACATTGTGATTTTGAATGGGTGGTTTTATCGCTTACGAGTGATTTCTTTTAAGCAACTCGATCTTTGATAGAAATACGTTTGTATAGTAAATCTAAGCCGAAATAATAAAATATGTAAAAAGTTATAAATTTTATATTTTGGTTAGCTACACACTGAAACTTTCTAATTATGTTTCAATCATCGGAATGTCTATGTAAACAAGAACCCTGAAAAATTTTCAAGTACTATAAAATATTTCTTGAAGTTTTCTTTAAACTGCTTATTCTTTAATTTTTTATACATAGATTCGGCCATTGATGATGGAGAGCACAGCACTAGGGGCGGCGATAGTGGCGGGCCGCGCTTTACGTGTGTGGCCGGCCAGCACACCTAGCTCGCCTTCGGACACCTTTATACCAGCTATTTCGAATGAAGGTCAGAAAAACTGTCTAGCGTAGATTATTTACGGCTAGGCATCATAATTTTATGAATTTTTCAAATCTAATTTATGTATGTATTTCCTTGAAGTATTGTGAAAAATGATAGAGTATCTTTTGTATATTGGTTACTGAGGCTTATTATTTTTTCTATTATTTTTCTTAGCAGTATTTATTATTTAATGCTTAGTTAATAACAATTCTTTCGATGCTTTTTCCAGATCGAGAAATCCGCCGTAAACGTTGGGAAGACGCACTTAATAGATGTATGGGATGGGTTAACGATGATGATGAACAAAAGACGGAAAATGAAGGTAAATGTAATAAAAGACAAATTTTTAAATGGTTAATACTAAATATTTCCTGAAAATATATGTCGAAAAGTGTTAAATAGGTTAACACTTAACAGTAATTTCACAGCAAATCATGACACAGGTCTTTGTTGCGACTTAAAAATTTACTTAATCAATTAAAAAATAATAATTTTGATATTATATAATATGTAATAGATTATAGGGTATATATAATATATTTATATGATACAAAAAATCAAAAACGCATTTATTTTTTCAGATGAAATTGACCGCACAGCTACAGTGTTACCACCAGGGCTATTTTTCCTTGGGACAGCGATTCTTGTTGTTTTAGCAGATAAATTGAAAATGTTGCCATAATGTTTAGAAATGTAGTTTCCTTATTACCTTTATGAATAGTCATATTATAACCAGTATTACTATGTGTTAGTGAGTTTAACTACTGTTATAAATATAGAAAATATTTAATATTGTTGTTTTTACTCATTACCTAGTTATGTCGGGGCAACCCGCAGTACATGCATGTGATATCGTATTTGTTAACGCAGCATAACTACGGCCACCCTGCATCGCCTTAATGCATTTTGTATAATTCTTAGAACATAGATTGCAGCGTTGCATTTTTGTTTAACGATAAGTTATAGTTTAAGTTTTCATTCTGGATGTAGAGAGCACATATTAAAGACGTTTAAATTAAATCTTGTCTTTTTAAAAAACGTCCTTCGGTCCGTCGAAATTTGAGTGGCGCAGCCGGTAGGATACTCGATAATATCCTGCTGCCGAGCTAACACTATAGCCTATAAAAGGATCTGTGATAGTGCGGTGCTTGTACGAGTATCCTCGAACCAAATAAATAACTCTCCCGCGACGCGTACGCGTAAAACTCAATCGCTGAAGTGAAACGCGTACTGTGACCTCAAGGACGAGCATCCAGGATCATAAGTGAAGGACATGGGAGCGAGCAGTCTGTGAGTAAACCTCTTCACTCCTGTTTTTCACATTCCCTGTTTTCACGAAATCCCCGACCCAAAATAGTCGGCCTAATCATTACGTTTATTTGATTTTGTTCGTTGCAATTATCGTGATAATTCGTAATTTTTAGTGTTTAATTTTAAGTGTTAGTTATTAGTAAAAAATAGTGTTATCTTTATTATATTTAGAGTTTTAATCGCTAAAACTTTATCTTTATTACATTTAGAGTTTTAATCGCTAAAACTAACTAAAAGAACCAAAATGGAAGAGATTAAACTCATACCAAGAGAAATACTATGTATCATCCCCAAATTTGATGGAGATGAAAAACTGTTAAACCTATTTATCAATAAAAGTGAATATATTATAAGATCATTCCAAGATGCGAACAATAACGCACAAAACTTATATGTATATCATGCCATAACGAGTAGGCTTATCGGTAAGGCAGCTTCACTGCTTAGTGATTACCAAAATATAACTTCATGGACTGAATTAAAGGAAATACTTACCCAACATTTCGGAGACCCGCGATCGGAAGAATGTATCGCACTAGAATTAGAAGGGTTAAAAATAAAACAAGGTGAAAGTTACATACAGTTTTGCCACAGAATACAAAATGTTAAAAGCTCCCTATTTTCAAAAGTAAACCGCCTCACGGATGAAGGAGTTAAAGCCGCGAAGATGATCATATACAATAATACTGCGTTAAATGTTTTTCTGTACAACCTCCCGGAGGACATGATCCGGATTGTTAGATTAAGGGGTTGTACAAACTTAGAAAATGCACTTAGCGTAGTTACAGAAGAAGTAAATTTTATACAACAATATAACGCAAAGATTAGTAAGCCAAAACCTATAACTCAAAACACTTTCCAAAATCCATTAAAACCTAATTTTAGTACGATGCCTTTAAATCAAAACTTTAAATACGGCAGTCCTCAACAGCCAATTGGTTATAGACCGAATTTCGCTCAACAACCTCGACCAAATTTAATGCAACCACCTCGACCAAATTTTATTCAACAGTTAAGGCAAACACCACAAGCCCAAGGCTATAAATTTGGCACACAATCTAATAATAACCACCAATTGCGACCTTTTCAAAATTCCGGTTATAAATTTGGAATCCCAAATCAACAAACAGACCAACCTCGTTTTAAATTTGGCATACAACATGCTCAGGCACCGAACCCCGGCTTAAATAGTGATGTATCAATGCGTACGGCACCTATGAGGCAAAACGTAACTCATAATCTATATTACTGCGATGAACCAAATTACGAAAATTACGGTAACCCCACATTAGATTATAACGAAGACGCCGCGAACGATTTATACGAATTTACCGATCCGGAAGTAACTGAAAGCAATTTTAATGACAATAACGAATTTCCTGTTACCGGCCTCCAACGAGACAGTGAAATAATAAATTTAAATTATTGCGACAGCATCTTAAAATTACCACATATTATAGTTCCCGAAATAAAAGCAAAGTTTCTCATAGATACAGGTAGCAGTCGTTCCTTTATAAGTCCGGCCAAAGCAGAAGAATATTTTAGAGACCATAAACAGTATGAACAATTTACAGTTGTTAGTACACATGCGCAAAGCACTCATGATGAGGTTATAGTAATTCCGTTATTAAAAACTTTTAGAAGCTCACTTTCCCACAAATTTTATGTATACAATGTAGACAGTAAGTATGATGGATTAATCGGATCTGATTTACTTAAGACGCTAGATGCAAATATCGATATGAAGCACCAAGTTTTAGAAACATTTAACGCCAAAATACCGATTATATACAACCCTCCGTTAAAAATCACCTTAGAGCCTCGATCAGAAACTAGAGTTTCAATTCCAACCAACTTTCAGAACGGTGACTCTATATTAGATTTTCAGACTTTTCGTGAAAGCGTTCGTATGCCATCAGCAATAGTTGACGTGTCAACGAAAGTTAATGTAGATGAAAAGGAGCGAAATCTTCAAAAACACTTAACCGATGCAACAGACGAAATAGTAAAAGTTAGTAACGATCAGGCTGGAACATGTAACCCGCGACCCCTGACGCCGAATACAATTTCGTCTGATTCAGACCGAACAGTGCCTATTACTAAAAATAATTGCCCGAGGTCCCCATATTCGATTCCGTCACTTGATAGTAGTACAATAACCGCGGAAAGCACCTTGACCGCGTCTAGCAATAATAGCGAAAATACAGATACGGTTCACTCAGCTCGCGATCTTGATAGGGAAGGCATACTGATTCTAGATGAAGCTGTAGATTTTAATGAACAATTAACTCAACAATTTGTAAAAGATCACTACAAACGTACAAAATTTTTAAACAAATATCTTAAAGACAAAATTATTCATAAGAAACAGGTTATTAAGGATAAGTATGGCGGTGAAAATAATTTTAACATAGACATAGGAGATTCAGTTTACATTAAAGGAGTTAACACGAGACGTGCTATAGATAAGCCTAGGTATCAGAAAGCGATAGTCACGGGACCGATCCATAAAAATATTGTGCCAGTAACGACGCACAATCGTGAAACTAAAGTTCCCATTAAAAACATTAAGCGTCCTCCACAGGTTAATAATTTTGGCGATCCACGTGATCCAAAACCAGGGTCTTCAACTGCACCAGATTAAACGGAACCCCGGGATACTACCTCTCCGTGAAGGCTATGCAGTCGTCAGCAATGACACATGGAGAGTTATTAAGGTCTTAGATTTAAAGTTAATATATGACGATTTAGAATTTAATATAAATAGTTATCTATCATTTAGAAATCAGGTTCATAGTTGTATTGATGTAAAAGCGTTAGGTTCTGATTTTATTACAACAGAATTACAAACAGATTATCATATGAATTATACTATTGAAAAATTTGAACAATTAATTCCGTCTTCTAGATCTAAACGTGGTTTATTAAATCCACTTGGTTCAGTTATAAAAATTATCACCGGTAACCTCGACAACGAAGATGCTATACAATTTGAAAACACTATTGAAAAATTAAAGACTAAACAAGACTCTATAATACATAAGATGACGATCGTTACTGAGATGGTGGGTTCGTTATTAAATGTAGCTGAAATATCTAATAACAATTTCATTGCAATCCAGAATAAGCTAAATGTAATTGATTCGCTTTTAAATGACACAAATTTACATCAAAGGACTAATGAAATTATACATACATATTCTGCATTCTTACATAATTTTATGTCTCTTTACGTTAGATTAAGTGAAATAGAAACTGCTGTAGCTTTTAGTAAAATTAAACTTTTACACCAATCTGTTGTAGATACTAAGGAATTATTACTTTTATTAAAAAACATTGAAACTAGCTCTAAGTTGCCATTTCCAGTAAATTTAGATAATGTTCTTAAAATTGAACAATTAATAGAAGTACAAACTTATGTAAAACAAAGTCAAATAAAATTCGTAATGACTATTCCATT
This sequence comes from Colias croceus, assembly GCF_905220415.1. NCBI lineage: Eukaryota > Metazoa > Arthropoda > Insecta > Lepidoptera > Pieridae > Colias > Colias croceus. The sequence goes on along the minus strand of NC_059540.1, from coordinate 6,753,524 downwards.
AATTACTGACGACATTTATTCATATTTTAAAATAATACCTTTACCTATATTTAACGAAGAAAAAGGTCAGACTTCCCTTATCCTACCCAAATACCCATATGTCCTTGTGAAGGGGTTGAAAACCATGCCACTTTCACAACCATGCAAAGAAATAGATGAAGACCGGTTCCTATGCCCGGAAATACTGACATCAACATTATATAAAGACGATTGTTTAGCTGATCTTTTGCGGCTATCTACAAATGTTTCCAGTTGTCAGCCGATTCCCATTTCCATAGATGACGTGAAAATCGACAATGTTCTGCCAAATAGATGGATACTATACGTAAATGTGGAAACAGTACTTACCAAGGTCTGTAAAAACGAGGTAACCCAAGAATTCCTTCATGGTACCTATTTATTGACGTTAGACGAGACTGGCTGTTACGTGAAAATCGGAGATATAACACTAAAGAAATATGAAGTAAATGGAATTGATATTATATACCCAAGTTTACCAAAAATTATATTACCAAATTTGATGAACTTCCCGACCGACAGGAAGCCTGTTAACCTGAAGGGTGCAAATTTAACTGACATAAATATGCTTAGGCATTTAATTGAAAATAGTGAAAATAGTGAAAACCAGTTTAGTAGTACAGTGAATAGTGCCGTCGGAGTGATTAACATTATAACTTTTGTATTAAATCGTAATTATAATTGTAATTGTGGTAGTAATTAAGTCTAAATTAAGAAAAATATGTATTCAAGAAAATCCTTCAGATTTTCTTGAAACTGAGGATGGAGGAGTTATGTCGGGGCAACCCGCAGTACATGCATGTGATATCGTATTTGTTAACGCAGCATAACTACGGCCACCCTGCATCGCCTTAATGCATTTTGTATAATTCTTAGAACATAGATTGCAGCGTTGCATTTTTGTTTAACGATAAGTTATAGTTTAAGTTTTCATTCTGGATGTAGAGAGCACATATTAAAGACGTTTAAATTAAATCTTGTCTTTTTAAAAAACGTCCTTCGGTCCGTCGAAATTTGAGTACCTTTCCTGTCTTTGGTTGTATCCTTACCTCACTAAAGTTGCGTGCAAGATTCATACAATATAATATAGGATTAGTGCCATGACTGGAATTAAAACAACTACACAATGTGTAAGGTCACGAGAAAAAACTCTGAATTTTTTTTATTCACACTTTCTTTTAACTCTTGACATTATTAATAAAATAAATTTAGACCCATTTTTTACGAATACCTTATTTATTTGAAATATTAAAACATTCAACTGCTTATAAAGCAAATAAAAACGACTGCTTGGTTACTGGGATTATTATCGTAGATTTTAACTATTAATTTGCAAAGCTTACTTTATTTGATTGAGGGAATTTTTAAGAGGTTATTTTTATATATCGAATACACAGTTACTCATCAAAACAAAAGTATTTAATCTATGCTGATAAATAAATAGCATATTATTAATATGAAAATACAAAACAAGGGGTATTTAATAGGAATAAATGCATTGTTAGCCTTTAATAACTGCAATTGGCCGTAATTTAACAGTCTTCTTACTTATTCCAGCTGCATGGCAGGTATTTACTACATCTGTTACATTCTTATATGATTCTGGAGCTTCTTCCATGACTAATTTCGGTGATGCAACTCTTATCGATATACCCATAGTTTCAAGCTTATTAAGTACTTCTTTGTAATCTATATTTCGCCTAGATTTCGCACGCGACAATGCTCGACCCTATAAATAAAACATTTTATAAAATTTTAATTGATATAAAAAAAATTGTTTTAGTGCAATGTTATAAGAAAACTTGATTGAAACACTCTGGTTGTTCAGCCGATAAACTCCTCCATATTTTTGTATTCACACATCAAAAAATATTGCTAAAGTTAAATTGAAGTAAACTTACCGCTCCATGACATGTTGAACCAAAAGTTTCAGTCATGCCTTGATGTGTACCAGTGAGTACATAACTGCAAGTTCCCATTGATCCTCCAATTAAAACAGGTTGTCCAGTCAATTGATAATCAACAGGTATCAAAGGATGGTGTGGGGGAAAAGCTCTGGTTGATCCCTATACAACAAAATATATTATTTCAGGAATTCAATGGAATAAAAACAAAATGCTATGTTTAATTATAAAATTTGATTTACCTTTCTATGTACAAGCAAAGTTTTAACTTTCCCATCAACAACATGTTCCTCTATCTTGGCAATATTATGAGATACATCATAAATAACATGCATATCTAAATCATCAGGAGCCATTTTGAACTGCTTGGCAAATGCTTGACGAGTTAGGAAAGTCATTGAACTACGATTCACCCAAGCAAAATTAGCTGCAGCAGCCATAGCTTTGAGGTAATCTTGCCCTTCAGTTGAGTTTATCCGAGCACAGGCCAATTGACGATCATTTACATCTATTTGGTCTCGCTTCATTGCTTTTTCCATTTGAACTAAAGCATCTGTAGCCACTTGATGACCAAATCCTCTACTACCAGAATGTATCATAACGCAAACTTGACCAAGTCTTTCAATGCCCATTTTTCCAGCAGCAAATTTATCATATATTTCATCAACAACTTGAATTTCAGCATAATGGTTACCAGCACCAAGTGTGCCCAGTTGAGGGAGACCTCTCTTCTTTGCTCTTAAACTTACTTTAGAAGGATCAGCATTCAGCATCCTTCCATATTCTTCACAATGCTCTTTATCTTCTGCCCATACATATCCTTCTCTTAATGACCAATCCATACCCATTTCAAGAGCTTCCTCCAGATCTCTGGCATTCATAGGGATGATGCCCTTTGAGCCAACTCCTACAGGTATATGATCAAATAAACTCTGAGCTAGTTGTTCCTAAAGTATACAAAATTTATTAAAGCATTAAGAACAAATAACATCTTCATTAAATGAATTTTAACATTAAAAGAAAACAATTTTTCTTACCTTAATAGGTAGAACATCTTTTTCATGTAAGTTAGTTCTTAAAAGTCTTACACCACAATTAATATCAAATCCAACACCACCTGGAGATACAATAGATTTTGGATTTGATATATCAAAAGCAGCCATATTTCCTGCAAAACATGAAATTATTGCATCATTATTCTATTAAATAGTTTAGCAGTACACAGTATTATCCAATACACAACTGTTTTGAACTAAAAATTTTGTAAATTCACTGATTTCTATATGACATATTCATAGCATTCTAGATTATGAAGTTTCTTCTCTGCCACCTTAATTGAATATTTTTATGCAAATTAGCCACAATTTTTATGTGAAATGAATACCCACCTATTGCAAACCCATATCCTGAATGAACATCTGGAAGGCCAACAGACCGCCCCACGATACCGGGTAAAGCGGCTACGTTTGCAATTTGCTTTACGCCGGGAAGAAAGCCGCCTGTCATGCCTGGGCGGCAAGAGTTTCTTAATTCATCCAACATTAATTTTTCCAACGTATTATTAACGTAGAATACGCCTTCAACATTCATATTTGGTTGGAAACCTTTTTTAATTTTCCAGCAATGTGGGTTAATTTTCTCAAGAAATTTAAGCTCTTCGTTATATTGTCTCACCACCATGTTTACTTTAAATTAAAGTACAAACTTAACAAATATGGAAAATTCTATTCTGCACAGCGAAATGCTTAGTCGATCCCTGAACTTTTTAGTTTTGAGCAAAGAGTATAATGTATAATAGGGCATAGAGAGCCCTCTTGAAGCATATGAAGGCCAACCTATTTGACTTTGACTGGCGACAATGAGCCCTCTGGATTTTGGGGTTAGAACTAATTCCATATACCTACATACATATATACGTTAATATACATAGGTAGTAGGTATATTTTTTTTATCACTACTCTTCTATAAATAACGACGCAATTTAATTTGAATAATCATTTCAGGCAAAAATAATATGTGCCTGGAATAAATGCTCACATATTATATTTGCGTCGTTATTGAAATAGGAGAGCGATATTGTTTCAGAGAATACCTACAACTGATTTATTATCATTTATTTTCAACATTTTAGAAATAAGACAAAGATCTAAATGATTACAAAATGGATGGTTTTTAAAGATTTAGGTGATTTAAAAAAAAACTTTTCAGTTGTAATAATTACAAGATAATTAGCTTATATATAATTAGTATTTATATTAGTTTCATTATATGAATATAAATACGGAGTCTTTAAAAATGAGATATTTGGAAGTGCTAAATAGGTATAATTCAGTCAAATTTCTTAAAACAAATTGAAGTACTTACTAAGGATAATGAAGAAAACGACAATAAAAGAAATTAGTTCTTTATTTTTTAAATGCTTTCACATATTGTAATATTACATATTTTTAAGTAAGTACTTATCTAAAACAAAACTGTCCGTGCACATAATTTTCAGTAAAACGTTTTGAAAGCCTGAACGTAGGGCTCGATTCAACGCACTTTCACCACACTTTCACGAGAACTATAAACTTCACACGATTATCAACAAAATGAACTAATTAAGTAATTTTAACGTAAATAAACTTCACCGTTCACGTATAGTCGCCGCCATTTTATAACAGAATTATCAAATACCTTCAAATACATTTTTTTTTTTTTTAATATTTAATGGCCTGGTTACGAGACCTTTAAGCCAATTCTTATTTTTAATCACAAGTGTTCAAGATATTTTTCCTTTATTTGTCCGTAATTAGATCGTTCCCACAGTGTTTTTTATGTATTTGTATAACGCACTATAACACTTTTTGTTTTTTAACAAATCACACAACTGGCGCCGGGAGGAATCACTTACGTACTCTACTATTTCACTTGCCAATACTAGTCTATGAAATATGAACATATGGTTTTGACAGTTGAAGAAAATATGGTTCATATCGGCGATCTTCTCATTACAGAAAGTGCATATATTGCTGTTAATTATGTTCAGTCTTGCAAGGTGTGCGGGTGCTTTATTGTGGCCAAATCTTAATCTATTGATTGTGGTGATAAACTCACGACTAGCTATATCCAGCTCATCATACCAAGGTCTTCTCTGTAAATCCTCTTGAATATTTCCATACCATTTTCCTTTAAATTTCTGATCCTCCTTCCAGAATTGTAACCACATACTATTTAACGAAACATTTACATCGTAATAATAATCAGTCATAGGAACATGTATCACATTTCTGACGTCAATAGCATTGACCCCTACATAAGCAGTTTTGTCCGCTATTTCGTTGCCCAGAATACCTTTATGTGAGGGAACCCACATAAATGCAACTGTAGCTCCTTTATTATGCAACCGCCATACAAAATCCTTAATAAAATAGATAATATAATTAGTTTTAAAATTAAGATTTACAAGTTCCAGACTATTTATAAGACTTAAAGAATCTGTTAAGATTAGAAAATATTTACAATTATTTACACAACTAATCAATTTTAAAGCTTCAAAAACTGCATATGCCTCTGCCGTATAAATAGAGCACTGTTGATGTAGAACAAAGCTTTGAGCAGTACCCCTTTGGGGATCATACACTGCACTTCTCACATAATCTGTACCTTTACTACCATCAGTGTAGATTGTATAATAGTTTTGGTTCTCTTCTAAGAATGCTAGAAAATCAGAATTGTTATCAATTGACCTAGATAAAATTGACATTGGATGTATAATACTATTGAACGAATGAGTGTAACATGACCAGTGAGATTGTTTTTTGACATTTGAACATTGAGATTTTATTTCCAGGAAAATATGGCACAAAGTTGGGCATATACCTTTTAGCAGATCATTAGGTGAAGTCAGTGGACCATCTGTGTTTATTAAATGAGGTGAGGTGATTTTATTTATAATAAGGAGATTATTTGATGATAGTAGTTTTAAACAATATCTTTTTGCAAGTTTGATTCGTCTCAATAACAGAGGCATAATATTTGTTTCAACTTCCATGGCCCTTATGGGAGTCGAACACATTGCCCCTGATATGATCCTCAAAGCTTTGTTCTGTATTATATCCAGTTTATGAGTATGAGTGCTATTTAAATATGCCAAAGAACTATAATCAAAATGACTTCTGACTATGGATTTATATAAAATTGAAAGTATTTTGGGATCAGCACCCCATGCTACACCTGCTAGACATCTCAAAATGTTAACACCTTTTAATGCATTTCTAGATATATGTTTAATATGTTCTTCAAATGTGAGCTTGTGATCAATTATGATACCCAAGAATTTGTGGGACATTACTCTTGGAATAATATCACCATTAAAAACAACATTAATTAGTGGTGAATCCTTACCAAATAGCATAACACTACTTTTAGCAGCATTTATTTTTAAATTTAATTTGTGCTGATAGTAGTTACTCAACTGCCTTAAAGCAATGTTAACATTTTTAATGGCTGTGGTTAAATTCACATCTGAACTGTACAATGCTAAATCATCTGCGAACTGAAGTATATTTACATTTTTAGTATTTACATATTTACATATCTCACAAGTATACAAATTATATAATAAGGGTGATAAAGTTGCACCCTGCATAGTACCCTTTGACACAGTTCTGGGTCCATGTAAGATATTGTTATGCTTTACATATAATATTCTATTATTAAGAAAATCATAAATCCATTTACACAATTGTCCAGGTACACCTGCATTGCTTAAAACCTTCACCAGTATGCCAGGATCTACATTATCAAATGCACCTTGCACATCTAGAAATACACAAACTGTGTGTAATCTCTTGTCTTTTGCATTTTTCAGATCACCTATAAGAGAAACGAAACTGTCAGCACAACTTCGTCCTCTGCGGAATCCATATTGAACATGAGGGATAACACTATTTGATTCTGCATACCAATCAAGGCGAGTTTTCACCATGTTTTCAAATATCTTTCCAAGACATGACGACAGTGAAATTGGGCGATAGGAACTAGCCTGTTCAGGTGGTTTATCTTGTTTAAGTATAGGTAGAACACATTGAGTTTTCCATGAACTTGGTATTAACTTTTTATGCCAAAGATTATTAAGAACATTCAAAAATAAATTTTGTATTGATTCAGGTAGATGTTTAATCAATAAATATGGAAAATCGTCTAAACCAGGACTAGTATTTCTCCTAGATTGTAAACTCATTAGGAATTCAGACCATGAAAAAGGATCCAATAAAAATCGTGATTGCGGATTTTCATTATTAATATTAAAATAATTGTCTAATTGAACCCGGTCAGTCAAATTGGTGCTATCTGATAGTCTATCCAGTAGTGGTTGCACAAATTCATCTTTATATGACTTATTACTAATTCTGATATTCTTAAATCTTTTAATCAGATTCCAGATTTGACTGATGGGAGTAGTTCTATTGAAATTGTTACAGAAACTATTCCAGCTAATTCTTTTTTGTTCCTTGATAGTCCTTTTTTTTAAAGCATCTAATTTTTTATAGTTAATGTAATTATTAATGGTTGGATCATTTCTGTACAATTTCAATGCTTCATAAGATTTAATAACAGATTGTTCACAGATGCTGTTCCACCAGGGAGCTGGTGGTCTACTCCTGAAGTTGGTCCTGGTGAATCTAGGAATTACAATTTCTTTGAGTTTATCAAGCCGATTACAGAACTCCTCATAAGATTTCATCGGGTTCTCTGCACTGACTATCATGTCTTGGAAGATTGAATGTGAGGTTTCTGCATAATGAGTCCAATCAGTTTTGTTATATAAAAATTTGTCAACATGTTTATTGATTGTGTATCTTTCAATGCACATAGTAATGTCTGTGATGGTTGGGTAATGATAACTACCCATAGGATCATCATACACAGACCACTCACAAAGTGGGGCCAATTCGGGGCTAATAAAACTGACATCTATTGCTGAAGGATTGCGTGTAGGATAATTTACAGTAGTGAAGCTACCATTATTCAAAATACACAAATCATATTCATCAATTATATCATACAAGTTTTGACCACGAGTTTTAGTAGATAGACATCCAAAAGCAATATGGTGTGCATTGAAATCACCACTCACAAAAAGAGGTTTTGGTAAATCTCTTATAATATTGCGCAATCTATTCATTCTTATATGTCTGCTTGAGGGAGGGCAATACACACAGAGAATAGATAGTGTAGTATTTTCTGTATATAAACTTATTGCTATATTTTGTATATCTTCATAAAAAGAGGTATTTAAAACATTGTATTTCAAATGTTCCTTAACTAATATTCCCACACCATTACGAGCATTTTTAGAATTTCTGTTGTAAAAATTGTAATTAGAAATATGAAATGATTGATGATCTTTCAACCATGTCTCATTCAATAAACATATATCAATATCTTTTTCATTTAAAAATTTTATAAGAAGAGGTTTTTTGTGATTTGCACCTTGGACATTGAATTGCGCAATACGTAAAGAGGGAGTTCTATGAGTACTTGTATCCATTATGTTGACAAATTTTTAATGAGGACATCTTTAATTAATGAAGAAGTAATTGGTTCGTTATCACTTTTATTGCCTATTTGGACCAGTGTGTGTACTAGGGCCATAAGCACATCACTGTTTCCAATGATTTGTGATTTTATATCGTGAATATTTACATTCTTTAATACAGGTTTAATATTTACAGACTTATTTACAGGTTTTTGTACAATATTTACATTTTTATTTACAGGGATGCCACGTGATGGCAGAGAAGGGAAGTCAGTACTTTCTTTTGTTTTAGCAACACTAGCATAGGTAATTTTATTTTTCTTCTCTAATATTTTATTCATTTTAATAGGACATACTTTAGAAATAGCTAAATGAGGTCCACTGCAATTCACACAGCAAATTTCATCTGGTCTATTGCATTCTTTATATGAGTGATCACCTGAACAGATTGAACACCGCTGTTTGCCATTACATATATTAGCAGAATGATTAAATTTAAAACATTTGTAACATTGTTGAAGAGGAGGAATATAATCAAAAACTCTATATGAGAATAAATCATATTGTACGTTCTCCGGTAAGGAATTTGTCAGAAATGTGATACTGACAGTTTGTGTTCCTACTAACTCGTGTCCTACTTTTTTCATAAAACGCCTAACTGCAATTATTTCATATACTGAGGTTAACTTTGTAAACAATTCTTTATTTGATAGATTAGTTGGTACGAATCTGATTATACCGGTCTTTTCTATTTGCGCTGCTGGAATGTATGCTTTGATGTTGTATTTTTGCAGAAAGTTGCCGTGGTTGAGAAAATTGTTAGCAGTGTTGTGCTGGTTGAAAATCACAACTATTTTATTGGCGCTAATACGCCTCAGTGCCACCACACCTTTTATATTGTTAAATATATGATTTAAATAAACTGGACTTTTATTTCCTATTCTTTCTTCTTTGTTGTTACTTTCCACAAATACTTTGAATTGCATGTTAATGTTACTTTCCGGATAAAGTCTTTTATAATTTGGTTTACGGAAAGGTAGAAAAGAAGAGTCACTCTCACCACCGCCGCCAGTACCCGAAACATCTCGATCTTCTGGATGTCGTGGTCTCTTCTTAGAGGTGGGCGGGTTATCGCCGCCCCCCTCATTTCCATCCATTTTTTATGAATACGCTATATTAATGTTATAATTTTAAACTTATTTACACTTATTTATAAAGAAATCGTATTTAATTTAATTTAAAGTTCAAAACTATGAACCGCGCTTTTTCAAATTCCCGCCAGAATCCCTTCAAATACAAATAACAAAAAAAAAGTTAGTCAATGTTACCAATTAATAAATCATATTTAACACTTTTCATGTAAATTAAATAAGACGTTTTCAGTATTTTATTTAGTTAGACGCACTATTTTTTTATGTAAAATATTTTCCTGAATAATTATAGTTCTAGATAAGATAGGTACTGAATTAAAAATCTGAGATTATTGTTCTAATTCATTTAAACTTTGAATAAAGAAAGGTTTTCATTTGCCTTATTTTACTGCATTGATTTCATATAGGACAACACTGAGAAGCTTTCAGAAGATGTTGCAAGTTTATTAATTTGATACCATATGAAGCGATTGAAATCGCAAAATTATTTATTGGAATTTGAAAAAAAGTAAGACATGCATTCGATCTATTAAAATAAAACAATGTTTAAAGAATAATTTCCATTTATTTAAATATCTTTATTCACTTTGCAAAAACTTCGGAAAGTGCGATGCCATCTTTTGGGGATTTAATATAAACTTATTTAAATAAGTTTTTACTCGCCAAAGTATAGATAGCGTGGCTTTCTTTAATAAATGTCAGTTTGTTCTAAGTGTCCCCCCCCTGGTTTTGAGACAAATCAAGATTTTGGGTAGCGCCCACGTAGCGCCGGTAGCGCCCGACTACTGATGAGTGACGTCTGACAAGTGACATTGACAATAGTGAATAGACATGAAGTCTTCTTCTTCTTCTCTTAAATAATGGCTTCACCCAATAAAAAGGGACTTCGCCAATGTCCAGTGTATATGGGAGAGACAGGACTCAAATTTCAGTCAGTTAGACTTATACGGCTGTGACATTTAACATTTGGAACTGAGTGGGAAAATGCAGAAATTTTGATCAACTTGGAGCGGCTAGAACAAACACATAAGACAATACAGGTTCTATTATATTACTAACTACAGGATACACTAATATGATTTATAAATATAATAAGGGGTTAATACTTTAGTTTATTATAGGAAATAAATTTAGATAGTATTTCAACAAATTTGGAAGGCACTAAGGACAACAGACATTTAAAATTTGTGGGACGAGGGATTTCAGGAGGGAGGACATCCAGTAATGAAGAACGGAGCTTGGTTAGACATGAAGTCATGATGAGGTCTAGTTGGGTCTGTGACATTAGTGGTGTCATTAATGTAATTTGTGATCATTAGGCCGTATTCAGAAAGAAAGCTGGAAACTTATAAGCTCACCGGCCGCGGCGCTTGTCAGCGCTAGTAGCCCGCGCGGCGCGCACACAGCCCGCGCAAGAAAATATATGAACACGCGCCGATAAGCGCTGAACGGTCCCGACAAGCTTCAACACGCGCTGGACAGAGCTGGGCGCTGCCATATTTTTATTATTTGTCTTGGTCTGCTTCAACCTGCTTCCTTTGTGTAGAACGAACCAGCGCCGGTAAGCGCTTATAAGTTTCCAGATTTCTTTCTGAATGGCATTTGACTTCTTAAAATATTTTAAATATTCTTTACTGTTTGGAAGTACAGAGAATCGGGTGTCTAATGTCAATTGTCAAATGTCAGTTGTCACTGTCAGTTGTCAAAAAGAAAATGGTTTCATAATAGTTTTCATCGCACATTTACTAAGTATTTTATCCCTTAATTTATTAGCTATCAATTATTATTCATCATTTCTATTTAAACGCTTAACAATCTTAATATGGCAGCGTTAATCAAATTACGCAACATGCCTATAATCCAACGATCTGTTTGGAATCACTTGGCAAAATCTAATCGCTGCATATCAACGTCTAAGAAAAACAGCGACACTGCAACTACTGCTGCTGAATCAAGCACAGATGCTGTGAATAAGAATTGGGTAAGCTATGGCTTCGATTTCAAAAGCAGTGAAGATGATACAAACGCCCATCATGCAAGTTACTTCTTCTCAGTGACATTGTGCTTAGTTTTTGGAGGATTTGCATGGGCCTATGCACCGGATGTTCACATGCGCGACTGGGCTCAGAGAGAAGCTTATCTAGAATTATATCGACGTGAAAAGGCTGGCCTGCGTCCAATCGACCCCAACTATGTAAACCCTAAATCTGTTAAACTGCCATCTGAAAGTGAATTGTGCGATGTTGAAATTATTATTTAAAGGGATTGTTATGATGTTAACCAGCTCTATTTAAGTAGTAAATAATAAAGGGATTAATAGTACATATTGGTTTTATTTATTTTATCTATTGACGCTTTTATTTCGGGTTTTAATGTAAAAGCAAGTAAGGAAAAGCATGTATTTTTCATTACACTACTACAATTTTTTTATTATACCGAACAAAATATTTTTGAGTCTTGATACAATTGCTCTAGTTTCAATTCTTGAACTGTGAGACCAGACTGATCTAATAGTGATGAAGCTCGAACCCTATTTAATGATATGCAGTTTTCAAACATAGGTACTTCCTGAAATTCCTGCGAAAAACAGATAGAACAAACCACATTGACATGGCATAATTAAATCCAAGAATAAAGAGGACATAGAAATGTTTTATGTTAGAAGCAAGTTGTTTTGACAACATGATATTTCTATTTTCTCTTGTTTGTGATTGACCTACAACAAACTTTCTGTATTATAGCTTGGCTACATTCATACATTAAAGTAAGTAATTTTTTTTTGTAATTTTGCTATGTGCTCTCCAAATAAATAAATTGTACAAATAGTAATGTTAATCCTCTTTGTTTTCTTACCTAATCTGCAGTGGGGAGTTCATCCAACATCCATAATAATTAAAAGAAAAAAAAATTTGCTTATACCATGTATAAATATCTGTATGTGTGTATCTGTATTATATTATTAACGGTCCACCACTGGTTCGCTGTAGTATATATTATAAAATAGCCAAAATCACTCAGGAAGTTTTTTTGAAATTAGTTCTAGATGTTTGTACCATATTTGTAACAAATTCTTAAATCTGAAACTGTATGTATTTATAAAGCTAAAATAATTTTACAATTTTTTTTTACTTCCGACACATATTTAGTGTACAGACTTAAAAAATATTAAACTATTAATGCCATGATGATTATGAAAAGCATAATAGTGAAATATTAAACAAAATTTCCTTGAAAGAAAGATTTGCTATTAACGATTTTACATATGCGCTCATTACTGTTTACACCTTCCTAAATTTAGATTTGTATTCTATGAAGCAGAAATCGCATTTAGTCACTAAAATCAGGTCTCATTAAAATACTTTTATAAATAGTCCAATATTTTAAGCGAAAAATTTCGTCAGCAGGGGTTGGATAATAAAGAACTGAATTATAAACCATAATATATTTTTTTTATTATAACACACATCACAACCTATATTTATTTGAATAATAGGGGAAGTATTAAAGTTCTTCGAGGATATAAGTATCAATAATTATGTAGTAACGGTTTGATCATAAAAATATAATTTCTAAACCTTCTAAATTTCGGAAGGCGTTAAGTGCTTTAGGATTCAACGGTTTTTTAACCGAGAAATATTGTTGTGTTTCAAGCCAACGCGAACGCTTTAGCGTGGTTTCGTCGTAGTGTGGATCTAGGCCTTATTGCTTTGGTGGGGAGGGTACCTCTAACCCCCAAACTTTTTTGCTTTTACTTTGACGTCACAAGATAGCAATGGTCGTTTCGCGGTTTAGTCCCCCGATTGAAAAAAGCTAATTTCTAGCTTATTAGTATTTATAGGTACTATTTCTTAATATGTACCTACGTCACATATTTTAATGTGGATCCTGCTTCATTCGTCGCAAATCTAGTCATGATGTGGCACCAAAATCTGTTATTAAATTTCCAGATACCTAATCGGCACCATTTGTATTTTATATTACCTACACGAAAATTGGATTATACCCCTGGTCCATTTTTCAAGGCAAAAACAACAATAAGGGTAGGTATTCAAGCAATAATTAAGTCAATCCAATAAATTTTTCAAATATTTAATAAATCCACTAATGTTAAGTAGAGGTAACATTAGTACATACCTACTACCTGGGCATTTTTTTTTCAATTGGTACCACCTCTCAAAATATGCTACTGAATATTTTTTTCAGTTTTTTGGGTAATTGTTGGTTTATTAGATTAATAGATTAATTAAATTTTACTAAAAACGCTTTTGAATTTAATTTTAAACCCCGATTTTATATGAAATAGTGAAAAATAGTAACTTAGGCACGTTTTTTGGTCCAGAACGTTACCTAAGAATATTTTGCTTTTGAAATAAAACTAAAGTTAGAATTGGGTTTTTTTGGCATGTAGTAGCTTAATAATTGTCCTGTCTAGCAAATGATCATAAACTCTAGTTAAAAACGAAATAATTACTTATTGTAACTTGTAACAAATTGTCATGACCGTTACTTTTACGAAAATGCAAAACTTTTATTTTATTAATGAAATAACTAGGGGCAAATCTTGAATTTCAATACCAATCAGTACTTGAGAATGCATTTGTTTCGAAATTATATAAAAAAGTATTAAATTTTTTTCACAAAATAAAGAAAAACTATCAAAACTCTTCAATATTTCAGGGGACAGTCACGTATATCTGACCAATCAGTAACGGTCCTGACATAGTAAAGTTGAGGACATACTGGGACTAATTAAATACACCCGCTTACCTTACTTTTCATCATTTTTATTTGACTTTCATTACATTAGGTATTATTTAAGGCACACGTTTACGAGATCAAAAATCAACAATTCAGTCTATAATTGTTTTTAAAACGAGCTTAGGTTTTAAAATTTTCACTTAGTATAAAAAGTTGTTCTTAATCCCTCAGCCCCCGGAATCACAGACACAATAGAAAATCTATTGTGTCTAGGCGTCTAAAATCACAATTATAGCACCAAAAATGCTGTTTCATTTAACTTCAAAAAAAATCAAAATCTTCTTGCGCTTTTGTTTAAGTCGGTCTATATTTTTCTTACGATACTCTTCATATTTTTGGGGATCACTTTTTATTCGTTCCCTATACCGCTTAATTTTTTCGGCAGCGGTATGTGCCATTTTTATAAGTACCTAAAACATAAAATTACAAACAAACAGACGGACAAGAATCGACTTATATAAAAATAACGAAAGTTCAAAACGGTTTGTGTTCATACTATTAGTTAAAATCAAAAATCTTTTTTTTTTAATAATTAATTATCTTATTTAAATTAACATACGTAATTTAAAAAAAGTCGAAACAACATCTTCTAAAAATACACTTAGAGACTTAAATCGAGCCACCTAGCAAAATTCGACCATGGCCGTAATTTAAAAAATATAAAGCTTTTACTTAATGTAGTTTTGTAGCTAGCATATTTTTCTCATAGTTGACATGCATTTTGTTATAAATTTAAATTCAGAGCAAAAGCAAATTTATAAACCTCAAGTTACATTTGGCAGGTGGCTAATAAGCAGAGCAATTAAAAATTAAATAGTACTAAAAATTCTCTCAGTGTATCCACATATTTACGCTGTCCTGTTCGTTACTTTTTTTGTCCAGCTAATACGTTACCAGCCATTTGGTAACGAAAAGGACGTAACGGTCGCACATCTTCTCTTAGATTTTTAATCATAAACTGAATATATGTTAAGATAATTGAATATCTTTATTCTATATAAAGCCACAAATAATGTCACCATGTGAAACTACCTTTGTTTTAACATTAACATTACAAAATCGTTCTAAAATCGTGAAACACTTACCGCTCAGTATGAGGTGAAAACTTTGCAAAATGACCGTTACCGCTCACAACACTGTCAAAAATGAACGCTAAAACGGCTGACACTTCAAATGGTTGCTGACATAGCTCGTGTTCGATTTGGTGTTGCTATTTGTATAAAAAAATTGTGGAAGGTAGAAAAAAAACCGAACGAAATTATTGAGCATTAAGGTTCGAGCACATTATGTCGGGCCGCAGCGCGTCGGGGCGCAGCGCAAAAGTCCACCCAAATCGCTTCTATACAATTTGTATTTGCTATGGCACACTATGCCGGGGGGTAGCGGGTCGCATTCTTGCGCGGCGGATTTCCGTCAGTGCGATGCGGCCCGCCCCGCCCCGCTGCGCCCCGTCAACAGTGTGCTATAGCAAGCGGATTGGTGTGCACGCGCGCACGTGTTCATTTCACGATATTTGCATTTTTTATTATTTTCGTGATACTTTGGTGTTCACAAAAATGAATGAAGAACTTTTGATTAATTTAGTTCAAGGATACAAAGAACTTTATGATTTGCAAGATCCTCATTACGATGATCAACAAAGAAGAGACAATATTTGGAAGGAAATAGGGGATATAATGAAAGAATCTGGTAAGTAAACACTGTCATGTATTTATTTCTTAATATGTAATTACCACCATAACGCACTTGTATTATGATGTACTATAATCACTTTTTTTAGAAACTTACGTAGTATTTATTCCAAGTTATATGATAAACAACGAGTTAATGAATTACCTTAAAATAATAAACCCTTCATATGCGAGTCGGACTCGCACTTGGCCGGTTTTTTTATAAGTAAGCGGGCAGTATCACTTAAATCACCTTAGTGTCAAGATATTAGTTTCTTCGCATACCTCTTCTAATAACCCTTGTCTGCCACTCAACGGTACCAGTTTGAGATACGAAATATCTTTTAAATTGATCACGGACACACATTGCGTCAAGTGCTGCATGGCTTCCAATATATGGCAAATCTGTGATAGCTTCTGTTACCACGTTTCTCTGAGCTTCCTCTTCAGACCAGTAGCACATGTCGTTTCGCAGTAAATTGTGTAAACAACAAGTAGCTAATATAATAACATTAACATGTTTCGGTAATAACGAAAAACGTCTTTCGTATACTCTAAACTTTTTCACTAATAGACCAAAAGCATTTTCGCTCACACGCCTAGCTCTACTCAGCCTATAATTAAAAGCTTTCTTGTCTTCGTCATTTGTCAACTGATTTCCTGGATATGGTCTCATCAAATGTCTGGTTAATGGAAAAGCTTCGTCTCCAACTATGACATGTGGTAACTGTATGTCTGTACCCGGTATTAAACGATCAGCAGGCAAATTTAACTGTCCATCAATTAAAGCTTTGCCAAAATTAGAGTTATTGAGTATTTGGCTATCAGAATTTTTACCCAATGCACCAACATCAATGACTGTAAAACGGTAGTCCGCATCGACTAAGGCTAATAAAACTATAGTAAACGTTTTTTTGTAAGAAAAATAAAGGGAACCGCTATTCGGTGGTGCTTCTATAATAACATGCTTTCCATCCAGTGCCCCAATGCAATTTGGAAAGTTCCATTGCCTTCTAAAACGCTGTTCTTTGCGTTTCCAGTCTGCTTCTGTCGGTACGGGCATTACATTAGGTGACAGCTTCTTAAATATGGCTGTACATGCCTCGTAAATAATTTGTCTAATTGTTGATTCACCAAGTCGAAAAGTAGTGGCTAATGACTTCATTGAATTTCCTGTTGACAAATATCTGAAACAAAAAAAGCTATTTAGTTCAAACATCATACATCTATTGGCCGATCCTTACGTTTATACAAGTCAATAAGGTTATGTTTAATGGTGTCCTTTAATGGCATGATTATTCTAACTTTACTAATACCTATTTTTTTTTCTTCCACAGCTACAGCTTGCAGAGAAAGATGGAGACGTGTAAGAGACAATTACAGACGCGCTAAAAAATTAAGGAAAACAAAAAGTGGACAAGCTGCTACAAATATGAAGAAACCAAAATATGAAGATTTATTGTCATTCCTTATCCCCTATATTAGCAACGAGGATGAAACTTTTTCAAATTTTCCACTGAATAATGTTTCGCAAGACTCAAGTAATGAGGATAATAGTCTTTTAGATGATAATCATAGCCGTGATAGCCCCGGTTCAAGTGCTGGTACTTCTCAAAGCACTATAAGAAATCGTCCTGGTTCTTCAGAAGACATTTCACCTCGTCCTTATAAAAGAAATTCTAAAAGTTTAGATACTCCACCACAGCTTTCACCAACACACTCGTTATTGCAAGAGTATTTAGAAAAAAAATACAGGGCCCAGAAAAATGAATCTCACAAAATAGTTGACTTTTTCAAGAACTTGGGAGAAACTGTTTCAAATTTTCCGGAAGATGTACAAATTCGTGTGAAACGTGAAGTTTTTAAAATAGTTACCGATGCAGAGGAATTGGTTTTCAGGGACAAATCTAAACCACAATATGTATTAAAATTATCTCAAGAAAGCGCGTCGCC
Source organism: Colias croceus (assembly GCF_905220415.1). Taxonomy (NCBI): domain Eukaryota; kingdom Metazoa; phylum Arthropoda; class Insecta; order Lepidoptera; family Pieridae; genus Colias; species Colias croceus. The sequence continues at coordinate 6,735,547 of NC_059540.1, read as the reverse complement.
CATAATCGGTGTTTTAAATGATTTAGATGCGCAACCTCCAAACCAAATTATAACACCAACTTCAACAAATGTGAATACAAATAATAATAACACACAGGAAGAAATTGGTCTTGATCTTGATGATAACGCATTAAATGTTTTTTTCCATTAAATCCATTTCATGTACACGAATTGCGTAGGTATTATATTTTTGTGTTATTTTATTTTATTTTTCATTATATTATTAAACTAAACAATACTGTTTTTGATTTATAAGCTTAAGATGTTTCATTTTTATATTTTTGGTAATAATGTTTGATAGGTAATAATAATGGTAAGATTTTTGTTCTGTGATTTTGTGATCATAATATAATATTGAAATTATTTATTTCGTTGTTTTTTTTTTAATGAAAATATAAATATTAAAAAGACAAATACACACTACCCTAACGTACGATCTCACTAACAATTATTTAAGATACAATTTACACAGCATTAACTCGTTTACGCACTGCCAACCCCATTAGGGATAAAGGCGTAATTACATATAAGTATTTGTGTAAATGGGAGGTTATAAGGATTATTAAAAATCACTAGGTATGCGCTTTAGTGAAACTTACCTTAAACACACCGCAAGCCGCTCTTCTGGTCCGATAGGCTCACGAAAAGTTGTAGTTTTTTTATGCAGATCCTCCTTTATTATGTCAAGGATTTGAAAATATCGATCAGAGGTCATCCGAAAATATCCCCAAAACTTGGCTTCATCTGCTAAAAGATCGGGGAAAAGATGATGGTATTCGCCGAATATCTTTCTCTTAGAACAAATGGGATGTATCCATATTTTACGTTTTTTCTTTTGATGAACTTCTTGTCTATGCCGTTCTTCTTCTTCTAAGAGCAGGCAAAAAAACGAAAGTTCTTCGTCAGAGCTATCCATAACGTACAGTTGCACGCAAATTCCGGCAGTATACTGTACTAAAAATCCGTCAATGAGCTGCGACCCGGCCCGTCAATGATGTGCCAAGTACGCATTTTGCGCTGCGATGCGCCCCGTCCCGCGTCGCTGCGGCCCGACATAATGTGCTCGAACCTTTACGGTAACGGTGCAGGACATGTCCAGTTAACAGATACCAAGGGGACACGATTAAAACTAATTTTAAATAATATAATTGTATTAAAATGTATTATGAGTTTATTACACTTGAAAACTACAACGAAATTACAATAATTTAAACGTTTGCAGTAAGTAATAAATAGCGAAATTGCTGAGAAATTGTTAAATAAAGATCACATTTCGAAAAGGGGACAGTACTGCAATCCGTAAGATGTCAGTTTTCAGGATTAAATTTTGGAACTTTGGGTTAATTTTCTCATAAGTAAAATAAAAAACAAGAAATCTTAAGTCATCCTTAACTATTTAAAATTAATTCAACACTTCTAAATTAAAAATCCTGAGTTTTTTTGCAATTTTTATGTGTGGGACATCCCGTGAATTGGATTGTAGACATTTTGGCGAAAATGCCCACCTACATAACATTGATCGCCAAAACCTTAGCCAAAAACTATGTTATAATATGAATAATATGAATATGGAATAAAACAAAGAAAAATATTTTACATTTTTAATGAATATTTTAGTTAGATGCAGTTTGAACTTTGAATTACAATCTACAAATTACACATTACTGTACCTACCTATGTAGTTAGGTATAGGTATCTACCTATATGGGAATAACAATATAAAAGCATATCATCTCTGGTTGCCCTCAATGTAAAAGACAAGTAATTACTGCTAGGTATAAAGCGAAAAGATTATAAATTACAATATGAAAATAACTTAAATGCAAGTTATGGTAAAAACTATACCATTTCAATAAATAATAATATTACCTAACAAAATATCCTAATCCTATAAGTACAAAATTCAATGTTTATTTATATTCTACAATCACGCAGCATTCACTTTTACTATAGATCCTCCTGTTACAATTGCATAGGCACTTTCTGATGAAGATGCAACAAGTCCGTTAATACAGGCTCCAAGGTTAATCTCTCCCGCTGCCTCAATTTTGTTTCCTAAAATTTTCCATCGACGAACAATACCGTCCCAACCTCCAGTCCAGGCAATGTCTTCGGAGGTTGATAGACTTGTCAATATCATATCGCTTACCTAGTGAATCAAGGAGGCTATGTATAAATTATACCTACATAATTACATATATACAGATCAATCAAAAATAAGTTCGATCAGATGAATTGAGATAGTAAAGTACTTACTAAGGTAAAGTATAACAAAAATAATTTGAAGCATGTTTCAACTGATCAACTAGGATTAAAAAGTAAAATAAACTAACATACTGTATACTTACTAAGTAATAAACTTTACTTTATTTAGGTAGATATCGAATAAAAACATTAAAATAGTATAAAGATAGCTTGCCTTAACTTCGTGAATTCTTTTGAATTTAGAATCCATAGACAACTCGTGTAATTGCAAACTATTGCCACCTCTCGCTATTGCCAATAAATACGATCCATTTATTATTCGTAGAGGAGCACGTCCCTCCATAACATGTCGCGTTACAAAACGATCCTTTGATTCATCTATAATGTAAATATAAGAGGGTATTTATAGCATTAGCACAGACTAATATGTATTATAATAGTAACAGTACTATGATAAGAGATACTTTATGTTTCAAAAAGTAACATTTATTTCAGCAAAAAGATTCAAAGATCTATAACTTAATCAATTATATGTTAATTTTTCATTAACCAAAATCACATTAAAAAGCAATAAAATATGATAGAACAAATTTTAAACGACCACCAAGAGTCCATAGCCACTCACCAAACTAATTTTATATTTATACCTACTATTACGTTGAAATCAATGATTATGTTTTTAGTACTATAGTAGGTTTTTAGTACTATCATGTACTATTTAGAAGTTTTGACGCGGATACAATATAGATATCTATCAAAATGATTATTTTGACTCTTACCGGGTTTTATTTCCGTCACAGTAACATACAGATCGCGAGCCGTAAACATGTATGGCGGATTCACAATCACGTCTTTAACTTCTTCTAGCACATTGTAAGAAGCGATTAAAATATTGTCTTCATAAACAAATATCTGTAAAAGTATAATCCTCAGAATTGAAAATCATAAACAACAAGCCTAGAAATTTAAGTTTGTTATTTTCTATAAAAAAAAAATCAGCAAAATTGGTCGTTCTTAATTTAAAAAGTTAGTTAGGATTCCAAAGTGACCAAAACATCGAAATGTGTGTGTCGTTAAAAGACATATTATTTTCATGTTTAAACTTACATTGCCGCCTTCATCCCCAGCGTATAGTTGTTTACCGTTTAAAATGTACAGAGCCCCAATGTCTGTTCCCACGGTTGCGATTTCTACCACTTTATCTCCATTGAATGTCCAGACTCTTATTGTTCCATCATTTGAAGTCGAGTATACATGCTTGTCACTTGCAGCTATCGCAAACAATTGCACATCATGTGCCAACCATTTCGCTGAAGCTGAAAGATCTGCGTTAAGACACTGAAAGGTTTTTTTACTTGGTTTTAGTACCATAATAAGTATATTTATACAGCTCTATATACTTATTATTTCTATCACGACTCGTGATTCACGAGTAAACGATTTATTTAAGTGATATAACTTTCTATACTGTTTTTTAATTCTTTAGATATTAATTTCATAAAATAGTCGATAAAAATTCGATTAAATTTAAAGATATTATTCTTTCTATCCTTAGAGTATATACAATAGTATAGAGCGAGTGTATTGCACAAATTGCTTATTGCGCATCGTAGGCAGATGAGCTATAGATACTATATAGATGTGTGTGTGACAAATAGGGATGGGTAGGTATCAATTGCGTGTTGAACTGTCGATAAGTTATGTAAATAAATATGTATCATAAGTAAATTTTATGTTCAATAAGTTATTAAAGGAAAAATATACGAATAAAGTATAAATATGTAATTTTAAATTTGTCTACCAACTGAATAAAGTTTGTTTATTCCATTTGAATATTAAATATTATATATGAAATTTTCTTGTATTAATTATAAGTACTTTAAAAAAATATCTTTAATTGGAATATCAGAAAAACGTGAGTACTTTTTAAATAATAAAGTTAATAAAATAAAAGATCAGGTTTAGTGCTATTTCTTTAATAATAAATCAAACCATAATAATAATGTTTTAAAAATGGTAAAAAATATTAAGAAATAATTAATAATTTAAAATGATAATATAATAAATAATATTAATAATTTTTTTATTTAATTTTATCCATTCTACTATCAAAATCTTCAAAATCAATTTAGCGGTTCAGAAAATATATCGTAACATTACATACTTTACATTTACATTCGCATTCATAATATTAGAAAGTGTATCATACAAAACACACCACAAATATATTTATAATACATTTTTAAAAGAGTTTAAAATTTTAAGTTCAATAAATAATTTGTTAAAATATAGTTCTTCTAGTAAACTTTATATCGAGTACAGCGTTGGTCAGGTCACATCACTACGATCACGTGGCGGCAGTGAGGCGCGCGAGCAAGCCTGCGCGTGTCCGCCTCTCACCTACCCTTCACCCCCGCGATGCTAGATTTATTTTCATAAAAATAAGTATAACAATCGACTTACTGATGGAATGTGATAGTGGATTTCAATTTTGTGTATTTTCTAGTATCGTTTTTGCAAGATAGAACAGCACATTTCACCATGTTTATTCGTAATATGAAAAAAAATCCAGAGCAACGCACTTCGTGAGCACTCAACCACGACTGCGAGCGCTCGCGGCGGGAACGTCGTGTTGTTCCCACCTGTGCCTACTGTTCCCACTTGGTTGTTCGCACTCTATAGATAGTATATATACTCTAAGTTTCTATCCAATTTACGACATAGACATAAATTTTAATAGTTGTCTATAAGCTCTACAATTTAGTTATAAGTATACTGCAAAGATTGTGTGAACTTTAAAATCAATTACGAATTTCACAATTGTTATTCCACATAAAATAAATGCATTTTACGAATAAGTGTATCCTTTTAACCAAGAACTTACTTCAATCGAGCCGTTTTCAGTGCCGATAAATAGCTTGTTATTTTTCCAAGTCACAACACAAGGTTCGGAATCAATATTTATTTTTTGATCGATTTTAAGTGCCATTGGTAGTAAAATTTACGAAAACGTCTGTATTGGTACACAAACTCATAAGAAACTGCCAACAAATCTCAAAGTTCGAGATCAAGCCAGAAATAAACGGAGTAGACAACCAGTGCTATTTTCGTCCAAATAAATATGGAATGTATCTTCTAGATTTATCCAAGTATCAAAAATAGAAGTGCAGAGTTTCCTAATAGAACATGTCCATGACTAGATACTATTACATCACAATAATAATACCTATTACATAATATACATAACTTTATAAGTATGTAAGTACATAGGCCTATAATAGGATAGAAGAATTACCTACTGACCTAGGTTATATTATGCTGATTAATAAAATATTATCATCATAAATAAAGTGGTTTACAACTTACATTAATATTTATTTATTTATTTAAATTCTTTATTTAACACACACAAAAGAATAACATATTATTAGATACCTACCTAGGTATTTTATTCAGAAAAATCTGCTGAATTATTTCATATTTTCTACACTGTAGCGTAGTGTGACCGTAGATTAGAGTAGGTACTCAATTTAAATTCAACTTCAGATCACAATTCACAACAAATGACTTCACAAATGAGGGATCATCATTTTAATGACATGAAAAACAACACTAATTTATAGCGCATGGAGCGCATGTGCCAAAATTTGGTGTCGTAACAGTGTTTCGTTTTCCAAATAATAACTTATGTATGCATATTGAATTTTAAGGACCCTTGGCCTGTGTCACAAAACGTGATTATATTGAATTGACCAATGTATTTTATTGGCGCAATGCCGCACTGAATGTATAATCAAGTGGTTTGTAAGGAAACACGAATGCACATTGTTTCAGTGAAAGTAAAAAAATAAACACTGATAATCCGGGATATAATAACGCCGTGAGACACTTCATAACCATCATTATCATTGTTAAGCATTCATGTTAGCACTTAGCGTGTAGTCGAGTTGCGCCATTATTAAAAGGAAAACATCAAAATCTTTAAGTTCTGTAGGAGGTAAATAACACATAGAATAAAAATGTCTCGATGGAGTTTTTATATTTTTTTATTCGTTAATTTTACAAAAGTTTAAAAATACTTGTTATGGTATTATGTACATATTACCATAACAAGTATCTAACAAATTTAATTAATACTTCGAAGACTAGCATTTTATTTCCTAGTACCTAGGTATGGTGGGAAATTAATAAAAAAAAGAAATTATAATCATCAATCAAACATTAAGATTATAACAGCTAGATCCCTATAATTATATGTGGTTAGGTATTAGGTAGACTTCCAGATAACATTCCATATCTTGAAAATGGAAACTTGTGAATTTCTGACATTCTAGAGCCATTTTTTTTTAAACTTGATCTTGATCAAAACTTGATCAAGATTCCAGTGTATAAGCTTTTCGATTTCAAATGCATAATATGATGCCTTTTCTACCTAGTGACAGTAGTTGTGATCTGTTGTATGTATACTACCTACTGCATATACTTATGTATTTCACAAAACTGAAGAAGGAAGGGAGAAAACACTTCGAAAATTGTATTCAAGTACAGTCGAAAGAGCCGGCCGATCTCGTAGCCCTCTTTGCCCGCTCTGCATCATACTGCATGAAGAATTACTTAGAGCTTTGCAAATTCATTTTGAATAGCATACAACATAACAAATGAGTAACATTATATTATATAGCTATGTGTTATATTAATTCACAAGTTTTCATTTTTAGCGTCATATTAACATCCCTCCCGCTTAAACTATTTAACACTACCTGCTTGCATTATGCAATGACAACCTGAAATATTTACTTTACAATTTGTCTCTCTTGACAAGCCCTCATTTAAGTATTAAAATAGTATGTAACGTAAAATTAAGTCAGGCACGCACATGTCAGTGAATAAATACAAAATATAATTCATTATTTTCTTTAATAACAAGTACAAAAATAAAATATTTACAAGAACATTTATAACAATTTGATGCATGTTAAAAATAACGCTATATCTACAGTTGGCGCCCTTCCATCACAGTCGCACCCGCGTTTGACCTATAGAAAATGCAACTTCAATGCTTTCAGATAAATTTAACAATTTCTTTTTAAAATTTTTTTATCACAAATGTGTTTAAAATCATTCAATTTTGATGTTACCTATTACATTAACTAATGGCACATTTAATGTTTCTATCACAAATATCGCATACAATGATAAATATATTATGTAGCAATAATTTTAAGTTTTCATGTTTGCGTATAATGTTTCTAGTTTTTGGTTGATAGTTTATAGTATAAGGTTTGATTTAAGGAGCGCCGTATTCTGACGATGGAGCGGAAGCAGGTGGACCATATTGGGGTGCAGGCGCCGCAGCTGGGTATCCTTCTTGTTTCTGCAAATTTATTGAGGAACGATTAGCTTTTTGTAAACATGCATACGTACCTACTCATACAATTCCAAACACATAACATTTTTTTTTGGCCTGACATTTCCGCATAATAGTGATTTGAATTAAGAACGTTACCTACGCCGTTCTACATAATATCTACTCTGCGTACATTATTCCATGCTCTAAGATTTTTCAAATGGGCAGCAATTATAAAACCATTTGTATTGACGGACTATAATCTAGAATGTATCATTAAAAAATTGAGTAATACGCTTCCATCAATGTAGGTATACGCAATCGACATTCGTCGAAAGTTCCACATGTAGGTAATAGTAGTTGCAACCCTTTTTTCAGGGCCCCGTAGGCCGTACCATATTTTTTCCATTACGTTAATCCTTTTAATTATAAGTAATACTTACTTCGTAATATTTATAAAAATTACCTCGATCAAGAATGATTTTATTTTGACCTTATTGAAATGCAACATGAAATAATTAACGTAACAAAATAAAAAAATATTAGGAAAACTTTTTCTACTAAAGTATTTATGTATTTAACTTGAGAATATGGCGTACACAATAAAAAAGATAAGAAATATTTTATGTCCTTTAGAATTTTTTGACAAATAAACGAGAAAAGAGAATACCAATAGAGAGTGATATTTATATCTAATATTCGATCTATGAAATCTTTTTTTTCTGTGTATTAATTTCACTGTTACCTTTCTCACTGAAGCAAATTGATTCTTAATGACATCACACATGTTTGTCTCAAATATAATAAATCAACTCACCTGTGTCTTGTATCTAATGAAATAGACCTCAGGTTTGGAAGGCTGAGTCGGTGCTGGGGTGGGGATTACAATTTCTGGTTGGTCTTCAGGTTTCTTTGACAACACGTAAATAAGAGTCTTTTCTTCATTCTGAGGTTGAACCGGGATAATAGGCGCAGTCGGGGTTGGTGGAGTCGGTGCCTTGATAAATACTATCTTATAATGCTTTTGAGGTGGAGGCACGTAAATGGGTTTTTGAAGTTTTGGCAACTCATTTTCTGGAGGTGGAACATGAACGTATACATGTTTATGCACAATGGGTTGCTGTGGTGGCCCGTATTGTTGCGCAGGGACCCCGTACGAAGTTGCAGGCGGGCCGTATGAAGATGGTGGCTCAGGGCGTGCGACAGTAAGTGCCACCACCATCGACCACACCAAGGATCTCATCACCTGTGTACAATTAACACTATTAGTAAATATATATTGATGTGTGAATTATTTGAAAACAATCAATTATCACTCTACATCCAAGATGTTGTGTCACAAAATCACTAGGTCATGAACTACACTTATTTTGCGGTGATGCACGTACCATTTTTTTACACATTCTGATGCACAAATAGCACGCAGACAGAGTTGTGTCCAGTAACGTGAATCCATCAGAGTATATAAGAGGTTTCCGCTCTGTAGCCGGTGGGGCGCACAACGATGGTTCTCATGCCTTGCGCAATCTGATGATGGTTCTAGTGCCCTCCCGCATGGCGCTTGCAGTATGGTTTCTATGAAAATATTCTACTCATGATTCCAAGACTACACAAAGTGACTTTTTATAATAATTGAAGATATTTTTAGAAAAATTCATATATAGGTAAATATATGTTAAAAATAATATCAAAATTTAATTAACCGATAATATAAAACTACCTATTTATAGTTCACAAAAAATATATAATTCTTTCTCATAAATATATTAAATACCAATAAAATTATGCACATATTTGTGACTACGACACCATTTATTTGACTGCAGGTTCCCAAAGTAGATAACGGGGTTAATTCCCGAGCTTACAAAGCTGTGCTCTAGAATTTGCCACATATATATATAGATACATATTACTATTAGATACGTACACTGCATTTTTATATTGTACTATTATTAACTGGGTTAGTGATACAGATGATTGTTATTTGTCAATAGATGAGCACACAAGGAAGTAAAAGCAAGTACCTAACCATGGTGCTATCATTACTGGGAATCATGATATCATAGAGAGCTGTGTACCTAATAGCATAGGTAAATTACACGCAAAACACTATGAAGTTGGATCCTTTGTTTAGCTTATTTGAGTTACTAAACTTACAGGAAAATTTTTTGTAATCACAGGTACCTAGGTAATATAAAAATATATTACTTATATCAAATTTTTTATTGTGATCGCAATTAATCTGAATATTTTAAATAGGAAATTCTCATAACTTTGGCCTACTTTAATATTAAAATTCTGTTTTTTTATTTGTTTTGTAAAATTAAAATTTGTAAAATAGATATACAAATACATATATTTATGTGTTCGCTTTGTAACTACCTACGGTCTACCTGCAGATTCCATCGGCGGAAGAGTATCTTCTATACATATAATAAATCTGTAGAAGGGTCAATTCTGTACATTGAATATATTGAAAAAATAAATAACAGGGGGTGTTACTGGATCGATACCAAACCCAAATATGTGTTTAAATTTTTTTGTCTGTCTGTCTATCTTTCTGTCCGTGTGTCTGTATGTGAAGGCATCACGTAAAAACTAACGGTTCAATTTCGATGAAACTTTGTATAATTATACCTTATTATACCTGGACATAAAATAGGATACGTTTTATCCCGTAAAAATACGTAGAAAAAAATAAATCTTAATTATTTTTCTGCGTTGGAGTCGCGGGCGGAAGCTAGTTGGTAATATTTATTGTTATAATAATTACAATGAACGTGGATATTATAAAAATTGAAATAACGTTAGAACTACATTAATATATTAATTCTATGATCCCTGACTCGGCTAACAAAACGAAGGGATATGGAGGAAGGAGTTTATTAGGGATATAAAGTGCTTATAATTATGGATTTTTTTCCCTATTCATCAATTCTTTCAATTGAATGATTTTTTAGAAATCCATACCTATCCAAGATCACAAGAAATATTATGATTATATTAGACGTATCCCAAATCGTGGGGACATGGACTTTGACACGGGTTAAGTTGTAATTTGATGCTCTATCTAGTGTGTAGAGTTAAACAAACGAAAGAAATAACCTTTTCCTTTATTTGCAAGACAAGAAAATAATAAAAAATATATATAATGGCAAGAAATGTGAATGAGCGATATAGCGTCATGGTGTCGCTGTCGATTGATTGCACGCTTGACCAATCATTTCTGATAGCACACACTTAATAAGCTTAGGTCTTTAAATTGCATAGATTGTACTCAGAAGTATTATAATGTGTCTCGATTTCTGTAAAAAACGACGCAATAACGTATTCAACGTAAATGAACGTTATTTTTTTAAGTAAAACGATGAAAAATATTTCAACAACAATTAAATATACATATTTTTCTCTGTAAAACGTGTAAATCTGTTTAAAATTAAATCCAGTGATTAATTTAAAATGAGTGAATTGAATTAATTATCATATGTTTTATATTATACTATATTCTATCGAGAACAATTGGTTTTTACGGACAAAAAAGTTTAAGTGTTAAATAGTAAACAATATGTTGTTAACAAATTGTTCTCTGTCAGAGTCTTAATTACCATTTATTGGTGTGCATGTTGGACATATAGTACAGTGTAGTCAAAGCTATACGGCGCGTCCAGTACTTACGTGGTATTTGTACGATATCACAATCACACAGGATATTATGGGAAGAAATTATTAAGGACCAGGAAGTTTTAACTATAGCAATGGATTTTCTGAGAAATACTCCATACTCTAAGGTAAGACTCTTATTCTCTCTCTTATATTGGAGAAATGATAAATATGTTTGAGGTAGTTTAGTGCTTGTATTTGCTTTCTATAATCAGATACTATTTGATTATTCGATTGTTAATTAAATTATTCGAATAGCATACCTCCACACAAAATTGCGTGTTTGGTGCGGTACGCGAAAAATTTCGTAAGCGTTATTTAGTAAGGACTGAACCGTATGTGGATACAATATTAAAAAAATATGTGATGGTTGGTTAGAAGTTTTAACTCTCTAAAAATAATTAAGAAACCGCTTCACGAAACATCGCTCACGAGAGGCTGTATTACGTAGCTAATTATGATTTCAAAATAAGTAAGTACTTAATAAGCAAAAGTGTACGTTTAAAAATTTCTAATGTAATTCTGTTCCTAAAAATAAAAATATTTTTTCATTCTCAATTTTTAAAACCAACGACAACAAAAAGCTCCTTAAAATATAACAGTTTAGAGAAACATCAAGAAAACAGGATGGATATTTATTATGTTAAATTTTGCTATTTGAATATTTTGATTAAGTGTGTAGTAATTATTAGTTATATCTGACAAAATAAGCTTAGGTATACCATTTAAATAGCATCAGCGTAACATTATAATGCAGGAGCCATTAACCGGAAGTAGTGCCATTGACTTATTTGTAACTACATACTATGGCATGTTGCTCTATATGCCCAATTTTTGATAGATACTGTAGATTTGCTGTAGATACATTCATGTATTAGTAATACCATGTAATACTGACGTATTAAAAACTTGGTGTTGTATATTGTAAGTCAGTATTTTCACGTATTTTGGGGTTTTAAACAACTCTATATAGAGTAAAATTACAATGAGATGAACAATAGAAATGATTTTTACGAACATAAATAAAAAACTCAAAATGTATTTATTTTTACTCATTTACCACTGGTACGGTAAAATAGTATTATTTCTTTCTGTTTGTCTGGGGTTATGGAAAAGTACCTACTAATCGTCGATTTTCTTTCACCGGAAATTTAGTAACATTTTTAACAGCGCCTTTTTTTGTTTGTTACAATAAATAGTTGCCTGCAGAAAGAGTTCAATCGGATCAGCTGATGTGCTTTGATAGCTAGTTGTTTGTAGTCTCATATGAACATCCATTCAGGTATCACCGTATTATTGTATATTGAAATTGCGAATTTTATGTGAGAAAAACATAAAATTCGCATTGATGCCTCAGTATTGACTATTGAGTCAAACATAATTCAAATATAATAATTTCATTGAAAAAAAATTAAGCAAATTGATCTAAGTATAATTGAAATATAAATTCTTTGGTATATTATGATATATTATCTATTTAGATATAAGTTACATATTATGTAATATCGACATGATTTTAAAAGAGCAACTATGGAGTTTCTTGCCGGTTCTTCTCCATAGATCACTGCTTTCCGAATCGGTGGTAAATGTTAAAATAATTATGTAATGACGATTCGAAAGTGCTACTAAATAGTATCTATCTAGTCTAATTGAATAAATGAATGTTTGAGTTTGAGTTTATGTTTGAGTTTGAATAAGATATGATTTTTTCTTAATAAATGTATTGGTGAAATTCATAAAATTGAATGACAAATTCAGGATAAATTTCAGTTATTGATGTAGGTAGGTAGTTATATAAATTATGTAAAATTTACTACAAATGCGTTCAAATGTGATAAGAAAAATATAATAGGCGGATATCACGTCACGCGTCGTCGAGCTTTTTGATTCTTCGACATGTCCGTTTCCTCGAGTTGTTTGTCTTCACCGTTTAGAGCAGCGTTTATATTTTTAAATGCGGAGATAAATTGAAAAATCAATTTATTGCCTGCACGCTCGCCTGCTCTCGAACCACCGACTTATTATCGATTTGAAATCTGAAGTCCTCAAGTTGAGGACCTCAACACTGAGCCATCTCTGCAGACTAATAAAGAATGTGATAGTTAAAAATTGTTTACATCTCTACATCTAAATACAAGAAAGTCGGGTGAGGTTGAACCATTTTTGGTTTGTTGTTGGTAGTATCTATTTGTATTAGCATAACTTAAAAAAGATTTGAAAAGCTTACAAAAATTTAGTTTCATCTGTGACATTATACTAAGTAGAATAGAAGACTTCTGAAATTTTTCCTCCGCCTCGGTACAGTAGTACCTACTCCTTTCAGTGTTTAACTCCTGAGCGCAGGAGCTATAGAATACTGATCATGTGTCCGTAAACATAATATGCTACATTTATAAAGATTTATTGTTCGACACCCAATACAGTCATAACTCATAGCATATTATAGTTCTTTCTAAAATAAGGGCCCGATCAAATATACCAAAATGGAATAACTTGACATCTTACAAGAACTCGTAAGTTTGTAACCATATTCATTAATATTTAATAACTCGTAGAGCAGCTTAAAAAGCCAGCCAGCAATGTGATCCCTAAATTTGTTTATTTTTAAAGATGTTGATTATTATATGTTATCTGGATACGCATATCCATAACGAATAATTATGGGAACAATTTAAAAGGGTGATGTACTTGGAACCCATTAATTGCTAGGAATGTGGTGTGAGCCACGCACACAATCCCATGAGCTGGCAGTTCAGCGTCTCTACATAACTTTATATCTGGAATAGACCGCCCTAAAGAAGATTTACTGACAGTTAAACCGGTTTTTTCCGCTGCAAATGTAACGCGTCCGCTTTGTTCTTGAATTTATAACCGTAACAAGTGCGCTAACACGCAAATAGGTATTTGAATTTATACCATAATATTTAGGTTCCATAATTGTATGCCGTGGAAAATGTTACTAGTCACTACTAGTACGATTGTTACGTTTTATCGGTAAAATTTGATTCGTTTGTCGTAAACAAGAATTTTACCTATTAGGTATTTACACAATTTCAAGAAATTTATTTTCCGGAGTCATTTGCTTGTTGATTTTACATTTACAAAAATGAATGAGTCTGAGACTTTTCTAAACGCAATCATAATTTTTTTTATTCGATTTTTTTAACTATCCTAATGTAACAAGCTCTGTAAACATATTCCTTTAGTGCTTATTAATGTTATTACATGCTAATGCTAAGGTTACCTATGCTTAGGTAGATACTTTGTACTGTATCAGGGAATAAATAAAAATGAATTGTCTGTAAATAAGTGCCATTAAATAATTAACCTCAATTTCCACTGAAATTGAAAAATCACTCAAGAAGACGTCGCGTCGTTAGATAAATTAAATAAAATTAATCAATAACGCCTACAAGATTCACATGCAATTTAAAGTAGGTAGTGTACCTATGTACAGATGACTTACCGTATACCTACTTGTATAATTAACAGAATAATTCGACATAATTTTACCATCAGGTGGCCCACTTGCCCCTTTGCTTGCTCTGACATAAAAAAAAAAAAAAAAAAAATTGCATAGAATCTTTCCAATCGCACTCTGTAACTACGAAATAATGCTCTACGCCTTCACTAGGATTTGACATAGTGAAGAATAGAATGAGCATTAGCTCGTTTGATTTAAATGTACCGTTAGATTTCAGTCATGTTTAATTGAATGAAGTGGAACATCTGAAAGCGTACAAACGTACAAAGTACGTACCCGGAAGACACTAGTCTTTATTTCCAATTGTTATCTACAAAATATAACTTACCTACTATCAAAATTATAGTATATTTCGAAAGATACTTATCCGTTTTGTGCATATAGGTACTGTATGCTTAGTGCTTACACTGAATGATTGTTATGTAATGATGTGTGATTTTTCAGATTTATTTTCTCTCATATTTTGTTGACATATTATTTACGATTCCGGCTGTATCGGCATCACCAGCTCTAGCTACACCCAATCCCGTACAATTAAATGCATCTTCGGGTATAAACAATGAAACTGATCTGTCTGAGCTATTCCACTGGGAAGATTATAGTGTTCTCGGTGCAATGCTTTTTGTATCGTGTGCTATCGGAGTATTTTATGGATATTTTGGTGAAAAGCAAACCACTGGCGATGATTTCCTCCTTGGTGGTTCATCCATGGGAACTTTCCCTATGGCATTAAGCTTAGCCGCAAGGTAAATTTAAATTTCATAATAATATGATAGAATCATTAAAGTTACATTCACAACATAGGTACACTTTTATTAACTTTTTTACCGCAACCTAAATCGATTTTAAATATTCACACATGACTAAGTATAACGTCCATGTTCAACAATATTATGTACACTATTTATTATTATTATCAAATAGTACATTTGATTTATGATACCTTACTACCTATTTCAATTATTCATTACATGTAAATAATTATTGCTTTTCTTATAAAATATTTAATATAAGTATGGGTATATATGAGTGTCCTTGAAATAAAGTGTACCTAAAACAAAACTCGTATCTTTAATCAATTTAAATTTTACAGTTTTATAACTGCAATTGAATTATTGGGAAATCCAGCTGAAATGTACATGGCTGGCGCACAATTCTGGATGATATGCATCGCATTTGTATTGGTTGTGCCAATTTCTAGTCAGCTTTTTTTACCTGTTTTTATGAGACTACGATTGACGTCGTGTTATGAATACCTGGTATGATTTTTTTTTTTCTTTAAAGATGGATAGACGGAAATAAGTTAAAAACTAAAAATATCCTAGTCTCTAAACGTTCTTGATAATTCTTTTACCTAAAATCATAATTGCCGTATCGTTAATCCTTTAGGAGAAGTACACTGAGAGAAGAGTAATTGATAACTACTTTAAGTACAATAATACATTTATATATAATTTAGTCCCTACAAATAATTATGAATAGAAGTTCAATTCAATGTTCTCTACATTTCTAAAAAGGTACTTATGTCACTTGCGAGTTAACCGACAAGTTACAACTTACAATTTATTTAGAACTGTCGTGGCAAGGTTAGGTACTCAGTACTCTAATACAGCTAGTTTCTAACCATAGGTACAAAAATTTATATAAATAAATCATATCGTAATAAAATTTATGTAATATTTTGTTCAATTTTAGGAAGTGCGTTTCTGCAAATCTATGCGTGTTTACGCCAGCGCTTTGTATATGCTACAAATGATTCTTTATACAGCTGTTGCCGTATATGCTCCAGCTCTTGCTCTGTCTGACGGTAAGCATAATATTTTACGATTAATATCTACACATAAACATAAAACACTTTAAACTATTAATAAAAAATATTGCTTGAAAGTATAATCTACGCCAAAGACCGATTATGAAACTTCTAGCAATTATACCACCTCTATAAATATATCTAATTATCGTAATTGGTTCTTATGTAACATATAACGATTAAAATATGAACTATTGAGATATTTGTTAGATCATGTTATACGAAGATTAGATCGGACGGCCATTTGATTTCAGAAAATATAACTCAGGAGTCCTGATTAATAAATTATTATTTGAAATAAATGTTTAGGAAAGAACTTACATTTCTTATTTCTAGAAATTTGAACATTATTTGCAAAGGAATTTTTTAACATTCTATTATATGTGTAATAATACCTTCAAAAGTCCGTGTTCTGACCTTACTTTCTTATACCTACAACATGCCAGGGAAGTGCCAGCGTTATAATTTTTATTGATTATATATTAAATAAAAAGATAGGTTGATAAAAAAGAACCTACTTATGAATATTTTGTTTAGGATTTTATTATTACCAACTTAAACTCTTGATGATAAAGATGGCGTTAGGTACTATGAAATTCTAAGCGTTACGCACGCAATAACAATGACGATACTTACACAATGACACAATAATAGAATCGTAAAATTAATTCATTTATAGTAATGTGAATATGACTTCATAGGATTTTGCAAGAGGTCTTATTCAACGCCGACTAACCAATGTTACCAAAAGGATTTCTATTCTTTCAAACCTTTACAGCATACATATAAGAATGTAATAATTACACTATCATAATTACTTAATAAATACTCTGTAATTCTGTACATATAAATATTATGTCTAGTCAACATGTCCAAAAACGAGTGAATTCTTCATAAAGCTTAAAAAGCTTACTACATATTTCATTAGAATTACGTCTTGAAAATTGTAGGTATATCGGACATGTTATATTGTAATAGGCAGACATTAGGACATTCGTACACAAAATAAGTTACAACCAACGACGTATGAGAATGCTAATAATAACAATAGCAAGGGCGTAGGGATGTGACGACCCCATCGCCCACGGTTGGAGTATCTGTTGTCTACGTGACAATAGATATTCCACCCGTGCAATCAGTCAACCCCCAGGACACCTTGTGGCGGGGTGTCGGGGAGTAGCGACCCCGCGGGAACCGAGTGCTCCCGGGGGAGGCCCCTGTCTTCATCTCCGGCTTGCCTTCACCGGCCGGTCGGAGTGAAGCCTGACGAGGACAGGACCCCCACCTCTGGCTTGCCTTAACCGGCCGGCCAGAGTGGAGTCGCGAGAGCTTTTAGCTCGAAGGGTGGATGCGAAGCGTAAGTGGCGAGTGGGCACGTGATGCTGGACCCTCAGGGAGCGCGTGATCGGAGTTTAAAGTCCAGGGACGCCTCTCCACCCTTAGCTGCTCACAATATGTTGCCCCCTTGTCGCACTATTGCAGCGACTTATTTTGGGGGCCCATACAGTGAGAGGGCGAGTCACCACCTGCCAACATATTTTTACTTTCTTTTAGTAGAAAGGCAGGTGCCATAGTTTCCCATAGTCCCCAGTACCAGTCCATTTAGCATCCCAATCCATAGCCCAATTATTAAATTTCCATACCCTGCAATAGTCCTACATCGGCCGCGGACTGCCTAGGGCTGTATCTCTATAGTGCAGTCATGGGCAGGCTGCGGCTGGTGTCCCACAACACATTAAAATTCTCGAAAGGGCCTCTGCGTGTTGGATCCGTGTCCCCACGTAAGCCTTCCAAAGGTCCGGATACCGTCCTTCTGGTGGTACCCGAGTATTATGGAACCGAGAAACACAATAGCAAGGGGTATAGGTACCGGCCCGCAAAAGTACAGTACACATAATATAAAACAAATAGTAATTAAAATATTAAAAATTAAAATAAAAAATATTCTGAATTGATTGCAGTGACCGGACTCAATACGTATTTAGCCGTATCTTTGGTCTATGTGGTGTGCATATTTTATGCGTCACAAGTAAGTATATTACTTTAATATAGATAATGACTAATGTTAAATTATGTAACGAATTGCGAAACAGGAATACTTACTTACACTTTTTATTTTCTTTTTAGGGTGGAATGAAAGCTGTTATCATGACAGATTCATTCCAGTCAGCTGTTTTATTGGGATCTTTAGCAACTATTTTAGCTTTAGGAGCAAAACAAGTCGGTGGCTTGGAAGTCGTTTGGGACAATGCAAGACGATCAGACAGGCTTCACTTTTTTGAGTAATTTATATTCATTTTAAACCATTTTTATGTCATGCAAATTGTCACCCTACATGAGCATTGCCTATAAAAATAAATTGCATATTTTGCCTGTTTAGCTAACTTTGATGATTAATAAGTAACGAGGAACGTTTCATGTAAAGTATTGTCAAATATGCCATTCTCTTAAGTAAGATTAACGCCGCCTTGTAATGAATCTAGTGAATACATTCCAAAATGTTTCACCATCGAATATGAAGCAATGCATAATCTTCCGTGATTGACCGTTTGCCCTATCACCCTAGAAAATACTGTAATTGGGCAAGATGATGGTAGCTTCATCCAGCTCTGATGTTATGGCCTTTATAAAATTATTAGCAACATCCATTCGTTAGCACTCATCAATTTTCATTCTAATATAATAATTTTTCCCGAAAAAAAACTGAAATCAACTTATAACAAATATTAATAAGTAGACAGTAGTTAGTTAGAAACAATTAACACGTACCTAGTAAATAATAAAATTTATATTTCAGTATGGATCCAGATCCAACCGTCCGCCATTCGTTTTGGTCAGTGGTTGTAGGAGGAACCATGTACTGGTTGAGCATGTTTTGCGCAAACCAAGCATCCGTCCAGAAATACTTATCCGTGGAACGAATATCTCAAGCCCGTATCGCTTTATGGGTTTCGGCTATTGGTTTAATTGCAGTTTATTCAGTTAATTTTATAACTGGAGCAGTCTTGGCCACGCATTATGCTGGATGCGATCCTATACAGGTAGTACTTTTTACTTTTCAAAAGAAACGCAACAAGTCTCATCAAAAAGGACCTAACTATAATCTAAATGTATTAAATAATTTTATAATTATACTTACTTCAGGCTGGTGTTATATCCGCATCTGACCGTCTGCTACCATTATATGTCGTCCGCGAGTTTGGTAGATATCGAGGAGTTCCAGGCTTCTTCGTAGCCGGCATCTTCGCAGCAAGTCTTGGGTAATACCTAAGAACTAATGAATGCACACACACCTTTTTGGAAATACAGTTTCAAAACAGCATTTTACATCCATTGTCTTGCCAATACCAAACTTAAAAGCGAAGTGTACGAAGGCACTGAAATAACTAACTCAGATTCCTTCTTAGGTCTTAAATTAAGAACTAACCAGAATCGTCCAGTTACCATTCCGGTTTCAATTTGATGTGTCCACAAATATTAGAAACGTAATTTAACATTCTTAAACGACAATCAACAGGCGTCTTAAATATTGATGTACCTAACATAATTTATTTGAAACTGTATAGGTACCTAATGCCAATGTAAAATGCAATTATTGGTTTTGTTTCATTTTATTGAAATTATCCTTTTAAACTCATCGTTTTATACCTACTTTAGAAAAGCAGGTATAAAACGATGGTATAAAACTACGCAGGTATAAAACTTTTTGTTCCATGTTCTTTTATACTTCTTTTGAAATTATTTCATTAAATCTTGATTTAACGTTAACTGTATTATAGTTTCTTTGTTACAAAGAGATATGAGGAACTAAACACAATTATTATTGGTTCAAAAACAGAAACAAATATTCTTTTTGAGAACAGATGAAAATGCGTGGTTAAAGTCAGACAAATGGACTGAATATTTTTTCAATAAACTATCAATTACCAACACACATTTATGCACTATGCTTTCAGGACTGTAGCATCAGCATTGAATTCTTTAGCTGCAATAGCGTGTCAAGATTTAGCAAGCGGACTTTTAGGTATCACTTTACCTGAAAACAAAGGCGCTATGGTAATTTATTTAACGATTTGTTCACATCTCCATACAGGAAACTGATTCCTAATTGACTAGAAATTATTTGATTACTTTTTAACTTTTTGATTAATTTGATAATAAATAATATATTCAGCATTGGTGTTATTTATTAATTTCATCATTATTAAATGAAGCTCTTACATTTTTGTATCACAACGTTCCTATTTTCATGTTTTGCATTATGTATGTTTTACACAAAAATCTGCCAGTAAACATTGTTTTTTTTTTTTAATTTAGATCGCCAGATGGGTGTGTCTCGGATGTGGTGCCGTATCCTTTGGACTTGTGTTCATTGTAGAGCGTCTTGGACCCGTGTTGCAGTTAGCTCTCTCCTTCAATGGTATGGCCGGAGGAGTTTCATTGGGACTATTCAGTCTTGGGATGCTGTTCCCTTGGGCTAATCAAAAAGTATGTACGCATTTGTAGATTATTGTATAAAAAAATAAATTTAAACATTAGTAAGTAGGTACTTACTACTTTGGTGGGCAAATAGCCAAAAATAGCATTGCATTGCATTAATTGTAATTTTATAAAATATAAGATTATAAAATTAAGATGTCTTAATAGATAGTCATTAATTATAAAAATGTGCCCAAGTACATTAATAAAGTTCTTTCATTGTTTGGTAGAAATCATTCATATGATAAAACGTTATACTTACGTTAATCAAATTAAAGAGAAATTTTAAAAGTTACCTAAACAAAGTATGAAATATGAATATGAAGCAAAATGAAAACTTAAACGGATATATTAATGCTTATACCTTTACATATTAGGGTGCAATAGCTGGAGGAGTTTTTGGCCTCGCAGTAGTGGTAGCAGCAGGGGGCGGCGCTCAACTAGCTCAGGTGCCGCTCCCACGGTTGCCAGCTTCAACGGACTCGTGTCCAGACTTCTATAATTTAACCACTAACTTCAATACCCCCAGGTAAATAAGCGTATGAAACAATATTCTGGCGTACTGTTTCTTTTCGTATATTCGGTGATACAGTGACCCATTTTATTTTAATGTGCAGGTATTCGTCGTCCTCACTTAATATATGTATAGTGGTCAATAAATTAGTATAGGGAATTAATTAATTAAGCAATTTATCAGCTTGATAGGTACTTTAAATGTTTGCTTTTTTTTATTACAGTGAAAATCAAGACACGGCAGTATTTTGGTTATTCAGAGTATCATATCTTTGGTACTCAAGTCTGGGCTGTGCTGCCACGTTGCTAGCTGGGATGATAGTGTCTGTTATCACCGGTGTAACAGACCCTGCTCAAGTGCCCATCGATCTGATCGCACCTCCGGTTGTCTCCTTACTAAACTCATTGCCTGCTAAGATAAAGGTAAATGTTATACAAATTTAAGTAGTGTCTTAACATACATCACAATTATTAATTAAATCATGTTACATAATATTTTGTGCTACATGTATTTTAAAGCTATTTTTACATGCTGTTTTATCTTTTTTTCGGGGTCTCACTTATTCATGCATGCACGCCTTATCTATATATTAGGTATCTAAGTAGGACGTTAGGTCGTGTTTTGATCCAACAAAATATTGCGAATATTTAGCATTTGTAAATTTGTAATGCAGCTAAGTTTATAAATTAGAATAATAACTATATGTTCTAAGCTAGATACCACAGTAGCAGACCTGAATAAGTTTTACTCACTTAGGTATAGGTATAAATACCTACATTTGATATTCCCAAAGTAAGTAGGCAATAGGCATTAATAATGTGTAACGTGATCTTGCTCTTTACCCTGAACTTGTTTACATTGTGGCTATTGGTTTACACATCACTGCTCTTTATTCAGAAAGCGTTACGTGTACCAACGCGTATGGGCTTGGAAAGAAAACGAAGTTCGAGCGTTCGACCTCCAAGTATTGCAGACGACAAGGACACGAGACGACGACGACGACTCTCTGAACTAGCCGGTGGAGTGTTTTACAGCGATGCAGAAAATAATATACTAACGCAAGGTCACGACAATCTTGCACTCGACACAGAAAAGGCACACGGCGACGATTATAATCATCGGACTAGTTTTAAACTGGAAACAACATCCAGCCCACAATTTACAAGGACATCCACGTGTTGAATTAGCATTAGTAACCCTATTTTAATTTTTACCTTAGACATAATGTAACACTGCATAACATCACTAAAATATTAAGTTAATAGAAAGAGAAGAATTAACAAATTGTGTTTATGTAATTGGACTACGTTTGTATGTATACGTGCATTGAAACTACGTACCTATAGCCTATGCATTCCTACGCGCGTATGCGTCAAAGGTGTTCGACGTTCATGCATATTATTTGGTTATAAGCCTCTAGAAGTCTAGAGGCATAAGAAAGCTTTAATTGCAAATAGAATATTTATATATTATGACGACAGTACAAAAATAACGTATCATAGTAGATATAAGTATTTATTTTTGTGAACAAAATGCACAAAACTATTCTTTTCGCTTCCTACGTGCGCGAATTTATTATTAAATATTAATTATAGTATTGATACTTTAAGGCTTAAAATTATATTATTAACGAATACGAATAGCAAGATTTATAGAGCAATTAAGTAATATCCACTTATCTAATTTATTATTACCTAATATTATTAGATTACCTAATTTAAATGTCCATGGGGCATCATTCTAATAGCTATTTATTATGGGGTTAATACTTAGCACGTTATGGACAGTCGTAGACGAATGTCGACCACAGTCCACAGATGTCGATGGTCGAACAACCGCCACACCCTTCACCACGGCACGTGGCGCCCTCTATAGTCTGTCTGGTCTGAAAGGGTCGCTCCATAAAGAAAAAGTCAGAAAATTGGTATCTGAATAATAAAAATAGTATACTACAATTTTACAATGATTTAATAAATACACTAGCAAAAGAAGTCAATATGAACCTCTACTCTATACACAAAGTCTATACACTATATTAATAGTTTCTCAGTCTACGATATTAATCCAATTTTTGCACGTGATATCCCGCTGTAGTCGCAACGCAACTGTTGCCTTTTTATATTTTGTAGTTTATAGCGACTTTTATCTGTTAATAATCAATACTTAACATAGTGTACTTCTGCATTTTGAATTATCGACCTACTATATCCTAACTAAATCTAGCAATTTTTGCGGTTACGATTTAGTCACAGACCGCGTGTACTGTGAACATCAGAAGGCTTAATAAAGGAAACTATGACCAACTACATATTTTTCAAAAATTAAATGAAAAAATTTAATCAAAATTATAATAATATGATTGATAGTTATAATATTTTTAAACCGATATTTATTAAAAAAATGTTGATTATTATTCAATAGAGTAATCTACAACAGTGACAGCCTAGATAATAATTTTTAAAATTTATTTTATAATTTTGTACAAAGAAAGAATCTGAATCAATAAACATTATTGTAATCGAACTGAATCTGAAATCAATAAATGTTATATTCTTATTCTTATATTAATAAAATAAATATGAATATATAATAAATGTTTTATATACATTATACGAAGCATTATTTTTGAACCAGTTTTGCAGTATCCTTATTGTTTTATTAAGTATTAATGGTATTAAAATTTAATGTCGGTGGGTCGCCTGACGCCTCCAGCTACCACCTATCCGGCATCTACGTGGGCCACACTGAAAGTTTTGCGTCACTCATAAATAAAACAATGTAGGTATTTGTCTGATATTATATTACTATTGAGGGTCGACCTTCACGAATTTCATCATTGAGAGAAACACGGCCGCGATGAAATTCAGCATATCAAAATCAATGCCTTACAGTGCTCAAATGAGGTGCTTCCCTCCCAAAAGTATTTTGAAGGCGAGCAGTGCAAACTTTCGGAGAAAACGAACTTTTAAAATCATCAATAATCATCGCCCTAAAATGCCTAAAATTGCATTTTTGCTATTCTACGGACAACGAACTTCAACTTGAGATAAATAACAATTGACAAGCGCTTCCCGCCAAAATTCTTTTTTTCTTCAATTATAGTTTTTTATTAACCTTTCATACCTAAACAATACTGTTTCAAAACATTTTCTACGCCACCTTTTGTAGAGCATAAATACCTACAGACTGGAGTATATGAAATGCTAGCGATTCAATTGATGGTTCCCATCCCTAGCCTACATGTTCCGAAACTTACTTTGTTAGTGCGCCCTGCGCTACGGTCGGATAAAGACGACCGCTTCTTACGTCATAAACGAGTGCAAGGCACAAGGCATCACGTGAAAACTAACGGTTCGATTTCGATGAAACTTGGTATAATTATACCTTATTATCCTGGGCGTAAAATAGGATACCTACTTTTTATCCTGGAAAAATACGTAGAAAAAAATTAATCTTAATTTTTCAGTTTTATCCATAGACGTTGTTCTGTAGAACCGCGAACACACGTTGCGTATTATTATAGGCCTAGAGGTATTTGGGTCCAATAGATATTTATAAGATGTCATTGTCAGAGTTACTCAAAATGGAGAAATAAACCATCCACGCGAAGACCGACATCCGCGCGGACCGAGTCGCGGGCGGAAGCTAGTAATTAATAAATCGTTCAAATTTTTAAACACTTTTTGTTTTACTGACTTGCGAAAAATGTCGAATAATTTCGTAAGGTACCTAACGTCGTTTACGTCACACTGAGGCTTAGGTAGGTACGGGCTGTAAAAAAAGGATTCGCTATGACTTTAAAAAAGTAA
This sequence comes from Colias croceus, assembly GCF_905220415.1. Taxonomy (NCBI): domain Eukaryota; kingdom Metazoa; phylum Arthropoda; class Insecta; order Lepidoptera; family Pieridae; genus Colias; species Colias croceus. The sequence continues at coordinate 6,710,239 of NC_059540.1, read as the reverse complement.
ACAAATGTTTGTTAGATTTTACTTTACATTTGTTGTTTTTAACATTATATTATACGGGTACATGCCGCATTCCAGCGAGGTGTAAACTTAGCTTGGTGAGATGTAGTTATTAGTTAACCACGCTCGCAAATGCAAATGTCGTTATTAAAACGAAATATCGACATCACAAATTCAAGTATTGCACATCCCTCTTTCTTTTAGGTATTTAATTTTCGATCACTGTGCCGGGCGCTAGGGACACGCCAACTGTTCTGAAGTCGATACAAGCCGAGCCGCGCGCCTTTGATCTGTGTCTGTTAATAGAGCGCCTGGGGGTTTTCACCTCGGATTAGAGTTATAGTGAATGAATTATTATGATCGATGTGGGATATTGTTTTTTAAACTATACATTGCAATGTTTACCCATTTTTTTTGTGCACTCCATTGTTTAAACCAATTATTGTGAAAAATTCATGTTTGACCATAGAGGGTGTCCCAAGAAGTAGTGATATACTGAAGCTGGGAAGTAGAGGATATAAAAGGCTACCCGAATCACCCCCATGTATATTATGCAATTTTTCTTTTTTTCTTAGTTATGACGTTTTTTTCAAATTTTCACCTATCGCCGAGTACGTAGAGATTTTGATTTATGGTGACGTGAATTATGGCGGTAAATGCTTGACTTTTTTTGTGTGCTAAGCTGAAAGATAGGCCAATTCAGTATAGTAACATTTTCTATCGTTAGATCTTCGAATGGAATAAAAAAAAGAATTTAATGCCAAGAAAGATAAAATTACCCAGTATATTCATAACTTCAAGGGCCCGTAAAAAATAAAATCACTTAAAAAATATCCGTTTGGCTTTTTAAAAACTTACTCTATCTATGAGGTAGCTACGGGCTACCCTGAAAATTTCATTTTATTATTCATAAGGCTTCAATCGAAAAATTGAAATCTAAAAGTGGTAAGTGCAAAATTTTAATGCAAACAAAATAAAACCAATTACAAGGTGTTTAATTACAATACATTTTCAAAATGACCTCCCCTGCAAGTGCAACATCACCGGAAAAAGTTGTCTTTTAAACGTCTGAATACCCTTTTATTATATTAATGGTTTCTTCTGCTACTCTCAATTTCCGGGTTAATTCGTCCAATTTGCGGCATTCTCTCGAGTAGACGAGGTCTTTGTAGTATCTCCATACAAAAAAATGCCGGCGTAGTCAGATTTCATACATCAACACTTCAACTTTGAATGAATCCATCACGAATTTTATAGCCGTCCAGAAAACCGATTATTATCGAGATATCCAGAAAAGGATTTCTGGTATAAACGACTTAGAGACACTTGCAGCAAAATATCATTCGGATTATGTATTATAATTTGCTGAAAAATTCAATTCACCTCAGTAATGTTGAAAAGAAAATTAATCTAAGTAGATGCATCAATGGAGCAAATATACAAGTTCCTACATAGAAGAGAATGATGATTGCCAATTTACCATGCAAAAGTTGAAAAACGTCATCACTACAGAGCATATCCCGGTAGAAAAAACTATTAAAAAACGACTAATAGAACGCTTTCACGATGATATTATCATTTCAACTAGGTAAATATTTGATGTAAGCAACAATGTAGGTTATTGTAATATATTTAAATAAACAGATTCGGTACTTATCATTTTTTTTCTTTTCATTAGTCGTAATTAATTATCTCATTTTTTAAATGTACTCAATAGAGTACGTTTAATTTATAATTAAACCGGCCGAGAAATTCCATTGTACATAGCAGTTCTCCCCTCCACGTTTTCCTATCTGTTCGAGATCCCTACTGCTATTTTTATACACAGGTGTCTTTGAAAAATATTCCTATATGTCAACTCGAATAAAAAAAAGAAATACTGTTTAAAGTGAAAATATATGGTCAAACATTAATTTTTCATAACATTTTTTTTAACCTTTTAACCGCCCGACTTCAGAACAGTTGGCGTGTCCCTAGCGCCCGGCACAGTGATCGAAAATTAAATACCTAAAAGAAAGAGGGATGTGCAATACTTAAATTTGTGATGTCGATATTTCGTTTTAATAACGACATTTGCATTTGCGAGCGTGGTTAACTAACAACTACATCTCACCAAGCTAAGTTTACACCTCGCTGGAATGCGGCATGTACCCGTATAATATAATGTTAAAACAACAAATGCAAAGTAAAATCTAACAAACATTTGTTTACTTTTTTAAAGTCATAGCGAATCCTTTTTTACAGCCCGTACCTACCTAAGCCTCAGTGTGACGTAAACGACGTTAGGTACCTTACGAAATTATTCGACATTTTTCGCAAGTCAGTAAAACAAAAAGTGTTTAAAAATTTGAACGATTTATTAATTATTTTCATCGCCTTCTAGAGTTCGTATGAACTCTTCAGTAGTCGTCATGATACATTTCTATCATGTTCATTTATCGACATACGAACGTAAAACTTCATGCACATGCACAACACTGATGGAAAATTCCAGAAGTCAGCACTCGTTTATGACGTAAGAAGCGGTCGTCTTTATCCGACCGTAGCGCAGGGCGTACTAACAAAGTAAGTTTCGGAACATATTGTATAGTCTAGGGATGGGAACCATCAATTAAATCGCTGACATTTCATAATATCTGGGGGCACGGTAGTGCCCCCGCCAAGACGAGCCAAGCGAACAAGCACGGGCACTACCTACCTTTTCTCGAAGCGCTTCGACGTTTTTTTGAACCCTCATAACTTGGGTTTGGATTATGCTAGATCAACAAAATTTTCGGGATATATTGTCAATAGCGGACTTATTGAACATATTAAGTTTTAATTACATTAGCTTTTATACTTCAGATTTTATTTATATCTAAAAAACGCTAATTTCGTCACTGACTCACTGATGATCATCAAAATTCTTAAGGTATTTCCTAATGTCCTAGAAAGCTGAAATTTTGTATGTAAGCTAGTATTAGCACACAAACAACAAAAAAATTATAAAACTTGTAACTTTCATCCCCCAACCCCTTAAACTAGGGGATGGGAGTTTGTATGAGACCTGTAATTTTAAATTAAATTTTGATGACGCTAGAGGTCTAATATAATAATCTAAAACTTGGTTCCCCTAGATATATATATGTATAGGTACTCCTTGTTAAAAAAAAAAAATTAAAAATTTAATCGACATAATATATCGAGACATATACTTCAGATCAGATCATATAAATATGAATAGAAGTGTTGCGAACGTCTCCTGCCTCTTACGTCCACACAGTAGCTAAAAATAAAAAAAAATTAAGAATAAGAAAAAATAAGAGAGTGGGCTATAAAAAAAGGCGTCTCTGATGTGCAAGAAATACACCCCAAAAAAAGAAGAAAAAAATATAAAAATTTTTTGTTACAAACAACTTACAAAAAGAAATGAAATCCCACCAAAAACATTTTCATGTAAAATGTTGCCAACCCGAGCCCATATGACTCGCACTGTCAAAAAGTTATCAGATCTAATGTAGAGCCAAGCTTCTAAACACTACACGCCCTAACTCTACAAGGCCTAACTTCACAAACTCTACACCTTAGTCAAAATATGTGGCTGACCGACCACCGACACAGACACCGACACAGACACAGACACCGATACAGACACCGACACAGACACAGACACAGACACAGACACAGAAACAGACACAGACACAGACACAGACACAGACACCGACACAAACACAAACACAGACACAGACACAGACAGACACAGACACAGACACAGACACATACACAGACACCGACACAGACACAGACACCGACACAGACACAGACACAGACACAGACACAGACACAGACACAGAAACAGACACAGACACAGACACAGACACAGACACCGACACAGACACACACACCGACACAGACACAGACACAGACACTGACACTGACACAGACACTGACACTGACACAGACACAGACACAGACACAGACACAGACACAGACACAGACACAGAAACAGAAACAGACACAGACACAGACACAGACACAGACACCGACACAGACACAGACACAGACACAGACACAGACACAGACACAGACACCGACACCGACATAGACACAGACACAGACACCGACACAGACACTGACACCGACACAGACACAGACACAGACACAGACACAGACACCGACACCGACACAGACACAGACACAGACACAGACACCGACACAGACACAGACACAGACACAGACAACGACACCGACACCGACACCAACACAGACACAGACACAGACACCAACACAGACACAGACTCAGACACAGACACAGACACCGACACAGACACAGACACCGACACAGACACCGTCACAGACACAGACACAGACACCGACACAGACACAGACGCTGACACAGACGCTGACACAGACGCTGACACAGACACAGACACCGACACAGACACCGACACCGACACAGACACCGACACCGACACCGACACAGACACAGACACAGACACCGACACAGACAAAGACACAGACACAGACACAGACACAGACACAGAAACAGACACAGACACAGACACAGACGCTGACACAGACACAGACACAGACTCAGACATTGACACCGACACAGACACCGACACAGACACAGACACAGACGCCGACACCGACACAGATACAGACACCGACACAGACACAGACACAGACACAGACACAAACGCTGACACAGACGCTGACACAGACACAGACACCGACACCGACACCGACACCGACACAGACACAGACACGGTGTGTTCGTTGCGTTCTCAAACGACCGTCCACATTGGCTGCTCTGCGCACACTACGCGCCCCTTTGTGTTCGTCGAAAAACCGACAAATTTCGGATCGCTCCGCGCGCGGCTTGTAATGCTCGTAGCATGCGCGTGTAATGCACAATTCGCGCGCGCAAGACGTCCAAACTATGAGAAATTGTTACAAAGTGTGTTACCTTTCATGATACATTGCAGCAATGTGGACGGTGAATTCTTTCATTGCATGTTACATTGCATGTTACGTTTCACCAGTCTGGACCCGGCATAATGTAGAGCCAAGCTTCTAAACACTACACGCCCTAACTCTACAAGGCCTAACTTCACAAACTCTACACCTTAGTCAAAATATGTGGCTGACCGACCACCGACACAGACACCGACACAGACACAGACACCGACACAGACACCGACACAGACACAGACACAGACACAGACACAGACACAGAAACAGACACAGACACAGACACAGACACAGACACCGACACAAACACAAACACAAACACAGACACAGACACAGACAGACACAGACACAGACACAGACACAGACACAGACACAAACACAGACGCTGACACAGACACAGACACAGACTCAGACACAGACACCGACACCGACACCGACACAGACACAGACACCGACACCGACACAGACACAGACACAGAATCAGATACAGACACAGACACCGACACCGACACAGACACAGTCACCGACACAGACACAGACACCGACACAGACGCCGACACCGACACAGACACCGACACAGACACAGACACCGACACAGACACCGACACCGACACAGACACAGACACAGACTCAGACACAGACACAGACACCGACACTGACACCGACACCGACACCGACACCGACACAGACACAGACACAGACTCAGACACAGACACCGACACAGACACAGACACAGACACCGACACCGACACAGACACAGACACAGACAACGACACCGACACCGACACCGACACCAACACAGACACAGACACAGACACCAACACAGACACCGACACTGACACTGACACAGACACAGAATCAGACACAGACTCAGACACAGACTCAGACACAGACACAGGCACAGACACAGACACAGACACAGACGCTGACACCGACACCGACACAGACACAGACACAGACACAGACACAGACACAGACACAGACACCGACACCGACACAGACACAGACACCGACACCGACACCGACACCGACACAGACACCGACACCGACACCGACACAGACACAGACACAGACACCGACACAGACACAGACACAGACTCAGACACAGACACAGACACCGACACTGACACCGACACCGACACCGACACCGACACAGACACAGACACAGACTCAGACACAGACACCGACACAGACACAGACACAGACACCGACACCGACACAGACACAGACACCGACAACGACACCGACACCGACACCGACACCAACACAGACACAGACACAGACACCAACACAGACACCGACACTGACACTGACACAGACACAGACACAGACACCGGCACAGACACCGACACAGACACAGACACAGACGCTGACACAGACGCTGACACAGACACAGACACAGACACAGACACCGACACCGACACCGACACAGACACAGACACCGACACAGACAAAGACACAGACACAAACACAGACACAGAAACAGACACAGACACAGACACAAACACAGACGCTGACACAGACACAGACACAGACTCAGACACAGACACCGACACCGACACCGACACAGACAGTATGAGACCTGTAATTTTAAATTAAATTTTGATGACGCTAGAGGTCTAATATAATAATCTAAAACTTGGTTCCCCTAGATATATATATGTATAGGTACTCCTTGTTAAAAAAAAAAATTAAAAATTTAATCGACATATATCGAGACATATACTTCAGATCAGATCATATAAATATGAATAGAAGTGTTGCGAACGTCTCCTGCCTCTTACGTCCACACAGTAGCTAAAAATAAAAAAAAAATTAAGAATAAGAAAAAATAAGAGAGTGGGCTATAAAAAAGGCGTCTCTGATGTGCAAGAAATAAACTCTACACCTTAGTCAAAATATGTGGCTGACCGACCACCGACACAGACACCGACACAGACACAGACACCGACACAGACACCGACACAGACACAGACACAGACACAGACACAGACACAGACACAGACACAGACACAGACACAGACACAGACACAGACACCGACACAAACACAAACACAGACACAGACACAGACAGACACAGACACAGACACAGACACATACACAGACACAGACACAGACACAGACACCGACACAGACACAGACACAGACTCAGACACAGACACAGACACCGACACTGACACCGACACCGACACCGACACCGACACAGACACAGACACAGACTCAGACACAGACACCGACACAGACACAGACACAGACACCGACACCGACACAGACACAGACACCGACAACGACACCGACACCGACACCGACACCAACACAGACACAGACACAGACACCAACACAGACACCGACACTGACACTGACACAGACACAGACACAGACACCGGCACAGACACCGACACAGACACAGACACAGACGCTGACACAGACGCTGACACAGACACAGACACAGACACAGACACCGACACCGACACCGACACAGACACAGACACCGACACAGACACAGACACAGACACAAACACAGACACAGAAACAGACACAGACACAGACACAAACACAGACGCTGACACAGACACAGACACAGACTCAGACACAGACACCGACACCGACACCGACACAGACAGTATGAGACCTGTAATTTTAAATTAAATTTTGATGACGCTAGAGGTCTAATATAATAATCTAAAACTTGGTTCCCCTAGATATATATATGTATAGGTACTCCTTGTTAAAAAAAAAAATTAAAAATTTAATCGACATATATCGAGACATATACTTCAGATCAGATCATATAAATATGAATAGAAGTGTTGCGAACGTCTCCTGCCTCTTACGTCCACACAGTAGCTAAAAATAAAAAAAAAATTAAGAATAAGAAAAAATAAGAGAGTGGGCTATAAAAAAAGGCGTCTCTGATGTGCAAGAAATACACCCCAAAAAAAGAAGAAAAAAATATAAAATTTTTTTGTTACAAACAACTTACAAAAAGAAATGAAATCCCACCAAAAACATTTTCATGTAAAATGTTGCCAACCCGAGCCCATATGACTCGCACTGTCAAAAAGTTATCAGATCTAATGTAGAGCCAAGCTTCTAAACACTACACGCCCTAACTCTACAAGGCCTAACTTCACAAACTCTACACCTTAGTCAAAATATGTGGCTGACCGACCACCGACACAGACACCGACACAGACACAGACACCGACACAGACACCGACACAGACACAGACACAGACACAGACACAGACACAGACACAGACACAGACACCGACACAAACACAAACACAGACACAGACACAGACAGACACAGACACAGACACAGACACATACACAGACACAGACACAGACACAGACACCGACACAGACACAGACACAGACACAGACACAGACACAGAAACAGACACAGACACAGACACAGACACAGACACCGACACAGACACACACACCGACACAGACACAGACACAGACACAGACACAGAAACAGACACAGACACAGACACAGAAACAGACACAGACACAGACACCGACACCGACACAGACACACACACCGACACAGACACAGACACTGACACAGACACAGACACTGACACAGACACAGACACAGACATAGAAACAGACACAGACACAGACACTGACACTGACACAGACACTGACACTGACACTGACACAGACACAGACACCGACACCGACACAGACACAGACGCTGACACAGACGCTGACACAGACACAGACACAGACACAGACACAGACACAGACACCGCCACCGACACAGACACAGACACAGACACAGAAACAGACACAGAAACAGACACAGACACCGACACCGACACAGACACACACACAGACACAGACACAGACACAGACACTGACACAGACACAGACACAGACACAGACACAGACACAGACACAGACACAGACACAGACACAGACATAGAAACAGACACGGACACAGACACTGACACTGACACAGACACTGACACAAACACAGACACCGACACCGACACCGACACAGACACAGACACAGACGCTGACACAGACGCTGACACAGACACAGACACCGACACAGACACCGACACCGACACCGACACAGACACAGACACCGACACAGACACAGACACAGACACCGACACAGACACCGACACAGACACAGACACCGACACCGACACCAACACAGACACAGACACCAACACAGACACAGACACAGACACAGACTCAGACACAGACACAGACACCGACACAGACACAGACACAGACACCGATACAGACACAGACACAGACGCTGACACAGACACAGACTCAGACACAGACACAGACACCGACACCGACACCGACACAGACACAGACACAGACACAGACACCGACACAGACACAGACACAGACACTGACACAGAAACAGACTCAGACACAGACACAGACTCAGACACAGACACCGACACAGACACAGACACAGACACAGACACCGACACCGACACCGACACCGACACCGACACAGACACAGACACAGACACAGACACAGACACAGACACAGACACAGACACAGACACAGACACAGACACAGACACCGACACCGACACAGACACAGACACAGTACACTATTATATTTTTATCTATTATATATTTTTATCTATTATAAACACTATCTGGGGGCACGGTAGTGCCCCCGCCAAGACGAGCCAAGCGAACAAGCACGGGCACTACCTACCTTTTCTCGAAGCGCTTCGACGTTTTTTTGAATCCTCATAACTTGGGTTTGGATTATGTTATTAACAACAAAATTTTCGGGATATATTGTCAATAGCGGACTTATTGAACATATTATTAAGTTTTAATTACATTAGCTTTTATACTTCAGATTTTATTTATATCTAAAAAACGCTAATTTTGTCACTGACTCACTGATGATCATCAAAATTCTTAAGTATTTCCTAGAAAGCTGATGTATGTAAGGTATTAGCACACAAACAACAAAAAAATTATAAAACTTGTAACTTTCATCCCCCAACCCCTTAAACTAGGGGATGGGAGTTTGTATGAGACCTGTAATTTTAAATTAAATTTTGATGACGCTAGAGGTCTAATCTAATAATCTAAAACTTGGTTCCCCTAGATATATATATGTATAGGTACTCCTTGTTAAAAAAAAAATTAAAACTTTAATCGACATACTTATAAAATTTTGTTACAAACAACTTACAAAAAGAAATGAAATCCCACCAAAAACATTTTCATGTAAAATGTTGCCAAGACGAGCCCATATGACTCGCACTGTCAAAAAGTTATCAGATCTCATGTAGAGCGAAGCTTCTAACACTACACGCCCTAACTCTACAAGGCCTAACTTCACAAACTCTACACCTTAGTCAAAATATGTGGCTTGGCCATTTCGCTACATTTACATCGGCGTACGGTGAAAAATTAATTCACTGTTCATTACTTTTGTGTTATACAATAGCTCTTGTAGTAACGAACGGCCAAGCCACATATTTTGACTAAGGTGTAGAGTTTGTAAAGTTAGGCCTTGTAGAGTTAGGGCGTGTAGTGTTAGAAGCTTGGCTCTACATGAGATCTGATAACTTTTTGACAGTGCGAGTCATATGGGCTAGTCTTGGCAACATTTTACATGAAAATGTTTTTGGTGGGATGTAAATTTACTTAATTTTAAAGGAATTAAAGGAAATACTCACAAATATTTGTAAACAAATGTTTTATTAACAATTGCTGTATTAGTATAAAAGTTAATTAGTCAGTATAACGAGAAATATTGTATTTTGATTTAAGTATGTTTATTTTTGTATCGAAAAATCTTGGCATATGTCCCGTCCCATCATGTCGGATTTTGTCGTCATGGGCGTTGCACATCAATACAATTTTCTAAAAATAATGCTAGTAAGTAATTCATCTAACTTTGGACATTATTTTTAGGACTTCTAATAATTAAGAGACTAAGTGTATTAAAGTAAAGTGTATTAAACTGTAAATGATTACTTAGTTAACTATTTGCCTAATATAAACATATTTTTGATAGAATGCAGCGTAATTAAATAAAAAAGCTGATTAAACGAGCACTGATATTTTGGTCGACGACTCTGGCGAAATGGGCCCGAAAATATTTGTCGGATTAATCCGACGTAGGCGGTTAAAAGGTTAAACAACGAAACAATGGAGTGCACAAAAAAATTTGGGTAAACATTGGAATTTTATGGTTTAAAAAACAATATCCCACATCGATCATATTAATTCATTCACTATAACTCTAATCCGAGGTTATACGGTTTTGTATGCTCCAGGCACTATACTGTGTCTGTGTCGAAAAAACCGACAAGTGATGGATCGTGCAAACTTTGCCGAGCCGCGGCCGCGCCGAGCGCAGTTGTTTACACGGCGCGTGGCGCGGCGGACCACGAGCCGAGCCAGGCTCGGCTCGCGTATTTGCGCGCCGTTTAAACGGGGCTTTACATACTTAGTAGGTATATGCCAGTTTTATAAGATCCTTTTACTTACCTATGTACCTACCTACTCCCGACAAACCTTAATATTATACCTGAATATAATATGTAGGTACATACGGTTTTTTTTTTTAAATATAATATTATTATGTTTGTGAAAATCTGTTATTCTGTAATAGGTAATGTACTAAGACGATAAATAAATAATCAAGCAAACATTGCGGATCATACCTTTACCTCATTACCTACATGATACATCTTTAGTGTACAGAGGCTGCACATCTCTTTCTTTATTAATTCGTTTTTATTTTACTTTTATTTAGTTCGATTCTCCGGCATGGTAAGCGAATTCTCATAAATCTTTGAATGCAGCTATTTCTTTTAAATATGTATAAGTAGTAGCTGCATTTAAAAAGAATAAAGAAATGTTTTTTTTCAGCAAATTTTACTGTCTCCAGTATTTTAAGCACTTTCCAGTTTCCCTCCAGGGCCCTTAGGAAATTACAATCCTGTATTTAATGTTGTATGATACTAAGTAACTATATGCCAAAATACTTTTCAGATAAAATCCAAAATAAATAGGTTTTAAATAAACTTTCGTTAAAAGATAGCCTACAATAAAGATTATTACAATTTACAATATTCATAATATATTTTTTCAATAAATTAAACCAAAAATGTATCGTTTAAACCTTTTTATTTCAACCTATATTACACTTATCAGTATAAAAAAAACAATTAAAAAGGCAAAATAAATGATATATTATTTAATTAACTTCTGTCAATTTTCAGAAAATTTATAATATAAATGCTACTGAAGCCTTAATTAAATATATAAAGCTATATAATATTATAGAAAAATCATTACAGTTTTCAGATATTTATTTAATTATAATATACTATATTCATCATTTTGATAATTCTGTGCCTTCCATTTATTTAACATTTAGGATAGTAAGTCTTGTTGTTGTTGTGCCTGTTGCTGGTGGATTTCTTGCATGGTTGAGACAGGCAATGTAGCACTAACTGTTATAGAAGGCATGCCTGGTAAGGACACAGGTGTTACCACAGGTAATCCACTTAGTAAAGAAGGTGGTTGCATAGGAGCTTGATTGAAGTTACTCATGTCAAAAGTTGGAACTAAATTGGTTGTTTGGGGATTTTGGGGGTTTGGGTATGCAGCAGGTGCTGTCGGTTGGTGGTAACCTGGCATCATTGGAATATATGGTTGTGGCTGATTCATAGGAATACCAGGAAGATTTGGCAATGGTGCTGGCGGTTGCATATTAGATATTGATGGAATACTTCCTAAGTTTGTTAAGGTGGTATCAGCAAAATCTGAAATAAAATTATTCAATAATTAGAACCAGGGTATATCCTATACAGGATGTAGGTATATAAGTATGTGTATTGTTACACTTACTACTAGAATATGCAGCCATATTGGATACTACAGATGTAGGTTGTGACACAGTCGGCTGATGTTGTGGAGGCAGATCAATTTGAGGCTGAGGAATATTCTCTGTATTCGGTTGTGTTGGAATATTTCCTGGATTAACCATTGGGACTCCAGTCAGGAACGGAGGAGGAGCTTGAACAGTCTCTGCTTGATTGGCAGCCGATACAGCAGTCATGTTGACATTTACATTTGGTTCTACAGAAGCTACATTACTACTTTGCCGAGGCTGAAAATTTATTTTTATAAGCAATATTGAAACTATTGATAAAAAGTTATTTCTCCAAAATTTATTCTTCTAAATCTACTTATATTAACTGTTTATATTAAAATTATTTACATACCATTCCAATTGGTTCAGCTTTGGTTGATGCATATCGGATAGGAATTCTATGCAAATAACCATACCCGATACCACAACCAAGACTGCCTTCACCTCCCCAATTATGTTTTGGTGTAATAACCACTTCACGGCATATATCATCAGATACATTATACACATACAACTTCAGAGGCCTTCCTTCATGTGCTTCTATAAGTGTAAATAAATCTTCACTTTCATGCATAATTGAATCAGCTCCAATTATGTAATCTGAAAAAGGTCTAAGTCCTGCAAGCTCTGCTGGTGAAGATGGATGAACTTCCTGCAAAATTAAGGTAATCACTTAGGGCAACTTATTAGATTATGTACTTTGATATCACTACACAAGTAAATTTTAATAACATAGCAAACCCAATTTTTATCACATTGCTATTAAAGTTGGCTAATCGACCGAGAAAATTCGTTATAAGATTTGACAAAATATAATCATAATACTAACCAGGATATGCCACACATTTTCAGTAGCTCCTTCAAATGAACAAAAGCGGATACTGACACCAAGCAGCCCTTCTCCACCCCAATTAGAGCAGGGAGTGATAAAAACTTCACGAACTGATTGAGTTTTACTACTGTACACAAGCATTTTAATATTCCTATCGACATTCTTTTTCAATAATTCTTTCAGGGTGTCATTATCTTGGTCCAATCTAGTATTTTCTATCGCAACAATAAAGTCGAAAAATGGCTCCAAGTTTGCTTTCTGGCCTGGAGAGCCGTCTTGAACCTGAAAAATATTGACGTGTTACATTAAAAACTTGTAACATTTTTATGGTGTTAAACTTTATACAACTGGTAATTTATTACGTACGCGTAAGACATGATAGCCTTCTGAACCACCACCTGGTACTTCAAGACTCTGGGAAGAGCCCATTGAAATATTTCAATCTAAAAAGGATTATTAGAAAATATCAGTGTTTTGAAAGTTATCATCACTTTGACGAATGACACTATGTTTGACTTTGACACCGATGTACGTGGCAGAAACAAACGATTGACCCATAGACAATTAATTATACGTTTTGCTTCCGGAAAAATCACAACTCTGTGATCACAACAATACATAGCTTGAAAAGTAATTAAATAAAAGTGATAAAAATATAGTAATAAACCTTAAAGGCCCTACTCACGGTTCAACACAACCCACAATCTGCTGACACAATTTGTTGCAGTCGCGATTGAGCGTTCTCTACTCACGATTCATCCAACCCTCAATCTGATGACACAATTTCATTCCGCGATTGCTTGCCACAACGTGTGCACGTCACGTTGATGCCTGGCCTGATGCTAAACCTCAACGCAATAATACGCATTATTAATGGAAATACTAATTTATGAAAATATATAAGATAATTATCTTTGTAAAGCTTGTATTTTTTCCAATTTTATTGATAGATTTCAAGGGCTATAAAATATAAACATCTTCCTCAAATATGTAAAAATGTCTTTCCCGCGTTTATCTCAAAACCGCCATTTTGCGATTATTGATATTGCCATATTGCACGATTGAGCCGAGATTGGAGCAATCACAATACTCACGTTTCAACACGCACACAATCTGCTGAGACAATTTGTCTGGTTGCTTCCGCGCCGATGCAATTCGCAACATGTTGGGTTACACCCCCAACGTGCCCTCAACTATACTATTGACGACACAATCTGTCGGCTCACTGCAGATTGTGTAAACAGATTGTTGCTGAAATTGAATCGTGAGTAGCTAGCATTAGTGTTGCTTCCTTAGTTGCTTCAGTTGCTTGATTTTGGTTTGTATTATTGCTTAATTGCTTAATAACACATAAACTTTTTCGATATATAATAGGTATCAAATTTTATTTTCTTACCTTGTTTTAACCACCACTAATAAAATAAGCCTTGACACTAAAATTAAACCGAATCTGTGATTTATTTAAGCATGTACGAAACAGATCACGATCAACTTATTTCATTAATGAAGGGTAGATGTTAGGAATTGTTATATATTAGGTACTTAATTAAATTAATGTTAAAAATCTTCCAGTATATACATTTGAAAGTATGTCGCTTGCACGAAGGATGGTCGTAACAGCGTTTTAACACTATCCGATCCGATATCGGTATCGGACGCCGATATCCAATAGCCGACAATTTGCTCTTTCACAATATCCGTTATACTCGTTCCGATATCATCATGAGTGCTGCCAGAAATTTTTAGAGAAAAATAAACAAGATTGCCACGTCATTGTACATTTTTTTTATTAAAAAGAAAAAGAAAAAGTAAAAACGGAAAAGTATATTATATTATTTAGATGTGCTATTTCCTAAATAGTTTGATATCGGTGCCAAACCTCCTCCTTTTTTTGAAGTCGGTTAAAAACAAACACTCAATCTGTGACTCAATGACAACAATACAATAAACAGTGCAACATTCGAGTACGAGGAGAGCGAGGCAGAATGAGTAAATAAAGATGATAGACATCTCGATGTCTTGAAGATACGGTTGAATTTAAGAACGCATCACCTATATTTTTGTTTACTTCAGTTCAGCTAATTGCCGTATATTTTAATACGGCATTAAAATAGCTGCCGTATAAATCGTATTTTTAATGCCTCTAAATACTTAAATGTATGTTTTCTTAATATAAAGGTTTAAAGTAAAGTAAACGATTTTTTATTACATTTAGCGCCCTTTAGGACTGAAAATATTCAAACTAGTGGTTTTTTGCTGTTGGTTTAGTGCCTTTTCGAAAATTAAGTTGGCAACACTGAACATTATCGTCCGACAGCTCACGGGCGTCCGATAGTATTAGTTGGTTCAATAAAGAAACGAATCTTCAATGGCGGCCAAAGCTGACTTTGACAGATGGTAGGATCAGCAAAAAAGAAAATAAAAATAACGTAAATTGATAATTATTTTATTAATTATTTCAAATTGTTTGTTGACAAACTTTTTTGTTATTGTATTTGTGTATTTATATGAATTATCATATTTACGTATACAGAATGTAATAAAATCCCCATAATACTTGTAATAAGCCCATAAAACTGAACAACTTTTCCCAAAGAACATAATATTTTGTCAAATTCCAATAAAACATTATTTACTTTCGCAAATGCATAATTGTCATTGTAAATTTATGATAAAAACTATTATAGGGAAAATCAAACACATTTTAGTGATTTAATTTTTCCCTTTTTTTTGCATACCGTACGGCCGTGTGTGAGCGAGAGGGAATGATAAGCGCCGCCATTGAAGATTCGTTTCTTTATTGAACTAGCTAATACTCCATACTG
This sequence comes from Colias croceus, assembly GCF_905220415.1. Lineage (NCBI taxonomy): Eukaryota > Metazoa > Arthropoda > Insecta > Lepidoptera > Pieridae > Colias > Colias croceus. Next base: position 6,693,735 of record NC_059540.1, on the reverse strand, counting down.
GCATACTGGCATATCCACAGGCATATCGGTATCGGCCGGACAATGCGAAAGACAGGTACATTTATATCATACATTTTACTTACCCCACAGAACAATAAAAACTAACTTACCCCCGATATCGGATCGGATAATATGAAAACGCTATAAAGCTAGCTACTCACGATTCAATTTCAGCAACAATCTGTTGACACAATCTGCAGTGAGCTGACAGATTGTGTCGTCAATAGTATAGTTGAGGGCACGTTGGGGGTGTAACCCAACATGTTGCGAATTGCATCGGCGTGGAAGCAACCAGACAAATTGTCTCAGCAGATTGTGTGCGTGTTGAAACGTGAGTATTGTGATTGCTCCAATCTTGGCTCAATCGCGATCAAGCGTTGTGGCGGATTGTACGTTTCTTGCGCCTCCGGGTCGCCATATCCACCTCGCACGTGCAACATGACGACTAATAAAGAAAAAACTGTGCGGACCATTGGTGCGGACCCAGATTTTCGAAATCTATAAGGACATGCCTCATTTATGGGACAAAAAAAAAACAAAAATTATATGAACAAAGAGATGAGAAATGACTCATTCAGAAGATTTACCTACTGCAAAATCATTATAATTAAATATAAATAATTTTAATTAAACTGCATAAACACTACAACATTTTTATTTTTTACAAATATAAAAAAGTCCCTCGAAATCATATTCATTATCATTAAATAAGAAAAAAATAATAATATTTTTTAGCAAAAAGTTCATAATAAAGATAATATGATATTATTATATATTGTAATTTTCCTTACAATTTTTTTTTAAACTTTCGTGTGAATTTTTATATGATCATCGAAAATTGTTTAAGTAAGAGTGTACCTACTTAAAAGGTTTAAAAGGTACAAGAAAATAACCTATGCAAAACAAAAGATTCTTTCATTTTTAAACAATTTTGCCAAATCTCCACTCATCATAAAAGGTGCACATTTTGCGAAGTGCACCAATTGAGAAGTGCACAAGTTGCGAAGTGTACCATTTGAGAAGTGCACCAGTTGCTAACTTCACCATTTGAGCATGGTGTACAAGTTGAGAAGTGCACCAAATGCGTCAAACCCATAACGATGCTACAGTAAGTGCAACACCTGCTTTTTGAAATTTTGTTAGTTTCGGCGGACTCATGTCTAATACGAACGTGACGTGTACACGTTGTGGCAAGCAATCGCGGAATGAAATTGTGTCATCAGATTGAGGGTTGGATGAATCGTGAGTAGAGAACGCTCAATCGCGACTGCAACAAATTGTGTCAGCAGAATGTGGGTTGTGTTGAACCGTGAGTAGCGCCTTAAGTCGTAAAAATGTGTCAAATGTCAATTGTCATCCTGTGATGTCATCTGTCACATTTTCTCAAGAACCTAGTAGGTACCTACCTGTAAATTGTAAAATAAAATGAAAATAAAAAAATAGGAGACTAGGGAAAATCTAAAAATTGAACCATTATGGAATATTAAAGAAAAATAAAATATCGTAGGTTCTTTGAAATCGTAATTTAGAAATCTAATGTGAGGAGACGTTAGTTAAATACGTCAGGCATAAATAAAAAAAATTGAGCTAACTAAACAGCCTAATATAGACCTTGGACTTGGCCAGTAAAATTGGTAAGTTCACAACATACATTGTATATTCTGTCAATTATTAGCTAGAAAATCGATCACAAGGTAGATAGTAGTAACATTTCAATTTCATGTCATGTAAACAGTGTAGCTCACTGTGAAGTAATAAATCTTATTCGCATAATTATAATGTTATGAAACTTAACTATTCCAGTTAACGATGGCAGACGGAAAACAGTTAATAAAAGAATGGCTTAATGAGTATACATCCTTGCAAGAACATGAAATAAAAAGTTTTGCAGCAGAACATGAGCATAATCACGAAATCGCAACAGCAATATTTAATTTACTGAACAGCGATGACGAAACTGGACAATCGTCAAGTTCTAGTCCAGAAATTGATGAAGAGGTAAATTTTCTAATATAAACTACCCCATCTCCCCATTGGTGACTAATAATTACTTGCCTTGCTTGTATTTTGAACTAGATTAAGCTATCCATAAACTGAATTTTAATGTATTTATAAATCTTTCAAACCAACATTACAGATGCTGGAAAGTGTTTGCATGCAATTATTTAGTTTCTACAGATCCAAAGAGATTGAGCTGCAAAGGTTTACATTACAATTTGTACCTGTGTTTATCTATATCTACCTAAAAGCTGTTGCTATTGGCAATGCCAAATCATTTAGACCAATTGAAACTCTGCTTATTGGTATGTATTTAAGTTGTAATTATATGTTTAAGTATTTCATAATTATGTCATAAATTGTATGGTTTTTTTTTTTCTAGGGTTATATAATTTTGAAGTTGTTGATGAAAACGGAAAACCTAAAGTGGTGTCTTTCAGATTACCTTCTCTTGCACAGAATTCAATATATCATGAGGTAAGTTAACTCACAAAATATTATCACATAAAAATGGTGTTATTTATTTTTCTTCTTCAAAGACTAATATTAAATTACATTTTTAGCCACTTAGTCTGGGGTCTCAGTTCCTAACTGAGAGTGCATTGCGGAGATGGGAAGAATGTAACACAAAACTTGTCAGTTGGGGGCCACTTCCACAAGTTGAAGTTATAAATGCACAAAATAGATTGAAAGTGATGGCAGCACTTTTGTTTGTTTATAACAGACATCTGAGTTTATTACCCAAACTTGCCTTGAGACATTTCTGCATTGCTGCATCTAGGTATAAAGGAATTATTATATTTTTATTGTAAAAAATATTTGATTCAATCATCAGCAATAAAAACAACTGAAGTGCAGTGTAACAATTAAAAAAACATAAGTACCATTTAAACTGTCATAATAGTATGCTTTTTATTTTTACTCTCAATCTAATATATAAATTGACAATTTTAAAACATTTTTACAGGATTGTAACGCAAGGCTTTAAGAAAAAAGGAACTTTATCAAATGCAAAGTCTATTCAAAGAATTCCAGTAACTTCAAATTTTATGTTAGAAATGATATTTGGGGCATATTTTGCAATGTTCAACGAGTTTTACACATTAGCCCTGCAGGCAGTAACAGATATAGATGAGAGGGCACAGTATGAACTATTTCCAGATGTGATGTTGGTAACAAGTGCTGTTATAAATTCATTGAAAAGTAATCCTGCAGGTATTTATTCTTATTACTTCATTAAAAAAAATCGGTTTTATAATAAGGGAACTATATTTTCTATCACCAAAATTTATATTTGTCATCAAGTTGTATCACCTAATAAATAGATCTATCACCACGAAATATTTCTGTTCTCAGATAAACAAGAATTGTTCCCAGGTATGAATTATCAAATTAATGTTAATATATGTGTAAAATAAGAGATCGATAACCAATAAAATTATATTGCATTACATGAATATAAACTTCGTTCTTATAATAACAGTTTTGTTACCTAAATATTAGCTCTGTGCTCAGAATGGTAGATCTGTCACCAAATAAATTGATTATCGATCCCTGACTGCGACTCCTTTTTATTTGATATTTTGTCACCAATACAGTAGTAACATTTTATTTCGTTCAGATAATAAATTAATAGTATTCGTTATCAATTTAATACATCAATTTATAATTTAAATGAAAAAATGATCAAAGGGGCGGAGACAAATTGGCGCACTTTAAAAATTGACATGTGCAAACTTATTATCGAATTAGCCATACGCTTAAAGCTGGCCAACCCCCCACCAGAAGCAAAAAATGTGCTTATCGGCCAGAAAAGAAAAAGGGGGCGCCCTTCGAAATCCAAACCAGCGCTGATTATTCAGTGATTATTGTTTTTTAACAATAAATATTGATTATTTTAACTTTAATTAAGTGTTTTATCTACAATTATGCCAGCTATTAAACCAGAGCTGATTATTCAGTGGTTATTATTTTTAAGAATAAATATTGATTATTTTAACTTTTAGTACTTAACATAATATGATTTATTGGTGATCTCTTTAAATTAGTTTGCTTAAATGCTTATTAGGACACACCTATTATAATACATACAAAAACATTTATTTGGTACTAGACCTTATATCTCAGGATTTTAGGTGATTTATTGTGGAACTGATTTTGCATTGTTTGGTGATTTCATTTTGGTGACAGATCTACTATTTTGAGGACAAACCCTATTATTTAGGAAACACAAAACTAATTAAATTGGTGATAGCTTAAATGATACCCTTATAATAATATGTTAAAGATCAATTTTTATCATGCTGTATAATTTTAGGGCAACCCTGTGACGGTCCAATGGGAATAAGTGTAGCATTGTCTCCTGCAACAACCACTGTGACAATGTCCAAATCAATGATTACAAATGCTTCATTCCGTACCAAAAAACTTCCAGGTAAGGAATGGAATATATCAGAATATTTCCTCTGGATACATTAAATAAGCATTTATTTAAGTTCTTATGTATGTATTTCAATTACAGATCAAAAATAATTTAATGTTTTTTTATAATACTTAATGCAAGCCTTACTATGTTCATATCTGCAACATTTTAAAATGTTTAGTCAGGTATGAATTACAAAATTAAAGTTTATAAGCATAATATACAATTCCAACTATCGGATGTAGATATATTCGGAAAAGGGAAATCTAAAGTAAGATACCTACATGTTGTTTCATGATACATAATATAATTTCAGATGACATTCCAATCCAAGCTGGCCAAGCAGTTCCAACAGAAAATACAGATATGTTGACTTCAATCATAGAAGAAGGGGAGGTGGAGAATGCGGCCCACATGCAAAGGGGAGCTGCAGTACGAAATTCTAAACCGAAACTTAGTTCTTTTCCAGTTCTAGGTAAAAAGACAAAAGATGTTAAAAATACTACCATAACAGATAAAAAAGGTAATACCAAAGAATCTAAAGGCATGTGGAATGCTATTAGTGGAGGGGGTGATATGGTAGATTCACAACCGAAAACGGACAGCTCCCTTGATGGCAGTCAAAAGGACGATATTTCAATGGGGTCAGTACAGAACAGCACAGAAACATCAGATTCGCGTTCACAATTGACTACTGATTCTCTAGATATAGAAACTAGCTCTCGTTTCACCGCCATGCAAGTTAGTTCTGTATAAATAAATAAATGTGTATTATAAAAGCAATATTAACTTTGGTATTTAAATTTGATAGAGTATTATGCAATTGGGCATAGGCATTATGTATCAGCAATAGCTAAGATATTAATTGTGTTGGTTGATGGTTGATGGTAAGACAAGATGCATTATTACGTCATACATAGAATGTTTGAGATTTAATTCCAATGTACTTTTGAATGATTAGTATTTTATATAAATGTTTAACTAAACTTTTAATAAAATTATATGTAAATATGTTAAACACAGTGGTAGGGTTCTATTTATTAAATTTCTCGTAGTTATTAAATGAACATAGAAATAATAAACGATTATGAAATGCTGTATCTGTGGATTTGTGGTTGTTTTGTTTTATTATATAAACCCCAACAAAGTGTATGGTAAGACAACTTGATGCATTCTGTTGACAGTAGACATAATCAGCTCGGCCTAACTAGGTAAACTAGGTAATAATCCATAGAAATCTAAATAACAAGACACTAGAAGTCTTAAGCGCGCGTGACCTTGTCGCCACTCAGGTGACTTCCAAGCCACTAGAGCTTTCGTCAATGTTCAGTTGCTCTCGAGACGTATATGTGTAAACATGGTGTGTTTCAGCATTTCCCAGTGCGGAAATTCTCCCATAAGTTTTAATAACTTATACTAATAAAGGAATAATATTTCATCGGCAAGTATTTTTTTTAGAAATAACGCCGTTTTTCCTTAAAATTATAGAATATTTACAATTATTACGAATGTCGCCATAGAAAATATCTAAATAACAATGAATGTCACAGACCACAGTCGACCGTTCTTATTATCACGTTTAACACAAATATCAACCTTATTTCTATGTGTTTAGGTCCAAAGTTATAGCTATTGAAAATTAACGCCCTCTGTTGTAGAAAAGCCGAATTATTTCGTATTGGAACAAAAAGAAACAAAACGTCTCATGTAGGTACCTAGGGATGCTATTCTAAAATAAACCGTAAAATCATAATTATAATCACCCTCTCATTCATCATTAATTTTACCAAGTCTCAGTAAAGAAATAAAATCGTAAATAAATCCAAACTATTTTATTACCGTCGTAAAAAGACGGACATAATATATGTGATCCTTTTTAGGAGTTCCGTTTTTTTTTTCTATTTGAGGTTCAGATCCTAAATAATAGTGATCAAATGGGTACCTAACGAAAATTACGACAGCAGCAAATGCTAATTCAAAAAACAAGTGAACGAATTTTTTTCCCAAAAATCGATTAGAAAATTTTTAATTAAACATGCTTGCGGCCAAATTTTGACTGCCAACCTAGTCGATATATATTCTCCTAATATACATAAAAATTCGGTTTTCAGCAAAAAACAGATGAACGCACTAATCCTGCAGCCGGATCTTAGACTAGGACGCTGGATGAAAGTGATGGGGCGTGTTTGCGCATGGATCGAGTTATGCACGAAAGCTATGTGCCGATTATTTTATTGACGTGACAACGTCTTAAATTAGGTTGCGGCTGGGAGTCACTTATGAAAAAGTGTAACGCTCGGTAACGTTACGATGAGTCACCGAAAGAGGCAATGGTTAGCCCGCCTAAGAGCGAGAGAGACAGACATAAAAAGTCGTTGTCACGTAAAACTTTCGCCCGTATACCGACTTTACAGGCAACCAATTTTTTTTAACTAGGCTCGCGAATCGTGGCTTCGCAACTACCTATTTGATAATCTTATACCACCTCATAACACCAAATAGAATAGACCGATAAATCGCCAATGCGCAGCAATGCGCAGCAACCGTCAGCGTTCTTTTTACCTGCTTGAGGCGACGTATAATTAGAACTGTGATTTGAATTTTGAATAGCTCTCTATTCTAGTAGTTAGGTACCATCGCGGGAAATAATTAAATAAGAGTTCGTGATCAAGTAGGTACCACGATTTGAAAGAATTGTCTACCTCATTAAGTATTGCGCAAACTAACTTCTGCAAATTTTATTGCTAGTAGACACTGCACTAGGTTTATTCATATCTTAATTCAATTCTTGGTCCCTAAGCCTATTGAATAAATTGAAAGATTGGTCAGTGGCTTACGAGATATTATTTTCTTATTAAACGAAGATACCTACCTAAATAAACTGATGGGTGATCTTTATTTATAAAAAATTGTACACTACCTACCCTAGTAACTACCTACTTGTAATCCATGTTGTAGGTAACCTGATCTTGTAGTTGTCGTTACCAGTTACCTACATACTGATTAAAATTTATTATCGTATTGTCAAATAATTTTAAAAATATACGTAATAACATTAATTATTGACCTAAAAGCAAGCAACGATATAATACGTGAAACGGGCATGGCGATTGAATATCCACCCACTGATAACTGATAATAATTATTATTATACCATTATTATACATATTTATTTTATCATGATCTCAGCTATGGTTACTAGCCTTAATTACCATTACTAGCCAACTTGCTCTGTGTTACTAGCCGGCTAGTCAGAATGTCAGAATTTACGATTGATTATGCGGAGCTGTCAGCTGACTGAGAACCTATATTACTTGCTCTGTGACTGAGAACGATTTGGTTTCAGAACGCGCATTGCTACTGCCAGCTACTGCCTAGTGCCTACCTAGTACCTAGCAGTATTGACCTATCACCTAATGACTATTGACGTAAAATATTTGCGGTTTGCCTTGTTGCGTATAAATTCGTAGTAGGTAATACGCAAATTAATTCGAGTTTATTGTGAATAGATATTTCAGAGTAAATAAAAAATACGCAATCAAAATGTTTTTAAGAGGCTGTAAATTAATAATAGAAAAAAGGACTATTCCGACGAAACACTGTAAGTATTCTTCGTAAATGGAAGAAGTACGTCAGTCGTAATTGTATGAGTTTTACAGTTTTTTTTTTTTTTAATATTTGCAATTATTAATTGTATATGAAATAATTCCAACTATTGTAACTTTCAACGTATTTTTTGTAAAAATATGTGTCCAGTTTCCAGACAATTGAGCGTTTCTTTAACACAAGAACCGGAAAAACCATCAATAAAAACGGATATTCCTGGACCTAAAACAAAAGATTTGTTCAAAGAACTTTCATCTTTACAAGTGAGTTTTGTAACATAATATTATTTAAACAACATTGATGTCAATAGGTATAATAATATGTAATTTATTAATAACGCTTATTTTAAGTAGCTAGTAAGAATTGTCTCTACATAATTCTTACTAGCAAAGATTTTATATAGTTAATTGTATTTAAATTCTCAGCAAGCAGATTCCGTTCAACTTTTTGGTGATTATGATAAGAGCATCGGAAACTATTTCGTGGATGCCGATGGTAATATCTTCTTAGATGCTTTCACTCAAATATCATCTGTTCCTCTTGGATACAATCATCCTGAATTATTAAATGCTTTTGAAGATAAACATAATTTGGTAAGTCATATAATGTATCAGATAGGTTAAATTAATAAATTATTATTTAATTAAAAAAGTTATATATTATTTTATATATATCACAATCAGACTCATTTTATTATAATATTTAAATAATATTATTAAATTCTGATTCATTGCAATAATAATACACAATAAACAAAAAGGTTAAACACACTAAAGTTGTATGGACAGTGTGTTAATTAAATAATTTTTAGATTAAATAAATTTTTTGTTATATTATTTTAGAGTGAGTTAATTAACAGACCAGCCCTAGGAGTGTTTCCAGCAACACAATGGCCAAATCGATTAAAGAATGTGTTAATGCCTGTTGCACCGGCTGGTCTTAAGGGAATTGCTACTATGATGTGTGGCTCATGTTCCAATGAAAATGCTTATAAAGCCATTTTTATGTGGTATCGTACAAAGCAGCGTGGGGGCAAAACTGATTTTACACCAGAGGAGTTGGCTTCTTGTATGGTGAACCAGCAACCAGGTGCACCAAAGATGTCAATACTTTCTTTTAAGGTATTTTATAAAGATATAAAAAGAAATGGATAACTTTATTGTATATATCAGGTTAATTACTACTAGGTACTATTTAATTCAGGGTGGTTTTCACGGTCGCACATTTGGAGCATTATCTACGACAAGGTCTAAACCAATTCACAAATTGGATTGTCCTGCATTTGATTGGCCAGTTGCTCCCTTTCCAAGATATAAATATCCACTTGACCAACACAAGAGTGAAAATCAACAGGAAGATGCCAAGTACTGTTCCTTCATATACATTGAGCTTAAAGTTAATTTTTCATTTCTTTTTATTTTAAACATACTACTTATACATATTTACTTATCTTTTTTTTGTTTATCTTTATTTCTTCTAGTCTTTACTATAAGCAGTTAATTTATGAATTTGAAAGGAGTCGTCCTGCAGATTAAATTTGCATTGAACAATGTTTCCACACTTGTAGGTAGGTGTGCTTGTGTCTGCATAATTTTACTAGTTAGATTATATTTTAGTGAATGTACTTCTATTTTTTAAAGTGAAAATTATAATCATGTATATTTTTAGATGTCTGGAACAAGTTGAAGATGTGATTGAAAAATACAATAAAAATGGAAATCCAGTTGCTGGTATGATCATTGAACCTATCCAATCAGAGGGAGGAGATTATGAAGCTTCACCAGAATTCTTCCAAAAGTTACAAAAAATTTGTCAAAAGGTAGATTAGAGAAGCATATTCATGAAAATGTTATTTTGTTAACCTATGGAATTATAATCATGACAATTATAGCAATATTCTAGGAGGTAGCAACGTTGACAAGTGAGCATTTTAGTATAGTTGGTTCTTTGATATGCTGTTCCTCTTGCTATTTCGGTTACAGTCCGGGCTGTCTGGCTGGCCGCAGTGGTTGCGTTTATTAGTGCGCATCTTATCTGCACAGGAAAATATCCCTAATTTAAAGTCATTTTTTAACGCGTAATTTTTAATCGTTTGCCTTTAGATAGATCCATTAGACATACATTTTTTATTGCAAGACGTGTTTTTCGTTGTTAAATAGGTGCCAGACGCAATTTTTATTTCAAAATAATTAAAATATCATCGAAATAAGTGAAATTCCATCAACATGAGTCCCAGTGAAGGATAAGTAATCACTGTGTTACTTATACTATATATAATATTCATTTTACTATTTACAGTTTTTTTGCAACAATCTACCATATCGCCTCCTTTTTCCCAACGAACCTCAAATAGGACGTTAATGTAAACTTGATAAAAACCAAATATCATCAAGAAATTAAAGACTTTTTAACGTATTTTAAACGCGATTTATTCATTGTATTATTTTCCCAAGTCTTTAATTTCAAAATGTATAATATTCGCGTATAATCAAACACTAGAAAATACAAATATCATCAAATTCATATTTATACCCAAAAGTGTAATAAATATGAAACCATCTATTAAAAATATTAGTTTACTAATTATTCAATATAAGTATTAAAAAAGGTTAATATAATATAAATAATAAAGTTATTACTTACCTTTTAAGCGAACTCATGTTGATGTAATTTCACTTATTTCGATGACATTTTAGTTATTTTGAAATAAAAATTGCGTATGGCACCTATTTTACAACGAAAAAAACGTCTTGCAATAAAAAAATTATGTCTGATGGATCTATCTAAAGGCAAAAGATTAAAAATTACGCGTTAAAAAATGACTTTAAATTAGGGATATTTTCCTGTGCAGATAAGATGCGCACTAATAAACGCAACCACTGCGGCCAGCCAGACAGCCCGGACTCTAACCGAAATAGCAAGAGAAACAGTATATCAAAAACCCAACTATACTAAAATGACTTTTTTTTAAACGTTGCTAGCTCCCGTACTACAAGGGGAGATTAAATTATCTTTTTTTGTTAATGTCATTGACAGAAATCTTTATTCAAATTCATACTTAACTGTAAAGATAACTGTAAAGATTTTTCTAGCTTTCTTTTGTTAACAGTGCTTTTTATTTGTCTTGTTTTTGTAATGTAAAATTAATAATTACATATATAGTATTTAATATGAATATGTTGTGTATAAACTGATAAATGTTAGCTGCATATTTATTGTAAACTAATATATGTATTTTAGCTTTCATTACAATACCTAAAATAAAAACATATATTAAAATGGTAGAGTAAGGAAAAAGGGTAATTAAAATCCCTTACTCTATCGTCGTCGTCGTTCGTCGTCGTTTCAGCCGTGGGACGTCCACTGCTGGACAAAGGCCTCCCTCAGGGTTTTCCACCACGACCGGTCACCGGCGGCCTGCATCCAGCGGCTCCCTGCCACTCGGACCAGGTCGTCTGTCCATCTTGTGGGTGGTCGTCCCACGCTTCGTCGTCCAGTACGTGGTCTCCATTCGAGAACCTTTCTGCCCCAACGGCCATCGGTTCTGCGGGCTATGTGCCCAGCCCATTGCCACTTCAGCGTGCTAATCCGGCGAGCTATGTCAGTGACACCGGTTCTCCTACGGATCTCCTCATTTCTGATTCGATCTCGTAGGGAAACTCCGAGCATAGCCCTTTCCATAGCACGTTGAGCGACGCTGAGTTTGTGCACAAGGCCCAGGGTTAGAGACCACGTTTCTGTACCGTATGTCATCACCGGCAACACACATTGCTCGAAGACTTTTGTCTTCAGGCACTGAGGGATTTTGGACGAAAAGATGTTATGTAACTTCCCGAACGCTGCCCATCCGAGTCGGATTCGACGATTGACCTCTTTCCCGAAGTTGGACCTGCCTAATTGGATGGTTTGTCCAAGGTAGACATATTCGTCAACAACTTCGAGAATAGAGTTTCCAACAGAGACCGGAGTGGGCACAACATGGACATTTGACATGATTTTCGTCTTGTCCATGTTCATGCTAAGGCCCACTTGTTGTGAAACTCTGTAGAGGTCATCGAGCATTGTATTAAGGTCTTCCAGGGATTCTGCCATGACTACGATGTCGTCGGCAAATCGAAGATGAGAGATGTACTCGCCATTAATATTGATGCCAAGTCCTTTCCATTCTAATAGTTTGAAGGCATCTTCCAAAGCAGCGGTAAAAAGTTTGGGCGAGATCACGTCGCCTTGTCTAACACCGCGCTGCAATGGGATTGCCTTTGTACACTGATCTTGTACTCGGACTGACATGGTGGCGTTTTCGTACAAGCTTCTCAATACTTCGATGTACCGATAGTCAATACGGCACCGCTGGAGAGACCTCAACACGGCCCAGGTCTCGATCGAATCGAAGGCTTTTTCATAGTCCACGAACGCTAAGCATAGTGGCAAATTATACTCTTCGGTTTTCTGTATAATTTGCCGCAGCGTGTGGATGTGGTCTATGGTGCTAAAGCCTTTACGGAAACCGGCTTGTTCGGGAGGCTGGAAGTCATCTAACCTGCGTTCGAGACGATTCGTAATAACCCTTGAAAACAGCTTATAAACATGACTCAGGAGTGATATCGGTCTGTAGTTCTTCAATAGGGTCTTATCTCCCTTTTTGAAGAATAGAACAACCACACTCCTGCTCCATGCTTCAGGCGTTGTGCCCTCGAGCAAGGCGGAATTGAATAGCCTCTGGAGCATCCTGAGGATTGGTTTTCCACCCGCTCTCAGAAGCTCAGAGGTGATTCCATCCTCACCCGGCGCCTTGTTGTTCTTAAGCTGTTTCAGAGCTATCCTAATCTCGTACAGGCTGATGTCCGGGATATCCTCGGTGAAATGTCGGGTTAGTCGGGCTCTTGGGTCTTTAGCCGGACTATTAACAGGCTTGGCAACTGAGGTGTAAAGCTGCCGGTAGAACCTCTCGACCTCTCCTAATACCTCTGACTTGGCCGACACTACTACGCCACGGTCTGTCTTCAGCTTCGTCAGCCGGCTCTGCCCAATAGACATATCTCTTGCAAACACTTTCGAGCCTTGGTTTCGCTTAATCGCTTCCTCAATGCTTGAAGCATTAAAGGAGCGAATGTCGTGTCGCAGAGATTTAGATATCAGTCTATTGAGCTGCCTATATGACTTAGCATCTTCAGATGTGCGCAGTGGCATAGAGCGCCGGTCTGCCATAAGTTTCAGAGTGTGGTCTGAGAGTTTTTGCGGGTTTACTTTACGGGTTTTAAAGTGGGACCCAACCGCGCGGATAGTTTCTACCATCCTGTTATTTAGATCGTCCACTGAAACGCTACTGTCGAGGCAATCGAAGCGATTTTGCAGTTCCAGTTGAAAGCTTTCGGGGTTTTGGATTTGTTCATGGCAAGGACGGAGCGTAGACTTCATCAGACGAGATCTCTCACGTTTGACATCGATATTCAAGATGCCTCGTACCATTCGGTGATCGCTTCCGGTTTTCACCCTGTGGATCACGGAGACATCTTTGAATATTTCTCTTTTCGTGGTCATAATGAAGTCTATCTCATTTTTCGTCTTGCCGTCGGGGCTGAGCCAGGTCCACTTCCTGTGGGTCGGTTTCTGGAAGAAGGAATTCATCATAAAAAGACCCTCCTTCTCCAGAAAGTCTGCTAGTCTCTGGCCCCTCGGATTGCGGTGTCCAAATCCAAATTGCCCCACTCTCAACTCATCATCGCCTCTCTTGCCCAACTTTGCGTTGAAATCTCCCATCACAACATTGAAGTGTGTTTTCGAGGTATGTATGGCCCTACTTATGTCCTCATACATAACCTCCACTTCTTCATCGGAGTGAGCCGAGGTCGGTGCGTAAACCTGTATGACCTTCAGCGAATATCTTTGAGATATTCTGAGTATAAGGCACGCTACCCTGCTCGACACACTCTCAATGCTTACGATGTTGTTGACGAGAGATTTGTGGACGATAAACCCGATTCCACCTTGGGACTGTTGGTCGCCCTCCCGGTAGAAGAACAAATTACCGGACGTCAACGTTACCGTGTCCTCCCCCTCTCTTCGGACTTCAGATAACCCTATGACATCCCAGCGTAATTTGCTCAATTCTTCTTCCAGCTCAACAATCTTTTCATCCGTCCTCAATGTGCGTGCATTGTATGTTACCAGGGCCAGGGGTCGTCGGGAGTGGTAGCCGGATCGCATCCGGTGATTCTTAGCACCCCTTGCCCCGCCGTTACCGTAGCCGCTACCGTAGCCAGGAATAGCGGGGCTGCCGGGTACTAGGGGCCTGGTTAAAGGTGTACAATCCATGAGGGGATTTAATGCCAATACTCGCCACGCTTGGCAGGCGGGTTGGCGAGCGCAGTAGATGTGCATGTAAGTCACGGAACGCTGCTGCCCGTTCCGGTATTAGGTATCCCTTAGTCGCCTCTTACGACACCCACGGGAGGAGATGGGGGAGTGCTATTCTTAAACCGGCACCCCACGGAGAACTATCATTTTAATAATTTTTTGGTAAATTAAAATTTGTAATTCCCTTGTAGAAAGGTGTTGCCCTAATCATTGATGAAGTTCAGACTGGATGTGGACCTACTGGAAAAATGTGGTGCCATGAGCATTTCAACCTGCCATCACCACCCGATGTTGTTACTTTCAGTAAAAAAATGCTCACTGGTGGATTTTACTACAATACTGAATTCAAGTTAGTATTATTGTTTTATATCATTTAATTTTTAACCGACTTCAAAAAAAGGAGGAGGTTATCAATTCGGCCGGTATATTTTTTTTTTTTTTATGTATGTACACCGATTACTCCGAGGTTTCTGAACCGATTTACGTGATTCTTTTTTTGTTCGATGCGGGATGGTGTCGAATTGGTCCCATAAAAATTTTATTCGGATAGGCCCAGTAGTTTTTATTTTATGAGCATTTTTGTCTGTAGGTATTTGTAAATTTTGCAAGTGCAAGTTTGAAGTCGGTTGTTTTTAACGCAGTTATCACTTGTTTGAAATTACTTTGTCTAACTAATAGGTATAAATTATTATTTTCTAAATTAAACTAATAAATACGCTTTTAATAGCGCCTTCTATCTGTATGTAATCAACTCCTATAGACTTTTGACCCACTTTAAACGGACTGATTTAATTCAAACTGTACACTTATCAAGGATACGTGTTTAGGCGTCTTTTACTTGTATTTTCATTTTTATTGGTGATTATTTTTAATTATATTATAACTAATCAAAATAAAAGTCTATAATATCTAGTTAATTGTTTAATCAATATACATGGTAGGTACCAAGTCAACTCTATCATCTGTACTAGAGATAACGAATATAGCAACAATTTTATTTATAAAAATAGACACTTTGAAGGTTATCTAGATTATTTTTCTTCTCACGTATCATGTGGGGCCACAAGAATTAATTATTTTTACTTACATTTAATTTATGAAAAGTAGGTACTTACATAAGTAAAACATCGCAATATTAATAAAATCTATGTAGGTACACACCTACTGTTATTATTTTCTAATTTTTTTTACTTAGTTACAAACTAGGTAGGTAGTTAAGTAAGTATGGGAATATTTTTTTACAATTGTTTTAAGAATTTTATTAGGTACTTAGTATATTGTATTTTAATGGTAGTGTTGCGTTGATAGTTTATTCAGATATGCACGGGCTCAATGTTCTGTGTCACGACATTTTATTTCACAGTTACATTACACCTGAGGTCGTGCCCATCTGATAGATTATTTGATCTACACTAATATTATAAATAGGAAAACTTTGTTTGTTTGATTGTAATGAATAGGTTCATAAACTACTGGACCGATTTTGATGAAATTTGGCACAGATAATCTTTAGATCCTGAGAAAGAACATAGGCTACTTTTTATTGCAAAATATGTACAACGGGCGAAGCCGGGGCGGACCGCTAGTGTATTATACATTTGTGTTTATTTCCAGAGCCTTGTATATAGATTAAATTATTTATCGAATTATTGGTTGGATATATTTTCAATACAATATGAATGATGAATGGATGAAGTGGATTCATTGACAGACTTCTCCACCATGGAAAGACGGAAGACTGGAATATTAAACTCCTCTTTACCTAACCGTTGCGTTATTATGAGAACGAGATTAAATCGTTAAATTTCAATACGTTAATACGTTTTCACAGTTATAAGCGTAACGTTTTCAAAACATATTGTAGGCACGTAGGTATTATCGAAACATTGAGAGTATTTTGATAAGATAAAATAGGATATTTTATTTGATTCATTTGCAATTTTTACAATACTTGCTAGCTAGCTGCCTATTTATTTTATGGTTAAAATTGCCTACGAACTATCGATAAATAATGCTAATGTGTCAATGTACATTCCGTAGCGCCCACTTCGTGTTCAAACTAGCAACTTAGCAAGTCAAGTTATAGCGATTTGTGAATCATACCTACTTCTCAATATGAATAGTGCAACAAGTGACACATCATCACAGAGTCATTGTCGTAGCGATCCGCATTTAGACCCCTTTCATGCGTCAATATATAAATAACTTCCGCATTTAACTACGCGACCGTGAATTCCCTACTCGGATATGATTGCAAAAGAAGCTCGCAGCCGTACCACCAGGGTCATTTCAGATATCACATAATATTTTATTATATTTGATTATACCTCGGTTAGCTTTAATTTAAATAATAATAAATTTAGTTTGGATTTAAATTAATGATTTCTTTCTCATAACAAAAATTTGAATAAATTCAGCCAATACCGTATACAAAATGATATATTTATATGCCTAAAATTACCTAAAATTCATAAAGGCTCAATAATGAAAAGCACATACAAATAGAATATTACTAATAGGTACTATGTTTTGAAAGTATTGTGCTAGTTCCTAGTTTCTACATACCTTCTCACGTCTAAATTTCTTGTGGTACCTACCTAATGTTTTCCTGAAATCTATTATGAGATAGTTACTAAGGTATTATAATTCTTTGATGTTAAAGAATATCAAATAAAACTAAACGTATTAACATTTGATAGGTACCAATAAAAACGATTGTTTATCTTCCGTTCTAAAAAGACTTTCCTATATTCCTATACCCATATATATACATACATAACATTTCAAAAATACGATGGTATTTTTGAAATGTTATGTATGTGCCCAAAAATACTCATTATTATGTTATGTAAGGTGATACACTTCTAAAATACGTGAAACTATATTTAGTTGTCTATAATTACTCCTACGTGAAACGAAGATAGAGTATCTCTCATTATTTTTAACCGACTTCATCATCTCATTACTTTTACGAATCTTAATTTATATTTTTAAAATTAAATTCAAGTTGAACTTGTTTATACATTTCCGTTTTCATTTTGTTATACTATATGTGCATTAATTTAGGAAGATTTACTGTAATTTAATACATTTTCAGGCTATAAAAAGTTAGTAACCCTAAGGCATGGTAATTGTTAAGAAAGGTTATGCAATTTTTTTTTTCAAATACTTATCTTTATTTAAAACTAGCTTCCGCCCGCGACTCCGTCCGCGCGGAAAAATTAAGATTTACTTTTTTTCTACGTATTTTTCCGGGATAAAAAATATCCTATTTTATGCCGGATAATAAGGTATAATTAAACCAAGTTTCATCGAAATCGAACCGTTAGTTTTCACGTGATGCCTGAACATACAGACAGACAGGCAAAAATTTTTTTAATCACATATTTGGGTTTGGTATCGATCCAGTAACACCCCCCTGCTAGTAATTTTTTTCAATATTTTCAATGTACAGAATTGACCCTTCTACAGATTTATTATCTCTATTTAAAATTGATATGACTGTTACAGGGCGCCACACGCTTATCGCATATTCAACACGTGGATGGGGGATCCCGGAAAACTTATCTTGTTGGAAAGAGTTCTCAATGTTATAAAAAGTCAAAATTTACTCGCTGTAGTCAAGGAGAGTGGTAAAGTTTTGAAAGAGGGTCTTCACCAGCTCGAAAATGAATTTCCACATCTTATTAACAGTGTGAGAGGACGAGGGACATTTTTGTCTTTTAACGGCTCTTCTACTGAATGCAGGGACAAAATTAATGCAGATTTAAAGAAAAACGGTGAGTTTCTATAGTTTTTTATATCAATAATTTAACATTTTTCTTTATTTCCAACATACATAATATTACATATACATTTTCTTTTTCCTATTACTTTTAGGTGTGCTAAGCGGGGTTTGTGGCGAAGTTGCCATCCGACTACGACCAGCTCTTATATTTCAACCAAAGCATGCTGCCATTTATTTGGATATATTGCGCAAGACACTGAAACAAAATTAATGGATACATCATTTATCGCTACGGATATATTGTCTTTATTGTCTGTATTACATATATACATAGAAATTAGGCCAAAACTTTAAGCCAAATTCCTTTAATCAGTAGCGCCATTTAAGAAATTCAAATATTTTTAATTAAAATTATTTAAATGCAGTAGAGTTGATGTATATCATGTACGACGGAATAATTCCCTTAGATTTAAGAAGACTTTTATCTATGAATATAATTATCAACACGCCTCGAATTGTCTTCCATTTTAATATAATAAATGTCTACAATCTCAAGGTCTGTCATTTTCCATGCCGAATATCTATAACGAATTGTAATATAAGCTATCACGCAGGAAAAGAGGAATAAAATATAGGTATATGTCATTTCACGAAATGATCGATCATATCATGAAATGAGCAAATCTACGATATGGCCACGACACGGTATTACAATATTATTTCCTACAGTAAGGAAACGCCTTTGATGTCGCGCGATGCCGCCGCCAGCGTAGGTACTTACGCACACACACACATGCCATTGCCACATGAAAATAGGCTAGGGTTGCAACAAATGGGAAATAAAACAATTTTGATTATTAATATTATGATGAAATCATTTATTCATATTATGTACATTCAAAATAATTGCGATTATTAAATCTGATGTAATTATTTGTTCATAAATATATAATTACAGATATTGCACTGCTAAATATTATTTACGTAGTCTACGTGGACACTTTATTTTTGTATGTTCTTAATTGTATATTATATCATTTAAGTAACTAAGTAATGCATTGGGATGTACAATCTGATTAGAAAATAATGAGGACAACATAATATACAATAGCTTTGATTTTAATTCAACAGATACAATTAATACAATCTTTCTGAAATATTGTTTCCTTCTGGGATTTCAATGTAGATTTACATCCGTAAACGGAACAGTTTTTGCACGCCATAATAGAATATGTAAGTACCTATGTATAATAAAATTATTACACAAAAAATACGACTGCGTCGTCCTTTCGCGATAGTTAATGCAAACTCAGCGTGATTGCATTAAGCGGCCCGCGTCGCCCGACCCCCCGCCAGTTCCCCTCCGTTTCTCTGCACAAGTACATTCGTCGCACTACTGTAGGAAATATGGTAATACTGTGGCCACGACATATATACCACAAAGCTATGTAACTAAAATTAACATATTCTACTTCAATGTAGAACGTATTATAAACGTTCAATGCCTAAATTTGAACTGCCCACGTGAGGATTTCTAAAAGTAGACTTCTTAAATTAACGCGCATCGTGATGTTTGCCCGAATTTACATTTTATATTTTGCTATATTTGTAACAGAATAATTTTGCTTGCTTGAGCTATTTATATCTCCAGACAGAGGAATAGGAATAATAACATTGTTATGTTGTTAGCCAACATAAATTTTGAGGTTTAGTACCAAGTACGATTTAGTATAGTTAATTTCAGCTTTTCATTAACAGTTATAATTAATTTATCTCGAACGACGACGAAATATTTAATAACTTGCAGATACATAAAGTTTAACAGTGTTTATTTATGTGTCACATATAACCTCTTGAGATTATTTTTAGAAAATCTTCCATGGCTGGCAAGCTGCGACTACAACATGCGGTCCGTCTATTGCTACCGGCTGGCCGCCGCGCCGCCGCAGATATGGCGGAGCGCAGCACAGCGCATTTTTCATTGTCAAACTCTTGTCAAACTTATATCGTTGATTGCTTGGTTGATTGAAATAATTTGAAAATAATGTTTCATATCGGTTGAGATAGTTGTCAATTATCTCAATAGATGGCGCGCGGTGTGACCCTTTAGACACACCTTAGTGAGTACCTACCTTGGTGAGTACACAAAACTGAAAGAAAACAATAGATTCGTGATAAATTCGACTGCTCTGGCGGGATCACAGGTGGCCGAATTGGTCAGGCGTCCGCCCCGGATTGGTGGACAGAAGCGGATTCGAATCCCGCCTCATGATCGAAAGTTTTCTATTCACTAAGACCTAAGTGATGTAGGCGGTGTCGTCTCCATACGTAATATTGATGTCTCAATGCCTATTAAACATACTAATAAAATACCATCCATTAAGAAAGAACACCATGAATTCGATATTTTGGTTTTATCGCATTCAATGTTTTCTAGATATAAATAATATGTTCCGCTCAACATAGGCCATATGGCTTATCTGCACTCAGTGGCTTTAGCGCGATGGTCGCGTTCATGTCTTGTTTGTTTTAAAGCAAAAAACCAAGAAACTCATCTCATAGAGCTACTATGAATTTCCGGGTTATTTCGTCCAAATTGCGGCATTCCCTCAAGTAGCCGAGGTCTTTTTAGTATCCCCATTGAAACAATTTAATGGGATTTAGGTCGAGGGACCGTGGAGGCCAGGCTTTAAGGCAGGCGTCACCGGCGCATGCGCAGGCTGCAACGACCAATCCATCTTTCAGGATATCTTTGCCCTTTAGCCTGGCCTCCACGGTCCCCAGCACAGGTCCCCAGACGTAAACCCTATTGATTTTTTTCTGTGGGGATACAAAGACAAGAGACTGACACAATTTGGACGAAATAACCCGGTAATTCATAGTAGTAAAAGAAACCATTAAAAACGATAAAAGGGCATTCAGACATTTAAAAGACAACTTTTTACGGTGATGTCGCACTTGCACTGAGCAACAGCGGTGTCATTTTAAAAATTTCTGGTAATTAAACCTTGTTATTGGTTTTAATTTGTTTTTATCAATCATCATGTTAATTAAATTTTTGCATTTACCACATTTATATTTCAATTTTTCGATTGAAGCCTTCTGAATAATAAAATGAAATTTTCAGGGTAGCTACCTGATAGATAGAGCAAGTTTTTAAAAGCCAAATGGAAAACTTTTTTTATGTGATTTTATTTTTTACGGGCCCTTGAAGTGGTGAACATACTGGGTAATTTTATCTTTCTTGGCATTTAATTGTTCTTTTTTACTCCATTCAAAGATCTAACGATAGTAAATGTTACCATACTGAATTGACCTATCTTTCAGCTTAGCACACAAAAAAAATCAAGCATCTAGCGCAATAATTCACGTCACCATGAGTGAAAATATCATCGTACTCGGCGATAGGTGAAAAATTGGAAAAAAAAACGTCATAACTCCGAAAATACGAAAAATCGCATAACATACATGGGGTGATTCGGATAGCCCTCTAGGTCCTCTACCTCCCAGCTTCCGTTCATCACTACTTTTTGGGACATCCTGTATTTCCATGGTTCGTGGTCTCTCCTCTATAGTTCTATACGTAGTAATAATAGCTCAATGCACTGGGACCGGTTTTTTAGCCATGGTGCACAATCTAGATACCTAATAGTGTCTTTGTTTTTCAAATTCATTTATTCACACATAACTTTTGGTTTTTTAAATAGAATGAATAATAAATATATTATTATACTAAAACTTCAAGTTATAAGGTCACATAATTTATCTGTAATCCGTCGGAACAGCTGTCAAAACTTTGTTTATTCTGTCCAAATTTTACAGACGATTGGCCATCCTATTGCCTATATTACCTACTTGGCCTACCTACTACTTAGTACCTACCTACTAAACTCAGTTGATTCATAATAATATCAAGTCAATGGAAGAATGGATGAATAGAATGCCCGCTGCATAGGTCAGTTCTACATTCAGTGGTGGTGATTATTTGTTATTGTGTTAGCTTTGATGGAAAGACTCTCATTGATTTATGTACTCGGCCTGTATCAGAATTTCAATTGACTATTTGTCGATTGTTTATTGATTTTGCTTGCGAGAAATTTCCACTTACTGACGGTTTTTGCCAACAAAGGAGCGTTAAGTTATTGTTGTTATTTCCTGAAACAGTAAAAGTACAACACCATGAATTGAAAAATCCCATAATTACATTATTAAACGATTGAAAAGTATATATGTAACACTGATACATGGCGATCATAAATTAAAAAGGCTCGAACATTTTTGTTGTAGTTCAAAGTGATGTGCGATACATTGTGACATTTGAGAGGTTGGTTATTACAAACGTCGAAAACTTTGGGATCAACAAATTGAATCTTGAAAACCAGGAACAAATGCAATACAGGTATTATATTTTATTATTACATAATGATAAATACATTTTCGAGATAGTTAAAATAGCACACATCAAACTACTGGTATTTATTACTTAAAGATTGCAGTAAACATGTAGGTGTGTTGAATTGTCATGACTATTTTTTATCATTACTTTCTATTCTAAGAATAAAATAGTATTTTTTAATCAAGCACACAGCTTGAACACATTAAAAAAATACGTATAAAGAGGTTATAGGAAATAATTGTATATTTTCTTCTAAATACCCTTACATTTTCATAAGCCAGTTATTGCAAATATAAACCTGATTGAATTGAAAATGATCTAATGAAGTTGTTCATTAAATATTTGGGAGTAAACAACTTACAAAAATTTAGTTGTTTGTAAAAACACCACTTGGTATAAAACAAAATTAAAGCAAATGCTACTTGTTGTTGATACTTTAAAGATTGGGTTAAATTATAAGCATTTTAGGTACATATAAATAGATCAATGGAAAAAAATTGATCAAAATTTTATGCAGGCCACTAAACTTTTACATTTTATATGAAATAAAATTATAGCATTCTAACATGACTAACAATAATATCATCACTTAGTGGTCTCATATTATAATATTAGTTTAAATATCTAACTGTTTTAAAAGATATACCTACTTAGTCATAAACAGGTTGTTTTACTACATAATTGATATATTAGGTACCTTTATAAGGATTCAATCTCAAACTCATTTATTTATTCAATTGACTTCTTCTAGACGCACTTTTTAATAGTCATAACATATTTTAACATGTACCATCAATTCAGAAAGCATATCTATGGGCAAGAACCGGCAAGAAACTCCATAGTTGCTCTTTTAAAATCATGTCAATATTACAATTTAGTTTTACATAACATATTATCATAGTATGCACTGTCTTGTGGTTCTTACGCGACAACCCTCCATGGATTTGTTGAATGTGATAATTATGTATGTGTATATAATTAATAATAAGCTACTTATTTTACATTCATGCTAAAAACAAGCCTTACTACGTGACAGAACTACACTTCTCATAACTATAAAGATAAATTGCAACTTAGACAAGACATAACTGCGTTAAAAACAACCGACTTCGAACTTGCACTTGCAACATTTACAAATACAGACAAAAATGCTCATAAAATAAAAACTACTGGGCCTATCCGAATAAAATTTTTATGGGACCAATTCGACACCATCCCGCATCGAACAAAAAAAGAATCATGTAAATCGGTTCAGAAACCTCGGAGTAATCGGTGTACATAATATATAAAAAAAACATACCGGCCGAATTGATAACCTCCTCCTTTTTTGAAGTCAGTTAAAAAATGATTTATTTCAGACAAAATTTTTAAAAACCATTTATTAACACCTATACAAACTTTATGAACAAATTTAAAAATAATATTGACAAATACTTCATTATTATCAATCAAAACAGTCATCACTCAAATCTGCATATTTTTTGTCAAGTTTTTAATTTTAAAATGGGTATGTATAATAGAAACAGGGGGTAGTTGAAAAAAGCAGGAGACAATGCTGTCTTGTGTTGGGTAAAAAAATTGAAAAATGATTGTGTTTTTACTCTATTCTGTTCAGTGGGCTGTATTATAATTATGTTATCCATATCTACAGTTATCTTGTAACAAAGATAATATTTAGGTATTTGATAGTTAACTATGTAATTTGCATTAATAAGAATGAGACCTAATAATAAAATTGAGACAACAGGCAATATCGGACAAAATTGTATGACAAATATTCTTAATTAATTTTGAATCTTTTTTTTAGACTTTATTGTTTTAGATTTTATTTATAACATATACAAATCGTTATAATTTATTATGTCATTTATTTACAGATTTGTTTAAGCCCCTCGAGGGAAATTAGAAATGGTGGACTACTACAGAACACTCGGTGTTACGCGAACTGCCTCTGAGGCAGAAATAAAAAAAGCGTGAGTTTTCTTACTATTATTATTAATTATTATAGAAAATCTATAATTTTTAATTATTTTTTATTTATCCTGGACTTTATTCTTAGTTACAGAAAACTTGCACTCAAATGGCATCCAGATAAAAATCCAGACAATGCAGATGAAGCGAATAGAAGATTTAAGGAAATTTCAGAAGCATATGAAGTCCTTTCAGATGGTAATGATATTTAGATCTTTCATTTAATAATAATAATTTACATGATCTTTAATTTAGTAGTATTTTTTATTGTTTAAATATTAAAATTTAATTCTCTATGTTCTTAACCGAGATTAAAAATAATAAAAAATGTTTTAGTTTCTTCATAGGTAACTTCTTATCATAAACAGCAATTGCAAATTTATATTAATATGCAAATCTTTACTTACTGAGCACAATACGCTCGATAGCACTAATAATTCGTGTAGGTGCTTGGGTCCATAAAGTGGACAAGTATGTTAGTTCAAAGAAGGTTTTGTTGTTGGGTAGAAACCAAGCGGAAAGTATATGATGCACGTGGATCCAGTCACCACAGTCACAGATATCAAAGCAAGAATGGAGTCAATGGTCACCGACACTTTAGCTTCAAGGGTTTTTTCGGAGACACGCCATTTCATCGGTTTTTTGGTAGATGTTCATTTATTGTAGGGTGTTCTTTGATAGTATGAATTTATTTATTTTATTAAAATGTTAACCCTCAAATGGTTGCGAAATATACACTCGTTTAGCATAGCTGCTTTACGTAAATATTATAATCATGTAACGTAATGCGTTGAGGCAGCTTATTTGCTTTTTACTCCATTTTCGTGTAGATATTTGTCAATTGTTTCACCACATGAGGGTTACCTAAGTTTTCTGCATGTAATCAATCATACTATTCAAACTAAACTAAAAACAAACTTAACCAAGTTTACGTTAACCCTGAATTTGGTATTGCTGTATACCTACCTACAGCTAAATTAATATCTTTGCGACTAACAGTTAACAATCGAGTTTTGCGTGGGATTTAATAATTATAGTACAGTTAAGTCGGTCAACATTTTTCGCTTGTACATCAGTGTGAAAATAAACAATTGAACTAAAGCTCGATTAATAAAAAATGGTTACATCGTTATTAAAAACCGGTTTGACAGTAATGACTAAGCTAGATTATAATAATAAGTAGGTTACTTAAGTTACAGTATGATACAGAATCGTCTGAACACCTACACTTAAAACCGTTACGATATTATTATTTTTAAGCGTCAACGCCTTGAGAATACGTAACTAAAGTACTTATGATGAAAAACATTCATTAACAATGCAGATTTTTTGTTCTAAGTGATTTTCTCGCTCAGTTCTTTGTTTTCATTATAAAACGAATTCATAATCTGCAATTTGCTGGAGAATCATCAAATAACGGTTAAATGCTTTCATCGAATAAAAGCTTCAAAGATTTAATGCAGATTGAAGTATAACAGCTACGTTTCATTGTTAAGCAATATTTAAGTAAATGAACATATTTTTTTCTGTACAGAAAGAAAACGCCGGGTGTATGATCAGTATGGTAAAGAAGGTCTGAATAGCAGTAGAGGGCGGCGTTCTACCTCTGATGAAGATTATGACTTTGGCTACCACAGTTTCCCGTTTACATTCCGCGATCCAGAGGAAGTCTTTAGAGAATTCTTCGGCGGCTCTCCGTTTAGTGAATTATTTGCAGGTGAGATTTTTTATGTTTTGTTATTTTTGTATAGATACAAACAAGATTTTTAACCCACACTACGGCTCACAGTTTATATTATTTATTTCTTTCTCTAAAATCGTTCCAAAAATTGTATACTTGTTCATTAGTCATAAAGGTGCCGTTATAAAATGTTATAGATAGCAGCTAAGTTTTAATCGAACTAGTTAAAAAACTTACACAAGGTAAAATGGTTGATAATTGATAATAATCATTCAATGGTATTAGTCATTTTCCCAATAAAGGCCTATCGTCATGCTACCATAATGGTTGGTCAAATGGGTTTTTTAACCTATGTTTCCGAAAACTACTTATAGCGATTTTTTTAATTGTAACGATTTACTATTAGTAGGTACTTACCTTACTTATTTCTGGTATATTTTTATCATAATTTATTAGTACTTACGTAATAAATGTCACTCAGGCCCCGGAACCACAGACACAATAGAAAATCTATTGTGTCTGGGACCGATCGGGCCGCTTGGGGCTCAATGGGTTAAACCCAAGAAGTATAAATGAACATAGTCGGTAGTATACAGCATAAATAATATTTTTATTTTCTTTGCCTCGGAATCACCTATCAATGTACCATACTAGTCCATAAGTCTCCATGTATAACTTTTTTCTAGATATCAACGGCCACAGTCACCGCAGACATGGGCGTAGAAGCCACCACCCGAGCACGTCGCTCACGTCCTCCCTCTTCAGCCCGTTCGGGTTCGGCATGCAAGGGCTGGACGATATATTCGCGCACGCGGCGTCCAACGGCAACACGTTCACGTCGTTCTCTACGTTCAACAGCTCGCTGGCCGGGCCCGGCAGCGCGAACATGAGGAGCACCACTACGACCACGCGGATCGTGAACGGGAAGAAGATCACTACTAAGAAGTTAGTGTTGTGTGCAGTTTTGGTCTGATCCTGCCTAGTGCTTTAGTTTTTTACGCTCATGAATCCTTTCTGTATACCCACTTTTAAATCAGAGGAATCAGTCCTCTGGTCATGGAGAGCGGTGGTAGCGCTTACCATCAGGCGATCCACCAGCTTTTTCGTCGACTACGACTAATTTATAAAAAAAGTTAAAAGGAGAGAGGTGAAAATTCAATTTGGGCATATTACATACGCATTATATTCTAGGTAGAAAAGATGCTAACCCATACGCTTCATATTATAAGAGCGAAAGTTTGTAAGAATGATTAAATGTGTTTGTTATTCTTTCATGCGAAAACTACTGAATGGATTTATATATGATACTTGGCAGCTATAAACATATGTAGAAATATAAATATGCTTTTATCGACTACGGGAAATCACTCGGCACAGCTAATAAATATTGGTTGAATGCAGTAACTACTAATTCTAATTTAAAAGTGTAATAACATTCCGCTTTGACCAATAGGCGGACCACCAATAAAAGATTACGGGGGGAACTTACTAACTCCCAAGCAAATGTAATTTCGTACAAAGCATACGTGTTTATATAAAGATTTATTAAAGGTGGTTTTCCTGTAGAGATTCCTTATTAAAATTGTCAACAAAACATACGACATAATATTTATTGGTTTTTAGGGTTCCGTAGCCAAAATGGCAAAAACGGAACCCTTATAGTTTCGTCATGTCCGTCTGTCCGTCTGTCCGTCTGTCCGTCTGTCACAGCCGATTTACTCGGAAACTATAAGTACTACAGTGATGAAATTTGATGGGAATATGTGTTGTATGAACCGCTACAAAAATATGACACTAAATAGTAAAAAAAAGAATTGGGGGTGGGGCCCCCCATACATGTAACTGAGGGATGAAATTTTTTTTTTCGATGTACATACCCGTGTGGGGTATCAATGGAAAGGTCTTTTAAAATGATATAAAGTTTTCTAAAAAACATTTTTCTTAAAGTGAACGGTTTTTGAGATATCAGCTCTCAAAGTCGTAAAAAGTATGTCCCCCCCCCCTCTATTTTTATAACTACGGGGTATAAAATTCTAAAAAAAATAGAGGTGATGCATGCTAATTAACTCTTTCAACGATTTTTGGTTTGATCAAAGTATCTCTTATAGTTTTTGAGATAGGTTGATTTAACTGTAATTTATTATAATATTTGCTGCTACGGAACCCTTTGTGCGCGAGCCCGACTCGCACTTGGCCGGTTTTTTCCTCTTTATTATGACTTGAACCATGGTCATTCTCAGAAATTAATTGATCCGTATAAAATCCTTTGTATGAAGATAAAATTGGCATGCTATGTTTGTAAAATCGAAATTCAAACATTGTATTAATTATCGTATTATCTTGTATTGTAGCATAATATTTGCTATTTATTTCAGAGTATCGGAGAATGGACGGGAAACAGTGATGTCCTACGAAAACGGGGTCCTGAAATCAAAGACTGTCAATGGCGTACCTCAATCACTAACATACAGTTAAATTAAAATGGTAACTCATAACCAAACATGATCCAAATGACAACTGTACTCAATTTAATACATGAGTAACATGTTCCAACTTATTATAATTTTTGCTTAATTTAGTTTAGTTTCTGATAATGTAAATTTTAATGTCAACCTTAACTGTAAGCTAGGTTTGCTTCTTTACGTTAATTTCTCATACTCTTACAAAAATATCAAATCGACTTATAGATAATATTGTATCTTGCTCATAAGGTTGCAATGTTTGCAGTTGGGTAACTTTGATCTCGGTCTTTGAAAGAGAAACTACTAATATTTGTTCCAATGCCACTGCAACAACAATTAATTTTTTTTTTATTAAAACAAACTTTAAAATTGTTTCAAAACATGTGTGGTCATTATATTTGGCTTATTAATTTCATGTTAAAGAGACATCAAAGTTAGATAATATTAATTTTTTTATATAACACAGCTTTTAGTTTTAATATTTCTTTCGTTTGTTGCTTCAATTTTTCATTAAAACAGCGATATTAAAATAGAGGTAGTATAAATTTTACTTACAAAATATACCCTGTTGGGAATATTACTTATGGCTATTCGGACTACTGTGACTACTTATTATAAGTTTTTAGTAAATTGTATTGAGGTATTACAAATTAAGTCATGTTTATTGGATGTTTTTGATACATTCATTTCATTACTTACACCAAGGTCGCAAGAAATTTGGTGTTATTCTATTCAATATTTCAAAAATTTACAATGATAACTTTGTGTGAGCTTTAAAGTTTTTGCATTACATGTGATGATAAGATTTTACAATGACGGGTTTTAAATCTAATTCACGATAAATTGCCGTTTAAATATTTTAGTATGACTGTTTAGTTGTTTGCATGTAGTATATTGCGAATTTATCCGTATCAATTTTTGGAGAAAATATAATAAATAAATTGTAATAAGTAATTTTATATGAATGGTAAATTCAGTAGGTACTTAATTAACGTCGTACATATTTACAATGTCAAAAAAAAATATCGATATATAATAGCTTCAATGCCATTCATGCTACTTACAGTCGATGTTGTTGTTAATGGCTATATTATATCTTGTGCCATTAATATAAAAGTAGATTAGAGATTATCTTTTCAGATTATTGTAAATAAATTTGTTTCAAGATTTTGTACCCAACAAAATTTATGTTAGCAAATAATATGTAAGCACTGCAGAAATATTAAATAAAATAAAACGATAATGCTTTATTATTTGATTATATTTTTATTTTGTCTCTTACACTAAACAGAAACATAATATTGTGAACGGCTGAGGTATTAAGAGTAAAGACCTAAAAAAAAGCATGTTTATACCCTGTTTGATTATTATAATATCAGCTATCTGACAGGGACAGTCCCGTCAAAATTGGCCCAGCCGTTGGAAAGATGACTACACTATGTTTTAGTTTAAGCCTTAGTGCTGATTTACACAGGGTCAGTAGACAAGTCAGTCGCAGCGCCAATTTCGGCGCCGCGACTGACTTTAACTGTTTACAAGTATGTAGTAGTGGTGCGTTTCTCACGGTGACCACACGTTTGTGAAGTCAGTGGGAAAAATGAATTCACGAAAACAACTGAAACGACGATATAATTTTTTTTAAAGTTAATATTTTACTTTCAGTTCTTGTTGGATTTCACTTCTAGTTTGACTGCAGAGTTTTAATCTACTAGAAACATGTCCGAAAAACATTTGAAACGACGATTTTATTATTTGTTGAAAAATTAATTATCAATTTTGCTGTTGAATGAGTTAATAGAAATTGTAGAAAATGAGATAACTAAAAATAAACGACAATGGGTAATAAAATTGATTTAGGGATTTAATACCCCAAAGGCACTCATTTTTGCTATATAATTGCACCAATTTTAAGGTTTCGTCTTTGCACTTACGGGTCATTTTTATTGCCAGCGAAAAAAACGTGGTCACTCTACAACGCAGCGGCAATGACTAACCAAGCACTGACTTGTCTGTTTACACGGGGTTTATTTGGCTGACTTGGGGGTGCGCGGGTAGCGGAGGGCGCCAACTGACTCTAAAATATTCGTGTTCGAATATTCAACTCAGCGCTGACTTCAAGCCTCTGTACTGACTTCAAATCTGTTTACACAGGGTTTTTTTCGGGTCAGCACTGATTTGCCTCGAGTTTGTAGTCAGTTAGGGTCAACTCACACCAAAAGAGCGTCGAAGCGCGGCGAAGCGGAGCGCAGTTTCCGTGTCATATGAATTTTAACTTTATCTTCATTACTATAATACTTATTATCGCATGACAAGCTCGAACGAGTCGCGCGGATGCCCGCGGCGCCGCTGGAATTCCGTG
Organism: Colias croceus; assembly: GCF_905220415.1. Classification (NCBI taxonomy): domain Eukaryota; kingdom Metazoa; phylum Arthropoda; class Insecta; order Lepidoptera; family Pieridae; genus Colias; species Colias croceus. The sequence continues at coordinate 6,662,756 of NC_059540.1, read as the reverse complement.
GAATTCCATTAACGAAGCCGTGCAACTGCGCGAGAAGTCGCGGGAATTCCCGAGAATGCTCGAGCATTCGCGAGCGGCCGCTGGCAATATCCCGCCCCTCGCGCCCGCTCCCCGCACGCGTCTGTGCGCGCGAGCATTCGAACTGCGCAAAGAGCGACCCGTGAATTCATCGCGGGAAGGCGCGCGGATTCCCGCGACTGCTCGAGAAGTCGCTGGAATGCTCGATAAGTCGCGGGTCTCCGCTACTCCGCGCTGCGCTGCGCTTCGCCGCTCTTTTGGTGTGAGTTGACCCTTTCTGACCCTGTGTAAATCAGCACTTATGGCCATAGCTCATTATAGCCTCCCGGCACCCGACAAGCACCGTCTCACCACGAGCGTTTATGTTTGTAAGTACAAAATTCACAAAACATCTGTAATATCGTGATCAAAACGGTTTTAATAACAGTATTCTCAGGATTTCCTTACGACGATTTTTAAATTGTCGCTTTTTTCAAGACATAATATGTGAATAACTAACTAATAGTTTGAATAACTATAACATATATTTCGTGATGTGGATCTTTTACTGTGACGCGTTTGGGCAAATTTTAACAATGAGCATTTTCGGCTATTGAGCGTAACTATAAAGCAGTACGTAGCTAGCATCAGGTAACATCCATATCTGTGATCCATATGGTCTATGGTGACCATAATATATCGTATAATCCTGTGGTATAATCTGCGGTCATTTGGATTTTTGACAGTTGTGGGAGATGACACTTGACAGTACCGTCAAATTTGTTTCCCTTTCATTTCATATTCATTGATATTCATTTGGTACTTGGTAGGTAGTCGGTGAGTTTTAAACACATTTAATTACATTTTACTTCATAATATCAACTTCATATTATGTAAAATTGATTCGACATTACGGGCGGTTTTTTCAAACTCCAAAATAAATAAGTACTCTTACTTAACCCGTCCGATTAGGGCCCTTCTGGCCTCCTCCACTCAAGCGACAGCTCAAGCCGAGGTTCGTGGTCCCCGTCAAGGGGGGACGCCCTTGTGCATGTCGCTACCAGGGTGAACCTTCAGTTCACCCCCGCGTCCGCGTTAAAATGTAAAAGCCCTTCTGGCTAACATTGAGAAACACCAAAAAAAAAAAAAAAAAAAAAAAAAAAAAAAAACTCTTACTTAAATTTTTTTTAAAGTTAATATTTTACTTTCAGTTCTTGTTGGATTTCAGTTCTAGTTTGACTGCAGAGTTTTAATCTACTAGAAACATGTCCGAAAAACATTTGAAAAGCGGTAAGAAGAGTAAAATACACTTATATACATGCATTATCATTTTGCTCTAGTAGTAATTACATTGCATTTTTATCGTAGGTGACGCATTACCACCATTTACCGGAAAATTGCGGTTATTTGCCATGAGATTTTGCCCGTATGCCGAGAGAAGTGTGCTCGTTTTGAATGCTAAGAAGTTGGAATATGACTTAATATTTATTGATCTTGATAATAAGCCTGAATGGATTTACAGCTTCAGTCCAAAAGGTAAATCTTGTTTTATTTGTGAATAATTAAATTTTCCTCATACCAAATACTTAATTGTCAATGTATTTTTATAGGAACTGTACCTGCACTGGAATATGAGGAGGGAAAAGCTATTTTCGATAGCAATGTAATTAATGTATATCTAGATGAGAAATATCCGGAACCTCCTCTGCAATCATCAGATCCATTAAGAAGAGCCCAAGATAAGCTCATTGTGGAATTATTTGCAGCTGTAAGTAGATTCTAAAAAATATATTATTATTATAATTTAATTGTTATATCCTAACCTTGGTGTCCTAAATTTTGGTTTGGTTGGTTAATTTAAACTATACTTTTCTAGGCTCAATCTGCATACTACACTGCAGCATTCAATGCTCAAGCTCTCACCCCAACTACTGCAGAAAATTATCACAAGGGGCTAGAACTGTTGCAAAAGGAAATTGAAGCTCGCAATACAACATACTTGTCTGGAGACCAGCCTGGACTTGTAGACTACACTCTTTGGCCATTCTTGGAACGTTTCCTGGCCTTACCATTGTTAGGAAAATCCGAATTTACAATTGAACAAGATAAATATGGAGCTTTGGTAAGAAATATTTTTAAACATTTATAATTTTTATTTGATTACTTGAAATGTTAATTACATATAACCACACATTTTTGTAGAAATGGCATAGGAGTACTTAATATGTACCTATATCTCTGATAAGGTGAAGCTATTTAAAATGGTATTACAATAAGAAAATATCAAAAAACTATTGCACACTTCAATCATACTCATATTATAAAGATGAAAATTTGTACGTATGTACGTTTATTAGTCTTCTGTGCAAAAAGGACTGCACGGATTAAACTTTACAGGAATATAATATGTCACACATGAGCTATAGAAATAATCATTGATTTGGCATGCGGGTTTGTCTTCTCAAAACTGATTGATATCAAATAAAGTTATGTTTAAAATATTAGCACATTAATGATCCTGAATGAATTCCCATATTGTCAGATTTTGTTGAAGATGTAACAGATATGTAATTGTTTTACAACATAAAATATCAATTGCTTGAATCAGATTTTAACCACAAAAATAATCTTTTTGTGGTTGTTATTAGTTATGTGTAATATAGTTTGATTTCATCACTACATGACTTAACAAAAGATAAAGAATTATTTTTATCAAATTTGAGAATGTGTCCAATGTCTGTATAAGATAAGAAGTGTACAGTAAAAATATTAACAATATATCTTATTCTGATTACAGTTGAAGTATATTGAAGCAATGAAGAATGTAGCTGCTGTAAAAGCATATTCCCTAGCTCCGGATACTCATGCTAAGTTCACTGAGTCACGGGTAAAGGGGAACCCGGATTATAACATGCTTGATACCAGCAATGTGTGCTGCATGCGCCCAAGGAAAAAGAAGGAATAAGACAAAGATGAAACATTCCTGCCTCCCTCTCCATTCTTTGAAATGAATAAACATTACTTTTTATTCAAAGATGTTTGCATAATATTATATTGATTTTGTCGCAATAAAGTACAATTTTAATTAAAATGCCTTTGATTGAAAAACATATTTATATTTTACATATTTATAAACTCAGTATACACTATTATTCGCAGGAATATTTTAATTAGATAATATTGTCACTATAATTTAAATTTTCTCATGTAAAGACTAGTTCTTGATAATTCTGCAATATTGGTAATATCTTTCCCTGTAAGATCATTTTATCCTAACATAACTAAATAGGTAGCGTTGGAAAATAAAATTATTTATTTTATTATTAACATAATATGAGGACTAGGGACCCGTTTTTGGTATTTAACTATGTCAATGGTTTTTTTTTTAAAGTACCTACCTAGGTACCTACCGTATTGTTACATCCCAAGACTGTATGCATTAATGCATACAGCCATCCCTCTAACTATCCCGTCAGCACATTCCTTTTCCGCCATGTTCCCTACGCGTCGCTTATCCATTCCATTCCACCTCAGTCTACTTCCAACATCCTAAGAGTACGGTTGCCGGCGAATCTATATAAGTCTGTGTATTAATTTCTCTAAAAGCAATTATTGTGTTTAAACTAAGTTTTAATAATAAAATCTTTTTTTAAAAAGAGGTTTATTTCACCTCCCGTAACAGTATCATCACGGTCACGGTCATATTGGTAGCGTAAGTAACATTACAAAGGTTGAAAGGATTAATATTTTAGGCCGTTGAAGATTGATTGTTGTTGAAAAAATGTAACTTTCAAATTAAAGTGTCACAGAAAAACATTTTAACAAAAATTTTTAATTGAAAACTGTCATGATGATGGATCTTTCTTATAATTAAAAATCCTACCCATAGGTTGCCTGGTAGAAATCGCTTAGTAGCGATAAGGCCGCCTTTTTAGCTTTATAACATATTGTCTGTTTCTTTTTCTTTACGTGTATTTACTTGGTGCTGAATAAAGTGTATTTATTTATTTATGATGAAAAAATACTCGATTGACAACCCTGAAAATCATGTTTCTATTAACCTCTCAATTAACCTCTTTCTCGTTGCTATCAACCCCTCACTCGTATATATCTATTCACACCTTTGATCGTTTCTATTGACCCTAAAGGCGTGTCTAATCGCCCCCGACTCGGTTCTATTCACCTCGAATTCAGTAAAAAAATTCTAAGTCTCGATTTTACTAAAAAATTAGAACAAAATGATGGAATATTGATTCTCAACTTTTTATTCCTAATAGATGAGAAACTTAGCTATCCAAGTATGGAAATTGACAAGGAGATAACGGTGAAGAACTTGATGTTTTTTTTTTAAGTTTTACACAGTTAATAAACAGTTGTACGCAGACACTACGCAGACGTTCACTTCAACGGTCAACCGCTTTTTTCTTTATGTCATTGTCATTAGACTTGACGTAAATTTTAATGTTGCCAGATTGAAGGAAAAATGTTGCAGTGTTATTAGTAGTGGGAATAAAGATACTTTAACAGACTATAGAGACACTAGAACGACCATAATCAAGTTCTCAGGTTTGTTTCTATACACCCCGCGATTCCTATTCACCCCATTCTACGGTAATCGATAATGTGAAGACGCTAATTAGGATCTATTTCCCCAGTCTGCGAAAGAGAAAGTGAATAGTTGCTTTGGCAAGTGTGAAAAGGACGCAATGTCGTAATTTGAATGCAGTCACAGAATGCAGTGCTGTGATTGAACTAATGCACCTTGCACTAAGTGCCATTTGTCTTACACACTCTGTGGTCAGACCCTACTGTGAGAAAAAAAAAAGTGACAGCCTGTGGTGACAGCCACAGAGCAAGTAATAGTGACAGCGCCGCTTCCACGAGACTTCTTTCGTGACGCATTTCTATTTATATTTTATATTTACGAAAAAAACTTGAAAACAAACAAATTTCAATATTAATTTTAGTCTTACTTTTCAATTTTCATAGCTAAAAATTAAAATAACGCTCGACACTTTAGAACTTGTGTACATGTAAGTTTTAATTAAACGTTATTACATTGTTTCATGAAATTAGCACAAAGAATTTTGCATGGCTGAATCGCAATTTTAAATTGTTAATGTGTTCTGTTTGCAGGGAATGAAATCAAATTTAAACTTATATTTAGGTTAGATTTAGTATCAGTAAAAAATCAATTGACAGAACACACAAAAATGTTGAATAAAGTTTTGCTATCAACCGATGTAGCTCTAGTTTGTGTCCAACATGCTCTTTCGACGGAGAAGGAAGAAATAATGGGTTTGCTGATAGGAGAGGTTTGTATTTTTTATTTTATTTTTTTATTATATTAAACTGATCTAATATTCTCACTATAATCCCTGCCTTGGCCTTAGGTGCATAATAATGGAAGCCTGGTCTCTATAGTGTCTTCAGTAATACTACGTAGACTAGACAAAAAACCAGATCGTGTTGAAATTTCGGAGGAACAACTAGTTCAAGCAACATTAAGAGCAGAAGAATTAGCGGCAGAAGTAGGAAGACCTCTAAGAGTAGTTGGATGGTATCACTCTCACCCACATATCACAGTTTGGCCATCTCATGTTGGTATGTCAATTATATTATACTTACTTAAATATAGGTATGTAAAAGGTTATAATAATATGAGATCCTTCCTTTTTACAGATTTAGCAACTCAATCAATGTATCAAAGAATGGACTCAAGTTTTGTTGGAATAATATTTGCCGTTTTCCTTTCTGACCAAACAGCAAAAGCACCATCGGTATTGATAAACTAATTAATGATCTGGTTTTTATTAAATTATGTAAAACTACATTTTTCCTCTAATTTCTAGGTCCAAATAACATGTTTCCAGTCAGTGGATGAAGGATCAAGTCAAGGACGGCGAGAGATAGAGTTGGAAATAACAAATTGTAATGATTCTTTAATGAAGAATAACTTTGAAGTAAGTTAAAGGTATCAGGATATTTTGAAAAATTGAAAAGATTAATATAGTTTAAAATTTATTATTTGATCACAGTTACAATGAATTCAATTTAAAGCTATAAGATAGTTCCATATATATTATGTTAAAATCACCAAAATTAAAGAGAATTTACCTTTTAACAATATGTCTAAGATTATAATTGATTCAGAGTACACACTCATTAAATTTCAACTTCACCTAGATTCTAACTCAACTACCAACAACATTAAAAGAAGAAGAAGATGAAGCATTTAAATTGGAAGCAGGAGAGACTGAAGCCGATGACATAATAATAAAACAGCACAATACAGCTGTTAGAACTATTGCAATTGGTCATATTGTGGAAAAGGTTTACTGATTTAATATTTTAACAATATTTATATAGATACTTACTTTGTATATGAATGAAGTATTTAATTTTTAGTATAAATTTCTATTGTAATACTATAATTGGAAGTATTGTCAATAATGAAGAGGGTATCAAAAATAGAGAATATATAAAAAATAAATTGATAATGTTCCTAACATTCCAATCAATAAATAATAAATGTTCCATGAGGCATAACATACCCTTAGACCCAATTAGTCCAAATATTTCACATGTTTTTAACTTTGTTTTGCTTTGTTTATTACAAAAAATATGACTCTAATGTGACTGAATTTGATTTCAGGTATCACGGCCCATGCTAGAAGCTCTTGTAACAAGAAATGCAATTAACAGTGTCCGTTTAAGGGCTTTAAAAAAACAACATCAGGATTTAATGTCCAGATTAGATAATATGCCATGTAATATTTAATTAAGTACAAGATATGTGATCCTATACAATCGTTTAAAAATACACCTTATTAAGCTAAACCTTAATTGTATTTTTATTTACATCACAAAATATAATAAGTTACAGTATGTCATTTTTATCAACCATTTCAAAACCATCAGATGAGTCAATGCTAGATACTCGTTTTCTCTTTGTTTCTGCATTGGAGCTATATACAATGTTAGATACTGCACCTCCTAGAGCAGACAAAGCATTATATGCAGAATTGCTCCAACTTCCAACTGGTTGTACTTCCATTGATGATCTGAACGTTTCATGTTGTTCTAAAACAATAATATAGCTATTACCTATAGATAGAATAAAGCAGTAACCAGAAATTCATTTCTGCCAATATTTTTAAATTATTTTATATGCACTAAGCACATTTTATAGATTTCAAAACAATTATAACAGAGCAAGCAAGATGATGTTAAATTTTTTAAACTCATAATTATTCAAGTGTCTCTTACATAGGTATCCTCTTAATTGGTCACAACCTACCCCACTACTAAGACATATGCTACAGGTGTTACAGGTGCTTTGGCTGGCTGTAGCTATACAGATTTTCCTTGGACCTAGTTCCTACTAAATGTGAACATAACATTTTTAAATTATAAGACAAAAACACACCTTGAGGTATATATTCTTCTTCACTGGAGTCTGTCACTTCCACATCTTTATCCAAATTCTGTAATTTTTCCATTGACAGATTTGTAACTAAGGAGCTACTATTATCTGAACTATCACTTGCATCTTCAATGGGCAAGTCCTCAGGCTTCCAATAATCTAAAGAAAAAAAAATAATGATAATGAAAAAGGGATATATTATGTAATAATATATGTTTAATTATTTTACCACATATTGTATTGATATTGACTCAAGAAAGGAAATTATCTAAATTGCATAGCAATGGTTTCATGATTGCGTACGATTTCAAAATATCACTATTCAAAAGAATATGTGCTAAATATAACAAATATTATAATCAGCAAAATATTTTAAATTATATTCTAAAATTTTTATTATCAACTTACCCAAACTTTGTTTTTCATCATACAAAGGTTGAACTTCTGGCTCAATTGAAAGTAAGTCTAAATTTTCAGCCGATGCATCTGGCACAAGACCCTCCAATTCAAAATCTGATTCTGTTAACAATACATTAAGATACAAAAGGGATAATCTATTGCTTCAGTTTAAACTCCTAGAGAAGTACATAATATATGCTAATTATATTCAATAAAATAAATTATTGAATATTTATTTTATGCTTATCTATTTAAAATCTGTTTATGAAAAATTTGATTGCAATATGTATCTTTTTAGAAAACATAAGATATATATTGCAATGAGAAACAAAACATTTTATGCACTTATTAGTTGTAAGTGCCTTTTATGTAAGTAATATTTATTTACTGGACTTAATTAAATGACCTCTGCAATAATTATCTTTTTTATGCTTATTAAATATTGTTATTCCATTACCTGCTGTTTGACGTAACCTGTTAGTTATTCTTTTTAATGGAGGTATTAATTTGTTTAAAAATATTAATATCATACAAAATGAATATGTAAGTATGTATCCATTTGTATATCTTCCAATGATGAAAATTGTACCAAATATTATTTCCATTAGCAGGAAAGCCTGAAACATGAGCAAAATGTATAATTCTGGAGAAAAAAAACAATTTTGATCAGAAAAGTTGTATACTTACTTTAGTAGGATTATTTTCACGTAAGTCAATGTAGTTAAAAAATTGATTATTTATCCATTGAGATATTTTAAATAGTGATTGTGATAATCGGTTATTATCATTTTGAGCCAAACGTTTCAAACAAGTTGTTCGATGTTTATATTTCAACCATGCTTCAAAGGCATCAACACTCACAATAAGAATAGTAAATCCACATATTATTTGCATTATATTAAATTGACGATAGAACAGTGCTCTAAAATAATAAAGAATAATAATTACCATTGGCTAAAATTATTTAATAATAATTTGATTGAATCAATTTATTTACTTACATAAAAGTTAAGTGAAAATATAAAATAAATAACAAAGACAACCATAAATTATTCCAAAATAAAACATCTTGAAGGGCATTCGTAAAAGCAACTAAAAGTAATGATTTCTTGCTCATGTTGCTTTCTGTAGGTTTTGTGGAATTCCATTTAAATATTTTTTTTAACGAAGAAAACATTTTAAATTTAAATAAATATAATTTAAATATACATGTAATTAAATATGTATTTTAACATAACGTATTCATGCACTGCAATGAAATCACTGATGAGAGATGGCTGAAAAAACACTAAGAAATCTGAGAACAAACAATAATTTTAATTTCCCGTTTATTTTCTTCTATTATTTTTAGCAAACTTCAATATTGACAGATGACAGATCTTGGATGAGATCTGCTAAAAATTAGCAGATAGCAAGCGACGCGCAACAGCAACGCGACAGGTTTGCGACAGGTCGCGAAACGTCAAAAAATTTCGTATTATGTAAGCTGTTGCGCCGCTGTCGCACAACATCTGCTTCCTGCGACCGATGCACTTGATTTTGTATAGAAAGTAGCGCCACTCACAATCAGGTGGCAACTGGTGGTACTACGTATGTTTGTAAACATTAAACAATACTCGCTCTCATAACTGCGTCACATCTGCGTTAGCAAAAAACTATTTAAGAAACTTGTGAAGTGGATGGATCCCAGCATGACCACTCCAGGGATTTTTTTGCGATACCTAACCCTTGTAAGTGGGTCTTGTCACATAAACAACGTAATATATTATTACTGGGATATTGGAAAGGTATTCAGTAATCAGTTCGTGAATGTGATTTGTCGTGGTTTGTGCTCAGCGGTGAATATTAGTGTTACAATTTTTGTAATTTTGCACAAGTAGGTAAGTCTCTTTGTTTATGAAGGCGCTAGTTACAATATATGCATTAAACCCATGTGCATTAAACGTTACTTGTTTACTCACGAAATATTGTGAATTTTTCAGTTGAAAAAATGGAACACCGAGTTTCCAAGTATCAATTAGAGGACCTCCTTAATTATTTAATGGAGCATCAGGCTCTGGCCAAAGGCGTTGGTTTGGGTCCACGATCGAAAGAAACAGTCGATCGCCAGTGGGAAAAACTAGCTTCCAAATTAAACGCCCATGGCAGTGGTGCCTCAAAATCTGGATATCGCTGGAAACGTGTAAGTATATTTGATAAATAATTATTTATTTGCTATTTCTATACAATTTGAATCCTTTTTGCTCGTATGTGAGTAGCGGTCTGAAATCAAGTGATGTGTTAGAATCACTTGATTTCACACCGCCACTTACTAACAAACATAGAATGTGTGTATTTTTACACCACAGAAATACAAAATCACTATCTATACCTACTTGCATTTTTAGTTTTTAGTACATCAATTCTATATTGATGCATCAAATTATAGTTTATAAAAGGTTAAAAAAAAGTTTATAAACTATGTATATATTTATTAAGAGCTGTGGGTTTCGAACAAATAAATTAAAATAAGCTTGCATGCATTGTGCTTACAGTATTGGGCTGACCTGAAGCATAAGGTAAAGGCAAGGGCATCAGCCCAAAGACGGGCAGCTTCTGGTACTGGTGGTGGGCCGGCTTGTAAAGATGACTTATCAGAAATTGATAAAAAGGTGTTGGCCATTATTGGAGAGGGTGCTGCATATGGTGATACCCAGCATAGAGTGCCAGCATTTGTAAGAGAGAAAAAAATAGTCTGTTTATCTTTGAAATTAACATAAAATGATTATAATCATATTTTTGCATTGCAGCCTATACCAACACCAAGTACCTCCTCGGCCATTTATGAGGATATCGCCACTGAATGTGTAGAGATAACCATAGGTAAACAGATATTTATTTTAACCAACTTCGGAGTGAAAAAATCTGTTATTTATATAATTTATCCAAAACCCTTTCAATTTTAGAGTCTTCTCCACCACCACCAGCCAGTGAACGGCTCATAGATATTGGGCAGACCACAACGCCAACATCACCATCAACCAGAGGAAATACTGGTATAGTTTGTTAGTTGAGCTTATACTATCTACATTTACCTAAATAAGATAAGAAAAACATACCTACTTAAACAATCAATTGTTGTTATATGTAGCTCTTAACAATTTAGGTAAAATTCGGTATTTACATAAATATTTATATTGTATTAAACTTGATAAAAAGGAAGATAGATTCAAATATTTCAAAATTGCAAACATACTGTTGCTTCAAAATATCCTATCTTATTAGTTTCAGATAGAGTGCAGGCACCAGCTTCTGCTGACCCTAACAGGACGCGGGGTCCTAGATCAAATGCTGGTGAGTTCTAATTGGCCACTTTTATTTTTTAATATTTTTGATGTCAGAACTATCAACTGGGTGAACTAATTTTAATTTTTCTTTTTTTTACTTGAAAGTTGGTGGTGTTTCCCATGAACTGAAAGTTGAAATACGAACGCTTTAAATTATTTAGTTGTAACTAATTATAATATTTGTTTCTTTACAGATAGTCCAGTGTCACGGCGACTACCCAGGAGCTCTGTTAGGAGCCGAAATATCGCCGATCTCAGGACTCGTCAAAGAGTCGACCCGTCGTGGATCGTGGATATGGAAAATAGACGGATCGACGCGGAGCAGAAGCTGGTAGATGCAATTATGATAATTGCAGAGGCTAGGAGGGACGAGTTAGATATATCGCGCAGACAGCTAGCCCTTACAGAGACTCTGGCTCAGGCGCTGCGCGAACTGACCAATGTCTTAAAAAATTGTTTAGAAAATAAATAACATTGTTTGTGTTATCATTTTTTTAATTCCAAATTCATTCATAGACATGACTCATACATAGACATGTTTATTGCATCACACAATCACACCACAAAAATAGAAAGGTTCAGTACACAAGATAATCATTATATTTATAATCTTAACTAAGCAATCTTCTAATAATCTAAAAATTGTAAAACTTAAAAATAAGTAACCAAATAATAACAATACAATAATAACCAGAAAAAATTTAAACAATTATTTGCCTATGCCCAAACTAAACTTAAATTTTAAATAATATCATCAGTGAACAGTATTAAATTAACTACTTATTATCATAAACTACTTTTGCTATGTATAAAATTTTCATCTTTACACAATTAGTAGGTACCTACAGATAATTCAAATAAATTCTTTTTGAATAAGGTGCTTCCTCACAATCTGTAATCTAACATTTCAGGTTCGATTTTGTGATGACAGTTTTCCTAAATGCCCGACTTTGTAACGTTACATTACAGTTGGTGAGTTAGCGCCTTTATTTCAGTATATTTATTATACATACAAATATTGACAATGATATCATCATTGGGTTCTGCTTTATACAACTATAACTTTTTACTAGATAAAGTTTGTACAATACTAAATAACAGCTATGGTCTCCTCTCCCTCCATAGACGCTGCATAATAAGTGATCGTTGTAAACGACCACGTTCTAATTGATGTGTTTCATCATCAATCCTGATGTTGTCAGATATTTGGCGGTCAGAATCATGTCTAGTATATTCATCTGATAGCTCTATGACTTCCGTTCCTTGTTGGTTAGCGATGTTGTGTAAAACACAGCATGCATTTATGATTTTTGCCACAGAGTGATGATCATAATGCAGTACTCTATGTGCCAACAAACATCGCCAACGAGTTTTCAAAACTCCTATGCAACGTTCAACAGTATTCCTAGCACTGCAGTGGACATTCGTGTAATGCTCTTCTGCAGTCCCAGGAACAGCGTTAACAATAGGAGTCAGAAGCCACGGCCGCAGTGGATATCCAGAGTCGCCTGCAAATGTAAAGCATAGTCAGTGTTTTATAATGTATAAATTACTACATCATTGATAACTAAAAATAAATAATAAAATTAAAATATTTAAATTTATTTAGTAAATAGGTATTTTTTGAACATTAATTCTGTTACACTTAACGCACATACTACATTAACAATACAAAAATTAATTACCTAATAACCAAATGCTTTCACCATTATTATGAAGCTGCTGCAAATGATTATTTATTTCTGAATTGCGCCAAATATATGCATCATGAGTAGCTCCGCCAAAAGTAGCATCCACATTTAATATATTAAGATCACTGTCACATATCTAAAAAACATTATTTACAAGAAATTAATTCTTATATTCTCACAGGATTGGAAAAATTGTACTAGTCAGTTTTTTAATAATTAAAGGTTTGTACAAAATAAATATAGGTAATAAATAAATTAAAGCTTAGTTAAGTAAGTACTCACTATTTGAACATTTCTAGAATGATAGTGTTTTCTATTAAAAAAACGTTCTTCATGCTCTGAAGGCTTCACTAATGCCACATGTGTACCATCAACACAGCCCAGGACACCAGGAATTCCAAATTTATTATAAAATCTGGAATTATAGACAAAATTAATGTTTTGTAAATGTTAAGTGAAACTTTCATTGTACATATCAAATAGGTATAGAAATTTACTTGTTAATGATGATATTTCTTTCTTGCTGTGTTTGTGGAAATTTAATATACTTGTTCAATATATTAATATTATTTAGTGCTGTTGTCACTTCTCTCACAGCATTTGACACACTAGGCTGGCTTAAACCATGCAAAAAGCTCATTCCTACTGGCTTTTGGTATGAACCTGTTGCATAGAAAGACAGAGCTGCTAAGACCTGAAAAGTGATTATTATAATTTAATAAATGGGCAGACTACAAACATGGTCTTACAATACTGCTAACAATATTATGAATGTATTCAAGTCAAGACTTTATAACAATTTCTTACCTTACACTCTACAGAAACCTTTGTTTGCCTCTTTGATCTAGCCATTAGTGGAGCTAGTTCAGAACACAACTCTTTAAATGAATCTTCGGAGATTCTGTAGTGTGCCTTGAACTCAACATCTGTCATGCTCAAAGTCCTTGCTTGGTTACGAAGACTTCGCCGTAACTGAGCCACATTATGAGCTTCTTGTCTTCTTACTTCGGCCTCGAGTGCCTCAATTAATAAGAATGCTCGTGCCATTTTATATAAAACTGTCTAAGAAGGTGATTAATATTCCTGAAAGTAAATTTAATATGTAATTATTAGTAAAATTATATTCGAAAACTTGTCGAACACCTTTTCTAGACCGATGAAAATATTTTGCACACTTACCGTAATATTTAATAAGTTTTTTTTAAGTATTCGATGATCTTAGTTATGAATCAATCTTCTAAACTATAATTTTTATTTTATTTTGAGATTTTTATATACTATATTGTTCCTATTACAACCAGCAACAAGTCAACAACAAGCATTAGAGCTGTCGCATATTTGACAAATCAATTGCTTGGTAGTTGCTGTCGTGTGGCTGTCGCAAGTCATACATAATACCGTTTGCAAAGCAACCTTTGAGTTTACATTAGCGACAACTGCATTTTTAGTTTTCCAGTTGCTCGACAGAGGCAGCACTGTTGACGGCAGATTATCTGCTTGTTGTCTGCTTTTACGTAATATGAAATAGACGATTGACAACAACTATTGCACAATTTTTGGTTGTTGCTGATCGTCTGCAAGATCCGTTGGTAATAAGGCAGCGGGATCGGGATCCGACATTGACAGACTGGACAGACTCGTAGTCCTTAGGCCGCGTTTCCATCTGCAAGAAATTAGAATACTTCCGCAAGAAATGTCCGACAGTCTGTCTGACAGCAGCTTGCAAGTCTGCTTGCAAGTTGCAGGTGGAAACGCGGAATTAGAGCGTTTTCACCTCTTTTTAGAGTATAAGTATTCTTTGGTTTTCACACTATCGAGGAAAGTAAACGGAGCTAAGAGCAATTAACCTATAGATAGAGTTCTTATATTAAGACAGAACAAAATACATATTTTCTAATCTACTTACTCTTAGTCAATAACAGCATAAGCCAGATTGAGATAGCGATAGAGTATCTGCACTGTCTTCAAACGTAGCGCGCCGGCAGTCAGTTTGTTTTCCAACCAGCTGGTGGGCTCAGTGCGTCAAGTGTTTTTAACGAAATATTTAGAAAATATAAAGTGTACAGTGTTTCTTTTTATTTGTCAGTGTGCTAAAATAACTATTGTATGTTTAGCAACCGGCTATCACTAGTCGAATGGGAGTTTTGGATAAAAACAATGTAAAAATATCTTTCCATCGGTAAGTGATTTTCAGCAAATTGATAAATATTTATGTTTTAAACCTATTTGAAGGTTTTATCAAGCGCTTTTTTGTAATTTTATGTTGTAACTGTAACATTTACCCACTTTATGGGGTTGTGGAATATAAAATAATGAAATAATTTTTAAAAAACGTCACAATAATATCACGTTTGGCATTTTGTTTACCACCGTAGTGTTGTAACACATCTAGCGTATATTATCGATTTATGACAAAAAATCTATTTCATATTAACGTTGATTTATTTATTTTGTTTCATAAATCAGATATAAATGTAGTTGTTGTTGCAAATAATAGATGTAAATTTTTTACCGCAGGAAAATAAAACATACCACGTGGTTGTTTTATTTGCACTATGTGTTTTAGTTTTCGTTTGTTGTTTATTAATTTCTCTTTCAGATTATTAATAAATTCATTTTGTTTTAGATTTCCAGAGCTAAATAAAAAATGGGTATAAAACGTGAGACATGAGTTGATTGGACGCCGCCACAATTTGCAATATTGTGTTCACTGCATTTCGAGCCTACGTGTTATCAAGATGGATACTCTAGAAGAATTGTGCAATCTTACGCTTACGTTTTTTTTTTTTTGTTCCTGTAGATAATAAATACATTTGATTAAAGAGAGTGAATTTTTATTTTGAAATTTTTTACACATAAGTTACCTACTTTAAATGTGTAACTATGTGAAAATTAAACGGTTGATTAAATGACAGTTCTCATAGATGAGAAACTACTATTGAAATACATACTTAATATACATGCGTTTTCAAAGAAAAACCCGCAAAGTTCCCATTCCTGTTGGATTTACGGGATCAAAAGTAATTTTTCCAAATTTCATTGTAATCGGTTTAGTAGTATTCGCGTGAAAGAGTAACAAACATCCATCCTCACAAACTTTCGATTTATTAGTAGGATGTTAGGAAAATGTTTTCATTAAGACTGTCCTTTTATTAACTTGTTAAAATGCTGCATGATTCCTTCATGCTGACTGTGCCTTTCTTCTCACTCCTTTAACTTTATCATCATTTCCTTCTTTATTTTAAATTACATTTCAAGTTTTAAAATTTCTTTTATAATGTACTAACTTTCCGCCCGCGTTTTTAAAGAAAATCCTGCACAGTTCCCGTTCACGTGGGATTTCCGGGATAAAACCTAACCTATGTGTGTATGTACAAAATTTCATTGTGATCGGTTCCGCAGTGAAAGAGTAACATCCCTTCTCACATAATTTCGCATTTATTATATACGTAGGATTAAACAAATAATGTATTCAACTGAAATTAATTATAAGTTTTGTTTTTTTATTATTTATTATTTCACGAAACCGTAAATGCAAAATACATTCACGATTTTATCGATTGAAGCACATCCCATCACTATCACCTTCTATCTATCTAAATACGTACCTATAGTAAAAATGGTGCCATGACTATGTTGAAACGTAGCTTGTTGTCTATAGCTGTCTCATTCTTTCATACGACGTTTTCTTTAGATAGAGAGAAACAAATATATGTAAATTGTATACGCTCGATACAAGTACTCTATAGGTTAATTGCTCTTAGAAACGGAGCGTTTGTTTATGGTTTTTTGTAAATGCCGGTCGCCGACAGCGCCGCGGCTTCTAGACTGTTTTCTTGACACGCTTAATGCCTCCTCCACACTACTCGCGAAGTTCTTCGGCGAAGTACTCGGCCGAAGTTGACTGAAGTCCGCGGTGCTATACTACACACTCGTTCAACTTCGCGATGAACGCATACGTTCATATTCAGAACGAACTTCAGGTAACTTCGTGCCCTTTGACTCGGGCGCAAAAACCGACAACAAACGGAAGTCGGCCGAGGCGAGGTAAAGTTGGACGAAGTAAGCCGAAGTGCCTCTATACATTATTCTATTCGTCTAACCTCGTTCAACTTCGCGAGTAATGTGGAGGAGGCAACGCATTTATTCTGTGAATTACATGCTCTGTGCGCTAATAAAAAATAATTTTAAAAGTTCTTGAAGTACTTCGTACATAATCTATGTAGTATTCTCTGACTAATATTATAGTTATCTGTGTGTAGTATCGTAGTATTTGTATTCTCTTTGGTTGGAAATAGTGATGTCCATTGATGTCCATGTGATGTCCAACCAAGTGTCCAACAATACTTTAATGTTGTTTTGCTAATTGATTTACGTACCTATAAAAAATATAATAAATTGTTATATTATGTGTTACCGGCATGCTATCAACTTCGAAGATCTGAAATAAATTTTCTATCTTTGAAAATGTCCGGGAAAGGATCTTTTCAGAGTCCATACAATGATTATACCAATAGTACATCAAATAATATTTTGAATGACTCTAAAGATGGTGTAAGAATATTTTTATTTACAATCCCAGAAACAAAAATATTAATTGTGTTAAATTCGTCAAACCGCAATCGTAACAGTATATCATATCTTAAATATTCAATGATATCTATTATCTCATAGAATAGAAACTTTTTCACATAAATATCCACTGAAGATGTTTCAAGGAATATGTTTATTTGTACACAGATTTCAGAAGTTCTTCAGAATAAATTGATAAATTTTAAGGCAACCAAAATAGAAGATCTTCTATCTAAGCACAGAAAAGATATATTTTATGATGGGACTGTTTATACTGGTTCTGCTGGACTAGCACTTTACTATTTGACATATTCTTCTGCAAGCAAAAATGAAGTTAGTCATGAAAACTTGCAGGTAAACAAATAAATAATTTAGCATTACTGCTAGGTGTATGTGTATAAGAGTAAGCATAGTTTATTGTACAGAAAATAATAAAAATGATGTGCTAAGTATGTATTAAGCTATTTTATATTAATTTATATGTACATCAATTTTAATATCATAAATAAACATTATACTTTTCAGAGAGCACTCAACTATGTTGATATTGAAAATCTTAGAGGTCGCCGAATCAGTTTTTTGTGTGGTGATGCAGGTCCATTGGCTATAGCTTTGGTTATCTCATATAAACTGGGAACCAGGCGCCCTAATAATTTACCAGATTATAAAGATTTGGCTCAAAGGTATTTTTTAAGAGTTCTGTACCAAAAGGGTAATGGACCCTTTTACAAAGACTTCTCCATTAGTTTGTCACTGTAGGCTGTATGTCTTGAACCATGATACTTAAAGGCATTAGAAATTTTAAAATAATATGTACCTAACTACCTATACATATTTGTTGCCTTTAAATAACAAATACTAAAAATAACAATAAATTAAATATAGAAGCAAGCATGCAAGAAACTTAACAAAATGAAAACTTTTCCTTTGCTCTATGGATGTTTTATAATATAAAGGGTAGCTAGTTGTAATTATAAATAAAATTTGCCAAAAATAATATACCTAATACATACTATATTTTAAATAATGAGGCAAAATTTCTTTTAGGGTCATGGACTTAATTTCACTTCTTGATGATTCTCCTGATGAAATTTTATATGGAAAAGCGGGCTATTTATATGCACTTCTATTTGTGAACAAGCATATAAGTGGAAAGGATGTCATTTCTTCAAGCCATATTGAAAAAGTAATTAATTTAAGTGCTATAAAAAAAAAATATTCTTGCCATCTGCTGTGAGATGTTATATTGATTTATTTCTCAAAATATAATGGAACCCATGAAAAATATGAATTGAAATATGTTTTATGAAACTTTAATATTATACTAATAGTCTAGGTTAAATGCTTTTGTCCTAAGTTCCACAATATAATTTTAGTTTAAAAAATCATCTAGGCCCCAAATTTTTTAAAGTAAACCTTTGCTATTGCATATTTATTTCTAGAATTAAAAAAGAGAAATATCTCAGCATAAAATGTTTTGTTTCTAAGAACAGTCAATACAGCATCATACAGAGATAGCAAAAGATTTGATAATTGCATAATATATTGTGTCATTTAAGGTAACAAGTGCAATTATAACTTCAGGAAAACGTTTCTCCGCACATATGAAGTCAGAAAGTCCATTGCTTTGGCAATGGCATGATAAAATTTATCTTGGCGCTGCTCATGGAATGGCAGGAATACTTTTCATGTTATTACAGGTGATACAATAGAACTGTTTTGTTATATGTAATAGTTATTTACATTACTAACTACCATGTGCTTTATAAGAATTGGTTTCGTCAATTCTACCTCGCATCATTTCTATATATCATATGTGTTTTTATATTATATTTATTGTTATAACTTCTTTCATTTTAGGCGAGGAGTTACATAAAACTCAGTGAACTGCGAAGTTTCATAAAACCAGCAATAGATTGGTTGATCAGTCGTCGTTTTTCAAGCGGTAACTTTCCATCATCTGTTGGCAGCAGTTCTGGGGACAGACTGGTTCAATGGTGCCACGGTGCTCCAGGATTTGTACCTTTGTGTATTGCAGCATATCAGGTATCTACACCTATCTCCAACTAGCTTTCCGCCCGAGGTTTCGCCCGCTTTGTCTAAAACCTATTAAATTATATACTTAAACCTTCCTCTTAAATCACTCTATCTATTAAACAAAACCGCATCAAAATCCGTTGCGTAGTTTTTGAAGATTTAAGCATACATAGGGACAGAGAAAGCGACTTTTTTTACACTAAGTGATTACAATTAAACACTAATTTCGTGAAAAGGTAATGTTTTTGATTTTTTTCTGTGTCAATCTGAGTGAAGTACAGATGATAAGGAAAAATTATTATCATCTAAATACAATTTAATGCTACATTTTTTTTTCAGACATTTGAAGATGAGAAGTACTTGAAAATAGCTTCTCAGTGTGGAGAAGTGATTTGGCAGAGAGGGCTGTGTACAAAAGGATACAGTCTATGTCATGGCGTTAGTGGAAACGCATATGCTTTCCTTCAATTGTATCAAATTACCAAGGTGAAATATAGCTTAAATTTAAGTAATATAAAGCTAATTTCATGAAAATCCTTATAACCTTTTCTTTAAATATTGCTTGTATGAATATAAAATCACAGCTAACATCTTAAAAACACACAATATTACGTTTACATGCATGTGTAATGCTTTTTGTAAAATATGTGAAATATAAAATTTATCCATGGCCATGCCACAGAATACTTAAAAGTAGCTAACACACACTACAAAACGGACAATCCGCCGCCCGCCAAAAGTAAACACGAACCCCGCACGATCACGGGTAATATGGGTAGCGCTTACCACAAGGATGATACGTGGCGAAGATTACGCTTAACAACATATTATAATGTTTACAAAAGCAATAATTTATGAAATGTACTAAGGGGCCATATATAAAGTACGTCACACTAATTTCTTGAGTTTTTGAGTTCCCCCCCCCGTCCTTGTCACAGGTGGTCACATTTCTAAGACCCCCCCTCCCTAGTGTGACGTCACATGTTTTGTAATTTAACATCGAAAAATTATTAAATTAAAACAGCAGTTCCGAAATTAGTTTTATTTCCATTTAAATTAAGTACTTTTTTATGAAATCAACATAATATCAAATATTTGAAACAATAACAAAAAATAAACTAATGAATAAATATAAATTGTCAACAAAACAATTTAAACCGTATTGTCCCAAAGATAGAGTTGGACAATGGACATATTTTTTAGTTTAATTTATATTTCAAATTACGCGATTAGTACCTCTAGATTTTGAAATGTGATGTCACAAAACTTAGGACTCCTCCCACACCTTGTCACACCATGTCACACTTTGTCGACCCCCTCCCCCCTCTTTACGTGTGACGTACTTTATGGATGGCCCCTAAGTAGATGTGTGATATGAAGTAGATGTGTGTTTTGTTTGAATTGAATGTACCTACTCGTACCTGTGTTGGAAATTTGGTGCAGGGCAATGAATATTTTTGATCGACCAATGTGACATGAACACGCAAGTCACATGTGCCAACCCTAAAGCGTTTACACACACATTTGCACTCTGTTCAAATGTCTAATGCTAGTGTGACTGTTACGAACACGAAAACGAACGAAAACGATAATTTTGTATGGAGTGGCTATGCTGTAATGTATGTTCACATAAGGTATTATATTATCTGGGTATTTAAAATAACATAAGTATTAATTCACAGAAACCCGTTCATCTGTACCGCGCTTGCTGCTTTATGGAGTGGTGTGCAGTAGAGAGGCAAGGCACTGAGCTGCACCACCCTGATAGACCGGCGTCCTTATTCGAAGGGTTGTTGGGACGAATATTTTTATCAGAAGATATTATTCGACCATTGGATTCCAAATTTCCAGCTTTTTGTTTATAAATCAACATTACTGTTTTTGAAAACAAAATAAAATAAAATAATATAATATATTTTTTGTGGTTTTATTTTGACTACCAGAATTTATAGCTAAGCAATCTAAAGCTTATGTGATATGTGTTCCCATGTTCCCTAGTGGGGTATGGGGCAGATGCAAATTCATTATTCGTACACCTTACTTAACGACAAGTACATGATCATCTTTCTGTGTCCTGCCAGTCCTTTTTTTTTTCTTAATCTCCACTGGAAATCAAACCCTTCGGTTCTACGCTCAAGCGATACTGTGTGAAATCTTAATCAGTAATTATAATCAAGTCAAGAGTTAATTGAGGTGTATGGTTTTGTATTATGAAAAACCATTGACTTGTTTCAAAAATATTTTTCGTAATGTAAATGAAAATTTGATTTTTTTTTTCACAATTTTATTTTTTGGTGTAAAGCTAATATTTGTTTTGTATAAATATCACATACGTAAAGGAAGCAGGTATATAATAATTATATATAATATAAATAATAATTATAAATTACTTCATAAAACCCATTCTTTTGTATATTATCCTATTTTTTTTTAATTTCTATTCCAATTTACAAAATTATATATTAATCGTATATCGCCACAATTTTATTTATCCATCATACCAGTTTAAATATAAATTTTACATAAAAATATAAAATAACGAGCAAGAATAACGAGGTGAACGCTAATAATGTCAAACAATCTGTTTTATAATAATTGTATTTAAAATCTTTGTACATTATGGAACATTAACACTATGAGATTATTAAGAAATTAAAAAACATAAAATTTTACATATTTGAGAATTAGGTACCAATAATATACATTGCGGATATCCCATAAATTTTCAAATCTATTCTATAGCTCCAATTTAAATTAGGAACAAAATCATATTGTTCAATTTGGTTTTGAAAATAGAATACATATACATCAAAAAAATTACCCATGAATCATATTTAAGTAGGTATAATTCGTGTATATTTTTCTTTATGATAAATCTACACAAAGTGCTGTGGTAAAGTTTAGATAAACTTAATATTATAAAAAGTTAGTTATTCAAGCAACATATACGCGATTATTAACAGAAAAGTGCAAATAAAGCTTCTTATATAATGAGCTGGAATATTCTTATTGAATATGCAAGTATTTCGTGAAATAATAACATTAGTTCAAAGTTATTTTAAATAATTCTAACATTGTGTCCCTGGGTAAGCAAATAGAATGATAAAAAACAGACAATTGACACTTGAAACAAAACTAGAAAATAACTACATTAATTTCCTAGCACATTCTGAAACATTAACAACAAGAAGATATCAAATTGATTTATGAAATCTGCAATCATTATAAAAAAGTCTAACAGATTTAAAACTATAAGAACTGCAATCACCTCTCGGTAACATATTATGTATTTAACAATGGGATCCACTCAACAGTTGATAGTTCGCGGCAGCGGGTGTGCCAGGCATTGACGTGTTCTAAACAACTAGACTCCCAATCATCCTGAAAATTAGTCTATCGCACATCCTGCCCACGCGTCAGGATGAGCCATACTTTACTTCGAGCGAGAATTTGAACTTTATTTCCACGAAATAAGGTGTTAATTTAAATGCCGCTCGAACATTTTCGATCACAGATTGTTTATTTATAAATTAAAAAAACGACGTGTGGCACTCGGGGACTGCCGCGGCTATTGCATGCTATGCCTTCAAGCCACACCTCCGCCAGTCGGAGTGGGGAGCGTGAGGTTTTTTCGTTACGGAATTTCTCGATTCGGTCCCCGCGCTCAAGGCCCGCGATAGAAGCTATGCAATAGCTTAAAAATAGAGGATCGTGGATCTAGTTGTTGACAAGACGTGAACGGTAAACACGTATAAAAGGAATCACCTCTCGTGGAGCGGCGGGGTGTGTCAGAGCAGAGCGGCGCCGGCCTCCGCGCGCGAGTGCGGCAGCGGCGGGCCGGCGCGCCACGCGTCGTCCGCGGGCGCGTACAGCTCGACGGACGCGAGCGTGGTGCGCGCGCGGTAGAAGGCGCGCTCGCCGCTCTCGCTGTCGCCGCCCGCCACCACCAGCAGCCCCTCCGCCGCGCCCGCCGCGCACCCCGCTCGCGCCTCCCGCAGGCTGCCCACCTCCTCCCATGTGTCCTAACATCATTTGTATTTGTTTCGTATTAGGGGCCATCCATAAAGTACGTCACACGTAAAGGGGGGGGAGGGGGTGGACAAAGTGTGCCATGGTGTGACAAGGGGTGGGAGGGGTCCTAAGTTTCGTGACATCACATTTCAAAATCTAGACATATTAATCGCGTAATTTGAAATATAAATTAAACTAAAAAATATGCCCAACTCTATCTTTAGGGCAATAATACGGTTTAAATTGTTAAGTTGACAATTTATATTTATTCATTAGTTAATTTTTTTTATTGTTTCAAATATTTGATATTATGTTGATTTCATAAAAAAGTACTTAATTTAAATGGAAATAAAACTAATTTCGGAACTGCTGCTTTAATTTAATAATTTAGATTTTCTATTGTGTCTGTGATTCCGGCCTGAGTTATTAATGGTAACACGAAACGAAACCAGTGAAGTTCCGTGTTTTCTTTTTACTTTTGACTTTAAACCTTATTCGAAATACACATTGTACTCTAAATACTGATACATAGAGTTGATTTACACAACACATTAACTAAGAACATTTACCATAAGATCCCACTGCAGGATTAGTGCGTTCACAGTTTTTTTTGCTAAAACCAAACTTTTATAGTCCCTCAAATCTCAATGATACATGATAATTATGACCATGATAATATACAAATAAATTAATCATTTATACTTAATATATAATTATGTAATTATAGTGTAAAGCAAACTCTGTAATGAAATCTAAATACCAATGTAAAATCCGAAATAAATAAATATCATATTCAGTAAAAAGTGCATAATTTAATCTGCATAACTCACATCATCAAAGCTGTATCTTTCAACGGTTGCGAGCACGGTCCGTCTCGGTGCGTTCCCGCCAATAACATAAAGGTAGTTGTCCAACACCACCGCTGCGGCCTGACTGCGAGCGTTGCGCATCGGCTTGAGAGTTTGCCACTTGCGTGAGGCGGGGTGGTAACATAATAGATCTTGTGTGTGCCGCCATGTGTGTGTGCAACCACCTACTACATATATGAGACCTGGAAGTAATAATATATATTATAAAATATCTTAATATATATAAATCTCGTGTCACAATGTTTGTCCTCAATGGACTCCTAAACCACTTAACCGATTATAATAAAATTCGCACTCCATGTGCAGTTCGATCTAACTTGAGAGATAGGATAGTTTAAACATGTAGGTACCACGGGCGAAG
This sequence comes from Colias croceus, assembly GCF_905220415.1. Classification (NCBI taxonomy): domain Eukaryota; kingdom Metazoa; phylum Arthropoda; class Insecta; order Lepidoptera; family Pieridae; genus Colias; species Colias croceus. Next base: position 6,638,067 of record NC_059540.1, on the reverse strand, counting down.
CCGGGGCGGACCACTAGTATATTATAAAATCATTCGACTTTGAGGTCTGCAATAAATTTAACTTATGTGGAAGATTGCATAGTGGTTATCTTCTACAATTTTTTAAATTAGTAGAAACCAACAATATTTTGACATATTGATATTTATAGTTTTTTAAAGATGAGAAAAAATCGATCACGAGGCGGGATTCGAACCCGCATTTTCCGCAAGCGAAATTTTTTCCAACATTCAATTTGCACGCATTGTAAGGATTTTTATCGCTTTTTTTTTGTTGTTAAAAAGCGAATATTATAAGAAATTTCGAACTTCAATCTTCAATTACCGTAAAATAATAAAAAAGTACTCTTTTACTTTACAAAAAATAAAGCGATAAAGAAAATCCGTACTCCAACAAATATACCTGTTAAAGAAAATCCCAATGCTTTATGAGGCCTTCATATAATAGTCTATGTGTCATTGAATATTTCCGTAGATACCTTCAAACGTGACCACGCCCATGCCGAACCGTGGCTCCGGCATATGCCCCACAAGCGTCCACTCATCGGACACCGGGTCGTACACCTCCACCGACGAGCCCATGTCGGAGCCCACCCAGCCGCCGAATGCGTACAGGTTGCCGTTCCACGCGGTCAGCCCGAACTCGCACCGCGCCTCCTTCATGGGCGCTATGTCTGACCATTTGTCTGTCTGGGTATTGTTTGCGATTTAAGTAACTTATACTTACTTCAAATAATATAGAAAATGTCGTTTATCGAAAAAATTATGCGACAAATACTGCCTACTAGAATATAGTCCACTCGCGTTAAGAAAATAGTGTGCCATCATCAACTACCGGGTAAGAATGTAGCATGTAATGAAATCGTGTAGGTATGTATAGTGTAAAAATATTTTTTTTCAAAAAGTTAATTGAAAGAAATAGTCTAAAAATTACATCAAAATGTAATCAATATCGCTTATGGATTCTCCAGTTACATATTTTATTATAACAAAAAAATTGTTCACGACTTCTATAACGAAATCCATATATTAGATAGTTTGTACACAACACTTCTTCCGACGATTAGCGTCTATTAACGCCTTTGTATCATCAAAATATAATGTTTGGTAGTCACATTGTCATAAATTATGTAACATTATAATTGGCTGAGGGACGTGGCTAGGCCAACGACAACGATAATTCGATCTATACACGTTTATAGACGTATATTTTTTTTGTGTATACGTATTAAAAGGCCATGTTAAACAAATCACACCATGCAAAAAGAAACACAGAGCTATTTCTTCGCTCATTAAGCATTTTCGGTCTTTGAGTGTAAAATAAATATTTATTGTTATAGAGGTGGTGTTATTTAAAATAAATTATTAATAAAAAAAGGAAATAAAACAAACCTGTGGATCGTAAACTTCACCATTAGCTAATATTTGGCTCCCCTGTTCACCTCCCACCGCGTACACTCGTCCGCCTAAAGTTGCTACTCCAGGTTGTATTCGAGCTATGCCCATTGGTGCAAGTTCTTCCCATTCTCTGCACAAAGAATAAAAATTTAAGGTCGTCATGTCATTACCGCCACGTCATGGAGAAGAAGTTTCACTTCTGACACGTGTGCTCGGCAAACACGCTTTATTTTATTACTGAAAAAGTAAATTTTGAAATAATATTTGTACAATTGCAAAATTGACATAATATTATAATCACGACTGGGTAAAATATTATAAGTATGTACCTACACAAAGTAAAAAAGTTACTGAAGATTTTATGACAATCATCATAATCATCATAACATTATCTCTGCCCTATGATGGGGGCTGATCACCCACCATTTATGTTAACAATAAAGCATTATTATACCTTTTATGCAGATCGAACTTAAGCGCGGAGAACAGTATATTGTCAGTAGTGAGGGGCGGATGTGGCGCGGTGTCGTGGCACGAGCCGCCCACGATCACGAGCACGCGACGCGCGCGAGCCCGCGGCTCTGCCGATAGCGACACAAGTGCACCACGACCCGATTTCTGGAAGTCAATCACAAATATATGGTTAGAAGTTGTTCAAAATATTACATATTTTATGAAATAGAAACTATTGACAGATAAACAAATAAAACTAGGACTGTGACATCTATTCCTGATCAGCCATATACAAACAAGATTTATAGTAAGAATTTTAATCTTACAAAAACACTGAGAAAAGTGGCTGATATACATTTTTAAAGAATAGAGCAAATGGAACATGAGGTGGGATTTAAAATTAATAAAAGCATTTGAACGCTTTAAACTAAATATTAAAGAGACTGAAAATTATGAATAACTTACCATATCAACTCTGACAGTTTTTAGTGCTACAGCTATGGATGGATCTTGTACAGTTTTAATGGCACTATCCAGGACTTGTGGTGATATGAGCGGCAATCGCACATGACTCAAAACTTCGAAACAATGTCGGCGGCGAGTTGCTGGATCATGTTCCAACCACTTCAGTGCTGGATACAGTACCTATAAGTTTTTAATTATAATTTATTTGTTTAATAATACCATTTCAATTCTTGGTGCATTTTTATATTTAAGAAAATAAATAATTATTAACCTGAGCTTCATTATCAACTTTAAGCTGTTCTGAGGAAAGAAGTGTAACTAACTGTTGTAGAGGCAGTTCCAATAATTCATCTCCAGTCGCTACCTTATCCCAATAAGCTTGAGCATGTGCTAAAGCTTCTTCGGCTAATTCTTTACAATTATGTGTTTCCGCAAACCTGTAAAATGTTTTGTATTAAAAAACTTACTTACTTGTTAAAGATAAATATATTAATGTTATATTTCTTTTTATAGGAGGTCATATTTTCACCTAAATATACCAAGTGCATTTGATGGATGGAGTTCTCTTTTCAAAAATTCCCCACATCCAAATACAAGTTCCCTTAACTGTAACATATCAGCTGCAATCAATAAATTTTGTACTGTCACTTTGTCTATCGCTATTTCCCCTGAAAATTTTCAAATACATATTATAATTATTTAAGATATTTTAAGTTTTACATTTTTATTAATTTATTAAAACTTAAACAATCTACATCAATAGATAATTAACATGGAAACTGTATGATAATTTATTATTGTTACTATCTGTGCCCCTGCGGCTTTACCCGCATTGCCAAGTTCCAATTGGTTTTAGCATAATGATAGCCTTCCTCATTAAATGGACTATGTAATGTGAAATAATTCTTTATGGAGATTAGTGGGTTGAAACAAACAAACTATTTAGATAGTATATTATGCAATTTGAAATTCAATTCAATATTTCAAAACAAGTCAATATTTATTTAAAAAAATATAATATTTATTTTGATTTCTTACCAGTGTATATAAAGTCAATGATTATGGGTAATATGGAAGGTGGTATACTGGGTAACATAACTCGACCCTTTTGACTTTCTTCCAAGCCAACATTAAACATTGCATCAAAATATTCACAACTGGCAGCCAGAACTACACGATGGGCCTAAAGATTATCATACAAATTAACAGTAAATAATATGACTATTTTATATTATACGATAAAAATGAAAATTTTAGCAATTGCAATTTACCATAGGCTGTTTCTTCTGATGTTAATATTTATCCATTTAGTCTTACCTTAATTTTAGTTTTTCCTGAAATAAGTTCTATGTCACAAAACCTTCCATCTCGCCTAAAGGTGTTTAAATTTAATGAAACCTTACTCGCGTACTCGCAACATTTGTATAATTTAGAGCCTTCTTTGTTATGTTTTTCGTAAATAATCGAGGACATAGTGTTTTAGTGTAGAAAATTCACGACATTGTACTTGAATACACTCTAAAGATAATTTTCTTATTTAGTAGTATTTTAAATGTTTTATTCTCATAATGTGTAATAAAAAATGTAAAAGTTAAAATGTTAAAATGTAAACAATTAATTGATTGCTATAAATTTTGACAATTGACTACTGAGTCAAATTGAATAATTTTGACATAATGACACAATGGCCTGTGATGGGCCACGCTTGCACACAATGCACAACTGTAGGCCACAACACAAAATAATCAACAAGCTCAGCCCATGACACAAATCTAGCTAGCCAAGAGCTAGCCCATTGATCTAATCGTGATCTTATCAAATGTCCATTTTACAATTTTACGTGTTAATATTTTTACGGTGACTGCATTGATCATAATATTAAAAAAATTAAATCGATTTCTTTATTTTAATATATTAAATCGACTCTATATTTACCTTATATAAAATATTTACCTATAATTACATTAATATTAATTTGAATTGAACATTGTTTAATCTATGAACCTTATCATAGATTAAACAGATTTTTATAGTTGTTTAACTTTATTTAATCTGTTACTGATAGCACTGGATCTGTGACTGGATCACAGCGCATGCGCCTGACAATTTCGGCCATATTGTTATGACGCATACAAGATCATAGGTCTCCGCCAGTGACGAGTCTTCTCGCAGTTGACGTGGCTACTACGTACCGTCCCGTTCGCCCACTCCGGACGCAGCATATACGGTGACGAGGAATACGTAACTGGTGAGTGCTTGTATTGAAGACATCTTGCGGTCTGTCACGGTCGCCTAAATTTGGGCTCACAAACATGATGTCTACTTGTGACCTTATTGCTCAACTTTTCCATACAACGCTTTGGTCCCGAAATATGTTACAAGCTAATGTACGCAATTGGAAAATTTTCCTTGTTATGACGCGATAGTTCAGTTTTAGAATGTCACCAATAGGGACTATCAACAGTATCACTATGATGACTGATGAGAATAAAGTAACAGTAACATCGCTGCATGCTTATGATACATAAAGTTCTTCAAGAAACACAGAACGTTGACCTTGAATATTTTAGGTGAGCTAGTTTGGCATGGACGGAATGGTGGAGGAGAATGGTACACCGAGCGGAGCGAATGTTGCGGATCCATTGGCCAGCCCGGGGTCTTCCAATACAGCCCCGCATGTTGTAGTGACAAGTATAGTTCAACTAACTTTACCTACACAGGCTCCATCAGCACAGGTTATTGTTTGTTTATGTTTGTAAATATATTGCAATGTGTTGCTTATCGGTTTTTACTATTAGTATCATACGGTTGGTATCAAATAACAATATTATATTTGCAGGTGCAATCTGTAATCCAACCAAATCAACAATCTGTGATTCAAACAGCATCTAATATACAGTCAGTGCAATTACCAAAAGGCAATGTGATTCTTGTAAGCAAACCAAATTCTGTTATACACACAACACAAGGAACTTTACAAACATTGCAAGTAAGTTTTATAATTATTTAAAATAAAACCTATTAGAATTAAAGTAAAAGTAATGTTAAGATTGTGAAGAGTGACTTAATGTATCTTATTTTATCAAGTTTTATATTAGTACAAGACTTTGAAACATTAAGATTTAAGACATACACGTTAATTAAAATTCTAAAATAATAACCATTACGTAATTAATTTAATTTTGATTTAAACCTTTATCATTTTTTCTTAGTACATAGTGCAAAGCCTAAACAAAAATTATTGTATGATTATTAAAACTCAATAATGAAAGTTATAAAAGAGAATAACTATTTATTATTATCAAGAATATTAAATTTAAATTATTATAATTTTTTTTATAGATTAAGCCAGAGCCTAATACAGTTGTCAGCACACAAGGACAATCATGCAGTGACGAAAGTGGTAGTGATGATGAAAGTCCAAAAAGAAAATACAGAGAAATGCTCACAAGGCGGCCGTCATATCGTAAAATATTGAATGACTTGGGAGGAGCAGAAATAGCTGGTATGATAATAATTTTTCTTTAACATATTATGTTTAGGTGCTGCAGTAGTCAACAAAGATATAAAGAATGTGCTATAACAAATATTAATGGATCATTTTATTTCAGTTTATAGTTGCCTATATTGTTTTTATAAGACTTAGCATCCTTATACACCCCACCAAGCATGCAGATTCCCATTCCTAAACTTGTATAATATATTTAATGATAAAAATCTGGTCTACGCCTTATATAAAAAACTTAAATCACATCTAACTGGGTCGGACTTAAGACAAACACTTCAAGGAAATATGGTCTTACAGAAAATCGCATGGGAACTAAACCAGGACCAGAGAATGAAGTGTCGCTGTCATCTCCTTTGTCGTTTGCACCAGGTTAGTTAAATGTGCTGCAGCTGACACTTGGTTTCTGTGTGCAACATGTCACTAACCTGTTACAATGTATCACAACCATACCGTGTTCCTCCACGGCTTATAACCATTTGCTTCTGGTGTACACCATCATTTATTGTTTCTCAACACATTGGCTCGGTCTTGATTTAGTCTCATGGTGGTCTGTTGAATTCATAAAATCCTTCTTCGTTGATCCTTTCTCACTAGTTATAGGTGCAGCAAAATGTTCTTTAATGGTAACCCTAATCATTAATGAATTCAATGTGTAATGCAAAGTTTATAATCTATATTATATATCTTATCTATGTATGTTTATACACTCACCGGCACGGAATCTTGGCCACTGCAAATTTTTGCGTAAAATAACACTATTTCTTTTCTACTACAAAATTCAATAAAAATTTAATCAAAACTAGTTACTTTAATGTTTTTACTAACTTTTAGTAATAATTGGAAGTTAATAAGAAGTACTACCGAGTAGATATGAATTAAACAAGAATTTACGCTTTTCCTGTGAAATTAAAATGATTTCTTAAAAAATGCTAAAAAATTAGAAAGAACGTTTCCATAAAAAAAATTGAACATTTTAATAAAGGGTGTTTCCTTCTCTTGCCTTAAACACTGTTTGCATCCAGTCTGGCATACTCTAGAAGACATTTTTGGAGACCACTTAAGCTATAGTGTACCAAACGGCCCCAGCTGTATTTCTAAGCTCATCTAACATTAGTGCTGGGTTGGAATCGAACTTTATGTTTCTTTTAAGCATGTTCCAGATGTGTTCTATTGGATTAAGATCCGGGCTACGAGCTGGCCACTCCAATTTTTCAATAATAACCTCTTAAAGGTACTCTTATACGTATCGTACGACACGCGGACGTGCGTTATAGTGTATAAGTAGCAAATTTTCTTCACTGATAAACCTGTAATAGGGCTGAACATGTTCCTGGAGAATTTCCTCGATGTACCTGATCAAATTTAAGCCATTATCTACGATAAATAACTCCGTGCGAGCATCGGAACTTATACCTCCCCATACCATTATTGACCCTCCATGAAAAATCGCATTTTGAGTGTGGTGATGTGTGAAAACCTCTCTTCTCGTCTCCTCTATACTGACTGTTGGCTATCAGAAGCTCGTAAAGTGCCTTAGCAGCCATCTGTGAACACCTCACGAGCGCACTGGCTGTGGGTCCAGTTTTCATGTTCTCGTGCAAAACGAAGACGTGCTTCTCTGTGATGTCTGAGGAGTTCTGGACGGCGTGCTGGTCTGCAAACCTTCAAATTAACTTCTTTCATTAGTCTTCTCACCGATTGCTCACTCACATTTATTATCCTGGTGTTTTAGAGCCGGTGGCGTATCCTAAAAACTGTCAGAAAGCCATTTCTGAGTATCTCTCGAACAATAAACGGGTCTTCTCGAGCTGATGTGCACCTCACACCTTCATTTCCTTGTCTGCACATGTGGCTGCCAGTCTTCTGGTATCTTCTCCATGCATAGTGCATCGCTGAACGAGGTAAATACTGTACATTAGGTACTTTACGTTGCGGCAGTCATTGGTCTAACATTGTGATGGCCTGAGTAGGTTGTTCAGATGTTAATGGCATTTTTTATTGTTTGTTATGATCATTGACTACAGTACAACAATAACAATATCTTAAAATGGCATAAACTATATCAAAAAAAGTTTAAAACGAACAATTCGTAACTTCGGCTTAATGCACAAATCGCAAATTTCGAGTAACTCTTAAAAAGTGGTAAAAGATTATTCTCAAACTCAATGATTTCTTACCATAAAATTAAACAAATAATATGTTAACATATCTGCATACAAAAAAATCGTGAAAAACACTTCAAACTTTTTTTATCGGCAAATTTGTAAGTGGCCAAGATTCCGTGCCGGTGAGTGTATATTAGAAAAGAAAGTTGTATTATTTACACCATTTAAAACTGAAGAATGGCTAAATATTACATTAGATTTCAGTGATTTTTTGTTAGTGTGTTTTATTGGTATATATTTGAGGAATTCAGAAAAAGTTTAATTATTTTTTTTTATAATTGCACTATCTATATTAGATTTCTTTAATCCAATCATGAAGAAGTCAACTCTTTGAATGAAATATATATTTTCCACAATTGATTTTGGCACATGCTGGGATGATTTATTTCATAATTTATTATTTGGATTTTACAAATGTATATAAAAAAATAATGTTACATCTTGGATGACCATATTTATTATTTATTATATTTTAAGGAAAGTATTACTTGCTGCTTTCAAGTGCTTTCTAGTTCTAGCTTTGCTGAGATAAACTATGATGTGGTATGATGACTGATGAGTGAGGTATACTTAATACAATATGATATTATTTAACCTACCCTCTTTATAATCACCTTGTCATGATCTTTTTATTTAGATGGTTGAATTATTTTGATTTTTATTTATTACTAGCGGTCCGCCCCGGCTTCGCCCGTGGTACATTTTTACGTTTCCTCTCCATAAGAACCATCCTCGTACTTCAAGAAATGTAATAAAAGAAGAATTAACGAAATCGGTTCAGTTGTTCTCGAGTTATGCGCTTACCAACACAATATTTTGCGATTCATTTTTATATTTTATTATATTACTTATATAGAAAATTTCAAAAATATTCATTTTGTTATTATTTAAATCTATATAGGTATTTCATTTCTATATTATACATGATAATAATTTAATATCATAAGAATATTTAAGTTTTTATTCTGTTAACTTTTTGTGGTATAACTTGAATATTATTCATGTTTCAATTTATTCACTAAAGATGACGTAATCGCGCTCAAACCAATGACAATGACGTCATTCTAGCAGCTGTGTCATGTGTGCTACAAAGTTGATAATCATTTACTTAGCTAGTGGTTATATATTATGTAATGTACTAATTTTTGTAGATTTAGATTGTACATTTAAATAAAATGCTTGCTTTTAATTGTACAAATAAACAATGACTATGTTTTTGCATATTCATATTTTTTATATAATATTATATTCCCTCTTATATAATCACTAATTCTTTATGTATAAGTATATAATTTATACACATGATTATTTTGATAATATATACTATTATTATATTGATTTGAATTAAACCGATTGTTTAAATAAAATATTGAGCACAATCTTTATATCAAGTTATAAGACGTATTGTCAAAATCGAAATTTTAAATAATTGTAGTCCCATCACTAAATAGTAAATACCATATAAAGATTTTTTTTTTCAGTTATTCCAGCGGGAGCTTTACAAACAGAGAGTGGTCTTCATACTTTGGCGGTATCAGGCACTACAGGCGGCGGCGCCATAGTACAATATGCTACCACTAACCAAGATGGACAGTTTTATGTGCCGGGTTAGTAAAAATACTTCATTTTTTAGGATATTTCTTTAACATTACTTTTTTTAAGAAATGAACAAATGGTGCTATGTTTATAGGTCCTATATTAGAAGATCAGACACGAAAGCGCGAACTTCGCCTTTTGAAAAACCGTGAAGCCGCCAGAGAATGTCGGCGTAAAAAGAAGGAGTACATTAAATGCTTAGAAAATAGAGTAGCTGTTTTGGAAAATCAAAACAAAGCCTTAATAGAAGAGCTAAAGTCACTAAAGGAGCTATATTGTCAACAAAAAACAGAATGAGATCCAGCTGGCTAGCCAGATGTGCCATTGAAAATGCTGGCAGATGCCATGAGGCACACATTGGCAGTATCTATGCTGAGTACATAAAATTCTAACGGCTCAAGAAGCTGTGATGATAAAAATGTTCAGTTGAGTCCAAACATACTGAAAAATTTAACAACAAATTGCCAAGAGTGTCATTTACTATAAAAATACTTCAAAGTCAACTCCTTGAATATAGACCAAGAAATAAAAAGAAACACCAACAATTTATAAACACCTATCTAATTAAGACCTGTAAATAATATTATATTTTTATCTGAAACTACCTGCAAACTAATGAATTTTATAAAAAAAAAGTCTATTTTGAGTAGATTTTCATCTATCATTTGATAAATCTTAATGTATTGTTAGAATTGATATGTTTATCTATTTGATCATATTCTATAATGTTATTGTTTTTTTGTCATCTAGTTGATTATTTTTATGATATGTTGCAAAAATCAATACTTATCTGTTAAAATGTGTTGTCTCAATACAATAAGTTTTCTTTTTTTTTCAATGACGACCTGTAAAATGTTCTAATGTATTATGTACTTGAAAAACGGTGACAGAAGCTCTGTTGATATTTTAATTTAATTATAATCTATACGAGAAAGCCTAAATTAATATGTTGTGGTTGCGTTATTACGATAATTGTCTTGTTATATCTGATTATATTTCTATATCTGTCCGCTTTTTCTTAAAACAAGATAAAAAAATGTAAAAACCTGTTTCGTAATAACGCTCTCGATCAATTTATTGGTTCCATCTGGGACCTTCAAAGAACACGAAAATGTTAGACATTATTTTGCAACTAAATGTTTTCTTATAAAACCCCTTAAATATCCTCAGGCCGGTTGCAGAGCTTGACCGACCATCAGTGCGTACGTCAGTCGCGCTTGTCATATGTATGGAAATTCATAAAACCGTTCATAGCTAGACCGACCATACGCACGCGTATTGTCATACGTTTAGTCATACACATTGTTGATGCGTATCGTCAGGACCGATGGTACGCACTGACGGTCGGTGAAGCTCCTCAACCGGCCTCAGTACATTTCATGATTGTAATTTGTACATGTTAAGTTCACTTTTAATATTTTGTTTCACAAGAATTTCTAATTAATAGTAATGTATAGGATATGTTTTTTTTAAATCATACAACAGAGGTTTTTTCGTGCCATCGCCTCATATTCACCTATTAATTGTTAAAAAAGCCTGTCTATCATTTTTATTCAGAAGTATATACTTTTGTTATTTCTTATTAAATGTAAGAGTTGTAAATAGTCATATTACCATTACAACTCATCTATAGCACATTTTGTGAAGTGAACAGAATTACCGATTGTGAACCATTCATTTAAGTTGCTTAGGTATTATAAACGCCTAAATATGGTGATTTAATAGATAAGCCAAAGTTATTTTTTAGTTCATTCGTGCAATAACCGTATTGCAATGTACAGTTTAAATTAGTGATGTACTAAATTTCACACATAAAAATGAAATGTACAGTGTGTACATATAGCTTAGATATGTATAGATTGTATTTATATAAAGTTTGATTATATTGTACATATTAAAATGAAAGAAGTAAATTGAACGAAAATTGACTCACTTCGCATATCACAAGAGGTTTTATTATGCTGGTTAGTTTATACAAAATAAACCTATTTTAGTATTTTTTGCTATGGATAAAATTACAATATGTGGAGTTTTACTAATTTTCTTTACATTATCTTATCATTTTAATCTTCTTGGAGGGTAATTAATTGACTTGATTCATTATTAAATATAAGATTTTATAAGTAGTCAATTGCCATTAATATCATGCCGAACTACGTATAAGTTTGTACTGTTAATAGTTTTTTTGTTTCGTTTTACAAACAGAGTAGACGCATGTCCTTAGTGGCAAATGGCAACAATTAATGTAAGACATTGTGGAAAGTGCCTTTTAAATTAGATTGGATAAAGTTTATACCAACATAGCTTTTTATGTTAACTTATGCTATTTATAAATATTAATAATATTAACTGTTTGATGTACTTCTTGGTTATTTTATTTTAATATATTATACATTTTATTTAGGATAATATAGCTGTGATGAAACCAGATCATTAAAAAACAACTATCACACTTAACCAGCATCATTTATCTAGAATGAAGTCCCTCAATCTTCCTTTACAGATAAAAGTAAAAAATTATACATTATCACAATAAGTAATATCACAAAGTACTTTAAACTGGCGTAATGTATTAGGTAAGCCATTTATAATATTGAGTAGTTCCTACAGATTTTCTTGTATTTTTGAAAGTACACGAAGAAAAACAATAATGACATTAGTAATCTCCATGTTCCAACATGTTCTCAACATACAAAGAGAAGGTTCTAATTCGAATGTTTTTATTTCAGAACTTCTGACTGGGTGAACTGAATTTAATGAATTTTTTATTTAGTTGTGACTATTTTAAAATGCTAAAAAAATGATTTGACTGTGTCTACATCTACACACAGTTTTGACATTTTTTTTGCCACACAGTATGAAGTAACCTTTGAACTTGTACAAACAATAATTATTATTATTAGTCGACCTCTTTGCCATAAAAGCAATCAAGCCCAAACTTATTTTTATTAACGTCTGAGGACTGTTGATGTAAAACATCTATAAGCGCACGTAACAGATTAGAGTCGTGGCGACGCGTCGCCACTCATATATGTACATCCCTACTATATAATATTATAAATACGAAAGTTACTCTGTCTGTCTGTCTGTTACGCTTTCCCGCTTAAACCTCTCAACTGATTTTGTTGAAATTTGGCACAGACAATCTTTAGACCCTGAGAAAGAACATAGGCTACCTTTTATTGCTAAATATGTACCACGGGCGAAGCCGGGGCGGACCGCTAGTACTAGTAGTTAGTAGTAGTAGTAGTCTATATCCAGTAGTGTCAAGTGTGTACGGTGTTTCACACAGAACACTAGTACCCTTATCGGGTGTTTCATGTCTGCCAGGCGTCGCATGACGACTGACGACTCGCATTTTTTTCAGGATCATTTAATTTGTTGGAACTTTCTCCCTTATAAAATAAAAATTGTATTATTTTTAGATCAATAACGTGTAAATTTTTCACAATTATTAATTAGTATCGAAAATAAATGGATGAATACAAATACATACGCGCCGAAATTATAACGTTAGGTCATTGGACGACTCGGGCGACCGACAGATAATAATAAAATAAATAGGTACCTACCTAAAGTTTTCACTGTTGTGCTCTGCTTGCATCCAGCGCATATCATCTATGAAATCTAATGCTCTAAGTAGGTCCTATCCTAGATACTACCTGTGATACTGTGTACGTGTTTTACTTATATTCGATAAAGATCTGAAGAGCAAGAACTACCTACCTATATAATGAAATATTTGTGTTGGACAGTACATTAATTAATTTACGGCTATGGGAAAAAATATAATATCATAGTACCAATAGGAAATAGGAGCAGACAATGTAATAGGAAAATAATATTGTAATACTGTGGTAATACCTATGTTGAAAAAGTTTGGAAAATCCAAAAGTGCACGCCTCATAATCTCATCCTTTACAATAAAATTGATTATTTATAAAGGTGTATATAATATGAGTATGTAGATACACTTGTTCTCATGTGCCAATGCTCTTGTACTGTCTCAAAACAGTTGGAAAAGTAAAGAAAGCGGTACCGTAATAATTGAGCTATTTTTCTTGTGGCCCCACCTAGATGTGAAACTGCGCAGGTTTAAGGGACTGACTACCAACTTATTTTTTTAAACCTTGGCTTATAGTATAAAGAATCGAGTTTATAATGGTGAATTTTGAGTAGGTACACTATAAATATAAAAAAGTCGATATTTTTTTTGTTTATTTAATAACAATTAAACCACATCGAATCAGACCCTGAAAAATGAAAGGGTTCTATTCCTGAGCATACTCAAGCGTAAGAGAAAAAAAAGACTCGATTAGTAAAGTATTTCGGTCGCTATCGTGTTAACAAGAAAATCCTCCGCACATACAGACACACGGACGTCCAAGACAGAACTTTTTTAAACTGTTTTTTAACTAGTTTAAATAACAAAAATGACATCAAAAATATGAATGTTAAAAATAGTGTTTTTTCTTAATATGTGTGTGTATGTATTATCTTACAAGTGCAATGTATGATACATAAAGACATTTTAAGTTTGAAAAATCAGATGTTTTGCGCGAAGTGACAGTAGTACCCACCTCAACGCTTCGCTTATGAGGCGTGCAATAATGGGAACATTCCACGAAGTTGCATGGGTTAGCATGTATTTCTAAATATTATTATACTAGCTTGTGAGATTTTCAAGATCAAACTATCTCGTGTCAATCAATGTAACTCTATGTCACCTATTTGCAAATTTCATGAAAATGGGTTCAGCAGTTTTTTGCTTGAAGGAGTAACAAACAAACATACAAACTTTCGCATTTATAATATTAGTAGGATATACAGTAAGGGTAAGTCTAGATTTATAGATAAGACTTTAGATTAAAAAAGGTGACACTTTTTTATAAATTTTGATATTTTCATTATAATGAACTGAGTTGATTGTTTCTTTCTTCTTGTTTCTATTTTTACAAAAAAACACATGAAACTTACAACAGTATTAAAAGTATAATATTCTGTAAATTATTGATAGCTCAAGTAAAGGTAAAATGAAACAAAAAATAATAATCTACCATATCATGAGTAAGAAAATACATTTACAATTTATTCACTTTTTATTTTATTAAAACTCAGTACTGAAAGTACATAGATACCTGAAAAATAACAATTTTGAATTTTGTAATTAAATTAAGGTACATTTGCTGATATTTTAATAATTATGGCTTCTTTTTTATAACTGTGCATAAATCATATCAATCAAATATACAAAGCAAAAGATAAGAACAATTTAGGCTCTGAAATTTATATAAGTAAACAATGTCTTAAAAATTAAGTTTAATTATGTTGTTAATCATCAAAGTTTTGTGACAAAAGAAAATTTGCTGCAAGATTCTCGTTCTTTTCACAAGCAAAATAAGCTTGAATAACCATATGTTCAGGAAAACCTAATGCTTTTAATCTTTCAATAGCTTCTTTGTCTTGGGGTGAAACATGGATGACATTTTGTGGCTGCTGATTCAATTGACTTTCGGGAACAACTACTTCTTCTGGAGCTGCAACAGCAGCACCGCCAGAAGGTGCATTCACGGGTTCGTTGAGCATTCTCACAAAAGCTTGTTGGTGTTGACTTATAGCTTGCAAAAGTGCAGGGTTAGATTGTCCAATTTGCTGCAAAACAGTGTTTAATAAATTAGGATTTTGTTGAATTACTGCACGCATCTGTTGAAATTGTGGTTGATCACGAAGGAAACTTAAAGGATCATCATCTGCACTTTCTTCTGCCTCTTGTTCTTGCAGTATGTCATCAGGTATACCTGTTATTAAGTATTCAACTGCTCTTTCTCTATTATTAAAAGAGGCACGGAGAGCTTGTTCTACCTGTTGTCGATTATAACCCATGTCCATAATACTTTGAACAGTAGATTCAAACTCAGGATCAATGGGTACAGCAACTGGTTCAACAGCGCGTTCCGGTTCTGGCGCTGGCAATGTTTTCGGCGCTTCCTCTGCTTTTTTGTTTTTACCATCTCCGCTCTCTGTTGACGTACTTTCACCAGCTTCAGGAGTGGATGTAGATGTTTGCGGGACTTCGGCTGTTTTGGGCTTTGTTACCATAATTACAATGAATTTCTTCTCATCTATGTTGTATTTCTTAAGTTCATCGTCATCAAGTAGAATTTTACCTGCGTAAATAAGTCTCTGATTGTCTGCCGCATAATCTTTGCCTTTTTCAACTTCAATTTTAAGTTTCAATGCTTTAACGGTTTCGTCCGGATTTATTTCAATTTGAAATGTTTGCTGTTGCAACGTTTTTAATGTCACCAACATCTTGATTAACTTTCGTATTACTACTGAAATTCTTAAAACTCTTGTTACGAAGCTATTCTGACTCGACAAAATTAACCAGTAAACATAACCTCTATTCAGTTTCCTAAATGTCATTTGTGTTTGGATATTCGTAACACATAATCAATTATTATTTTATTTCATCATTCTGACTGCATGCGGCAATAAAATACCAAAATTTACTTATTATTTAATTTAACAAAATAAATAAATAATAAACTGTTGTGACATTGTAGATACATGTTTTTTATATTCAATAATTAATTTCTGTGGACGCTTGTGACTTGTGAGTAAAAGTTGTAAGCAGTAAGCACTAATAATAATAATATAATAATAATAATAATAAGGGCGTAGGGATGTGACGACCCCATCGCCCACGGTTGGAATATCTGTTGTCTACGTGACAACAGATATTCCACCCGTGCAATCAGTCAACCCGCAGGACACCTTGTGGCGGGGTGTCGGGGAGTAGCGACCCCGCGGGAACCGAGTGCTCCCGGGGGAGGCCCCTGTCTTCATCTCCGGCTTGCCTTCACCGGCCGGTCGGAGTGAAGCCTGACGAGGACAGGACCCCCACCTCTGGCTTGCCTTAACCGGCCGGCCAGAGTGGAGTCGCGAGAGCTTTTAGCTCGAAGGGTGGATGCGAAGCGTAAGTGGCGAGTGGGCACGTGATGCTGGACCCTCAGGGAGCGCGTGATCGTCGTTTAAAGTCCAGGGACGCCTCTCCACCCTTAGCTGCTCACAATATGTTGCCCCCTTGTCGCACTGTTGCAGCGACTTATTTCGGGGGCCCATACAGTGAGAGGGCGAGTCACCACCTGCCAACATATTTTTACTTTCTTTTAGTAGAAAGGCAGGTGCTATAGTTTCCAATAGTACCTAAATACCGGCCCATTTAACATCCCACTCCATAGCCCAGTTTATTTTGTTTTCCATATCTCGAAATAGTCCTACATCGGCCGCGGACTGCCTAGGACTGTATCTCTATAGTGCAGTCATGGGCAGGCTGCGGCTGGTGTCCCACAACACAGTAAAGTTCTCTAAAGGGCCTCTGCGTGTTGGATCCGTGTCCCCACGTAAGCCTTCCAAAAGACCGGGTACCTTCCTTATGATGGTACCCGAGTATTATGGATGAGATACACATAATAATAAATTCTTTATTTCAGAACAATTTAGTCCCATAATTTACATGTATACAATTTTAATAATTTTTAATACAGAAAAAAACCAATGAACACATAAAGCCAATACTTAATTAAATCATAATAATTGAGATCCAAGTTTTATACATACTACTAGTTATATTTCTGTCAGCCAGACTGCGTACAATTTTATTTCTACACTTGTCAACTCTGGACAAAAATGTAGCAATTCTGTGTCTCTGGATGGCATTCAAGGAGTTTACTCTAAAGTTGGTATACATCTCTGAAGCGCTGCAAAATTTGTCGAGCCCCATCAAATATCGGAAGATGTTATTGTGCTCTACTCGAATGCCATCGTATGCTTTTTTGGTGTAATTAGTCCAAAGTTGACAAGTATAGAGGGACTGACAGAAGGTCTTAAATAAATGAATTTTAACGGAATTGGATGCCCTACGAAATTTCCGGATGATCATATTGCCGACGACACAGAGTGCACGTCGTTGTCGCTCAATATCGGCATCATCTTTTCTTTTGGATGTAACAATGTGGCCAAGATACTTAAAGCTATCTACTATTTTAATAGGGTGACCGTTAATGCAGATTGGCGGAATGTTATCCGGTCCCGGTTCCAATATCAACATTTCTGTTTTCTTTACATTGTACTGTAGACTATGTGAAAGAGCATATCTTTCACATATGCCAACAAGTTTTCGAAGCCCTTTGATTGAGGGGCTGAGCAGGACCATATCATCAGCATAACTCAAATTATTGACATATCTGCCATCTTGTTTAAGTCCAACTTCAGTCCTACTCAGCTCCACAATCAAATCATTAACATATAAGTTAAACAGATCGGGAGAGGTTACTCCGCCCTGTCTAACACCACACGAGAGAATATAGCTGTCGGACAGAGTACTGCCCCACCTAACGCTGTTCGTCTGATTATCATACCAATATGTAAAAAGACCAACAACGTCAGAAGAAACATCACTGCTGCGAACTTTTTTCCATAATATCTCATGGTTCAAGGTATCAAAGGCACGACTTAAGTCTAAAAAACATGCATAAACACTAGTATTCTGATTATTATAACAGTCAACAATTTCTTTTAATGTATATATAGCCATATCAGTTCCCAATTCAGGTCTAAAACCGAATTGGGCATCGTCAATATTAATATATGGTGACAACTTGGAGTGCAAAATTTTTTCAAGTATCCTGGCCACAATTGTTGCCAGCGAGATAGGTCGATAATTAGCCACGCTCGAGATACTACCGGTTTTATTCTTAGGGACAGGGATAACTATAGTTTTAATTAAATCCTTAGGTAAATAACAATGTTTGAGACAGAGAGTATAGAATTGAGCCAGAACAGGGTAGATGTTTTTACCAGCATATAAAACGTGTTCCATACTAAGAGCATCATGACCCGGTGACTTACCGCGCTTCATATTTTTAATCACCTGAGAAACGTCCTTAGATGTTATGATATTATTACTTAGCTTACGTTTCTCAGTTGATCGTACGGTCTCAGCTGAAGTTGATACATTACCATTTGCATTAGCTATAGGGTTCGTATCAAACTGTGCCCTGAAGAGATTAGCTATAGCTTTAGGGTCTTGTTGTCCATCTACGCATGCAGGTAAAACGTTTTTGTAGTCCATTTTCTTAGTTTCCTTCCAAAATTCAATAAAATTACCGGTAGAATGACTTTGAGCTAAAATATCTAACTTTATTTTGTCTTGATTATTTTGAACATACTTTAGTGCAGTCTTAAATTCTTTACGTGCCGAGAACATAGCATCGAAATAGTATCCCGAACGCGGCTTACCGTAGGACACCCATTCCAAGAAAGTTTGCCTAGCGAGTAGATGAAAATGTTTAACGTGAGCATTCCAGCCAACTATTTTATATTTACATTTTTTCCTATTATTAAAACTTCTTTCAGCTGATGATTGCATAACTGAAATAATATCACAGTAAAATTGATCCAATAGTTTAAAATGATTCTTGTTTATACACTTGCTATCACAGTCTTTACATATAAAATTACATTCATTATAATATTTATTTTGTATATTAGTAAATTTTAGTTCACACATTTTTGTATAAATAGCTGTATGCTCTTCATCTCGTATACCCCACATATATTTAATATTATGGTTCACATAAGTATCACATTTCTTAGGTGTTATCACATTTAAATTACAATTTAAGACTAGAGGTAAATGATCTGACCAATAGGAGTCATATTTAATATATATGTTAGTGACTAGAATTTCGGCAGCCGCCGCGCCGTTACAAGACAGTGATCGAGCCATCTACACGATCCGTGAGATTCGCTTATGTATGTATATGAGGCTGGCGGAAGCCTCTCTATATCTAAACACTGCAGCTCCTGTTCACTACAATAATTTGACATTTCTCTGCCGAATCGTGAGTCAGGATGTGCATTATAATCCCCACATATAAATGCACATTCGGTGTCAGAGGCCTCAATTATTGTAGTAATCAGTGCCAAACATTCAGTAAACATTAGTAGATTTTCTTCACTGTCTGTTGGCATATAGACAGAAAACACCAAAAAAGATCTATCGCCCCTACCTAGACGCACTGCCATGACTCGATCACTGTCACACGGTATAATTTCAACCTCAGAAAATAGGTTCGTACGCCATATGACAGCAATACCCCCATATGGCCTACCACGCAGAAGTGTGGATGTGTCTACAGAAGACTTGGCTGAGCCTCCAAAATCTTTATGTATTTCATTCACGAAACCTAAGTCATATGGCATCAGCCATGTCTCCTGCAGCGCAATAACATCCGCATCGTTACATAGGTTCCTAATTTCCTGCACGGAACGCTTAACCGATTTACAATTGTACGAAATTATAGTTATATTTTTATCCCAACAGTCCATTACAAAGGTTTGTTAACATTCGGTTGTTTAAATTTACGAAAAACTAAACCTTGCGGCCAGAATTCATTATTTAGAAAAGTATTTAGTTTTGTCGACAGGATTAATATTTTAAATGAGTTAAAATTCGTCTCCCTACTTTGTTTCAACAGTTGCACGTCTAAACATTCTTCATTCATACTTGTTATATAATCTTTAATATCATTTTCTGTTATATGTTTTTGTGCCCGTGACAAATAAATATAAGAATTGGGAATAGCCGCTTGCAGTTTAGACGTACTCTGCAAAGTGCCGCGAGTATTACGATATTTATATATTTTTTTCTTCTTTGTAACCGTTGTATAACCATCGTTATTAGAATTATTAGATTCTTGACGAATCGCGTTATCTCCAACCATTATATCTCGATACGTAGGTATAGGCGTCAGCTGTAACTTGTCGCAATCCCGCTCCAAACGAATAGGCGCAGCCGCAGTCAGCGAACGGCCGCCGTGCGGAGCACCCGTGTTATCGCCGCCTGCACATGGTTCGGACTCGCTATGAATGTGCTGTGAGATTCCACTCGTTGCCTGCGTTGAATGATTCATCGTATCATTTTGCAAGCCCGCTGTACTGCCACGGCCAATGTCATTATAATCATTGTTTCGTTTTCCAGTATTCTTATCATCACGATAAGACTTAGGAAAGGACGAGACCGAGTTACGTGAAGATTGCAACTCGTGCATTAACAGTTTAACGTTCTCCAACTCTGTCTTGATGTATACAATATCTGATACATAGTCATTACAAGAGGTAGAGGTAGATTTCATATTAGCGACTTCATTTTTTAACAATGCCATTTCCTTCAGGAATGTGGTAACGTCAATATGGTCGAATGATACCGGCGGTAGTTTATTTAAGTTACTCGCTACAAACTTTGGTAGACTGTCAGGTTCAAATTCTTTTATTAATTTTATAATTTCTTGTAAGCTTTTCTGCTCCGATCCATCCTTCCTTCTTAGAAACTTTTTATTAGGCGCCATCAGCTTATAAACAATTTGCCTCGCACATTCTATTTCATCACAGGAGTACGCACTTAAACATATCTGAATAATACTAGTTTCTGGAAGAGTGTCAACCTTATTTGATATAAAAGTTAATAGTTCATTTATAACGACATTACATTCAATACATTTATACTCATTTCGAACTGTCGTTTGACGATTCACGTTATTTGTACTATTTACGCGAGTTATCGCGACGTCAGAGGAAGGAGATCGGACCATCGGCATCGTGTGAGCGGCTCACACAACGGCCGTAGGCAGACTGAGCACTAGTGTTGCCGCTCGATAGTCCACTATCGATAGTCTATCGATTAACTATCGATAGTTGGGGAAAAGCAATAGTATCGATAGCACTATCGATACTATCGATAGTGTCGATACTATCGATAGTCCTATAAGCGTAAATACTATCGATACAAAGCAATACCATCGATAGTATCGATACTATCGAAGCTCAATATCGAACGAACTATCGATACTATCGATAGTGTCGATACTATCGAAGCTCAATATCGAACGAACTATCGATACTATCGATAGTGTCGATACTATCGATAATATCGTCCCATCGATAGTGACCTTTTTCTCGATAGTATTGCTTTATCAATAATATTATAGTGGATGATAGAGAACTAGATGTTTGGTTATAATACTTTTCAAGTTATCTATTGGCGCTTTGTACAATCCATTTTTTTTAGTTCGTTAATTCGTAATCCAATAAGCCACGTACATTTGTGCATAGTTAGTGTCTTCTAATTTAAATTGACCCATTATACCAAGAAATTGTGAACAATACTATTGCACAATTTACTACTATCGATAGCTCAAAACTATCGATAGTATCAGTACTATCGATAGTATCGATTGTAGTTGCAATATTCAGTAGCAATAGTATCGATACTATCGACAGTATCGATAGTATAGCAACTATTGGCAATCAATACTATCGATTTTATCGATACTATTGCAGTTCATCAATAGTATTCCATGATTAACGCTATCGATAGTATCGATAGTATCGATAATATCGATACTATCGATAGTGCTATCGATATTCTGACTTATTTTCAAGGTCAACTATCGATAGCCAAACTATCGATAGTTCGGCAACACTACTGAGCACAGAGGTTGTGAGTTGTGATTGTATACGTAGTATATTATTATTAGTCTGTGGTTGTGACGTTGTTCACAACTTGCGTAATCCACGCGTAATGCCAGAAATTCAGAAACCTTACACGAGGCTTCACCTTACTGAAACAAAACGAAAAATAGATTAAGGATTGTTAGATTGCTGTAACTGCCGGGACTTGTTGATAGAATATCAATGAATAGAAAAAGCGCGGGACATGACGGTTTTTTCACCCAACTTAAAAAAAAGGATGTTATTTATAATTCGTCAAATGTTTTCATGAATTGTTTTTAATTTTTCAAGATCTATAAATCACAAATAAAAGCTAACGGACCCTAGAAATATGAATAAAAAAGTTTTTGACAGAAAAGGTGTTTAGCACAATACCTGAAAGATACCTACTTGTCAAATTGACAGCATGAGAGTGAATGGTTCTTTCTCTCAGTGTCAAATAATATAGAAAAAAACGTAAAATAATATTAAAAAAAATGTTTTTTCTAAGCAACTGACTCACAATTCACAAATCCTAAACGGTACACGACAATTATTCAACTTCATAAGTCCGTGTACCGAATTCGTGACATTTACTTAAAGTAGATTTTTGGGTCGATTTGAGGGTATTTAGGACCGATTTATCAATATTCAGTATTAATTA
The DNA here is from genome assembly GCF_905220415.1 of Colias croceus. Taxonomy (NCBI): domain Eukaryota; kingdom Metazoa; phylum Arthropoda; class Insecta; order Lepidoptera; family Pieridae; genus Colias; species Colias croceus. The sequence continues at coordinate 6,615,266 of NC_059540.1, read as the reverse complement.
CCCCCTAGCAACCAGAATATTACAAAAACTAACTTGGACTTATGGGGTTTTTTGTATGGGGACAGTGAACGTGTTAAGAATTATTATCTTAAATTTGAATCTATACTAATATTATAAATGCGAAAGTAACTCTGTCTGTCTGTCTGTTACTCAATCGCGCCGAAACTACTGAACCAATTTTCATGAAATTTGGTTTGGAGATATTTTGATACCCGAGAAAGGAGCTACTTTTTATCCCGGGAAAATGACGCAATTCCGGAAATGAGAAATCCCACGGGAACGGGAACAATGCGGGTTTTTCTTTGATTGCGCGGGCGAAGCCGCGGGCGGAAACCTAGTACTAAAAAACAAATAAGTACTAATTAAAATTAACTATTATGTTATAATTTATTTTTAATAGATGATAAATAAAGCACGTTCTTTTATAGTCTTCTATGTTCTAAACTATATTTAAGTTTATCTAAATTATTATTACAATTATCCGTAAATAATAGTAGTTACTGCATGAACAATGCACATTTATTGCGTTCACACACACACACCTCGTAGATAAGGCGTTAAATTCTAAAATTTCCCGCCTTGTCATATTTTAATTGATAAAATCATAATACCTACATAGAGTCCGAGGAAATTATACCTAGTGAAATTTGCGATTTAAATCGAATGATGATGACGATGATGATAATAATTGATATCGAAAGTCCTCAAGGGTGGCTAAGGGAGGGGTTCAAAGGAACCTTTTTAAGATTTATGCTTATAGACTTAAACCTGCAAAAATAGCATCACGGTTACTTCTAGGAAAATATTGTACATAAAATTTCCTTTCATTTAAATTCTATTATTTTTTTGTACAGTCGATACTCTAGGAACTAAAGGGTGGGGGGGGGGGGTTGGCAAATTCCTTTTCCTTCCTTCCTTGTGTAGATGTTTTTGACGACGTTTAGCTGATCTTAAATTATAAGTGGTGACAGTATCGAAACTAGATTATCAACTTAGTTGTTTTATTGCCGAAGGGTAGCAGTTCTAACAGACCCTCCCGATGTGGTGCGTATTGGTGCGTATGATCAAGACATTGAGTTATTACCTACGAAATTTTTAGGTAATCTTTTATTTGGGCGTCAGGGATAATTTTAATAATAAACCAATAATAAACAAATACACACAAATACTTCAAATATAGACAAAATTTGATGTAACAAATATGTATTTAACTAAAATTATTATTTCGATTTAGATTAGATTAAAATAAAACTGAATATCTTAAAAAACTACAAGTTATCCCATTTAAATAATGATTTCACCAATTTTAAGGTATTGAATTTCTGACTGAGTTTGCGGGTGCATAACAAATAAACTCAACGGATTATAAAAGACTTATATTTAATGAAACAAATACAAAATGTCAGCATTTGTAAATATTATGTACCTATATAGATACTAGGTACTTTATAAATTATAATATGCACTTCTCACAATTAACCAACCACTGCTGTGGTACAATTTTTGGTACATTATTCCATTGCTTTACTTCATTATATACAGCAAGGTCAATGATACTAAATTTGTTGTTATAAATCCATTGACTACCATTTTGAAATAATTTTTGACAGTGGACTTGCTTTTGTTTCTCTGAAGAATTTTCAAGTAAATAACAAGTATCCAATAAACTCTCAGCTGCATAATCATTAAAATCATATGAAACAGTGTTTGGGAATATCTCACAAATATACCTCAATACATTTACATTTCCTAGTATTGGTAATCCCAATGATGAAATTCTCAATTCTGTATTAGCTGACTCTGAAACAAGAATATAAGAATAATTACTTTTGGTTTCTTATTTATTTAAAGACAAAAAGGACTGGATAGATTATTTAAGTTTAAAAAGACTTATCAGTTTGATTCAATACATATATGTAATATGGTAATTTATATTAAGTTGAGGCTTTGTTTGAGTGAACTCACTAATATCAAGAATTAATATACCAAATTGAAGAAAAAAATCTCTCAGTGTCAGTATATTGAAGACTATAAGGAATGTAGCATTACAACAATAGATTTTTGTATTAGACGCAGTTTTAGATATAGGAAAGCATTAAATTGTTTAATGCTGTTCCTTAAGTAAAGGTTAAAAAATATATATAATTTATATCATATAAAATGTACAAATGGGTGGCTATGGTTAATTTAATTAAACTCCAATAAAACTCACATTAAATTTAATCACATTATTAATAAGTACTAATCAAATACTTACCATACTTAAAAATCAGTCTTAGGTTGACTTTTCCATCAGTGTTTTCAAATTTCACCTTTTCAAAGAATGATTTAATTTTTGGAATTTTGTTGGAAGGGGTAGAAGAATGAATGTGCCATGTAAAGTTTAAATCCAAATTTTCCTTCAAAATTTTAACCAAGAACCATGGTAAATTATCTGGACTTAATACCAACACCAATTCCTCGGGTTTTATCTATAATTCATAAAAAAATATAATTAATTAGAACGAAATCAATAAATAAATTATATTAAAAAGTAAATAGATAACAAAAACTAGTGTTTATACTGATTTTATAGACATCTTGTTATGTTTTGTACACATTCAATAACATAATTTAAGCCATTTGTAAAAAAAAGTGAGTTTGAATCATGCTTTGATTTTTTTTTCACAAATGTTTAGTTTCATGTTCATCACCCAATGAATCTTAACAGTTTTTAATATATAATAATAAGTTTGTATAATATTTATATGTATAGATTAATTTAGAGATGATACCTGAGATATTTTGGAGCATGGCTTGACTTTATTATGAACAGTGCCATTCAATTTGCAGGAAGAACTTATTATTTGGATTTTCTCATAAAGCTTATCCAGTTTTTTGAGCAGCTGATCTTGCCTATTTTCAAGATCCAACATTTTGTTGTTTGGTGCACTCTGAAACATAAGATTTAACATTACAATATCTTGGTGTTAAATATAATGTAACCACACACAATGTATTGGGTTGATAAAATGTTTTGCATCAATTATGTATGTTTTTGTATTAAAATAAAATAAAAAAAAAAAATTTTTGAAATAAACCTTAAGGAATCTCATAACCTGGTCACGAATATTCAATTGTATGTCATCATTAGCAACAACCTGCTGGTTGGGATTCTTCATATAATACATGCATGTTGGTAAATCTATAGATTGTTCAATCGGGATAATACTTTTCATTTTATACATCCTGATTGTTTACTGCAAATTAAAACCAAGATATATGAAGCTATAGCGAGTTGCAGATATTAAATATTAATATTTCAACAATTTTTTATAGCAAAAGTAACGTAGGTAATTATAGGTTGTCGTGATTGTGTTTTCAAATTCATTTCTATTTTTATTGATGTCGCATTTTGTACCAATATATTTGTAAAATAAAAATGTACCTTGAGTAAGGTTCCTACACAACTTTCAAAGGGCAAAGGCCAGCAAAGGCTGATTCCAAAATCCGGCTTTGATGCTTCGATTTGCGAATTATCACACAGAGCAAGTACCTACCTAGGTAATAAATAATATCACGGACTCAGGACTGGACCCGACTGGACCACGATGACAATTGACAAGACTGACAGTTACTGACAAGTGACAACTCAATATGTCAAACAAGATTCATCAGTCAGAATCGACATTCGAATGTACCTATTCGAAATCGAATTCCAAAAGTTTTCAAACTTCGGTCAAGTGAATGGTACATTGGGACGATAATAAATCTCATTTCGCAACCTTGTCCGCGGTCCAGAACATTGCTAAAATTGCAATTAAATTATTGAAGTGAAACTTCTTTATCGGGGTTGGAAAAAAATTTAGTGTAACATTTTTTCGTTACGCGTGACATTTAACCGTTACGCGCCATCTTTTTCTTATCCCTACCACGCGTGATTCGACGTATTTCTGTAAAGTTGCATATAGTAAATTATTTTTTGAAAAATAAGGTCATAAAGAAGTTTTACTTCTTACGTGTGTACACTAGTACACGCACACATTTTTTTTTTTGCTGTATGGTCCTGAAAATAATTCCAAAAGTTCTGCAATATTGGGGAAGTTTTCGATATAAAATTTCATATCACGTATTAAATTTGCAACCAATCTCAGTGTACGGAACTGTGGTACGGAACATTTTTTGTTATTGATTATGAATGTTATTTATCAAATTTAAAAAGTAAGGTAATCATGATGACGAGTTTTTATGGATAGCGGAGAGAATATATTGTAATAACAATATTATGATGAAAATTTAGAACACCATTTTAAAGATTTTTATATTAGTAATGAAACAACACACGACATCGGTATTGCACTCACATGTAGTTATAAGATTGTTCGTTTTTACATTGAAATTTATACTATTTTATTTTTCCTCATTTTTTTTTTGTTTTACGTACTTCAGCTTTCCAAAAAGTAAAATAAAAAGAAATATATATAGGGCCTATTAAGGGTAAAATTACTGAGGATTATGACCCGGAAAAAATACCTGTTGAAAAATAAACTTTGTAAAGTTAGCTGAAATTTGTGCAAGGCTGCTATAAACAGTTTTTCTTTGATGATTTTGGCTTGAAGTTGACCCGTCGAAGCAACGCGTTTAAAAAGAAGATTAGGTAGCTTAAAATTTGGTAAACAGCATCTGATGCAAAACACAACTTTCCTTTATTTACAAAGGATGTTAATGCTATATTATATGGGTTCATATCTAAGCTTTGTAGCCAAAAGTTATTTAAAACTATAATTCTCTACGAATTAAAATATGACCAGTAATATCTTAATATATATAAATCTCGTGTCACAATGTTTGTCCTCAATGGACTCCTAAACCACTTAACCGATTATAATAAAATTCGCACACCATGTGCAGTTCGATCCAACTTGAGAGATAGGATAGTTTTTATGAAAAAAAACTAAACATGTAGGTACCACGGGCGAAGCCGGGGCGAACCGCTAGTTATAATATAAAATAATACTGTTAAAAATATAAGTCGTTATTTCGAAAAATCCTGAATTTACAAACCAGCGTGGTCACTCCACAGAAAGAGACAAAAAACATAACTGACGTCATTCAAGGTCATATTTTCTTGCTACAAGATAATGTTCATATCGCAATCTCTAGTGTATTAGATAGATTGGATTGGCAGACATTAAAGTCTTCCGTCAATTTTTTCTAAACATAAAAAATTATATAAAAAACTAGCAAACCGGGCGAACTCCGTTTCGACACCAGAGACACCTTTTCTTTGCTATAAACCTCACGGAGCCCGAGACCTTTCCAACGAATGCAAAACCGTGGAAATCGGTTCGTGCATTCTGGAGTTATAGAGTCTGGCCAGCCAAAGCTGAACCCATTGTTTTTTGTAGCGGCCACACTATGGAATGTCATCATGGCGTTTCTGCGTAGTTAGTTCTCAGTTTTGTTGAAAACGGTTCAAATCATTTACTTTAATAATGTATAAATCCTGCTGTGTTGTGTACCTAATGTACCTATATACTATGATCACCTTTATGAATATCAAAAGTATTAAAATGTTTTTTTCCTACTAAAGCCGATGTTACCAGGTCCATATTTTTTAAATTTGCCGCCCTTTACTGGGTTCCACTTTGGCTGGCCAGACTCAAGCGTCAGGAAGGAAAACAAGACTTATTTTTATATAGTAGAATAATATAATGATTATTACTCTAAAAGTGACTACCAGACTATTGCTCAATTTTTTCAAGCTAGAAATCCTAATTACTAACATTCCGCCCGCGGCTTCGCCCGCTTTGTCTAAAACGCAATAAATTATATACTAAAACCTTCCTCTTGAATCACTCTATCTGTTATAAAAATCGCAACCGTTGCTTAGTTTTAAAGATTTAAGCATACATTATTTATTATGACGGCTGCGATGCCGAAGCGTTGCGTTGCGTTGCGTTGAGTAGCAATGTAGCCTATTAATTATATAACCTCTATAAAAATGGCCCGCGGGGTTTCGGGGGAACGTGGATGATAGAACGGGGAAAAATCCATGGTCAGCGCGTTGGTCACGTAAGCCTTCGTTCCTGGAAATGGGCATCTGCTGGACAGGACACCCGGTAGAGTCGTAACCGTTCCCGCAGCCTAAAGCAGCGCGATGGAACAGGTTTAAGTTCAGGTTCTAGTACAGATTCTAGTTAACCGGTTTTAGAATAGTCCTAGTTAATAGTCGGTAGCACAGGTCGGTAGGAATCCGACATAACCACGGCACCATCCCCGGAAGAAGATTTCCCAAGTCCCCACTATAAAAAAGGCTTTAAAATTAATACAGTAAAAAAGTTGGTGAAACAAGAGCGTTTTTTTTCTTGTTTTTTTAGTTTATTTTTAAAAATAGTTTACATACTACACGGAGATATGCAAGAGACTGTGGCAAGAGACTATAATATTATAGTAACACAATATGGTATTTATACGCCTAAAGAGTATACAGTGGTGGACGTTTAATTAGAAACACGTAACACGATGAAGTAGTTATGAAATTCATTTAACATTTATTTATATTAACGTATTATAGAGATTAAGTATTATTTCATATGTAATAGAACACCCGTTTATCTAGTTTCATGAGAAACTGCTTAATTTTAATCAAACATTAGCTTAAATTAATAAAATTAAACAACTTTAAGTGAAATCTAATTTCCGAGTATTTTCAGTCTGGACAACAAATTAGAAACAGCATGGTTCGAGTGTTCCAAAGTCAAAACCTGTTGAAATGCCGCCAATATTTTTTTTCTTCGACAAATATTTGCACCGTTTTTTAAACATTCCATCTAAAAGTTTCTGAAAATTAATTTGCTTTGCAGTATAAATGGGTAAAAGTAAGATTTGTGACCCATCAACAAGAAAAATAATTTTAAGTTTACATTTTGACAAAAACTGGAGTTACAGGAAAATTGAAAATCATTTAGAGTGTTCGATAAAAAGATATTCAATGCTACAGTTTATTTAAAAGAGCATGGTACTTCTGATTAAGTGCCTAAAAAAGCTCGACGATTAAAAACCACTCCTCGCGAGCATAGGCAAATAATTCTTTTCGCAAAGATGTATTCATTTAAAAGTTCATGATGCTTAATATTTAATACGTTAATACACAAAAGTAAATAAATTTGATGACTACTTCATCCTGTTACATGTTTCTAATTAAACGTCCACCACTGTGTATAGAGCGAGTGTATTGCACAAATTGCTTAGTGCGCATCGTAGGCAGATGAGCTATAGATGTGTGTGTGGCAAATAAGGATGGGTATCAATTGCATGCCGAGCTATCGATAAGTTATGTAAAAAAAATATGTATCTTAAGTATATTTTATGTTCAATATTTTATTAAAGGAGAAATGCATGAATAAAGTATAAATATGTAATTTTAAATTTGTTTGCAAAGTAAATAAAGTGTGTTTATTCCATATAAATATTTCTTGTATTAATTATAAGTACTTTAAAGAATCTGAAAAACGTGTGGACTTCCTAAATATTAAAGTTAATAAAAAAAGATCAGGTTTAGTAGTTTAGTGCTATTTTTTAATCATAAATCCAATAATAATAATATTTAAAAAATGTTAAATAAAAAAAAATGTGTGCGTGTACTAGTGTACACACGTAAAAAGTGTAACTTCTTGATGACCTTATTTAAAAAAAATACTAGATATGCAACTTTACAGAAATACGTCGAATCACGCGTGGTAGGGATAAGAAAAAGATGGCGTGTAACGGAAAAATGTTACACTAAATTTTTTTCCAACCTCGATAAAGAAGTTTCACTTAAAAATAAGAAATAATTAATATTTATTTATTTATAGCCTTTATTGCCAATATTACAGGTTACTTTTTTACTTAAACTAAAATAAAATTTCTTTGTGGGTGTTGGCGTGACACAAAGGCCTCTTCGTACATCTTCCACTTCTTTCAATAATTTAAATTAAATAATAAATAATATTAATAATTTTTTTTATTCAATTTTATTAATTCTTTACCTACCAAAATCTTCAAAAATTAATTTAGTGGTTAAATATATTATCATAACATTACATACTTAACATTTACACATTAGAAAGTGTAGATATGATACAAAACACACCATAAAATTATTTTTCATACATTTTTGAAAGAGTTTTAATTTTAAAGTTAAATAAATAATATGTTAAAATATTATAGTTCTTCTTGTTAACTATCGAGTATAGCGTTGGTCAAATCACATCACTACGATCGCATGGTGGCAGTGAGGTGCACGAAGGGTGCGCGTGTCCGCCTCGCACTTCCCCTTCACCCCCGCGATGCTAGATTTATTTTCATAAAAATAAATACAACAGTCGAATTACCGATGAAATGTGATACTGGATTTCAATTTTGTGTTTTTTCTAATATCGTTCTTGCATTCGTTATCACTCAACCACGACTACAAGCGCTCGCGGCGGGTACGTCGTGTTGTGTTGTTCCCACCTGTGCCTACTGTTCCCACTTCGTTGTTCACACTCTGTGTTCACACTCACTTCGCACTCTATAGGTAGTATAATATATACTCTAAGTTTTACGCTTTTAGTGTTCAACTAATGATACTTTTAACGTACTTAATACTAAAATTAATAACATTATTGTGACGAAATAGGATAATAATTATTATTGTCATTATTTTATTAATTAGATAAAAATACAAACGTGAATGGTCTCGCTAAAAGAAACTATACAGATAACATAACACACAACCACCACACACACAGGCTCTACCAACTCTACCAAGGGCTCTATGTGGCTCTACTAATCTCGATACTAAATAATCTATTTTTGAAAATATGTGTCATATTTTAAATTTTAGTATGGTATTACAGTATTTTAATATTATAATTTAAATTAATAAAAATAACAAGGAGATGAATACCATTCACATAATTTTCTGTATTTTCTCATCAATGCTAAATAAAAAGAATATGTCGCATGATCTTCAAATATTTTGAAATATTTGTTAGAATGATCAATGAACAGAATGATGGAAAATGGCTGCCATCTACTTAGCCTAGCTTTTTGCGACGTGCGAGTATTGAATGTCCGGGTGTTTTATCGCGTTATCTGATTATTTGAAATAAATAACATATTTCAAAAGGACACAAATACAACTGACTTTTAATCGTGAAATTGATTATGTGTAAATAAGTTTGTTGGCTAAAAATTCGATAAACCACAAGTTATAAAAACTAACATGGCGGTCTAATAATCAACCAATGGGAGGCCAGAATCAAGCGTTTCAGAATTGCATGTACCTATTCACATTTCGCGTCATTAGGTTTTTGGTGCCTTCTGTAAATTAGATAAAATTAATAGAGTTATCAGTGAATCGAAAAACTTTTGTAATTTTGCTAAAAAAATACCATGAGAATTGTTTTGTGACTCGAAACATCCGTTTTGTTGGAAGCGTCATTTGAGGCTGAGATTATGAATCCTTTAGATTTAGGATGAAGCTAAATACTATAAGAAACAACATTTTGTTTTTGTAAACAAGAATGTGTTTGCAATACACGTGCGAAATTGTGTATAATTGACAGTTGTACGCAGAGATGTCGGGGAGGGGGGCCAAAAAACGCGGGAGACCCCCAAAATCCGGAACTTTTGAAAAGAATAGAAAATTCCAATATCATTTATTAAAAAAACCTAAATATTTACAAGCACAAAACATAGGTTCGGGTTCATTAGCAAGCACTCCTTCTGCATCGAGAGCATCATCGCCACAGGGAAGTGATACAAGCAAACGAAGTACACGAAAACAGAGAGGAGGTAAATCACATAAAAGTCGAAGAGGAGGTTTGTCAAATGCTTATTCTAGAAGAGGATATAACCCTCAGGCGGCAGACTATCACGAATCCGAGTACCACTATGGATCTGATTTTGGTGATGAATTTAGTGATAGATCAGAACCTGAAGAAGATCGTGTCAGTGAAAGTTCGGATGGATCAGTTAGTGAAGGTGCAGCAAGTGATAGTGACTTTTCTGTTAGCAGTTATAATTCTACAGTGGGTACTCCTAGAAAACCTACAAATATCAATAGGCCACCTAGTCCAGATCCACTCTGGTTACAGCAGGAAAGACAGATACCCCATTTAGATTTACCATTATCATCTGATGATTTAATTATTCCCCATAATACAGTTTTGCAAGTAGTAGGTGTTTATGAAGTAATACGGCACTTTAGACACCTTGTCAGGCTTTCTCCATTTAGATTAGAGGACCTATGTGCAGCTGTCAGTTGCGAAGAGCAAAGTAATTTATTAACTGAAGTACATATAATGTTGTTACGGGCCTTATTAAGAGAAGAAGATGCCCAACAAACTCACTTTGGTCCTTTAGATCATAAAGATAGTGTCAATATAACATTGTTTCTGCTAGATGTTATGACTTGGCCTGAAGTTTTACGAGTGTATGTGGATAGTGATAAAACATTTGATAAAAACATTTCTAGGATTTTGAATTCTTGTGAATATCCATTTACAACAGTAGAAGACCGACTTTCAGTTCTACAATTTTTATGTAACCAATTTTTAATAACCAACCCAGTACGTGATGATTTAATAAGTGAAGGTATTATTTTTATTATTTATGTTAAATTGATTTATATGTAAGAATAAATATAAATAAATATATTCTGTTACTTACAGTTCCTATACATTATGATGACCATTGTCGGGTGTGTCACCGTTTAGGTGACTTATTGTGTTGTGAAACCTGCCCTGCTGTTTACCATTTGGAATGTGTGGATCCACCCTTAGACGATGTGCCATCAGAAGATTGGCAATGTGCTTTATGTAAACAACATAAAACTGTTGGTGTTACAGACTGTTTATCAGATGCTGAAAAACAGGGAATATTGTGTCGTCATGAGCATTTAGGTTTTGATAGACATGGTAGAAAATATTGGTTTATTGCAAGAAGAATTTTCATGTAAGTTTTGCAAATTTTTTTTTGATAACATTCTCATAATAATTATTAATATATTTTTTCATTGTACCTCACCTTTTGCTCTGTTTTGCATGTTATCAGTATACAAAGTTAATCAATACAAGCTAAAGAAATAATCTTAAGAATAGATGAATTGAGATAAACAATGCATATGTTACGGCTAAAGGTAGGTGAGAACATAAACTTAAGATTAGCCGGCTAAACTTAGGTTTATTTTCGACGAGGTGTTAATGTTAGTTTGTTCTATCGTTAGCCGGCTAAACTTAAGTGTAACCGCAGGCCCTTGGCTAAAAATGTAGAAGGAAACTGGCACTTCGCTGGCTGCTGCCGCAGCACGCTCGCTGCGCTCGCTCGGCTTGTGCGGGTCTTAAGAGTTCTAACCAAACCTAACCTAGCCACCATCTTTCTGCCCTGAGTCGGGGTGGGTAGATTTAGTTACTATAATACATGTAAGGAACAGGGCGAGTGTTTTCTGGCACTTCGCCGGCTGCTGCCGCAGCACGCTCGCTTGGCTCGTGCTGGTCTTAAGAGTTCTAACCTAACCTAACCTAGCCACCAGCTTTCTGCGTGCGGGCCCCTCAAGCCCTCCACCGGCCCGGCGCGCCCATCGAATACATTTTTAGCCGTTTCGTTTCGGTTAATGTGCACATTAGCCGGCTAAAGATGAAATATCACGATGCAAACAAACATGTTATCGAACTTTAGCTGCTTCTCGAAAATAAACTTAAGATTAGCCGGCTAATCTTAAGTTTATGTTCACACCTACCTTTAGCCGTAACACATATGTATGTATATTTGATGAAAAAAATAACAACAATGAAAAGTTAATGTAGGATTAGGTTTCATTACATAACTTCTAAAATCAGATAAAAGAATGTATTCATATGTGTGTGACCGTACTGGATATTATAATATTTTATTATCAGAAAACACTAAAACAAAAATATTTTATATTTCATTTATTCATGGTTAGTACAATGATCATGCTCAAAATTTTTACACTTCAATATTTATTGTTACATTTTGTATGACATGTTTTTATATCTATTAATAATAATTAAAAAAAACAAAGACACACAGGTAGGTTGCGTGCTATTGAAAAAGTATGTTTAATTTTTTAGTAATTTTTAAAGGTCTCATAAAATTATATTAAATTTTATTAGATTTACATCTGAATTATATTTTTTAAACTAACCTAGGCTTTGTGAATTTTATGTTTTAGAGAGGCTGAAAATGGGGATGTATGGTACTACACAACGGCTCAGCAGTTTCAGGAATTGCTTGATGTGTTAGACAGTAAAGAGATGGAAGCACCCCTTGTTCGTGAACTTTTAGAAATGAAAGATGAGATACTTCGTCAAATGGACATTACAGAAAAATTGACAAATCAACTCAAAGGCAACCGGAAATCTTATATAGAAGTACAGAATACTAATATAATTAAACAAAGGAAACAAAAAGATCAAGGACCCAATGATGATGAAAGACATCCAGATATGTCACTCATGTCCGATGGAGATATAGTGAATGAAGTTACTGTTACTAGTGATGAACCTGAAAGAAATGATGATGATGATTCTAATGATGATGAAAATAAAGTAAAGAGCAATAGCAGAGCTAGAATAGTAAAGAAAAATGATGAAGGTAAATTATTGTTACATGTATAATTAAAAGTTTTGTTTAATATTTTAAAAATACTTCAATTATAAATTTTATCTTATGTGCTTTCAGTGACTGAAAGATTAACACGACAGAAGACTAACCAAATATCAAATGGGACCTACTTATTTAAACTTGGCAATGAAAATGCATTTAAAACGTATATAAATCAATATACAACAAATCCCTTGGCTCTAAACAAACCACAAAGAAACGAAGAAAGGGATAAAAAACGTTATATATCACATAAGTTTTCTTTATCATCAGGTCAAGAATTTAAATGGATTGGTTTATTAAATGGTAGGTTTAGAAAACAAATGTCTAGTTTAACATTCATGTTTAATAAACACATAACTTTTATTAATATGTACATATCTCTTTCAGCAACTAAGCCATTGCTTGTGGCAACACTACGGCAGACATTACTGCATTTAGAGTCAAACATAGTATTACAATTCATGCATCCCAATTGGAGCCTACTTAGAAAGCCATGGGTGCAAGCAGTACAACTATGTCAAGCACCTAGGGACTTTGCTAGAGCTCTTTGTGTACTCCAGGTAATAATTTTATATTTAATGTGGGTGTGGGTTGGGTTTAATGGGGTTTATTGATTTTATTTAAAAATTACTTGTATTACATTTTGTAGGCATGTATAAAAAGTGCAGTTTGGGTACCAGCCTGGCATGAACAGCTAGGACATGTTCGTTTAATGCGAACAACTGCTGTTGAGCGCGAAGAAAGGAAAAAGCTAGATAAAAGAGAGAAAAAAGAAAGAGACGAGGAAGAAGAAAGATACCGAACAGCTTATAATTTTGTGAAATACTCACTAGGTCTTCATCATCAGGTAAGTTTAATTCTAATTTTTTTTCTTAATTCTATAGCCACAATTATTTTTAGCATTTAATTAGTTGATGTGTAATGTTTTACATACATTTATCAGGTTTGGAAGCAAAAAGGTGAAGAGTATAGAATTCATGGACAGTGGGGTTGGTTATGGAATTCCACAACAAGAAAATTTAAAAAAAGATTCACAAATGTGAAATTGTCTCTGAGTCATGGACCTGCAAAGATAGCAGTTAGAGTACGAGAAGGCAGCATCATAAAAGTTCTTGCTGTTGAACCTAAAACATATGAATATTTGACGTCAGATGGCTCTGCAGATCAAGATGTTTTGGCAAAATGTAAGTTATACAGTTGTTTTTTTTTTCTTTTCTTCTACATTTATTTGTTATATATATCCATACTCCTAAAACTGACATGAACCTACTAATTGATAATAAATTTATACTCATTGTAGTGCCACCTTCAATGAGAAACATGACCTTAGAGAAAGATACAGAGGATTTTGAAGAGATTGATGTTGAGAAAGCTTTAAGTTCATCAACACGACGATATTACCCTAAAATTGCTAGAAAATCCAAACTAGATGATTTTCTAGCTAGACGTACATATTTGAAATTTATGGAGGAAAAGAAAATAGGAAATTTATTAAATAATGTAAAAAAGGAAGAAATTGATGTTAAAAGTGAAGAAGACAAAAATATAGACATTGAAAATGAAGATGCAGAAGCTGATAGTTCTGCAATTTGTAATATCAATCAAACTAAAAACGAATCAAATACAATGAGTACCGATATAGATATATTGAGAGAAAAATATTTAAAATTAAATACACTAACAAAACAGTATAAATGCTATTCTTCTGAATGTAACAAAGTAGAATCATCTGTCAATAATGCTGATCTGAAGTATAAGTGCTTTTCACCATTGTGTATGGAAAAAGGAAATTTACTAAATAATTTATTGACATTGCTTAAAAGTGGCTCTGGCAACAATGCAAGTTTAAATTCAAAAGAAAACAATAAAATGTCTATTTTGGAACAATATTTGTTAGGCAAAAGTTCAAATTCTAACGAGAATATTTTAACTGATTTACTTTCGGCAGTTGCTTGTGCTCAGGAGTGTGATAATAAAAATACAGACTGTTATGTTAAAAGAAAGTCTAGTGATGATTTCGATATACCTGCCAAAGTAGAGAAAAGTGAAAATGAGAATAATAGCTGCCTATTAAAGAGTGAAAATACGTTGGAGGAATGTGCTGTTCCTGCTGTTGGCAATGAGATGGACATTGACATTGGTAACAATAATGTTGATGATGATGAGGTTGAAATTGGACCACTTAAAGAGCTTACTGATACTGATGGTCAAAATGCAGAGAATGATGAAGAAAAGTCACGTCCTCCAATTCCCAAGCTTAAAATTACGCGTGGAAAATTCGCTAAACAGAATAAAGAAGCGAAAAATTACGAATGTTCAGTGAAACCAGAAAAAAGTGCAGATGTGCCCAAGTATCGTGCTGCCATAAATAGGAGATTTGGAACTAAAGGTGTAAAAAAGGAAGAAAAAACAATTAAGGAAGAGAAAACGGAAAGTGGAATAATTCGAGTATATTCTACAGAAAAACCTAATGGAAAATTATATTTGAAGAAAGTCCAAACTGCAGCTATAGAAAAAAAGAAGAAAAGAACTCCAGTAAAATATCCACCATGTTCTTCATTCCACACTAAAAGTAAAGCAAAAACTATTATGGTTTTGCCAAACCATGAATTAAGAAAGTTGTGTAGACAAGGAGGTCATACTACAGTTACTGGATTTAGTCATAGTGCCAAGCCTAATCAATTGGTATGGCCATACCCTTGTGCTAGACCTCTTTTTAAAACATGTTGGCTTTATAGAACTGTTAATCTGCAATGGCTCGCAAGTGCGGCTTTACAATTGAGAGTGATGTGGGCATGTTTAAGATGGGATGATATGGCAGCTAAACCAGCTACTGCAGATGGCAAGCATCAACTCACAACAGATACTGAAATTGTTTCACTAGAGCTTTTAAAACACCGACATATAGGCCAATTTTCTGAAAGAACACAATATTTAAGGCGACGTGTTGTTATTCCTTTGGAACTGCCGAAAACTGTTCGTGAAGTAACATCAATACGTAGTGGTTTACGGAAGCGAAAGCGTGCTGAATCTCCACAAAACACTGAACCACAGGTGAGATATTATTATATAACTAGCGGTCCGCCCCCGCTTCGCCCGTGGTACATATTTCGCAATAAAAGGTAGCCTATGTTCTTTCTTAGGGTCTAAAGATTGTCTGTGCCAAATTTCAACAAAATCAGTCAGTAGTTTATGAGTCTATTCATTACAATCAAGCAAACAAAGTTTTCCTCTTTATAATATTAGTGTAGATACAAAGTGTCCCAGGAAATAAAGAAAAGATTTAAGAAATAAAGACTTTTTGGCGTTTTAAGTATTTAATAGCCTCTTTAATAGAAAGAAAATTTACTTTGCTCTTGTGTCATAAAAAAAACAGCATGTTTACCTAATATGCATATCAATTCTGCTTTTTTAATGATGAACATTTACCTATAGATATCTTTGTTGATATAATATATTAACTTTAATATGCTTAAAATTTTCTCAAATAAGAGAAAAATCACAAAATAGAATAGAAACAGCTCAACTGCAAAAAATTGCATACTCATATTTCATTTAGGTAGCCTAGAATCCTACATGGTATTCTACCTCTCAACCACTTGACAAGTTTTTCCTGGGCCACCTTGTGTATAATTAAAGTATACAAATTATATACAAACTTCATATTTATTACATTGGATCTCTTATTGCAGCTTAGTATTTATTAATTTATTGAAAGTATTGTGATTTGTAAAATTTGATTTTCAGGTAACTGAGGAATGGGTTGATGAAGATAAATTAGAACTTTGGGAGGTTCGACAATATGGGGAAAGAGCTGAGCGAGTAACGCCAGTAACGCGAACATCGACAGGAAAGTTACCACAGCGAAATGCTGCCCCTACACCAGCCAATGCATCTGACATAAAAGATAAAATGGAACAGCAGCTTCGTGAACAGCGTGCTGCACATCAACAAAAACGAGCCCTGGAAATGTCACAAGGTGAACGATTAACTTAATTTAATAAAAATTTAAATTCATTATTGCAGACCACACATTTAAATAGCCTTGCGTCAAGTAATAAAATGAAATTTTGAGTTTGTTTTATATTTTTTTAATATTTTTCTAAAATAATTATAAAATTCACATTCCAGATAAATCAAAAGGCACACCAAATTCTGGCAAAAATACTCTCTCTACATTGTTAACTTCAAATACACCTACTTCTGGGGGACAAAAAACTGTAATTGGAACGAGAAGAATCATAATGACAAAGGGGGCAGATGGAACAACTCGTGTTATTAGTCAACCCATCACTGGCGTTAAGTTATCTGGTGAAACTCCATCTAAAGGGACACCACAAAAGGAGTCTACGCCGCAAAAAGTTCAAATAATTCGAGGTCCAGACGGGAAAGTCACTGTTAGGGGTCTTCTGCCGGGACAGCAATTAGTTCAAATGTCAGATGGCAAACTGCACGTTATGATGGCCGGACAACAGGGGATCGCGGGCCAGTTAATTGCGGCATCACCCTTTAAATCTGAGGCAGATAAATGTCAAAATGCCAACAACGACAAGACTTCTAACGCGGCGAACCCAGAAGAAATCAAATCCGGTACACCTCGCCTTACGGTACAAGCTTCGCAGCAATCGTCGCCCGCCGGAAGGCACATCGTAGTGCAGCCGGCTCAGCAAGTCGTCGTGCAGACCTCGCAGCAGGCCGTCGCACAGCCTTCGCAGCAGCTAATGGTGCAGCCGGCGCAGCAGATAGTCGTGCAGGCGGGCACGCGCGTTGCGGGTCAACCGCGCATGCAGACCGTGCTCGTGCAGCGCGCGGCCACGCAGCTGCGACCCGCGTCGCCGGCGCCGCGAGCGCAGACGCCACGCCCTCGCGCGCCCGCCACGCAGCAGATAGTCGTCAACAATCCGGCGCTCGTCCAACAGCTGGCGGCCGGGAAGATTCATTTGGCGACCGTGAACGGCCAGCAAGTTCTCATCCGTCCGACGGGCAACAACCAAGCTCAAATCGTGGCGCACATCGGGCAGAGCCCAGCGCCCGCCGCGACGCAGGCCGCGGCGCCCCCGGCCGCGCTGGCGCCCCCGCCGCTCGCCCCCGCGCCGGCGCCCTCGCCCGCGCCCGCGCCCTCCGCGCGCCCGCCGCCCTTGGCGCCCGCCTCCGCCCCGCCGCAGCAGCAACTCACCGAAGATCAAATCATGGAGAAGAGGTTATTAGCTGGCCAACCGCCCGGCACCGTTATCAAAACTGTCACGGCTCAGGTAATTAACTCTGATAGTTTTATGCGACCACTATAATGGTCACGAAACATAACACGGAAACGAGCGATAGTTCAAGCTAAACATATCTTAAACTGTAATCTTTTTTACAGGTTATGCAAACTAGTAGTGGTCCTAGTATAGTTCTGCAAGGACTTCACGGTTATTCTTTAACACCTCAACAACTCGGTTTAGTTCAGCATCAGGTGAAGCAACAGCTTCTAAAAGGTAAAATATTTGTAACTAAATTTTCAAAAATATGATCCTTTTATTTACTTCATTGGATTTTTTAATAATTTTTGAGTAAAAATAATATAACATCAATGTAAAGATAATAATGTACGACACTTGCAGCTCAAGAATCCACTGGTAAGCAAGGCATGTTGGGACCTCGGAAGATGTACTTAGCGGTGCAGCCTGCCCCCGGCACTCAACCGCTCCAGACTATTCAATCTCTCCCTATACCCACTCCTGCGCAACAGGTAATATATTACTATTAGAAGAACAAATACACAATCATTTTTGTGTCCTGTATAAGGCTACATATTTTGTAGTAAGTCATTATATAGAAGCTCTTTCCACAATTAAATCCATTCAAATATGAGAACCATATAAAAGGGTTTATTCATTTACATAGTCTTTGTATTATTTTATATATTTTTATGAACAATCTTTAATGTATTATGAGTTAGTTTTTCGGAATTTTACATTGTTCATATATAAAATTTGCAGCTATATTCCGAAAGATAATAATAAAAATGACGTTCCGAACGACAACATACAATTACAAATGTACTGTAAATGTACAACATGCAACACGCAAATGTACAACATACAATAAACATATTTAAAAGTAATATTATTATTTTCTGCATATATTAAAAAAGCTATAAGTGACTGTAAGTATTTTTTAGCTAAGAATTATATAATTTCTTTTTTACCTTTCAACGTCATAAAGACCAAGGGCATTTCCATGGTATAGATATTAGTCTAAAAATATATCAATCTGACAATTTAAAAAATAAGATCTCTTCTAAATTTCGCTTAAATTTTTGATGCTACAAATTATTAACCGTAATCACGATCACGTTATATAAAATAAGACAATACTAAAGTACATTTTATTATCCTCACGTAATATTCTAGTTTTGACTCAGGCTGCTAAATTTTATATATTATCCAAATAATACTTGAATTTGGGCGACTATAGTAAACGGGTAACCTCTTATGGTTTTAAAGTATTCGAAATTTGTTACAAGGATTTGAATAAGACTGGTTATATGGTATAATACAAATATATATATTTTATAGTATACATAACGTTCTCATTTAATCTGCTTTATTATTTTAAGGATACATTTTATACCAAAGATATTTCTTCTTACATTTAGTAAAATTATTAGACGAATATTTATTACCCATAGAGCCCTACTAAATGCTCACTGCTTACTCACTCAACAAATTAGTCAAAACCGTTACTAAAACTTCTTAATATGCAGGGAAAATGCTTCTACTGAAAAAATACAAGCATTATGTGCAGATTTTTGCCTATCAGAAAATTTATTTAATTAAAGAGACAATTTAATTCAATTTAATATAATTATAAATGTGTGATAAAACTATACATTTATTTTTTTTTTGATTGAAACAAAAAAGTAATTATTGGTGTGAATGATTAGTAAACACTTTGTCATATTTTATCAAATATATCTTAATATATATAAATCTCGTGTCACAATGTTTGTCCTCAATGGACTCCTAAACCACTCAACCGATTATAATAAAATTCGCACACCATGTGCAGTTCGATCCAACTTGAGAGATAGGATAGTTTAAACATGTAGGTACCACGGGCGAAGCCGGGGCGGACCACTAGTATATATATATATTTCGATTACACACATTATTTTATTGAGTGATAATTATTAATGACTAAATAGGAGGTTGTGAGGAGGTTTTAATTTATGTTTGAATATATTATATTTTTAGTTTTTTTTTGCATCATGATTCAATTGGTTATAAACGTGGTAAGTCTTGCTTCATGTGCAAGACACCTTTACCGCATATACATTTGTTATAACTATGAAATGTATCCTCTAAAGAAGTTTCTCGCTTTCACGGTTTTTAAGTGCCTAAAAATCTTCTGTTCATCAGTGAGTCAGCGCGGCGTTTAGTACGGTGTGATTAGCAATATCCATTTAATTGTTAAAGTTTTAGTATAAGATAGTAGTAAAATGGTGTAAGAAAAAAATCCAACAATAAAAAATTAGGAAATTTAGTTTAGGTATTTGCTTATAATAATTGACTATCGTTTTAATTATTTTGTTAAGGGTATAATATAATCTTTTTACAATATGTAAAATTTGTACAAATATAATGTGTTATTATTACGTATGTACAATTTTTTTGCCTTTGCGCATGTACAGGGGATGGGGAGTCTTAAATTATTGTACATCTACTTCCTGATGAATAATATTGTTTGACAAATTTACATCTTTATAGTTCATACATGACTGAATACATCTTATGAGAAGCCCCGTCCCTTAAATATGTAATGTTCTAAAACATAATACTTTATTCAATATTCAAACATCATACTTTGAATTGCTCATACACCTCGTGGATATGTGAACCGTAGTTCTTATTTTGATAATACCGGACAGTGCAATATAATCAGTAAAAATAAAATATTTCAAAAATTATTGACTTTCATTTAAACTAGTCCTTTTTATTATTTGTTTTATTATTAATTACTCTTTTGTGGGGGTGTATGGGCAATTATTATTCCTAATACAGGAAGTAACGAAATTGTACTTTTGCTTAATCATATTATAAACGTACATTACACTTTAAATATAAATTGTAAGTGCTATTGACCAAACATATATTCCCACAAAAAATCCATTATTTTTATTTCTTATTTTATTTCTCTTCTTCTGTCAATTTATTTCTTTTTTTTGTTGGTAGCTGAAGTGTGATTTGTTATATACCTTTTAGGACTCAAATGATGAAGATAAATTAAAGCGCCAATCCTTAGTGAATGGCGAAGATAATGTCGCAGTGGCCGCTACTAATAAAGAGGCTATACCGTCAAAGCCCGAAGATATACCTGGAAATAACACTAAAACAGACATTGTTAATTCTGGTCACGATGAAGCCCAAAATAAAAAGTTCATTTTGACTCCTGACTATATTCAACAGAGTAAGTATCTGAAAATTATGTTTGATTAATAAAATACACAAAAAAAGCTACTCTTTACATCGGTTTTGTGAATAGTGAAAATGTCACATTAGAACTGACTTCGGCCACTAAGGCACCGATCGCACACTATATACTCACGAAAAAGTAGAAAGAAAAAATTCGGGGAATATTTCAACACCTCTATTTTATAACGTAACCCTTTCCATTGCAGCGATCAAAAGTGCCTTAAAACAGGAGAATCTAAATCCAGAAATCGAGGAGAAACTTCTTCAGCTCCAGCGGTACCAGGAGAAACAGATGAAGCCGGAGGTTCACGTGGAGCGCGAGCCGCGCGTGGTGCCCGTGGCCGCGCGCTCGCCCTCGCCGCCGCCGCCGCGCCGCCGCGGCCTGTCGCGCCTCGACGATGACGACGAGTGGGTGGAGAGCAGCCCGCGCAAGCGCTCGCGCCGCCCGCTGTCGCCCGCGCCGCCGCCCGCCGCGCCGCCCCCGCCCGCGCCCCCCCGCGCCGCGCCGCGCCTGGCCCCCGCGCCGCCCGCCCCCGCGCCCGCGCCCGCGCCCTCCCCCGCCGCGCCCGCCCCTTCGCCGCGCGCGCCGCCCGCCGCCGCGCACTCCGCCGCGGAGGAGCGCCGCCGGGCCGCCTCCACCAACTCGCGCCTACAGATGATCCTGTTCAAACATAAAGAGATGCTCAAAAAGGATATAATCAAAAAGCGAGGTCTGCTCGAAAAGGAACTCGGTGTAGAAATTCAGGTACTTTTTGAATCATCCTGCTCTTATGTAAAATTTTCGTCGATGATTTTTCGATGCTTAATTATTATTTCCAAATTTCAGAAAGAATTATCGGCGGAATTGGCGTTAAGAACGCGCGCCGAGCGCAGTAAACAAGAGGAGGTGCGAGGAAAGCGACGCACCACGTCCGTCAGTCGAGAAGCGACCCCGAGGAACAATAAAAAATCCAACAAGAAAGAGAAGCTTTTGTGCATATGTCGAACGCCTTATGATAATACTAAGTAAATGTCATTCGAGATTTTCTTTGAATTGAATGTTGTAAAATTTCGATGGAATTTTTATGTATCTATGGTATGTTTCTTACAGATTCTATGTTGGATGTGAACACTGCAGCAATTGGTTCCATGGGGACTGTGTTGGTGTAACGGAAGAAATGAGTAAGACTATGGAGGAGTATGTGTGCTCCGATTGTAGGCGTGCAGAAGAAACCCAGGAACTTTATTGTTTATGTCGACAACCTTATGATAATTCTCAGTAAGTTTATAGTAATTTTATGTAAACAATATTATTTTTTGTAGATTATATATATTTATGATTATACATATTTCCATTACAGATTTTACATTTGCTGTGATCGATGTCAAGACTGGTTCCACGGCAGATGTGTTGGTATTCTGCAGTCAGAAGCTGACAATATTGACGAATATATTTGTCCGAATTGTCAGAAAAATAACTCGGTTAATTATGCCAATATGAAGGAACTTACTCCCAAAGATTATGAAAATTTGAAGAGACTTGTAAAACAAATACAGCTGCATAAAAATGCTTGGCCTTTTATGGAACCCGTAGACCCAAGAGAAGCTCCTACGTATTATAAGATTATAAAAGAACCAATGGGTAAGTTAACACTAAACCTATTTCTAACCTCATATTTTTTTATTCATTTAAACTTTTACAAGTTTGAAGTGTTTATTAGGTAATTATCATGTTTTAAAACTACCAGCATTCCAGATCCTAGTCTATGTGGTAAATGATTACAATCAAACAGAATTTTATTAATTGTCTACCTAACTGTCCTGTTGTTGATTCATGCCTTCACATTCCATGCACTTTTTTTCCCACAGATCTGCAGACAGTGGAAAGGAAAGTGATTGATCAAACATACAGTACTTTGAGTGAATTTATTGGTGATATGACTAAAATATTTGACAATTGTCGATATTTTAACCCTAAGGACTCAGAATTTTATCGTTGTGCCGAAAGTCTTGAAGCATTTTTTGCACAAAAAATTAAATACTTTCGTGAAAAGTTATTTGATTCCACGCAATGATGAAGTGCCAGTGTGAATTGAAATCACATAATTGTGTACAAGTTTGTTGATTGTAATGGTTTGTTAAGAAAGTTGTATTTCTATTATTTCATTATTATTCTTTATGGACTGTAACATCTGTAAATTGTAACATTGATGAATTTTATGAGGAATAATAATAATAATTTGTATAAATAATCGCTTTAAGATATCTATCCATGATGTCAGCTTAATTTCATGGTTAAGTATTTATTGTATTTATTGATGCTTTACTGATCCCACTTTGTAAGCTGACACTCAGAGCTCTTCTCAGAAGAATAATATTATGTATACATTTTTGTGAAAAGAATTATTATGTTAGCTGATGACTTAACGACTTGAGTTACTTCGGTAGTGCTTAGGATAGGTAAACCTTATTGTATGTAAGAAATAAATTTTTAATAATATACAGAATTATTTGTCTTTCATTTTATCCATATTTTTCCTTCTAAGTATTTTTCATACTTTATTTATTTAAAATAAACCACAAACACCATGTCACCCAAACGCTCAGTGCAGGCTTGGTGCAGGCTACTAGGCTACAGACTACTTCGCACATAAATGAAAAAGTTGTCCCACGTCTAAACTATACATATAAAATAAATACAACCTTCTTTGTAATTACCCTTAGATCATTTATTTACCACAACTATTTAATATAATATTTGTCTTGAGTTCATATAATAAGTACCGCCTAGATGTTCTATTGTCACCCCGGTTGTCCCTGGATATTATAAAATATAGCCAGTCTATCTAAAATATTACCACATATTTCTAAATAGTTACTCAGAAGAAAAGGTAAAAGAAGTCGAAAGTTTAGTCGGTGGAGTAGTTTTTAACCGACTTCAAAAAAATAAGGAGGAGGTTATCAATTCGGCCGCTATATATATATTTTTTTTGTTTTAAATAATATTTAATCAAATATCTCCTGTTTGCCGTAGTATCAATATAGAAAGTAGATATATATTAGACACAGAATATTCTAAAACGGTTCCTGCTGCTGCTGCTACTACGTCTACCAGTGTGTGCAATGTGCATGTCGAGGCCATAACGTAGATTTGCTCATTTCATGAATGAAATGATTGATCATTTCGTGAAATGGTCGCATTTCATAAAATGGTTGAATGTCTATTGGCCACATCGTGATAAGGTTTGACCAGATCAATGATAAGAAATCGTTTCTCGATATGGGCAACTAAACACGCAGTTTTTTCATGAAATTATCAAAATTATTTGATCATATCGTAGTTTTGTAATCTAAGACAATAAACAAGTTCTTAAAATATTCTGAATTTTTTAGATATTTTATGGACTCCCTATATTTTATACGATCTGGCCAAATGTGGATGACAAAATCGTGAAACGTTGACGATTTATCGAACTATGTTGGCCACATCATGAAATGCATTTCGTGAAATGATCAAATCTACGATATGGGCCCGACATGCACAGAATTATACGTTTTGGCGACTAAAGAATAAAATAAACTAATCATCAATATAATTCATAAAATTCTCGTGTTACATACTCTATAATAATTCGCCGTCCCCGGAGAATAAAATGATAACAGCAAAAACACAACTTTTCAGGAGAAATAAAAAACCGATAATTGTCTATAACTCGCAAAGCAATAGACGTAGAGATATAAAAAAAGGCTCAGTGGTAGCTAATTTTTTAACCTTTTATTATGTTTCAAAATATTTTTAATAACTTTAAGAGAACTGAAGATAATTAATATTTAAAAAGTTAGTAGCATTTGACTGAAATGTAAATTTGCTAATACACACTTATCATTTTATTCTCGTTTATATTGGACATATGCATTAATGGATAATATCCAATGAACTTTTATTCTGGGTCTTTTTTTTAAACAATATTAGAGTAATCAACTATTATTACATAAAAAATTAAGACACTAAAAAATAATTAAAATCAGTCTTCCTGATCTACATCGTGATCATAATGTACATGATCATACGAATGGCGCCAAAACATATTTTTACGAGAATAAAATGATAATAGGCGTTCGTCATTATTTCGCCGTTTCTTTTTTCCGAGAATATTATTGTAAAAGTTATTACCACATAAAGAGTGAAGAAACTTTTTCACTATCATATTACTATCTTTTTTTTCTAGTACGAATATGTTCTGGGAAAAAGCAGTGAATACAATTGTAATATCCTATAACTTTGTGGATAACAGGAGAAAAAAATACAAAAAAAATTGTATAGATGTATTAAGCTACGTAGGCTTCAAATATCGCATAACAATAAAACTATGGTAATGGCGATTATCATTTTATTCTCCGGGGACGGCGATATATAGGTACCATACTTCTCCGAAGGCCGAAATGATAGGGCCGTTTTCATGAAATTTTGTATGCCTATTAGGTAGATCTGAGCATCGGTCAACATCTATTTTTCATACAATGGTAAGGTAGAATAACGTTTGCCGGGACAGCTAATAATTTAAAAGTACATTTTAGAGGCAGGGTTTCTTCTTGTGTTTGAAATTTGAAGGGAACATCTCGTGGTAATAATAAAGAACGCAGACCAGTTTAAAAATAAAGTATTTTTAATTATGCAATCAATAGGGTCTTATATATTATGTATACAAAATCTTATCTTAAATCTTGTTCCACGTCCTCCCGCGCGGTCGCGATTTGTAATGGTTAGGTTATAGGTACCGGTAGGTGGGCGTTGTGTGCGGTGTGCGGACGATCATTATTTTGTAGTGTTCCGTGGTTCAGCAGATCTCCGTGCATATCCACGCAAGTCTCATTATTACGTATACAGGAGAAATTGTACAAGAAGGATGGAGAGAAAAAGGATCGAACTTGGCGTGGCACTGCTTCTTATGAAACCTACGTGTTTCGTGAAAGAGAAAATATATATTTGTTTTTTTTTTTGTAATGAATAGGCTCTAAAAGTATTGGGTCGATTTTAAAGAGTTGTAAACTAATACGTAGATAATTTATATATTGACTAATTTAGCCACTAGATACATTTTACTTCCTGTTGTCTCTTTTTCGTTCACGATGGTTAAATCATGGTTAAATCTAATTACGAATTCTTCGTTCAGTTATCAGGGAGCGCTATCATAATATTATGAGATATTTTACTTACCTGCAGGAGAACTCGGAGGATAATATTACTGAAATCTAGGGGATATTTGTTGAATGCGTTCAGACTTTATTCTAGGTACTATTTTATATTTTTGTAAACTGCTATTCTGCTTTCAATTTGAGTAAGATTTGATGAGCAGCAACTAAAATGAAAATAAGTAGACAAGTTAAGGAAAATGTAAATTGTAACTTTTTAAATAAAACACAAGAAATATGTCCATAATGTATTATTAATTTATTCACAATCTAGTCTTTGTATAATTTAAAATTATGCGTAATAAATAATATTACACAGAAGATACAAAATGTACGTAGAATAATGGCACCAACTTTAAAACTCATAACTATCACTTGAATAAAGCATACAATAATAATCGGTACAAAACAGGAATGGAAATATACAATATATAAAATGCACAACGTGTTCTCATATTATCAGCAGTTACATTTTGTAAAAAAGTTTATGTTGAAATAATAAAGATGAATAACACTTAAAACCTTATTACTATACTTGAAGGAATATATTGAATGTAAATGTAGATCACAGATATAAAGAATTGTGCCAAATGGGGCTTTTTTGAAAACATTTTTTTGATAACTTTTACAACATATTGGGTAATCAAAAATTTGAGTCCCTATGATGAGAAGACAGAAAATTTTATATATCTAATAATAAGTAAAATTTAACACTATTTTTCTTTAACTATCTATTAATTTTATAAATAGCTACTCCAATAATATCAAAAGAAAAAACATTTTGATGTTAAACTGAGACTGGTAGAATAAACAGACCAAACGTATGATATGATATTAAATTAATTTATGATCGATATTTCACTCTATTTACAAGCAGAAAAAGCAGTCTAAACCTATCAGTCAAATTCACGTCCTGTAGAGAACATATTAAAATCTTATACAAAATTAACAGACTGAATTATCTGTGCTTACACCAATCATTGAATTCAACACTTAAGCAGTCTATAATCTACGACATAATATCATTACATAAAAAATTAGTTTTATGATACCTAGACAAAATGTAGTAAAATAATAATGACAAATAGCATAAAAATTAATTTAAAATACTACTTTCAAAATAAAGTAAAATAAAGCTGCGATTAATTAAGTAATTGAAATAAAATTCATACGAGATAAGGTAAAGAAATGCAATTTTTTTCAATTAATTATAAGGTACTGATTGAACATTTCATTTAACGCAAAAAATAAATAAATAAAAAATCGTAAAGGCATCGATAATAAAATGCATTTCTGTCTAAGTGCATGTAAGTACATTATTGCGACTTATAACATTAAAAAAAGTAGAGGATAATCATTAATTATTTATAACGATCTAACGAGATCGCAAGTAATAAAAAATATTTACAAATTGTACTACAACTTGGAATATTGATCAATTTTCGCATTCGTACAAAACCAAACTACACAAATTGAAAATAGTATACCTAAGCTTACACAATAAAAATAACCGCGTTATCGACTATTAATACTTAACGAGTTTGATATGTACAATCGATCTAATAGTAAGGGGGAATGGGCAGTGTTATAGTGGTGTTATATGTGTAGAGCGGGCGCGGGCGAGTGCGGGGGGTCGGCGCGCCCGGGCGGCGCGGGTCATACGAACGAGGAGAAGCCCGGCAGCGGCGCCCGCGACCGCGCCATGTTGTTCATCACGATCTGGCCGCCGTTCAGGCTCACCACGGCGCTGCCTTCCGGCTCCGAGTCCGTGTAGCTCGAGTAGTTCCGCACCGGCCGCTGCCGCTTCCACGACTGACGCAGCGTGTCGTTCACGTTCGCGTAGTGGTTCACGAACGAGTGCGGCTCCGAGCGCACGCTCTCGTTCTCACTCTCCGAATTCTGTGACGATAAAATTGCGTTAGTATAGTTGCATTATAGATGACTTTACATTCAGTAGCAGTTTAAAATGAGGCCTACGTGATACGTATTTTAAAATGTAATTAACTAGAATGCGCCTCATAATTTATTTTAGCGTTTAATTTATTGAGATACTACGAGAAGTCTCGAGCTTTTAGATCGAAGGGAAGCAGCATAGATGTGAGATGTCTGGACGAAAAATCTAAAAAGAAGCGTACCTACGTCGCCGGTGCTAAGGGGAAAGCGTGATGCAGACGAAAAAGCGAAACTTGTAATATTTACCGTCCCGAGATCCGCGCGTGGAGCAAGGGAAAAAAATACGTTTTTAATGCGGGCCGTTGGGCGAACGGAGAGGGGGCGGCGGGGGTTTAGACGACGGTAATTTTGATGGTGATCACCTGGGAGTCGGAGGAGCTCATCTCGGAGGGCTTCTCGGTGAGCGAGGAGTCGTCGGGGTTCTCGTCGTAGCCGCGCAGGCTCTCCTCGTCGCTGTGGTAGGCGACGGAGGCGGGCGAGGGCCGCGGCGGGCACTTGGCGAGCGGCGCGGGCTTGCGGCGCAGCGTGCCCAGCGAGCCGGCCGAGCGCGAGCCCGCCGAGCCGGCGCGCGCGCGGTACACGTCCAGCGCCAGCGACCCGCGCTCCGCACTCTCGCCCAGCGACTCCTCCAGCGTCTTCTGCGCCTCCTCTGTGAGACCGACATAATGCCCTTGAATAGACCGAGCGCGCCTCGCATCATACCACTATATAGCACTTAACGTAACACACGACACACATAACATAGACTTTTCAAAGGAAATAGTGAATTTGTGGTGAAATTTTTAAATTCGCACACATGAAAAGCGTGACAGCGTGTTTAATATTGATTATAAAGATATGGCATAATAGAAGCTTTATTATGGGTTGAACAGAAGATACAGAAATTATTGAATTACTCTTAGTTAAATGACAGGCTCATATTTAAAAATTATTTCTTTTTAAGTTCAGTCATTGATCATGTTGTCGAATCCAAGAAACGCCAGTATAAAACCAGAAGTATGTTATAGTTATTCTTAATATAAATTACAATTTTGGTTTTGCTACAAAATTCGTTATTCGTCATTAATTATATTTTTTAAAACTGTTCCATGACTTAAATAAATAAATTTTGACTGATTTTGAATCATTACTCATATCCCATTAAATTCAGAAAGATTACTCACTTTTATATTTATAACTCTTGCTCTTCACGCACAAAATGGCGATCACCATGATGATGATGATAATTGAGGCAGCAGCCAAAGCCACCATAAACCACGTGCGTCTGTAGAAGGGCCGGTACTGCAGATAACCGTACTCAAGGTACAGTTTCGATGGCGTCACTATCACCTTGTCGCTGTACGTGGGGTTGCTGATCCCGTACATATTGTACGCAATCACTCGGAACGAGTATGCCGTCGATGGCAGTAAACTCTGATACGATATCGTAAATTCCTCGAGAATTCCATTACTCGTTCGCGTTATCGTTTCCCATCTCGTGTCATCTGTAAACAAATTTCGAGCAATGAATTTTAAATTGAAATTGCAAGTTTTTTTATGTCCAAAGATTAATGAGGAATGGCTGCTATACAGGTGATGGAATGCGGTGAATTAGGGAAAACATGTTGAAAACTTACATGCTTGCCAAGTTTCCTTTGCTGCATGGAAAATAAAAAAATAATTTTAAGTCATCATAGTCAATTCAAATGCCTTCAAATTACTTCCTCGAAGAAGAATGGGATGTTAATTTAATTTTTGAATACTTCAATACTTTTTAGTTTTTATTTAAACGCCGTTAAATATATTGTAATTTTTAGCTGACAGAATAATGTTTTTCATGATCAATTTCATCTTGTTATTCACAATTTATGGGCCCTTTTCACAATGGGCAGCGTTGGCCCAACAAATGATCGTCGATGTTTGCCATAAACATTAAGGCCCTCTACACTGTGGTAATTGGCTCTAGTCGCCCAACGCTGCCCATGGTGAAAACTCAAACTCAAACTCAAAAATTCATTTATTCAATTAGACTACTATTTAGTAGCACTTTCGAATCGTCATTACATAGGTAAGTATTTTTAACATTTACCACCGATTCGGAAAGCAGTATCTATGGAGAAGAATCGGCTTGAAACTCCATAGTTGCTCTTTTAAAAATCATGTCAATATTACATAATATACAGTAACTTATATCTAACTATAGGTGAAGAAGGCCTATTAAACTATTCGAACCGCGATGTCAATAGGGATCAGATTCCCCTCCAGTAGGCAACACGTACCTTTCTTCCTGGCCTCTATATAGTATCCGAGCAGCGGCCCCTTGCCGGAGGGCGCGTTGGCCCAGCGCAGGTGCAGCGCGGCGGGGTCGGCCCGCAGCAGCAGCGCGCGCGGCGGCTCGGGCGAGCCGGCCTGCGGGCCCGTGCGGACCCGCGCCGACCCCGCCCCGCCCGCGCCGATGGTCAGCGCGCGCACGCTGAACCGGTACTCCACCTCCTCCTCCAGCCCGCCCACCGCCAGCCGCCGCTCGCTCACCTTCTGCTTCACTTGCTTGCTGAACCCTGCGACGTATACGATCACTTGCATTTTCAATTTCAGTTTAAAAAAATAGAAATACGAACATTGATGCATGTTCAATTACGGACAAAATATCGTCGTTGGCCTGAGCAATCTTTATTGTGTCCAAACAATCCAATTAGGGATCGAAATTATTTTCCGCAAGTCGGAAAAGGGAACTGTTCAGGTTACTTCAATGGATTATTATTAAATAAAGCTAAGAAATTATAATTTATACTACATTTGATATTATTCACTTCTAAATGTTAATAATATTTTTTCACAAATTTCTATATCAGTAACACTCTTGTCGTGGATATTGTATAACAGATAGCTTATACACCACAATATCTAAAACCATTATGTAACAAACAATATAAAACTAACGTTCATCCTGCTCTATCGTCTCGTACGTAACGAGATACGAGTGTATGAGGCCGTTCCGTTTCCGCGGCGGCTCCCAGCTGACGACGAGGCTGTTCATGGTGATGTCGCTGAAGGAGATGTTGCGCGGCGCCGAGGGCAGGCCCTGGTGCGTGCGCGCCAGCACCGCGTGCGAGCGGGGCCCGTCGCCCGCCGGGTTGAACGCGAGCACCTATACATGTGTATTTAAATATAGTAGTCGATATGTTTATTGTATAACATAGTTGCGGTTTTCATTAACGCTATAATAATATAAAATCTGCACTTATATAACAGTGTTGATCTTTATTTCAAACAGTTAAGCTATTGCATAGCTTCTATCGCGGGCCTTGAGCGCGGGGACCGAATCGAGAAACTCCGTAACGAAAAAACCTCACGCTCCCCACTCCGACGGGCTCGGAGGTGTGGCTTGAAGGCATTTTTTTACAATAAAGTAACGATTGAAAACTGACAAAATGATGAATTAAAATACAATAATAGATATGAATAAAAACTAGTCAGTTTAGAACTTTAATTTTCTTTATGAAATTTAGAAGTTTTGTTAAAACGTTAGATATGTAATTTAGTTTTGGTAACATTCACATGATTTTGATTGCAATTCGAATAAGATTCATTTTGTTTAAAATTGTTGTAAATAGTTGGCACAAACCAATAAGCTGATTTATTTACATTTAACTGTCTAACGTTTCAACTAAAGAATCTATATCGTTATTAAGAAAATGATTAGAATTACTTTAGAAATACAATACCTGAATGCGATACTGTGTGAATTTGTCAAGGAACACGAGCGAATGTGAAGTGGCGGTCGCTGGTACAACTTCTATTTCCTCTTCAATTTTTCGCCCCGGTTCTGGTTCTTCAGGTGACTCAGTCATGAGGTAAAAGATCTAAATAAATAATATTTATTATTACTTGTCATCAGTATGACTACATTTTTAAGGTCATGTACAACTGAAAATATTGCAGATATTAGTTGTTGTGTTTTGTATATATACAAGGCAGAAGCACAGGAAGAACAGTAACAAGTTGAACAACAAAAAGTTTATTTATTCATATTATAAATACAACAAGTAACAATTTCTTAATATTACATCACAACAGTACAACATTTTTGCACTTGACTCAAATATCACTGTCTCATGATTTTTTTTCTAATCATATTTTATTACTATTTAAGTTTCATAGAAGCATGTAGATCTTAATTTTTTTATGAGTCTAACATTGTTTCTTTGTTAAAGACCCTCTCATATCTGTCAAATCTTGTATTTTACAATGTTCATAATTCATCAGTATTATCAGAATTATTTAACACTAGCTTCCGCTCGCGACTCCGTCCGCGCGGAAAAATTAAGAAAAATTAAGATTTTTTTCTACGTATTTTTCCGGGATAAAAAGTATCCTATTTTATGCCCAGGATAATAAGGTATAATTATACCAAGTTTCATCGAAATCGAACCGTTAGTTTTCACGTAATGCCTGAACATACAGACAGACAGACAAAATTTTTTTTAATCACATATTTGGGCCTGGTACCGATCCAGTAACACTCCCTACTATTTATTTTTTCAATATTTTCAATGTACAGAATTGACCCTTCTACAGATTTATTATATATATAGATCTTACCTTATACCCGAGCAGGTCGCCGTTCTGCTGGTCGAGCGTGGGCGGCTGCCAGGTGAGCGCCACCTCCGTGGGCGACACGGGCTCGGCGGCGACCTGCCCCGGGGGAGCGGTGGGCACCGCCTCGCCCACCCACACCACGGCCGGCGCGCCGCCCGGCCCCAGCCCCTGCGAGTTCACCGCGTACACGCTGATCTCGTAGTTGCGGTCCACCGCCAGATCGGTGAGCACCACTTCCGAACTCTGCGGATGTGCGCGGTTATATAGCTCAATTATTAATGACATGACTTCTAGTCAATACTGCGATTCTATAGTAAGTTCTTTAAAAAAAAAATGGGTTTTTTACATCATTTACTTGCTCAAGATGGATATGCTCACCAATAGTTGTTTGTGGTTATAAAAATGTAAACGTCTTTCAATTGTTTATTTGTTAGCAAAATTTTCTGAGATATTTATCCCACAGAACGACAAAAAATACATACGTAATTTTTACTCATGTTTTTAGCTCCCCTTTTTTTTTTTTGTAAGGTGTCTCTCAATGTTAGCCAGAAGGGCTTTTACATTTTAACGCGGACGCGGGGGTGAACTGAAGGTTCACCCTGGTAGCGACATGCACAAGGGCGTCCCCCCTTGACGGGGATCTCGAACCTCGGCTTGGGCTGTCGCTTGAGTGGAGGAGGCCAGAAGGGCCCTAATCGGACAGGGTTTTAGCTCCCTAAATCAGTGGATATTATGCGTCTACTTAGCACTTACCTTAATCCCAGGCACTTCTTGCTTCATCGTGTTCTGCAGTGTCGCGGTGAAGTCAGTGAGCGGCTGGTAGAGCACGCGGTAGCCGCCCGTGCGCGTGTCGCCGCTCCAGTGCGTGTCCGCCAGCGGCGACCACTGCACGCGCACGCTGCTCGGCGTTATTGGCACTACTCGGAGGTTATCTATCGCCTTGCTTGGAGCTGCAAATACAAGTGTGGAAGAGAATACATAAATACGTATTTCGTTTTGTATTAAAAAAATGAATAAATAAAGATTGCCTTAGACCTAGCGCGCACGAGCAACTTTGTCTCCGCAACTATTTTGTCTGTCCACCCATGGGCTAGTATGAAAGTGCGCGCACGTAGCGACGCAACTCCCCATACAATTGATGGGAGAGACAAAATAGTTGCGGAGACAAAGTTGCTCGTGCGCGCTGGCTCTTAGTTGTGATTAGTTTCTATCATGCATAAAATAATGATTGTCATAATTTAATAACTATAAACTTTGAAGTGCAAAATATTTGATTAAAAAGATCATTTTTATACTAACATGCTGTAAATTCTGATTATAATAAATTATTAGATATGCACGCATTCGTGTACTCTTATGATACTGAAAAATATTGAGTTTAATTCAGTTATATCTATCGATTTTTGGTATTTGACAAAAATCATATACTTAAACAGGGATGTATTAATTACCTGCAGGTAGAGTACGAACAGTTTCTGTAGCATTACTATATCGGCTTGGTCCTATATCATTAGTGGCCCTTATCCTGAACTGATACGCTGTATAGGGTTTCAATCCATCAACTGTGTATGAAGTCGAAAATGGATCCACACGTTCCGGTAACGTTTGCCAAGTTCCACCTTCTTCCTTTTGTTGTACCGTGTAGTACCTGAGAAATAAAGTTTCAGCTAAATTCAACCAGAATTAGAATTAATTTATACATTTCAGTAACATTTGTTTCCTTTCTTCTATGCATTGGCTAAGAGCGAATCCTACGATCAGGAGCAAAAGTAAAGCAGTAAAAGTTTCCTGTCCTGTCGATCTTTTTTTCTTCTATTCATGCAAATGCCATAAAAAAAGAGTGTGTGTACTTATGTACACGCGTTAGAAGTTATACTTCTTTGGCGTATGGAAAAAAAATACTAGAATATACAACTTGAACATAGTTATCAATTTTCATACCACCTAGAACTAACTTCATGCTGTTAAATTTAGGTGTCGGTGTGCGCGCGCATCGTAAAAATTCACTCTCATCATTTTTCTCCATCGCGCTAAAAGAAGTATAACTTCAAAAATGTAAACCTCTGAATTCGTATAAATTACCTGAGCGGCGCATATCCATCATCACCCGGTGTCCAAGAGAACGTGATCTGATGTGGCTGTAACAAGGACCGGGCTAGATGCGGTCGTGCTGGCGGTGCGGGTGCGGCTCGGTTTGCCGTGGTCAGCACTAGTGCACGCCCCGTCGCACCCCACCCTAGACGGGTTTGTGCCCGCACACTGAATAAATAGTACTGCTCGGACGCTAGTTCTGTTGCTCTGTGAAATATCCAATACAAGTTAATATACAACGTATCTATTATATTTTAGCTTCATTGCGTACTATGATGTAAATATTTAAGAAAGAAAAGCGTTTATTTTATTATTACATATTATGTAAAATTAAATTGTAATATTGACATGATTTTAAAAGAGCAACTATGGAGTTTCTTGCCTGTTCCTCTCCCTAGATACTGCTTTCCGAATCGGTGGTAAATGTTAAAAATATATACTGACGATTCGAAAGTGCTTCTCAAAGAAGTCTAATTGAATAAATAAACGTTTGAGTTTTGAGTTTGGGTTTATTTATATCTTAAAAACGGAAAATATAAAGCATCAAATCTACTTGCACATTTTACATCAATTTTAAATTTGATATGTGGGCATAATATTAATTCTTATACGTAATCGCATTTCAAATTATTGATGAGATTAAAAGACAAAATTATACCTGAAAGTCCTATCCGATGGTAGAAATTCCCTAGAAAACATGTGCTGTGTAGAGCTATTCAGGTGGTAAGTAACCTGATACGCCAATATTTCACCGTTGGGGTCTTCAGGAACGTCCCATATTATCCGCGCCGTTGTGAAAGATACGTCAGGAAACGATACATTTGATGGTGGACCCGGAGCTAAAACACGATTTAAATATTTATATGTCTACAATTCATCAGTAGCAAACAAATGTAAAACATGTGTAGAAACATCAAGTATAAGCAAAGATAATAACAGACTAGAACCATTCAATTACTTATGTAGGAAAAATATTGCCTAAGCCCTTAGCCGTTCATGGCGTGAATAGAATAATTACTTAATATGCCCATAAAACATCAGCATTGCGCCATGGAAGATTGAGCCCCATTAAAACCAATTACATACTGTTTTAGATAATGTGACTATTATACAATATACATGCCCGCTATTACTTTATCCAGGACAACAATCTTTATTAATTACGTTTTGGAATTTTTTTATTTGAATAATAATTCCTCTTCCTATATCCAATCCTAACTAAATAGTAAATATTAGTATGTATAAAAAATAAAAGCATAAACAACAAGTTTTAATTTCTTAAACGA
The DNA here is from genome assembly GCF_905220415.1 of Colias croceus. Lineage (NCBI taxonomy): Eukaryota > Metazoa > Arthropoda > Insecta > Lepidoptera > Pieridae > Colias > Colias croceus. The sequence goes on along the minus strand of NC_059540.1, from coordinate 6,579,091 downwards.
CATGATTTGGCAGCTTTTATTGTTTTTACCTTACATACTCGTATTTATTAACTAGTGATATAATTGAGGTAATTCGAACAGAATGTTCTAAAGATCATAATATAATATCTAAAAAATATCACTGATATTTAACTTACTGTCTTCATGAGTCCTCACAGTGACCGGTGGGTCGCTAAGCGCTCCGTCACCCAGTCTCGTATAACCCAACACTTGTATGTGGTACACTACATATTTCCTTAACTCCGTCAGTGTTACAGTGTGCGTTTGGTTCGATGGTATCGGTTGGCATTCCACCTTCTTATGTTCCGGTCGCGGTGGAGGAACAACTGCTGCATAACAAACTTTGTATCCCTCGATAAGACCATTCTGATCTTGTACTGGTATATCTCCCCATAGAACGACAACAGTTGTGGAGGAAGTTGCGTTAGCCGATACTTCAATAGGTCCACTTGATGGTACTAAAAATTTACAGATAATCAATATGCAAAATTTTACTTCTATAGAATATTATAGACAAACAGTCATAAGAAGATATATTTAACGAATGTATAATTAATATTAAAAACAAATTTGGTAAATGTTGCAATTTGAATAAACAAAATAAATACAAACCGGCTTCTCTTGTCCTTTCCGTAGCTGTAGGACTTTCGACGGAAACGCCAACCTCATTGATTGCAGTCATTCGTATTTCATATACAGACCATTCTTCTAAATTGGAAAGCACGTGAGAGTTAGCTGTGTGATCTTCAATAATGGCATACAATGTATCATTTGTGCCGCTTCTTTTGTACGTGATATTGTAACCCTTTGGGTTTCCGTACCATTCACTTTGTTGTAAAGGCTGCAATAAAAACGTTCATTGGATGGAATGATAGCTTTAAAATATAGTCTGACGTAAAGCATAATATGTGTTAGATAAATGTATCACATTGTGTTAGAATTAAAGTATAGGAAGTTACGAGATGCTTTAATTCACATCTAACATTTTATTTTCTAGAGTTCGATTTTACGCGAGTATTTTAACATTTACATTTAGAAATTAAAGACTTTTTAACGATTTAACCGCGATTTATTCATTATTTTATTTTCCCGACGTTTCGAAACTTTACAGAGAGCGTGGTCACGGGGAGACTAAAAAGTCTTTAATTTCTAAATCTAACATTTTATTAATATTTTAATATGTATCCAAAAAAGAAAAGAAATAATCTCAAAAACTTGTTACCTCGTGTTTATTTTTTACCTATTTTACTTGTTTACTACCATCTGGCTCGGCTCTCATGTGCCAAACTTATTCACTTTCATGTCACACACCTACACACATCTCAACACACCAAAATTTGTCAATGATAATACTAGTAAAAATTGCGCTTAGTATACTTACAATCCACCGCACTCTCAGATTATTAGCGCTAACAGCGCGTACAGTAACATTCCGTGGCGGGTGTTGTGGCGGCGCCTGTATGGTTTGGAACTCTTTACACGGCTCGGAGGGCGGTGATGTTCCCACTACGTTGGACGCGATCAGCCTTAACCGATACGTGGTGAAGGGAACTAGCCCTGTGACCAGGATCGATTGAGCGTCTGGCGCGTTCACTTCGTATATGGTTACCCAGGATGAGTTGCGCGCTGTTTGTGCCTGATTTATGAAAAACTAATAAATACATGGCATAATACGATGCAAATTTTAAAATTAAATACATAAGTAAATAGGAATGTAATCTATGTATAAAGTGTACAAGTAGCAAAGATACGTTTCTTACATTAAATAATGAATAAGTCTTCAAGTTTCTTCACACTAACAACAAACCAATAAAACTTACGAAAAAATTACGGGAACTGATTCTATTTTACTAATTACATATTTTGTATGTTTTATAATTTAATACCTGTACTGTCCATAGTGAAATAGAAGAATTCCCATCAAATCCGGGGGTAAATTGCAGTAAAACGGAAAATGCTCCAATGTTTGATAGAGCTAGGTTCTTGGGCGCGTGTGGAAGCACGGGCTCTACACCAGACTGTATAGAAGCAGATTTACGCGGACCTTCGCCGACTCCTGTCGCGGCGCTCACCCAAAAGTTGTATTGAGTACTCGCCTTAAATATATTAATAGTTTTTAAACCCGTACAAAATTAACGATTAACGTTATACGTGTTAAATAAATTGGATTGTTTTTTACAAGGTTATAAAAATTAGTTCTGATATTTGTTATTATATTTTTGTTCTGATATATTGCCCTTTTTAAATAAAGCTCACCTGTAAATGTTCCACTCGTATACTGCTAACATTAGGAGGTAACACTTCTTCCTTCAACGTATCAGGATTTTCTTTAATTTGATACGACAGTTTGTAACCGATTAATACGCCGTTTGATTTCTTTGGCGGTGACCAGGACACCCTCACAGCACGGTCAGATATGTCGTCAAATTGTAGGTTAACAACCTCGTCAGGAACTAGAAAACGAGAAAAGATTAACAAGTCATATAACACACAACCACAACAATAAACAAAGTAATATTAACTTACTGTCTTCCTTTGTTCTAACTAAAATGAAATCGCTACGAGGTCCGTCACCCGGTTCCGTGAAACACAATACAGATATGTTATACTCGGTGAATTTCTCTAATCCACTAATAACTGATGATTGTTCTGTCAATGGATCCAATAAATTTGGAGGAACGCTAACGAGTTTATACTCAATACTATTATTTTCTGCATCGTCCCATTTCCATGCTTGGATTTTGTAGCCCTGGAAGATAATCATTGCTATTATCGGGAACATCAAATATGCTTAAGTGATTTTGTTTTACTGTACTCAATATCGATTGACCATCGGGTAAACATACCTGATTAATGCCGTTTATCTTTTGCGGATTGGGCGGTGTCCACCAAACTTTGATAGCTGTAGAATTATGAGCTTCACATCGAACGCTATCAGGAGCGGCTTCTGGCACACCTTCTTTTGTTTTTATCGTGAAGCTATCAGAAAACATTCCCAATCCTTTATCATTGTACGCTGCGATTTGAACGTTGTAATCCTTCCATGTGATTAAGTCTTGTATGAGATAATTTCTCTGCGCTTCGTTCGTTATATTTTGATAGGTCCACGGACTGCTATCGTAACCCTTTAATCGGTATCTTATAACGTATCCCAGGATGTGGCCATTTCTGTGCTCTTCTAAGGGAGGTTGCCATTGCGTTATAATTTCCGAAGACGATCTTGCCGATCCCATAAAACCGATCGGTGGACCAGATGGTGCTAAAATATGATTTATCGTAAAATATGTGACACCATACATATAGAAACGCTATCATGCATGTAGTAGCTGTGTAGGCTTATTACCATAAAGAATTAACATACAATCATAGGACATAAATCTAACGCAGGCTTTCATGCATATGAATTTAAAAAGGTTGTGGACGAAACATTTTGCCAACATAACATCACGGGTTGATATAAAATACAAAAATAATAGAATAAGGTAAGACTTTTATGTGGTTTATAATAAGTTTACCAGAATATGGTTTTACATAATATCTGCATACCTTGGCAGCATATAATGTCACTGGCTGCTTGATGTGATTGAGAAAAACATATTTATAATAACAATGATTTATTTCATTAATTAATCACTTACTTATAACAATTATGTTCATATTTCGTGCAAAAGTATGAAATAGAGTATACAATGTATTTATTGAGTTCATGATACATTATATATTGTCTGTTTATAAAATAACAATTACTCTGTAAAAGTTAATCCTAATAAGAGCATACCTTCTTGCGGTAAAGTCAAGACATCAGTGGGGTCTGAAGGAGGTCCTTCTCCCACGGTATTTACTGCCGATACTCTAAACTGGTATGACGTAGCTGCCTTCAAGCTTGTTAAGAGCACCCAGCGTTGATTTGCTGATACATTCATAGGCTCTGTGACCCAATTCATTAAAGGGTCAGGCGTTGGACCTATAAATAAAACCAAAATAAGACGGTTTTCGTACAAACAATATTTTTGAAGTGAAACTTCTTTAGCTTCGTTGAGTGTAAAATTTTAAGGTCGCATTATAGCAATACCGTCACGTCATGGAATATGGCGACGATTTTGGCATCTTTGAATCTTGCCAAAGAAGTTTCACTTCTGACACGTGTGCTAGGCACACAGCTGCTTTTTTATCCTTTACTCACCAAATTCAGGAACAACACGTCGCTGTACGATATATTTCTGTACAGGCGAATTGCCATCAAAACCGGGCGTCCAAGAAACGTTGACAGCTCGCTGCGGGGTCGCATCCAGTCTCTCAGCCCTCACGTTGGTGGGTGAAAAGGGCAGTTCAATGACGGACAGTACCGCGCGCCGCGTGTGATTGCCGCCCGGTGACGTCACTATACACTTGTACTCGCCCGCGTCACTCGCGCGAACCGCTTGCACTTGTAGTGCACCATCGCCCGATACCCACACACGAGAGCCAGCTGTCATTGGTCTGTAATGTGTTAAGTGGAAAAATTAAACGTCAGGGGTTTTCATTGCCTTAATCGATATTATTGGATGATAAAATAGAAAATTACCTACTGGAATGATCTCATGTTTATATTATAACTACTTTCTAAGAAAAAATACTAAATAAATTTGGTTAAATATAATAAACAATGTGTTTTATTTAAAATCCGATATCTGAAGTAGCTAATTGGGCGTTTTTCCATTACCCGGCCCGGCTCCGGCACGGCAACGACATTGTCGGGGACCGGTACCGGCACCGGGACTTCGTTTTTCCATTGCGCCGGTGTCGTTGCCGGTTTACGCCCGGTGAGTAATGAAAAGTTAAAAAAGGACCCCAGAAAATTCTTCAACTATTTTCGCATGACCGAAGAAACATTTAACTATTTGTTGGAGAAAAGCGAACAAAAAACCAAATACGAGTCCCTCCGCTCCGCGCCCTCCTACCCGCCCCGCGCAGTTACACACTCACACGGCTACAATTCATATAAATATGCAATACATATGCAATTTTGCCGGGCCGGCACAAGTGGGAAGCTTGCTACCCCGGCGACGGCGACGGCGCCGGCAGGACTCAATGCCGTGCCGGCGCCGGTGCCGGTAAGTGAAAAAGCGAGCCATACATTTTCATACATTTTTGCTTCCCCGGCTCCGGCACGGCAACGGCATGGTCGGGGACCGGTGCCGGCACCGGGACTTCGTTTTTCCATTGCGCCGGTGTCGATGCCGGTTTACACCCGGTGAGTGGTACAGTACTGATATGACAATTCATATAAATATGCAATACATATGCAATTTTGCCGAGCCGGCACAAGTGGGAAGCTTGCTACCCCGGCGACGGCGACGGCGCCGGCAGGACTCAATGCCGTGCCGGCGCCGGCGCCGGTAAGTAAAAAAGCGAGCCATACATTTTCATACATTTTTGCTTCCCCGGCAACGGCATGGCGCCGGCGCCGGCGCCTGTGCCGGTGCCAGGCCGGGTAATGGAAAAACGCCCAATGGGCGTTTTTCCATTACCCGGCCCGGCTCCGGCACCGCAACGGCATGGTCGGGGACCGGTACCGGCACCGGGACTTCGTTTTTCCATTGCACCGGTGTCGATGTCGGTTTACGCCCGGTGAGTGGTACAGTACTGATATGACAATTCATATAAATATGCAATACATATGCAATTTTGCCGGGCCGGCACATGTGGGAAGCTTGCTACACCGGCGACGGCGACGGCGCCGGCAGGACTCAATGCCGTGCCGGCGCCGGCGCCGGTAAGTGAAAAAGCGAGCCATACATTTTCATACATTTTTGCTTCCCCGGCAAATGGAATAACCGGCCGGGTAATGGAAAAACGCCCAATGGCTTTATCAGTGCATTATATCTAGATTCTAAAATACATAAAAGTACTTAATGGTAATATTGGGGTGGGGTACGGTGATAAGCAATAGCATTTTTGGTATCGTTATTTTTAGGAACTAGTGGTATCGCTATTTTTTTATTTCAATTGGCATCTTAGCTCATCAACAAAAATCTACTTATAAAATGTTCTCAATAAAAAATCCTTTTAAATTATACTCACTGATTATTATGAAACCAATCGATGTTATACTTGACGTTTGGATCATTTGATACTTTACACTGTAACGTTGCCGTGTGTCCAAGTAGAACACGAGTATCTACCGGTGGGGCTATTATTTGAGTCCTTACTGCAAAATACATAAAGGTTATAAGTGATGCATTAGCCAATACACATTTTTAAAGATATAACTGCGAATGTTTACCAAGCACGGTGAGGTAGGCTTCTCCCGAAACATTGCCGGCTTCATTAGCACGATTGCAAGTATATTTCCCAGTATCCGCCGTGGTTGTACTTGTAATTAACAAGTCACCTTCCTCCAATGCTTGCAACCGTCCAGACAAATTTATAATTAGGGAATCTGAAATTGGGTCAAAGTTTACATCATTAAAATTATAACCGCATGTGGTACGTCCCAAGTCTTGTTTATTCTACGTCACCTAGTTTTAAGTAGTATGTGTAGTTAGTGGACTTAATACATTGTCACGTATAAATCATATGTACACATATTAATGAGAAACTCTTAAATCTAAATGAAACTACAAAATCAAGCTGTGACAAATCTTACTACCGCTACAAAATGTACAATAGCACACTATCTATTCCACTTAAAATTATTACCTTTCGTGTGAGATGTGTTGACGTGAGCGGGATGGAATGACTAAGCTATTATCAAGTGAAGTCATGAATAAGAATGCAATTTCTAGTTAATAGTTTATAGTATATCACAAGTTTTAGCCAATTGTTATCGCTAAACACAATAACAATTAAGGAACCTAATTATAAATAATGAATGGACGCAACAATTTTGCGTGTGATGATTAATGATTTCGACAACTATGGGTATGGAATGATATACATGAAATATTGTAATTAGTTATCTTACCATTGAAGTACCAAGTGACGTTTGGTGTAGGAGCCCCCACGGCTCGGCAGGTGATCGTAGCGTCCTTGCCATCCAAAACGGTAAGATTGGTCGGCGCACTTTGCATTATTGGCGGAGAGGCTACAAGCCACACAGTACAGTTAGTACGAGCGCTACATTTGTACACTATGAGAACACTTCTTTATATCTATATTGATTTGCGATTTAAAAAGTAACTAATTTATTGGAGACACATTGATTCCATCTCAATCCTCGCTATCACTTCATATTACGTTTAAATCGCAAAACTATTGGGTTAGTTCTCACACAGCGATTAGGTGTCAAGATAAAATTTTTATATTATGTACGAAAACTGCATGCACTAACAATAAAAATAACTAAATATGTACCTAGATATAATTAAAACATAATAAACGCGGCTATAGGAAAAACTTTATGCATTCAAATTATATTGAATAATGGTTCAATGGTAATTATGAAAGTATTCCGTAGTACGAGTACTGAATATAAATCTTTCTTTTCCTAGTGAAAATGACATTATTGGCTTTCTCCAAATGAGAACAATGCTCATAATATGATTAAGTATGCAAAGAAAAATGATAATAGCTGTCGCGAGATATAAACTTCGATTTCAATTAAATAAAATTCATGCGAAAAGAACGAAATTGAATCATGCTATTTAATGGATTTATTTAAGGCTCATAATTGATATGTCGCTGATATAATAATATAAATAACCTTGAGAATGCATCTACATCGGTGTCGGTGAAAAATTAAACTCTTAAAAGCAAACACACTGTGAACCAAAAATCAAAGATCTATAAATGTGCAGGGAAACACCAACAAAGAGCTTACTGCCAGCGTCAAATTTAAAAGTTTTTGCTTTTTTATCAGATGTCCTCATTCTTATTAACTTCATGTGACTGCGACGAGTTCGGGTAATATCCATCGCTGTATTACAGTAGTCATTAATAATATTCGATGAAAAATTATTATTATAGCCTAAGTAATACTATTAAGATAAACTTACTTTTGATTCTAAGCCAAGTATAAATAGAAGATTCTCCAGCTTCGTTATTTGCGATACACTGATATATTCCCATGTCTTCCATTTTTAGATCGCTTATAACGAGGGACCTGTCTACTTCGACGCGATATCTCCCGCCACCGTCATCTACATCAGCATTATCTGGCTCTCCGGCATCAGCCCCAACACTCGCAATTTTCCTAGCGTCTTTATACCATGTAATACCCGGTAGAGGAATGCCCTGAACATTACACTCCAATACAATCGTACTTCCGTATTCGCCATACGTTTCGGATTTAAGATTAGTTAACATTACAGGCTTCTCGAATACCGTAACACTTGCTGAAGCAGTCACAGTGGCGAAGCCCCCCGTCTTTAATCTGGCTTGACACATATATTCCCCGGTGTGTTTTAAATTGGCCGATATGAGACTTAACGTTCTATTCCATTGGTCATTTAAATCGTAGGTGACTCCAGCTAGGTCGATCAATATGCCGTCTTTGAACCATAACGTTTCGAGTTCATGAAGTGGTCGTGCGTTTGCTATGCAATAAAGGTTCGTGTACTCTTGACCTTTAATTATCTTCGTGTCTTGCGGTTTTATAATAATTTCTGGGGCAATTTCTCTATTGTCGTCCCCGAAGACATTTAATTGGATATATGGACTATTTTCTACTTTACCTAATTGAGTATTGATCGCTCGAGCTCTGTCGAAAAGTAAAGATATCAGACATTGTAATTACAACAGTCAACAACATACAAAAATTGCAAAAAATAATATAGATTTGGCTCCTCATTACCTATATGCTCTTTGATCATCTTGCGATGCACACAAAATTACAAGCTGGTGTTTATCAGTGATAACATATTTCTGATCGTATCGCAATACACCATTGACGCCGTTTTCATCTTGCCAAATAACTGAAGGAGGTGGCTCCGATGCGATGGGTGGAAGGTTTAGTATAGCAGCCTTTCCAGATTCAACAGTCACTAGTGTTTCAACGGAATTTTCGAAAACTCCCATATCTGAAACGTAAAAATATGTTTTAAAACCACATCTCATTAAAGAACCCGGTCGGGTACGGGTCTGTAATGAGAACTTGAATGAAATTCATTTTAAAATATATACATTAACAGAATGATATGTGGGCAAGGATTATACGAGAATGAAATAAAATAAAATGTAATTTTACATATTTTGAGTAGGTTATTAGAATATTTTTGTGATATTATTTATGATCTTCGAAATCTTCATAATTATTATACATTATTGAGAATTGAGATTATATTTTTTATAGAGCTGATAGAAAATACATAAATAAGGGCTGATTTTTCAATCCTTGGTTAAAACTTATTCATCGAATAACGTATTAAACTACCATTTCAAAAATGTATTCTAATTGTCCGTATATGACAGTTTACAGGTGACATTTTTAAATGTTCGTGTAATACTTTATTGGACGGATAAATTTTAACCAAGGTTTTTTTTTATATTATTGACAGAAATGGATGATATAAAAGAGTACTCACATGCGACAACAATATTATTTTTTTCACTAAATATCGCACCAACATCATTCTTTGCTATACACTGGTAGGCTCCAGCATCTTGTCTTTGTGTATTTTGAATTTTATAAAAAAGTTCGGAAGAGTAGTCGCCCAGTGGCACACCATTTTTAAGCCACCTGTACATCGGTTGAGGAATACCTAAAAATATGTTTCAATATGAAGTATATAATTTAAAACTTCCAATCAAATTGATTTGATAAATGTACCGGAGTAAATTCTTTGTTAATTTTGTTTCAATACTTACCTATTGCGGAACACTGTAATATCTTTGTTGTGCTTTCTCGAACTATGCTATTTGAAGATGATGGTTGCATTGTAAACCGTGGTGGTTGCATTTGTGCTGAAACAACAAAAATTCATAGAGTTATTGCAAATTTTATTTTAAGATTTTATTACGAAATAAGCCGGAAAGTGGAAATTCTTAGAGTACTGTGTAACTCGCTAGATTTATGTTTAATGTCCAGTTTTTTCTTCGATGATTGTTAATATGAGGAAAATTGGAATTATTTAATTATTACGAGTAAGTAGACGTAATTAGTTTGCGATCTATAGTGGACCAAGTTGAGTGACCGTAGCAAATGAAGGGGTTCGGCTGCAAATATAGCTATATATTCATTGTACTATGACTTTGTGTAGAACATAATACAAATCAAATAAATATAATAATTACATATATGTATAAGTACGTAAGTACCTACCTAAGTTACTGACGTAGTATATATTATCTGTCAACTGTGGTTACTGTTTCACCCTACGGATTTACGGAACCATTCACGTGCCTAGACTACGCGTGTTTTAATACGCACTAAATGTAGGCTTTTCTTTCATTATAAAAAAATCAGATATAAAATAATATAAAGTGAAAAAACTAAAACCCAACTACGACAATAACCGGCGCTGAAAAAGTATAAAACAAGATTTCAGAATACTGAACTGAACAAAGTTGCTAATGTAGTTGCAAGTAAATGGACACAGTAGACTCAACCAAGATGCCTTCGTTGTAAATTGACAATAATGTCATACAATACTATTCTGAAGTATGCAATATTCCACTATGTAAAGATAAATTTTCATGTTTGGAAAGGCGTAGTCACACGTTGTTGAAGTGCTACGGTAGATAGGTATATTAGGTATGTAACGTGTGACTACGCCTTTCCAAACATGAAAATTTATCTTTACATAGTGGAATATTGCATACCTACTTCAGAATAGTATTGTATGACATTATTGTCAATTTACAACGAAGGCATCTTGGTTGAGTCTACTGTGTCCATTTACTTGCAACTACATTAGCAACTTTGTTCAGTTCAGTATTCTGAAATCTTGTTTTATACTTTTTCAGCGCCGGTTATTGTCGTAGTTGGGTTTTAGTTTTTTCACTTTATATTATTTGTACTATTTTGGTGTTAAAGTGTATTTGGGGGCATAATATTAACAAAAGTTAAACTGATGAACTAATAAAGAAGCTATGGACGAAAAGATGTGAATTATATGCAATCAGCCCATGAATACAGGTAAAGTCACGAGCAAATGCTAGTAATATATATATATTCAAAATGTACAAGGAAAGCACTTTCAAATGATACCAAACACGGGATATTTATCTTAACTTTATTTTTTTACTTTGTATGTTTTGTCCGATAGAGGACGCCACATTAGATTTTGTGAAACCCCATAATCCCTATAACCAGCGGACAATTAAGACGCTTCTAATGATATGTCATTTGTCAAATTCTGATTAGTAGTTTAGACGTTACGAGGGAACAGATGAACATACATACATACATACATACATACATACATAGCCTGTCAAAATCATAACCCTCCTTTTGCTTTGCCGTAGTCGGGTAATAAAATGTATAACTGATTATTTTATTACTACACGTTTCATTTTTTTCTAAAGTATAAATTTTCACACATTATACAGGGTGAAAGGTAAGACGTTAGACAAATTTAGACAGGAGCTTCTACTCATGAAACTGAACAACTTTTGTTCTACAACTTTGCTGAATTCGTAAAAAAAATTGTACTTTGTAAGGAAACTTCGCTAATCAGCAGTCCAATTTTTTTTCTACGAATTCAGCAAAGTTGTAGAACAAAAGTTGTTCAGTTTCATGAGTAGAAGCTCCTGTCTAAATTTGTCTAACGTCTTACCTTTCATCTGGTAGAACCAGAGGCAATTCGAGAATATTATTCTAATGATAATTGCTAATTAGTAAATTTTCTGTGGGTACCTATAAAGTCACATCTGCCACTTCGTTTTTTTTTACATCCAAATAAATTTAAGATTCCGACCAATGCTTCCAACTACTTAATAAAAGAATGTCGAAACGCAACTTGCGTCATCAACTGGCATATTTTTGTGAACGTGTATCACAGATGACTATCTATGGGAGAGATTGTTCAAACTATTAAAAATTAAACTCATTCAATGCTCTATATATGATTAAATTTCTAACATTCGTTAATAGGTTTTGTTGACACAGCTAAAGAGGAATGCAATGCAGTGTCGCGCCGTTTATTAAGAAGTTGATTGCTTAAGTGGCTGTGAAACACAGCTCATTGACCGAATTTATTATCATCACGAGTCACGACATACCGATATTTGAATTTTGAATGTATAATTGCAGTTTCATATTATATTATTATAGAAAGCTGTTTATGGAATTAACAAATCGTAGAACAATTTTTAAGTTGTTCACAAACCATGTTTCTTTTATTAGCGCAATTGACGATATTATTAACCAAAACAAAGAAACTAGTACAAAAAAAAACATTTGTTTCCGTGTTAACATTGCGTAAAGCCATATTGATAGCAGTTCCCTTAACATCGATGCGATGCGGAACTAATAATTTCACACGTTCTTAGCAATTGAATGGGTTTAAAGGTGGGATCCTTTTTTCGTCCGATATAAATCTTACTTACATAAAAATATATAACCACAGATATATAATACTATACTAGATATAACCAAGATAAATATATCAGGCCCATGTTGTTTTTAGTCGGTAGTTAAAAAGGATAAAATTTTAACGCGTTTTTTGTGATCCTAAATGCTATGTGAGGGTGATAATTGATATTACAGTAGGTATATCTAATTTGGATCTTCGAATAGAATTAACATATCATAACAATGTGTAGTTGTTTTATATATAAATTATATTGTTTTGAATGAAATTCTATGCAGGATATATTGCGGGTTAACACAATAGCTTGTTCAGTATTCGTGCAATGTCGTATTTATCCAAACACAATTTAACTTACCCAATATATCAAATGAATGATGATGTTACTATGTTACTGATGTTTGAATAGGCAACAGCAAAACGATGGAATAAAAATGAGAGTAACAGGTAAATTACTAACGTTCATAAGAAATATGTAGTTTATAATTTCGTTTAGAAAGTTACTTAATATTAATGTAGAAAGTTACTAATATGTAAAGAACCACGAAACAGTGTAACACTAATTAATTATTTTACGGTGGATATTATACAACATTCCACGTTCTGGCTAATGTTTCCTGATTCAAAGAAAAAGATTATATTGTAAATGTCCGGGAAGCGGCATTTGTTTAGATGTTCTATTGATTGACTGCATTAAAGCTGGCACAGATAAAAACAAACAAGTTAGACTGTTTATGGATCAAGAATCCACAAACTAAAAATACGAGAATAATAATTATTGTTCATGCTTTATTATCATTGAACACTTTAATACGAATAAGATAAGTAATTAATATAAATACACATACCTAACGCGTAATACGGCATAAATAAAGGAAATCTGATGTTGTTTTTATTTCTAACAGCAAATTATTCAGGATCCACGCCTAATGTTGTATAATGTATAGGCATGAATTTTTATTACATTAAGAGGGAAGGAGCTCAGGAAGAATACTTATTAGTGCCGTTTATCCACACATACGAAGCCTTTACTTCCCTTTCCAAGAGCGGAACATAGCTATTCAATGTGGTGATAACGAAAAAAAATATTGAAACAATGCCTCGGATGTGGAGCGGTTACGTTATAGTTAATCTAATTCAATACATATTTACATTAATTCATACTTGTTCAAAAATAGTTTTAAAACAAAGTTAATGTTTAGATTAATGCAGATAGAGTCTGTATACAATTTGAGTATTTTAACTAGACCAAGGGCAGACACGGCAGATAGTTTTATTTTATCCCATGTTTCACGCAATATAAATATCATGAATCAAGCTATTGTGCTCTTGGGCGTTAATAGGGTGACGATGAGTACTTGTAATCAACATTGATAATAAGTGATAAGATATGACGAGGAACGTTACGCTGCAGCTGAATATGTATGTGGGTACTTTTTGAATAACCTAGTTTCCTAGTAAATATTTAAACTGTTGTTAAATCCTTGGATATTTGAAACAAACATTCAGAAAATACGTTATACCCACGCATATTAAGGCCACCGATTAAAAAAAAGAGAGATTTTTGATAATTAAGGAACACACAAGAATTGCTTGTGTTTATCTTGATTTTATAAAAACGAATGAACCTGTTCGTTTTATAATATCTTCGTCTGAATCCGTATATTCCTATGCAAATTTAGGAATTTAAATCTGCTATATCTGGTTTCCGTTGCAATCTATAATATAAAAGTAAGAAAATAATGGAAAGAAATTTACTATTGGCAAAAAATATTTAATGTATGGAGGTTACCTTATTTTTACGCAGCACTTATTGATACTTCGTAGAATCAGGAATATTGAAAAGAAGTTATTTAGAGGTATCGTATGATAGAGATTTGCTTTCTAAAGATATGTACATAGAAATCAATAAACGATATCTTATATCAAACTCGGTCACTATTTCAGAAGATCATCATCAAATAGTCATGAGCATCGAATAGTGAAATACGAGTTTGGTTTCACATACAACGGCAACGTGATGTAGTAAATTAAAGTGCTCAGTAGGCACTTTTAGTACTAAATGCCATATAAAAGCGAGAATCGTATGAAAATAACTCTACACCACACAACTAAGCTTCATAAAAAGCTTTACTTGGTAAATGTTAAAATAATTATGTAATGACGATTCGAAAGTGCTACTAAATAGTAGTCTAATTGAATAAATGAATGTTTGAGTTTGAGTTTGAGTTTACTATTAAAAACTCAGTTTACTCGAAATCGCGTGTTTACGTGTGTTCATAGTATTTTAGTTAACGTAGTTATCGCTACACTTAAATCGCTTTGTCTGAACAATCTAACGTTTAATAACTTAAGGTGGAATAACTCGTACGAATTTGTGAAATACTATTTTTATTTTGCGTTTAACTCATGCGATTGCTATGCTTATGAGTAGAGGTTAAAAGAGAGACAATCTTCCAACAGGGTCAACAAAGTCATTTATTTTTGTGGAAATTTATACATATTTGGATTCACATCTGAAATCTTCATGGATAATGCGTCTAACGAGGAATTTTGTTTGTCATCGTCACGCTTTGCAGATGAATTAAATAGGAGCCCTATTTGCAAACGCATAGTTAGGTATCTACCTAGGTACTATTGTGGTAATAATTGTAGTATGTACCTATATTACCGTTCAGAGAGATTAGCCGAAGATCGAAAAAAATTTTGTTGAAGGTCGAGAAAATGATGTTGATACAATTTAATACAAATTACAATATACGAGTAGTTAGTTACACATAGTTATTATATGATCTAAAAGTTATTATTTCGAATGCTTAGGGAAAATCATTTCCTTATTTTACTAGATTTTCTTTATAATCTATGTCCACTACATACCCTACATAATTACATATTAATTAAGAAAAATTCTTAAATTAAGCAAAAAATTCTTAAAATAAAAAATGATTTGATGGATATGGAACAGTATATAATATATAAAATAAGTATGTAAAGTATTAATGACAAATTAGCATAGATATTTAAGTTATTTACACATTTACTAAAGCATCTCAGTCTAGAACATAACTAAAATGCCAGTTTTGGCTAAATGCCAATATCTCAACTGTTTCGCAAACTTTAAGTATTTACGTCTCCATTGTCCAAGATTCAATCAGACATCCTCGTTAAATGTTGATCTTATATCTATAGGTATTTATTATTTAGGAAAATCAACAATCTCAATAAATAGCTAACGTAGACTTTATTCAGTTGAATAGTTAAATGAACTCATATTTCGAAAGTTACGTTTCCTTAGTATGAACAAGCGGCCTAATTTTGTTTCAGTTAAGGCTTAAAGGAGAATTGTTCCACGAAGTTTGATTATAAAACAGTAGAACGCAGATGTTTAATAAAATTTGTTTACGTTTACTTTTTGCCTAAAGTTAATTAAACATGCAACTTTGAGCTATAAAGCTGTACATGTAGTTTGTTTTTAGATTGAAAACAGATGCGATTTTATATTGAAATAAATGTTTTTGGGCTTAAACATTGATCAAACATAATATAAGGTAATTACTTAAAACCAAACATCTCAATATGTAAAATGCATTGAGGCAACTATTTCGAAGTAAAGGAGCGTTTCCGTTACGTGACTCAGACCAATGGCACGTAACGCCGCTGCTATAAGACCACTAACATACTAATAGAGAGCCACAGAAGGCCATTTTTTATTCGACGAATTCTCAAACTATATCGGAATTTCAATCATGTATCGTGGATAGTTTGGTAGAAATGAAGGAAAGTAATCAGAAGCTAGTTCATGAATGATGATAATAGCATCGCGATCGTGAAGTGATTTTATATAATGACTTACATTTTATGAGTTGTTAGTCAGGAAACAATAAATTGGGGAATAATAATTGAATGCGTTGTATACAGAGAATATTGGATAACATGGTTTGGTCAACAAACGATGAGAACCGCTCCCGTTGCTTCCGCTTGTATTGTCTTCTGAGTTATATAGATACTCTATTAAGCCGGTTGCAACTTGTGGCTCGCTAGTGGCCAGTTACGCCGGTCGCTAGTGTAATTCGACCTACCACACCCGCCGCGTACTCTTGCTGTATTGACCAGAGAAACCTTTCGTCATCGCATGCTTTGTTCGCATGTAGAATGGAAACCTTACAAGTCATTCATTTGGACGTCCCGAGCGATACAATACTTTTTTTATTGTTAGTTCAAAGAGTAAAATCATTTGAGTGTAATGGCATAAACAAAATTAAATTACCCGCATAAATAGGTGATTATAAGTTTGAAGTTATCCATATGTAGTATTTAACCACAATTATTAAAACACAGATTTGCGATAGCGGCTTTGCTGAAACTGCAATGTTGCAAAAGTAAATTCAGCTCGTTGGTTCGGTAAAATTAAAAGGTCAGCCAGATAGTGGTTTACTGATGAGAAGATATTATATTTGTAGCAGATAAATATTATACGTTATGTTTTAAGGAGACTTTTTGAATTTTCATTCGTAATTGTGAGATATTAGCCTTTAGAGGGTACGTTTATATATAAGATTAATGTTTAAATGCTTTTAAAGGAAGGTCAAAATTACAAAAAACATTTCACAAGTCTTTCCACAAGACATTTTTGCACGCCTCATAAGCGAAGCGTTCAGGTGGGTACTACTGTCACTTCGCGCAAAACATCTGATTTTTCAAATTTAAAATGTCTTTATGTATCATACATTGCACTTGTAAGATAATACATACACACACATATTAAGAAAAAACACTATTTTTAACATTCATGATATTTTTGATGTCATTTTTGTTATTTAAACTAGTTAAAAAACAGTTTAAAAAAGTTCTGTCTTGGACGTCCGTGTGTCTGTATGTGCGGAGGATTTTCTTGTTAACACGATAGCGACCGAAATACTTTACTAATCGAGTCTTTTTTTTTCTCTTACGCTTGAGTATGCTCAGGAATAGAACCCTTTCATTTTTCAGGGTCTGATTCGATGTGGTTTAATTGTTATTAAATAAACAAAAAAAAAAATATCGACTGTTCTCCATAATTTTAGTATATTTATATATATTCTTTTTTTTTATATTTATAGTGTACTCAAAATTCACCATTATAAACTCGATTCTTTATACTATAAGCCAAGGTTTAAAAAAATAAGTTGGTAGTCAGTCCCTTAAACCTGCGCAGTTTCACATCTAGGTGGGGCCACAAGAAAAATAGCTCAATTATTACGGTACCGCTTTCTTTACTTTTCCAACTATTTTATTTTATTTCTTTTTTATATTTATAGTGTACTCTTTATAAATAATCCATTTTATTGTAAAGGATGAGATTATGAGGCGTGCACTTTTGGATTTTCCAAACTATTTTTATTTTATTTTATGATAGGGACGCGCTTGGCCACGATCTCGCCTGATGGTAAGCCGAGATGTGGCCTAAGATTTTTCTAATTCAAAGTGATTCCTTATTCTCTATAAATCATATAGAGATTGATTCTCTATATTTGATTGCTTAAATTTAATCATATTGCTTATTTATTGATTTTATTTATTCATTTAGGTAATTGAATTAAATGAATCAAATGAATATAAAAACAACACATTAAGTATAATTATTAAAAAAAATACAAGCAACCAAAATTTCAAGCAGCATTAAATAAATCCTAAGGATACCGTTAAAGGATTTATTGCAATTACAAAATAATATGTAGTACCTACGTTCATGAATCATCCCGTTACAATTTAACCTGTGATTTAACCCAACGCCCAACGGTCACCCGCCAAGTAACTTAGGCTATGTTAGGTACTTTCTAGTTTTTATTATACAAGG
Organism: Colias croceus; assembly: GCF_905220415.1. Lineage (NCBI taxonomy): Eukaryota > Metazoa > Arthropoda > Insecta > Lepidoptera > Pieridae > Colias > Colias croceus. The sequence continues at coordinate 6,560,806 of NC_059540.1, read as the reverse complement.
TAGACAGACATGTCTTATAAAGACTAGGAAATGTATGTAGACAACTACATACAATCTTGTAGTATATAGGCTTACTTTCCTTAATTTTTTTAAAGGAACATTTCTGACGCTTTATTCATTTTCGTTTTATGAAGCCTTTGTTTCATATTGACTCCATTATACATAACTGTTCTTCTTCTGTTTCTGGGAAGCGCAATACTTTGGTCATGGTACAGAAAATGTTAATTAAGTCTTAATAAGTTTATCTCGTCTACAGCCTACCTTGGGCCTTTCACCTTATTCATTTCGCTCAGATAAGTTTTTCTTTAATCAGGGACAGAAAAACTGAAAGGAAATCTGAGAGATTTTAACTAATATGTGAACGTAGACGACGGACTGCAGTTTTTATTACTAATAACTGCATAAAACTTTAAAAAAGCAATTCAAACAACCTTAACTATCGAACTATGTAATCGGTTAATATCATGTAACATCATTAAGCTTACTCATATAGGTATGCAGGTAAGATGATATTATGTTAGTACTTGAATCGCTAAGTATAAAGTATCCATACTGAAATGTAGGTATTGTCCACAACTATTGACTTAAATTATATTTTTCCGTGTTTAATGATAAATGTTTATATTAGTGCGAAATCTATAGAAAGAATAAATATAAATAAGTAGACTATAAATTTTCGTCTGCTGTAGAATATTATGTACCTATTCTGATAGAAAGCATACAGAAAGCCGACACCAGAAATCCAGAATTGTCACTCCTCGACTTTCATTGTGGATCATAAGCCACACTTTGCATAGGCCAACCAACCCTCTGAACCGTGCCACGTATGAGAGTAAAAATAGAAATTAATCGATCCTATTATTCGTGTCAGTTGTTTCAACCTCGTCAGGCTCAATTAAAGTAAGTTTAATATTCTTTCAAAATCGTATGCACACAAAAACCGCATGATAATTGATAACGCTTAGTATGTATAATGGGTAACTATTGGGTATGTCATTCCGAATAATAAAGGCGCGTTATATCTTTAGTTTGAAATAATAAAACAATACTATTCCGAAAATATGTGTTTTTCATGGAAGTATTGATATGTAATTAAATTAATACGTAGAAGTAATATTAAGTAGGTATCATACATATTAGGTAAATAATTAAAAATAACATGGCAATTAGTAATTATTACATTAAAAATTAAAATATATAAATTACGACGTCGTAATTCGTACCTTGTTTATACCCAAGGCTCGTGTATCTACCTATAGTAACCGTAATGTCATTTACTTGATGGATATGAATTTCTAATGTGAACATGTTTACTACCCAGCTACTTTACTTAGCTTCTTTAATAATCTTAATTCAATTTTGCTTTAAAATATTACTGCATGCATTAACTAACCATTGGCGTGTTTTAAGTTCTTTACTCTCAAGGTAAATAATATGCACACTAAGAAATGACACATATACTTTCATGTACATTGTACATGGTACATGAATACTTTAGTGCTAAATACCTTAACACCTCCAATTAATTATCAAGTATAATGTCAAAGTATAAATAGCAAATTGTTTTGCTTATATCCATATTTATAATTTGTTATTAAAAAAAAAAAAATATTTGTGAAAAATGAACCTCTGCCTTCCTTCTTCTTAAGTCATAATAATAACTAGTAGTACTTCTATTATAATTTTGAGGTAATTGGGTAATATTTTTATATAAAAGTTTAAACAATATTTAAGAAATTCTAAAAACATATTTTTATTAAGTACATTAGTAATTAGGTATATAAAGAACAAGTTCCTTAAGATTTGCAAACAATAAATAATTATTATTTAAATGAATTATATACATAATATGTAACATCGGCTACTAATAAACATAAAGTGAATGATTAATTCCATAAAGCAAGACTTCATTAAGCTTATTACAATTTGTTGCTATTGATTAACCCAGTCAGAAACGTTTCAAACGGTATAAACTCACGGTTCCCGTAAAGTGAAAATTAGAATCACGTGCCCTTCATTCCTTCTCAAATAAATTTTATGGTGAATTATGTTTGCTTTGTTGCGGGTGGAGAAATAAATACGGTAACTATTTATAACAGCCAGTTAGGGTCATTGCGCCTGTTCGCGTCCACCTGCCTATTCGCGTCCATTTTGCGGATATCTTTTAGAAAATTCACGAAAATAAGTATACTTTATGTAAAATTGTAATAAGAAAAATATCCGATAATACCTCAATGTATAAGAGACATGCACACTTATTCAAAATATGCCTGCGCACCGCCTATCCTATTTAAAAAAAAAATTTAATTTTGGCTATTAAACGAGAGAGCTAAAACGCGCGGGATTTAAAAAAAAAAATAGTGCGCAGCGTCGCGTTTGACGGTAAGTATCTTATTGTTAAATGTGAATTTTTGAATATGTAACTGTTTCTTTACTTTGCTAACAAAACATGGAATAGTATGGATTATAAATCAGCTTATTTCTTTTACAATTAATAGCTAAAATAAAGTGGACGCGAATTACTACACCGAATTTGTACAACTTCCATTTTGCGTCCACGGTGGGCGCAAACTATACCTATAGTGCATAACAATAGAACATATTGCGTCCACACGCGTAGCAATGAATTGTTTGTTAAAATATGTAATTTATAATAGATTGTAAATTTTTTACTAAGACCACAAGTTGATAATTTAAATTTTCATTCAAATTAGCAAATTTTTATGTTATTTTTCATTTTAAAATGGGTATTCCAAGAATGAGACTAGTATCTTTGAGAATGAGAGTCAATAAGTTTGTGGTTAAGAAAATAATATAAACAAAAAAGAAATTTAATTCATTAGAAACTAAAAAATAGGGTAGAGGTGTAGGTAATCTTAATAGAACTGATTATTATTTATTTACATAACGTAACGTTGTTTTTTGTTAATTTTTAGTTCTATTTATGATGAAAAGATAAATATAAATAAGTTTTTCCAGTTTCCTTACAGTGAATTATATTAATAATAATGTTGATTTTAGGGTTCCGAACCTCAAAAGAAAAAACCGGAATCCTTGTAGGATCACTTTGATATCCGTCCGTCTGCCGGTCTGTCTTTCTGTCAAGACGCTTTTTCTCAGTAACGCGTTCAGGTATAAAGCTGAAATTTATATTGAATACTCAAGTCTACGGTCCCTTGAAGCAGTGAAAAAATCAAACTTATAAGCCAAAGAATTCAAAAGATACAGCCGTTTATGCTGCAAATTTTCGCAAATTTCGACATTCGCAAGGGAATAAAAACCTACAGGGTACTTTACGTGAACACAGACACTTGTAGTTTGGTACGAAGCAACGTCTTATAGCACGAATAAGGGAGTGCGAGTTCCACTCGAATTTGGCCGGTTTTTATTAAATAATTATATTCGTAAATAAATAATTTATTAAAATCTAATTTTTATTTGCATTTATCTGATAAAATATCACCCACTATACTCTTAATTCTTTTTCTAAGCTGGTGGACGCGAACTGGTCCACGGGTGGACGCAAACTGGAATTTTTGGACGCGAACTGGGTAAAACGCCTAATTCTGCTATTTATCTAGATAAATAAAAACCACATGATATTTCCAACACAATTGAAAGTAAATCTTATAATAGACTATGTAATGAACACTTTACATAAATTTTGCGTTGAAATTTGTTCTGGAACATTTTTATTTTCTCATTCAAACTTTCCAACTGCACTAAGTGGACGCGAACTGGCGCAATGACCCTAGTTAGTACAACTCACTTATTCCATTGGTCACGTTGTACTAGAAATTAGAATAACGTGGTTATAGTAAATTATTATATCATTATACGATTATAGTGACGTAGGTAACCCTGAATAACTATAAAGATTTTACGACAAAGCAAGACAAATTCCAAATAGTGTAAAGACAGTTCTTAAGTAATTTAGATGCCTATATTCATTTTATATTGACACAACCCTCGTCCATGCGAATTCTATGAGGTGGTCTCTGCGCCATTTCACCTTGAATAATAAAAAAGGGTTGCAAATTGGGTAGGTTTACTGGTCCGCGGAACCGCAAGTTTGAATTTAGAGACCCGATTTATTTTATGTTAATAAAACGCAATCAAATTTGAATTGTCTGCATACTTAGTAATTGTAACTAATAAATGTTTAAAAAATATATATTTCAACTAGCTTACCGCCCGCGGCTTCGCCCGCTTTCTTTAAAACGATTTGAGATTTAAACTATCCTATCTCTCAAGTTGGATCGAACTGCACATGGTGTGCGAATTTTATTATAATCGGTTAAGTGGTTTAGGAGTCCATTGAGGACAAACATTGTGACACGAGATTTATATATATTAAGATAAGATTACTTAGTCTTATAAAGACTTTAAATTTTAAAACTATTGTTTGAGCATTTCCGTAAACAGAGGTTAAGTGTTATCATTTCTCAATTATCTATTTTACAAGTAAATGGCGATAAAACAATTTCAATACATAAGTAGAGCAGGGAGAGAGAGGCATTGAACCTTAGCGTACTGCGATACCTCATTGCCCGTATTTACTCGGGCGGCACACACGTTTTAATATTAATAACCCCCCATACAAGAGAGCTCTGGCAGCTGCTTCTGAGCGCTACTGAATTTGTACCGAGTTGAGACTGGAACCTTTATGAACGATGTTTACCACCGCTCGCGGTCGCCGCTGGCTTGTTGCTCTAAAAATGCACTTTATAGAGAGCACTTTAATTATACTACCAGTAATATACTGTTAAAACATAATGCTGTTTTTCAGTATCTACTCTATGCTAATAAATTCCACGCCTTAAATGTTGTGATAAAAATAAAACATAGATTCATTTTATTTTTTTTCTTTTTCTATATAAAATGATACCAATGTATACTAAGGTACATTTAAGAAAATAAGAATAATTTCGGGGATGGTTGATGGTTGATGGTTACTTTCGAAGCGACAACATACCACAAGGTATTGACGCACTTTTTTATTGAATAGAAGATACGAGAAGATGCATTTTTCATTATCATTTGTAATTTTTTTATAATCATTTAGATATCTTACTATGCAGAAGCAGTTGCAATCGTCTATATGTACGTTATAGAGTTACGAGGAAATCATACAATATAAGTAATATTATGTACCTATATTATATAAGGCTATCGAATATCCATTTTTCTGCGAATAATTCTAAACTATAAAAATTATCCAATGTAGGTAAGGCGTATATAAAAATTCTCATTCATTACATATAGGTACAACATGTTAAGCAAGAAAATGCATTGATGTGTACCCGCGGCACTTTTGCGTTCGTGCTCCTGAATGCATTTTTGTTAGACGGCTAGGTACCTACTCATGTCCTTCAGCGTTCAAAGAGTTATTCCGTCATAATGTCTCATATTACACATTACTATTTTGTATCGATATGTTGCCCTATGAAACGAGCAGAATAAAATACAGTTTTAAGATACAATTTAACAATTTTCTGGTTCCTAATAAATGTGCGAAGCGAACCTGATCTGTCTGGAATGTTGCATAGATGCGCGAAGTGGCTTTTTGTTCCCTATGTCCCCATTAAACAGGTCTGGCGCTACGTAGGTACTTAAGTTAAAACAACATGAATGTAATAAGTTAACCCGGCACATAATATTATTATACTTTACTCAGTTCCGCTAGGCCGTAATTCCCACCTCTGGGAAAAAGAGCATGTACTTTAAAAATGTTTGTATGGCCATTTCACGTAAACGTAGCCGTGATATTATCTTTATACGTGCTTACTTGACCAGTTTATATTTATAATTATTGATGCCATTCATTGTACGGTTTATTAGTTAGGTGCTGTTTGAAGGAAAGCGAAAGAACATTATTTATTTATTTATTGAAATAATTTCAGTAAAGTGTATGATTTATGTATTCATTACGAAGGTCGAAGTCGAAGGTTCGATCATAATCAATGCTATAGCAATATAACTGTATGGATAAGTGCCTTTTAGAATTCCTTTCTGACGCCCGTATACCCGTCATAATTTCAACTTTCAAGCACCCATAAGCTTTGAGATCCTTTTGTAAGGGATATCTGTCATAGTTTTCCTTTTCTGTGGTCTAGCTTTACCTACTTGTTTCGTTTGGTATAGTTTTTAGTTGTTACTAAGCATCCTTTGTTTTGTGGTTGAAACATTCAACAAACTGGTCGGCTACTTAAAACATCAACATAATACATAAACATCAACATTTTATATCATTTAATTATAATAAATATTCGAATATAGTTAAATGTTAAGAATATTTTTTACGCTTTTCAATAAAGTTATTTCTATTAAATATACGAAATACCTACCTAGATTATCATGATTATTTAAAATGCTTCTATGATTATGTGTACTTAGAAATGAATGTTGCATGTTACTCCCTTGCACGAGCAAATTGTCGCAGTCTGAGTTCTGACGTTAATAGTCATTGAATATTTTAACACCACTTTAAGTTAGCTAAGTTCATTACGTATTATGATTGAGTTGTGTTCAGCTCAATATAGGTAGGTACCTGTCTTTAGCTACGGTTCTTCTACCCAAAAGATTCTATCGTTTCTCCCAAGTGCTTTGGGAAACAAAATACGTTTATAAACAAAACATTACTTAAGCGACTAGAAGAGCTGCGGAAAGCGTGCAAAAAATCCCGTAAAAAAGCATTCATAATATTCACATTCGATATTATGTTATCATATTGTATAAAAGTAATTTCGATATTGCAAAGAGGAATTAAACAAAACATATTGCAAGATTTTGCCTCACAAAGACATCAATTTCAAACAATAAAAGATTAAATAAAATATTTGTTCTGGTGCTTATTAACACTAAGTCAACTCAATGATATATAAATATATAATGAGGTCACTTAGTTTTACATAAGATCTCATTATGTTTCTTAGAATGCGGTTGTCTGTATTTTATACAAGCCTTCCGGCCGCCGCGGCCGCGCCGCTTCGCCCGCTTTGTCAAAAACTTAACAAATTAGGTATAACAAGTATATAAAACCTTCCTAAAGATCAATGCTATAACATTGGTGAATATAGAATTATAATCGGTGACTAGGTATGTTTTTGTGTTTATCATGAACAGACAGACATACACATTACGACTTTGTTTTATATATCGTTCTTTTGTAGCAGTTCTTTAAACTGAAAAATCTAAAAAGGATCCTATTATGTTATAAGTTTTTCAAACAAGTTATTATTGAAAAAGTAGTGAGTTGTTTTGTAAGGATGATATTAAAAAATTCCATCCTAGGTTTATATGTACTTCATCAAGTGTATATGTCACCTTCATCTGGTTGAATCTGCTATTTGCTTGAATGACTAGCGCATTCATTATATGGCGACATTCAATTGATTGAATGACCAGGCCGAACATTGCTTTAAGGGTCACTAAACGTCCAGTTAATAAGCGGATTGTAACATAGCCCTTTGTAGGGAGCAGATATAAAGCTCGGCATTTTGTTGAATTACTAGCGCGTATTTACGTTTTTTCATAATGTCCACAAGCAATCGGTTGCGAACTTACAGAAGCGCGAAGCTCCTTATTCTATGTACTCGTACCTAGTTAAAAATTTAAAAAAGCAACAAACCTAACCTTACCAACCCCCTTATCAAAGACAATGAGCATGCTAAATGGCGTTTTATCAATTTCATATTTTAAATTAACTAAAATCATTGTTTTAACCCATTGAGCCTCGAGCGGCCCGATCAGTCCACGACACAATAGATTTTCTATTGTGTCTGTGATTCCGGGGTCTGAGTTATTAAACGTTCTTACTTCTTAAAAGAAGGATAAATCACCCAGTATGTTCACAACTTAAATTTTGAAATGTCTATCTTAACGCATGTTAAACTCAATGCATCTTAACGCATGATAAACTCAAAACCCAAATATTATTTCTTCTCCTAAAAGAAGCAATTTGATTCATCATAACATGAATTTTAACACCAGTTTGGTCACAGCGCATCTATTTAAAAATTACAAGGCTTACCATCTTTATGCATCTAGTGCACTTAAAATACTTAGATTTTACTATTTAATTTTAATTTTTATATTTTATGAACATTGTTTGGATTTTGCTTTACAATCTATTTAAGTATATTGTACACATAAATATAAGGTTAAAGTTTTTTCATTTCTCTAACTTAATAAGTTTATAGATATTGTAATGTTTATAAAAATTAATATATATTTTGTAAGCAATATGTACTTTTTCTATACAATTACAATTCCAGATTTTTTTTTTTTATAATCCTTGAGATCTTACATGACTCACCTTAATTAAAGAAATTATTCTACAACATGAAACATCTATATTTTTAATAACTTACCTAGACTGTCGGCTGATGAAGTTATTTTTATCAAGTAGGCAAACAATAAAAACATTCCTGTTTTCAGTGACATTTTTTTCCACCGCTCTAGTTCTTCCATAACACAAGACCTTTATTTTAAATCACTGTTTTGTAGCAGCTCGATGAACACAACTTTTGTTTATCGTGAAACAACAAACTTTTTTATGAAACACTAAGTTTTCTCTACACCACCACATATTACAATGCGTTGCTAGGTTCTACATTCACCACAACAATAAGGATACGTTAGTAGGTACCTGTGGGATTATATTATACCATTAGCCAGCAAGGTACAAAAGTTCACTCAACTTTATATGCCCTATAAAGTAAGAAACTAATAAAATTAAAGTATTTTCATCATTTTGTAACGGATTTATAAATAATCTTTAGGTTAAAACACGCTCACTTGTTTTTAAAAATACTTAAAAAACTTTTGCTAAAAGTTCGAAAGTTTTTAAAACTTCATTTCACAATCTTTCATTTGAAGGACGCTCGACTACTGACTAGTGCGGTGCGTTCCCAGTGTTGCACCAACGACATAACATTTTTGTACTGTGCTCTCACTCGGTCATCGGTGTAGTACTGTAGTCAGTCTGTAGTGTACTTATTTCGTTCACAGTTCAAATTCGTTCTCACTTTGACAGAAAAGTACCGTTCCTTTACAAAGATTTTCATTCATTCTTAAGGTATAGGCACATTTACTTTAATAATAGCAGTAGAAATCAATTTAGGAAAATTATTGTCCATAATAATTATTAGTATCAGTAGTTTGTTTTTGTAAAAAAACTACAGAAAAAACATTGTAAATCTATATATTGTAATATCAATGATGTTTGAGGGGACTAGAAGAGCTAAACGCGAGTTTTATAATGCTATAAAGCCTCCTCCACACTACTCGCGAAGTTGAACGAGGTTAGACGAATAGAATAATGTAGAGAGGCACTTCGGCTTACTTCGTCCAACTTTACCCCGCCTCAGCCGACTTCCGTTTGTTGTCGGTTTTTGCGCCCGAGTCAAAGGGCACGAAGTTACCTGAAGTTCGTTCTGAATATGATCGTATGCGCTCCTCGCGAAGTTAAACGAGTGTGTAGTGTAGCACCGCGGACTTCAGTCAACTTCGGCCAAGTACTTCGCCGAGGAACCTCGCGAGTAGTGTGGAGGAGGCATAAGATCATTATGTAATGGATAACATCCGCAGGCGTTTCCCCTTTTGCCGAGGTATAAGATTATTCGAGGCGAAAAATCTTATGCTTTCATAAAAACTACTTGCGTAATCGATTACAAAGACAATCACTCTGCGTATTCGTAAAACATCAAAAGGACGTTTGCGAGTGATCCGCTAAAAATTCCGTTTTGCACTGTCAAATCTTGCAAAAGCAATTCAAACATGTCGAATATTAAAAAAGATGGATTAACCCTTCATATACACAAGTATATTTTTTTTATTTTTTTAACGTACATTTCTAATTAAATGCAATTTCTAATAATCGTCGATGTATCGTTTAGCGATATGATCAAGACAAATAATCGAGTCATGTTTACTCGTTCATTGATGCGGCCCCACGAGACTATCATGGAAAGAAAATATACAAATTTAATCTTTATGGACTAAGAGATAAAGTTGAATTTAAAACGCGATCATGAACCGCATTCCTAACGAGACTATCTTTTAAAGAAATACAAATTTAATCTATAAGACGTAAGTTATAAAGTTGAATTTAGAACGCGATATTGAACCGCACTCCACACAAGACAACTTGGAATGAAATACAAATTTAATCTTTATGAACTTAGGGATAGAGTTGATTTTAAAAACTCGTCGCTTAAAAGGTCGTAAATTTTTACGACTTTCGTGACACAAATTATTTTTGTGAATGTGTGATGGTGTTTCAATAGTGTGAGTTACCCTCCCCGCACCAAAATCAGCAGAAAGTTTAGTTAGAACATTTGCCAGCGTACTCCATCCATTAAGGTACTGACAGACGTGCTCAAAAAAAGCATGCTAATAAGCTTGCTTAAAATTAGCATGCTCTGCAAACTGTTCACATTTGCCAGCAATAAGCATGCTTGCAATTACGCAAAAACAGTGGCCCTTCGCGGATTGAGATCGAATCGAATAGCATGCATATAAGCAAACCTGTTCAGACGCGCTCAAAGCACGCCCCTTTCCACCCGCGCCTCAGGTAGCATGCTCGAAAATCAAACGTCGGTTAATTTTTAAGCATGCTCTAAATAAGCATGCTCATTACTAGCAACTAGTGTACACACGTGCTACTAATGAGCACTTGCTCAATAAAAACATGCTTTCGTGCTAGTAATGAGCACGTGTGTCCGTAGCTTTACTTAATGATCTAAGTACATAAAAAGTAAATGATGAACTGCAGTAAAAAAATCTCAGACAAATATAGGTATGATATTCTTCAGGAGATCATTAGATAGATAGTGTGTTGAAAACACAATACAACTTATTTTACTCGATAGAAAAAAATCACAAAGGTATCTCTAAAAAATCTTTTGATGCTTAAAAAGCAAAATAAACTACATGCAATCATTCTGTTTTTTCGGCAAATCATTCTACAAGCAACATACTTACTACAATAAAAGTGTTTTATTTTTTTTAGTCCAATCAATAGATTTCATGTAAATCGCAAATTCTTATTACCAATACAAAAACGTACGCATTTAAGCGTGAACGCCTGTGCACCGACCATAGCACCGACAGTACCGGCCGAGGCCTGTTGCTTGTTTCGCTGATTTTTTTCCGCCAGAATTGTTTGTTTTTGTTGTAGAATCTTGGTAGAATCCATTTTACTTACTTGAAAACTGATAAATTATTTGTAATTTTGTAAATTTTGAAATAAAACAAAACCCGTCAAGAGGACTAAAATCTGTCTAAAATCTAAAATCGTGATCTCCATCCATCAACCGTAGTCTATTGTGTTAATGTGCGCGCGAGTCACTCAAGTTCAGCTAGCTCTTGTAGTCCTCATGTGTCTAGGGTTGCCAGGCCATAAAATGCAAAGGCCGGACTGCGCACTATATAAGGCCGGACATTTTAGCCTAAAAGCCGGACATGTTTTTTTTATTGCCAAACATAATGTTTTTACAGCTGGGCTGTTGAAAAAAGTATTTATACGTGGTGAAAAGTGAGGATATTCGATATTTATTAAAAGATGGACATAATATTTATAATAAAAAAACTCGTTTACGAATTTGAAATGTTTATTAAGTTACACTACAGTTTTACTTACAAATGGATCATCAGTCTTTTGTAGATAATTAAATATTATTAAAACTAAAAAACAAATGAATATAGCTCTCTTTTGGCATTCTTAATACTATAAACTAAAAAATATAATAAAACAAATAAAAATAATCATTCTTCTGGAAAGTAACAAAAAGATAATATTAATTTTACGGCTAGGTAAGAATTTACTTTATAGTAGGTATTTATAGAACAATTTAAAATCTTTAAAAAATAACAAAATCTAGTTATATTTGCCGGCCGGAAGATAGTTTGCTCTCCGCTCGCCCTTGTCCGTTCGGGTCGGGCGCTCGTCCGCCCATCGTCGTACGAATCGCCACTCTGACAAAAAGCCTGACAAAAGCCGGACAGGCCAAACACGTACATATTTGGCCGGACGCGACTGCAAAAAGCCTAACATGTCCGGCTAAAGCCGGACACCTGGCAAGCCTACATGTGTCATGTGTCACATCTGCAAGGCATCCGATGATGGCTCACTAAATGTTTTATTTTATAAATTCAGTTAGTAACTTAGTAGTGGAATATATTTATAAATTATTTGTTAAATTATTTATAGATCATAAATAAATCAAGTTAACCCTTATTCAAACGCGAGCCTGTGGAGGAGTTAACAAAAAAGTAAGATACGTTCCTGGGTAATTTTGGGTCGTAGATTTCAAAAATGCACACAAAAGAGGGGTTAGTGGGGGGGAAGTAACCTTTTTTTGGTGGGAAGTATATATCCCGTCATCTGTTCTCTCTTATAAAAAGGTTGGAAAGGTGGGAACTATAGCTCCCAGTGTCCTAGTATGACACCAATATTTTCAAACACTAGCTAGTTGCCCTGACTCCACTTGTGAATTAAATATTATCGTAAAAAATTATATATAGATCATATTTTTTAATAAAGCAGTTTAAAGTACTCATCAATGCAAGTTTCTTTTACTAAGGGAAGAATTCGGGTATTGAAAAATGATTGACTTCAACATAAACAAGGCATTTTTCTAAAACAAAATAAAAGCAATAGGTAAATACTAATGTATTGAGTTAAGATGTCTAATTATCTGATCAGGAAATAATGAATAATAATAAATAAGTTGCTTAAACCAACTAAAAAAGATTATTTAGACACACGGATTTTATATATAGAATTTCCAAATGTCGTGTGCAGTGAAGAACACTGGGATGATATCTTCCCACTTATAGACTTAATTTCAATCGACTCTACCAAGGTATAAACGAAAGATTCTGGGCATATATTTACGTTTCACGAAACCGTAATATAGTCTAGTTTAAAAAAAAAAAAATAAAAAATAAAAATTTTATTTTTCAAGAAACAGGTACAGCATTATGTTCAGACCCTGACCTTCGAACTAGTGGTAAACTGTGTTTCGAAGGCCAGTTTCTTCCCAGTCTTTATATCTATATTATATATGTTTCTGCAAACTCACAGTTTTAGGTTTAAACAGTAAAAATAGATAAAAGGAAAAACAAATATATATACCTATATACCTTTGTTTATACAAAAAAAAAGGACAAACTGAAGTTAATATTTCAATTTTAAGAAGTCATTCACGTTATAAATATTGTGTGCTTGTATATGTTCGCATATGTGTGTGTGTGTGTGTGTGTGTGTGTGTGTGTGTGTGTGTGTGTGTGTGTTTGCGTGTGTGTATGCGTTTGTGCATGTGTGTGTTTGTGCAGAGCATGTGAGTAAGTTAGTACGTATGACATGTGGGAGGGTGGGTGAATACGTCCTAGTGATTTACCATCATTAATTTTTCTGTTTCTTCGTAATCCATATCTTTTAGCCAATCTTTCACAACTCGTTTAATTTTATTATGATTTATAACCCTAACGTTGTATTTACTATTTAACAAATTATACAATTTTGTTGCTAAGAATTCATATTGATGTTGAGCGAATTTGGATGAGGTTGAGGGTATAGGTAGCCGATTGAGTCTTTTTACCTCTGTATTAGAAAGATCTATCATGCGATGTTTTCTGCGGATGCACTGGTAAATATAAGATTTTCGAACACTAAGAACATTTGATTTGATGTATATATCAGTTGTAGGATGTTTATAATTAAGGTAGAACATAACCTTAAGAACAGCCCTTTGTGCCCTTTCTACAGGTAACATTAGAGTTTTGCAGGCTCCTCCCCAGACAGATATACAATAAGTTAGTATACAGTGGCAAAGAGCATTGTATACCTGGATGAGCAGAGTAGTGTTGGCAATAGATCGGAGATTTTTGAACACGAATATGAGTCTTCTGATTCTTTTTACTGTGCTATTTATATGTTGTTCCCATCTTAATTTGTCATCCACTATAACACCTAGATATCTTGTTTCATTGGTTCTTTTAATTTCTTCACATGTGCAAATAGTATTCTGAAGAGTTGATGTTAATGTCCTATTGCAGGGGAATGAATGGAGAGTAATTTTGTATTGATTACCAGGAATGGAAGAAATTCTTTTACCAAAACAGATGAAGTTAGTTTTTTCAACATTTATTGACAACAGGCTATCTTCCAACCAAGCAGTGATTTTGCACATCTCTTTTTCAGTTATCAATTTCAAATCACTCCACGATTTGGCGTGGAAGATAACTACTGTATCATCAGCGTACATGATTGTGTTTGCAGAATGTAAAGGGAGACTACATAACTCGTTTATGTACGCTAAAAACAACGTAGGTCCCAGTGTGCTCCCCTGTGGAACACCGTATGTGCAGGCTGCTTTGCTGCTCGTTAAATTATCAAGGCGCACCACTTGCTCTCTATTAGTCAGATAGTCTTGCAGCCAGTCAATAGCTACACCTCTTATACCAAGGTTTTCAAGCCTTGAAATTAAGATAGGGACCGACACCGTGTCAAAAGCCTTACGCAAATCAAGGAATACACTGAGACACTTGTAACCATTATCCACATAGGATGTGATTAGTGATGTAAGATGCAGGATTGCGTCCTCGGTTGAACGGCCCTTGCGAAATCCGAATTGATTGTCGTTTAGGAGTGATTTTCTTTCCAAATATGTGATTAATCTATTATTAAAAAGCTTTTCAAGGATCTTCGACAGTACACTTAAAAGAGATATTGGCCTGTAGTTAGTTGGTTCAGATTTTAATCCACCTTTATAAATGGGTACCACAACTGCTTTTTTTAAAGTCCTCGGAAAAACTCCAGACTCAAGACTTAAGTTACAAACATATGAAATTGGTTCAGATAGATATATTTTAAACTCCTTAATGAATTTAGTGGTGATATTGTCGTGGCCAGGAGCACTGTCTACTTTCAGTGATGATATTAATTTATTTACTTCTTTAGAATCAGTGTTTGTGACAACCATTGAGTGAACCGGTCCTGTGAGGTGAGAAGCTTCCCGTGCCAGATCTTTTTCGTTCCTTTTCAGGTTATGAAGGATTGCTTCTGCAAGCTTACTACCAACTGTTGTAAAATATTGGTTAACAGTGTTTAAAGACTCCAACGGTGTGCTATGACAGTTTAAAAGTTCAGATGATAGTTCTCTCTTAGCGTTTAGAAAGCAGTATTCTTTTATGACACTCCACGATTCCTTGATATTTCCCAAACTCCGTTCTAATTTATTTCTAAAATAGTCTTTTTTAAGTTTTTTAATTATCTTAGAGCAAATATTTCTATACCTAGTATAATTATCCTTCAGCATCTCATCACTTGGATTTTTTTTAACTTTAATGTGCATTTTGTCCCGTTTTCTTATACACTTTATAATACCTCTCGTAATCCACGGTTTAATTGGTGCTTTTCTTTTTGAAATAGTAATAGTAGAAGAACTGTCTGCGATTATTGTTTGTAATTTGGATATCAGCAACTCAGTAGCAATATTAGTATCTTTGACCTGGTAAAGATCATTCCAATTAATTTTCTGAATCAGTTTTTGGGCTTTATCATAATCAATACGTGTAATTTTTTTATTTAATTCAAGTTTTGTAACATTTGTTTTCGATATAAATAAAAGAATGGGACAATGATCCGTAAACGGTGGAAAGATGAATGTTTCCAATTTATTTTTTGATTTAACCATGAAATGATCAAGGCAGGTGTTAGATCGTGTTGGCTTGTCAATACATTGTAACAGTCCATGTGAGGCGGTTAAGTTTAAGTAGTCAGTAGAAAATCTGTTATTAGCGTTGGGCATGATATTTATATTAATATCTCCTGTTAAGATAACTGTCTCTGAGTTAATGGTTCGTAATAACAGGTCAAGTGATTCTAGGTAAATGGAAGCATTCTGAAAACACGGGGGTCTGTAAGTGCATATCAGAGATATCGATGGGTTAATTTGTACTAGGAGGCAGTTACCCTCTTCGAAGTTAGGTTCCATGACTACGGCGGGGATCTCATCTCTAACAAATACCATAACACCATCGTTTTGGTTAAAACTTTTTTGTGTGTAAAATAAATTGTAGTTACTAATATTAGGAAGCACTGAGTCACTATTTGTCCAACATTCTGTACAAACAATAATGTCAATTTTAACATTGAGACTACTGATAAAAACTAAAAATTCGTCCAAGTTGCGATGTATACTTCTTATGTTTATCGTTATTATACACAATGAATCAAATATATTATGTGGAAGAATAGTTTTAAGCAGATTTGTATTGTCTAACAAAGTACATTTGATATCATTCGA
Organism: Colias croceus; assembly: GCF_905220415.1. Classification (NCBI taxonomy): domain Eukaryota; kingdom Metazoa; phylum Arthropoda; class Insecta; order Lepidoptera; family Pieridae; genus Colias; species Colias croceus. The sequence goes on along the minus strand of NC_059540.1, from coordinate 6,544,490 downwards.
GTAGTCAATGTCGTTTATGATATTTAAATTATTACGATCGAATTATGTTTATGTAGGTATTAGGTTCAGTTTTATATGAGACATAAAATATAAGAGGAACGCTATTAAAATATACGCAATATTTATTTCGCCACTTATACATTTGAAATATTATGTGATGCAATAATATAATAAAATTCAATCCGCCCATACAGAATAGTTTTGCATAATCAAAAGTTATGAATTCACATGAATATTTTGATAGTACAACAGAACTATATAGGTAGATAATTTCACTGTATTCCACGCAATTGCAAGTTAAAAGTAATTTAGTTGTAGTTACGTAAGTGTGTAATAAATTAATAATACTATAATCACCCGTTGCATATACACTCACGGAACAGAACATAAACAAAATAATAATATACTTACATATTTGTCTTTCAGAGTTTGACTCAATATTATAGTTATAGCCACCACACAAAGATGAACTTACATTTTTTATTATCACATACGCGTACGTTACGCAGAGGGTAGTTGTGCACTGAGTATTATTATGAGCTTGTAGTGTTTGTAATATTGTAAGTTTGTGAATAATGGGAATTGAATGACTTTTACAAATAATATAGATTGTAAAAATTTTTTTTATGATAATATTATATGTAAATTTAGTAACATAATATAAGTAAGTAATCTTCCTTATCGTACATAGGTTTAAACTAAGATTAATTATAATATAATGTAAACATAAGCAAAACAAGTGTAAAAAATAATAATATGATATCAGAATTAGTCATATCTGACTGGAGAGATTTTTCAGGTCGTCCTCAGATTCGATTTTTATAAGTGGAAAGCCTTCTTGCTTACGCATATATACTTTCCCTTTTGAAATCCAACAGTAGTTATAGTTGTTTTGTTTTCCAAAATCTCTAGCCAGAAAGTAAATCTTTTTCATTTTTTGTGTTAGATTCTCGGATATGTAAACCGGACGTGGTTGTCCCTCAATTTGAAGGTGATTCGTGTTAAGTTTATTGTTGGCATTGTCCTTGTTAAATTTCTTTATTCCATACAGGATGTTTTCTTTGAGTAATGTGGTGTTTAATTGGGCTATTATAGGTTTATTTGTTGAATTTTTGGATGGAATACGGAATATGTCAGATATATCGGATTTCTGAATGTCAATTTTTAGCGCCTTCCCAGTATTAATAGCAATTTGTACCAAGTCATTTTTTGATTCTTGTGGCTTCATAGGAATATTGCGAATTTCTATACTTGTATTCCGAAGTTGTTTTTCTAAGTTTTCAATTTTTGTTTCAAGCATTTGCGTGACGCAACGGTATTCTTTATATCCCTGTTCCAAAACGCCTATTTTATTATGTATTTCATCATATTTTTCAGAGAAGAACTCAACAGATTGTTTAAGTTCGGCTAAATTTGTGGTCAAATAATCGACGCTGGCTTGTATAAGTGACAGCTTTTTGTCCTGTTGCGATTTGAAACTATTCATTAAATCAGAGATTTCCGATTTCAGATTTCCAAACATTTCCGTCATGTCGCGCCGCAGCGTACCAAGATCGTCCTCTCTTTTACGTTTTTGACGTTTGGTAATACCGTATGAAGTTTGTTCATTGCTTGGGTCCGAATCATATCGCTCTGTCCCTGTCTGTCCAGTTGAAGCTTCGGATGTACTAGCCGCATCGAGTTGCGGTGGTGTTCGTTTAACAAACGGCATTACTCACTCCGTCAGGTACCAGGACAACAGCGATGGAAGAAGTAGATCACGCGATATAGTTTACTCGCTCACTTGCCGCGACGATGTACATACGCTATGCCCGACTCTTTTACTCTTATACGGTTGCACTGACACTGACACACTCTGAAGTTTATGAAACCCTAGTATGAAAGTTCGTATTTATTTTATAATTTTAATTAAATTCACCAATTAATCTATTTATTTATTAACACACGATATCTCAAATACGTCTGCACTGTACAGAAGTCCGCGGGAAGAGGAAAGTTTACATAGCTAAAACTCAAATCTACTTATCTAATTTTTTTCAGCACTACACAAAAAACTATAAAATAACGGCCGTTTTCGGTGGCAAAATCACGTCACCTGACCACAGAACACTATTACTCCTAGCGGCACCTGACTTTGACGTGTGTTTACCATGACATGTAATAATTCTCTGAAAAGTTTTTCCATGAAAAAAGTTCTCTGAAATGTTAAGATTGCGTAGATAAATATTACACTGCATTAGGTTTAAGCATATAAAAATAAAACACGATTTACCACAATCTGAGACGTGGGAAGTATAGCTCCCAGCCTTTTAATAAGGGTTAAAAGGTTATTAGATATAAATTAATAAAGCATTTAACAAAAGCATTTAAAAATATCAAATTCAAGGTTTGCAAGTTGGTGTAAAAGGGATGAAGGAACAAGCAGGCGTCATTCAAGGTCATACCTTCCCGTGACTTGTCAACGTTCATAGTGCAATCTCCAGTGGATATAAGCTTCTTGGTCACGTGAATAATAAAATGATTAAAATTCTATGGCAACTTTGGTGGTTTCAAGTTTAAATAGGTAGGTACGTAATGAAACAATACCTTAATGTGAGCAACCAATGGCATCAAGCTTCGGCTTAATGACAATATGACATTTGACAAATGACAGTGACTTACAGCAAAAAAAAAATTATTTCTTTTCAACTAGCCTGTCATTACGAAAAGTTGAGGCGGGTTTTAAATCCTAGGTAATCATTGTTTATTTGAAATAAAATGATATGATATATACGATATTAGTGAATGCATTTAGTGCTAGATGTTGTGCAAACATTATTTTCGCTACATGTGAAAGTTTTAACTTGTGTATTATTGTTTGACTGTGCGGCTTACGAGGTTATACATGTAAAGGTTTGGTATTGGCTAAAACTCTTTTCTCTAATTTTTCAGCCATGGTGCGTATGAACGTATTGAGTGATGCTTTAAAATCAATCCACAATGCCGAAAAACGAGGCAAAAGACAAGTTCTCATTCGGCCCTGCTCCAAAGTTATTGTGAAGTTTCTCACTGTGATGATGAAGCATGGTTACATCGGCGAATTCGAGATTGTAGATGACCACAGAGCTGGAAAAATCGTCGTCAACTTGACAGGCAGATTAAATAAATGTGGAGTTATTTCACCCCGGTTTGATGTACCTATCAATGATATTGAAAGGTGGACTAACTTATTGCCCTCTCGACAGTTTGGGTATGTATTATCTTGAACAGTACCTAATTTTTAATTATCATTGAATGTTAGTCTCCTGTGAATATGGACTAATTATGTTTAATATCTAGTGAAGATCCAGCTTCACTAAATCTTTATAGATATTTATTAAATGGTTGTTGTGCATAATTTTGTGACAAATTGTATTGAAAGAATAATACTCCTGTCCTATAGAAAATGAATATTATATTTTTTGCAATACACTTTTGTCTGTATGTTATTATTTTTGTCAATAAGAGCATACGCACGACTACCGCGAATCACTTACAATCCTTGTTAGTGATTTGATATGTTGTGCAAAATTATAATACAGTAGCTGAATGTGATGTTGCTTATATAGCTAACATTGTTTCAATTGTTGTGGACACTAATTTTTAAATGAAATTATCTCAAAATAATAGTCAATTTTAAAATTTCTAATACTAAAGATAGTATTTAAATCTTAAAGTGCTCAAAAAACATTTGTTTAGAAGATTGAGATTATACAGTAGAATACCGATTATCCAAATTAATTGGGACCAGGGTTGAGTTGGTTAATCGGATAACCAGACATAGGCTGGAAGTAAAGAATAAAAATAATAAATATAAACAAAGTGTTACACATAAAATAAACTGAAAAAAGCACAATATGAAGTGTCTAGCGTGGTTTGTGTCATGCTTTGCTTTATTGTTCATGCTTGGAACAACAAAGCAATACAAAAATTAATTGTTCTTTTTTTTCAAATATGCTTAGGACTGATTTGGAAAATTGGCGATTCGTTTAATTCGCGTCTTACTGTACTCTGGTTTTGTTGAACATGCATATTTGTATTATGTTAAAAAGAAAGTCTTTCTTCAATGTATTATTATCTGTGTTCCCTGTCAATGTTTCAAAAAGCTGGTGCAAACCTGGTTGTTTAATTACAAATCATAATTAAAAAAAACATCTTATAATTTTCAGATACCTTGTACTCACCACTAGTGGAGGAATCATGGATCACGAAGAAGCAAGACGAAAACATCTTGGAGGAAAAATATTAGGTTTCTTTTTCTAATCTAATACACGTAAAAATGTATTTTTGTGTTTTATTTGACTATACTTGAAGCATCGTTATTAATTTATCAGTATTTTTATATAGTATAATATTATAGAATAAGAAATATCATTATTTGGCATTGTAGATTGAGGTTCAGTAGTTTGCTTTCTCTGTATTATACAACCCTCAGAATGTTCTCATTCTATCAGTGAGCCCCAGGGAGATAAGCGCTTCCTCATATATCTAATATATAAAAATCAATGCCACTTTTCGTTGTAATTCCATAACTCGAGAACGGCTGAACCGATTTCGATAATTCTTTTTTTATTATATTCCTTGAAGTACGAGGATGGTTCTTATGTAGAGAAAACGTTAATATGTACCACGGGCGAAGCCGGGGCGGACCGCTAGTAGCTGCATATAATTGCATTACATAGTTTTATAGACATACATAAGGACCTATTGATATTATTGATATTTATTAAAATAAGGTAGATTGAGCTAGTTCATGTTAATATTATAATTAGGGCTTCCAATAAAATAATGAATTTCAAAGCACTAGTCTATAATGCCACCGGTGTTTATGGACTATGTGTACCTATGTATCGCCTAATTAGCAAGATAGCCAACTGTCGGAAAATGATGATCCATAATATACCTCCTATTCCGTACTATATCGCATAATTTTTCGTTAGAATGCAAACATATCGCAGTTATGCATTTTGACTACACCTCGCGCATTGTGCCCGAGTCGTGATACTAGGTCGTGATACGTGTTGCGCGCAGCCTCTAGCCCTGTGGACTGAACTCATCCCCGAATGCGAGTAATCCGCACAAGATAATTCTGAAGAATTCGCCCATTCTGGACAAGACCTTACTACGCGCGTACGCGCCTCCTCCTTCCTCTGTGAGGAGGCATGAGCGGAACACGTCCCATGCTGCCTCACCGCCCCGGCCGACAGAACCTAACCCATCCAAATGAATAATCAATTTATTTCTTGCACGATTGCCTGGTCTCGAACCCCTGACCTAACGATTTTTAAGTCAGAGGTTCTCGCCACTGAGCCACCACCTCAGCTACGGTAATGCGTGGTGAATAATAACATTGCATAGTAAGGTCAATATTTTATTTTATAATTGCCTGATTCGTTGTTTCGCTCGTGTGGTCTAAGAAAATTAACAGTACCTGACATACCTACACTTCAAATTTTTTAATATAGTGGCATCTACAGGAATTTTTAAATTTCAAAGTGATTAAAATGCGAATCATACCGGATCTTCCCATGTGAATTAAACGTTTTATAGCGGTAAAAAGTACCTAGCCTGTTACTGTAGCTTCCTAACTCTCCCCAGACGCTAAAAGCACGTCATGCAACATAAACTACTAAACAAAATTTCGCAAGTATATACCAATAATAAAAAATGGAGTGTTTGTTTTTAGTATTGAAATAACCGATTTTTACTAAGTGCATATGGATGCACTGTGCGTATACTCAAATAGTAATTATTAAAATTTTTGTCCGTCTGTCAGTTTGTTCCGGCTAATCTCAAAAACGGCTGGACCGATTTTGACGGGACTTTTAACTGCCAAATAGCTGTTGTTATAAGGAGTAACTTAGGCTATTTTTTATACTGATATTCCCACAGGAATATTGGATGAAAAGGAAAAACTCATTCACGCGTGCGGGTGAAACCGTGGGCGCAGCTAATAGTTCAGGATACATCGCCCATTTTTGCAAGTGACTACTATCAAGCTAATTTTCCGTTTGTAGCTTTATTTTGATGAGACGCCCAATAATTTCGTGTACGAAAGTCTCGATTGTGGTAGCTAACAGAGATAACAAGGATAAAATTTTTTGATTTGATGGTTCTCAAATATTTATTACTAACTGAATTTTTTTTTTGTTCAATCTCAAGATAATTACCTAAATTATTCGAAAAAATATTTGTCCTACAAAATCTATGGTTGGTTCAAAGAGTCCCCCTTTCCAAAGTGTATCGATAACGAGGTCATCATAAATGATTACTAACAAGCTGATTTTAGGCATGACGACAGTATCCATAAATGATCGTATTAGTGTTTTTAAGGCAAAATGTATAATAAATAAATTAAATATAGTGACTTAAAAATCTTAAAAACATTAAGATTAATGAGATTATCAGTAAAATAAAACATTGAAATTCTGCAGTTCGCCATTTTGACTAAAACACGCGTGACGTCACGATTATGTAAACAACTCACGTCAGATGTATTTTGTTGTTATGAATATGTTGAGAATACGCATTTTTATTTATTTTCTACTGTTTCACGTATGCTTTATCGACTCAGAACAGAAATATAATTGCGAATTCACGAATACGTGGTTTCGGGGTTCTCCGCGCCAACTTTATACAATAATTTCTTATTATTTTCTCGCTTGAAATAATTACTAACACATTTTTGAGCATTATTTTTATGTGGATTCACACTGCAATACTGCACACTACTTATAAACTTTGAAATTCGTTTCTATAACACATATTAAATAAATATTTCTTTAATTTTCTTCGCAATGCGTACAAATAATTACGTATTTACCAAAGAGTGACGTCACGCCTACGCCATGACACCTGCGAGCTGTTTTGGCACAGTTAATAAATATTTTTTAAAAAATTACTTTTATCTTCGTTAAATTTAAGTATATTACCGAAATATAGGGCTTTTCTTGTATACCTAGTAAACGTATACCTACACACATTATGGAAGAGGATTTCAAAATCTTTCGTCATGCCTAATTGTAGTAATAAATATTTGAGAACCATCAAATCAAAAAATTTTATCCTTGTTATCTCTGTTAGCTACCACAATCGAGAGTTTCGTACACGAAATTATTCGGTGTCTCATCAAAATAAAGCTACAAACGGAAAATCAGCTTGATAGTAGTCACTTGCAAAAATGGGCGATGTATCCTGAACTATAATTTATAATAGTAAATGATGAATATGGTAAATTGCCCTAACATGAGGAAAAAGCTATTTAAAGTCCTTTCTGGCTATTCGGGTTGAAAAACTGTCATTTGTTCCTCCAGTAAATAAAAAATATTAGCATAGGGACCTGCAAGGCAAGGCAAGGCCTGTTAAGGCAACAAGATGATGGGGCACTTCAACATAAGTATTGGCGACATATTATTGTTATTATTCACTTCGCACATGTAAAGGAACTTAATGACTTTAGTTTTTATAATACTTGTTAAATTTTTACGCGCCTTATGTTATTTCTCATATTATTATAGTGCAATGCAATATTTTATAAGGCGTACAAATTTATTTGAGAAAGAATAAATCAAAATCTTAGAAAGTAAATAGCTTTACAAATTACACTGTGTAAAAATGAAACATTCCGTCTTTTTCTATAGGAGGTATAAACATATTTTAATTTTAACTTTCAAAGTTCAACCAAATTTCAGTAAGGAGCGATCAATCTACAAATAAATAATACACATTACTTCTCGTTGTATGCATGATAAAAAAGGACCAAATGATACAAAACGTACAATTACTACAACAATTGAACTGATAGACATGTGAAAATTATGTAGGTATGTCTAAGACATAATATTGTAGATTTTAGAAATCACACAAATTGTATTAAAATTTAAATGACGGTCTACAATCTACATTATTTATGAGGCTGGTATGTTTAAACATGAAATAGCTCGGTGAACGAGTGAGCAGCGGCTGTCACGGATACCAGCACCGCTGAGCGCACTTCACAGAGGCGCACTTCGACAGCGCGACGAACGACGCGAGGACGGTCGCCACTTGGTCGCCACCCAATACCATTCTATTTCCCCGCCATTCTTTAGTCGCGCGCCGTACGCACTATACTACGCTCACAGTTGCCGGACGAAAATGTATCACGCGTCTTTAGTGTGCTGAGGTTTCAAGTGTCTGTGTTCGTGTTTTGTAACATTCAGTATTTTTTATACATTTAAAAAGTTTTAAGAAAAAAAGGATGATGGCTCCCGAGACAGTGGTGACCGTCGACCATAGCAAGCCTACCACCCAGCAGGCGTCGCCGCAGCAGCAGCAAAGCGGTGCGCTGGACTGGATCAAAATCGATGTAGAATATTTCAAATCGACGCCTGGTTTACTCAAAGTCATTGAGTTGGTGAGTATTGTTTTCCTATGTTACTAATTTTATTCTCCCACGATGCGGACGACGATTCTTGTAGGCATAACGCTACTTATAATTTCTCACAATGCTACCAAATTTTTTCATTCTTATATTAATGATGTGTATTTTAAATTGTTTTTGGATTTATTCAAACTTTTTTTTTAACATTAAAACAAGTTTTTAGTTTCACGTCTTATGCGATCATTCTTATAAATAAATTTTCATTGCGCTCTTTGTAAATAATGACATGAAACTCATTCGTGTCCTTGTTTATGTCTAGTTAGCACTTTTGCAGGCGGTGTTCAATATTCTTGCTTAGGTAGTATTATTATAATATGACGGTGTTTCTTATCGAGGTCACGTCATATAATGCATAGTGTGTGGTGACAAGTGTGTACATACTTTATGCATTCAAAGTGCTGAGAAAGTTTTTTGCCGGTTTGGAGGTCACATACCTAGTAGGTAGTGTGTGGGAAATTATCACATATAATATTATAAAATTATATTCATCGTGGCATGTTACGTTGACGTGTAAGTTAAACCTAAGTTAGGTATAACCCGCTCGGCGAGATAGAGAACGTAGGTTGGCGCAACTTTATGAAATCATTCACTAAACCGTAATTACCTACCTACCTACCGCAAAAATAATCTGTACGTACCTATGAAATAATCTTTAAAAAATATTGAAGTATTGTATAAACCCGTTTCTATTGTGGTTTATATAAGCACACCGCTTTTAATCTACTCTAACTATTCGGATAATATAGGTATATTTTACAATAATTATCACAACGAATTATGTATTAATAAAATATAGGTACATATACTATTTTTGTAGCAACAAAATTAAAAAATTTAATAACGAAACGACATCATTACTAATGATAATTATTGTGTCATTATAAATGAGAGCATTAAGTACTGCGTGCTATTTTAGATATTTCTAATTGATTGCCAATTTCTTACTTGAGTACCTTGAACTTGAACTAAAATGTTATGAATTGCAACTCATTTTCATTATGAGTTAACTATTTATTTAGAAATAACAAATGCAGAATTCACAAAGTAACTACCTTGACCAAATTTAATTGTAGTTAGTCATAAATACCTACTTGATAAAATTTTCAGAGAAGATTCGTTTCGAATATGGGTAATAACTAATGACCAATAAGTATTAGGTACGTAGTATTCGTTATAATTTAGGCATTCTTCAGTCACCTACGCTATAACAGCTTGCTGATATCATCGTTGCTAGTTCGCATGCCTCAGACCGCCGCGGCCGTATCCTTGCAACTATTACGAATCCGTCTACCTCACTAATACCATGTAACATAAGAAATTTGAATTCGCGATAATTCTAACAGGTCGACCTTGAATTTATATCTTGTTCAAAAATTACATTGTATTATACCATTCAAGTTATAAACCTACTAATTAGTGATGCAACGAATACTACTTTTACGAATACGAATACGAATATCAAACCTACTATTCGGCGAATACGAATATCTCGCCTTGGTAATAAAAGACGTATTTATATAATGAATGTTTACTCTTCTAATATTTTAAAATTTACAATAGTCAAATTTTCATTTAAAAAACAAAATTCGTAGATTTTCTGGTTTTAGGCGATTTTTTTTTCAGTCTGGATGTTTCCAGCCGTTGAAAAAAGTCTTCTTCTTTTCTTAAGAAAAAAGGATCAGCAGTCGGTCGTTGCGGTTAAGGGCCTCTACACACGTCATATTTTTACGCGCGATTTTTAAATCTGTAGATAGAGTTGCGTACAAAAATATTCGTTTTGAAATATTCTTATATTCGCCGAATACGAATATTCGTATTCGTATTCGTTGCATCACTACTACTAATGTCTTAATTTTTAAATTTAACGTACCTAGCTATTAGTGATTTAGTGGTAGGTACTTAGGCATTAACATACCGCCCATGCTTAGCCCGTGGTACATATTCACGTTTTCTTTACATAAGAACCATCCTCGTACTTCAAGGAATATAATAAAAAAAGAATTAAAGAAATCGGTTCAGCTGTTCTAAAGTTATGCGCTTACCAACACATTTTGGGATTCATTTTTATATTATAGATAATAAACACTTTATTGCACACACAAACAAAACAAAATCAAACAAAAAATACAAACAAAGTAATATAGAGCGGTACAAAATAGGCGGTATAAGAAGCGATATCTTCCAGGCAACCTTAATAATATTATATTAGTTTGAAACCCATCATGGGATGGGTGCATCATCACAGAAAATTAAATCGTGTGATCTTGACTCTAGTTGCAAGGATCCTTATTGACTAGAAACTACCTAGCTAATTCATCAATTATTTATTTTATATACTTTTATGTAAATAACTAGTTAATAGGTATCAGAACAGGCAAACCACCTTTCCTGTTCTTGGCTTGCGCCTGGCCTGGAGACGGGCTGCTGCCGAGCCCGTGGGGGTCGCGGAAGAATTCCAACCGGCTCGACGAACACAGTGGGGTTTTAGTCGGTAAGAATCCGAAATAACCCACGGCTCCTTCCCCGGGGGCCGTGGGTATCGTTGGAAGATTTCCCCACTTAAAAAAAAGGTATCAGTGTTATTTCAACAAATTGCCGTTTTTTCAAATAGTCCATTGAAATGTTACATTTTTTTTAGCCTAACCTTGCGTTTTTTAGAGGACGCAATTTTATTTTTTGGATGTGTGTATAACGTATAGCTAAGAGTACTGAAAAATAGTACTAATTTCGGAGCGCTTTAAAACCTTAGCTATTGACTTTATGAAAAAATATTGTACACATAAGTTGTTCCTCGAAAAAAAAATCTACAAAAATGGTCTGATATCATTTCTTCGTAAAATGATAAAAAAGTTTTATTGAAAAATATAAATGTCTCTATTATCTGAACATTTTCGCTTATAACTTTTTTATTTATATGTAGTTCTACGACAAAAAGTTACTGGACCAAAATTGTAGAGAATTTAATTTGCAACAAATAATGTTAACAATTTTTTTTATCACATAAACAGTTTAAGAGATATATCGTATAAACCATATCTTCCGCTATTTTCAAGATGGCGGCCGTGGGACAAGGGTGGCGACCCCACAAACTTGGTGATAGCTTCACACTAACCCCCTCTACACATCAAAAAAGTAAAATTGCGTCCTCTAAGAAATGCAACCCCAAATGTAACTTTTCAATGGACTAAAACTTGGACTAAAATGATTTTCATTTATTTTTTAATGTATTGACATTCCTCGTCCTTTGGCTGCGTACGTTCGTGTTCTTTTCGTGTTGGATGATAAAAATAAATAAAAATAAAAGAGTCGATAATGTGTAATGAAAATAGAGTTAAAAAATAAAAATTGAATGCTTATGTGAATATAATATCTATATTCTATAGTATTATTATGATATTGTCACATACAAAAGGATGATTTCATTTATGATTTTTATTTTTTTTATAACTATTAAAGTGACTTCGTAAATATTGGGAACTAGCTTTCCGCCTGCGGCTTCGCCCGCGTTTTCAAAGAAAAACCCGCATAGTTCCCGTTCCCGTGGGATTTCCGAGATAAAACCTAGCCTATGTTACTCGTAGATAATGTAGCTTTCGAATGGTGAAAGAATTTTTAAAATCGGTCCAGTAGTTTATGAGCCTATTCATTACAATCAAACAAACAAACAAAGTTTTCCTCTTTATAATATTAGTGTAGATATTAAGACATTATTTTGGTAACTTCCAACTTGAATGTTATTACGTATTTATTTAATTTATTTTTGTATGGGTTCTGCAATGTAAAGTCTTGTATCGGATATTGGGAATATTTAATTTCCCATAAAAGCACATAATATATAAATTTCGGAAGCTTAAAGATTTTCTTACTTTCGTACCTACCTAAGTAAAAATAACACAAGTTTTCGTAACAATTGCAATTAATAATAGGTAGGTACCTACCTTCTTAAAAATGTTATTATCTATACATATAATAAAATCGTAGGAAAGTCAAAACTGTACATTGAATATTTTTTTTAAAGAATACTTGATCCATGATCTATAATCGATATAGAAGCCAAAAACATAGTTTTTAGAATTTTTGTCTGTTTGTCTGTTTGTCTGTTTGTCTGTTTGTCTGTATATTTGTCCGGGCTAATCTCGAAAAGTACTGCATAGATTGACTTCAAATTTTGCATGGATATTACTAACAGGTCGGGTGAGGCTTTTTTAAACATATTATCATGCTATCACCTCTGGGGGAGGAGCTGTGAACCTTTTTTTTTCTTACGTATTTCGTGTATTACGACAGCGTACAATCTAAAGACTCATGTTTAGATGTTGGTTTCGGGTAAGCCATGCTATTATCTAGCTTTACACAATAAAAACTATGTCATTAACGTAATTTGGGCAGAGAATCAGTTTAATGAATTTATTAGTATAAAAGACAAATTTGAAACAGCGCCATCTATGAGATTTCGTAAAAATCAAATCAATTTACACGTTAACTATTGGAAATTAATAATAATCAAATGACGCATATATAAATGTTGTTTGACAATATCCAGATTGACACTATAAAAATTATGCCATTTAAGTAACTTGGGAAGAGAAACATAGTTTAAAGAATGTAAGTTGTATACTTAATGTTAATTTTGTAACAGCGCCATCTATGAGATTTCGTAAAAATCAAATCAATTTACATGTTAACACTACTGAACACAATGTTAAAAATTAATAATTTAAATATAATTATGTTATTTATTTATTTAACTCTTTAACCCATATCTTCCGTTCCCTATAAGATATATTTCGTGTAAATAATAAACTACATTTTTTTAAAGTGAGGGTAGATGTTTATTATTTTAAGTAAAAATAGACACCATTATCTACAGTTAATCTAATGATTGTGTTCATTAGTTACAATTTTAAAAATCTTCGTGTTTTATAAATTTACTAGCTTACTTTAAAGATTTAAGCATACAAAGGGACATAGGGACACAGAAAGCGACTTTTTTTTATACTATGTAGTGATATTTATAAAGCAATTGAATGCCATAAAACCAAAAATATCAAATGCAATCTTCGTGTTTTGTGAATTTTCACCATCATGCGTTCCCACAAAAGGTAAGTTGTTACTTATAGGTATTTATTGAAATGAAATGAAATGAAATGAAATGAATGATTCTTTTATTATTTTGAGGTGCATTGGGAACAGTAGTTTTTGATAAAATTTTATTTGTAAGTAGCTTTTTTTATAGATAACTTTTGATTTTTTTATTTACAGATTCAATGCTCATAAAATTATATCGCCTTTGGAAGACGATTTCTGCTGATATTTTTACTACACCACTTGAAAATTGATGATTTGATGATAAAGACAGTAGCAGCGAGGATTAAGTGGAAATTAGTAATCATCCGCTTCGTCAATTTTTGACTGAAGTTAATGTCCAACGTCCAATGGTTCAATCATTGGAAGTATCTCGGGAAATTTTTGAGGATATTTTTCAGGAAGGAGAGGAGGGGCAGGAGGGTATGACGTCTCACAGCTGATCGCAAACGGCATATTGTACTATCCCGTGAGACGGAAACCCTCACTGAGAGGGAATTACGTCTCACTACTGATCACGACAGTCATATTTTATCTCGAGAATCTGAAACTTTACTCAATATGAAGACCGTTTGACAAATGATAGGATGCATCATAATAAGATGAACATGAGCATAAGCAATGACTAGAGTAGGGACGCGAATATTACAATTATATGAGACAAGAACGATTAATAAGTTTGTTTAATGAAAGATTAAGAATTGAAACTATTCGGTCTCTGGAAACGTACGAATAGCGAGAGGCCCGTCTTACTGCAGACAGATTTCGTCATAGTTCATGTCTTGAGGTAAACAATCTACGAATTCGGTGGTGTGGTCTGGCAAATATAAAAGTGGGTTTGCTTATAACCTCACAATTGATTACAAATCATCTTCTGTATAGGCGATATTAACGTAGTATGTTCTTTTTGTAATGCTTTAAAGTGTAGTAAGGCGAGTCTGCTTTCGTTTGAAGATACACCGGAACCTTTGAAATCACTACTTTTAGAGGAACATACTGTGCAATTCGTTTAGCTACTATTATGTTTTCTGTGGTGCAATGTAAACTGTTATTAGACAATATTCGCTCTTATAGTAGTGCGTTTCAAATGATCCTTTGGTGCTCAATAATTATCAGAAGATCCGTTCATGCTTACTTTTAAGATACAAGGTCAAGTTTACCATTTGATAGGATCCCTTTTGCCTGAAGGCCAACCTAAGTTTGTTTAAATATATTTTGTATTCGACTACAACGAATAGTGGAATACAAGAAATCAATATTTCTCAAATTTAAAACTGAACTCATTTCACAATTTTAGAACAGGTTAATTCGTATGTATGCAGTTTTAAATCGACATTAGAAGCTTTTCCTCAAGATGGTGATATCGGCTCTCAGGAACTCCCTGGACGTGTTATAACGCCCAGGCCACAGTATTACAATTTTTCCTACAGTAGGGCGACGAATGTATTTTCGCATAGCAACGGAGGGGAACTCGCGGGGGGTCAAGTGACGCGGGCCACGTATCACAAACATGCTTAGTTTGTGGTACCGAGCGCGAAAGATAGTCATCGTGTTTTTAGTAAAGTTACTATGTAAACTAACGTAATTTAATACTTGGGTGCATATTCTATAGACTATAATGGTGTGCTCAAACTGTTAATCTACATTTAATTTTGTTTATTATTTGATACTAAGTAATGTAGAATTTAAATCACATTCATTCATGTTTTCTTCAGATTTTAAGATTTTCTTATCAGAGTGTTCAATTTTAATGTAGTTAAATTTTATTAGAGACAATAATTAAGAACATTTTAAAATAAAGTTACACTTATTTTTTTTAAACGACGAATGAAGAAAAACGACCTAATTGCGGACGAAGTCGCGGGCAACAGCTAGTGTTTAATAATGAAGAAATTCAATTGAAATTAAATGATTGTGGAAGTCATACATAACATGGTTAATATATTTTCTAATAACAACGCCAATTAAAGTTAAGTAACCTTTTGTGTATTAGTATAATTGTTAGAAAACATTGACCCTTAACCTTTATCATATCAACGCCCACAATGGTTGCAATAAGGTTTGTAACCTCTTGCATGTTATTTCGGTGTGTCCATAAATATTTTACTTAATTTTATGATAAGAACATTTAACTGCACGATTCTGAAAATATAAAATTAAATAGATTTATTTCCAACATTCCATAATAATATAGTTATAAGGATGATTTAGGTTTCGTTATTAATTTAAAAAATAGGTACTAAATAAATAACTCTATTGTAAATAAAGCCCAAAATTGAGAATATATAAATAGATAAATTATTATTAAATATAAAAAAGTAAATTTATGTAAGTATGTCGTATAGAAGCATAAAAAATACGATATCTTAGGTAGGTCGCAACTCGCAGGTGCGACAATATGAATTCTAATGAGTCATGAAAAAGTGAACTATCTTATCAATGTATCTAGAAAAAATATGAAACATGATATTATCATCATTGTTTATACCTAGCACAAGCTTATCTTTCGGATTATTTATGTGAGTAAGACTTGAATTTGCGGGAAGTAAAAGAAGATTATGTTTAAATGTGAAATTTAAACAATTCATATAGGTACAAATGTGAATGCATTATGTGGTATTACAGAGTTTAATAATATAATTATTTGAAGTATGTAATTATTACGTATCTTTTACGCGTAACACTTCTTAAATTATATATTCTACTTTCGTAAACAAGTAAGTAATAGTTAAGTATGCATTTTATTTTATAATACAACATTTTTTATGTGCTTATATTTTACTTGTACATACTACTAACAGCGTTGTACAACTTTTTCAAGTGAAATACCTACTTGACTGATAACAAATTTCGATAACATCGACAGCGATTGTTGTTCACCAAGTGCGGAAACTATTGATAATGTTTGCAGTTTAGTATGAGTGCAATGGTTTAATTTTATCAAACATGATTGGAAAATAAAATGTTTGTTTAACGGATTAACGATTTAAATATAAAGTAGGAAACGTGGAAGAGACAGGTAGGCATATTGAATCTAAACACTTTTAAATTAGTGTATCATTGATACATACCTAGTACTTACATAGAATTGTGTAGTCTACTTATACGATTATCATGAATGTATAATTTGATCCAAGCTTCAAAAAGAAATACCAAATACATTAACGATATGTTCAAGAAAAGCAGGACTGTGCATAGCTTTACGTATCAGACGGGTGAAAGCTGGTATCAAAATGAAAGTAGTTCTGGCGTCAACACATTGGTCCAAAGGCAGCGTGCGTCGGTAGATGTCGACATGATTAGCCGGTGTTACAACCTGACGTTTCTCATCATTTCACTTTTCGTACATTTAAGTAGATGGATATCTCTGTATGTTTGTATTTGGCGTCTCGTCACGTGAAAGGCTGGACTTGATTTTTTTTACAAGACAAAAATCAAATTTTCATTATAACTAATATCCATTTATTTCTGTAGTTTGAGAAAGTAAGTAACTATTTAATTTAGAATAAATTTTAATTTAAAAGCTGAAAACATAAAATAAAAAAGTATATATTATAAAGTTATTTATGAACATTAGAATTAAGCTCTCGTTCAAAACGAACCGTGTACGTTATGTTATATGTAGGTACAATTAACACACGAGTATATATTTTGTTTTCGTGTCTCATGCTTATAGTTATAAATAGTTATCAGAGCGTGATAAAAGAGAAACTCTTTGGTTTTACAATAATTGTGTATTATTTTGAAACACGTTAACATATTTATATACTTCGTCATGTCAATTGTCAACGCATGCATGTGTTCCACTTGGGAATTTTTAGTAAAATTGTTTAGGAAACACTTATTTCAGTCATACTAGGCTCAGAACGGTGCGGAAGTGGTTTAAAATGTATGCTTTATGCTTATCCAGCATATTAAGTGTTAATGCAGTAAATAATAATGTGTCTATTGGTCTAAGATCCGAATATAAGTCGAAATGCAACGGCGTGATAATAGAATGAGACCAATTTTATAATAAATTTAGTGTATTAAAATATGTATTATAAATGGGTTGACTGGGAAAATCCTGTACAGGATATTTTTTTATTAATTATTAAAAAATCATTTATTTTCATTTTTTATTAATTGCAGTTTCTAGATAATAAAACAATTTTGTAATAAAACAGCGCTGACATATTTTTTGTCATCATCCTATCAAGTGAAAGTAACTGGTACCGACATACCTGTTTATACCTGCCAACCTAGCCGTTTGTCCCGGTAAATATTAGAAAACGACTATGACTGCACATTCTGTAGGTTTCATACTTTAAGTCTATTATAATTTTTTTTTATTATGTTGATAAAAATTGCAATTAGGTAATTAATTTTTTTTAAATTCATTAAAAATGTCCTGTCCAGGATTTTCCCAGTCAACCCATTTTTAATACATTTTTTAATACACTAAATTTATAATAAAATTGGTCTCATTCTATTATCACGCCGTTGCATTTCGACTTATATTCGGATCTTAGACCATATTGTCTACGTCAAATAATTGTATCCCAATCCATTTTACGCAATGCAGTCACACACACATCATCACAAATTATCGCCATTTAAAATAAGAGTAGGTAAAGTAAGCTGTGAGTAAGATGCAGGTCTTTAAAAATACATTAATCTCTGGAGTAAAATCTACTTATATTATAAAGCTGAAGAGTTTGTTAATTGTTTGTTTGTTTGAACGCGCTTATCTCAGGAACTATTGGTCCGATTTGTAAAATTCTTTCGGTGTTAGATAGCCCATTTATTGAGGAAGGCTCTATAATATCATCACGCTAAGACCAACAGGAGCGGAGTAATGCGGGTGAAACCGCGCGGAACAGCTAGTTTACTATATGCAGGGAGAGGTTTATTTTTAATTTTGATTTGAAAATTAATATTATTTTACCATGGAAATTCAGTAGGTATAATATATAAGATCATACAATGTCGCGTAGAAACCTGACGCCATTCAAGGACTTATGAATGATTAGCACACGTCATTTAATAGATAATACCTATGTTTTCTTAAACAAGTTTGTTATGTAAATCTTCTAGATATACATTCTTGCGCAAATACCAAATATATTAATTCCATGTTGAAAATTTTCATTAAGCTTTTTACTGTAGGTACCTAAATACCTATATGTATAAATATTAAATATATAAAATGCTAGGTTTCCGCCCGCGGCTTCGCCCGCGCAGTCAAAGAAAAACCCGCATTGTTCCCGTTCCCGTGGGATTTCCGGGATTGCGTCATTTTCCCGGGATAAAAAGTAGCCTATGTCCTTTTTCGGGTATCAAAATATCTCCATACCAATTTTCATGAAAATTGGTTCAGTAGTTTAAGCGTGATTGAGTTACAGACAGACAGACAGAGTTACTTTCGCATTTATAATATTAGTATGGATTATTTTTTCAATTATTTTTTTAAATTTTTATTTTATAAATAGTTATGTGTTTATTTAATATGTAATAATTTACGAATAAAATTTTAGTCGTAGTAAGTATATATAGGTATTCTAAAGTTATAAACATAGAACTCAATGATTTTATCAAAGTGCTAACCACGTGCTAACTGTAGGCTGTTTTCTAAATTTAATATATAGGAATATTATTTATTACACTCAATTTATGCTGAGACAAGAGTAAAAATTTTTAGGTACAATATTATGATGCCTAACTAACATCTCGTCACGTCTTTTTATTCGTGTTTACCTACTACCGTATGTATTTTTAATCTTACCGACAGCAACAGTTATTTTTAGAGGTCGTCTTTCTCTTGTTCTTTCATTGCGAGCTTTATATAATATATCCTAGATGTTTATTGATCTACAAATAAAATTTTTGGCTACTATGAGCAAAGGCTCCATATAAAGATATGGCCAGAGAGGAGTGATGTTTAATAATAATAATTGTTATTCATTCTTGTTTAGCAAGTCCATTTAAGGTCCTCTTGTGATCTATAATTTTATTAATGACGTAATTGTGGTTAGTGCATGAATTATGATGTATGAATATTACCACATAGTCCTTATAAATTAATTAATCCCTGAACAGTGTGGTTGATATTTTATTTGTATTTAATTCTCGTTGGTGAGTTGATTAGTGACATCAATTCTATGACGAGTCATCTAGAAGTAGATTGCATTTGACCTAAGACGGAGGAACGTCAAAAAGGTTCAAGTAGTTGCTCCTGATCTTTTAATTAACAATTAAAACTGACTCATGTAACACTTAACAGCGAAAAGGATGTGAAATGGAAGTAACGTAATGAAAAATAACGTCTGTTTGAGATAGTAGTTTTTGGAGAGTAGCAACGACCGAATCTATTAATTCTCTTCACACTGTTATTAGCCCGTGACCTCATTCTATGAGTTTGAGTTGCTCACATTAAAACAATAGCTACGTAACGTCGTTGTTATATCTGTAGCTTTGTATTGTATTTTAATACTAAATAATTAAATGGCGTTCCCACGCTTTACATGCACTCTACAGGTAGAAATATAATATTATGTCGGGTCTTCGTTAGCGTCATTATTGGAAACAAGCCATCTTCACAAGCTATCCTGCGTTAATTGAAAAAAAAAATGAAGTTCAAAGACAATAAAATTCTTCACGTATTTTTATGTAATGATTTTGCTTACAAAATTTGCGTTTTAATGTTGTTAAATAAACGACCCGTGCATTTATAGTTTCTCATAATTGAAGTTGTTTGTAAATAGTGGCTTTCTTTAAATCGCCGGCTTATAAGTCGACACGGGTGAGAATTTGGGGCAATGAAATTGAAAAACTTTCATTGAAAAGTATCTCTTCTGTAGGTAGTAAGTGGCTACTGGCTACGCATTGAATATCCAGTATCAAGGTCAACACTTCGATTCAATACGACAATCGGTCGATATCGAAGACTACTTCCTTCTACCTACTTAAAGTTAGTCACGTCTTTTAGCAATCACAATCGTGTTGTATATCTAGTTACTACTACATATTTTATGATACATATAATACTTATAAGATATAGGTACCTAATAAAAATATTATAGAGTAAATTTTTCTGCCCAAAATATTTTTAAATCTCATTTTTGTGCTTGTATATTTGAATCTTTATGAAAATAAAATGTACCTTACATGCTTCTTACATGTTTGGTTTTAAATATAACGTAGGCGAATCGATTAATCTAAAATATGCAGAAGTATGCTCAAGTAATAAATTCAAGGTAAAAAATAAATAATATTTCTCAAAACATCACAATATTATTCGATTAGAGAATTGAAGCGTATTGCGTCACTCATGTTAGTGAGACCGAAAAATGTTTCTTAATTGATATTTCAATATCCTATTCTCGGTGTGGTCGATGATTGGCGTCTTGTTTATCAGTTTATTACGTTCGAGTATTCGACTTCCATACTTTTTCATCTTGTATTCATGTTGCTACGGGGAACAGCTGCAACTGTAGTGAGGTGTGGTAACGGGAAGCGCATAGACTGAGGTCGTTGACATAAAAAAAATCTATTTGTAGTAGCTAGTGCCCAGCATTGTCTTTACAAATGAAATGGTCAAGTTTGAGTCGGGTTTCTTTATAAATTAACTTCCGTTCATATTTGATATCATTTTAATAATGATTTTTGGCTTATTTATTACAATAAAATTCATAACATACGTATATTTATTGTTGAGCATTTATCTGTATGCCAATAAAACTAAATTACCTCTAAAGGTAACATACCTATATAATACAGTGCATATTTTATTCAATTTCAATCAAATAATTTAAATTTTTTACATCAAACATTAATTTTATAAATTTTTTGAAAAGTTGTATAAGTATTTAAAAAAATTATAGTACTGTATGGTGCGGATGTATGGTTACTGAGCAATAACAACATTTTTGGGTGCGACGGTCGCTGCGTTGGCGAGATACCCACTGACCCGAATAGTGTGAACACGTCGAAATATTCTACATAAAATATTAGATACTATATGAAGTAATAATATCAAAGGCATTGTAGCAAAGTTATTAAAGTCTTATTTCTTTCGTACCACAAACAAGTATTGCTTAGCTTTATTTTGAACAGGCCTATTGTGCTTATACTCTACAGGTATCCCAGATTACTGAATAGCTAGGTACTAACTAGGTACGTAAGCTCTTGTGTCGATGGATATTTTGTGTAAACTTTCACGGAGTAATACTACAACTTACAAATAAAAATGGACAGCAAAGCTTTTATGCCAAAAATGTATTAACATAAGAGCGATACTCTTTATTTATAAGTGCTACGGTTTATAAGTGCTTATCAATATTCTCAAACTGTAGCGGACATCCGGCCATCGACCGCTTGTTATTTAGAGTGAAATTTTAGCATGTAGGTATGTGTTTGGTGTTCATTCCCATTGATAGACGGCAAATGGCGGTCGAGTCCCATGTGTATGCGTGGCGATGCTGGCACGCACTTTCACCAGCGCTGCGCGGGCGCACGCGTCACACACATGGCATCGATTTTTGACCTCGTTTACGTTAAAGCGCCTTTGTAATAAATGCATGTATTGTAAAACGCTATTAGTTTCAGTCTCGCTGTTACAAAATCTTTGAAACTAGAAATCTTGCA
Organism: Colias croceus; assembly: GCF_905220415.1. Taxonomy (NCBI): domain Eukaryota; kingdom Metazoa; phylum Arthropoda; class Insecta; order Lepidoptera; family Pieridae; genus Colias; species Colias croceus. The sequence goes on along the minus strand of NC_059540.1, from coordinate 6,522,340 downwards.
GAATAATAGAAGATGGCTTTTGTGTCATTTGTTATTTTGTCTTTTTTTCAAAATTTATGTGGACTTATATAATCGTCATCCTTAGGATGAATAATGATGACATTTTTCTGTGCTTTTGGTTAAGTATAGTTTTGGTTAGGTATCTAGACTTATTACCACAAAATATCTTACAAAATATGTACATATACCTATTACCTACCATTGTCTCTAAAGGAAATAAGTATTTTGAGAGAATGCTTTTTTCTTTGTTTAGAACTTAGTTACTTTTTATTTTGCAAGCATAAAGCCGTCAAATGAGAAGTACATATATTATGTATATATTATGTATATATTATGTATATATATGTATAGCAGGTAGGTATGTCGTTACATTATTATAAACGTAGAATAATACATATATTATATACCGAAATCTGGTTAAATACGTCTACCATTCAAATTATAAAAATTAAGTAAAAGTGTCAGTAGGCACTATTACGTAAACGTTGGTAAACGCAAAGAATACGTAATATGGTAAAAAGTACTTGTTTTGAAGTGAAAAGCCGATTCACAGATAGCGTCACGTGTGAGATCGTTCGGCTTAAAAAATATTTTACCAGCACAGCTCATTAATAAACAGTAAACCGGTAAGAATATTTGTCGAATCCCATCTCGCATAAATATTGGGGGTCGGAACTACTAAAGCGAATGTGTACACCTGTTTGCGAACATTGCGACAGCTAGCATGAGCTAGGTCGTGCGGCGTTCCGGCATTGGCTTGGGCGATATGGAACCGGTTTATGTCGGAGGGGAGGCTTCACCGGACATTTACCTGGCACCGTTGCCCTAGTGGTACTAGGATATTACCGCTAAGATATTCCAATTACCTGCGTCAACTACGAACTGACAGTTTACGTTGATAGTGTACACAAACATGATTATTGATTATGATGCACAATTGTTATAATTTTTATAATTAGATAAGGTTAAGTATAGAGATTTAATTGGAATTTATCGCGTTGTTGTTAAAAAATAAAAATCATTTTAATTATATTCTGCAAATGAAAAATGAATAGGAATAGGTATATGAAAATAAATAAATAATATAGGTAGGTAGAGTAGGTACTAGAACTAGATAGACTAGGTACAAATCGAAAGTTGTGTAAATTTTATACCTCCTCGTATACCTTGTGTACTAGTATTATATTCTTAGACAAGCGGTTGAATATATTATTACTAACGACAATTAATCATCGTCATTCTACATTAAAATTATCTTCTTACTAAATTCATCTAAATCAATTATAAATAACAATGTCACACCTTAAGTTTTCCACTAAAAGTTACGCGAGATACCTACCTACCAAAAAAAATATTAGACATTAGAATCAATATTATCGTCTAGTCTAGAGTCAAGAGTCTAGACCATTAGTATGGCTAGACCAAACACGTTTGCGTTTAGTGGGTTCTGATAAGAAATAATAGCGAATAAACAATTTTTATTTGTATGATGAAGCCTTTAACAAATCCCTTCAATATATTATGATATAGATAAATAGTTTAGATATACATATTTATCTGAATAAACTTCATTTATTTATAATGTATCATCAATCATCGATAACATTCTCTTGTATCTACGTATTGAATTGTTGTTCATAATATTAACGTATAAATATTTGAATTTCAGATTCTCGGCATAATATGTATGTCCCTGGGAACACCGTTTGCGTCGTCGTGGTATGTGTTTGTTGCTGTGACGGCCTTCATCACGACCCTCATGTGGAGCTTCGTGTACCTGCTCAGTGTTAGGGATGCCCTCAAGATACCAATTAACTGGGTTTTGTCTGTAAGTTATCTGAAAATATTTTTTCAATTGAATAAAACGTTTGTTTGGTGAGTAGAGGGAATTAGATAGTAAATAAGATAATACTTAAAAATAAAAGTTCATAATATTATTATGACTCTTCCTCTTATGAGGATTTTCTAATGAAAAATTAGAGTAGAAAACTAGAAATTTGACTCATACTATTTTTCAATAATTGGGATTTTCTACAATTTGATAAAACTCAAACTTAAACTTCCACAAAAATCCTTATCGGACAATGTATCCGACAGATGATAAGAATGAATTTTTACATGTCCTCAATCGATTTTAAATAGCTGTTGAATAAAGGTAAAAGAATCAGAGGAAACAAATAATAGTTTAAATAATTAGTGTTTGCTAATAGAATATTTAAATATGAGGCAATTATGGTGATGGCTGTCCGAGTGACGTCATTTTTAATTTGAAAATGAATGGAATGTTTTTGTTTGTATTATAAATTTAATATTTCTTATTCTCATTTTAATGTTTCATATACAAAAAAAAACATACCTACTTACGTATAATACTTACTAAAGCTAATCAAAAAAAAATATCTTTGATTTTGTAGGTGGGTAATAGATACCTACTCGCTTGTATTTAAATATTTTAGATAAATTACAATAAGTTGGAAAATATTTTTGCTTGATTTAATTTATTACATTTTGTCTTCTTAAAATTTCCCATAAGTATTTTAACCTAATTACCTATGCCATTTTTTACAGGAATTGATCAGCACAGCTTTGGAGACGCTGTTCTACCTCATCGCTTTCATTGTGATGTTCACATCAATTTATGGAAGCTATGGACGTAATGTTGCAGCTGCTGTGAGTATAATGTTTTATTTACTTTTATTTTAATTAAACTACCCCAGACACAGACAATATAATAATTAATAACTATATCCTCAATGGAATAATAAGCATCTGTCGTCGTTAATAACTTTTCCCGCCTAAATAAAAAGTTACGGCAGACATGTTGATCTAAATAAAAAAAACTTAATTTTTTAAGTTTTTTTTATTAGTAAAAATTTCGTATGTTGTATGTTTATATTTTTTTCTGTGTTCTCAGGTGTTCGGTATCTTCAATACACTGGCGTACGGCTACAGTTCGTTCTTATTGTACCAAGAACACAGGAACGGCGCCACAGGCTTGGCGTGAAGCGCCAGGTCCCACCCACACCCCGCTGGGAAATAACCTCCGAACAATATCGTTTTAATTTAACTATGTACTATTATTATTGTAAAAAACATATTTCTACGATGTACAGTATGTCTGTGTTTTGATGACGATTTTATTTTTTGACTAGTTTCGATTAAAGCTACGCTATCATTAGAAAATTAACGAATATAAAAATTATTGAATAAAATTAAAATATTTTTGAAAATGCCATAATAATTAATAACCATACCACCTTGGTATGACAATTTAATATAGCTACCTACTTTATTTATTGTTCTCGGTGTGTTCATATTTTGTGTGACTGTTATTGTTTATTTTTTAATCTTATTACAGAAATAGCATTATTTGGTTATGTTTGTGGTCAGTTACAGCGTTTTTTGTATAGGCAACTGATACCGTCCAAATGGCGTTTGTTGTCACTTAGCATAGTTTATAAAGAGTTAATTCTATGATATCTATATAAAACCTTTCACTAATGTTAATTTTGCACGTTTAAAGCATTGATCAGTTATTGTAAATCGTTAATGATGCCTAGTCTAATTATTATGACGATTCTTTTACTTTCAAAAATATTTCTAATTATTTTACTCATAAAAGAAAACAAATGTACGATGGATTTTGAAAAATACGAATGGAATTGTAGTTATATTAAAGAACTAAAATGGAGTAATCTCGTTTTAATTCTACTTAGATTATACCAAAATCTAATAATGTCACCAATATTGTATTTAATAGGTATTTGTACGTATCGTCTACGTTTAAGAAAATATTTTTTATAATATTTATATAATCGGAATAACGGTTGATTATGTTGTTAAGTTCTGAAATATAACTTTAATGATTATTATCTATTCAAAAAATAAGTACCTAGTGTTAACAAGGGAAATATAACACAATAGATTAATTTAACTATATTAATTTGTAAAATAAAAATAAATAAATGGTAACAATAATTTTGTCTTTTATTTTTGAACCTACATGGATATTAATTAATATCTATTATTATATCTTATATGCGTGTCAAACGCAATAGTACCTACTGGTAAGTTAGGTAATACGTATTAAGACGATATGGGTAAGTAATTACATCTTTTAAAATACGACAAAAACATGTACATATCATATTAGTAATAATATAAAGCTGAAGATTTTGTTTGTTTGAATGCGCTTTTAATCGTGATCTTTAATATTATAAGTATTTACCACCGGCGAAGTCGGAGTAGACCGCTAGAGACTAGAGTCATGTTTATAGAAAAGTAGAGAACATTCAAATAAATAAATAATTGTTTTCTAAATTAAATAATTGTCATCAGCATAACTACTAGCTCTATTGTACACTTTAAAATAATTGGCAGTGATCATAACTTATTCAGGCTTTAAAAATATAATAATAACCTGTAAAAAAGGTAAATATAACCTGCGGTTTTACCCGAGAATAAAATCAAGAGGTTTTAAGAGGTTTATTTAAGAAACGAAACCCTGACGGACCCTGAGTCTTCGATCGTCTTTTACGTCATATTTTCATCCAAGTCGGGGCAGCTGCAGTAATGTAGCCGTGATCCGTGAAAGCGAAAAAGACAGACGTAAAGACTTTCGCATACTCAATATTAGTATCGATGTCTTTAGTTTTAAATCTATTTAATTAAAATACCATTAAAAAAAATGAAATGTACTGTTGGAACGTTAATTAAATTTTTCGTTTTTTATACGTAAAGCGAAAGTGGTATAGGTCATAGGTGTTTTATGTTTATAGTCTCGAAGTCTAATGCCTGAAGCATAAGAAAGCTAATTAAATTTGATTAGTTTCTATGTTGCTTCGTAAAAATAAATTTCATTTATTACATCGCGAGATAAAATAACCTTTAATTTATTTTAATTTCAATTCAGAAGAGGTTATTTTTTATTGTGCTTGAAGGCAAATAATAATAGGAATAAAGCTAATTTGCTTTCGAAGTTGGAAATTGCGATATTCAAAAGATAGTAAAGTCGGTAGCAATTGCCTTCTGCCAATTTATATATCGTATTTGGAGGTTGAAGGAAAACTGTAGAGTTATCCTGTATTAGTGTGTTTGATTACCTACTAATTTCCAGTTTAATACACGTTCGCGTTATATAGAGTTATATCTAGGTAAATGTAGTTTTATGCAGTTATTAATTGCTATTTTGCCTCATTAACTCATAGCGTCACGGATTGAGTTCCCAAAGAGATGCTAATCAAATTGTTGAAGAACAATTTTAAGTCAAATTTCTTGAGATATTTTAATTGCAGTACCTGTGTCTAAATTTAGTTATTAAAAGTCTTGCCTCATGAAGATCCTATGTACTTTATTCTAAAATCGTACCACTTCCTCCAATTTATGGGAGTATATACTCTGATTGGATTATAAAGGATGTATTTTGATGTTATATAGTCGCCTTACGCATGCGCAGAGCAACAAGTGAGTCACCGTCTGATTTGTTGCAGTTGTTCACTGGACGCTTATATAGCTACTCGCTGTTTTCGCGATTTTCCACTTTTTAAATATATAATACGACATCGTAAAGTAAAGGTAAGTTACTTGATGTATAAATTGCATACGCTTAGTAAAATCTGCTTTTTTATGTGTTAAAAAATATGTACAACAAGTGTTTTTAAATAGGTGTATTTATTTTATTTGTAAACTCTCCTTCAATGTATTGTTTAAGCAATGTAACAGAAATACGTGTAAAAAACCTCTAGAATTGGCGGAGACAATAAGTGATTCATAAGCCTTGTACAATTAACAATTACTTATGTCCTACACACAATTAGCAGTATTTTATTTATATTTCTGCGAACTACGTACTGATAAAAATAATATGTCAATTATTGTTATCTTATGGTAATTTCTATAAATAGGTAACTATCTTAGTTATTATTTACCTCAATAAACATTATGACCTTATCCGATTTGTATTAGTTTTGTTAAGTCGCACGATTTTTTCTTAATGTTAGTATATCTGTAGGAACTATATTTAACATCACATAACACATAACAGATGTTATTTTGCTGCTTGCGGAAAGTACCTAGGTATATACTCTTATATTATTCGCGACCTCGGCACATAAAACTCGTCACGGCCCGCCAACGCGTTGACCTAGACCATACATTTTCGGTGATGACTGGATACGACAATTTCATTCATCATCGACATATATAACATAACAATAACCTCATCGGTAACACGATGACGTCATCTTAGGTAGCAAACTTTGGCAAGCCTCCATATACAGCCTTAGCATGTAAAACATTCGTGTAAGAATGTATATGTATGTATTTTGAATTCAGTTTTGTATTTTTTTATAGCACACAATTTATGTATAGGTAAATAATAGTAGTATTAGGTACATAGGTATTTATTCTTATTTCAGACATTCATTCTTTGCGGACTAAGATTGAGCGAGTGCATACAGTAAAAACGTATTGTAACTTATTTTATTTTTGTATAAATGGACTAGAAAACCTTAACACTGGACAGTAATAACAATTAAACCTAAAAATTTACGATACTAAGGAATTAATTTATATTTTCAGTGAAGCATAATGTCACACACGGTCACCATCACAAGGACAACCGCCACCACATCAGGCTCAGCGCTGTTTGTTAACACAGGCTACCTCGGCACACTACCTGGGTTACTTAAACTAGCACAACTGGTAAGATAATAATTATTAATTACCTATGACTCGTAATACTTTATTATTATTTGTAGCATGATTTTCGAGTGTCATGATCAAATTACTTCATCAACTAGAACTACTATTCAATAGTAAGTTTGTATGTGATGATACAGGAAAAATGCCTAAAGACGTGTAATGTACAGTACAGAATTAACAGAAAAAAAGGATATAAAAAAGAATGAAGTACCTACATTTAAAATTTAAATGATTATAAAAAAAATAGTTATTTAGTAGAGAGTTAGTTCTCGTATTTACATAAATCTTATGTCAGTTCGTTAATTTTAGTAAATTGATTCATCCAACTGCGGTAAAATACTAGAAACTCGTTACATGTAATTATCGCATTCCAGCTAAATACCAAGGTAATGATATTATTACCTACTCTAATATTGACGTGTTCTATCTATTCACGATGTATTTGTATTCAATAATGATTATGGTGACATTGTATAAAAAATTGCTATTCAATTAGGAATAAAAAAAAAATCAGATAGGTATCAACCTGATATAAAAGTTCTGATGTGGTGTGATCATAACCTAATTTAATTTTATCTGATGAGGCCGGAGTGTGCTGTGTGACCCATTTAAAAGTTGCGCAAGGTCTGGACCGTGGACTGTTTTAAATTGAAGAGTTAAGAAGGAACGTCTTTTTAACAGGATTCCCCTTATTTTCCATAGATATAACATAAAAAAATAATTCTCACATCAATTGAACATCTTATATACACTAAAAACTTATTGAAAAGTAGGTATTTAAAGAGTAGGTAGGTATTGTCAAAACTTGCCAATTAAAACGACCTTTATTTTAACGATTCAAAAGACGTGTTCAATCTGTGTGTTCAATACTTTAAGTGTTGCATGTGGTGTTGTACTTAACTACTACGGTCTACGAATTTATTTAAATTTTCCTTGAATTGTCAATAAGTGATTTCATTCTTTACGTTAGTCTTTCGTAGAACCATTGAAAAGGATATAATATTACTAGTGGTCCGCCCCGGCTTCGCCCGTGGTACCTACGTGTTTAAACTATCCTATCTCTCAAGTTGGATCGAACTGCACATGGTGTGCGAATTTTATTATAATCGGTTAAGTGGTTTAGGAGTCCATTGAAGACAAACATTGTGACACGAGATTTATATATATTAAGACTAGCTTACCGCCCGCGGCTTCGCCCGCTTTCTCTAAAACGATTTGAGATTTAAACTATCCTATCTCTCAAGTTGGATCGAACTGCACATGGTGTGCGAATTTTATTATAATCGGTTAAGTGGTTTAGGAGTCCATTGAAGACAAACATTGTGACACGAGATTTATATATATTAAGAAGAAGATTAAGAGATGTAGAGAGTGTTGCATAAATCTAGCCGAATTAATTTTGGAATATAAATAATCATAAATTTTGTTAATTCGTTCTATCATGTTTTTTTTTATTCTTTCTAATTTAATTTAAATAATGTGTCAATTCAATCTTGTGAAAATATTTAACTGAATTCTTACAAAACATATGTACCTATGTATACTGTACTATGCATACTGTGATACATTTATATTTTATAAAGGAGGCGTCGAACCGTTGAGAGGATAAGCGATACTGTCTGTTTTGTATTTGAGTTTATTATAACAAATTAATTTGAATCATTGAAGTGCTTATATAAAGCTTCTTGATATGACTAAAGTATAATGAATCATTATACATAAATACCTATTAATGGAGGGATATTATTATACATTATACAGTAGGTATACCAATTATGCACCCTAAACTAAGACATAAATTAATTTATTGTTAAAAAGTTATCAAGACCTAAAAAGTAAAAAGTTAAAAACACAGCTAAAAATAAAATTGTTTGTCAGGTTTGGTCGCACGTGTATTAAGTCGCCATTGAAGGATTTTTTTTTGTGGCCGGTGAATAATGTATAAATTATAAAGCATAATAATTAAAGTTCTTTATCTGAAAATATTACGCACGCGCCGGCCGCCGCGTTTGATAGTGCTCTAGCCTCTACTATTGGTAGTCTCTACATCAATTATTTCGCTCCGTCGAAAACTGTTCTTGAACGTTTGTCACATATTGTTATCCGAAATAGGAGTTAATCCATTCTATGGAATACTGAATTGTTATTGTATTTATTAATTTATATTATTGTATGTTTTAAATTTTAATATCGTATTCAGATATCCGGAGCTGGATTTGACATGGTCACAATAGAGTATATAATAGCATTGCATCGCTCTAGAAACTGCATAAAATACATAATAATATATAAGTCTTATTAATAAACAATATAACTGAATCATAGCAGATTTTATATCCCTACCTAAAAAATATATAAAGGGAATTTTTTTTGCCCTCCCTCTGAATTTTCTACCCGAAAATTTGCCGTTTCAGAGTTGTAAGCCATGATGTTATTTGTGTTTAATTTTAAATGAATTGTTTATTATTCTAGCTCTTGGGGGCAGCGTGCGTCGGTGTGGTCGGCCACTACTTGATACCATTTTCAAGATACAACCCCAATCCAGAACTTTTCTTCCTGCTGGTATCAGTATCGTTTTTAATAGGAACTTTCTGCCTATTGACGTCATGTCTGGTATCATTTACAACGGCGTCTATGATATCCAAAACTATATACGTAAGTTGAAACTTATATTTTAGTTAACCTGATGAAAATAATATATTTTTTTACTAGCTACATAAGTTAAAAAATGCCGGAGATAAAGCCTCTTTCTGGGCCAATTAATGAAAAATGACCCAATTCACCGATCGATTGTTTCTACCTACAAAAATCTACTACAAAGATTGTGGTCAAGCGCTTCCCTATTCCCAATAAAATAATATATTGGTAAACTTTAAACGTTTGTCGCTCGAACAAGGCACAGATAGCCTTATTTATCTCCACTTGAAATGAACTGAGAATTACTTGAAGAATTATGAAATACAATTTGGTTTTCTATTTCATCAAAACATTTCATGTTTTAGGAAGTAATATACCACGGAATAGCGTTTGTGCTATATCTCGCAGCGGGATTAACTCTCATGATTGAAGTTAACCACCAGAAGAGAAGTTATGGCAACGATTTTGAACCTTATCTAGCTGCAGCAGTAAGTACAACAGATTTTTAAATCAAGATATTAACGCAAGACAAACATATGTTATTTTATATTAAAAATACAATTCTTTACTAATAATGCTATATTACAATTATGTATTAGCACAGAATAATAACTAGTAGCTAGCATTAGGTAAATCGATGTAGTTAGTAGTTACCTACCTTAGTACACTTAGCTCTGTTGTGCTTGTATTTCCATGATCTAATTCTCTACATAATATACTTGTTCAATAACAATGATACTATAATATTGATGAGTAAATACCAAAGAAAAGTTTGTCGAAATAACTTACAGTGCCGCTGTTTCGCATGGTCCCTAGGTAAATCTCTAAGACTCGTACGTACCAACTTTTTCAACTCTATTACTGTACTTAATAATCCCCAACTATTCAAGTGAACGATAATATGATTTAGTTATCAATATGCAACTTAAATTGCATTTATGTACACCCTTAGAAGAATTTCACGACCATTTTATAAATAGGAACGATCATAATAAATTTAATACTGTGACTTTAATGTAAACTTTTTTTTGCAGGTAATGGGTTTAGTCATGGCCGTCCTGTATTTACTTAGCACGTTTTTAGCCAACCGATCATACCGTGGCATATGAACGATATAACTGTTATAATGGGTGTAACTAGAATATTATTATCTATATATTACCACTGCTTTAAATATTTTACTTCTTTGATGTTGCATTTTTAAGAGCGCAGCACCTTGTAAAGCGAAATACTGATTTAATTTAACGCCGAACCAGGTACTCAAGTCTCAACGCAGGAAGACTTTTGCCTGAATATAATTTATTAGAATACGATGATCAAGAGCAAGAAATAAAAAACTAGACTAATACGAGTATTTTTTTTACTTTTATAACTTTTTTGTAATTTTGCTATTTTCGAAATATTATGTGCCTTTTGCGAGTTAAGTCAAGATAAATGTACTTAATTTATTGTATGAATGTAATCTTTTGTCTGTTAGCAAGTAGCACAATGAAAAAGTGTTGTAATAATTTATGTAATTTATTAAGCATTGTTTAAATATTTTTCATAATAATGATCCAGTGTTAGTGTTAAATAATTATTAATTACTTATATGTTTTAATGTGTAACTATTAAAATTAGAATACTTTTTGGAATGTCGAATCTTGTTGTAATAAAATTTGTAATTTTATACAAATATGCATTTTATTACACTTACCATTTATCCCGAAGCCACTCTTTGTTAGTACTATAGCGTTCAGAAATTGGGTAAATAATAAACACTTGGTTTTAAATAGCAGGGACACCCTCCTGGAAGCGCGCGTGCGGTAATCTATTTCTGTAAAAGGATTTCTACACACGCGACACATTCAAATCAAATGTAGAGATTGTCGAGACGTGTGAAGTGTTGTTTTTTTTTGATATTCCCTACTATATAATTATTTTATAATCAGCGTAAACAGAACGCTATTGTAGAAATATTTGGGTAAGGGAACTAGTTCATTGAACTTTTATTATATTGGCGTGCTAAAAACGTCTATAAATATTTTTCTGACTAACGCTTGAGTGTAAATGGTGAAATGCTTCAACTGTCCTAAATTTCCTGTCTGGTTCAATTAGTTTGCGTTGAATCCCTGGATCGTTGGTCGTGAAATCAGATGAATAATATTGAATTGTGGTAAAAATGACCCGAGGTCCAACTATAGTACGTGTTGCGCCTAACAGTGGAGGTCGAGGGATTAAGTGCTGCTGTTGTCGATGTTGCGAATGCCTCAATCTTGGCTATATGACGACACAACATGGTTTAATTAAATTGGCAGAAGCTGTAAGTAATAAATTATTTTAACAAAATTATCAAAACATTCATAACTTATTGATATTTTGTAAATATAACACCTACCTACCTAGGTTTCTATTGCTTTGATTGAGATAGTACTATATTCACTATATATAGGTACTACGTAGGAAATACAAATTATTATATAGTACAATAGTCTAATTGAGATAATTTGTCGCTTTTAAAATCGGATTGCTAATCTATGATTGGTGTTTTATATTAGCAAAATTGTGTTTTTGTGTTCTAAAGCGTTATTACTATTAGTCGAAAGGAGAGAGAAATGTAAATACGACTCTATCAGAATTGTTTATATTTTGAAAACTGTGTAGCTATTGTTCACATACGTCGCTTATATCTATTGTACATATATGTTAGATGTATAATTATTGTCTCATGTTTTCCCGGTTTCTGTGTAACTTTAATACCGAAAATTCATTGAAAAAATTATGGAGTAATGTATCACCCCTAATAAGAATATACAAGGTTCTTTTAAAAGTAACCGCTTAAGAACTAGAGTACAGATAATATTTATTATATTTATAATATTATAAATTATCAAGTTCAAATTTATATCAGACTATATTATTTACTTAAATATTATCTTCGGTTCGATTAGTTAGGTACACAGATTTCTGTTATTTGACTTTTTTAATAATAATTTACGTTAGTTTTTATGTTTCATTTTAACAGTTGCTTGGCTCGCTCTGTCAAAGCCTCCTTGTAAAGTACGGTATGTCCGAAGCCAGCAGCATGGGATCAGCTTTCCACGGGTTCCTTACTACAGCGTCAGCGTGCCTCCTCACTACTTCCATACTTATCGCTTGTTATGTTCTGTCATCCAACTCACAACATTTGATACGACAATCCATTTTTGTGAGTATTCATGTTTTTAAAATAATTGATTGATTTTAATTTGCCTATAATTCGTGTAGCTTAATTTCGTGGCTATGTTTTTATGAATTTTAAGAGAAGGAAGGGTTATAACATCGGCTACATGATCCCGTTATAAAAAAGGTGTCCTAATTGATTGAAACGACAGAAATAAACTCTACAGAAATAGACATAGTTATGGTAGGTCACTGGAACGTATCACGTGTTAGAAAGTTTGTGTGGGGAAAAATGCCTATGGTAGGTATATAAATAGAATTTATTTTGTGGCCCTAAATCCTTATTCTTATGTAGGTAGATTTAATATAAGAAAAAAAATACAATTGATTAATAAAAAAAAACTATTTAAATATAACGTTTTTAGTTGTTATAAAAGCTATCAAGACAGCATTACTAGTCTTGAATTGCATAGACACGTAATAGCTACCTACATACTTAGTAATCAAAAACAAGAGACACAGATTTCGTAATCATAATACTTTTCATTCAATTCATAGTTGTATTATACAATCCAATTGAGTAAAGTATATACCTACTTACAGCTCAACACTTCAAATTATATTTATATGTATAAGTATAGGTACTTTGTAGTTTCTGATAGATTTATTTGCGTAATGTATTAAAAAGCGATTGCTTCTTTATCGCGATTTCATCGATGCAATCTAAGGAAATGAAGTGCATAATAAGTATATAACCTTAATAGCGTAAGCCGGTATTGTTGAAATTGTTTGCTAATTACGGATGCTACTATGTTATGATAAAACGGTAACATATGGAATCAAGTTATTTTATAGACGAGGCAGTTGCCTGTCTTGGGCATTTTTATGTCTTAATTAATATTTTTTATAGCGAAGGGATGAAATGTAATATAAACTATTTTCGATCATAGGAACACTAAATTAAGGCATAGAATATTTATTTATCTGCAGAAGGAGAGGCGAGACTCAATAAAAAAGCTAGCGCCTAGCTCTATCGAACTCGATATAGAGCTCTTTTGACATAAAAGAGGCCTAGAGGCGATGTAAAACATTCTAAGTTGCTTTTCCGCATTAATTGATTAATTGATTAGACAAAACGATAATAATTAATTAATAACTATAATACAAAGAGATCTAAGATACACATAGGAAAAGTATATTTTTAGACAAGTTTGGTAGAGTTAATAAAAAAACCACTCAAAGTTAAAATGCTTTTCTAATCAACAAAATTATATTATAGGTACCTTCTTGTAAAAATCGAGTGAGTAATAAAAAGCTGATAACGAAATAAAAGAACAAGGTCATTGTAATGCGGCAGGTTTATTTTTTACAATACAAGGTAGCTTGTAGCAATTTCTTGTGAAAATTACTACTACAAAGAAGCAAAATTAAAAAAAAAAATACGTGTGGCACTCGGGGACTGCCGCGGTAAAGCTATTGCATTGCATAGCATGCATTCAAGCCACACCTCCGAGCGCCGTCGGAGTGGGGAGCGTGAGGTTTTTCGTTACGGAATTTCTGGATTCGGTCCCCGCGCTCAAGGCCCGCGATAGAAGCTATGCAATAGCTTAATAATTTTTTTAAATTGACAAAATATGTAGATATTATAACTAGTGACTGTTGCAGAATGTTCAGAATAACAATAGTAACTAATTAAAGTAATGACAAATTAGAACAGTCAGCTTTATTATTTTAACTATGAATATGATATAATAATACGTGCTTCATAACTTTAAGTATATTATTAATTATAAAACCTATTGCCCGCATGGGGCACAATTTTGACTTCTTGACCGACGGCCACCCTTGCTGCAATGCTCCTCCCTGGCATCTATCCATTATAATTTTACAATTATCAATAGATATTTTCATCTACATCAGTATACCTACTATTTTTAACATTGTATGTATACGTTCTTATGTTTCAGGAATGTGTATTCAACGCGGTGGCATGTTTCATGTACTTGTCGGCATCCTCTTACATGGGCGTGGCTGTTAACTTATATCTATACCCTCGGTATGCGCTTGTCAATATGTATGCTGCATACCCAGCTATGACTGCAGTGTATGTAAGTACTAGTGAAATCGCATTTTTCGTAATCTATAGATAGTACATAATATAAAGATGGTGGTGTTAGAGATGGATTGAAATGATTTTTGCTGACTCTACAAAATGGGCTAAGGGAATGGCTAGAGTGCAATTATTAAGAGGTTTTTTTAGGATTTCATTAAAAAACTGCTAGATTGAGAACTTTTTTAACGGTTAAACCCAGGGCCAGGGGTGGCTGAAACAAGAGCTCTTCCTCTGCAAACCAAACCAATGAAACATAAACATTTCATTCTAAATCTATAATATTTTAGGCATATAATAATTAATAAATAATACGCACCTTCTTATCGCTACCTGAAGCATCCGATTTATTTTTATCATAATAGTTTTTTCCAAGAAATGTCGCTTTGTAGTCTAAAACCAGTTAAGTCATTGTGATTAGTAAAAATAATGATCAAAGGAAATTTTATTTTTGTGAGCTAAATACTTTAATGTCAAAAAATAATTAACGTGTTACAAAAGGAAATGGGAACAAATAGAAAATAATTGACAGCAACAGAGTTTTTATAATTTATATCGTTAAGTTATGAGTTTATTACACAGACTCTCAAGTCGTATAATAAGTAATTTAGATAAATATATTTTTTCTTTACAGTATATTGGCGTGGTGGTCGGGATAGTACACGGAGTGGACGCATATATATCATATAAGTACTATAAAGGAATTCGATGATTGTTATTCCTTATCATTACAATTATTAATACTTCATTCCATTGCATTTAATTTTCTGTAACTTTTATATACTTTTGATTTGTAATTAAACGTTTTTTTACAGCTCTACATTGAAAATTACAGCTTTATTTTAATAATTCTGAAATTATTAAATTCTATTTAGTTATACATGGAATATATTATACATAGTTAAAATAATGTGTTATATTGTATAGATATAAATACGTAATATATTGTTATATGTAAGTAATGTATTATTATAATATTATGGACGAAACTTTTTATGGACGAAAGTAAAAGTTTCGTTGTAAACTGAATGTAAAATTGTAATTGTCTATTAAATAAAATTGTGTAATTATTTCTATCTCTGTATTTTATTTAAAACTTTATCCATATTAAATTTAAAAATAATTTAACTGTATTCTTAGCTATTTCATTAAATTAAATTATTATGTACAATTTTGTAAACGATTACTTGTTTAAAATCCAGTGGAATCTTACCATACGACCTCACCAAGATTTTTAGCGTTATAATTTCCGGTTCGAAGAAAACAGACATTCTAGACGGAATGTTGAGGTATCAATGTGATAAGCGTCCGGTCGGTACCTGGCACGAGTTAATAGGTTGACACTTGTGAGCTGCAGTTTACAACTTAATAATCTTATAACCTACCTATAACGTGTTAAAAAAGGTAGGTATTTAGGCTTGAATAATTAAACAAGTACGTTTGGATGTAAAGATGATTACGTTTTTCGTGTTTATGTGAGCCATACCAACAACGCAATCTTTACTTGAACCAATAAGGAAAAATCTAAGTTTTTCTTCACTGACAATATAGATAGGATTTTATTGACAAGGATCTGAACCTTTATCTTATTAATATCATAGTATATTCTGTGACTATGCTCGAGTTCCTATTAAATAAATAAGTTTCTTAAAAAAAAATGTTGTCAACGTCAACAGATAAATAAGATATACACAAAACAGGCTTTATATTATCTTAATGTGTAATTAATACGTTGTGAGTATTCAGAACATTAAACATTTGTTCTCGGAAGTTACAGGTTATTCATTATCTCATAGGTACTATAATATGATATATGTAGGTATATGTAGTACATAGTACATACGCACTACATAGGTAGGTACAGATGGTAAATTCCTTACAAAACGATTAATATTTCAGTCTTGTTTAATGATTGTTGACAATGTGTTTGTACGTTAAGGCCTGAATCGGGTAGGGTTCCCTTTTAATACCGAAAATTAACTCTAGTTATAACCGTTTTTCTTCTTAGATTCTTAATGTACATATCTAAAAAAAATGTATATTAAAGTTTCGAATATGATAAAGGGCATGGTTGTTTTAATTTGTTTATTTTACAATCAGGTTTTTTGGAAAAAAATCATGAACTGAGGTCGATTTTTGGACTTTAAACCAAAACGTCAATATAAGTCAAGTCAATATAACGTGTCAATTATTGTAGTGTTTTTACAGTGTGTTTATGAAGTTGAAACACAGGGCATGGTTGTTTTAAATTTTGAATGCAAACACAAGTCAATTTAACTCATTCGAGCTCCTAGATAACTGAAGATAATGGCTTATTAATAGTTTTTGATATACATATTATGAATTCACCTAGGTTAATTGCGGTTTTTGGTTTCTCTCCAAATTTTATAAAATTATAATATAGTTGATCATTAAGATTTTAACCACATAGACTACGATTTGGATTCTTCACGCTATTTATTGTCGATATAAAAAATATATTGAATTATTATAGTTGTCAAGATATTAAATTATTGATATCATATAGCTAATAAAGATAAAATCCTTTTTAAATAACAACACATGTAACGAGAGATCACAGTTGTGACTTGTGAAACCTCTATGTGTGAAACAGTAAACTAAGTGGTAGGTATGGTTGACATTTTGAATTTTCTTCTCAAAAATATAACTATGTAGGTATACCTAGCTAGTTAACGAATCTTTAAAAAATGTAAAAAAAAGGTTGCCCAGTCATATTAGCTAGCTTTATTACTAGCTAACCACCCTTCTTAATGTATATTTTACAATGTACACACAAACAATAGCTTGACGTGTTATCTGTGACGATTAGCAGAGAGGGGCGGTTCATAGATATCTAAACATTGTACTTTTCTACATGACTCATGGGGCTTTAGCCTTGTTAATGCGCAGTCAGTTTACAGTTACATTGTTTGTTCATCAATACTTGACATCAATTAAAACATTAACTTATTTTATAAACGCAACAACTGTTATTGATTTCACATTTGATTCAACTAAATAAACGAAAGGCTTCGTTTCGTAATGCTGTGATCTTGTCGGATACAACCCAACAGTGAGAGACGCGCCTTGGAGCGCTGCGCATGCGCCTACGAACGGCGCAAATATGTGGCAGTTTGGTTCAAAAATCTAGGATATAAAACGTTACCTGTTTGGTGTGATAATTGTGTTAAAATAAGTGCCAGCAATACTTGTTTACGAAAAGAATACATATCTAGAGTGGAAAAACAACCGTTTATACACGTAAGTTCGAGGAAATTTAGCAGTTACTTGAATATTGTACCTGAGACTTGTGTCGAATCGATTTTCCCGCATTCTTGTGACATTGAATATGTGTACATTGTATATTTGTATAGATAATTATAAAGATATTTAAGGTAACACAAGAAGGATACCTACATTTGATAGTTTCCCTTGTGCCAAATACATAATATATACTTTTAGTTTGGCCTACTTTTTCTTTTTTAATCACAAGATAATCATTATACTTAATTTATTGATCTTGTACATATCCTAACATCATTATTAAATGTATTCAGTACTGAGTTATTTATATGAGTTACCTGTAAAGTATACCTTGTGAGGTAGATCTACCTTGAACAAAGGTTGCCAAGATACAAGAGGTGATATTATCACTTAAGAGAATTGGAGGTCTCAAAGGAGATTTATAATTTCTTTACTACTTTTAAATATCTACAATGAAACAGCAAACACGATAAGCACACTTTGCAGGAAGAAAACTTGGTTTTGTTTTTGTCGTTAAAGGTGGACAAAAAAACAAACTAGGTACCTACGAGTTTTCGTTAGTTCGATTCTACAACACGGCAGACGCGCATGTATTGGCGGAACCAAGGCGGAACACACATTGCTGAATAAACTGGATGAATGGCAATATTTTTCCATCGCATATTGCACATTCATGGAATGACTTTAATTTTCTTATATAAGAAAGAATATGGGAATATTGGATGATCATAAGCCGATCTGCGTCTTGATTCTTGAATAAAAATGTAAATCTATAAAAAAATGAATACCGTGTTAACGGCTGAAGGGATATTAATGGGTTCATTGGATTTTTCTTCGATTGAATTAGGATAATAATTAATACGTTAAAAATTTGACAAAATAGATGACTAACCGGGCGGAGGCGGGATAAGCAGCTAAGTAGTTCATAATAAAACGTTACACACATCAAATAACATCGGTGTTAGTACCTCATATTGTGGGTATAGGTGCCTACATAATTAAATGCAGTTAATGTTACGTGGAAATAGAAATATTTAATATACTTATTAGGTATAGTTTATTACGATCCTGCAGTAGATAATTAATTATTGTTATTATATCGCATAAGCGGGTTTAATATGTTATTGGTATAATCCCAATATAATACAGTTTTAAAGAATTAAGATAAGGAGATTTATTGATACGGAGTTGGAGTTTAATGTTTTGATTTAAGCTTTTAAAAATGTTTAGTTGTATGTTATTAGTAGCTTCCACTAGCTGCTCCACGCTAATTCGTCTGCTCTTTAAATAAAAATTGTTTCCCCATTTTGCAACATTTCAGAGATAGGTACTCCGCTCCTAATCTCCTGCTGCTTGTACCGTGATAAATCTCGATAATGTATAGGCTCTTCTAAGTCCAAGAGAAAAATAATTATTCAATACGAAACAGCAGATTATAAGATTAAGTAAATCGTTCAAATACAAGCCATCAGAAAACTTCAATGGGTCAAACAAATTTCCCGGAGTTAACCTTCAATAATTAAACTATTAAGCTTATCAATAAAAGAGAATGGATAAAAAGTATTTAACGATGGACAAGAAACAGCAAAGATCCGGTCGCAAAATAAAAATATATAGGTACACTAGCGGTCCGCCCCGGCTTCGCCCGTGGTACATATGAAAAATAGATGTTGGCCGATTCTCAGACTTACCCGATATGCACAGAAAATTTCATGAGAATCGGTCCATCTGTTTCGGAGGAGTATGCAGACTAACATTGTGACACGAGAATTTTATATATAAGATTTACATATTCAAGAATTTATTATTTATATATTTACATATTCAAGATAAAGCCATTCAAAATATTTCTCCACTACAAAAATATAACTTTCTTTTTTACAGGGGTCTTGTCTCTTCTTTCATTATGTTACCGATCGCAAATATTCAAATATTTTTACAGAGAACTTAATTACTAAATAAATAGTGCAGTTACTATAATTTGATAAATATTTGAACGTAGAACTTGAATATTATAAGAGTTTCTGAGTTATCAATTTTCTTAATCCCTTTTAATGACGATTTATCTATAGAGGTCGGTACTTCCCTTGGTCTAGCCCTAGACATTATCTAAACATTATTCAGCTATTTTTAAACGAATTATTGAAAAAACATTTTATTGTACTGACATTCTAATATCCCTTACTATTGAATTCTCATAAAAATAGAATATTCCGTAGATAAAGATTGTGTATCAATATGGGTATACAAAACGCATATTTGCACGTATATTAGGTACTGTACTGACGCCTGACTGTAAAGTAAAGATATGATTATCAATCTAGTATTTTATTGTTTCGGAGAAATTATTCGAAAAAGGATTTGCAAATATTGGAAAAGTACGACACGTCACATGACACCATAAGAAATCATAGTCATACCATTGAGTCATACTTAGTCTTCATTAGCTCTAATCGCAAGAAATATGGAATCCAGGAATTTGATAACACTCAAAACGATATTTTTATGAAAACTCGCATTCTAAATAATGTATGATCCATTATATGTTTGATCTTATTCCAGTTCTACGTACAGAGTTGTAAAAATAACTATGTAATTACTTAGTGCGAGCAACTTTATTCTGAATAACTCTTCCTAAAAAGAAAAATGTATAGAAAAAGAATAGGATGTTTGGGTCTAGTGTAAGATAAATTAATAAAAAAATAAAATTAATTCCTTCTATTCCTATCTAAAGAAATCATTAACCTAATATTATTATTTATTTTATTGCTACTGTTACCGACAGGCGTAGTCTGTTGAAGTAGCGACCAGCGATAAAAATATAAAATAAATCAAAGAATTTTATCTAAAAAATCTTAATGGACTTCGTTATGTTATCGTATCTGATTTTATGGAATTGTTTTCTTTTTTATTCAAATAATACTTATTTAAAGTAATTTGTAAAATAATGCTCTTTTGTACAAACTCAGATAGTGAAGTAAGTAGATAACATAAAATTATTACGCTAATGCGTCGGTGCAATGATAAGATGAGGAGATAATCTAGAAGATTGGTTTGCATTTATTTTAGATATTCTTCCTCTTCCGCATTATGTAATTGCGGCAATTTCTCTGTGGTCTCAAGTGTTATTAAATAATCAATGAATTGGTCGGTAAAATATTGTAAAATAGATTTTTAAGAATCCAGTCAAGGCAGTAAAGCAGTTTTTTGGCTTTATCTGTTTTCCGAGTCATTTTTAAGAAGAAAATGTTTCGGGACAATATATCTTAATATATATAATCTCTTAATATATATAAATCTCGTGTCACAATGTTTGTCTTCAATGGACTACTAAACCACTTAACCGATTATAATAAAATTCGCACACCATGTGCAGTTCGATCCAACTTGAGAGATAGGATAGTTTAAATCTCAAATCGTTTTAGAGAAAGCTGGCGAAGCCGCGGGCGGTAAGCTAGTATTTTATAATTTTTGTAAAAGGACGTTTCCAAAAATATATGAACCAAAAACCCAGAATCGACAGGAATTAAAAGTGTACGTCAACTACCAATGGATTGATATTGAAGTAAAGGTAACATAATGTTACTAAGGGCAAGGGGGCAACTCTGAAATCTTTCTGAAATCGATATGGTATAGGAGCTATAGGAGCAAAATAAAATTGAAGTAATAAATTCGTTTAAAAAATAATATAAATCAATTTACGTAATGTATGACGTTGTTAATGTTGTATCCACAGTTATAACCAACAGCAACTAAGGAATAATAGGAATATTTAAATACATGTTTTGTTTAACACCATTCACAAAAATGTTTCTTTTTCAGGATTTCAAAGGATTTAAGACATAGTAAAAAACAAAAAGAGAGCCATGGAAGAGTCAAACGCTGATAAATGGGGCGTAGGTAAGAAATAAAAATATCACTACTGTTCCAAGATCCAACCACCGATACAATTTATACGCGGATTGTTTGTTATTTTATTTACAGTATCATAGATAGATATTTATTATAATTCAGTACTTTGTAAATTGTTTGAGCAATTGATGCCGAGATTATGTTAAAATATTATTTTTTCTACTACACTCCAAACTAAAATAAATCTAATTGATTTCGACAGAGGTCTATGACATGTTCATCCGTATTTGGGGTAAACCCATTACGCGAACTCTGTTTCGACTTAATAGCATAATATTTTACAAAAAGCAAGTAGATTAATAATTTTTTTTTTCAGAATTATCTGAGTCGACAGCAGACCCAAGCATCTCAATAATCGCGGAAGACGTGCCAACGTTAACCTTGGCTACTATATTGGGGGTAACGATAGTCATAGTCATAGCTATCGTTATTGTATTTGTTTTGGGAGTCTTAATCGATTGCAGGCAAAAGTAAGCATATACCAATCTTATCATAAGTCTTTTAGGGTATTTTCTTTCTTCGACGAATAGTGATAAAACGTAAATTAGCCAATAATATAAATATACCTAATTAATACATATATAATATCGCTATTATGTTAAGATAATATTATTACGCTTTTCGTAGAAACGTACCCGATACCTATCGTACGTACATAACGTACATAACAATTGCAATATAGAGAAAAAATGTAGCCTATTCTATCCAGCAAAGTTTTTTTGACAACATTAATTATCAAAAATTTCTGAGCTATTCTGCAAGTTACAAACAACAAACAATTTATAAAAAAAAACTGTGCAAATATGTTAAATAACTTTCAAGTGTTTAATAATTTAACAATTATAGGTGATTGTGATTTTCTAAAAAAAACATCTCCGATTCTCATTTTAGTAATTACTATCTCGGATGAAAATTTTGAAAGCGCAGTATGAAAAAAGTGTAGGGTTTGATTCATTTGATTATACGAAATGAATAATAAACAATAACCAGTAAGGTATAACTGCCATATCCGATTTGTTATGAAATGTTTAAATAATAAAATTGGCATATTAAAATTGAATGTACCTATTTGTGACATATTCCTCTCTTGGAGCTTAGTAATTCAAAGTAGGTCCTTGGAAAATATAAACATGTTTGAAAGTTTTTTTATAAATTTGTTTGTATATTACGTACCTAGGATGGAAAAACCTCTTGCGCATAATATTTATCCGAGCGCGGTGCTAAAAAAAGCTAACTAAAAAGCTATCTACGAGTGCTTTTTTGTGTATTATGTTTGAAATAGGTATAATTTAGCTCAATCTCAGTTACATAAACTCATATGGCAACATTACGGTTTTTCTTAAAAACATATTTGATTTCAAGTCACTTTTACCGTATATAGTGGAGGTTAGTAGGTACACAAATATGTCGCAACTCGAGAGTTGGAAGTAGGCTAATCAATCCTTGTAATTAGTTATACACGTAACGTTTGTATTTCGCCAATGGTAATGATTTTAGTCGGTTTGGTTACAAGTTTTAGAAATTCACTTCAATTAAGTATTTGCATTTTGTTTAAATACAGACTGAGAGTCTGAGACTGATAAAAATTATAAGCTCGAAGTTTTTTTTTTACTTCTTTTTCTAGTCTAGTTGAATGTTATTCCTATTTTGTATTTTGTTCTTCTAAAACCTCACTATAACATTTAATTAATTATTAATTAATATATTAGTAGATATATAAGTATGGGAAAGAAGGAATATATTGAATTTATTGTCATTAAAAAACAAAAGAAAAATGCCTCGCAACTAATTTTATTTTTTTTTCACAGAAGGATGTTAGATCGGCAAATAGAACAAATGAAGCGAATCAAGAAGCATAAAAAAGCAAAGATCCAACCTCTGACTGACGTTCTCAGTATAGCTGATAATATGGAGGAATCAGGAGTCAGTCCTGCGCCAGCGGAGATGCTTCGGCAAATTCCCTAAAATATTTTTTTATTTTTTATTTTCTGTGATTGAATGTTTTTTTTTTTAAATGATAATCTCCCATATTTTTATAAATAGATGAAATTATATTTACCTTTTCAAAAGTATGTACTTAGGTATACTTTTGAAATCGTTTTATAAAGGTTTAAAATGAATAGATTTGCCGTTTTTTTATAAACTAAGAATATTGTAGCTATCATATTATCTTTTAATTTTTTTTTGGACTCGAATAATGTAAAATGTAAAAATTATTAGTATTGTAAATAAGATATTGCTATGTTTTAGGATTAGGTAGAATGTAGATATTTTATTCTCAACTATGAGTCGTTAAAATGTATGAATACATAGATAATATTAGGTATCTACTAACATCGTAAAATTTCAGTTATATATTTTATACCTTAAATCATCGTAGTGACTCCAATTACAGACAATTTAAATTATTATTAAATTAATAATATTGACATATTCTGGTTTTATATGATCACTACGTGATTTATAGACCAAATCAGAAAAACCAAACCTAGGTTAAATTTATATTGTGCACATACTTGTAAAGAAATTTACGTTTTTCTAAAATAAATATTATAAATAATTGTTTTATTTATTTTTATTCTTTTTCAATTCTCTACACCAATTTATTTATTTTTATTTTATTAGCAGGTAAATTATGCTTATAGGATCTTGCAAATAAAAGTAATAAATTTTCACCTTTAATTATAATTAATAGATAAAAATTATAAAACTTATTGTTATGGAACCACTGTTGATCTTTTTAAATAAATGGAATTTTAACTCATTATTGAAATTGTAGGTATGTATTTTCGGAATCAAGTCTACATCGACGATTATTTTTAGGAATGTTTAACTTGGTTAGATATATTTTTATGGTATTAATTAGGTGAATATATTTCTTTTTGTTGAATTTTATCAAGGTATTCCGTTTAAACTTAATTATTTATTGCATTTATGCTAGTTTGTTAAAAGAGACGCAGACAAGCTACGTGGTGTGCTGAAGTAAGTCTATATTATGACGTAATAGATACCTATTAATCGTACCTACCTACCTATTTACTACAACAAAAAAAATTAAAAATTTCATGTAGGTACATAAAAAATTAATAGTATTCCACTTGTATTCCACATGCAAAAACGAGTTACGTATTTCATTATCATACTAGAGTGGACGGCAAAATAGAATATTATTGTATTTTAACGGAATGTTGTTTGTCTTCATTTTTTTAGATAAGCTCTACAATTTCTGGGATTTGTGAATTTTCGTATACTTTCATGTGCGTGATATATTCACGTTTACTTAGAGACCTCTTTAACTACTAAACAAATTCACGTAAGGTAGGGTTAGATATAAATATATACGTAGGTATACGTATTATTATCTAGTATGCATTGACCAGGTACTTGTATTGGAGTTTTTGCGAAACATTGCTATGCTGAAAAAGCAAAAGCTCAGCAATGTGGATAGCCAAATAAAAATACACCATTGCACCAAAACTGCAAAAGCAAAAAGTCACGGCATATAGATCTAGCCAAATAATGCAAATTAAACTGGTACCAGACGTAACAAAACCACTCACGGAAGAAGGAGCACTGGATTGTAAACACATAATTACATGAGTTCGTAATGTTCCCATTTTCAGTGTGTAACAAACAGTTGTATCTACAGTATTTGCAATTACATTCACTGTATCAGTGGAAATCAATATATTAATAATCAATTACCGATAAGATTTCAACTAAGAATTGAATAAGCAAATACGCTTATCAGTTCTGTTTGGTTTTGCTAAGGAACACACGAAGTAATCGTGTTTTTTCAGGGACTTTTTGTATTGTTTGTTCAAGTGCGAAATCATGTGTTGTTGAATTATTATTAGAATATAATGGGGAATTCTAAGTCAAAGAAAGTTCAGAAAGAACCGGATAAGTTCTTCGAGCGCGCTCGTTGGAAGGAACAGAGAAACGAAGAGAAGAAGAAAAGGAATGCTAATCCAGTGAACAAGCGAACGGCTGTGAAGGACCCACCTGTGAGTCCAACAGCAGCGCTGAATGGCCCTACGCTCGGGAATTCACCATTACCAGCTTCTTCACACGTAAGGTCTTATGATGAAGAGGCGTTGGATCGCATGCGATACCAATTAAATCACGACTCAGATGCCTTTTTATTGAATAATATCCTTTTGTCTGTTCAATTTTTGGAAAATTATGAGAGGTATGTTTCTATGTAAATTAGACTGCTGAAAAAATCACGTCGTAGATATTAAAAAAGCTACACGCTATTATAAACAGAAAGTACCTAATTAATTGTTATTTTTGGGTTTTTGGCTAAATACATATTTGGTGGATAATATTTTCTAGTCTAGTTATATTGACAACATACAACATATTATGCTTAGAAGACTAATAAATATTGATAATCTCCAATGCCAATCTATAAAATAATTAGGTAGGTATTTTTCATAATCATAATCGGGGATTATGTGCTTCGAACTTCGAAGTTCTGATTTATTTTTTATCAAATCAATTTTGGAACGTAATAAACTTTTAAACCTAGTGAGATTCTTAGATTTAGCCGAGATTTGCTTTCATGAATTAGCGCGATTTCAACTAAGATATACCTAAGTACCTTATCACAGATAAAAGGTAAATTATTATTTTTACGATGGTAATAGATTTAAAAGGGCCCGACCTCAAGAGTACTCAAGATATCTATTAAACTATAAAATATATAGTATAAATTGTTAGAACTTTAATATTCCGACAGATAACGTTCCATATTAACGGATATGAAATAAAGGTTTAAGTAGCGATAAAGTTTCAAGAACATACTTATGATGATATCATTATCGTATATATATCATTAGCGGTGATTTCTTTTTATAATAAATCACGTTTCGATTGAAACATATCTGTTTGTTTCAATCTAATTTACATACGTCACACCTATGCGTCATGTTGCATTTTTATTGCAAAATTCATTTGCTGATTTTTAGATTAATTACAAAGATCTTGAAAGCTTAGATAACTCTATCCACTGAATTAGAGAAATTATTTGCATCAAATAAAAAACGTTTGATAGTTGATACATTCTTCAGTTAACAACAAATAATCCATGCTATCAGCTATGAGTTTGGCTTATGTCCAGAAGATAATAAGAAATTACCGTTGATTTCATGCATTGATTAATTATATAGATACAATTCCTACATCCGCATAGTAGATTTGCATTTAAAGGATCTATGTATTAAATTACTAATATGTAAATAGAAAGAAAGATTCTTTGCTGTACAGATATGAAAGGATTTTTAATAGATAGAGCAACATGGATAAGGTTTTATTTATATGTGTCTATATTCTATATACAATTATCGTAGGTATCATGCAAATATAAACACAAGGTATTAGTTGTACCTTTAATAGTAGTTTATAGTTATTGTATTATTTCCGTGGTTTAAATGAACTGTTAAATTATAAAAAAAACATGAAATACATTAACAACTTATCAAATTTATTACATTTTAGAGAAGTCCAAGCTATAAAAAGCAACCCAATAAGTGAAAGACAGCACATTATGGATGAAGCCATGGTGCGACGACATAAACATGTTTTCTTCGGGGATAGACTCCAAGAATGTGTGCAAGATTATGTTTGCTATACAAAAAATCGAGATCATTTAGAGCCACTGGCGCCACCTCGGCTATACATTATTTATGATAACGTAGAGGCTAGTGAACCCGGCGACACATCTGATTATTGTGCTGTTCTTGATGCACCATTCTACAAACTAGGTATCGAAGATTCCAAGGAACCAGGTATTGATAAAAACATTAATTTATATTATGATTTATATGTAGATTGCGACAGCTCCTTATAAATATATACATTCTTTTCAGGTTATGTAAAGTTAAAGAAGTTGGAAGTATTAGAAAGTAGTCTTTCTAAAGAAGCTGATTCAATAAACACTAAAAATATACCTTCCGATGATAGTATATATACCGATTCAGAAAAAGAGTCCAATGCTTCAGATACTATGCCTTATCCGAGAAAAGTTCGTGAGTTAAAGGAAAAAATGCAAGTGAGACTTAATACTGAATTAGATATTGCAAACGGAAGTCCGTTTTCTGATGAAGATTTGAATAATAAAATAAGCAGAAAAAGTCTTCTCACGTCTACAAATTTAGAACAACAGCAATCAGAAGTGAATAAAAGTATTAATCTTACAATACAGGAATCTAAAGCAAGAAAATCTATTCTAAAAAACGCCAACGATAGTAAAAGTAATACTGAAAATCATATCGCTGCTTTCGAAAATCTACAAATCTTCGACGATACCGAAACTTCTGGTTATCGATCTAACTCAAGTCGACAAACTGAATCGAGTGAAACGGAATCAGATTATGGCTATTCGACAATTACCGATTTAACGACACCGAAAAAAGTAGAACTGAGTTTACGGTCGAAAGATTCAGCATCCACGGGCGTTTTACCCGATGAATGTTGGTTAACAATTAATGAGAAAACGTTTGATTGGAGTGATGATGACGAGGAAGAGGAAGTTGAAACCGCTTCAAAGATATCATTAAATAGGAATCTATATGAAACGCACCACTACCTCAATTCGGTAGCCTTCATGAATAACTTCGTGGATAATTTTATTATTAGTTTGGGTTCTGGTCTAGGGTTTCCCCAAGATTCTATTAATAATGCTTTAACACAAGGTGCAAGTGTGTACTGCAGTAGTTTAAGAAACGGTTTAAAAACGTGCTATGAAATTTATCCGGCTCTCTTGGCTGCTTGGCCCAATGCAGCTAATCAGTGGATAATACGAGAAAGAAAGATAATACAAAACCCTAGAACCAATTTTAGTTATCAGTGGCCTACTAAATATATGGTTAGTAAAGCTCTCGGGTTCGGCTGTTTATTAGTTCCCGTAGGATTTCGCCCAAAGCGTGGTTTAAATCCGGACCAGAAATTACAATGGCGAGTAATATTTCCTGCAGCAGAAAGGTACTTAGAAAGCTGTTTAGCCCATTCTCATATGAGGTGTTATCTATTCATGTTAACTTTACACAAAGCTTTTATGGAAAATGAAACATCAAAGATAGGTGTTGATGCAAGTCACATAAAAAATCACCTATTTTGGCAATGTGAAGATAACTATGCAAAATGGCCAGAAGATAGACTTGGAGAAACTCTTCGATTGTTCCTGCGTAGTTTTTATACTCATTTTGGACGTTCAAGGTTGCCAAATTATTTCATTGAGAACTGTAATGAATTTAAGAGTGTACCAAAACCGTTACTCTTAAAAGTGCAACGAAAACTGGCTGATATTTTAGAAGCCCCAGTCATGCACTTGCTATACGCATTAAATAAAATTAAATACATCAAGAAAGATTTCTATCCAGCATTTGATTGCCAGAGACTTTATCATATTTTAACATGTAAGAATCCATTGCGTATTATAAATCCGCAGCTACCCTTAAACATGAACCCTTCGAGCTATTCATCTGATAGCGAGGATGAAAATATTCAAAATATTTGGGATAAAGCTAAAATTCATGACAAACATTATCAATGGAAAAAAGAAAGGCAACGGCAAATAAAAGAAAGAAGAAGAGCAAATTTGGTGAATAAGAAATCTGGAAAAGTTTCAGGAAAGGAAAATGTTCACACAGAGATAAATAAAACTGTAAGTACTTAAAGTAATTAGTGTGTTAGGTATTTTTATGCGTGATTTTTGTGATTTGATAATGGATATTGATTATGATAATTTTATTTGATGATTCTATAATTGTTTCTTTTTAGATAATTTTGCCGACCAAAATGGAAACCGAGCGAAGGCGTTTAGTGTTTGAATTTTTCATTCCTCACTTCATTGCAATGGCTCGCTCTAGTGAAAAGTTTGATGCTATTCGGCAAGCAGTTATTTACTTGGAACAAGCAAGACGTCTTTGCATTCTATTGCGCGGAGAACCAGCAGGTGAAGCGACTGCCAATGAATATATTCACGTCATCCGGGATAAATTAGCAGATTGTCAGAGAAAATTAGCTAACCAAGTTGGCTATAAGGTGTCAGTTCGAGAAAAAAGGAATCATGAACGATCCGTGCATTCTAATGTTATGCGCAAGCATCGACCAAAATATGAGCATATAATTAATCAAGATTCTCCGACATATAATTCAGGTATAGCACCATTTACTTTTGTAGACATTCATGTAGATAGTTCAGCTAACCAAGACGTAAAATCTTTTGTAGAAATCGAAGGATTAGAGGAATCAAAATTATAGTAGATGGGCACAGAAGCGATTTATAGATCTCAATTAAGAAAATTGAATAAAACAAATCGAAATTTTGTTA
Organism: Colias croceus; assembly: GCF_905220415.1. Classification (NCBI taxonomy): domain Eukaryota; kingdom Metazoa; phylum Arthropoda; class Insecta; order Lepidoptera; family Pieridae; genus Colias; species Colias croceus. Next base: position 6,492,236 of record NC_059540.1, on the reverse strand, counting down.
CAGCTATAAAATGTTTAAAAAAGGTGTAGATATACTCATGTATTGTAAGAATATTTTTTTATAATATATTATAATGTACGTTGTACGAATTGATTTAGGAATGTTCGAAAATTAATTTCTAAACTTATTATATTGTTGTTGTATCAGATATGGCTAAATACCTATTTAAATTATTTAAATTGAACATTTAAAAAAGAGAGCTTTTTGTTTAAAAAAAAACAATAAGTTTTCCTTTTCTGATTATGAATTATTTTATTGATGCATGTTGATGTGAAATGTATAAGATGAATCTCTCCTGATTTTATATTGAATTGTACTTCTACATACCTACTACATAATGGTTTATTTGCCATTCAATACCTATCTAATACTGTGTGAAAGTATTTTATTAAAGTTACTATAAAGTCATATTTTTAGTTTAGGTACCAGAAAGAAATCCAAAAATAAAGTTTCATGTAACAACCAAATTCCAATCGATCAAATTCAATGCGCGTTCAAAGGTAGGTTTATAGAAGTTAATAATGAGTCAATTATTATGTTATTCTTAACAGTATTTTATTTTTCTGTGACTCATTTAGATCATAAATACTTTATCTAGTTACCAAAATTTAGAACTTAAGAGTTATAATAATTATAGAGTTGAAAATTTTTATTATAATATAGTTATTATATCGAAAAAAAATGTATATCGTCGTATTATAAATATCTCTATTGCCTTCATAAAAAGAGAACAAGAAAAACATATTTAGTTGCTTTTTTGATATTTCACTTTCATATTGTAGGATTATTCAATAAAAGCCCTAGTTTTTAATGTATAGTTTTTATTTCTTTTTTGTTCAAGTATAACATAATAAAAGATATTAAATAAGTGGATTTGCACTGGATACCATAGCTAGTAAAGCCATGCGCACATACATGCCGTATTCAGCTTGTCTGAAATAGGCAGCTCTTGGGTCTGTGTCAAATTCTGCTGATATCTCATCGACTCGTGGTAAAGGATGCATCACGATCATACGGCGTTTAGCACGCGTCATAAGTTGAGGAGTTACCACCAGCAGGCCACGTATCTAAAAAGTGGTATCAATTACATAGTTTATAATTCTTTATTAAAATTAAATATAAATTAATGTTATAAAACTAGAAGAAACAAATTACCTTTTCATACTCTTCTTGACTATCAAATCTTTCTCGTTGAATTCTTGTCATGTATAAAACATGTGTATCGCCCAAGACATCTTCCAGCTTATCGAAAACCCTTTGAGATATACCTTTTTCAGAGACAAAATCCATTATGTGTTTGGGCATACCGAGGCCAGGCGGGCTCACGTATTGAAGTTGTACTTGATAAAGGGTCAATAAACGGGCGAGAGAATGGACTGTCCGGCCATTCTTTAAATCACCAACCATTGTTATCGTTAATCCATTTACTGTACCGATTTCTTCCCTTATAGTAAAGATGTCTAATAACGCTTGTGTAGGGTGCTCACCAATGCCATCACCTGCGTTTATCAAAGGTTTTCGGCAATGCCTTGACGCGCGCTGCAATCAGTTAAAATGTTGTATAAAATATTAGGTAAATTACCTACTTTAATTTAAAGTTAACTGATACGGGGCAGCATTATTGATAAGATATTTTCGAGATTTAGTTTTATAGTCTTTTAATTCTCCCATGATATTCTTTATAATTAATTTATAATTTAAAAATTTATTTCCTAATTAAGTAAGCAAAAAAATTATCGTTTAATACTTACTGCGACTGCACCTGGTTCTGGGTGCCGAAGCACCACGACATCTGAGTAACTTGCCATAACAGCAACACTATCTTCTAATGTCTCTCCTTTTTTAGCAGAAGAGTTTGTTGCGTCTGTATGTATAACGGAACCTCCTAATCTTTGCATAGCCGCCGCAAAACTGCAACTCGTTCTTGTGCTCACTTCATAAAATATAGAAGCCATGACTTTTCCTCGTAATAAGTCATCTAGGAAACGACCTTTACTCACACTTGTTTTCATGAATTGAGCCAAATTGAAAATGTCATTCATAGTTTCTTTGCTGAAAGAGTCAACAGTAAGTATACTTTTACCGAATAATTCATTACGTTGTCGCTGTGGAGCGGAAACTTGAGGTGGGTAAGAAGAACTATCACATCTTTGTCTTGTTGGAGGAATTGCAGTAGGTAATGGAGACATACTTCTAAATCCTGGTGCTTCATTAAAGTGAACGTTTAATTTATTTTCAGTTTTACCTTGTTCTACTTGATCCAAATCGTAATCACTATATTTACTTATATCAAGAGTACTGTGGAATTCGAGTGCCGAGTTAGGTCGGCTCGTTTCCTGTTCTACCTTTTCGATAGCGTAAACCGGGAATGTTTGCTTTTTCGGAGTAGGCCATTCACGAACATTTTGACCAAAACCTGGTGGAACTAAAATTTTGCCTTCTACATATGCAATTTCTCCTCGTAAAGTGACACGGTGAACGGCTCCACATACATGCATTCCTGCAAATGGTGTCCATTTTGATTTTGTGAAATCCATAGCATCAGGAATGGTCCATTCGTAGTCCATATCAATCTCTACGTAAGTATTGGGTTGTTCAGGGAGATTAAATATTTTACGTGGGTTTCTGTGGAATTTATTTATTAAATCTTCCATAGTAAGGCGTCCTTGATGAACGGCATTTAGCAATAAGGGTAAAATTGTTTCCAGACCAGGGTAACCAGGTGGTGGTTTTTCTGAGTTTTTCTCTTCGACTGAATGCGGCGCATGATCAGTAGCAAAAATATCAATAATATCCATATTATTCCAAAGCTCTTGTTGATCTTCTGGACTACAAAGTACTGGTCTAACTTCAGCACGACCTTTACCAATCCTTTCTATATCATTGGTACTAAGGAACAGATGATGAGGACATACTTCACAAGTAACTTTAAGACCCCGTTCTTTAGCGGCTTTGATTATTAAAATTTCTTCTTTTCTAGCCACGTGACAGATATGAATTGGTCTGTCTAGCAGAGACGCCATGAGGATAATTGCACCCGTCTTTTCACGTTCTGCATGCGCACAAATTGGAAACTTTTTAGGCCAATTTTGTAAATGTTTTTGCCAAATTGTCATATCATCAAGTTTAAGTGTGGTAAATGTCTCATTAAGATACATTTTTAAAGCAGCTGCTTGAGGTGCTAATTCAGCTGCAGTATCAGAGTTACTTGTAGATGCACCCATAAATAATGCATAATCACAACGAGCACTCACACGTGATAGTGCTGACACCAGTTCGTATGATCCACGATCAATTACAGGGGGGTTCGTATTAGGCATAGCACAGATCATAGTGATTCCACCAGCAAGGGCAGAAGCTGTACACGAGTCGAAGTCTTCTTTATAGGTAGCACCAGGCTCTCTAACATGAACGTGAACATCTATGAAGCCTGGTAATTTTATAATGTTTCTTGATGTCATGCAATCAGTATGTGTTTTCATAGGTGGCGCCCCGCCACAGCGTAACATGGCCTGAAATAAAAAAAAAACATTTTTATGTAATTATATAAATACTAGCTAACCGCCCGCGGCTTCGCCCGCGTTTTCAAAGAAAAATTCGCATAGTTCCCGTTCCCATGGGATTTCCGGGATAAAACCTATCCTATGTGTTAATCCAAGTTACCCTCTAGGTATATGTGTGCTAAATTTCATTGTAATCGGTTCAGTAGTATTTGCGTGAAAGAGTAACAAACACACACATACACAATATCCTCACAAACTTTCGCATTTATAATATTAGTAGGATAATTTTAATTACTACAAAAATAACCATTTTTATATCTCTGTTTAGATGGAGCGAAAATGTATTAGATATATACAATTCTAATGCGAGCGAAGCCGTGGGCAGAAAAGCAATATTATACTTAAAACATTAGTTACTATTATTATTAGATATACATTATTTTGACCGTAAGTTAAATAAAATAAAAATAAAAAAATATATCATACATGTATTCTATTTATCTAACTAAGTATATTATGTAATATTATGAATTAAGTATATCATCTATACTAATATTATAAAGCTGAAGAGTTTGTTTGTTTGTTTGAACGCGCTAATCTCGGGAACTACTGGTCCGATTTGAAAAATTCTTTCGGTGTTTGATAGCCCTTTTATCAAGGAAGGCTATAGGCTATATATCATCACGCTAAGACTAACAGGAGCGGAGCTACGCGGGTGAAACCCCTCGGCACAGCTCGTACATAATTCATATTGTACGTCATATCGGTGTTAAAATAAATACCGTGATTATTACCTGTACTAAGAGCTTAGCGCATTTGACGTCTGTTACTAAGGGTACAGCGTAATCTACAGCCAGTCGTCTTGTTCTATATCCATGTGTTGAAAATGAGGAAACTCGACGAGCTCCTCCTCTCATCGGCAAATTAATCACAAGATCCAATTCACGTCTGGCCATAAAGTCTGCTAAATGCATAAGTTCTCCATCCGACCTAGCATCGTCTAGATCTCCTATGTGTTCAAATGTCCATTGTACGCTTTCGACCTGAAATAAACAAATTTGTTAAATATTTTGAGTAGATTAATATTTACAGTAGCTAGTAAAATGCAATTTAGGTATATAATATGTATGGAAAATAATTACGTCTATGCCATGTTCAGTATAAAAATCTCCAGTACCCATACTGGCATATAGTTTGTATCCCATCTTGTGTAAAATTCGTACACTTGGTAACAGCTCCATTTTGTGCTGAAAAATAAATTTTATTAATTTTAACGAACATTAAAACTTTCACAATATCCATTAATGAGACAAATTAAATTTAATTACCTTAAATGTACCGATGGAGAGCAAAATTGCTTTTTTTGGTATCCTAAATCCTGTGCTCATTAAAGATTTCAAATATGCTTCGTATCTGTTCTCACCAAAACAAGCCACTTCTCCTGTTGAAGCCATTTCTACTCCCAACGTAACATCTGCTCCGGATAGTCGTGAAAACGAGAATTGTGGAACCTTTACACCTACTTTACCACAACCACTCATAACATTTACTGGTTCCACTGGTATACCAAGAATCACTTTTGTGGCCATAGCCACAAAATCGTGATCAAGAGTCTTAGAAACAAACGGGAATGATCTTGACACTCTTACATTGCACTCTATAACCTTCAGTTCATTATCTTTGGCAATAAGTTGCATATTAAATGGTCCAGTAACATCTAACGTTTCAGCTATAATTCTGGCAATATCCTTTATTTTTTCTAAAGTTTCATTATTTATATCTTGTGGTGGTGTCACCAACGTAGCATCACCTGAGTGAACCCCAGCATTTTCGACATGCTCCGAGACCGCCATACAAAGAAGTATACCATCTACAGCTACAACATCCACGTCTATCTCCTTAGCATCTAAAATATATTTCGATATTACCACTGGATGTTCTTTGCTTAATTTGCTTGCTGATTTTAGATATGTTTCGAGTTCCTGATGTGAATATGCAACATTCATAGCTGCTCCACTTAATACATATGACGGCCGAACCAAACATGGATATCCAACTTCTTCACAAAAAGTTATAGCCGACTCGAGATTAGTAAGCTCTTTCCAGCGTGGTTGTAATATTCCTCTACGATCTAACATTCTAGAAAATTTAAATCTATTTTCCGCATTATCAACCATATCTGGTGAGGTACCTAAGATAACTGCTTGCTGTCGGTGTAAGTCCATCGCGATATTATTAGGTAACTGTCCCCCCATACATAAAATAACACCATCTGGATGCTCAATATTATAAATATCCATTACAACTTCGAAAGAAATTTCTTCAAAATATAATCTATCACTCATATCATAATCAGTACTAACGGTCTCTGGGTTGTAATTTACCATTATAGTTTTCTTATTTTGATTTTTCAATTCTCTTAAACAACCTACAGCACACCAATCAAATTCCACTGAGCTCCCTATTCTATATACTCCAGAACCCAGCACCATTATGAATTCACCTGGGAATTCTAAATCATGTATACATCCATTGTAAGTTAGGTATAAGTAGTTTGTGGAGGCTGGCCATTCGGCGGCAACTGTATCTATTTTTTTAACGAATGGAGTAATTTTATATTCTTCTCTTAATTTTCGTACTGCTAGTTCTGTAATTTTAATAGCAGCAGCTATTTGTTTATCTGAAAATCCAATTTGCTTGGCTTTTTTCAAAGAATTTGAAGTTATGGGTCCCTTTATAGATTCAAGATTTTCATAGTAATCAATAATATTTTTCATCTTATTTAAGAACCAATGGTCAATTTTAGTTAGTTCATACAATTTGTCTACTGAGTAACCTGCTTTTAATGCCGCGGCTAGGATAAACATTCTTTTATCTGTTGGTTCTCTTAAATCATTGTCATTAACTTTTATAATATAGGGATCAAAACCGTTAACATTTTCATCCACCATTCGTAACGCTTTCTGAAATGCTTCTTCAAAACTTCTACCAATGGCCATAACTTCACCAACACTTTTCATCGAGCTTCCAATTTTTGTACTAACTCGATTAAATTTGGCTAAATCCCATCGTGGTATTTTAACAACGCAGTAATCTAAACTAGGTTCGAAGCACGCTGTTGTTACACCAGTAACAGAATTTTTTATTTCTGGTAGCGGAATGCCTAAAGATAACTTTGCAGCAACATATGCCAATGGATATCCAGTAGCTTTGCTAGCTAACGCAGAACTTCTAGACAATCTTGCGTTCACTTCTATTATATAAAATTCTTCTGAATTGGGATTCAACGCATACTGAATATTACACTCACCAACGATGCCAAAATGTCTAATTACTTTTATGGCGGTATTTCGTAACATATAATATTCACGATTAGACAATGTTTGACTCGGAGCTACAACAATAGATTCTCCTGTATGAATTCCTAAGGGATCTACATTCTCCATATTACAAACTGTAATACAATTATCATATGCATCTCTTACAACTTCGTATTCTACTTCTTTCCAGCCCTTTAAAGACTTATCTATTATTAATTGTTCGGAATGTGACAGAGCTTGGTGGGCAAGAGATTTTAACTCTTCTTCATTATTTGCAAATCCTGATCCTAAACCTCCCAGTGAAAACGCTGATCGAGCCATTACTGGATAACCTATTTTAATGGCGGCTGTGAGAGCTTCTTCTACTGATGACACCGCTGCACTGGGTGCAACTTTTTCACCTATTGCATTAATTTTTTCCGCAAATATTTTTCTGTCTTCAGTGTCTACAATAGATTGAATTGGAGTACCAAGAACACTCACATTATATTTGTTAAATATTTTACTTTTTTCTAATTCGACTCCACAATTTAAAGCTGTTTGGCCACCAAAAGTGAGAAGAACACCAGTGGGACGTTCTGCTTTTATAACTTGTTCAACGTATTCTGGTGTTATAGGTAAAAAATAAACCTTGTCAGCTAAACCTTTTGATGTTTGGACGGTCGCGATGTTTGGGTTTATTAAAACAGTTTGTATTTTTTCTTCTTGCATGGCTTTAACACCTTGCGACCCAGAATAATCAAATTCACCAGCTTGACCTATGGACAATCCGCCAGAACCAAGGATTAGAACTTTTTTAGGTCTTTCTTGAAGTTTAGGAGTAAATTTAATTTTTTCCGTTATCATTTCATTAACAATAGCTTGCTTTTTATTTTTATACGATTTAACTAAATCAATGAAAACATCAAAAAGACATTCCAGATCAGTTGGGCCAGCCGTGTGTTCAGGATGAAATTGAACACTGAAGAATGGGAGTATTTTATGGCATATACCCTCATTAGTCTTATCGTTTTCATTTGTAAATAATACGTCCCATTTATCTGGAAGAGTCTCAGCATCAACAGCGTAACCGTGATTTTGTGACGTCATGAAGCACCGTCCAGTTCCATTGTGCGTGCAAGGAAGATTGTGTCCACGGTTTCCGTAACTGAAAAAAATCAGCAAAATAGTTACAGCACATATTTTAAAGGTAAATAACCTCGGCATTAATTTAAAATATCAATAATTATAAATTTATAAAGAATAGAAAAAATTCGATCACGAGGCGGGACTCGAACCCGCATCCTTCGCGCCATTCCGGTTAAATCCGGATAAATCATCTCAATAGATGGCGCGCGGTGTGTCCCTTAAGACACATAAAACTGAAAGAATAGAATAAATTCGATTGTTCAGGCGGGTCACGAGTGGCTGAGTTGGTTAGGCATCCGCCCCGGAATGGCGCGAAGGATGCGGGTTCGAGTCCCGCCTCGTGATCGAATTTTTTCTACTATTCTTTATAAATTTATATTTATAAAGCATTTGAATGCCATAAAAACCAAAAAAATATAAATTCATATCAATAATTATTATTTGATTCTTACCTTGTTTTGTATGTCTTGCAACCTGCCGCAGTTGCAAGTAACTGGTGACCTAAGCATATTCCAAATATAGGCTTTATGTTTTTCTGGTCGTTGATTCGGAGACGTAACTGTTCAACAGTAGCTTTACAGACTTCTGGATCACCGGGACCGTTACTTATGAATAGTCCGTCATAAGTGTTTGCATCTAGAGCATAATCCCATGGAACTAATACTACTTTTGCGTTCCTTTTAATCAAACATCTAATTTGATTATATTTTAATCCACAGTCGACTGCCATAATAGTTACGTCTCCATTAGGATTGAATATTCGAGGCTCCTAAAATATAATTTAATATTTATTTTAAATCTAAACAACTTAAAATAAAAATATTTCTTTTTAACAAAAAACTAATGTAAAAAAATTTAAATGATATCGTGCTAGCTTTGAATAAAAAAAATAATAATAATAAGTCGATTCACCCACTTGAATGTTCTTAGCTTCTAAGTTCTATGAGCGTTCTGCTTACCTTCGAAGAAACTTCTGCAACTAAATTTCTTGTATTTGGATCAGTTAAAGACGTCATAGGTGCGAATGGTGGTTCCCCTTGAATTATTTTCCCTAACATTACACCCTCTCGAAGTCGGAATGTAAGTGCTCTGGTGTCAACACCGCAAAGGCCTGGTACACCTTTTGCTGCTAACCATCTTCCTAGTGATTGCTTCGCCCTCCAATGGCAAGCTTCTGTACTTACTTCGCCAACAATCAAAGCGGAGGCCCAAATACGATCGGATTCGAACCATCTGAAGTTTTAAAATACGATATTGAGAATGATCTTAATTTGGTTGAATCTTTTTCTAAAGTAGGCTTTGTAAGGTTTATTGTTTATACCTTTTACTTAATCTTTAACCTTTGGAATATACGTGAAGAAGGTTTTTCGTAAAAGAGTACCTATGTATGTATAGTAATATAATATGTAATATGAAATGCCTAAAAATCATTCCTCTTAGTTATAAATTTAAGACAATATACCTCTTTTTAATTTAACACAAAGAATTTCTTCAAAAATTGAGTACCTAACTACTTATTATTTAACACTTATTTTTTTAGTCTGGCTATCTAATTAATGATATATTATGTGTAACGCAGTTATGTTACCTAGGTAAACCATGTTCATCGCGCTCGTTTTCATCAGGAACTCCATAATTACCCACGAGAGGGTAAGTGAGTACCAGTAACTGGGCGTGGTAGGAGGGATCCGTCAATGATTCTGGATAACCCACCATACCCGTTTGGAACACTGGAATACATGATTAAAGTTAGAATCTTGGCCTAAATAATATATTACATACTAGTGGTCCGCCCCGGCTTCGCCCGTGGTACATATTTCGCAATAAAAGGTAGCCTATGTCCTTTCTCGGGTATCAAAATATCTCCATACCAAATTTCATGCAAATTGGTTCAGTAGTTTAGGCGTGATTGAGTAACAGACAGACAGACAGACAGAGTTACTTTCGCATTTATAATATTAGTATGGATAATGTGTTGGTATATGTGAGCAAATTTTAATTAAGTATTTAATTTTACTGACTGTTTCGCGCGAAGTAATCATTACTACCACCATTATAATTTGTAATATATTGAACAATACTAAACTCAGCATATTATGTGAGTCTTATTCCATCTCGAATTTGAAAAAATAATTCTCAATATATCACTACATAGTATAAAACAAAGTCGCTTTCTCTGTCCCTATGACCCTTTGTATGCTTAAATCTTTAAAACTACGCAACGGATTTTGATGCGGTTTTTTTAATAGATAGAGTGATTCAAGAATCAAGAGGAAGGTTTTAGTATATAATTTATTAGGTTTTAGACAAAGCGAGCGAAGCCGCGGGCGGTAAGCTAGTCTAATAACATAGCTATACCTAAACAAAATTTTATAAATATTGATAAATAGTTTCGGAATTTATTACCGACGCGGACGTTCGCTTGCTTTATTTTATTGTTTTAGGAAAACTGTTATTATTTGGGACAGAGTTCCTTGAACTGTTATCAAATATTTAATAAAAACTGTTGTGTCTATAGATTATCATAAACAATATATGCTAAGATCTATTGTCTGTGATGCTAATTGAGCACCGTTATAATTTGAACGTCGGTTAAGAAGGTTAACTGGTACTTACCAACTTCTCCCTCAACGGGAACTTGAGCTCCAAAACTTCGTCCTTGGAATATAGATCCATCAGCAAGAACGAGGCAGCAGGGAGGCCCAACTTCACAACTAAGATCATTTTTACCTTCCATTATATCTGAAACTTGTCGAAAAATATTTTCAGTCAGCAAAATTACTCTTGTATTACCAAGGTATGCTGATGACAAAAGTGCGTAACTACGGAATTTTATATTTAAGATAATATTTCAATTTATGTACATTTTTTGCGATATCATACTATTTGTCCGACCCTTCATTCCAGCATTAATTATAATATAAAATGGACCTATATATTTTTAAATATGCATACAAATATGACGGAAAGCGGTGGTTTGAACTGTTTGAGGTAAGATAATGTAGTGGATTGTTATCATAGTGCAGCAATAGATATGACCGACCTAGAAATGTTAAGGTTACGAGTTACTACAATTTTTAATGAAGCGATACGTTCCCTATTTATAGTTACTAGGGTCAATGCGCCAATTCTCGAAGGTTTATGGAAATTATAATATTTGGAATCTAATTGACAACAAAGAAGTATCTCACACTGTTAACAATGAAAATGTTATGAATAAGAATAAAAAACAATTTTAAGATATCTGTAAATACTACCGTTATGTATATTATTATTTTCTTTAGTAACCATTACAATACGAAATTCATAAATTACAATTACAAATTCTTTATCATAGTAAATACTAGGTAGGATTGTATTTCTATTTCTCCTCTCTCAAACATTAACTATCATGTTGAACCTATACCTACTTAATACCTATAATCAATACTTTCAGTAGGTAGGTACTTATTAAGTTTTTCTAGTCCCTTTTGTATTCAATTAACCTTGGATTCAATAAAAAAATACGAACGCTTTCGTGTCCCACTAGGAAAGTACCTACCAATCTTCTAGGTAGATATTAAAAATAAAAAAAGGAAAAAAACTGATAAATTACAAAACATTTTTACAGTTAGGTAACTAGGTATTTAGTACCTACCTAGAAAGATATGTGTCTGAAAATAAATATATATCTATCTATGCTGGCATTAAAATAAAAACTAATACTTTTTTCAGTAAATATTTAATAGCTTTAGGAAACAACTGCTAGGAACATACGTAAATAAATTAAGACATAGGTAGATAGTTAAGAGAATTAATTTAATTCTGAAAAATATTATTTTTTGTCATTTATTTTTGTAATAATTAGTTATAGCATTTAATAAATTGATCGAATATTAATATTTAACATAGCCAGAAGTAAGTAAACATTTTTTTAAATATCAAGTTTTGTGGTTGAACCAACAATACACGTGTTACATACAATGAAAAAAATATGACATTTAATATTACTCATAACAAGGTACCTAAATAAATACTTTGAAAATACGCTCTTACATATTATCGTCTATATGCGAAGTTACACTCACATTTTAGGTTCAAATTGCCGGCCACGTGGTATTTTTAAAGAGCCACGAAGAACGGTCCGGCGCTGTCGCGAACTGCGCAACGACAGACCGAGCTCGTTCAGAGCTCAACTTCCTTCAAGTTACGCGTTATCATACTTCGTCACAATACCAACCAGTCGGGTCACATCCTGCTCTCGCATACACACTTTGCATATGGGCCTCTCGTTTACGCATCACTAAGGTCAATGATGTGAATGATGCTAATGTTTGCTGCGAAGTTGGGTTTGGAATTTGATTGAAATATTAAGTCTAGCTATATTATAAACAATAGAATGGGACATTTTGATCACGGATATAGGCATTTTACCTTATTTACTTCCGTAGAAATTATAACATAAATTAATTTGATAACCTGTTGAATTTAATTTATTGTTTTAATTCTTTATAATTTAGTTTCAATTAATATAAGAGTAAGTAAGTGCACATTAAAATCGTATCCACCATGTTTATCCTGTTACTTAAAGTACAAGATAAAGTATCTACTACGAAAAAATAAAAAACATTTATTTTGTTCCAACCATTTCAATTGCCAGTTGTTATTTGAATCATACCTTTTCCTAAACCCATTGTTTCTTTAAAAAAGGCTGTGATTTTACTCTCCAAACAACAACGGCGACAATTACTTCATTATTATCGTCAAATTTCTCATTTCAAATGTATTCATACGCCAAGATAAGCCAGACCCCTATCTTTTTGTTTACCTTTCCCGGTCTTTTTTCTTAATTCTTCTCATTAATCCTTTCTTTTACCCATTCCTTGAATAGTCGGCAATCTCCTTGCAGCGGTGTTAGGTCTACAGATAGCCTTATGCCTCTGCAAATGTGCATGGCGCTTACCATCAGGCGTCCCACCAGCTTCTTTCCCGACTATGAGATAAGAAAAAAAACTATACTTCGCAGGGACCTAGATCTGGCAAATATGCTGTTCGAACAGAATAGATGATTTTTTAAGGCAGCCATCAAAATGCCAGCCAGGAACCGGAGGTTTGAAAGCCGGTGCGATGCAATAATTGTGCTTTAACTGCTCTTTTTAATTTCATGCTCCTCAATTGTGGTGAAGAACCTTCTCTGTACTCAAATGAAAATCTTTCCCTAAGAAGAAGAAATCTTGCCCTAGTTATAGGATCTTTTTTTAAGTTATTTATTGGATATAAAGCAACATAAAACATATTTCAGATTTTTCATTAACACTGGAAATGCCAGATTATTATCACCACTATATTTGGATCAGCGTAGTATCAGTTTTTTTGATAAGGAGTTGCAAAATATCTTGACTAAAAGGATTAAGTGATCAAAATTCAAATCAATAAGATGTCAACAAACTATCTTGCAAAATGACCTATATATTATTTGAAATACTTTACTTTCTCAATTTCAGCCTAAGTATTCCAATGTTTGCGAATAAGAGGTTCTTCTATTATTAAGTCTTTTAATAAAAATCTGTATGGTTAACTTGAGATATTACGCACTTTGTACGTTCAGGTATTAAAATTAACTATCGACACACTATAGATAAAGTTATTGAAGTTGAAATGGTATAATCCTTACCTGCTTTTTGATAAAAACAGTTAACCGAACTACAGCCAACGCGTTACTAAAAAGTGAAATGTAAATAAACATTTCGATTTAGATTTCAGCGTCCATTTAATATATTGACTTAGTAGTATTTAGTCAGTAGTTCGTCGCCATATATACTTAAGGGGGGTTAGGCGGTCAGCGAAAATTCAGCTATTCGGGCCTGAGGTAAGCGGTGAGGGGGTGCGCGTTTAGTATGGAATCAACGTGCTCGAAACTAAAAATCGTAAGCGCCATTCACATTTTTATATGAAAGTGAATGAAAATATTTAGTATTTTCTAAATCTAAAACAGTCACGAAATCGAGAAGGTAAATACCTATGCATTTGTGATTTTATACGAATTATTATCGTAAAATACGGTTGTAATGAGCATTTATATGATATTTTAGAGGTAACTTCAGGATTTTTTTTTATCGAGCAAAGTTTTTCCAATCGTGTTTTGGAAACAGTCATCCCATCACACATACGTTCTGTAATACATATTAGAAATTTCAGTGCGAAAAAACTTCAATATTTTTAATTATAGCTCATAGAAAACAGTTCATTTTGCCGTGTTCACCTACTAAGGGCCCTTAAAATAAACTATAATTTTACAACATTTGATCGACGGAGACCCCTACTACTGTGTAGTTAAAAATAACAACGAACCTAACCTTTTACCTTACCCACCCGTTGTCCAAACCAACGATTTTTGCTAAATGACGTTCAGTGAAGACGTTAAACGTTACATTAAGAGGGGTTAGGCGGTCAGCGAAAATTCAGCTATTCGGGCCTGAGGTAAGCGGTGAGGGGGTCCGCGTTTAGTATGGAATCAACGTGCTCCAAACTAAAAATCGTAAGCGCCATTCACATTTTTATCAAAAAGTGAATGAAAATATTTAGTATTTTCTAAATCTAAAACAGTCACGAAATCGACAAGGTAAATACCTATGTATTTGTGATTTTATACGAATTATTATCGTAAAATACGGTTGTAATGAGCATTTATATGATATTTTAGAGGTAACTTCAGGATTTTTTTTTTATCGAGCAAAATGTTTCCAATCGTGTTTTGGAAACAGTCATCCCATCACACATACGTTCTGTAATACATATTAGAAATTCCAGTGCGAAAAAACTTCAATATTTTCAATTATAGCTCATAGAAAACAGTCCATTTTGCCGTGTTCACCTACTAAGGCCCCTTAAACAACTTGACGAGTTTTCGTTTAGTCATTCAATTAAACGTCATCATTCAATGAACGCGCTATAGTCATTCAATCAAATAGCAGATTCAACCAGATGACTGTGACATATAAAACATTTACTTCAATTTAAGTTTAAATTCTTTGTTGAAATAAAGAGAAAGCGATAGTTATGTCGTACATAATTTATGAGATTCTACTGATGAAATTCGGTTATCGATTAATCGTAATTCGTATTAATCGATATTTTGTGTAGAAGTAAGCTAAAGGCGAACTCCAAAAACAAAATTGTCATCCGTCCAATATATTACCGATGTTAGCTCAGGTTTTTTTTTATTTATTGAAATAGCTGCAGCAGAAATATGTACAAAAAAGTTACTATACGGATAATTAAAGTATACGGAACCATATAAACTATTAAACAAAACAGAAAGCTACCATTGACCTTTTCTATAAGTATTCCTACTTATCCAAAATAGCGACAAGGAAGTACAAAGTCTGTCCCATTATCCAAATCATCATATTAAAGAACGTACTTAGTCAGTTTAAAATAAAATAAGAAAGAAAATCAAAGAAAAATTTTGTTCTAAAAGTTTTATTATTTCAATAATTAATTTAAATAAATACTATAATCCAACGGACTAGTTCTGTTCAAAATAGGGTAGTCTATAAATTTGATCGTGTTGTTCAGCGGTGCTTCTTGCATCTCTATAATTTCGATTATATTCTGTTCGGGCGCAGGTTTAAGCCAAACTCCTGGGACGTATAATGTAATTTGAGGTCCAACCTGAGGCCAGTATCTTCCTAGGTGCCGCTTATTTACGTAGATATATCCCTGTTGAATAAAAAAATAATGTACTTAGGCAAACATAAAATTTGAAAAAAGCATGTATTTTCTATTTAATGCGTTCTTGGGTAGCAAACCTATCTTCATATCTCGATATAAATGATAATATAAGTAGTAAGTTTATATTAAGAGACCTAAATTATTTTTGAAAGGAAATTAGAATAATGTGAAATTATAAAACAATGTTATATTAACCTTTCCCCAACCAGAGGTATCGATGAATGAGTCCAAGGGTATCTGTCCAGCTGGTAACACAAACGAACCGGTAAATAGTATGGGACTATCTAATTTGCTTTTTCTATTAATTAATTCTTCATTAGAACGAGGAACAATTTCTTGAAATACGCTTTTGTCCAAGGAATAGCCCGTTATCGACCAAGTACCATCTAGTGTTTTATTGTTCAAAAGGACCGTGCTTAAAATACCCTGGAAACATAGAAGGAATGAGAATTAACTTAATAAATGGATACCTAGATTATATAAAAATATGTTTTTAGTATACCTAGTATGGAAAAGAACGTACCTTGTAATCGTGTAATCTGTTCCCATAATTTATTCGTCCCTGATTTTCCACAAGCAACGATAGTACTGAGCCTGGCGTTGACTTAATACTTAGCAAATACATTTTATGCATTCTATTTATAACTCCTTGGAAAGTCTGTAATGAAAATGGAATACTTAATTGAACTGTGTAAGATGCAACGTACATCTTACATATAATAATCTTTTACCAGTTACCATACTTACATTATTAACGTAAACAAAAATCCAATCTCGTGGCTTTTGAATTTCTAATATTCCATTTTCTTCGTTTATAGTTGTTTCATATAATATCATTCCTGAAAATTGCCGCAGGTCTTCAAAAGTGGGCAATTTTGAGCCCGTAACGTCTGCGTATTTTTTGCCTAAATATTTACGACCTTTGTCCGACAAAAGGCTTACAAATGGTTCTACTGTGATTTCTCCGTAAGCTCCTTTATTTGTCGCTATTGGAAGTGTTATGTTATTAACTTCAGGATTGAACTGCAAAAAAAAGAAATTATTTTAAAATGAGATGCAGATGTATCATGTAAAAAATAAGTAGCCTAACCTAACCCAAATAATTTATCACGTTTTCGTAACTATTTTCTTTTGTCACTTATATTAAATTGAAACAAGGAATGAGTAGGTGCTCTTATTTCTTTTCCTAGTCCAAAAGAAATATCGATAAGATGTCCTTATTCTGGCCAGCAGACCTGGAGAAAATGTTCATATCTAATGATTTCGGTAAGAAGTGCACTTACTTCAGCAATTGTGTTTCTTATAGCATAATACTTATGAGTAGGGTCACCCGCTTCAGTTAAAGGTGCATCATAGTCGTATGATGTTATGTCAGGCTGATAAAATGAACCATAGTTCGCACCTGTAGTGTAATAAATATTTATATTATAACACATAATCTTCTATAATATGAACAAGGCATGTTCTTGGTAAATAACAACTATGTCACTATTGTGTCTATAAAGAAATCGATAACTATCATTACAACTGAAAACGGGCACTATAATAGCACATATAAGTTAGGTATATAAGTTAGGTACTAGCTTACCCCCCGCGGCTTCGTCTGCTTTGTCTCAAACTTAATAAAATTAAATACTAAAACCTTTCTATTGAATCACTCTATGTATTAAAAAAACCGCATCATAATCCGTTCCGTAGTTTTAAAGATTTAAGCATACAAAGGGACATAGGGACAGCAAAAGCGGTTTTATACTATGTAGGTAGTGATTAGATAGACCGTGTTTATAATTTACAATAATATATAGGTACTCTATTTTATTATATTCTTATCAAGACGATATAAAGCATTAATAAATAATCAGGAGCATTTTTTATAATGCTGATAATTTTTTTTTTAATTCTGATGCATATGGTCGGAAAAAGTCGACGACACAAGAAGTCCTATTTCTATTTTTAAATATTGAACCTCATCTAACCAATCTCTCTCTATTCGTCTAATTAGTTTATTATTCATAAGGCCGTTATCAGACATTATTAAAAATATCCCTATCTATTTATTACTTCGCCCATGACATATATGTACATTATACAATTATTATTAATAGTCACAGTACACGTGGATTACCTAATGTAAATATAACAAATTGAATAAGCATGTTGCATCTTGTGTTACAAAAAAAAAATATCACACCTGACATAAATCCAAAATTAGTGCCACCGAAAAACATATAGAAGTTAAAATTAATACTGTTGCGAAGCATATCACGGAGGGTAACGATCACAGCATCCGTGGAGACCTGCTGAATCTTCTCCGTCCAGTGAGTGAGCCAGCCTGGGTAGTACTCCGAATTCATGAGAGGACCAACCGGCATAAAGTTACGGAGGTCACTGAACGTTTTCATAACGCTTTTGGATGCTGTAAATGAAATAAGGAGAAAATTAAGAAGAGTTAATTTAAATTGGTGTACCTACATGTATCTATCAAATAAAGGTTTTTTGGCCAAAAAAAATAATTTTAATGGTATGTTGCCGTTTAGTATGATGCTAATCAATGTAAGCTTAAACTTTAATTTTTGTCTGTTCCTAAGTTTGCATCAATTAGTATTGCATCTCCTATTCATTATTCACTAATAATGGGTAAATGTAGCTAAAAATTAGTAGATATATTAGGAACACACACATTAAAATAAACGAACTCATAGCACTAGTATATGCAAGAAATATAATATAAGGAAGGTACTCACTTGGTCCAAAATCGATAGTCGTAAGAACACCAGGTACGGATCCATCGAAGAAGTATGACCTGTATGAACCATCGGTTGTGTAGAGGAGAGCATCGGTACCAACGTGCTCAGATATTATGTCACGCATTTGTTCCATATATTTCTTATCTGCACCATAACTGCCGTATTCATTTTCTACCTATTTAAATGTTAAACAAATACTGTATGAATTCAGAGCACAGTCATTGTCTCGATATGACTATGTTCAGATATAGTTTCAATTAACTAATAACTTAACAAGACAGCAAATAGAAGACAGCAAGTAGAAAGGTGAATTATTTGTAGAGTTTACATACGATATTTATTTTGATGTTTTTCTTTATCTATACATATAATAAATCTGTAGAAGGGTCAATTCTGTACATTGAAAATATTGAAAAAATAAATAGCAGGGGGTGTTACTGGATCGATACCAAACCCAAATATGTGTTTAAAAAAATTTTTGTCTGTCTGTCTGTCTGTCTGTCTGTATGTGAAGACATCACGTGAAAACTAACGGTTCGATTTGGATGAAACTTGGTATAATTATACCTTATTATCCTGGGCGTAAAATAGGATACTTTTTATCCAGGAAAAATACGTAGAAAAAAAATTATCTTAATTTTTCAGTTTTATCCATAGACATTGTTCTGTAGAACCGCGTACACACGTTGCGTATTATTATAGGTCGAGCCGTATTTGGTCTTTATAATAGATATTTATAAGATGTCATTGTCAGAGTTACTCAAAATGGAGAAATAAACCATCCACGCGAAGACCGACTTCCGCGCGGACGGAGTCGCGGGCGGAAGCTAGTCATAAATATAAATTATTACTCGCCTTTGAAGATAGTAAAGGCAAGATATCATAGTAATAAGAAGTATACATGTTAATTTTTTTTCGAAATATACTTTGCTAAGACATTTGAATATTACCTATTAAAGTAATTCCTTCAAATGAGAGTATAACAGACAGTTTAATGTTAATAAAAAAAATTGTATGACCCTATGACCCCTTTCAATCCATGTAGATTGAATGGTCATAGGTCAAATTATGTCCAATCCATTTATTCTTCAATCAAATGAGTAAATATAAATACGATTCTAAATACACAGCATATTTTCAGTTATATCTGCTCTTGATTACGAATTATTTGTTTTATTATTTTACAGCTATAGTTAGGTTCCAATTTATAAAGAAAACATTAAAAATATCATTAAATGACTGCTGCCTTCAATACAAAATATACTTACGAAATAATTGTTTAACTTGAGAAAGGAACATTATACAAAACCGTATAACGTACATACCTAATAATTAAATCTGCAAATCAAAATTATCATAATTCAAAAAATATCTAAAATATTGTATTTTAATTTTTTTCGGTAATGATAAATGTTCTTATACGAATATTCGAGGCACGAATTTGATTAATTGGTCTATAGAATATACTTAGATTGTAATTGAGTAATATTTATTGGAAATTGAAACACTTTCACATTTTGAATATGAACTGGGTAGTTAATTAGTATACTTTTTTTTATTTTTTAGAATAAAAAAACATTCAATAATTATTTTTTATCAAATACCTGAACTAATATAATGGGACCACCATTTCCAAATAGTAGTGGCTTCATTAACCCAAAAAGCTTTGAAAACCATCGCCTAGTTTCGTCTACGAAATCTGAAATATTCAATAGATAACATTAGAATAAATAGGTTGGAAACGAAAGTGGGAGATATTGGTTCATCGTTATCAGATTTAATTTGTTTTCTCAGTACTATAACGTATAACACTTTTATGTAAATGAATACATATACCTAGTCAATTGATACATAAAAATATCTATACATTATAAACTTTTTGATTACGTACTCATTAATTTGAGTAATCAAAAATAATTAAAATAAGAAAAATTACCTTTATTTGTTGTGCGTAACTTTATATTTGGATACTTCCCCAAAAGCCAGTATGGAAAGCCACCCTTTGATAAAATAAACATAAAAAAATATTCATTAGAATATGCTTACTGTAACTATGAAAAATGTGACAAAAATAAAAATAAAAAATATATTTTTTTTTGACAAGTGTTATTTTGTAATTCATACCAAATCCCTTTCAGCACAGATATAAGGCCCTGGACGTAGAAGTACGTACAAACCTTCTTCTTCAGCTATGGTTATAAATTTTACAAGATCGTTATCATCAGCGAATGATTCCATTCCCTCCTCGGGCTCATGGCTACTCCACTCCACGTATCTAAAATATGTAATATTATTGCTAATTTGGATTTTTAATTTTAATTCATAATTTAATACGAGAGTTGAAATAAAATAGGTATAATTTAACAAAACATATGTATATAATTATAATTAATGCCATGTTTAACAAGAGAAGCATTGCAGTGATATGCTTACTAAATATACTCTCACTTTTAAATGTATTTAAAGAAAGTATAATATACAAAAAATAGTAAAAAAGTTAATCGTAGTCTATCTAATTTAAATTTTGCGTTGATTTATGTATTTCATTTAACGTTAGTAAGAGGAAAACGTTTTTGTTTTAGCCTACAGTTTGTATACTACAAAAGTGTGCAATATTATGATCAGATTTTTATAAAGATAAAGGAAACTTACGTAGAGACAGAGTTTAATCCAGCTGCTTTTATCTTTCTTAACCTATCCCTCCAATACTGATGCGGAAGTCGGAAGTAATGAAGCGAACCGGACATTATCCGGAAAGGAGATCCATCGAGAATAAATTCATTGCCCACGATGCTTATATTGCGTTTTGGCTGAAAAAACTATTATATTATCATAGTTATAAAGCGATAAAAGTCATTCTAAGCTTACAATGTCTTTCGTGAAACGTAATATTTAAGTAAAAAGAGAGAGATGATTTTTTTTTAATTGGATTTTTCAAAAATACACAGTAACTAGGCAAATAGCAGTAGTAATATGTATACCTCTATGTGATACAGAAATATAATTAGATAGTTGCTAAATATAAATTAATGTGTGAAATAGAAATAAACGTGTAATTTTTAAGGATTTAAATTGTATGATACTTTTGTAATTTCAGAAATATTAAAATGTATAGTTGTCAAGCAGTCCTCGTTAAGATTAAATTGAAATTCAAGAATGTCGACCCAATTAAATCTAGCTACGTATTGTTTAACTCAGTATTAAAACGGCACACTGCCTTCAAAATTATGTAAATATTAAATAGGTTTAAAGGCTTAGTTTAAGGTACCTGATACATATTATTCTATTCTACTTAATTTTTTTTAATATTGCACGGAGTTTTGTATACATATATGTAATATTTTATGGATAGTTGGATGTAGACGTATATCGACAGTTGCAGACGTATTGTTAGATTTTTTTTGACTTTGTGTTCCCTCACGGAACATCCGACCTTACGCGTCTTTTGCTGTTTTTTGCAAAGATGTTGGATGTAGACATATTTTATCGATAGTTGTGGACGTTTTGACATACCTATTTAGGAACTTTTTTGCGTTCCTTCTTACGGAGCTTCTTCGTGTTTTAGGTACTGTTTTTTGCACGCCTCATAAGCGAAGTGTTGAGGTTGTGCTCACTGTTTTATACTCTACTTAAGCTTCATAACACCGAATTCCGTTGATCAGTCAAATGGAAATAACATTAATTCGTATCATATTTTTTGTTGTATTCATACCACAATTAAAAATATGATCCTAATCTGCGCATCTGGTCAGAGGCGTATTAATTTACAACTGTTTGTCCGCAAATACTCTAATTTATTTGGCCATGAGACCAATTTTGAATGTAGGATATTTAAAAAAATCCCTAGTTGGTTCTTAAATATTCATCTATCTAACTAACGATCATATCACATAGTATAAAAATATCAAATATGGCATCAAATTTGATTTTTTTCTATAATTCTTCTTAATCTTAAATCTACTCGTCTAAAACGTCTACGTTTAATCAGAATTATTATCTAACTTTATCTGATTTTTTTCCAAAATGAAAGTAACAGATTTTACTCGTTGCAGGAAAAACCCATAACTTCAATATATCGTATTTCTTATGAAATAAATAAACAGCTCTTATTTATAACAAGACAAACAAACAAACAGACTATTTTTTGTATAAGTAAGTAGATGAAATTATTATTATTGTAAAATGTAAGTTTTATATTTTATTTTAGGACCGGTTCTAAACGACATAGTGGATCTTCTTTGCTTGCACACAAAAAGCAATTTGGGACCGGTTTGGCAGTACTCTTATACTCGTTCTACCAGCAAAATCTCATACACTTGGGAAAATAGATTCGAGAATTTTAAAAAATCAAACGTTCTGAAATTATTGGATATATTATGTATTTCATTCGATTGACATGTTGAATGATTTATTTATTTTCAAATTCAGTAACATTTTCAGTACGAGAGGTGGATGGATATGTGCAAAGATGAGTGCGATGACTGCAGATGACTGTTACTTATGAATAAAAATGGATGTACCTACAACGCTTGGGGTAGATGTATACTGGTGTACATACTTAACAGTACCGATTGATAAAGAAAATATTCCTTTCTATTTTGACTTCCTAACAGTACGACTATGTACAAAATATGAAAAAATAATTACCTTTAAATTCTCTACCTACATATTATG
The DNA here is from genome assembly GCF_905220415.1 of Colias croceus. Lineage (NCBI taxonomy): Eukaryota > Metazoa > Arthropoda > Insecta > Lepidoptera > Pieridae > Colias > Colias croceus. The sequence goes on along the minus strand of NC_059540.1, from coordinate 6,469,151 downwards.
AAGGCTAAATTCATTAAACAACTTTCAGTGCTAATTGCTTATTTTAAGTTCAGTGTGGCAGTGTCAAAAGGTCGTTGAAAAGACGTTCATTAAGATAGATGTGACGGGTTAGCACCTGTTTGCATAATTGCAATTGCATAGAACAGAATACTGCGACAATAGCATAGGTAATTACATTTCACATAATTATCTATAACAAAATCACGACTTAATTTTACCATCCGTTATGTAGGTATTTATGTAGCGCATAATATTTTATGTCAGTAGATTTTATCGTATGACAACTATACAAGTGAGTTGGTGAAAAATTTATTGGTAGTTTTTTAAATTTATAAAAATCATTAGAAAAGTTTCAAGCCATTATTTAAATGGATTAGAAAGCTATCGTTATTCACTAATAATCTTCAAGAATAACCGTGTGTCTTCTGCAATTCCAAAAAAAATGGCTTTCACTTTATATGGATTTAATGAGCGAGTGAACAAGTTATTTTCTTATAGTATTTTATGTACCTAGTTGCGGTTAAGTGATTAGATACCTAAATTTGAAGAAATTTTGCTCTCATTGAAAATAAATTTATATCACAATGTGTAGCCGTAGATGCAGGCTGCAGCATATATTTTAGAGGGCTTTGTACGTAGTACATAATATTAACTCAATGAGGGCTTTGCGATCTGCCTAAAAAACTTCGAATGTAGGTATTCCAGGCTCCAATTCTAAGCTCATAAACGGACAAGTAGGTAAAGTTGCTAAGGGACGAAAAGATCGGAAGGGATCGTAACATATGAAATTGTTTTTTTTAATCCGCTGAATTTATAACATATTTCATTTGTTTGCAGTTTATAATAAGGTAATTATATTTTTAAAGTGAAACGTATTGGGATCGCGTAGCTTATCTCCACATCTATTTAAAAAAAAGATCCTTAATGAGTAATATCTTACTTTTAATTCCTTCTCTGCTAAGTCATTTCCTTGATTTAATTCCTTTAATTGGATAACAACTGGAACAGGGCTGGATGCACTATCATCGCAGTAAACAATGGTAGAAATTGTAGCGCATAGGAATACTGCTATTATCATGCATTTGTCCATTGTTTCATTCGTTTTTGTATCTGCAATAAAACATTTCGCAAAGTAAAAACTGGTAATTTCATGAGCCTTGTGTTATCGTAACTGCTATATTGTATTGAGCATGCGGTCGTTATAATAAATCGAATTACCACACTGATTAAAACTGTATTATGTATAGTAAAATATATCAGATATAGGATCCTATAGGTAGTTCTATAATTAACAGAAAATGAAAAATAATGCACAGTGTACGAGTACGTGTATCAGACCAAAAAAAGGAAAGCTCGCAGGTTCCTTTGAATCTAGTATTGTATTATCTGTGCTTTGAATTAATTTTCCACCTTATTTAGGTCGTTTATGATGTAGAAATTATAACTAAACAGCAGATAAGATACACTATTTTCAAATCCAGCGCCGATTTTTAGGTCGATCAGTTACTTATTAAATGAAAGTTAAATAGAAAAGTTCATTTGTAAAAGCGAAATTAAGGTTAATTATTACAAACAAAAACTTTTATGTAGATGCTCCTAAGATTCATTTAAATAAATTCATTTTAATTTTAGTTTGATTAAGAAAATATAGTCTCTAGAACATGAGCTGCATCTCATCATCGTATTACATCTGATATTATTATCGTCTACACCGCGAAACTATTATGCAGCTCGTGCATTGTCGATAGGTAAGTAGGTTCTTTTTATGCAATTGAAGAATGCAGTGTTTAAAATTGCATAGACTATAAAAGTAAATCCAAAGTAAACTAAGCCGTGATCTGGATTTGAATACGAGCATTTATGGCGTTTATTTCTAGAGAGGGTATTACGAATGCACAATGCATCTATGTGCGGTACGTTACCGGTCTTGCGGCAATGACCTCTTCGCTAGACACTGGAGCGGCAGTGAACTCTCTTGGCCCCAACTTGACAATCACATTAGTGCAAAGTAGGTGGGTTATTAGAGCGGACTAACGCCAGCAAGACACACGACCGTTCGCCTCGCTGTTCCCCTAGAAACTCGATGATTTTGGCCCTGCGGTTTACCGCTTATCCTTATTTAACACCCATATTGCGTATAGACAGGGATCGTTATCATCAGGCAAACAAGATTAATATTATTATTGATTTAATGATTTACGAAATTAAAAAAATTGCTGAACACATCTAATGCCTTTATTGTTAAATATCACGTGAATCGAAAGCTTAGCACAATAAATTAGGTAGGCATATACCTAGGTTAATAACTAAGAGGTATTAATTGAGATAATGTCGCAAATAATAAAACAGGATGCGTTTTGGATAATTAGGTAATCCAATTAGGGCCGATTTTTCCATCCTTGGTTAAAATTTATCCGTTCAATAAAGTATATTTATTACACAAACCACAAACACTTTTAAATGTCACCTGTAAACTGTCATATACGGACAATTAGAATACATTTTTGAAATGGTAGTTTAATACGTTATTCGATGAATAAGTTTTAACCAAGGATTGAAAAATGAGCCCTTATTGTAAAGAATAGGTAGGTAGCTTTTTTTAGAAATTTTTACCTTATTCATAAAAATTAAAAATCAAGATATTGTGAAAAATATATTATTCAGTAAAATATATTCAGTCACCATCATATTATCTAGTGAGGAATTTTAATTTACGAAACTGTAAAATTACTTATTTTTCATTTTCGCTTTTAGTTGCTCAGGTAGGATTGTACAGGATTTTCATATGCACATCGACATCGTTAATCGTTATATCCTATTTAATTAAACTTATTCAAAATTACCATCGTTATTTGCCAATAACTGGTTTTGTAGATATTTATACATAATTTATAAAACATAAATATATACAAAATCATAAATATATGTAAAAAATAATATAGTTTATTAAACTGCTATAAATTATACTATGATCATATTTCAAACATGTGTTTTATTTTGATAAGCTTGTAATAGGTTGGTATTACAAACAATACTATATGAATTAAATACAACAATTATACAATAATTTTCTTTCAAAAAATGACAAATAACAAAGTTCTTAAGTAACATGGGCTTAGCTTTTGCTATAGCTTTCTTCACTTTTTAAGATATGACCGGCAGGTGTAGGTACTCCACTATGGTTCTTGGCAGTACGTACGCGTGGTACTTATTTGTACATAACCTTTGTTTTTTGATGAATGAACTATATCTGAATGATGGATGAACTATATGGATAAGCCATCATCAGCTGTCCATATTTGTACCAACTGCATCAACACAGGCCGTGCTGGCCAAGTGCAAGTTGACACATATCATATTCATCAAACTGTTTGGTTCTTAGACATGCCCGTTTCCTCACATTGTTTAAGATCACCGGTTAGAGCATTAGGATACCTAATATTTGTACACCTAAACAATGGCTAGCATGAAGCCATTAGCCATGTTATATACGAATTATAATAAAAACACCTTTATTTGCAAATAAATACCTAAAGACAATTTAAGTTTAGTGGACAATGTTCGGAAAACATGAAAGGGTAATCTTTTTATGCCTTTTCATCTTCTTCCTCCTCCTCTTTCGTACGTTGTGTGTTCTCTTTCACATCTATTACGTTGTTAACTGATACAGTAAGATTAAAATAACTTATTGATTAACTTGTAGGTACCGTACAGTTATGCTCAATTAGGTCAAAAAACACGATTCTCATTGAAAAAGAAAGTATTCATCTTCTAAATAATTCTAAGTATGAATGTTGATTATGACATAAAAACTATTTTAAGTTTAAACTATGAGACTGCTTCTTGGTTTCAAATACAATGGACGATGATTGTTAGTTTAATGTCTTGAACAGTAATCATATTTTATCTTTGATCTTAGCGTTTTTAAGTTATAATATGCGTGACTAAAAAGGCGTACCTAAATATGACTGTTGCCTAATTATACCCATGGTTTTTTTTAATTATTGTAAAAAGTAGTTTTTAATTATTGTAAAGTATTTGTAAATTATTTAATACAATTTATACAGATTACATAATTTTGATAAATCGAAGTTCATCGAGCTTAACAAGCGATAATAATTTAACAAGTTTTAGTTTCCTATATCTATAAACAACATTCACACGACCTATAACCTCCAAGAGAGAAAGCGTGCTTAGACCAAATAATGTTGAACCAATTGGATAATACCCCAAATGCATTGTTTTAAGCTTTTACTTTAACATTGCCCAATGCCAATTAATTAGTTAATTTTTTATATAGTCTAATGTATTTTCTACGAGATTGAAAACTTTAAGTGTGCTTTATGTTCCTTTTATTTGGTTCAAGACATAAAAAAATATGAAACGAACATAATATAGCAAAAATCATGAGGTTAATTGCAAGTACATTAATGTAAACATGCAATTCATATGTGTCAAGATAGACATGGTGAAATTCGAATTTCTAATCATAACTTTTTGGTACCGGTGGTACTGGTAACTTGTATCTAAAATATTTAAGCAAATGATTGACGTAGCTTTCCGCTTTGAAGCAAGTAGCTTTTAAGATGTGAAAACAAATATGATCTACTGGCTTATTTTGAGGTCAATAAGATGTATAGATTTTACTGTATAAAGATAAATTGTAATATACATCGGCATAAAAAATATATAATATGAATGATTAAACATTAAATATCTATCAAGTAAAATGTTATCTATAGGTATCCAGGTGAAATAATTATATTGGCGTTAAACTTGGTCAATATGTGATATCGAGGTCGTTAACCGATTCAATCAGATAAACTAACTGCATTGTTAATTCAAAAATAGCACTTGTAATTTTCCTATATTTTCAGCAGCAGATTCAGCGAGCTAGGAAAATCGATGAACCCCAGGCTAATAATATTACGTATCATTGTTTTGTTTACGCTCGAAATGAAACATAAGCTACGACACATACTCCGTTTTCCCCAAAGAAAGCTTCAATTATAGTGAAAATTCATAAGGTGTATAATTTTAAGTAAAATAACAACGATTGTTAGCGCAGTGACATCGTGACGGTGTCGTATCATGGTCCTGTGGACGGGTAAGCACCAGACAAGCGAACCGTACATGTTGAGCTACATTTCACGCTTCGAATTACATTACACTGATGAGTTCGTATTGCATATTATTATCCACTGCTTAGATAATACCAAATATCAATACAATATATAAAACATTATTTTGTTAAGTCCTCATAAGTCTATAGATAGGCACTCAGTTTTTTTTAAATTTCTTCAACAAAAAAACCGTCTAAATAGTATTGTAACTTGTTACTTGTTAGTGTTGGCTATGTAAAGGTATTTTGTACCGCAAAATTCTAGGAGGTAAATACCAGTTCTTCTACAGGAAACTTAATAACACGAGTATAAACATAATAGTTAAATGGAGAGCTGGATGTATAACTCGAACGGACGGGTTGACCTAGTGGTAGCGCATTGAAAGCGACAACGTCGTAATACTGGCAGGGAAGGTGGTCTCGGTGGTACGGGTAAGTTGCGCCTGAGCGTACAGTGCGCGCGCACTTCGCCATGCAAACACTCTCGACACATGGCGCGTCGCCTGGCGCTGCTTGCGCTTCTGGCGTACTTCGCGACCGCGTTAAACACGCCTCTGCGATCTATCGATGTTTCGGATTCTGAATCTGACCCGTTTGCCTTTTGGGATGAGTACGAGGACTCTCCTGAAACGACCCAGGCCCCGCGGCCGATTCCTAAAGTGATCATAAGGAGCAAAGTTCCTCACACTAATATAACTATGAAAGACAAAAGTGACCAAAAGAGTAAAATCATTAAAACGACCATAAACATTGAAAGCCATACTAACTTTATTGTGACAAAACGGCCGCCGTGGTTAAGTACTTTAAAAAACTCAATCACACGCTATCCCGTGAAGAAAGTGGTGGTTAATGATGAAGATACATGGGTGAATATTGAAGTGTCCACGAAAAAGACAACAAAAAAGCCAAATGTAACATATAAGCCCAACAAGAGACCAACAACACGTCGGTCTACAACTACTACGCGCAACCCTCCAAAAACAACTCGACGTGTGCGAACCGCCTCTACACAAAGGTCTACGACTAAGTATAAAACGAAATTAAAAGGCACAAAATCCCCGCCAATGAAAGTACAGTGTCCTTCAAAGGAAACAGGATGGATACCATCTTTTCTTCAAAGTAACAAATACAAGAAGCCATCAAAAAAACAAGTGAAATCAGGTTGGTTAGGAGGTACGTTTTTAATGTAGATAGAGAAGAGTTTTTGCAACTTTCTTTACTTGACGGTTGACCAACGTGGGCCTTTGTGTGGGTTAAAGGCCTTAGAATTTGCTTAGGCTATATTTTTTGGACCAATTGAAAAATATAAATTCCATTTTTTATTTAAAATTTAGATATGCAGATTTTTAAGAAATAATGACAAAATATTCATTATTTCTTAAAAGCTGTTGTAAATCTATATATATATCTAAAAAAAAGTTCTTGTTTCTACATTTCATTAGATGAGACAATAATGAGCATGTCTATTGACATCGCATATGGCCGAATTTTCTTATAAACGATTCTTATTTAAAGACTATCAAAAATCGAATAAACTAAAATACTTAGTATAAGATTTGTTTCCGTAGAGAGTTGAAAACTGGGTAAATAAAGATAGGGTTTTCATCATAGGCGCCATGTAAAAAAAAGAAACAATTCACTTCACTTCTTTTAAAACAATTATATTTTCAATTCTGCGAGGTTTTTAATTCGTGATGGTAAACCAATTTTAAGTATTATTTTCATTGATAATATGTAATATGATTTAGTTCTTCGAGTAATTGAGTAGTTATTTGACTTATGTTTAACCTATATACCTACATTACCTACTACAGTCTTTATACATTATACATTTTTTATGTTAAAAATGTGTTATGTTTAATTAGCATTATACACTTCATTTTTAAACATTATCTACTTTAATTGTAATGTTTAAATTTTAACAATTTATGCCTTAGATAATAAAATTTAACCCTTAGCTGGTATCGCCTTTTTTGGCAACACTACCGGTATCGTGGGTCAAATTCTACCCATACCAAACAATCTGTTGTAGAACGTAGATTTTTTATTATTTGTATAAAATATGGTTAGATAAGAAATAAAAAAAATGTTTTTTACAAAATTAACTTTATTTAATTTTAGAATATAAAAAAAATATCATGTTTTACATGTATTTGTAAATAACCTTATTTTTTGGCACTTTTTGGATAATGTGAACTTAAAACATAAAAAAAAAATAGAAATGTTAAAAAAAAAACTTTAACTAAAATATATTTATGGCACTTCTCATATCTTTATTATAACAAAAAAACAAATTGCTTCTGAAATCAGCATAAAATAAAAAAAATGACAACCAAAACCAAAATGACTTCTACCATCAACTATCATCCTCATCTTCTTCACTCTCATCCCTCGTATTTTCGTTCCTCGTATATTTTCTATTATTCTCGTATCTCCTCTTCGTTTTCACTGTCGTCAGAACTTACTCCAAATACACTGTCTTCTAAGCAACTAACAGATTAGGGATTGTCTCGATCGCTGATGATTTCTTCGTCACAAGGTTGGTTTACATTTGGTATTCTTTTATTTTTCAATTCCAAATCATCACTTAAGTCGTTCATCAACTCCTCGATTTGTCTGTCGTTCAAAAAGCCCTCCAATGTAGTACAAATAAACAATAAAACCAAAAAAGTAAGTAATTACACTCAGTGAAAAAAGTTACTTATTTGGTGTCGTGGGTCGAACGTGACCCAGAAAGCTACTTACCTCCGCTCCTAAGATAGTCACAGTTCTGCACATCCACCCCCCGCTGCAGCTAGCGACGCACTGAGAATACTTAGAAGCGCACAGTCGTTGCATAAATATTTAAAGAATTATAACCGAAAATGTTCGCTTCTGGGTCAAATTTGACCCACGATACCTGCTAAGGGTTAAAATTATTGCTCATTACAAACTTCCGCAGACCGCACATATATAGGTAGGTATCAACAACTACCTTTGATAATTAATTAGATATCTAAATTTTAGTAACCTGAATCGCATTAAACGTATTTAAATAGGTAATGACTAATGAGTAATATGTACCTAGTAGATATGGAATTTTATATACACACTTGTTCCAAATTCCAATCTCAGATATTTTGGTTGCGACATCTATAAGAAAAACTGGTAAATCAGACAATTAAAGAATTCTTTTGTGAACGGTAAGCTACGGAACCCTGAAAAGGAAAGTTCGTGGTTGATGTTTTCAAATATCTTTATACATACTTTTATGGATTTATAGTAAATAATGCGATCTAAACGTTGATAAGTAAGATGTTATCAAAGCAGCTTACAATCTTCTTGCACCGTTAAATGTTAATGAAAGTGCTATAATTAACGTTTTTCTTTTTATTCATAAGATGTAAAAAAGTTCAGTATGTAAATACATAATATAGAACATCTATGAAAATTTTCTTTTATGGGGTTAAGAAAGCAAAGGTAACCAACTGTACCTATGATACTAGTTTATAACCTATTAGCACAGACTAATAATAATATACTACCGTGTATACTATTAGGTATAATTACTAGTTTTTGGAAATAATCAATACGGTTTTTAAATATGTATGAATGATTTAATGAATCATTCATATCACTTAATAACCGAGTCATAGCGGTCATCATTATGATTAATGACTAAGTAATCAATTAATTTCCTAAGTATAGTGATGTCCTACTTACTTCTTACCTTATTGGTACACCATGATTTCATTTTTTCCATAACATTCTTAAATTGTTTAAGTGAAAACGATATAATTAAAAAATTAAGTCATCATTCGTAGCTAAGTTATACGCGGATATTTTCCTGTTAAGTTTCTTGTTCATTAACTGCTATCGAGAAATCTAGAACCGACAAAACCCTGCGTTTTTGTACTTCTTTAAGTGCCCGGTAATTTTCATTCAATAGGTTACATATTATATTTTTTTTTATCTATACTTATAATAAATCTGTAGCGAGGCAAATTCTGTACATGAAATATATTTAAAAAAATACTATGAAGGGGTGATAAGGGATCGCTACTGATGCCAAAAATGCAATCAGTAAAATTTTTGTCTGTCTGTCTGTATATTCGTTATAGAAACAAAAACTACACGACGGATTTTAACGAAATTTGGCACAATTATTCTACATACTCCTGGGCAGGTTATAGTATACTTTTTATTACGCTACGATCAATATGAGCAGAGCAGTGAAGGGAAATATTGGGAAAACGGGAGAAGTTACTCCATTTTGAAGCTTCCGTCGCGTGTGCAGCCTTAATGTTTAAAGCTACATAGAAATCATGTACCTACGACACAAATGTTCTTAAATTATTATTATTAGGTATATAAAAATAAATCTTATTAACTCAGCGTATGCAAAACTAAAACCTCCTTTGAGCTTAATACACCAACAGTGGGACACCCTGTATATTTTATAATGTAGTAGGTATAACTATGTAAGTAATTATTCTTATGGTTTTTATAATGAGTGAGTGAACGAGCTATGCCGATCCCACACATAAATTATATTTTATGTGTGTACCTAGATGTGTTACCTACTAATCTTATTTTAAATTCTATATAATTATGTATGTGTAAGATAGATAATTCTAGCTTCGATTTTACATCGGATTAAATATAGTTACTCTTATGATTAAGATTTTTTTTAATATTATTTTCGTAGCTCTTCTTTCCGAAAGAAGGCTACTAGTAGCTGACGCTTATTTGTTTAAAATAATTAAATCTTTTATAATATCTATAACATAAATTTTAGGTATTTTCACAAAAATTTATAAATGGATTTCGGATTCAAAGTCGTCGTGGTTCAATGGAGGTTGGTTTCGTGAATCTGAACTAAAATCTCCCACAACTACGACCACTCCGATACCACCGTCGACATCCACAAGCAATTGGTTCCAAATGTTCATTGATTCAGAAGAAAACGACGAAACGACAACAACAAGCAGTGTTACTGGTATGTATGGGTGATCTTATTAACTACGATACGCGTAATAAACATTATGTGCAATATAGCTCATTTCGCCATGCTTTCTTAAACTTGAATTGGAATTTTATTATCCTATAAGAAATTAAACATCATTATACGCGAGAAAAAAGTTTTTTTTGTATCATAAAGATTAAAGACACACAAGATTTCCGCGATATAATAATCCCACCAAAAACATAAATGTAAAATTTGGAGCCGAGATCAATCGTTGACTTAATTTGCCAAAAAAAGAAATGAGATCTAAATGTGTGCCAAGTTTTGTAGACAGTCCAGAAATTTATTTACAAAGATGTATTAAGTTCTTAGGTTGACTGAAAACTCAATTGTTTTATTTTCCATTAGAGAACAATGTTTATTCCAAAATATAACTTTTTTAATTTGAATAATATTTTAGGTAATTATTTTCACAAAGCAAACAACTAATGACCTATTGAACCCCATAATTTGATGAGGCTAGTTTTACATACTGTTTATATTTTGTGAGGTTCTAAAAACTAGCCTCATCAAATTATGGGGTTCAATAGGTCATTAGTTGTTTGCTTTGTGAAAATAATTATATTATTCAAATTAAAAAAGTTATATTTTGGAATAAACATTGAATGATGTAACTGTCATATTTTATTTAGGTTTATTGATTTTTCAGTAAACAAAAATAAGAAGTCATTAAAGAAAAACTATAAGGGCTATCAACTTCTTCGTGCTTATCCCGACCAGCAATGGAAACTTCGTTCCCTGATAGAACTACAAGAAGAGGGTGAAGGGTCTGGTATAATGTGGTGGACTTTGCCATCGCTGAACGGTTCCACAGATCTGTTGGTTCCACCAGACTTACTTGTGGATGTAAAAGACCATCTTAAATCATCTAATATAGAATATGATATAATTATCTGGGATTTACAGGTACGTTATAAATTAACTGCATAATTTTTGACGATCTTTTAATTGTAGAGATTAATTATGGCCGTATTTTTCCAGAAAGCTATTTCCTATGAAAATCCCAAGCTTTCGAAAAAACAACGGCTTGAATTAGTTCAATTGAGAGGACATCCAATGACCTGGAGGCGATACCATCGATATGCTGACATCATGAGATATTACGAATACCTACAGCATTTACATTCCGATGTTGTAGAACTTGTACCTTTAGGTCGCTCCTCTGAAGGATTGCCGTTAGTTGCAGTTAAGGTTAAACAAAATTTACTCCTAGTTGTTCTAGTTAATGATTAGTTTTACTTTGGGTTAATAAATCAGTATTACATAGATTTCAGCGCCTACGAATGATACAAGGACAAAGACCGCAAATCATAAAGGAGCACGCAAGAAATGGAAATTACGGACTTATTTAAAACCGGCTATTTGGATTGATGGCGGTGTACACGCGCGGGAGTGGATAGCTCCTGCTGTAGCATCTTGGATGATCTACAATTTGGTGGAAGGAGAAAAAGGGCTAGGTAGGTTACTGATTTAGAATACTTGTCTTCCAAGTGTAGATAAATATTAAAATGCGAATAAAATTTATGGTTTTCTTTATAATTTTGCCATCTAGGGCCAGATTACGATATGCTTCACCAGGCAGACTTTTACATCATGCCCGTACTAAACCCCGACGGCTACGAACACTCGCACACCCACGATCGACTCTGGAGGAAAACAAGATCACGCTTCTCCGACTCCGATGATTACTACGTTGGCTGGTGAGAACCTAGTTTTCTATATAAAAACTTGTTCAACCTGCACGAATCACAACGAGAAATTTTAAAGGCATAATAGGACACGGTCTATTTAGGAATTTTAATAGAACACTATTTTTCAGGTATGGTGCAATTTGCAAATTGGACACCTTTGTCAACGTTTGTAAATAATTAAATTTTAACTATTTAATCGAATGCACTTAATCATTTTTAAGGCAATGCAGGATTTAATCCTGTAGTGTGGAAAAAGATAAAAATGTAGGCCTGGTTGGAGTTGTTGTACGAATATGAAATTTTCGTGAAATTATTCTACGTATCTATGTGAAAGTTAAGTTAAATTATTCTGCAATATAAATTGACAGTTGGTATTCAAAACTATAAAATAAATATCTTAATGAGCACTTAGAATTCTCTACAGTAGTACCTATCTCCATACTGAGTAATAAATTAACCTTTCGAGAAACTTGGTGGTTTTCGCTTTTATTTTGTTGAAGCACGTGCACATTAGCGTACTACTATGTTTCTCTTAATCTATATGTTATTACAAAAAGCATATAAAGAAAGGTTTTAAATAATTAAATGTGACTTTTCACTAGGAGTTTCTTATCATCGTTAGGACTTAGAATATTACCAGAACAAGAATTACTTAGGGAAAACCGGATAAGTATTGCGCCTTATCGGCGTGTTTAGACACTATTAGTGTTTTTGCTGTGAAAGCTCGTTTAAGATAATCTTAGGTACACACATATTATGTCGAAATATTTAACTAAATAAAAGTTGACCTTGTTTTTAAAGTGCCATTTCCTTTGAACTAAATTAACTTATTTATTTATTTTTATTTTAGTAACTATAGAAATCACTTATTATCCACTGTTAACCAATAATGATAAGAATAACAATTGGGTAAAATTGTATGTCATATCAATAATGACAGTATCCTTTGACGTAGGTGTTCTTTGTAATTGAAATTTGACAAAATATACATTTAATAAAACTTGATCGACGTAAAATTTAAATTTAACTTCTGTCGACCATGAACATAATATAAAAAAAAATTCTTTCGGGGCCTTTTGGCTTTTGGCACTCTCCCCGAAGCTTCCACAAAGGTAACGAGAACGATTTCTATTATGAAAACTTATCATTAAAAATATATGATCTGTTTCAGGTTCCCATGGAACTGGGGTCGTACCGAATGCATCGGTGTAGACGCTGACCGCAACTGGGATTATCATTGGGGTGAGAAAGACTCATCGCAGGATCCTTGCTCTGATAACTACGCGGGTCCGCATCCATTCAGTGAACCAGAGACGAGAGCTGTCTCCGAATTCTTAGCTGAACACAGGGGACAAATAAAGGTATCCCAATATTACTGCTTAGGTATATTTAATAAATAATACCATCAACAATTTTGTAAAATCATATACAAAACTTTTTAAAGTGAAAAAATACGGTATAGTAAGTGGATTTTTTCTAATTCCACCGCACGCTAATGCATAAGTAAACGAAGTTTGAGGGACAATCACATAGAAAGTAATCACAAGAACATTTCGAAAATATTCCACGCTGCTAAGCTGTTTAAGACATTAGTAATAACTAAATTTGAGTTTTTGTGGTGTGCCACTTTTTCCACCGATTTCTGAACGATAATTTATATTTAATTCAATTGTTATAAATGAGTAGGTAGTATTCGCTGTATTATAAGTGAAAAATATAATACATATTTGAGAAACGGTTATAATCTATATAATCTTAATCTATATCTATAAAGCTGAAGAGTTTGTTTGTTTGTTTGAACGCGCTAATCTCGGGAACTACTGGTCCGATTTGAAAAATTCTTTCGGTGTTAGATAGCTCATTTATCGAGGAAGGCTATAGGCTATATATATATATATATATATATATATATATCATCACGCTACGACCAACAGGAGTGGAGCCACGGGGGTGAAACCGCGCGGAGAATCTAGTGTAAGATATAATTTTGCAGAAATTAAAAGCCAACAGGACAATGTTGCCCTAATTAAGAAAATTTGAAATGGTTATTATGTATAATGATATGATATAAAAGATACATTAGAAATCTAAAGGTAGGGGACTTATAGAGGTAGGACTATAATACAAACGTCTGAGTCGTGGCAATTTATCATTCTCCAGAACTGAGGTAGACCGCACATCAAGAAGGCGGCATAGAAATTGTGAGAGAATATGGTGTATTTGCTCATATGGACACTTTCTTACATTTCATCAAATTTAACACTGCATATTATTCGCACTTATAGATGTATATAGACAAATTTAATGATGCAGTTAGGGCTGTAATAAAATGATATAGACGCCTAATGTTATTTCGAGCTGAGTCTCGAATAAGATAGACGTACCTAATGACTCTTCATTACACATGCATGACACAACTAAGTTTAACATGGATAATGCTCACAGAACATTTTATATGTTCTGAGGATAATGCTAGTGTGGTACGTTATTATAATTATACTAATTGTCGACGATTACCTCAGTTGGAACAAAAAAATAGGATGTTGATAATTAATATTCGTAGTCTGTGTGACTAAGATGAAACAGGTCGCCTACTTTCGAAGAGCTTGATTGAGGAAAAGGGTGTTTGTGGGAATTGTAGATTGTGCCTTCTGCAATGTGCAGGTCACTACGCATAGCCAATATCCGGAAGAAAACATAAGTAGTACTTATAATGAGCGCTATTATTATAGCCAATATCCGGAAGAAAACATAAGTAGTACATATCGCACCTTCGGTAGAACAAGGGCACAATTACAGTTTTTGCAATTTTACAGGAGAGCCATTTTAAGATATTTGTAGTACTTAATGTGGTCTAGCTATGATAATAATTTTTTTATGGTTGTTCTGCTTTGTATGACATAAACTATATACTATATTCTTTTAGGTGTATCGTTTACAAATATTAAAAACTGCTAGTTTTTTTTTAATAATATTTTTTCCTTAATAACTCAGCCCCCGGAATCACAGACACAATAGAAAATCTATTGTGTCGTGGTCTCATTGGGTCGCTCGGGGCTCAATGGGTTAAGTAGGTGTACATTTGTGCCCTTGTTCCACCAACAAGAAAATTAATTTGTAAATATGGCCATATCTAAAGCTTTAAGTTAATAATTTTGGAATGATAATAACGTGTTTTTTTGTATAAATGTTTTATTTTCTTAAACACTTTAGAAAGCCGCAGTACTTTATCACAAAAATAGAGATCAAAACTTACTAATCAGCCATTACACATCTTCAACAATCTGAAACTATTATGTTTCCTAGCAAAATTCTTTGGAATCGCTTTAAAAATTGGAATAATATTATATTAAGATAACAGAACAAGAAAGAATCATAATTCAATTCCTTGACATTAAATAATTCCTCCTTTTTCGTGGCATTTTTTATAAGGCTTATGTATTCTGCCGGAGTGCATATTGATATTGGGCCAGCTTTTTTTGCACGTTTTACATTCCAGAATGGACGGCATCGGCTTTATGCTGGGTCCCCTAATTTATGTATGATCGATTTTATAGGCAATGTGTTCACAGCAAAATAATACATTCCAAAAACAAATTTGAAAAAGAAAAATAATTATTTACGAATAAATATCTTACTAATATTATTATTTATTATGTAAACTCGAAAGTTTTTGAGGATAGATTTGTGGGTGTGAGGGTATGTTTGTTGTATTTTGATTGGCAGTCCTATCGTTTAAATTTCTAAAAAACTAACTTGTTTTTTTGCTCTCTACAGCAATTATCGGAATAAAATGTTACTTTTAAGACCATGGAGTATAACAAATCTTGGACAGACAAGGGCACAATTGTCTGAACGACTTTGTCCTCCCAATTTTTAAATCGTAAACTAGGCATAAGTGTGACAGATATGGCCTCGTCGTTCCAGAAATCAAAAACATTATAGGGCATATTTACATAAACGACGTTAGCGCTCCAAGTGACAGCTAGCTCAGTCCCCGCCGATGGCACAACTAACCAATGAGACTTTGTCTCGCCAAGAGAGAAACAAAATAGCGCCAAAATGACAACGCCACTATTTCAATCTGGCTGTTTTTTGTAGGAATTAAACGAATGTCTTTGTCCCTCCAGTTGAAAGGGCCTTTTTAAAGCATTTCTGCATATTTAAGTCATTTTGGCAATTTATGACAATTATGCCCTTGTTCTACCGAAGGTGCGATATAATGAGCGCTATTATTATAGCGTAAAGGGGAAATTGAACATGGTTACATTTGATTTGATTTGGTTATTCAATTATTCGGTCATTTTTAAAAGACACCGTTAGTTATTGATAGATATCGCGTTTGAATCTTTTTTTATTACCTACTCAACTGTTTTTTATTATCAATCTAAATAATTATGCTAATTACAGGTGTACATATCCCTTCACGCATATTCACAAGCGTGGCTCCTACCAAACTCTCACGCACATACACCGTATTCTGATGATGGAGTCCTGGTGGAAATGGGAAAATTGGCGACTGCAGCCCTTGCAGACATGTATGGTACTAAATATCAGGTAAAATATGAAGATAGTAACTACATGACCTTATTCGAATATTCCGAATATTCAAAACTATCGACTGCATATTCTTATATGATGCAGCATTCAAAATGTTATGGGATAAGTACATAGGTACAATGCGTAAAATTAGAGAATTTTTCAATGATTATCGATGTTTTTATGTCCAGGTGGGCACAGCTGCTGACATTCGACAACCAGCTTCAGGGATGTCACACGACTGGGCAAAAGCAAGAGCAGGAGTTAAATTTTCATATCATGTAGATCTGCGGGATTCTTTTGGTCCATATGGATTTTTATTACCCGGGTCACAAATAGTTTCTACAGCCAGGGAAACTTGGCAAGCAATTAAAGCAATTGTTGATAATTTGACACCGTAACTGCTCTGCACGTGCCTTTCTAAATTAGTATTTTAATAAAAACTATGGCGATTTATTTCGTATACAAACTAAATACATAATTATGTCCATTGTCCATTTGAATTTTTTACCATGGCCATAGTGCTCGAAAATT
Organism: Colias croceus; assembly: GCF_905220415.1. Classification (NCBI taxonomy): domain Eukaryota; kingdom Metazoa; phylum Arthropoda; class Insecta; order Lepidoptera; family Pieridae; genus Colias; species Colias croceus. Next base: position 6,452,260 of record NC_059540.1, on the reverse strand, counting down.
GTTTGCTGTCTTCTTGGTTAAAAATGTATTTATTTTAGTAGATAAATGGTTTACACTTATTAATATTAGCTGTAGAAAAAGGCTGTTACATTAGTTATCAAATTATATTAGCGTTTAGCTCGATAATATTTATTGTTAATATACGACTGTAGGTATAATAAACAGAAATATAATTTATTTTTATTTTTTTATTTAATTCCCTGTAACTACTCCGATATTAGCAATTTATTATTCATTGTTAAATTATATCTGTATTCTTGTCCGTTCATCTACCTACGTCCCCTTATCATCTGCATCTCTACTAGTTTATTATTATTATCTACTGTCTATCTAATCAAGACTTCTTATTTTCTTATTTATTTATAAGTATAATTTTAAAAACATGTTGAATGTTAACTTTTATAAATTATTTTTACTAGGTATATATAATATAGAGCTTGTATAGAGGCTAGAGCACTCCAACATCTAAGACATAAAAACTTTACCTATTCATTATTTTCACGATAAGTTGTCAGTTGTGATGAAGGCATGACCTTTATTAGAGACCCGCACTGGAAAAACTAAACGCTTAATATCCTAAAATCAAAACGGAGAAAAATCCAATAATCATCATTAAGATCTGCTCAGCAGCTGCAAATCCGTTCATATAGTCGAAGTCGATTGACACTCATAAACATAGAAATCGAAATAACAAGACACGTCTACTCATAAAATTATATATGTAAGTAGTGAAATTGTTGAGTAAATGTAAATTAATTCCGGCTTGCACATATCGATAATATCGTTACATCGATTTTATCGATATAAAATCGATAAATATATAGAATATATTTTATCTGTTTATTTCGTGTATTTTAAATCAAATCTTTCATAAGTTCTATCGTAGTTCATATGTTCATACATTCGTTTATTATTGTTAACAATATAATCTACATGTAATATCTAAAGACTAAATTAAACATTTTTAACATTTTCAACATTACCCAGCATATGGGTAAATAAACCTTAACAAATTCCTTTATAGTCAGAATTCTGGTAAACTACGCAGAACATGCGAACTAAGAGCGGGCGCGCACGAGCAACTTAGTTGCCCGGCAACTATTTTGTCTCTGTCGCTGTCTCCTCGCAAAGTTTTGAACGATGCGCACACGAAAGCGACAGCAACGCAACTTTTTCTTTAAAATTTTCTGCATTTATCAACATGGATTTCGAAGAGACGGTTGTGGTCTGTGCTCTTGTCCTTAGAAACCGAAGACGGCAGCGAAAAAGGCAATATTGGGTGCACCCATTATGGAGTGAGGGACTGACATTGGGGAAATTCCATACAATGTTTTTAAAATTGAGAACATTTCCAAAAAAATTTTACAGAAAAAACAGAAAACTACTAATAATAAATATAACTTAATTAAAAACAATATTATTAATTTACTAGCTTTTGCCCGCGACTTCGTCCGCGTGGAATAGTGACTTCCGGCAGAAAAGTATAGATAGCTGTGCCCGCGACTACGTCAGCGTGTAACTCCTTGTGTATTATTAATTTAAAATGTATTGGTAATATTATTTACATCAGGTTCACATGAGGCTTAAGGACCTATAGAATCAAAATACTTTAGCGCAAAGCTTCCGGGTAAACTATATTGAAAGTTGACCCGTCCGGCACGTGAACATAAAGATTTCTAGAACTGCTAACACGGGAAAGAGCAACGTATAACTGACCATGCGAGAAACAACTGACACCGAGATCTACTCCGGCAACATGAAAAGTCTGCCCTTGAGCCTTATTTATTGTCATTGCATAACACACCGATACTGGGAATTGCGTCCTTTTAAATTGGAATGGAAAATTATTTGGTATTAAGGGTATTCTGGGGATAAAGACGGTTTCTCCTGCACCGCAACCTGTTAAAATTTGAGCCTCGATTATATTTTGTTGCAACTGGGTTACTTTTAGTCGAGTTCCATTGCAAAGTTGTGGTGGTCTTAAATTTCGGAGTAGAATAATCGGAATGCCAATTTTTAAACAAATTTCGTGAGAAGGAAGTCCGGGCATATTTAAAGAATTTAAAAATTCTATCGGGTAATTAGTTGCTTCTTGTTCATCGACCATTCTATTTATTGATCTATAAACTTTGCTTTCCCCCTGTATATTCGACAGTATTTTGTTATTAATCTCAGATGCCTGGTCATTGCGAGGAGTTAAAATAGATCTTTCGCATAGCCAGGAATTGTCCCTATTTAATATATTTGTTACGTCACCGTAAACCGACGATATAAGATGTGGTTGAGATTGCACTATACAACATAATTCAGGCGTCAGAATAAGTTTTCCTTGGTGTAGTTGTGGATAGGTACCTTCACCAATCTTTAATAATGAATCAGAAAATTGACTATCATCCGGGTTATCTCCAGTTCTCACTCGCATGTTTATAGTCAAATGCACCGATTGTATATCACGCCACAAATAAGAGCTTTTCAGGCAAGCCCTAACCTCATCAGCTCGGGTTCCCCGTGGTATTACCGGTAAGGTTTGTCGGAAATCACCACAAAATAAAACCGTGATACCGCCCATTGGTCGATCATTTTGTCTTATATCCCTTAAAGTTCTATCTACCGCTTCTACTGCTTTTCGATGGGCCATCGTACATTCATCCCATATGATTAAATTACACTCGCGTAATACCTTTGCTTTGTCGCTATTTCTTGAAATACTACAGGTTGGACTTTCCGTGCGATCTAAATCAATTGGTATTTTGAACATAGTGTGAGCTGTTTTACCTCCTGGTAGCAATGTTGCAGCTATCCCAGATGAAGCTACGGCAAGAGCTATTTTACGCTGATTTCGAACATAAGCCAATATTAATTTAGTCAAAAAGGTTTTCCCAGTTCCTCCAGGTGCATCTAAAAACCATATTGTTCCCAAATTATTTTGAACACTTCCGCACACACGGTCATAAACTGAACGTTGTTCTGCAGTCATCATTGGGACACCGTTTTCTAATGTTGTCAGCAGTTCCATTAAGTTGTAACCAATCTCTGCGGAATATTCCCTATTAGTTACCTCTCCGACTGAGGTTGGTGTTGGCAAACCATATTCACATAGTGATTTACCGCCAACTGCTGTTAACTCATCCTGAAGAGCTAATAAGCACTGATTTATGGCAAGATCACGGAAATTATCATTAGTTGTGCCTTCATCATTGTTGTAGATATATTTCTAAGAAAGTCTTCTGAAAATTTGTCTTTATATTTTTCCCATAATTGTACAGCATCTGACAAATTACAAAATGTAAGTAATGTTACAAATAAATGACGTAACCGTCTTGGATTATCACTAACACAGGATTCTGCTAAAGCGTCATCCCAATGCTGATCATTTTCAAGCAAATGACGCGCTTGGCAAGCTGCATGATAACTGGGATAAACAACATTGTCTACTTTTCTCAAATCTATAAATGAGGTTGGTCCTCGCACAGTATGTAATAATAATCGCAAATAGAAACACTCAGCGTTGTTAGGATGAACGGTGTATACTCTACCAAGAACATGTTCTTTGAAAATACCTGACTCGCCATCTACAGGCCTGCCACGGCGTCTACGATTAAAGACACCTCGTTGCTTATCGTAGGTATAATACGATGGAACTTCTTCATATAAAAGAGATTTTGCAAAATCATCAGTTTGGCAAAGTCGAAAGAATGCTAATAAAGTTGTTTGTCTAGGGTTCTCTAACCGTTCTGTGACATTTTCGGTGTTGAAATATATACGTTGACCGCCTTCAAGATGAACATCCAGATGGGTCACAGGTGGATATCTTTCATGAATGTTGAAACTTAAGATCCGCCACACAGCTTCTGAAGAACTTATATATCTGCCTGACTGAAATCTTGTAACTTCATCATTTTCATTTCTCAAAGCAAATGTAGCTTGGTCACTGCCCTTATTAATGTACTTACAAATATATTTTATTGACTCTACACTATTACACATTTCAACATTTATGTGAGCTTGAAATGCTCTGGACAACACAGGAGAATACGGAACGACCCACCTATTGTCTAAAATAACCTGTTGTCCAGACACTCGCTTTTCAACAGTGAAACCACCAGTATCTCTTGAACGGCGACGATATTTCGGGTATCCATCATGTCCTGTTACAGTTTCTTCCACTAAGGCTTTTGGATATCTTTTAGTGCAACGACCGTCTTGCATGCAAGAAGAATTCACGTTAAATGCACCACATGGACCATGTATCATATGAGTTTTAACAATGTCGTATAACTCGGAATCTGCAATCGGACTTGGAATTTCGGCACTGATTAAACTGTCTACATCATTAGGTCGAACCTTATCTTTTAACCAAAGCAGGATATGTGCGTGGGGTAAGCCGCGTTTTTGCCATTCAACACTATACATATAACACAATACTTCTCCAAAAATGTTATCTTTGGTAAATAGATCTATCATTGATTTTAATTTTAAATGAAAAACTCTTGCGATGATATCATGGCGGTCATGCGGTGCTTGACCCTCAAGAAGCTCCCGAGTGATTTCATCCCACTTAGGATTGGTAGTTACAGTAATAAATAAGTCGGGACGTCCATATTTTCTTACGTAACAAAAAGCATCTTGAGTACGTTCGTGCATGTAGCGTGGACCACCAGTAAAAGAAGAGGGCAAAATAACTAAACGGCCCATATTCACCGTATCATTATCTTGCTGCATGGCGTCGCGAAGGTGCACGTATTCTTCAGCGCGCAGCTGCCTTTGATTAGATCGTATATAAACTAATCTTTCGGTTTCAATTTTTGCGTACATGTCTACAATAAACTGATTGAATAAGCCACGAAAACGTTGCAAGTATACAAACCTATTCCGTCTTACTTGCAATTGGTAACAGTAAAATTGAAGGCATGAAATCTTTTTATTATAAATAGGTGCGCCTGTATGCGGATCAGTTTGGTATAAAGCAAAATTATAACCATCTTCCCCTCGACAATATATCAAAGGATATTGCAAACCGTCGTAAGCCCTGTGGGTTTCGTAAATACGTTGTAAACGATTGTCTCTGGAACGGATAACGATATCACGCCTATCACATTCCTGGTCGACCAATACCACAGCAACTTCATTCGTGGATGGAGCATTATAACGCCCAGGGTGTTCCTGCGTTGGACGCCTATCGGCATTTATAACAATTTTATAATTGTTATCATCATCTCGAGGAAGAGCTTCTAATGCCGATTTAAAACTGCATACATACGAATTAATCTGATGCAACATGTTCTGAAGTTGTGAAATGAGTTCAGCATTTAAATTTGGGAAATATTGATTTCTTATATTCGACTGTTCGTTGTAGTCGGATACAAAATATATTTGAAGAAACTTAGGTTGGTCTTCAGGCAAAAGAGATCCTATCAAATGGTAAACCTGACCTTGTATTTTAAAAGTAGGCATGAAAGGACCTTCGGAGATTTGTTGAGCACCAAAGGATGTCATCTGAAACGCACTATTATAAGTGCGAATGTTGTCGAAAAACTGTTTAGATTGCACATGTTCCCCTAAAAGTAATGATTTCAAAGGTTCCGGTGGGTCTTCGAATGAAGGCAAATTTATTTTACCTCCAGAACAACAGAATCCAGCCGACTCCTTACTCCACTTTAAAGCATTACAAAAAGAACATACCACGTTCATATCGCCTATTACAGAAGATGATCTGTAATCAATTGTGAAATTATAAGCAAACCCACTTTTATATTTGTCTGACCACGCCACCGTATTTCTAGATTGATCTTCTATGTGTACATCTAAGTTATTAAGACTATGACGAAATCTGTCTGCAGTAAGACGGGCCTCTCGCTGTTCGTCCGTTTCAAGAGACCGAATATTTTCGATTCTTAATCTTTCATTAGACAAACTTATTAATCGTTCTTGTGTCAAAGAATTGTAATGTTCGCGTACCGACTCTAGTCGTTGTTCATGCTCATGTTCATCTTCGAGTGATCGAACAATATTATGGTGCACCCTATCATTTGTCAAACGGTCTTCATATTGAGTAAAAGTTTCAGATTCTCGAGATAAAATATGACGTTCGCGGTCAGCTGTGAGACGCAATTCCCTCTCAGTGAAGGTTTCTGACTCGCGAGACAATATATGACGTTCGCGGTCAGCTGTGAGACGTAATTCCCTCTCAGTGAAGGTTTCTGACTCGCGAGACAATATATGACGTTCACGGTCAGCTGTAAGACGTAATTCCCTCTCAGTGAAGGTTTCTGACTCGCGAGACAATATATGACGTTCGCGGTCAGCTGTAAGACGTAATTCCCTCTCAGTGAAGGTTTCTGACTCGCGAGATAATGTATGCCGTTCGCGGTCAGCTGTGAGACGTAATTCCCTTTCAGTAAATGTTTCGGACTCGCGAGATAATGTATGTCGTTCGCGGTCAGCTGTGAGACGCAATTCTCGTTGTGAAGCAGTTTCAGCTGCTCGGGATAACACATGTTGTTCTTGGTCAATGGTAAGCCTTAGCTCTCGTTGAGAAAAGCTTTGAGACGCCCGTGATGTAGCTCGTCTCGCTCTGTCAGCTGCTAATCGCATCTCTCTCTCTGAAGAGCTTTCATTGGCTCGAGAAGTTGAGGCACTAACTCTCATAGAGTTTAACCGATATGCTCTTTCCTCTGCCGATTCTTGAGAACGCGCATTTCTCATCCTCTTAGCATCTCTAGAATTTCGAGATAAAGATGGTCTTTTTTTAGGTGGCATTGTGTATTTTTAATCAACAGTAACTGAAGCTACCTTGCACTTATGAAATCTATTAATATTATATAATATAAACACTACTAAAATAACTAAAATGCGTACCTACTACTACTTATAAAGAAATAAAATGTAAACTAATAATATGCTTAAACACTACCGAAACCTATAGAATAACAACAAAAGAAATCTATAAATGAACTATAATAATTATAGTTAAACACTACTATAATAAATATATGATAATTACGAAAATAAACTATTAATACCTACCAAAATAACAAAGATACGTACCTACTGCTACTTCACTTATAAAGAAATAAAATGTAAACTAATAATATGCTTAAACACCACCAAAACCTATAGAAAAACAAATAATTACGAAAATAAACTATTGATATAATTAAACACTACCAAAATAACTAAAATACGTACCAATTGATACTTCACTTATAAAGAAATAAAATGTAAACTATTAATATGCTTAAACACTACCAAAACCTATAGAAAAACAAATAATTACGAAAATAAACTATTAATATAATTAAACACTACCAAAATAACTAAAATACGTACCTACTGCTACTTCACTTATAAAGAAATAAAATGTAAACTAATAATATGCTTAAACACTACCAAAACCTATAGAAAAACAAATAATTACGAAAAAAAACTATTAATATAATTAAACACTTCCAAAATAACTAAAATGCGTACCTACTGGTACTTCACTTTTAAAGAAATAAAATGTAAACTAATAATATGCTTTAACACTACTAAAACCAACAACAACAACAAAAGAAATCTGTCAATAAGGTCGAACACTCTGAACGTCTATTCGCATCAACAGCCAAATATTGTATGAACCTCGCACGCGGACCCGCCGCCTTTTTATAGCTCCCACCGCGAAGCGCGTCGAACGCGGCAACTGATACACAAAAATAATCCTTATGGCATGATTCTGTATTCACGCGCGATGACTTATAGCGTATTTCATGTTCAGTAGCACCTCGTTAAGTCGAACCTCGATAAGTCAAATACCTCCAAATCTAGAAAAAATGTTTTGTTCCCTTCCCCTCAAACACCAAAACCTCCATTACTTGAAATCTTGACCCTCTATTAGTTGAAATAATCACCGAGTCCCTCCAAGCCATTTTGGTACATATTTTCACTCTTTAACCGTTCGAAGAAGTTTAGTTGATCTGCTCTTAAACATGCAATAACCTATCTTATTTTGCGTCCCTCTACTTTTATCTCCAATTCTTAATTTATTTTATTTTAATTGCCATGGCTAAGTGCACGTTTATATTTATTTTTTCTTATTCGCATTTGTTGCACGTATAAAAATGTATGTATCCAAACTGTGGATAATGTTGTTGGTTGGACAGTTATACCTGTATTTAGATTAAGTTTTATTGTACAATTAACCACTGTTCTGCTGTTTATTATCCCTAATAAAGAAAATAAAATAAAATAAAATAACTCGAAAAATTAACTTTCACCTTTGTATCTCGACCATAGCAACGTTTTATTTTACAACCTTTATCTACAACTTGATCATTTGGAATTTATTATCTCTATTGTTCGAACAAAAATAAGTTGCCGACTTTAAGAACTTGAACTTTTTTGTGTACTTTTTATGTAAAACAATCGATGTACAGCTGCTAATGAGCCTTAATAAAATAAAATAAAATAAACTTGCCGACAATGTAAGTACACTATTGTTTCTTAGAAAACATTTTAGGACTATACCATAATAAATTTATGACTCACGTAAACACGTGTTTGCATTATCTGATGACGAAATTATTTTTATTTTAATTGCCATGGCTAAGTGCACGTTCTGATGAGTCTTTTTCCCAGACAGATGAAAAGAACTCTGCGAACATATTACTTATTTTCAATATCTGTATGTGCTGAACGATTACCCAGAGTAAGCGTGGGAACGGACGAAGCGCGTTTTTTGTCTTTAATGTAAGACCAAAAAAGTTTTGTAGATTGGGGTAGCAACGCAACTTATATCGGTCAGTTTCCTAGCGGTCCGCCCCGGCTTCGCCCGTGGTACATATTTACGTTTTCTCTACATAAAAACCATCCTCGTACTTCAAGGAATATAATAGAAAAGAATTATCGAAATCGGTTCAGCCGTTCACACGTGATGCCATGACAACGCGAAACGGGTGCAGACCCGCCGCCTTTTTATAGCTCCCGCCGCGAAGCGCGTCGAACGCGGCAACTGATACACAAAAATAATCCTTATGGCTGCATGATTCTGTATTCACGCGCGATGACTTATAGCGTATTTCATGTATAACTTTGGTGTTTCTACACCGATTTACATGATTCTTTTACTATAACCTGCCCAGGAGTATGAAGAATAATTGTGCCAAATTTGGTTAAAATCCGTCGTGTAGTTTTTGTTTCTATAACGAATATACAGACAGACAGACAGACAGACAGACAGACAGACAGACAAAAATTTTACTGATTGCATTTTTGGCATCAGTAGCGATCCCTTATCACCCCTTCATAGTTTTTTTTTAAATATATTTCATGTACAGAATTGGCCTCTCTACAGATTTATTATAAGTATAGATTAAATAGGTTTGAAGTCGGTGCCAAGCACTAAGCACTTAGTATTAAGCCCGCGCATCGACATCAAACCTTTGTAAATAACACATCTAAATAATATGTAGTAATTAATAATATCAATATCAATCTTTTTTATTTTTTACTTTTCCGTTTTTGAAGTCGGTTGTTTTTAACGAAGTTATTTTTATTTAATACTTTTTAGTGCATTTTTCAACACGAATCAAACGAGCCCAAACTCGAGTAAAGTTGAGTTAATATATTACTGACTTCCTATGGCCACCTTCCGATTCCATCATCAAATCAGCTCTATGTCATGATAATGTTTCATCGCTATCCAATTTACATACGTATACAAAATTTCAGTTCAATCGGTTACCTGGAAATGAATCAAAGTTACTTGCTACATTTCAATTAAGTGATCGAGATCAGACAAAAATGCTCACAAAATAAAAACTACTGGGCTTATCCGAATAAATTTTATGGGACTAATCCCACACCATTCTGCATCAAACAAAAAAAGAGTCACGTAAATCGGTTCAGAAACCTCGGAGTAATCGGTGTACATACATAAAAAAAATATACCGGCCGAATTGATAACCTCCTCCTTTTTTTTGAAGTCGGTTAAAACTACTGTGTACGAGAATAAATACGTTGACATAAATACGTATTATCGCTACGCGCGCCGGTACGTGGCAACTGGCCGGCGGCCGCCGACAGGCAACATTTTTGTTGCCGTGCGCGCACTTGCATTGAAACCAATAGATAGGGCGACAGTTGCGTCGCGGGCTTGTCTCCGAACCCGCGGACAAAAAAGTCTCCCGGGAGTTGCGTCGCTACGTACGCGCACTTTCATACTAGCCCATGGCTCCATCCATCCATCCATCCATTCAGCCCGGATAAGTCCACTGTTGGACGTAGGCCTCCCCCATACTGTGCCACAGTTGCCGATCTTTGGCTTTGCTTAACCATCTGCGCCCAGCTGTCTTGACTATATCATCCGTCCATCTAGTGGGAGGGCGTCCAACAGTGCGCCGTCCGGTTCTTGGTCGCCATTCAAGGACCTGTATTCCCCAACGAGCATCGGTCCTGCGGGCTATGTGGCCTGCCCACTGCCATTTTAGTTTGGAGATTCTGAGAGCAATGTCAGTTACCTTCGTTCGTCTGCGAATTTCCGTATTGAAGATCTTGTCGCGCAGCGAAATTCCGAGCATTGCTCTCTCCATAGCTCGTTGGGTCACTCTTAATTTATTTATCAGGCCCTTTGTAAACGACCATGTCTCTGCGCCATATGTTATAACTGGCAACACACACTGGTTGTATACTTTTGTTTTTAGGCATTGCGGTATGTTTGACGAGAAGATCGTGCGTAGCTTCCCGTAAGCTGCCCATCCTAGTTGGATTCGGCGGTTTATCTCCTTCTCGAAATTGGATTTACCTAGCTGGATCGTTTGTCCCAGGTATATATATTCCTTGACAATTTCGAGTTCACAGCATCCCAGAGAGACAGGTTTAGCTTCGATGTGGGCATTGCACATAATCTTTGTTTTATCCATATTCATCTTTAGGCCTACCTGTTGAGATACTTTATGGAGGTCTTCTAGCATTTTCTTCAGGTCATCAAGAGATTCCGCCATGAGAACTATATCGTCTGCAAACCGAAGATGAGAGAGATATCGCCCATTGATGTTTATCCCTGATTCTTTCCAATCCAGAAGCTTGAAGATGTCTTCTAAGGTGGCAGTGAAGAGCTTGGGTGAGATCACGTCTCCTTGTCGTACGCCTTTTCGTATAGGGATTGATTTTGTGTTCTGGTCTTGGAGACGGACTGTCATATTGGCCTTGTTATATAATCCTCTCAGTACTTCGATATACCTACTATCTATTCTGCATCGTTGAAGAGCCTGAAGTACAGCCCAGGTTTCCACCGAATCAAACGCTTTCTCGTAGTCCACGAATGCTAAACAGAGCGGCAGATTATACTCTTCGTACTTCTGTATAATCTGCCGCAGCGTGTGGATATGATCCATGGTACTAAATGATTTGCGGAAACCGGCTTGCTCGGGAGGCTGGGAGTCATCCAATTTTCGTGTTATGCGGTTTGTCAAAATTCTGGAAAAAAGCTTGTATATGTGGCTCAAAAGTGAGATAGGTCTATAATTTTTTAGGAGTGTCTTATCACCCTTCTTGAAAAACAAAACCACTACGCTTTTGCTCCACGACTCTGGTGGGGTAGCGTTCAGGATAACGGAATTGAATAACCTTTGTAGGACTTGTAGTATTGGTTTTCCACCAGCTTTAAGTAGTTCAGTTGTAATACCGTCTTCCCCTGGGGCTTTGTTGTTTTTCATTTGTTTGAGAGCTGATCTAATTTCATACAAGCTAACATCTGGGATATCATCGGTATGATGGCGAGTAAGCTTGGCTCTTTTATCTTTTTCATTCGTTGGCGGCTGGACCTGTGAAGCATATAGATTGCTGTAATACCTTTCGATTACTCCTAGCATCTCTGACTTGGACGAGACAAGAACATTGCTTTCGGTCTTCAGCTGAGTCATCTGGCTATGTCCGATGCGGAGATCCCTTGCAAATACTTTGGAGCCTTTATTTCGCTCAATTGTATCTTGTATGTGGATCGTGTTAGCTTTCCTAATATCATATCTCAGTGACTTGGAGATCTGCTTGTTAAGTTGTGAGTAATGTTCTTTGTCCGTCGACGTTTGTAACCTCATTTGGCGACGTTCTTCCATGAGTTTTAGAGTTGCTTCCGAGATCTTTTGGTTTTTAGTTTTGCGGGGCGCCTTGAAATGCGTCAAACCAGCTGAATATATAGTTTTTACTATGGAGTCATTTAGGTCGTCGACAGAATCAAGGTCTTGTAGCGCTTCGAATTTATTATGAAGTTCGAGCTGAAAGCTTTCTTGTTTTTGGAAACTTGGATTTAAACGACGAAAAGTGGGTCTGACTAGTTGCGATCTTTCCATCCGAACATTGATATTTAACGTTCCTCTAACCAAACGATGATCGCTACCAGTTTTAAGCCTACTAATCACTGAGACGTTGTTAAATATATGTCGTTTGGTGGAAAGAATAAAATCAATTTCGTTCTTAATAGATCCGTCTGGACTAATCCAGGTCCACTTTCGTTGCTTCGGTTTTTTAAAGAATGAGTTCATCAGGTACAGGCCCTCTCTCTCCATAAAATCCAAAAGCATTTGTCCTCTGGGGTTCCTGACTCCCGTTCCAAAAAGTCCAATCCTTGTCTCGCCTGCATTCTTTGTGCCCACTTTCGCATTGAAATCGCCCATGATCACAGTATAATGTGTTTTAGCAAATTTAATGGCTTTAGCGATATCTTCATACATGGATTCTACTTCTTCATCTGGATAAGCTGTCGTCGGTGCATATACTTGTATTACTTTCAGGGAATACCGTTTGGTCATTTTGAGTGTAAGATATGCTACCCTAGCCGACACGCTTCCTATCTCAGAAATATTGTTTGCAAGCGACTTATTAACAAGGAATCCAATCCCTCCTTGGGACTTTTGGTCACCCTCACGATGGTAGAATAAGTTTCCAGATTTAAGAATCAATGTGTCCTCTCCCTCTCTTCGGACCTCTGACAATCCAATAATATCCCATTTCAAACCGCTTATTTCTTCTTCCAGTTCGTATATTTTCTCGTCATTCCGCAGAGTACGTGTGTTATACGTTGCCAGGTCAAGTCGTCGTCGTTGATAGCCGTATCTCTTCCGGAGATTCTTAGCACCCCCTGCCCCGCCGTGACCATGGCCGCTATCGTAGCCAGGAATAGCGGGGCTGCCGGGTACTGGGGGCCGGGGCTTTAGAGTTGTACTTGTCATGGTTTTTATTTTTGATTCACATTATGGGGGGAATTTGCCATAATCACCACGCTTGGCAGGCGTGTTGGTGATCGCAGTATGGTGGTATGATTCTCAAGAGGCGCTGCTGCCCGCCTCTCGGTAGAGGTCCCTTAGTCGGCTTTTACGACATCCACGGGAAGAGATGGAGTAGTGCTATTCGTGAGCGGCACTACACGCAAAATGGCTGCTCCAGCCCATGGCTGGAGAGACAAAATAGTTGCGGAGACAAAATAGTTGCGGAGACAAAGTTGCTCGTGCGCGCTAGCTCTAAGAGCTAGCTCAAAGGCATTGACGGTAAAGGTCAAAGAGGTTACTTTTTGTGCAAAATCCAAAGCAATGTATTTACTACTAGCTTTCCGCCCGCGGCTTCGCCCGCGTTTTCAAAGAAAACCCGTTCCCGTAGGATTTCCGGGATAAAACCTATCCTATGTCCTTTCTCGGGTATCAAAATATCTCTATACCAAATTTCATGCAAATTGGTTCAATAGTTTAGGCGCGATTGAGTAACAGACAGACAGACAGAGTTACTTTCGCATTTATAATATTAGTATGGATTTACCCATCCGCTTTGGCATTTGTACTTTCTTTCAACAAGTAATACAATATGTATTTCACTTATGTTATTTTGATTTTGTAATTATGTTTTGTGTTGGTCCGTGTTAACAAAATTACTACATACTACCTGCGACTCGCGCTTTCAACCGCGCATTAGTAAGCTTTTGCATAGCTTAAATATTCCAGGACAATTTTCACACACGGCACGATCTGATCCCATACTAAGCTTTCGCTTGTGTTATGGAAACCAGATGGCTGATAAACATACATATATAATTTTAAATAAATACATAAGTATATAGATAACTAGCGGTCCGCCCCGGCTTCGCCCGTGGTACATGTTTACGTTTTCTCTACATAAGAACCATCCTCGTACTTCAAGGAATATAATAAAAAAAGAATTATCGAAATCGGTTCAGCCGTTCTCGAGTTATGGAATTACAACGAAAAGTGGCATTGATTTTTATATATTAGAAGATTAACACCCAGACACAGAGCAAACATCTATGTTCATCACACAAATATTTGCCCCGGGTGGGAATCGAACCCACGACCTCTGGCTTGGAAGGCAGGGCCACTACCAACCAAGCCAACCGGCCAGTCAAACTCAGGCCAGTCAGTCAGCTTAACATAATGGTAAATGGTAATGTTGGGAATATAAAAAAAGTTAAGGCTAATTAGCCTAATTAGTTACATAACTATTTCTTATAATAACAGCTATCTGCCAGTGAAAGTCGCGTCAAAATCGGTCGAGCTCTTCCTGAGATTTGCCAGAACAAACAAACAGACAAAATTACTCTTTTGGTATATGTAGGTACATCATGGTATATCAGTATATGTGCATTTAGTAAAAATCGGTTATTTCAATATTAAAAACAGACACTTCAACTTTATTATTGGTCTAATTAGTAGATAGATATAGATGTTATGCAGCATTTAATTAGGTAACAGTTTTCGTCTTCTTGTCTTTGTTGATTGCTTCACTCAATAGAGGGACTGTTGAAACCGCCAATGTCTATTGTAAACTCACTACCGAGTGAGAATATGAACTTTTACTCTTAGACTGAGCTCAAAATCGAACTAACTCAAAAACGAAATAGTGAAATTAAAATAAAAACTTTTCTTACTTGGATAGGGTACTTATTTGTAAGACAAAACAATGAATTTCAATACGTATAGCTTTTAGCCAAAGTCGCTTTGTTAGTTCTTGAGATTAGCGCGTTCAATCAAACAAAGTCATCAGTATTATTTATTGGATGTAGAAGCAGAATACTGATAAAATAGATATTTTACATATGCGTAGATTAACGTAACACTCGGACTCTAATAAAGTTGGTTTCAATTTTAATGCTCGATTCATAGCTGGTATTAAAAGCAGAAATCAATTTCATTGCGCCACGAAAGAAGTCTCGTAGACGCGGCGTTGTCAGCAATTAGGCTGATTGTTTTTTCATGTTAGCAGACAACAGTATGGATGTTTATTTATTTATTTCACGCACATTTTACGCAAAAGTACCGAAAATCAGTTATTAACTGTTATTTAGCACCTCTCTCCAGTGCGTGGTGTGACGTGTAAAGTGGTAATCATATAGCCTACATAATAGCCTACCGGGCTACCTGCCAAATTTAGTTCCTATATTCTTTGCCGTGAGCTCTAAGGCCTTGCAAGACTTGCAAGTTGCTGTCAGACAGACTGTCGGACATTTCTCGCGGAAGTTTTCTTGCAGGTGGAAACGCGGCCTTAGACTTGCAAAGACTGTCGGACATTTCTCGCGGAAGTTTTCTTGCAGGTGGAAACGCAGCCTAAGGCCATGAGGCTTTATAGGTCATATATATTCTCCCAAGAAGCTTATATCTAATACACTGGAGATTTCAGTATAAACATTTAACTTGTAACAAGAAAATATGACATTGAATGACGCCTGTATGTTTTTTTACCCCTTTCACACCTAACTTGGTCACCCCCACAGAAAGTGATAAAACAACATACAGGCGTTAATGTTCATACTGAAATCTCCGATATTAGCTTCTTGTATTCTCCCCAAGAAGCTTCTAAACACTGGAGATATCGTCTAGGATTGACGACTGACGAGAAGTTCATTGACCCTAACTCATGTTTTTTATCCCTTTCACACCTAACTTGGTATTGCCACTGTTAATACGAAGTTTTCCCAAGACCACTATGTATTCTGTAATATTCTGTGCAAAAGGTTAGATTTTGTACATGAGTTCGTTGATAAATTGCCAACAACATCATTCAGAAGCAATGTTGAATGAGACAATTATTATTTATGCTAAATAAAATAAGTATCTGAACCAAGTATAAGAGCCAGCGCGCACGAGCAACTTTGTCTCCGCAACTATTTTATCTCTCCCACCCATGGACTAGTATGAAAGTGCGCGCACGTAGCGACGCAACTCCCCATACAAATTGATGGGAGAGACAAAATAGTTGCGGAGACAAAGTTGCTCGTGCGCGCTAGCTCTTAAAAAGCGATACTCCCTAATTATGGGTAGTCACCATAATAAAATTATAGCAACTCTCACTTTGACAATATGGCATGTGTGTCAAAAAAATTGCGTCGCTTCGAATATTTAAGTTAATATTGTTGCTTATTTAATAAATATTTTCCGAATATAAATAATGCATTGAATTGTGCAAAATTGCAGAAGTGTTTCGACAGCAAATTCTGGCATAGAATTTCACAGGCAAGTGTTTATTTACGTTATACAGTACAATATTCCTCAAAACTCCTGCATTTTCGTCTTTAGAATCATTTCAATGGCAAAAATTGTCAAATTTATCATCATTTTAGTAAGCAATCATGTTATATAAGTTCTTTTCCTAATACTTTCATCATTTTTCAACAAGTTTTCAATAAACAAATTTAACAAGTAAGGTAACCATGATAACGGGT
This sequence comes from Colias croceus, assembly GCF_905220415.1. Taxonomy (NCBI): domain Eukaryota; kingdom Metazoa; phylum Arthropoda; class Insecta; order Lepidoptera; family Pieridae; genus Colias; species Colias croceus. Next base: position 6,435,561 of record NC_059540.1, on the reverse strand, counting down.
TTTTACGGATAGCGACGAGAATATTATATTGCTAAAACAATATTATAATGAACATTTAGAACAAGATTTTAAAGATTTTTATACTAGTAATGAAACAACACACGTCATCGGTATTGCACCACAAATTGCACAAATTTATATCTACTTTTTAATTTATATCTAATATTTTTTTGTTTTATGTATTTCAGCTTCCCAAAAAATGAAATAAAAAGAAATATATGTGTATATCAAGGGTAAAATTACTGAGGATTATGAGCCAGAAAAAAATACCTTTTGAAAAAAAACTTTGTAAAGTTAGCTGAAATTTTTGCAAGGCTGCTATAAACAGTTTTTCTTTGATGTTTTTGGCTTGAAGTTGACCCGTCGAAGCAACGCGTTTAAAAAGAAGATCTGAGTAGCTTTACAATTTGGTAAACAGCATCTGATGCAAAACACAACTTTCCTCTATTTACAAAGGATATTATGCTATAATAATATATCGGTTCATATCCAAGCTTTGTAGCCAAAAGTTATTTAAAACTATCATTCTCTACCAATAAAGTATGACCAGTAATATTATTATATAAATACTGTTAAAAATATATGTTGTTATTATTTATAGACCATGATTTTTAGTTTTTTCTATTTCGAAAAATCCTGAATTTATAGTGCGACATAAAAGAGATGAAATTAATTAATTTGAAACTAATTTTTTTTTTCATTATCTGGCAACCCTGAATTTTCAATGCAGCTGTCAAGTTGAATAAAAATTTGTTGTTTTTTTGGTGAAGTTGAGAATTCATAAGATAAAATTGTAATTTTGAACAAGAAATTTACTCAAAAAAGGAGAAATCATGAAAAAGGTTAAACGTAGCGGTGTCCGTGATGCCATATATAAAGTTTTCATTCGGTGTTTCTCATAATTTCAAGCTGAAAAACGAGAAAAATATTTGGAAAACGTTTTCAAACGTACAGCAGATTATACCGGTGAGATTCCATTTATTTTTGCTCAGTACTACGTAAAATAGAATATTCCATTAGTGACGAGTGTTTATTGTACGTATCTATGGCGATTATTACGTTTTTGAAATTTAATTTGAGGTTATTTGTATGTAAACAAAAACTAGTTTTTATAGTGCGACCAGCACAATTTGAGTTAAGAAGTTATATCCAATCCAACCAGTACTAACTATTTTCATACAGCTATCTATGAATCCTTACTTGCTACTTACTAGAGTGTACGCAGGGACCCAAAGTGAGTCTTGGCCTCCGACATAAAAAAAAATAGTTTTAAGCTACTAAATAAATATGTTAAATGTACTATTTAATTTTATTCATCTTAATTCGTTTGATATAGGGGTTTCTGAAAGCAAAGTACGCAGGACAGTGGAGCAAGGGAGTAAAAATGAAGGAGAATATCTACAAAAAATAAATAAAAATATGTAGTTTTCAAATCACCTTGTTTTTTTTTTTAGCTGACGGACCCAGAAGGAGCGTAATGTGTTTGAGCTTAAGGTTTGAGCTGTATCTATGTATGTTTGTTTGTTCATATGTTTGATTCTATGTGCGCCTCTGCAGTCTAAATGGCTTGACCGATTTCTATAAACTAATTCCAAATACATTTAAGTAAAATTTGACCTAGGTAGGTCATTTAAAATACTAATGTATTTTTGTCTTAAATTTACACGATGATGAATGAAACAACTTTAAATCGCGGTATTTATTACTTTTTATTTTTTATTCTATAGTATCAAGATCGCTTGCGTCGCAGTATCAGTGTTGCTATATGAGCGACGGTGGCGCCCTCATTTTTTGTCATCTCTTTTGTGTCGCACTGTACAAACCAGCGTGGTCACTCCACAGAAAGAGACAAAAAACATAACTGACGTCATTCAAGGTCATATTTTCTTGTTACAAGTTAATGTTCATAGAGCAATTTCCAGTGTACTAGACACAGGTACAATAACAGGTAGAATAAGCTTCTTGATTCTCCCCTGATTTAAAGGTATAGGTAATTATGTTCTGTGGTATGTCTGTGGTCATATTTCTACCGTCTACGTCAATTAATGTCAATGTCATGGTCATGTCTAGAAAGATTTTTTAACGAAATTTGCAAATCAAAACAATGCAAAATTATAATTAATTCTATTATTGGCATATCTTAATACTATGTATTATAAGAAAGTGATCTAATTTTTGCTAAAATCATTTTTCGAGGTCTTTTTCCTTTTCTGACAGTGAAAATGGACTCTGAAAGCACCGTCCTGCCCAAAATGATTTCCGACAATATAATTGACCCTACCGGCTTCGATGTAACTATAAGTGCTCTCTTGGTTGGATTAGGGGCTGAGAAGTACTTATCTATTTTCAGGTAACACATACTTTTAGTTGTACTCAATATATTCTATATTTCTCACTTATAAAAAACATATTTTTGTTACCTACAGGAAACACAATATTGGACAATGTACCCTTATGGAATTAAATGATGAAGATTTGATTAAATTAGGAGTAGATGACAAAATTATAAGAGGGAAACTTTTAAGTGAAGTTAAAAACTTACCTATATACCAAGAAACAGTGCTCCAAACGTAAGAACAGTAAATATTTACTCTGATTATACCCAAAAAATAATTATGAACACCACATAAAGTAAAATTTATTTCAGGTCAAATAATTCTTCACACTTGGGCCCAATAGAGATTATTGATATTTTGGAGGAGAGTTCTCAGCAGTTGTACCGAATATACCTCAGTATGATGGCCAACTCAATAGCACTCAAGAAATCTAAGAAAGTTACAGATTGTTTATTACACCAAGACAAATATGCATCTGATGTATGCCTCACCACCCTTAGTCATATGACCAATATATTGAATTCAATGGATATTGCCTTGCATACAAAATTCAAGGTATAATATATTTTGTAAAAATTTGTATGATCCTAACATTAAAAAATGCAATGATATGAATTATTCTAGTTATTTATACTTACATTTCTGAGATTACAAAATAATGTATGGTATTTGGGTATTATTCCATACACATGCCAAATAACATTAATTAATGTATTTAATTGTTTCAGGTGTTAACTTCAAAGTCAAATAGTAATAGAAAAAAGAAGATAGTTGTGGGAACAGTGGGCAGTGCTGCCATTATAGTATTATCTGTGTTATTTGTCCGTTCATTGAGGGAAATCTAAGTTCCTAAAGACATTTATTTGTTATTAAACTGTTTTGTAAAGATTTTTAATAGTTTAAGATACCATTTGATATGGAAACATATCCATGTTAATTAAAAAAACAATAAATACCTCAAAATACTTGAACATCCTGAATTGATTTGTTTTACTTCACATCTCTAAACACAAGCAAACTAAAACTAGATAGAAAGATCAAAACATTTCTTCATAAATTTAAATTATAAGACAATAATATGAATATATATTTTTAAATCTTATATTATACTAGCTTTTGCCCGCGACTTCGTCCGCGTGGAATAGTGACTTCCGGCAGAAAAGTATAGATAGCTGTACCCGCGACTACGTCAGCGTGTAACTCCTTGTGTATTATTAATTTAAAATGTATTGGTAATATTATTTACATCAGGTTCACATGAGGCTTAAGGACCTATAGAATCAAAATACTTTAGCGCAAAGCTTCCGGGTAAACTATATTGAAAGTTGACCCGTCCGGCACGTGAACATAAAGATTTCTAGAACTGCTAACACGGGAAAGAGCAACGTATAACTGACCATGCGAGAAACAACTGACACCGAGATCTACTCCGGCAACATGAAAAGTCTGCCCTTGAGCCTTATTTATTGTCATTGCATAACACACCGATACTGGGAATTGCGTCCTTTTAAATTGGAATGGAAAATTATTTGGTATTAAGGGTATTCTGGGGATAAAGACGGTTTCTCCTGCACCGCAACCTGTTAAAATTTGAGCCTCGATTATATTTTGTTGCAACTGGGTTACTTTTAGTCGAGTTCCATTGCAAAGTTGTGGTGGTCTTAAATTTCGGAGTAGAATAATCAGAATGCCAATTTTTAAACAAATTTCGTGAGAAGGAAGTCCGGGCATATTTAAAGAATTTAAAAATTCTATCGGGTAATTAGTTGCTTCTTGTTCATCGACCATTCTATTTATTGATCTATAAACTTTGCTTTCCCCCTGTATATTCGACAGTATTTTGTTATTAATCTCAGATGCCTGGTCATTGCGAGGAGTTAAAATAGATCTTTCGCATAGCCAGGAATTGTCCCTATTTAATATATTTGTTACGTCACCGTAAACCGACGATATAAGATGTGGTTGAGATTGCACTATACAACATAATTCAGGCGTCAGAATAAGTTTTCCTTGGTGTAGTTGTGGATAGGTACCTTCACCAATCTTTAATAATGAATCAGAAAATTGACTATCATCCGGGTTATCTCCAGTTCTCACTCGCATGTTTATAGTCAAATGCACCGATTGTATATCACGCCACAAATAAGAGCTTTTCAGGCAAGCCCTAACCTCATCAGCTCGGGTTCCCCGTGGTATTACCGGTAAGGTTTGTCGGAAATCACCACAAAATAAAACCGTGATACCGCCCATTGGTCGATCATTTTGTCTTATATCCCTTAAAGTTCTATCTACCGCTTCTACTGCTTTTCGATGGGCCATCGTACATTCATCCCATATGATTAAATTACACTCGCGTAATACCTTTGCTTTGTCGCTATTTCTTGAAATACTACAGGTTGGACTTTCCGTGCGATCTAAATCAATTGGTATTTTGAACATAGTGTGAGCCGTTTTACCTCCTGGTAGCAATGTTGCAGCTATCCCAGATGAAGCTACGGCAAGAGCTATTTTACGCTGATTTCGAACATAAGCCAATATTAATTTAGTCAAAAAGGTTTTCCCAGTTCCTCCAGGTGCATCTAAAAACCATATTGTTCCCAAATTATTTTGAACACTTCCGCACACACGGTCATAAACTGAACGTTGTTCTGCAGTCATCATTGGGACACCGTTTTCTAATGTTGTCAGCAGTTCCATTAAGTTGTAACCAATCTCTGCGGAATATTCCCTATTAGTTACCTCTCCGACTGAGGTTGGTGTTGGCAAACCATATTCACATAGTGATTTACCGCCAACTGCTGTTAACTCATCCTGAAGAGCTAATAAGCACTGATTTATGGCAAGATCACGGAAATTATCATTAGTTGTGCCTTCATCATTGTTAGATATATTTCTAAGAAAGTCTTCTGAAAATTTGTCTTTATATTTTTCCCATAATTGTACAGCATCTGACAAATTACAAAATGTAAGTAATGTTACAAATAAATGACGTAACCGTCTTGGATTATCACTAACACAGGATTCTGCTAAAGCGTCATCCCAATGCTGATCATTTTCAAGCAAATGACGCGCTTGGCAAGCTGCATGATAACTGGGATAAACAACATTGTCTACTTTTCTCAAATCTATAAATGAGGTTGGTCCTCGCACAGTATGTAATAATAATCGCAAATAGAAACACTCAGCGTTGTTAGGATGAACGGTGTATACTCTACCAAGAACATGTTCTTTGAAAATACCTGACTCGCCATCTACAGGCCTGCCACGGCGTCTACGATTAAAGACACCTCGTTGCTTATCGTAGGTATAATACGATGGAACTTCTTCATATAAAAGAGATTTTGCAAAATCATCAGTTTGGCAAAGTCGAAAGAATGCTAATAAAGTTGTTTGTCTAGGGTTCTCTAACCGTTCTGTGACATTTTCGGTGTTGAAATATATACGTTGACCGCCTTCAAGATGAACATCCAGATGGGTCACAGGTGGATATCTTTCATGAATGTTGAAACTTAAGATCCGCCACACAGCTTCTGAAGAACTTATATATCTGCCTGACTGAAATCTTGTAACTTCATCATTTTCATTTCTCAAAGCAAATGTAGCTTGGTCACTGCCCTTATTAATGTACTTACAAATATATTTTATTGACTCTACACTATTACACATTTCAACATTTATGTGAGCTTGAAATGCTCTGGACAACACAGGAGAATACGGAACGACCCACCTATTGTCTAAAATAACCTGTTGTCCAGACACTCGCTTTTCAACAGTGAAACCACCAGTATCTCTTGAACGGCGACGATATTTCGGGTATCCATCATGTCCTGTTACAGTTTCTTCCACTAAGGCTTTTGGATATCTTTTAGTGCAACGACCGTCTTGCATGCAAGAAGAATTCACGTTAAATGCACCACATGGACCATGTATCATATGAGTTTTAACAATGTCGTATAACTCGGAATCTGCAATCGGACTTGGAATTTCGGCACTGATTAAACTGTCTACATCATTAGGTCGAACCTTATCTTTTAACCAAAGCAGGATATGTGCGTGGGGTAAGCCGCGTTTTTGCCATTCAACACTATACATATAACACAATACTTCTCCAAAAATGTTATCTTTGGTAAATAGATCTATCATTGATTTTAATTTTAAATGAAAAACTCTTGCGATGATATCATGGCGGTCATGCGGTGCTTGACCCTCAAGAAGCTCCCGAGTGATTTCATCCCACTTAGGATTGGTAGTTACAGTAATAAATAAGTCGGGACGTCCATATTTTCTTACGTAACAAAAAGCATCTTGAGTACGTTCGTGCATGTAGCGTGGACCACCAGTAAAAGAAGAGGGCAAAATAACTAAACGGCCCATATTCACCGTATCATTATCTTGCTGCATGGCGTCGCGAAGGTGCACGTATTCTTCAGCGCGCAGCTGCCTTTGATTAGATCGTATATAAACTAATCTTTCGGTTTCAATTTTTGCGTACATGTCTACAATAAACTGATTGAATAAGCCACGAAAACGTTGCAAGTATACAAACCTATTCCGTCTTACTTGCAATTGGTAACAGTAAAATTGAAGGCATGAAATCTTTTTATTATAAATAGGTGCGCCTGTATGCGGATCAGTTTGGTATAAAGCAAAATTATAACCATCTTCCCCTCGACAATATATCAAAGGATATTGCAAACCGTCGTAAGCCCTGTGGGTTTCGTAAATACGTTGTAAACGATTGTCTCTGGAACGGATAACGATATCACGCCTATCACATTCCTGGTCGACCAATACCACAGCAACTTCATTCGTGGATGGAGCATTATAACGCCCAGGGTGTTCCTGCGTTGGACGCCTATCGGCATTTATAACAATTTTATAATTGTTATCATCATCTCGAGGAAGAGCTTCTAATGCCGATTTAAAACTGCATACATACGAATTAATCTGATGCAACATGTTCTGAAGTTGTGAAATGAGTTCAGCATTTAAATTTGGGAAATATTGATTTCTTATATTCGACTGTTCGTTGTAGTCGGATACAAAATATATTTGAAGAAACTTAGGTTGGTCTTCAGGCAAAAGAGATCCTATCAAATGGTAAACCTGACCTTGTATTTTAAAAGTAGGCATGAAAGGACCTTCGGAGATTTGTTGAGCACCAAAGGATGTCATCTGAAACGCACTATTATAAGTGCGAATGTTGTCGAAAAACTGTTTAGATTGCACATGTTCCCCTAAAAGTAATGATTTCAAAGGTTCCGGTGGGTCTTCGAATGAAGGCAAATTTATTTTACCTCCAGAACAACAGAATCCAGCCGACTCCTTACTCCACTTTAAAGCATTACAAAAAGAACATACCACGTTCATATCGCCTATTACAGAAGATGATCTGTAATCAATTGTGAAATTATAAGCAAACCCACTTTTATATTTGTCTGACCACGCCACCGTATTTCTAGATTGATCTTCTATGTGTACATCTAAGTTATTAAGACTATGACGAAATCTGTCTGCAGTAAGACGGGCCTCTCGCTGTTCGTCCGTTTCAAGAGACCGAATATTTTCGATTCTTAATCTTTCATTAGACAAACTTATTAATCGTTCTTGTGTCAAAGAATTGTAATGTTCGCGTACCGACTCTAGTCGTTGTTCATGCTCATGTTCATCTTCGAGTGATCGAACAATATTATGGTGCACCCTATCATTTGTCAAACGGTCTTCATATTGAGTAAAAGTTTCAGATTCTCGAGATAAAATATGACGTTCGCGGTCAGCTGTGAGACGCAATTCCCTCTCAGTGAAGGTTTCTGACTCGCGAGACAATATATGACGTTCGCGGTCAGCTGTGAGACGTAATTCCCTCTCAGTGAAGGTTTCTGACTCGCGAGACAATATATGACGTTCACGGTCAGCTGTAAGACGTAATTCCCTCTCAGTGAAGGTTTCTGACTCGCGAGACAATATATGACGTTCGCGGTCAGCTGTAAGACGTAATTCCCTCTCAGTGAAGGTTTCTGACTCGCGAGATAATGTATGCCGTTCGCGGTCAGCTGTGAGACGTAATTCCCTTTCAGTAAATGTTTCGGACTCGCGAGATAATGTATGTCGTTCGCGGTCAGCTGTGAGACGCAATTCTCGTTGTGAAGCAGTTTCAGCTGCTCGGGATAACACATGTTGTTCTTGGTCAATGGTAAGCCTTAGCTCTCGTTGAGAAAAGCTTTGAGACGCCCGTGATGTATCTCGTCTCGCTCTGTCAGCTGCTAATCGCATCTCTCTCTCTGAAGAGCTTTCATTGGCTCGAGAAGTTGAGGCACTAACTCTCATAGAGTTTAACCGATATGCTCTTTCCTCTGCCGATTCTTGAGAACGCGCATTTCTCATCCTCTTAGCATCTCTAGAATTTCGAGATAAAGATGGTCTTTTTTTAGGTGGCATTGTGTATTTTTAATCAACAGTAACTGAAGCTACCTTGCACTTATGAAATCTATTAATATTATATAATATAAACACTACTAAAATAACTAAAATGCGTACCTACTACTACTTATAAAGAAATAAAATGTAAACTAATAATATGCTTAAACACTACCGAAACCTATAGAATAACAACAAAAGAAATCTATAAATGAACTATAATAATTATAGTTAAACACTACTATAATAAATATATGATAATTACGAAAATAAACTATTAATACCTACCAAAATAACAAAGATACGTACCTACTGCTACTTCACTTATAAAGAAATAAAATGTAAACTAATAATATGCTTAAACACCACCAAAACCTATAGAAAAACAAATAATTACGAAAATAAACTATTGATATAATTAAACACTACCAAAATAACTAAAATACGTACCAATTGATACTTCACTTATAAAGAAATAAAATGTAAACTATTAATATGCTTAAACACTACCAAAACCTATAGAAAAACAAATAATTACGAAAATAAACTATTAATATAATTAAACACTACCAAAATAACTAAAATACGTACCTACTGCTACTTCACTTATAAAGAAATAAAATGTAAACTAATAATATGCTTAAACACTACCAAAACCTATAGAAAAACAAATAATTACGAAAAAAAACTATTAATATAATTAAACACTTCCAAAATAACTAAAATGCGTACCTACTGGTACTTCACTTATAAAGAAATAAAATGTAAACTAATAATATGCTTTAACACTACTAAAACCAACAACAACAACAAAAGAAATCTGTCAATAAGGTCGAACACTCTGAACGTCTATTCGCATCAACAGCCAAATATTGTATGAACCTCGCACGCGGACCCGCCGCCTTTTTATAGCTCCCACCGCGAAGCGCGTCGAACGCGGCAACTGATACACAAAAATAATCCTTATGGCATGATTCTGTATTCACGCGCGATGACTTATAGCGTATTTCATGTTCAGTAGCACCTCGTTAAGTCGAACCTCGATAAGTCAAATACCTCCAAATCTAGAAAAAATGTTTTGTTCCCTTCCCCTCAAACACCAAAACCTCCATTACTTGAAATCTTGACCCTCTATTAGTTGAAATAATCACCGAGTCCCTCCAAGCCATTTTGGTACATATTTTCACTCTTTAACCGTTCGAAGAAGTTTAGTTGATCTGCTCTTAAACATGCAATAACCTATCTTATTTTGCGTCCCTCTACTTTTATCTCCAATTCTTAATTTATTTTATTTTAATTGCCATGGCTAAGTGCACGTTTATATTTATTTTTTCTTATTCGCATTTGTTGCACGTATAAAAATGTATGTATCCAAACTGTGGATAATGTTGTTGGTTGGACAGTTATACCTGTATTTAGATTAAGTTTTATTGTACAATTAACCACTGTTCTGCTGTTTATTATCCCTAATAAAGAAAATAAAATAAAATAAAATAACTCGAAAAATTAACTTTCACCTTTGTATCTCGACCATAGCAACGTTTTATTTTACAACCTTTATCTACAACTTGATCATTTGGAATTTATTATCTCTATTGTTCGAACAAAAATAAGTTGCCGACTTTAAGAACTTGAACTTTTTTGTGTACTTTTTATGTAAAACAATCGATGTACAGCTGCTAATGAGCCTTAATAAAATAAAATAAAATAAACTTGCCGACAATGTAAGTACACTATTGTTTCTTAGAAAACATTTTAGGACTATACCATAATAAATTTATGACTCACGTAAACACGTGTTTGCATTATCTGATGACGAAATTATTTTTATTTTAATTGCCATGGCTAAGTGCACGTTCTGATGAGTCTTTTTCCCAGACAGATGAAAAGAACTCTGCGAACATATTACTTATTTTCAATATCTGTATGTGCTGAACGATTACCCAGAGTAAGCGTGGGAACGGACGAAGCGCGTTTTTTGTCTTTAATGTAAGACCAAAAAAGTTTTGTAGATTGGGGTAGCAACGCAACTTATATCGGTCAGTTTCCTAGCGGTCCGCCCCGGCTTCGCCCGTGGTACATATTTACGTTTTCTCTACATAAAAACCATCCTCGTACTTCAAGGAATATAATAGAAAAGAATTATCGAAATCGGTTCAGCCGTTCACACGTGATGCCATGACAACGCGAAACGGGTGCAGACCCGCCGCCTTTTTATAGCTCCCGCCGCGAAGCGCGTCGAACGCGGCAACTGATACACAAAAATAATCCTTATGGCTGCATGATTCTGTATTCACGCGCGATGACTTATAGCGTATTTCTTGTATAACTTTGGTGTTTCTACACCGATTTACATGATTCTTTTACTATAACCTGCCCAGGAGTATGAAGAATAATTGTGCCAAATTTGGTTAAAATCCGTCGTGTAGTTTTTGTTTCTATAACGAATATACAGACAGACAGACAGACAGACAGACAGACAGACAGACAAAAATTTTACTGATTGCATTTTTGGCATCAGTAGCGATCCCTTATCACCCCTTCATAGTTTTTTTTTAAATATATTTCATGTACAGAATTGGCCTCTCTACAGATTTATTATAAGTATAGATTATGTATATCATATGAACCATGAGTCACATTACATAACAAGTTTACACATATACAATATTTATATTTTTACTGTTACAGTGATTAAAAAGTACAATAATACATAATATATTATAAGTTAAATCCTTGAATGTTTATTTTTTCAAAAAAACAACATATAACACATTTTTAAATATGTTTCAAATAAATATTCATCTTATAATTGCTCCCTTTTGATACAATCATTTTAAAATTCGCTGAACTTCATAAATTTAAATTCAGGAGTAAGTATCATAAATATTATATTAAGCATTGTATGAATAACTTAGCAAGCGATTTCCAAAAGTTAACACTTTTGTTTGCATGATAAGTAAATCCGTACAGCGACCCAATTGTTTCGACCTCACCAATTAAAAGCGTAAGGTAAATGTTGAGCTGGCACAAAGCGGGCGGCGGGCATTGTTTGAGCATCAAGCGGGCGTGACGTCACGAGGCCGGGCGCTCCGGAAGCGGCCGGGAGGTGCTCGCCGGTAGCGGAGTCCTGTGTTCCCTGGACCGACGACATCGTTTATTGCAACCAAGCGCGCCAATTGAAGCGCGTGTCCGCTCCTCGCTCAGTCGAACAATGCTTGAGCCGTATCGCGATATGTTTGCCAAATAATGTTTCCATTTTTTAAAGAGATCAAATAGTTTTATAATATTTTTCCTGGAAAGTGTCAAAAATGCTGATTTTTTGTTTATTTACATTTACCTTGTTTCGTTGTTGTGTTATTGCCCAGGATGTAATTACAGGTAAAATGATTTCTAATTTTTTTTATGTATAAACTTCCTAACAGAAAACAGTAACTAAAACTACTCTAATATTTACGATGCAAAATAGTTTCTTAGAATTGCACTTTTTTTGCATCGATTTCAGAAAGTACCTACTTACCTACTCAATCACAACCAACGGTCACCGACAGTTTTGGTGATTCAGTTCAATAATTTTCTTTTATTCCTAAATTGTAATCCATATCAATTGAGTAAATTTAAATTGATGACACCGGTGTATTATATTATATTATATAGGCATCCTTGTTGAAATCAGGCGTGTTTATTTTTTTTAAAGCTTTCCCTCTTATTCTATTAAGTATTTAAAAAATTTTAGTCGTCTATCTTGTTGGGCTTAAAACTTGTAATTATTTATCTAACTTTCCTGTACGCATTTTTCTTTAAGTGGAAGCGGTGTTAGGGCAGAGCGCAGAGCTTCCATGTAATGTTACCGCCGATAAAGAAGACGACACTCTTAACATATTGGCATGGTATAGGAACGGCTCTAGTACAGCTTTTTATAGGTAAATCATTTTTGTTTAAATTTTCTAAACAATGATCCGATATGATTAAATATTTCAGTATACAATTATTAATTATCAATTCTTTAATTAAATTTGTATGCTAATCAAATGGCGCTATTAAATAATTTATTTCTCCTGTCTTCTCTCCGATGCAACTGTAACAAGGTCAATGTCACGAGTACGGCACACATTATAGAGGGTTACGACTTACAAATACTATGATTAACTCCCTCTACAATGGAACTAGCTGTTGCATGAATATAAATTTTAAACATATTAGTTAACTGTGGTCTCTTTTTAAATTCATCACCAAAAATGACATGATGATTTTAGTGGACCTTAGTTTCTAGAAATGCTTTTGAAGTATAAATAAGTAATAACGTTTTGCACCAGCAGTCGCGACCTTCGTGGGGGGTCCGGCAGCGTAATGTCACCCAGCAACAGATACCGATTACTAGATTCAGAAGAAGAAGGATTGGACAGCTTAGAAATTCTAACAGTGAGATCGTCAGATGCAGGTCTCTATCACTGCAACGCTGATTTCAAAAGCAGCCCCGCTCGTAAAACTTATGTACAATTGGCGGTTATAGGTAAGACTACTTTCATTTACAGCTCGCTTATGTTTTCATATCCTTAATTTTATATTCCGGTAACTTTTGTAATCTACCTTTCGCGTTGTTTAGTGGCAAACATTGTTCCCGTGGAAACAAGTAGGAAGTAGGTACCCAATTAACCGGATTTGGAAGGGCACACAAGATTAATTGCTTATTGTGGCGGACATATTATATATATTAAAAAAAATATAAAATGCATATCGCAATTCACTACAAATACCCAGACAAAAGAAAAACTTGATCTCGATACAATTTGACCTACTCTAGTATGTTGTACCTGAGTTCACAGCTAACCAACAGATTCATAATATTGACTGATGATCCTGCAATTCTGATAAAAATACATAGTTAGTTATTTAATGGAAAATTTACAAATATTTACTTATCTAGTGAAATGGCAGAGCCGCGGTTTCGACTAATTGGTAGGCAAGTTTAATGAGGAAGCTGACGGTACCGGAACAATTCACTCCATTTTATACTAACAATTATGCACGTAAATATTGTCATTAACATGAAAACGACCAAGGTGTTATTAAACTCGTATTTGTAAGTCCTATTTTTAAATACCGGGCTGTAAAACTACTTAGTTAATGAAAAATATATCTTACTGTATTGGTGCATGGTAGATATCCCCGCACAGAGGAAAGTGATATAGGCCTATTTGTTTTTTGTAACTTGAAAGAAAAGTAATGCACGATGACTTGAGGAAAAGCTGTGGTCTAATTAGAAAGACACTTGTCCTGAAAAAAATCTAGCTCACGTAAAGCTGGTACTAATACTATGGAATGGTTAATATATTTATTTATGATTATGATCGTAATGTTTGCACCATCAATCCATTACGGTTATTTTGTCGCTAATAGTTAAAACTATGCAAACGCATATTCGAAAATTTATATCATACATTATTTTGTATTTTACTGCATTTTACAATTTATCCAAGCTACCTATGCCTAAAAAAATCACTTTCTAAACATCTAATTTCATAGAACCGCCGCAAAGATTATGGGTAATACATGAGAACGGAACTCGAGTAGCAACAGCCAATGCTGGCTCAAACACCAGCAGAAATATTGGGCCTTATTACGTTGGAGACACTATACACCTATTTTGTGTTGCGTTTGGAGGTAATTTTCATTCAAATTTTATGATAGGTATACGTAAAGCTCTTTAAGTAAAGATGAATAGAAAATAAATTCATTTAAAGGAAAACCACAACCATCATTATCCTGGTGGTCTGAGCAACGTTTGCTAAAGAACACAACCACTCCGCTATCAGAGCAACGTGTCCGAGGCGACTTGAGGTTTGGCCCTTTGAGTCGAGAGCACCATGGCCGTGTGTTTACTTGTTTCGCTAAAAATAATGACAGGACATCTCCGCTTTGTATAGACATTTCAATTGAGATGTTTTGTAAGTATTTAATCCTGCTTTATTTGATAAAATTATTAGATTTGTTATTTCGATTTACTTTTTTTCGACGATTGCACAATACTAAAAACTGAATTTATTTCAAAATTAGGTATATATTTTATTAATGTCGACATTGAAACTTTAAAAATAGAGGTATTTAATTGTCTTCTGGGCATTCAGATAACGTATTCTATTCCATAAAGATACGAATATATTTTACAGTACCACCAGAGCTGGTGACCATTCGAGTAGGAAGTGAGAAAAGCGACTCAGTGTTCAGTGGACGAGCTAACTCCGGGGATGTATTGACGTTACAGTGTCGTGTTCTCGGCGCCAGACCCTTACCAACCGTTATTTGGAGGCTGGACGATTCGCAGCTATTGAATCTCGAACAGAATATAACGGTAACTATTACTGGTTCCATCTGGTACAGTTGCTACGAAAGCTCTTAATACTGTCTGTGTACTGGTTGTTGGAAGGAATTGCTATTAGGAAATATTTTAATACCTTGTGCCTAAATCTGTCTTGCATTCAGGTAAATAAGCCACGAAGAAATATAGTCTTCCCAACCTCAAATAATCAAATAAATATATATCACAGTGAATAGTTAATTTATCGCAAAACATTAACACCATTCAAGTAATGCTTTAACTTCTGGTACTACGGTGCTCATAAAATTAATATATATTTTAGATGGAACCTTCACAACAGCTAATGGTAAATGAAATACAATTGAGTATAACGGCTGAATATGACGAGTCCCGTATCACTTGTTGTGTACCAGCTTACCGCAGAGACTCGGAGGAGTACGTGTGTGCTATTGGTCAACATTTAACCGTCCTATGTAAGTAGTATATGCGACACCATCTGAGATTGTGTTTGAGTTTTAGGCCAAGTCATTTAAAGGAGTTTGTAACCGATATTCCATGCAGATAAACAAAGAATATGAACTTTGTTATATAATTAAGAAATTGTGGATCTGCTTGAGCAGTTTTTTTAAACAAATATTATCTTTAATTAATTATTGAGCGCATATTCTACAAATAACATGTTCTAGTCGCCATTGTTTCCATTAAAGTTTTATTTTTCTCTAGATCCACCGACGTTGCATATAGCAGTGGCTGATACTTTGGAAAATAATACCTTATCAGTCATTAAAGGTTCTAACGTTTCCATGAACTGTAGCTTTGAAGCTAATCCGTCTGTTTTTCAATTAATTTGGTTTCATGAGGTATGATGACAATTTATTATTTATTCATAGTTATTTCAAAAAAATAATTTTAAATTCAATAACCTATAATTTATAAATAGATGATACGAAATAGACTAGTGGTAAGATTACATGAATATTTTTAGGAATCCATATTAAGCCATACCACAGACCAAACAATGGTATCTTTACACCCAAGTCTTGAGTTAACAGCGGTGTCTGAGTCTGATGCCGGTGAATACGTATGCGCTGCTACCAACGATGAAGGGTCTTCATATAGCGAGCCTATTATCATTGATGTCGTGTGTAAGTAATTAATTTCTAGTATTAAATTATATCATCGACAGACATCGTTAATAACCCATAAAATATACGAGTTTTAAATATATAAGTTAGAACCCGATTATGATTGATGATTGATTATATTATTTGTTATGTAAAATATAAATAAAAAGCTATTTCGTATTTATATAAATATCAAAATATAACCTTACCCTTTATCAGACCCGCCTTACTGCGAGGACGAAAGCGTGGTGGAGTATGGCGTGGTAGCCGAAGACACTATCAACATAACTTGTAAGGTGAAGGCGAATCCCGAACCTTCCTCCTACCGCTGGCTCCTCGTCAGCGAGATGGAGGGCACCAAGCTGCACTCCAACCAGTCCTATACTGTGGAAACAGAAGGCGATACTCTGGTCTATCAGAGACCGAACTGCACTACAAGTTAGTAACCATTTTATGTTCCCAATTAATGGTCGTGTCAACCTCTTCTAACCTCTCGTAATCGTGAGTTCTTGTAACTATTTTATTTACAAATACAGGTTACGAGTAACGAATCGTTCAAAGTAATTAAACATTTGATGAGATTAAGGTGCAACCTCATAAACTTTGAAATATGGATTTTATATAAAGTTTATAAACTATAAAATTGTAATATCTTACTAGCCAAATCGATGGGAATTTAACTTTATATTTTAATTATACGCATGACCGTCTATTTGCGGATATTTAACATTTTTTTAAAGCATCTATGCGTCCACTGAAATCAAATATTTTTGAGGGACAATCACGACTGCTATGAGTACATATACATACATAATATCATGCCAATCAGATAATTTAGTTGGATAATATACTGAGCTTTAATTTTTAGCTTTAATATACTGCTGGGGATTGAATTCAGTGAAGAACAGCGATTTGCCGCAAACGAAGTGTACATTCATGGTAACGGATGAGACAATCCCACAGCCGCCGAGCAATTGCGTCGCTGTGAAGAATGTACAAAGAGATATAACTGTCACATGTGAGCCAGGACATGATGGAGGTCTGCCACAAGTATGTTTTTGAAGTGAAACTTAAAATTTCAAGGTTGCATCATGGCAATACTGTTACGTCATGGAGTAAGGCGACGATTTTTGTATCTATCAGCACACACGCTCTTTTTATATGTTTATACGTTTATGTTGATATTACCTATTTCAATTTTAATACCAACATGAACATAATATAAAAAGGCAGAATATTTTGCAGGGAAATTAAAAGAAAACAGTTATTCATTTCAACAGCGTAGCTGCTGGAGTTGTAAGCTCTAGTGTTAATTAGCTTACAATGTTTTGAATTTGAGTTGAGTACACCTATGCGTCTGTGACCTATATTCCTTGATGCTTTTAATTATTTCTAGAAATTTATGTTCACGGTGAAATCATTGGATTCTGAAGAGCAAATCCTTTCTATTATAAATCAAGAGCCGACGTTTATGATTCAAGAACCTAAAGAAGACTATAAATTTGTACTCGTAGCTATTAACGATAAAGGTGAAAGCAAAGTCATGGAAATCTTAAAAGACGACATTGTTGATGATAGTATTGGTAAGTTAAAACGAATTATGATATTATATAGAAATAAGAAATAAGCGTAGCTGTAGTCAAATTGTCGTCAAATTACATTGCATTTAATTATTCTACATTTTATTATGTAAATGGGACCAATTCGTGTCGTAAATTTAGAGCAAATTATAAATGGAATAATTATTTTATAGAACTGGTATATAAGTTATTGTTTTACTTACATTTATCGAATCCAGATGCCAGCAACACGATAAGCGCAGTGACGAACATAACTACGCTCGCGCTGGCGCTGTGCGGCGGCGTAGCTCTGCTCGCGCTTGCCGCGTGCGGGCTGGTGCTGTGCGCGCACGAGCGCAGTGAGCGGGCTGACTTGCCACGTGACAGGCGAGACCCGCCTCTATGCGCTTATAACACTGATGGTAAGAATTACGATAAGCGCAGTATCAAATATAACAATTTAACTTATTTTCATTGATTATATTTGTAACTATTATTAACACAAAAGCGACGCTTTGCCATTTTGAACTTGAAATTTTGCTTTGGCTAAAAACATTACCCTAACATATTAGTTATGAAACTGTTTTAGAACACTTACCCCGGTATCCTTAATAACTTGATTGAAATATCAATAAAGCTAATTGCTTCTTCCAGAATCCAATTGTGAAACCTACAATGACAGCGAAGACGGGAGCGACTGTAACTTAAGACGTACAGAGTCCTTTCGAAGAGCCATGGGCAAATACACACCAAAGAACTATGACGTGAGAAGGACCAGTTCGTTCCACTCAGCGAGATATCTGCACGATATTGCAGATCATGAACCAAAACGCGTTGATTCCAGACATACTGGTTGTAGAGTCCATTCGCTACAAAATATTAGCAGGAAAAAGGAGATGGATGTTCTCTGTGACCATCTCGTTATGCATCTTCCACCCGAAACAAACTATAATGTGCCTAAACCGGTAAGATTTTGTTAATCAAACAGTACGTCAAGATGAAATTTAATTATTAAGCATTAAAACTTCCACATTTTAGATGAACACATTCTACACAATGCCGCGGAAAACGAGAAACAGATTACAAAAGGAGATAAGCGACGAAACGTCTGAAATAACGCAAGCTTCAGATGGTTTCTCACTACCACCGCCACCAGACGAGTTTGGAACTTATCGAGCTGCTTCCAGAATTAAGGACATACCAATAAAATCTACCCCCACTTATACAACGATCATTCGACAAAATTCTGGAAAGAACTTAAATAAATATGCTAATACCATATCGCCTATAAATACTGTAGGATTGCCTAGTATTAGTGGACACCAATCTAGCCTTTATACTTACCCGGACGATGATCATCAGGTAACCAAAAATCCTTTTGATGATGAACACTAATTGATGATATGTTATTTAATAATCTTGATTTTTTTGTTCGCATCGGCTTACCAGATGGATTTGTATGTCGGTAACAATACATATATTTAAACAAATCTTAACGCCAAATTGTATTATAATTAGTGTAGGAGTGTTAGTCAGTATAATAGTTTAATGAAAGGAAAATAATAATGAAAGATAAAAATATATAAATTAGATAATGTTCGAAGCGTTATTGATCCTAGTCGTGTTATAATACTGAATGTTTTTTAATGACACTTATTTTTATGTAATCAGAAAATATACATAATATAAATAAATATAATTTAATATAAATAAATATAATATAATATACTTACAATTTACATGTTAAAGAAATTGTGTAAAATACAAATGGAAAATTATAGAAAGTAGTCAGACAGTGATACAGATTTTATAGTTGGAAAATTATGTGGCTCATAAACTTATTTATAATTATCTTTTTTTTGTTATTAGTCGTACGTACAATACCTATTAGCTTAGAGAGTGGTAAATGATTATGTGTTTTCTATTTAAATATAAATTTATAAAAAAAGTCATTATCTCACTGAATGAATAAATAAAACAATGTCAAATGTTTAAATTTAATTTATTTACAAAAATAGAAATCAGTGTTCCTTCCGAATTACATTCACTGTTATTCTTACATGCATACATGCATTTTGCAGCTTAAACAGGATATATAAGAAATATATTATTATCAAATGTATATAATTAGTAATTTTAAAGTAAAATTTTAGTTTTACAGTCACTGCCGATTAATAATAAACTGAAACATAATTGTATATTTATTATTTAAAAAGATATAAAAGTGTATTTTTTAAGGAATATTATACGGATTTCTAATTTAATTATATTTTAACATTACCAATGATCGATGTTTTTTTTTTCACCAAAAAAAAAAACTAACATAAATAAAAATAAAAATTACTAAAATTATAATGCTACATTAGTCCATTCTATCTAGATGCGCCTGCGCCACGGTAAGTTTATCTATAAGTATTTGTGTGTTGGGTCGACTCTGAAATGAAAGGAAAATTGATATATTGTAATGCATAAACATTATAATAGTAACTTATTTAAATTGAGTTTAGAAATATTACAGCCTCATAGAGGTTTGATTGAAATTATAAGTAACTGTAAACTAATTTTTATGTTAGTTATTTCAAAATTGTTTTGTGAAGTGTTAAAATACAATTATTATAAAAATATTTGAATATAATAATAAAATATTTAAAATTGCATAAAATATTATAGGCACAGCTTGTTTACTCAAATGCGTTTTATAAGCGTAGGGTGTTTTACAAATAAGTATTGTATTTGTGTTATGCACTGCAATTGATGCGTGAGTTTGATGTGCTATGCAACGTTTAGAATCACGTCTTGAACGAGTTGATTCTAAATGTGAGTAGGAATAGACTATTCGGTTATAGTTGATATCGTTTGTAAAGATTATTTCACTGCCTAACTGAAGTTCAAACAGGTAAAAAATAAAAATACGATCCAACGCATTGTCATGAATACGAATTGAGCTCGACTTCGACTGTTCCGGTTGAGGTCGTATACACGTGCAAAAGGTGAATAAAACGTGATAAATAGGCTATCAGGGAAATCATCTAATCGCCAGTGTTAGTCATTAATTGTGTATCTAAATTAATAAAATGAGTATAGGTATGTATGGATTGTGTGCTCGCACGGCACGTCGCGCTACACACACACACTGCGGCCTACAGCAGTGTGTGTGTAGCACGCGTGACCTTGTCGCCACTCGGGTGACTCTCAAGCCGCCAGTGCGTTCGTCGCTGTTCAATTGCTCCCGAGACGTGCGTATGTAAACATGGTGTGTTTCAGCATTTCCCATTGCGGAAATTCTGCCACAGTCAACCGTTGTGTTTACTGTTTAGCTATCGGTTTAAATGTGCTGGTTTTGGCGACAGTAATTTTCATACTAATTATGACATTATAGCAGTTCTAGTGTCTTGTTATTTAGATTTGTATGGGTGCACGCACCTGCAGCGCGGAGAGCGCCGCCTCGTGCAGGTCCTTGCAGCGGGCGAGCGCCTTGCGGCGCGGCGCGGGCGGCAGCTGCGGCACGTCGGCGCGCGCCGCCTGCAGCAGGAGCACCGCTACACCGCACACGTGGCATTCATCGCCACAACCGAGCCACACTCGCTCGTTCACGCTCACTAGCCTGCGTAACAACACACATTGCTTAACTTTCATGTATACCATACACACAATGTGTACTTTATAGGTACATACTAAATACTTAATATTTCTGACAAACATATACGCACAACAGGAGATGACAAGATTTTGTTTATAAGGTCAATGGAATGAAATGAATGAAAAGCTTATTATTTTAATATTTGTAATAAAAATAATAAAAATAAACATACTTCACATAGATGTCTAAAACTTGTTCCAAAGATACACCAATATTCAATACGGCTTTGAAAACCATACTCTTTTCAGCTTGAATTTTGCAGCTCAATATTTCTAATTGACGAACAATGAAATCTGTAATAAAAAAGGGTAGGTATTAAAATTTTAGCTAAAAAAGTTAAGAAAAAGGTAAAGCTGTATTAGCGATACTTACATAATGGGAAACAGTGTCCGGAATTTACATATTCTCTTCCTAATGTGGTTAATTTACTAAGAACTGAGGCAAGTTTTTCATCAGGGGAATGCAATGAACGAGCGGCTGATTCCGCTTCAGCGAGAATGTTACTCCAAATGTTTTCCACCAGCAGAGCGTCATTGTGTCCTGAACATTGGACAATTGCGAGCTTGCATTCCCATAGATTGAAACGGTCTGCATACTCTTCATACAACTGAAAGTAAAAAGATAAACAGAGAACTGAAGAAAAACCTTTGTTGTAGCTTAAATAAACTACAAGCTATGTAAGAGCAAACATGATCATTGTATTACAGGACATGATCATTGTATGTATCAATCAGGACGTTTTGGCTGGAGGAAATAAGAAAAATGTCTTTCGGGAAAAATTAGAGCTTTGAATGTAAAGATTGCAAAAACATATACTTAAATTTTCTAAATTCAAATTGCTTTCTGCAATGGGTACCGTGTGATTAGCTACAATGTCACACAAACCTGCGTGATATCCATAAGCTCATCGTCCAGCCGCTGTAGCAGCGCAGCAGGCGGCGGCGGGGAAGCAGCCGCAGCTGCAGCCCGCACGGCCGCCTGCACGCGCGCCACCTCCGCAGCCTCCTCCAGGCGGCGCACGAGCTCGCCCGCACCGCCCGCCCCGCCCGCGCCGCGCACGCACACCACGCCCGCGGATAGCCACGACATGCGCTGCGATAGCGTTGCACCCGTGCTGGAATGTTACCACACTATGAAATACTAGCTAGTATGTAGCTTAGCGTGGTACGTAGCTGTTATGTGGCCACATATTCCTTTCTTTCTTTACTTAGTAACATAGGCTACGTTACGTTACTAAGTAAAGAAATCAAACAAAATAATATTTTTTACCGATTTTAAGGTTAGCTTTTTTTAATTTGAATAGCAGTTAAAAGTTCACCAAAATCCATCACAATCTTAGTATATTTTATTGTTAACACTTTTGAAACATTTAGGAATGTTTTGGTGTCAATGCACAAAGAAAGGGTATGAAATTATTTTAATATTCAATTTCATTCAAATGCATGTTATTACCCCGGTCGAGTAGCAAGTCCCTCGAGCACTTCAGCCGCGGCCAAATGATCCCCAGCGCGTTCGAGAACCTTCCACAAGAGGTCAAGCAGTAACAGCGCCGTGCGACCAGACGCTTGTCGCGCCGCCGCTGATAAGTACGTGCGCAACGATGCGGGCGCCACACCGCTTACTGATACTAATTCTGTAATGAATCATTTAAGTTCACATATAACTCAAAATCAACAAAAATCTACATACTGTATTGATGATATGTTTTGAACAACAAAATTATTAAAACGTGATTTTATAGACAAGAGATATTTTATTTCTTTATTAATAAATGATAAGTAAGTGAAGCTGACCTGATCCTAAGTTCTTTGATATAAGCCACTCATAAGTTGCAACATGTAGAAGTTCATCTTCTCTTGACAAACATTCCGCGACTAGTTTTCGACCCTATAAAACGACAATAAAATTCAGTAATACAGTTTAAAAATACAAGATACATAAAAAAGAACTGGTAAAATGTATTAACCTGATAATTAGCATCAGCTGGTGACAAAGTAAGTAACGCATCAGTAGTTTGCGTACGCACACGCGGTGGTGACGACTCGGCGCTACCTTCCGCACTACGCTCGTACAAACGCTCTAACGCAGTACACACTTCGCGGTATATTTCCATTCTAAACAAATATTAATGAAATAAATAATGTCACTATTTCATAGAAAAATCCTAATTGTATTGTTATGAAAACACATCGATGATAAAATGAAACTTTACAGTGTATGTTAAAAATAGTGTAGTCGGACGTCTAAAATTTTTTCTCAATATAACAACTAAGGAAAGCGGAAAAATTAAATAAGTACCTCTTGTAATAAAGCAAATGACCCTCTCGGTCCTGTGACGGCTGGTCACTCTTGTAATAATATAGTGCTCTGTCTTGAGGGTCTATTCTAGACGCGCAGGTGACGCACAATTCCACAATACCAGAATAAAACCCGGCTGAGAGTAATTTTGAACAAACTAGAGGTAGATTCACATTTGGAGCTACATCCTAAAACAGATAATGGGTTAATTTATTTACAAGATAAAAAAGAAATAACTATGTAGTTGAAAATAGATTCACTTACCTTACAAAGTTTCAGAGCCTGCTGAAGCATTTCTTCCCGTTCGGCGGAATTCTTTTGTTGTTTGGCAAACATTAATAATTCATTTGCCTGGAAAAAAAAAAGATATTTAAATTATTTATAATGAAAATTTTATTTCCGTTCAAACTTCGATTAATAAAATTCGATGTCATTATAAAACAGTAATAAAATCTGGTATGATACGATTAAATATTATATGCGTACTTTAGAGCATGTAGCGTCCTCTTGTCTATACAGCGTAGGACACAATTGCCTCAATTTCTGTGAGATACCGTCGACCGACGCATTGTCACGCAAATATCCTGCGACTAGAGATCCCAATAACAAACACGCCACTTCTTGCCCACCGACCAATAACTCTCTGAAACACAAAATACATAGAAAAATCTTGGTATACAATACACAATATAATGTTTATTATTTTTATTATTGCAACTATGTTGTTCTCTTGTTGCACTATGACAATTATTTCCCAGTAAGGATTGAAAAATTACAAATAGCTAGTTATGCAAATTCAATAGTTATCAAAGTATAATATTTACCGAAAACTTGCAGCTTGTAATGCACTTTGTTGTTCTGGCGGAAGACTGGCTGCTATAACGTGGAATTGATGCTCGCACAGGACTTTCCATAAACTGAGCATTTCTATGGCCATTGCTGCAATATAGACATGTATTTTTAGAAGTGCGTAAATAAATTATGAAGTAAGTAACTATTTTATTTATTTTTCAATTTGTTTTTTCTAAAAAATATTTTTTAACAATTAAAATATCCATACTAATATTATAAATGCGAAAGTAACTCTGTCTGTCTATCTGTTACTCAATCACGCTTTAACTACTGAACCAATTTGCATGAAATTTGGTATAGAGATATTTTGATACCCGAGAAAGGACATAGGATATAGGATAGGTTTTATCCCGGAAATCCCACGGGAACGGGAACTATGCGGGTTTTTCTTTGACTGCGCGGGCGAAGCAGCGGGTGGAAAGCTAGTAGACTATAAGTTCGACACTATTCCATATACAAAGAAAAATGAAGTTTTTATCAAATATGTAAACAGTACTAACTAATAAATATTTTTAGTGCATGAATAGAAGCTTGTTCATCAGAGTGTGGTGGAGCAACGACGCGTTGTATGAACGCCGCGACACGTTGTAATTTCTTTACTATGAATGCACAATCTTCTCCTGTGACTTTGCTTGACATCTAAAATATTAATGAATAGCACATTTATTTTAATTATATTTTATTAATCAAATTAGCAGTAGGAGGAATAAGTTTTATAGTAATAAAATAAATCATAATTATACTCACAAACTCCTTTTTATCTGGCGTTAGTGACTTCGTAACACATTTCAAATTCCAGATTGGTAAAAGTATCCTTCCCACATAGATATAGAGTCCATTGTGTTTCGAACTATACTCTACTTGTAATTGGAAATTTTCTCTATTTGGTTGAGTGACATTACCAACAAATGAGGATTGGTTGAATGGAGTTCTATTTATATTTTGTTGGTATGGAGATTGTGGTGCTATGGATTGATTGCCTATTGACTGATTCATTTGCATCTGTTGGTACGATTGGTTCATTTGCATTTGTCGCATTTGATCTTGAGGGCGTATCGACATAGGCGTTGAAACTTGGCGCGGAGAGAATTTTGGAGAACCTGCGGAAATAATGTTCGTAAAATGGTACAACTGATGATAAAGTCATATTTTAAAGTATAATGCTTAAATTAATAAAAAAACATCAAAAATAGAAAAAAAAAAACATAATTTTACAAAAAAATGGCATTATTTATTTATTTATTATATATTAAATCATTTACCTATATTAGAAGGTGCGTGAGACATCTGGTGCGGTTGTAGAGGTGCTGGCACGGGTTGAGAGCCATAAATGAAGAAGGCTCTAGACGCCCATTCGCTAATAGACAAATCGCCGCTGGTCGCCTCTTCGCACGCTAAGTATAATGCGCACGCGCACGCTTGGTCGAAACCTTGCAACTGAAAACATACAGCTTTTAATAACTATTACACGACCTCACACTTAAATTTGAAGTTGTTTTAAATTAAAACAAAGGAAAATTGGTTTGCTTTTTTAAAATTTAAACGATAAAGACACAAGCGTTGTAAATAATTTTAAATATTAGATTTTAAATTTTTCGAGGAATAGCCTTTTCATTAAGATTTAACCAACCCAAAGTATGAAAATATACAATAATATTCGTGTACAAATTTTCACTCACCTGGAATAAATCCTTGACCGGTTGCGCATCAGGTCCGCGATAATCACGAAGCAAAGCCCTAAGTAAGTCTGGTGGTGCGCCGGCGCTTATAAGTGCAGCGCCCCATGCGCTGACAACCGCCCAACGAGAACCCGACCATGGATCTAATTGAATTAGAGATCAAATGTTATTTTTAACCGACTTCAAAAAAAAGGAGGAGGTTATCAATTCGGCCGGTATATTTTTTTTTTTTTTTTTTTTTTTTTATGTATGTACACCGATTACTCCGAGGTTTCTGAACCGATTTACGTGATTCTTTTTTTGTTCGATGCGGGATGGTGTCGAATTGGTCCCATAAAAATTTTATTCGGATAGGCCCAGTAGTTTTTATTTTATGAGCATTTTTGTCTGTAGGTATTTGTAAATTTTGCAAGTGCAAGTTTGAAGTCGGTTGTTTTTAACGCAGTTATCACTTGTGTCTGGTTATGTTTTAACAAAATCTTCCTTTCATACATTCTGCATGACAATCAAAATGATTCTTATAGATAACGCTGCGTCTGTAGCAACTCAAGCAAATAAAAAATATAACAAAAATATCACACATTAAACATTACATTGCAACTAAATTAAATATATTTATTTGTGTAACCATTATCTGTAAAACTTCGCAAAATACAATCGAAAATAATTTGAAGTTCAAATAACAAAAAATAATTTAAAGATCAAATAAAAATCATGAAAAACTACATAATATACCTGCTAGATTATTTTATATCAAAAACAAATGAAACCTTTTCTAGCCAACAGAGCGGGCGACAAGTGCGAGTCGTGTATCGTCGGTAAGGCGGTTAACGCCCACACGGGCCCGTCTAGAGGTAACAAAGAATGCGCTTCGCTAAACGCAGCGCCTCCGAGCGCTCGCGACATACACCAGAGTGTTTCTGCGTCACCGCCACCCGTCGAGCACACCATTACGAGGGTACCTGACAAATAACAAAAATTTCATGAATCTGTAAAAAAAAATTATAGATGAATCATATTAAAATTTATAATATAATTCATATCTATAGTAATTTTATAAAGCTGAAGAGTTTGTTTGTTTGAACGCGTTAATCTCAGGAACTACTGGTCCGATTTGAAAAATTCTTTCGGTGTTGGATAGCCTAAAATAATCAAAAAGGCTTATATATCATTACACTTAGACCAACATTAAGCGAGCCACGCGGGTGAAACCGAGAAGCGCAGCTAGTCATTAATAATTTAGATAACTCACCATTATCATACACAGCATTGTGGACTTGTTTTGGTTTAAGAACGGAAGCATTCGGTGTAAATCCTGGTGGTAGTCTGACATGAAGTAAAATGAGGTCTTGTGGTCTAGCAGGCCCTCCTTGATTGGGGCTAAAATAAATTATTGAAGCTTAATTGTTGTAGAATTATAAAATAATAGACTTAAGTTCTTATAAAAATGTGGTTGGTATGCATAATTTGGAATTTCTATACTACTAAAAATTAAACTGAATGAATTACTTTTTTACATATTAAAATTATACAGCAAACTTCTACATTAGACAATATTTTATATACTTACTCTCTACAGCCTGTACTAAAGTATAATCTTGCTCCAGTCTGTGTGATAGCAACAACATTCAAATGTTCCGATTCAGACTCTTCTACAGCTGATATGGCAATTACCGGTTTGAAATTATTTGTTTCTACAGTCCTGTAAATTAAATATGAACACAATTGTTAGTCAGGTTAGTGAACATGAACAGTGATAGTTCAGTATAAAAAGTGGAAAATACTTTTAGTTCAAATTACCCACATTTTTTTTAATAATAATAAATCAATGAAAACATTAGAATACTCACTTTACAATTTCTAGTGCAGAAGATACAATTCTATTTTGACCTAATCTAGTGACTTTAGTTAAACCTTCACCATCCTCTCCTAAATCAAACACTTCAATGCAACCCTTTTCACTAAGCGTGTATAATATATTCCGTGAGTTGTCTACTTCAATCTTAACGATGGGGTCTTCATCGTACAAGGCTGCATTAAGAAATGAAGGCACCAAGAATGATAGCGCGCTTGTAGAATGGTTGATTTTCTTACAATGTTTACCAAACCAGCCTAATTGAGCCTGCAAACAAAATTTAAGTATGAATTAGCTTTTATAATACAAATAACATTATGTATATTATGAATCATAGTAAATAGAAAAGTGTTTTAAAAAATGAATAGTGTTCTCATAATATTACCTGATAAGTTATTTCATAAAGACATCCATCCTTTCCACCCATGAATATTCTGCCCTTGGATGTTGATTTCACACACAGCATTGAAACACCATCAGTAGGCAAAACAAAAACAGGTTCCGGCACCAAATGTATCTCTTCAAATTCAGTTGATCCACTCTGCTTGCCACTTGAAAAAGTTACACCTAAAATTTTAAGAAATTTTAAACACAATTTAATATACAATGTGGGTGGTATTTAAAATTTTTAAATGATTATGTTTTTATTTTTATTAATAAAACAAAAAAAAAAGAATGAGGTAGTTTTTAACAAAAACATTTCACCAAATAAATATCAGTAAATATTCTATTTTATTTGGAACTACATTTTAAGGTTAATTTTTGTAAAAAAAAAATATTATTGATGTGGAAAAACTTAAACACTCACCTAATACTACTATTTCTACTGTAGTTGTCAAGACCAGTAAGTACTTAACAAAACTCTGAAAAACTCCTGCCTTCGGTTTAACCAAGCCCACACTGACAATAGTTTCTCCTAGGCCATCAAAGTATGCTACATCGCTGCCATGTTCAAATGCCCATACATAAATGTTACTATCAATTGCTAACCAAACTCTGCTTATTTCTGGAAACACCCCCATCAAACAGTGGCACTGCATATCTGTTTTAGCACTAAGGAAAGTACAGTTTAGATATAGGTAGGTAGTATAAGTTTGAAAGCAATTAATAATACTATAACACATTTGATTTATGATTTATGATATAAATACCTACACAAAACTATTTTACAAAGATGCATATATCAATATCTATGAAGGAATAAAATTAATTAAAATTTTATAGTCTTATTGTAATTGTTCATTGAATCAGTTGAAAAAATTGTTAATTGAATTAAAATTATATTGTGTTCTTTTTTTAAATTAATTTATAAGCATCAAGAATAAAAATTATTTAACTGGAGTTCTATATTATACTTATTTCAAAGGATACGAGCAAAATGTTCCATTATTTCTGGTGGCAATGGAACTTTATTTAATATTTTTAACTGCGACAAAGAAGCATGATTTAGTAGGGCTGCCAGGTTTCTGTAGTCTCCAGCATTTAGGCCACTACATGTTGGAATGCCTTGTACTGCTATGCCTGTTATCTGAAAGATTTTATCACATTAACATTATCACCGATTTTATTTTACTTTATATGGATAAAACGTGAAACAAACCTCTAGAAATGAAGGGCGGGAATTATCACAAGTAATGTACCGGTCTAGAGTACATCCCGCTAATTCCAAGCACTCCAGTTGCATTTTACAGTTTTCAAGTTGTCTAGGCGCGTCACCACTGTTACTAACACTCGGCATCTGATAAATGTTACTTCTTAAACATTATTTAGCACAGCAAAATATCAAAACAGAACCAAATCGACGAAAGTGAGGTTATTTTTTTATTTTATTAATCTGTCAAATGTTAAATGACAAAAAGAACACAAACCTTTTTGTGAGGTTCAATCACTAAGGTTTCAAGAGTAGGTAACAAGGCGAGATTATTAATTTATAAATAGCATATGAGTGATTTACGCATATAACAAATTTAATTCATAACACTATTGAGACAATAATAAACTAGTAGTATTTATTTAATTCATTTAACTCTAAATCCATTCAATAACGGTTTGTACACATTTAAAAAGTTGAATCGTAAATGTCAGTTGTCACTTGGTTGTCACTATCATGAACAGATAATAAAAACATAAATCATAGGCCATAGACATCATCATAGTATAAATACCAATTTATATACTCGTCAGTGAACAATATCAATGCTTATTATTGTGATTTATTTAATTAATTGTGTTTTTTACCTAATTGTGTTTTAATTACCATATTTATCTAATTTTACTTTTAACAAGCAAGAAGCTGGTTACAACTAATGTTGATGATTCATGATACTACCGATAAAAAAGTGCGGGAATCTTTGAAAGTAGGTAGTTCTAGAATTCAGTACCGCAGTACGAGGCAGTACGTACGTATCTACGGTATAACGGTTTTTCTAATATTTTATTGCGCATAATTTCACAATGTTCAATCGATGTAACTTTAGTTTGTTACAGGTATTGTTTTAATTACAATTATTGCATTGCAAAGTTCAACTAAGACTTCCGTTATTCCATTCTCCCGTGTCTCCGAACCAAGTGAGGTGCTTTTAATATATTTTGTTTTATGTTTTATAATAATAACCTGAGAAATAATAATTAAATATGGAATTGTGAATAATAGTTTAAACAATATTAAACAAAAGAATCGCTAGACCAAGTTGTATTGCATATCGCCGTCCCCGGAGAATAAAATGATAATCGCCATTATCATAGTTTTATTGTTATGCGATATTTGAAGCCTACGTAGCCTAATACATCTATATTCTATACAATTTTTTTTTGTAATTTTTCTCCTGTAATCCACAAAGTTATAAGATATTACAATAGTATTCACTGCTTTTTCCCAGAACATATTCGTACTAGAAAATAAAGATAGTACATATTATGATGGTTAAAGTTTCTTTACTCTTTATGTGATAATAGCTATTACAATAATATTCTCGGAAAAACGAATCGGCGAAATAATGACGAACGCCTATTATCATATTTTTATTCTCGTAAAAATATGTTTTGGCGCCATTCCTATGACCATGTACGTTATGATCACGATGATGATCAGGAAGACTGGTTTATATTACTTTTTATTGTGTTCATTTTTAATATAATAATAGTTGATTAGTCTAATATTGTCTTATTAAAAAACTCCAGAATAAAATGATAAGGTGTATTAGTAAATTTACATATTATCATTCAAATGCTACTAACTTTTTAAATATCTTCAGTTCTCTTAAGTTATTAAATATATTTTGATACGTAATAAAAGATTAAATAATTAGCTACCACTGAGCCTTTTCTTATCTCTCTACGTCTATTATGCTTGGCAAGTTATTGTCAATTATCGGTTTTTTATTTCTCCTGAACAGTTGTATTTTTGCAGTTATCATTTTATTCTCCGGGGACGGCGATATTATTAGATATTATATATAGTAATCCAGTCTGTAGGTATTTATGCTCTTCAAAAGGTGGCGTAGAAAATGTTTTGAAACAATATTGTTTAGGTATGAAAGGTCAATAAAAATCCAAGTTTTCGACCTTGACGGACCCAGGCGCTAGCCGCCATCTTGAATTAAAGGTGCTAAAATTAGTTATATTTTAAATAACTTCTCAATTGTTTACTAAATCACAAAAGTGTCTATGAGGGGTTCAAAGAAGACAAAATTACCTACATTTTTTGCAAGCGACGGAAATAATAATATTTACAGAAATCATATAATTTTAATTTTGTTTAAAAATTGTACATCTATCATTTTTTAATTCTCTTTGATGGCCCGGACTGGTTAATGGTGGCTTTTTCATTATCTTCGCTGAAATTTTCTGTTTCATTATCTGTATTTTTAGTTTCCAACCATGAAATACGCTACGCTAACAGAAAGCCACTTGGCTAGGGGGGCAGCTCTACATTAGTTAGGTATTGTCTTCTGCATAGATAGCAATGAAAAAAATGCACATATTCAAACACTTGACATTCACCTCTAGGAAATTATATTGAATTCATATTCATTTGAAATATTTCGTGCCCTTCATTTTATAAACTTTTTGAATTGCAATAATACATAATTAAGGTTCATAATTAATTTACAAGTGCTGCACGCTACAACAATGCAGGCTTCCGATAAAAAATACAAAAACATACTGTTCCAATGTTTTAATTTTTTTCCTGTTTTACGAATTAAATTGATCTTAATCAAGGTGTTGAATTGCATGATTGATTAGACTGTATTACAATGTTTTAAACAATAATTAATCGTTTTAATCGAACACAAGGTCTTCATTCAGTAATAGCTCTCCTTGTGGAACGTTTACAATCTCTCCACCGGACGCGATAAGTTGTCCTCTGAGGAATGTATGAACGACCGTCCCTTGTAAAACTCTGTACATGTAGGGACTTATCTGAAACAATAGCCATCGTATTATAAGTGTATTGGTCAATTATACCGTGGCTAGGCAACAAATACCGTCATAGCTATCTAAAATAAAACGTTACCTTGTTTTTATATGTGATTATTTGAGGCGTAACTACAAAAGAAGCGTCTGGATCAAAGTAGATGAAGTCTGCATCATAACCCGGTTTCAACATGCCTTTTGTTCGCAAACCAGTTAGCATCGCTGGACCAGACGATAAGTATCTACTCACAGTACTCAATTTGAATCCACGAGCTCTAGCTTCAGTCCAGAATAATGAGACGCCTAGAACGTAAATAACTACTTAGTTAATTTATGCTTTACATAATTTCATATTACACACACAGAATACGAAGTAGGTAATATATTTTTATTTACAATTAATTTCGTTTCGTAATGGAAGTTGTCAATATTATAAGGTGTTTTATATCTTAAACTAGCTTTCCGCCGGTGGCTCCGCCCGCGGTTTCAAAGAAAAACTCGCATAGTTCCCGTTCCCGTGGAATTTCCGGGATAAAACCTATCCTATATTACTCGTGGATAATGTAGCTTTCGAATGGTGAAAGAATTTTTAAAATCGGTCCAGTAGTTTATGAGTCCTATTCATTACAATCAATCAAACAAACCAAAAACAAACAAACAAAGTTTTCCTCTTTAAATAAATAAATAAATCATTTATTTCACTTAAAACATTTTACAAAATATTAGAGCGACCCAGGCTCCTAGATAGTAAGAACTGTTTTTCAGGAGCCTGTGTCTTCCATTTACAGTTACACGACACGAAAAAAATCAGAGACAATTTAAATAAAATCAAAAATAAATTAAAAATTTACATGCAATTAAAACTATAAAAAAATCAATAACAAATAAGTACAAACAGCAAAACAAACAACAAAATGTGTCTAGGTAACACATTACAAATAAAGCACGTCCAAAACAAATTTCGAAATTATATCAGCACATAAATAAATTCATCAAAAATTAAATAAGTTAGTAATTATAAAATAATTTGAGCAACAGATATGAAATCAGCAAAAAATCTGAATTAAATCGAAACAATGCAACACTATAAATTGTTACAATCAACATAACAATAAAATGTAAGTTAGTCTAAGAAGTTACTAGTAAGTTATTATAGCTAAACCTTTATAATATTAGTGTAGATAAAATATTACTCACCAAACTGAACAGACGACACACCTCCCCACGCCGTCAAAAAGTTGGATCCTTTCAAACTGGCTACCGATGGCGAGTGATCTGATGCAATTAAATCGAACCTACTTTCTTTAATGTATTGCCATAATTTGTCCTGTGAAAATGTAACATACATATAAGTACATAATTAGATGGAACATCAATTAAAATATGGGAGCCAAATATGCAATGACCTTTTGTGGCTTTTGGGCTGGACATTTGAAAAATATTTACTTACCTTGTTAGTTTGGTTACGGATAGGCGGGGAACATTTATACTCTGTGTGTCCTGGAGGGATCTGTTCGGAACTAAGTGTGAGGTAGTGGTGACAAGTTTCCGCAGTCACACCACCACGCCATAGCGTGCTGCCGGACTGTATTCTTTTTTCTCTAGCTTCCTCGAGAATTGGTATTACACCTTGAGCTGAGACGTGAACTACGTGGACGTGGATACTAAAATATATAATTGTTTAGTTGTTTTCATATGTAAAGTTAGTTGTACATAAAATATTTCTGAAAATTACATAAACGATTGGAATTTATTGTTTTGAAATAACCATTATATTTTATGCTTGACACATCCATTAATCAATATATCAATTCATTTAAGTACGAATGTATTAAAGTATTCGAAGATATTACATGGAAAACTTAGTGAGTAACTTACTTATATTCCTCTATATATTTTGCAATTAGGGAAACAGCATCTAGCTCCAGTTGATCCGGGCGTGTTGCCAAGTAAGTGTCGTAGAGACGGGGGTCTAATAAAAGATGATACCAATATACAAAGGTCATATATTATTATTAATACAATTACCTATTACTTTTCTAACTAACTCTTATAATAAGTAAATGGTGGGAACTGGGAACTTGGCGATATTTTTTTTTTCTAGTATTCCATATCTGGCATTAGATAATTAATCGTAGATAGATGCATTTCGCGTATTTAGTCAAACTACTACTGAAATATCAATAACGAAGATAATCTGGCTTAGTGCATCGACACTAAACTGTGTAAAACAACGGGTGTCCTGGCAGAACAACATTTCGCGGGTAAGCGACTTGTTTAACACAAACCGCACCCTCTAGTAAGTACCTAGGTACTTCACGAAGGTATTATTACCCTTTTGAAAAAATCGTTTATAAATGCAACCTTGTGCAGAAATGTGGTTTCCTTGTCTAGAAAATGTGCATTGCAGATATGATCATTACTTAAAAATGCAATGTCAATTGTTACGTTATTATTTCCTTTTACCATTTGGTATGTATAATGCAATATATCAATTTACTATTATAGGTATCTATTATTTTAACCGTAATATATTAAAAATCACAACTTCTTTCAATGTAATAGTGATGGTCAAGTGTGTCTGAGATCATTTGCAAATCATGATGAAGAATTCCGTAGCAGGTACATGTCCAAATAATAAATTATACGATATTATAATCGTAAAGAAAGATTATTATTAGGGGTAAATAAATTTGTTGCAGTGTGCATGCTCAATTTAATAACTTATGTTTAAATATATTCAACCCGCTCCCTTTTTTCTACCTACCGTTATTCCTATTTAATTCTCACTTTCCCCGATGGCAAAGTAAAGGGTGCAATTGTTCCTAAAGGCTAAAACTTAAAATTATTCTTAGGTAGAAACTAAAGAAAATATTCTAAGTACGTAGTTAAGTTAGACAAAAAATTACTTAAGTAAGTACTTACTCGTGTATTTAAATATAAATTATTACCTGAATAGTACCCGTTTCTGTTGTAATTATCTTTAAAAGTGGTGTCATTCAATTCGCAGTGAAACTGAAATATGATTTAGATGTTATTATTATGTTAATAGAGGACGAGTGAACCGAATATTACTTACTGCACGGCCTCGTCTTTTGTTATAAAATACACATTATAGGTAAGAGTCATTATAGTTACGAACATATTAAATTTACTTACTGCTAAAACAATATCAGTTCCATTTAATGCGTCAAATACTGGTCTTATTTCGTCAGTCTCTAGATATGGAAATTCTGTTACACCACTATCGATAAGGTATCCTTTGAAGCCAACTACTCCAGCTTCAATCATCTGAGAATACTCATCCTGATAAAAATGAAAAAATAAAGCTATGAATACAATTTGTATTTATAGCAATATTTGTAGAGTATCAAAATAACAGAAAATGAATTTACTATCGTGTGGACTGTGGAGTATCACACACCGGCACGGAATCTTGGCCACTTACAAATTTGCCGATAAAAAAAGTTTAAAGTGTTTTTCACGACATTTTTGTATGCAGATATGTTAACAAATTATTTGTTTAATTTTATGGTAAGAAATCATTAAGTTTGAGAATAATCTTTTACCACTTTTTAAGAGTTAGGTAGTCGAAATTTGTGATTTGTGCGGTTAAGCCGAAGTTACGAATTGTTCGTTTTAAACTTTTTTCGATATCGTTTATGCCATTTTAAGATATTTTTATTGTTGTACTGTAGTCAATGATCATAACAAACAATAAAAAATGCCATTAACATCTGAACAACCTACTCAGGCCATCACAATGTTAGACCAATGACTGCCGCAACGTAAGGTACCTAATGTACAGTACGTACCACGTTCAGCGATGCACTTTGCATGGAGAAGATACCAGGAGACTGGCAGCTACATGTGCAGACCAGGAAATGAAGGCGTGAGGTGCACATCTGCTCGAGAATACCCGTTTATTGTTCAAGAGATACTCAGAAATGGCTTTCTGACAGTTTTTGAGATACACCACAGGCTCTAAAACACCAGGATAATAAATGTGAGTGAGCAATCGGTGAGAAGACTAATGAAGGAAGTTAATTTGAAGGTTTGCAGACCAGCACGCCGTCCAGAACTCCTCAGACATCACAGAGAAGCACGTCTTCGTTTTGCACGAGAACTGCATGAAAACTGGACCCACAGCCAGTGCGCTCGTGGGGTGTTCAGTTGTTCACAGATGACTGCTACGAGCTTCTGATAGCCAAGAGTCAGTATAGAGGAGACGAGAATAGAGGTTTTCACCCATCACCACACTCAAACTGCGATTTTTCATGGAGGGTCAATAATGGTATGGGGAGGTATAAGTTCCGATGCTCGCACGGAGTTATTTATCGTAGATAATAGCTTAAATTTGATTAGGTACATCGAGGAAATTCTTAGGAACATGTTCAGCCCTATTACTGTATTACAGGTTTTTAAGTAAAGAAAATTTGCTACTAATACACTATAACGCACGTCCGCGTGTCGTACGATGCGTATAAGAGTACCTTCAAGAGGTTATTATTGAAAAATTGGAGTGGCCAGCTCGTAGACGGATTTTAATCCAATAGAACAGATCTGGGACATACTTAAAATAAACATAAAGTTCGATTCCAATCCAGCACTAATGTTAGATGAGCTTAGAAATACAGCTGGGGCCGTTTGGTACACTATAGCTCAAGTGGACATCAAATATGTCTTCTAGAGTATGCCAGACTGGATGCAAACAGTGTTTAAGGCAAGAGAAGGAAACACCCTTTATTAAAAGGTTCAATTTTTTTTCATGGAAACGTTCTTTCTAATTTTTTAGCATTTTTTAAGAAATCATTTAAATTTCACAGGAAAAGCGTAAATTCTTGTTTAATTCATATCTACGCGGTAGTACTTCTTACTTCGTACTAGTTTTATTTTACTGAAATTAACAAGAACTTACTTCATTACCAGGAATAGCGCCTCCCCAAAAACCAACATCAACAAATATTTCTTCTCTTGCTGCGGCTGCTTTAATTTTTAAATTCTCTAAAGTCGTCGTAGGTGGGATAGAATTTCTGTAAGATAAGAACTATGTTAGTCGTAAATTCGATATAAAGGTACTATTTTTCTTAGGGCCTCCTTGGTCTGGTGTTTATGAGGTTGTGCAATGTGTATTTTAACCATAAAACAACCATAGAGGAAGAAATAGACGAACAACGCTTCGGTTTTCGTACTCTCTAGCTTCACTCTATTTTGTTTCACCGGGTTTATAGGAATTCAAAGCTTAGTCAATTAAATACATAAAAATGTGTGTGTATTGTTATTTTAAAAACTTCGCATGGAAATCTTACAGAGGCATATCCACAATAGTAGTGAAACCGCCCACGGCAGCTGCTTGCGTTGCTGTTACAAATCCTTCCCAAGAAGTTCGTCCCGGTTCATTGACGTGCACATGCGAATCAATTGCACCAGCCATCAATGCCAAATCTCCACCATCAAATACCTTTAATTAAATAAAAAGTTTAGATTTGAGCACTGTAGGTATTGTTTTGTTTATATAGGAATAATATAGGTACATACCTTTAGTGATTCTGGAGAACCCTGAAGAAGCATGTCTACTGATTCTCGCGTCAGAACGCTCTCTATTATTCCTTTTTCATCCACTAGTATACCCCCATCAAACTCGGCAGTTTCAGTAACTACTCTTCGACTTAGAAACAGTTGTTTTCCTATTTCATATGGCTTAATTCCACGACCCGAAGTAAACAAGATTAAACCTAATAAAATAAAACATAGAAAATTCTTTAATTTATTTACTTTTAAATAATTGAGTAAAATACTTCTTTTTATCTTAAATTTAAACATATTTTCGATTGTTATGAAAAAAAAAGCGCGTTTCAAATCCAACAAAATTTTACGTAAGTACAAAATTGTACGTAGATCCGATACGAGAATATAACATGTAAAAAAGCCAATACCTAAGAATAGGAATATTTTTCCTATTATCCGTAACATTATTAACTAAGAGTAGACGTTCTACGAAACCAACGCGACTTCAGTAACTGAACTGAAAGTATTTAAGAACTGGCTTTGCATCCTCAAGGATTATTACATTGCTTATTGTTATGTTAACACTCGACGTTAACACACAATAATGTTTTCATGAAATTGAGGGTGATAACTTATTAATTGTGACACTCTTTAACATGGTACACAGAAAAGACAGGTAAATTAATAAATTAAAATTTTGATCTCGTCTTTTGTTTTATAACTATAAACTATGACAATAATTATTATTGTCCAATGACTTAGCTTAACATGATACCTAATTATTAAATATACTGAAATATACTACTTTCTACTTATTAAGTAGTTAAAAATGAAATAATAAAAGTTATATATGTAATTGTAATTAGTTTGAACTCATTCTCAAGGACAAAAAAATTACAATCATAGCAAATAATAGACTCTCTGGTCAATGTTATAGTTAATCCTTTAGAGGAACTTCGTGATTATAATTATCTCAAGTTGATTAAATGATTAATAAACCAATTATAGAGCTTTATCCCTAGATTCATAATGTCTTTAGAATATTTCATCACAATTTTTTATCGTTTAAAAATATAGTGAATGAAAAGATGCCAACGATCTCGACTGTCGACACAATCTCAAGTGCTCGAGTATAAAACAAAGTTGCCTTCCGCCGTCTGTGTGTCTGTATACGTCGATCTAAATTACGCTACAGATTTTGATGGGATATTTTTAATAGATATAGTAGGTAGTTTGTTTTGAAAAAGGTTTAGGTTAATAATAAATAACATGGTTTCCTACCGTACTTATACAGTATCGCGTTAAAACATAATTCGGAAGAAACATGGTATGTTTTAAGCAAAATTGATAACTGGAATGCCTACCTACAATGCCGTATGATCAGCCTAACTTGAGATAACGTTCTGATAATTTTTTAAACGAAGTACTTATTTAGTTTCGAAATAAGATCGACAACAGCAGCAAGCAAGCTTTTAGCAGTGTAAGTACAATGTACATGCCTATTGATCCAAATTAATATCATGCTATTAATGCATATTATTATTCAAAACAAAGTTTTCCTTTAATTTATCACATTGAGATTCGTTAATTAAACACGACATAATCTTAATGTTTATGGATGCTGTGAAAAAAATTCATATTTACAACGCTACTTAGTATTGTTTGCAATGTAGTTTGAGTTGCATTTTTTATTTACTTATGACGATGGCACCTAATTTCAACTTCAATGATACCATAAACTATAAAGAATGACATGGAATAAAAGACTTTATTTTATTACTATAAAGTACCCATCGTCTGATTGTTCTGTGCCCCGCGGTTTCACCCGCATTGCTCTGCTCGCGGGCGCGTTCGTCGGTCCTAAGTAGGTATATAGTCTATGTTCCTAACGTGATGATATTTAGCCTATATCCTTCCTAAAAATCTAATATGGACTATCTAACACCGAAATAATTTTTCAATTCGGACCAGTAGATCCTGAGATTAGCGAGTTCAAACAAACAAACAAACTCTTCTGCTCATAATATTATATGTGTTGCGGCAATAAGGTTCACTTTTGCTTGGTAAAACTTGGTTAAGTAAAACGCACGTCTAATCTTGATAACGTTTATTTCGTTACTAACACAGATCACTGAACAAGTAATATGGTTACTAATTTCTAAAGCTACATACTAGCGGCGGCGCGTACATACCGCCCACCAAAACCTATAGGTAACTAGGTTTTATCTTAATTGGCTAACATTTTTGCTTAACGTTTTGCATTACATACCATCGAATCTAAACTTAAACATGCATTCTTCAAATAAACAAAAAACAAAATGATTTTTAAATTAAGTTATATAAATCAACAATCAGTATCTGTTATTATCTAAACATTGTACATTTAGATTAATTATGTAATAACATTTTTTTTTTTATAATTTAAATAGGCAACTAATATTCAAAAATCTAAGTCATTATTTATAGGTAATGGGCATAATTTGGAAATTGATCGCTTCATCAATTTTCCGCGGCATTTTAAAGAATACACACGACATATCCCGTCTGCTCCCGAATGTTTTTCTAGGATACGACCTAAAGCCCATTTACCAGGAGGTAAATGTTCTTCCACGACCAGGACCACATCTCCCACTTTGAATTCATCTTGTCGTTTTAGCCATTTGGGTCGTTGCTGTAGACGTGACAAATATTCTGTTTGCCATCTCTTCCAAAAGTCTTGTAGTAACCTTTGTGCATACTGCCATCGTGAAAGTCTGTTAAGGTTTATGTCTCTCAAGTCTGGTTCTGGTATATTGAATGGGGCTTCACCAATGAGAAAGTGACCAGGTGTAAGAATATTCAAATTATCGGTATCGGTATTGTCGATGGGACACAACGGTCTGGAATTTAAGCATGCTTCTATCTGGCACAGTAATGTTGTCATCTCTTCGAAAGTTAGATGCTTATCTAAAATTCTTCGCAAGTGATATTTGATGGATTTCACCCCCGCTTCCCATAAGCCTCCAAAATTTGGACTGTAAGGTGGATTGAAGTGCCATTGTATGCCATCTTCTGCTAAAGTAGCTGGTAGATGGCCTGGTATTTGTAAATTAGCCTGTTGGAACAGCTCCAACAATTCCTTGTTGGCACCTACAAAATTAGTGCCTTGATCGCTCCAAATGTGGCTACATCTTCCCCTTCGAGCTACAAAACGTTTTAACGCGCCTAAGAAAGAATCAGTGCTTAAATCCCCAACTAATTCCAAATGAACTGCCTTGGTAGACATACATACAAATATGCAAATGTATGCCTTATTGGTTTTGGACCCTCTACCCCTTGAAGTTAAAATTTGCAGTGGACCAGCAAAATCTACGCCGGAGTGTAAAAATGGCCGTGACGGAGTCACCCTCATCTCAGGTAAGTCTCCCATAATTTGTAATCTGGGTTTTGCTTTAAGTCTCGCACATATAAAGCATTTATTGATATATGATGAAACAAGTGATTTAATTTTAATAATCCAAAAACGGCTTCTTATATAATTTATAGTCAATTGTGTACCACCGTGTAGCTTCCTTTTGTGTGCATCAGCTATTATTAAAGTAGTTAAACAGCTCTTATTGCTTAAAATCATGGGATGTTTCTCGATTTCTACAAGATGGGCATGCCTGAGTCTGCCGCCCACCCTGAGAATATTTTCAGCGTCCAGGTAAGGATTAAGATTTTTAATACAACTATTGCGTTTTATTTCTTTCCTTTGTTTTAAATCTTCTATTTCTACTGAAAAAGATTCCCTTTGGTCTAATCTTACACATTTGTTTAAACTGTCATGTAGCTCATTTGTAGTTATAGCCTTAACTTCTTTAATTTTCCTTACATTCAGAAACCGTGTGCAATAGACTATTGCTCTCAGTAATTCATATAAGTTATTAAAATTTTTAAATTTATTTGACCAATGTGCCTCATCTACTATTTTTGTATTTGCTATAATATTTTTCCTTTTTTCTAGGTTGGTGTTATAAACGAAATTTTTCAAAGAAAGCTGCTCATCTCGTAGCCATTTTGGACCTTCCCACCATAATTTACAATTTTTAAGTTCAGGTAATAACATTCCAGGTGAAGCAACATCGGCAGGATTTTCTACAGAAGGTACGTGGTACCATTTATTTCCTATAGTTTCTAATATAGTTGCAACCCGATTCCGTACAAAGGTTTGCCATCGAGAAAGATCTCCTTGAAGCCAGGACAAAACTACGGTTGAATCTGTCCAACCATATATCCGATCGGTTGGTATGTGTGTAGCGTCACTTATTTGTTTTAATAATTTGGCAAGTAAAACTGCGCCACATAATTCTAAACGAGGCAGGGATACAGGTTTAACAGGTGCAACGCGACTCTTCGCAGCTATAATGCCTGTAACATATGTATTATTTTCTACTTTTACTCTCAGGTAAGCTACTGCGCCATATGCCTTTGAAGATGCATCACAAAAGCCATGCACTGTAACATCAGACATATTTTTAGTATGACTGTATAACCATCTATTTATTTTTATATCTTTTATATTTCTTAAACTTTCTTTAATCTTTAACCAATCTTCTTTTATTTCAGGTACTACTTCTTCATCCCAAGAAATTCTCATCAACCACAATTTTTGAATTATTATTTTTGCAGGCAGGAGTACAGGAGTTAACCAACCGAGAGGATCAAACAAGCGTTGAATCTCCGAGAGTATGGTTCTTTTGGTTATGTTTGCCGGTGACGCAGGTAAGTCAGCATAATAATGTAAAGTATCATCGACCACATTCCATGATAGCCCTAACGTCTTTACTGTTCCTTCAAACTTAAAATCTATACTCAGGCGAGAGCTTAGTTCATCGGAAGAAAAGTTTTTCAAAAAATCCTTATTATTTGATGACCATTTCTGTAATTTCATTCCTCCTCTACTAAGTATATTTGAAATTTGTTTCGCTATTTTTGTAGCATCTTCTACCGAATCCTGACCGGATAGTAAATCGTCCATAAAAAAATCATTTTTTATTACATTAACAGCCGCAGGATAGCCTTCTCCTTCATCGTTAGCAATTTGGTGAAGAGTTTTTACAGCAAGATAAGGTGCCGATGCTGTGCCGAAAGTAACTGTCAATAAACGATAATCCTTTATAGGCTCATCAATGCTATTCCTCCATACAATTCTTTGATAGTCAGCGTCCTCTGTTTTTATTAATATTTGCCTATACATTTTTTCTATGTCTGCGACAAAGGCAATTTTCCGAAGTCGCCATCTCATAATCAAGGATCTCATATCTTCTTGTAGCAGTGGACCAACAAGTAAGTCGTCATTGAGCGATATATTATTTTTACCTGTTGCAGACGCGTTGAAAACTACTCTAACTTTTGTTGTATCACTTGCTTCTCTAATAACTGCATGATGCGGTAAGTAAATAGATGGGTTATTAATTTCGCTTACTGGGACTTCCTCCATGTGGTTTAACTTTAAATATTCATTAATCACATTTATATACTCTCTCTTTAAATCCGGGGATTTGACAAATTTGGATTCTAATTGCTTAAATCTGAAAATTGAAATATCACGGGTATCACCTTGTGTTGCTCGTGGGGGTTCGTGTTTTACAGGTAATTTTACAACATATCTTCCTTCCGCTGTCCTTGTATATGTATCTTTATATGTTCGTTCACATGTTTCTTCTTCTATGCTTAATTTTTTGTTTGTTTCAGGATCCAGCTCCCACAACCTTTGCAACATTTCATCCACATCTATACGATGGTGCATAACTAGCATTTCATTATTAGATTTCATTTCCGTATTGTCTAACACGGAACCGAATAATATCCATCCCAAGCTTGTTTCTTGTGCGCATGGTGAACCAGGAGGACCCTTGATCAAAGGTTCTTTGATTATTTGTGCATATGTGGTTACGCCCAGCAGCATATCAATCCGTCCAGGTATATTGTATGTGGGATCGGCTAATACAAGACCTTGAAGATGTGACCATGAATTTTCACTGTTTATCAAATGTTTGGATGGTAACACATTTGTTAAACGAGTAGTAGAAATGACATATGCATCAATGAACAGTTGGAACTTGTCGTCATATCTTGATAAAAGCTCTAATCCCACCGTGTGTTTTACC
Source organism: Colias croceus (assembly GCF_905220415.1). NCBI lineage: Eukaryota > Metazoa > Arthropoda > Insecta > Lepidoptera > Pieridae > Colias > Colias croceus. The sequence continues at coordinate 6,391,427 of NC_059540.1, read as the reverse complement.
TTAGTTTGTGTAGATCCTATTCCCGTAATACTTACATCTATAGCCAATGGTTTACGTTTAACTTTAAGCAGTTGAGCAGCTCGTTCGCTAATAAAGTTCGCTTGTGAGCCTTGGTCTATTAGCGTGCGGAGTACAGTTATTCTGCCGGCGCCATCTGTAACAGGGACAAGAGCGGTAGCTAGCAGAGCAGAACCTTGTTTGGTTGCTACGAAAGAAGAGATAGTGTTAACCTGTTCCTCCAAGTGTTGCTCCTGCTGTTCTTCGTCTATCTCATCCTCCACCTGATTAAAGTGCGATTCTATGTTGCTGGGTTTTACCACGGCCATTGACTGATGCAACAAAGAATGATGACGCCGTTGACATACCTTACAAGAAACCCGCAAACGACATTTGCTCACCATATGCCCACTGCATAAACAATTAAAGCAAATATTATTGGAACGAACAAACTCATTCTTTTGTTGTGGTGTAAGTGATATAAATTCTTTACAGTGGCATAAAGCATGTTCTAGTTGACATTTTGGACATGGTTTAAATTGCACTGCGGGCGTCGCTATATGGAATGACCTTTCTTTAGATGTCGATGGCGATAATAACTCCAAAGTACGAAATTTTAATTGCAAAAACTGTTGTAATTGTTCCCAACTTGGTAATTTGTCGGTATCATTCTGGACATACTCTTCCCAATCCTTATGTGACTCTGGGTCCAATTTCTGTACAACCAGAAATATAATTAAAGGATCCCAAGAGTCTGTGATTATGTTTATGTTTTTTAAACTATTAAGGCACTCTGTGGTAGTGTCCAGTAAGTTCTTTATTAATTTATAATTTTGTGAGCTCATTTTCTTTTGATTAAATAATCTTTTTAATATTGAATTAACCATCATTTTTTTATTTCCAAATCGTTTATTTAATAAATTCCAGGATTGCTCATAATTCGCTTGTGTTATCTGAACATGTTTTAATATATTTTCAGCTTCACCAGTTAAGCTACTCTTTAAGTAATATAATTTTTGTACATCCCCAAGCGCGGAGTTATTATGCACCAATGACTGAAACATGTCTCTATACGAGGGCCAATCTTCATATGAGCCCGAAAACGTCGGTAGCAAGATTTTAGGCAGCTTTAACTGCTCGTTCGCGTTATTTGCTACTTCCAAACTTATTTATTAAAAGATCTTTTAGATCGGCCTTGATGCATAAATAAAGATCTTCAAATACAAAAAAATCTTCGTTCACAAAATACGATATTTCAGATTTCTTTTCTTTAGGCACTGTTCTCACCAAACTATTGTGAGCCTCTTTAAAAGTGTTCCAATACTCCTCAATACTTTGTAAGCGGGCTTCCACGTACCCCTTCGTCAGTCGTTGTTTTGGACACTTTTTTAAATTAGTTTGCGCCTTTTGTAACAATAAAGCCGTATCCTCCAATAAGGCCAGTAACTGCTCGACACCACTCATGTTTAGTCTTTTATCAATATTGTACGAGTAACGAATAAACGTGTAAAGTAAATAACAATAATCTGTAACTTGTCACTCAATAGAATCCTTCCGTAGAAACCGGTTCGTCGATGTAATTAGCATTAACGCTCATTGATTCTATCCGGCGATGGACCATATGTTGCGGCAATAAGGTTCACTTTTGCTTGGTAAAACTTGGTTAAGTAAAACGCACGTCTAATCTTGATAACGTTTATTTCGTTACTAACACAGATCACTGAACAAGTAATATGGTTACTAATTTCTAAAGCTACATACTAGCGGCGGCGCGTACAATATCTGTTAATACGTAGTAAAAAGTGTTAATAAGTATCTGTAGATATTATTCATTTAAGGCTAATAAGGACTGGATGGAATTTCATCTTCCATACAGGGTGTCCCACAATTGGGATCTTATTGGGATCCAATTGGGATAATCCATTTGATATTCGGTCAAGTGCGTTCCGTTTCGGAACGCCACAGATAATAAAATATAGATAATAAAAGTGGCAACGCCACAGATGCAATACCAAATATCCCTAGACTTAATTATTAATGTCTGTATAAAGATAGCCTTGACCTTGAATTGACCAACTTTAAGGAGGGAAGGAGAAAATTAAAGAACCTTTCCTAATTTTATGAGGCGCTTTTGCGGAGAGTCTGCTCCGAACACGTGCTGCTTTGAGTGTGTCGTAATACAAAAAAAGAGCATGTGTGCTGAGCAAACGAGTCAGAAGTGAAACTTCTTTGGCAAGATTCTAAGATATAAAAATCTTCGCCTTACTCCATAACGATTTTGCCATGACTTTTTTTATGATGAATTTTTACTCTCAACGCGCATAAAAAAAAGTTTCATCTCAAAATAACCCAAGAAAACATCGAGTGAGTATAATCACAATTCACAGTATAATATTATAATCTCATTCAAAGTCTAGTATTATGATCTATTACTTTTTTAATCAATTATATATGTATCTATAATTTTGCTCATTTCCATTCTAATAATAACAGCTATTTTTGAACAGATCCTTCGCCGGGGGTATATGGTTGTCATCAGATATTTTGACTAAATTCCACTATAGAACAGAACCAAAACAGAACTTTAGAACCATCCACCTTGTCATCATATAAAATTATGTTTAATATGTTTCTTGGTTTATGTCATCTTGGTTACCAAGAAAATGTAAATATTTCACATTACACGTAATAATTATTATCTAATCTGTTACCTAACTGGCATGTTTGACTTTGTTGATGAATGATGATGTAGGTAATTATCAATTATTATTTATTTTCACTTTTAATAATTAGGTATATATTTTTAATAAATAATTAAAAGGAGATAGGTAAGCTTTGGCAACATTATATTCACATTCCACATATATATATTATTATGTTTTAAAAATGTTAATATTAGAAAATTCTAACAGTAGTGTATTGGACTGTTATTGGTTGTCTCATACGCTTACGTCATATGCCAATCGCGTACCAGCAGTCGGACGACGAGGTGCGGACGAGGCGTATCGTCAGTGTTGGTGAGCCTTGATTAGTATCCACAGTTAGTATCCCAGAGCAGTACAATACAATATGAGGCGACGAGGACATTAGTGAGTACATGATAATAACAATAAAAATGAAAAAAATAACGGAAAGGTGGCTAGGTGACAACAAAAAAAGTATATTAATTCGTCGTTTGTAGTTAATTATTGAGATTTTATATCTTGGCTTCCTAAACATTGTAGTTATTTCCAATCTTTGGTAGTGGAATATAGAATAGGACAACAACAGTTATATATAATATAGTCTAAGATCCGAAGCTAAATCGACCTATACTCATAGAAACTAAATTTAATATAAAATAGGCCTCATTCTATTATCACCCCGGTGATGGTCGATTTAGGTTCGGATCTTCTACTAATACATCAATAAATGTTTAATATTTATCTTTAAATGATTGCGTTAGAACTTAGAACATAATAAACAAATTAAGTAGGTACCTAGGTACCTATCTAACCGTACAGGCGTATCAAGCGTACAGGCATGATATATTTTATTGTTATGCTTCATGTAATCCGTCAAAATTAGTGAAATATCTATTGTTTATTGTTTATTGGTTAAATTGTTTAAATGTATTAGAGTAAAAAGAAAATCATTCATCGAACAAGATTCATTAGGTACAACAAAATATAGTATTGGACAATATTTAATTTGCTCGTGGTACAACATCTCAATCTTCCTTAGAAATTACATGAATTTTATTGTAACACGAATAACATTTTATTTAATAGAGGAAAGTCACCAAATATGGAATACCATTTTGTTTTTGGGATATAAAAATAAAACTTCACATAAATTAAATCAGTTTATTGTTTTTACTGATCAGTTATACATCTATAAGTAGTAATTAATAGCCTTTAACCAAAAATATCAATAATCAAATTAAAATCTTACACAAAAAACAAAATCACAAAAGAGTAACCAAATATGGAATAGGTACCCATATATGGAATATAAGCAAAAATCAACGTAACAATGACAAAAATATAATGAATATCTTTGAGATCAATTAAATGAATATAACATATTGTGATAAATGAAAGGAGTTACGTAATTACTTGCAAAAGTCACAAATCCAGATCCATCTGGAACAGCACATCATAATGTGTTCAGAGCCTCATAATCCATCATAATGTGTACCATCAAGCATTTAATTCAACTTTCTCCACTTTCATCCATGGAAAGAAGTCTTGAACAGAACCTCTTGACTCTGCTGATGCATGTATGTTACTAAAAACAAACATTACATACAGTTTTTAAAGAAATAATAGCAAGTTCATAATATTCCATCATTAGACACCGACGACTGTCCATATTTGGATTTTTATACTAGTTCAAACTCTTCTAAATATTTTTTCATTTCACAATATTTTAAAGACAAAAGATCACAAAATGGTGAAATAAACATAATACCGATATACTTAATCGTATAACACTTATCGAAACAAACATAATAGCCGGTAATACTCATCTAATACTTACCTTAAAAATTTTCTGCACGGCAACAAAACAAAACACCCCTGCTACATGTAAACCGTTCGCGCAACTAACTCGATGGTGTTAGTGCGATAATTAGTACACCAAATGAAACAGAAGATGGTCGAATGTTGCGATTCATACTTATAGTCTTAGAGAAATGAAGGAATTCCATATTAGGATACTATTCCATATTTGGTGACTTTCCTCTACTAGCTTTCCACCCGCGGCATCGCCCGCGCAGTCAAAGAAAATCCTGCATAGTTCCCGTTCCCGTGTAATTTCCGGGATAAAACCTATCCTTTGTCCTTTCTCGGGTATCAAATTAAACGGGTATATTATAGGGAACAGGAAAAGTGTGTACCTAAATTGGTATAAAAGTATCGGTGTATAAAATATACCTATATATTGTTATGCGTTTATTGATTTTAATGATCGAGTTACAACTCGACCTTACTTGCTTATAAGCAAATAACAGCGGCTTGATAAATCGCTGAAATTGGTACCTAAATAGATACATTGAGTAAAACCACCTACACAAAGCAGATTAAAATCTGATCATTAAATTGATTGAGAATTGAGATTAGTCGATACTATCGATATGTTACTTAACAAGTTTATAAACACTGTTCTCTAAGCAGATTAAAATATTTCAGATCGCCCCAAAGATGTCACTGCCCTCACTGGAGACGTTTGGCTGTAGTGGTGAATCTACTTCGGCGGGTGTACGATGGGAGCGCTGGAAAAGAGCAAGTCTTACACATTTTGGTGGATTAGACTTACAAGAAATACCCAACAACATACCTGGCGCTAATGTTGAGCCCAGTGAAGGTGTTCTAGTATTCAAAGAAGCTATAACAAAATTAGATTCTTACTTTGCTCCACAACAAAGTGAGCTGTACGAACGACAGGTATTTCGGCTTCTTAAACAAGAACCTGAGGAGACGTTTGAAAAGTTTTTAGGAAGGTTAAGGAAACAAGCCGATAAATGTAAGTTTACTAACAAAGACGAATACATTATCGACCAAATAACCGAGAAATGCCACCTACCTGAACTGAGAAAAAAGATACTATGTATTGGAGATGAAATAACATTGGACCGTGTTATTACAGAAGCAAAAGCATTAGAAGTCGTAAGTAAACAGTTAGAAGAATTTAAAAATCCTTCTAAACGAAATGGGGAATTAGCTAAAGTTGACAGCAAGTACAAAATAAATTATAATAAGCCAAAGTATGTACAACATGGGTGTGAGAGATGTGGCAATCCCAGACATGCGGGAAATGATACTAATTGTCCGGCAAGAAATAAAGAATGTCTCAAATGTGGCCTTAAGGGTCACTTTAGGCAGTACTGCAGGACTAGACAAAGCTTCAAGAGAAAGGGAGAAATGGAAAGACATGAATTTAAAAGAAGTCGTTTTGATAAAAAAAATATAAGAGAGATTGACCAAGTAGGCAATAAAACAGAAGAAAAAAACGAGTACGTTTTTCATCATGATGACGATGCTGAAATTGACTGTATCATTGGAGGAGTGAAAACTTCGATGCTGATTGGTTCGGGCTGCAAGCAAAATTTGATAACAGAAGTAACCTGGGAAACACTGAAGAAAAACAAAATTATTGTATATAAGCAACATCCCAACCCTGCTGTTTCATTAATGGCCTATGGAAGTACTACACCACTCAAGCTAAAAGGATCATTTAAAGCTCGAGCAGAAATAGGATCGAGATTCGAAAACTCAACCTTCTATGTTGTTATTAACGGTACAAGAAATATCTTAGGAAAGACTACTGCTATGGCATTAGGAGTATTAAAGATCGGACTAGACGTAAAAGTTAACCAAGTAGGCTAGGGAATATTTCCTAAATTAAAAAATGTAGACTACTTATTCATTTACCGATTGATAATTCAATTCCACCTGTATCACAACCCTACAGGTAATAGTAAAATAGATTTAAATATATTATATTATATACTATAAAAGTAAAATGTAAGTTCTTCGTAATTGCTTGCTAGTAAATGAGAAGAAATCTATGTATAATATCTTCTTGATAATTTGATTAATTATTAAATACCTACTTAATTTAATACGTAATTATGTAATTTGATTTATCAGTAAAGCACTATGATTCATTAATTATCTTTGATCATTTTATATTAAGGAATATCAATTTTTAAAATGGGTCCAGTAGTTTATGAGCCTTTTCATTACAATCAAACAAACAAACAAAGTTTTCCTCTTTATAATATTAGTGTAGATACTTATGTAAGTATATGAAGTAGGTATGTATATTGTATTATTTGTTACTTTCAGGTGGCTAGATCTGAGAACATGTGCAATCTTTTTTGTATGTTTTTATTATTTCTTTGATGGGTGTGTAGCTTTAGGTTACGATTATATTTTATTTTACCCATTGACCACCGAGCGGCCCAATGAGACCACGACACAATAGATTTTATATTGTGTTTGTGATTCCGGGGGCTGAGGCAACAATGATAATAATTAATAATAGCTTGGGGAGAAATGGTTAATAAAACTAATAACTAGGTATCTATAAAATTTACCTAGCATAGGCTTCAATGGATTTGACTATATTTATTGCGCTAAATGAAAAACACTATCCTATAGCATAGGTATCAAATCAATTTCTTATATTTTCAATTTTTTTAATAACAATCTTCCTTTCGGCTCCCCAATAATATCGCCATCGGAATATATTAATTTTCCTCGAAGGTAAGTTTTCTTCACAACTCCTCTCAATTCCTTCCCAATATATGGCGTTAGCTTAAACAATTTTTCATAAAATTAGCAAGGTCACATAGTAAAAGGTAAATTAAGAATTACGATGACTTAATAAAAAATACCTAGGTAGTTTTGATTGTAATATTTCACGACTGATTGGCAAAAACAACAACGTTTGGTGTTCAAACTACCTACAGATATAATAAGTAAAATAAATTTTATACATTCTGTTTATTCTATTCGGTTTATGATGAAATTCATGATATAATTATAACTGTTATGATTTTACTTAAATATTTTTACTCACCTTATTTTTATGACGAATAATATTAGACGAAACTACAAACGTTTCATTTGGGTCGAATAAAATTATATCAGCATCGAGGCCCGGTTTCAAAGCGCCTTTCTGTTTTTCGAGACCACAGAGATGTGCAGGACCACTACACAGGTATTTGCTTATAGCTTTTAAGTCTAAACCACGGGAATGCGCTTGAGTCCAAAATAGAGATAATCCTATAAAATTTCAGAGTTAATTAAAATAATGATGTTTATGAGTTATTTTACTAAATACTTAATTGCAAGCTCCCTCAGGATACGTGATAAGTAGGTATGTCAATAATTTATGATTTTACCAATCATTACAATAGTTGACTTGAACTATGCACTGTATGTAATGTAAAGAACTTTCAAATTACACTATAACACAAACATTCTTATAATATTTCAAACAACAAATTATTTATGTTCTAGTAAATAACACCGAGGCAATTATTTGTTGTTAATTTATAAGTAAGAAGTTTAACGTACCAAATTGCACTGATGATATTCCACCCCAAGCTTCAAGATTGTTCTTACACTTCAGCTCCGGTGTGCAAGGCGAATGGTCTGATACCACCATATCTAAATCATCTTTCAATAAGTGTGCCCACAGCTTCTCCTACACATTTTTTAATGCAATTTTAATTAATTGAGTTTTTAAAGAAAAAGAGCAGGCGCACAAAAAAATTGAAGCTCAACGGCTACAGTCTACCTTATTATCCTTCTCCCGAATAGGTGGAGCACATTTATATTCACTATGTCCTTTTGGGATTTCTTCAGCGCTCAGGGATAGGTAATGGTGGCACGTTTCAGCTGTGACTCCGCCTCGCCACGCTGGATGAGAGGCAGCCAAACGTGCTTGGCGGGCTTCTACCAGCAGAGGTACTACATTTGCAGATGACACGTGGACTATGTGGACTCGTACGCTATAATATACATTACAATGGTCAGTGTTTCGATTTTAACGCTAAGTTAAAAGAGTAAATAAATATTATCTAAATCACATGTCACTTCCATAAAATGTTATTAATGGAAAGTTGTAAAAATATATTATTTTGTTGAAAGACTTTGAGGAAGACCTATAATTAAAATGACCTAAAAGGTTATTGAAAATATTTTTGAGATCAGCAACAAGAGTCATATTGCATTAGTTGGATTGCGAGTCTGAATTAGAATTAAACGTGCCCATGTCGTGCCCCTATTGATTTTTATATGGACACAAAAAATATTATCTACTAGCTTCCGCCCGCGACTCCGTCCGCGCGGATGTCGGTCTTCGCGTGGATGGTTTATTTATCCATTTTGAGTACCTCTGACAATAACATCTTATAAATATCTATTGGACCCAATTCCCAAATACGGCTAGGCCTATAATAATACGCAACGTGTGTTCGCGGTTCTACGGAACAACGTCTATGGATAAAACTGAAAAATTAAGATTATTTTTTTTCTACGTATTTTTCCAGGATAAAAAGTATCCTATTTTACGCCCAGGATAATAAGGTATAATTATACCAAGTTTCATCGAAATCGAACCGCTAGTTTTCACGTGATGCCTTCACATACAGACAGACAGACAGACAGACAGACAGACAGACAAAAATTTTTTTAATCACATAATTGGGTTTGGTATCGATCCAGTAACACCCCCTGCTATTTATTTTTTCAATATTTTCAATGTACAGAATTGACCCTTCTACAGATTTATTATATGTATAGAAGATACTTTTAGGCTTAGATTACAAAATAAAGTACAGATGGAGCATGACAACCGCCCGTCGCCCTTGTCAAAGAAAATACGAAATCAAAAACAAATACGTCGCTGCACCAGTGCTATAGCGCATATAGTGTCATGCAATACGTCAAAAAGGGTTTGCAATTTTAGTAAAAAAATGCCGTCTTGTGATAATAAAACGCTGTAAAATTTGTTCCCGAAAACAAAAAAAAAGATAAAACATCGTTTCACAGGTTTTCTGTAGATTATTTGGCTGATTTATTTCTTTAATACGAATAATAATTTTACAGATATGAAGGAATACAAAACTTCAACGTATGTTGCCAGTATTTTGAAAATGAATTTGCCATTTTTATTGGTAAAACGGTAAAATGGTTAAAGGATCTTCAGGGTAATGCTGTTGGATTTTTCGATCGTGAATGTGATTATTTGTATAGTGCACTAAAGGTTCATGATAATTAATAGATTATTTTAATAAGCATAATACATTATAGTCGTTTTCGCCAGCGATTTAATTTATGTGAACTCCATGATGGATATGATGAAAATAAAGTGTCCTGTATTCTCGACTAAAAACTACCGCTATTAGTATTCATATATTATGGAAAATAAAAAATAATATAATTATTATAGTTAATATTGAAACTTTTTTTATGTAATTTATTTAATAAAAAATTGAATACAATTTTTTTGTCCATATATATAACTTTAGTAGGCAGGTACTTTATGTAATAAAAGAATTTAAATAAAAATTAAAACTTGACTTCTCATTTATGTATAATTATAGCCTACGTCACTACTGCCACTAACATAATAATTCAGATCATTGCAATGAAACCTCACAACTCAAAATCGGTCCAACGGTTTATACTGCAGGGCGTGTCAAAGAAATATTATACATACATCCATAAACTCGAAAAACATAACCCTCTTTTTTGCGTAGTCGGGGAAAAATTTGGGAAATTTTTCAATATCTGGCAACATTACACGCACACAGAAGCACCGTGTACGTACAGTGCAGCGGCGAAATGACAGCACACATAGCTTTATTGAAAATGACGATAAATTATTCGGTTTAGTTCGGCAACGCTCCATCTGTCTTTTATTTTGTAATCTAAGCTTTTAGGTATTATAATTTATTTATTTTTTCATATTATAATTCATTAATTTTTTTCTTGTGTCAACTTTAAGTAAAATTTTCTTTGTAACTAATTACTATTCTAATGTATTGTATCGGGAAGGCACAGACTCCTGATCCTGAAACACAGCGAAAGCTATATTGGGAGTCTGGGGTCTATATTTTGATGTAAGGAACCTTGTTCAATAAATGATTTTTATTTATTTAGGTATTTATAGGTAAATTATTATACTTACTCAGTGGTCTTAACAAAGTTATTTATGAGTGATATTGCATCTAATTCCATTTTGGGCGGTCTTGATTCTAAATAGGTATTGTAGTCCTCCGGATCTTGCATAATGGAAATAAGTATTTTTATTAGAAGAGAATTGACTTCATCGTATAATATACAAATTTAAAAAATGAGTAGGTGGCCTTAAAAAACACATAATTCATAGTAATGCCAACGGCATAACCGGGTTTCATTATTTATTTTTATTTGAATTATGGAATAGGAAACTTAGGCCATCATTAACTTTATATAGAAACGGTATAGAAATACATTACATAAGCTGAGACCTATGTACGTTTTCCGTTTCAGCTATTTTGGTAATATTACTCATTAATAGGTATAATTTATGAAATTTTTCTTTAAGAGGGAAAAAATTATATTATTATCTCGTTGTTTAGGAATTAGGTACATACCCTAATATTTGTGTTAGCACTACCTGATATACCTACCTTGTGCTTTCTTTTTAGCCACGCACGGTGTATCGTCTTCCAGTTCAGCGTGAAACTGAAAGTAAGTAAAATAAAGTTTATTATTTATTGTAAGTAAATGTCGTTGGATTACAATATTTTACATGAAAAAAAGTTTTTGAGTTTGACCACTACCATCTCTGTGTTGAGTGTTTCGCTGATTTCTACGTATCAGCCTAATAAATATAATAATATAAACAGAAGACGACATTGTTATAACATAACGGATTATACTTTGATGTAACGCATATTAACGTAGAAGAGCTGGTGGTATTTTTGGGCTTTTCTTAGTCTTAATTTCTTACTTTTATTTTTATAAAAAAATTTTTATATCCCTACTTAGTAACTAAGTATATTATTAAAAAAAATGATGTTTGTTAATAAACTAAATAAGTATGTAATTGAATTTCCTTATATGTATTATATATTTATGCATGTTATTAAGAATTCGCGACTATTACGATTGATTTGTTTTTATTGAAGAAGCGACTAGTATGTCATTCTTTTTATAACGTCTTTCCTTCATCGGTATCTTAACCTTGTTATTTTAAGTAGGTAAGTAATTAATTAATGACATTAAAACATTTAAATTACATTAATTCACGCCATTTTATGTGTCGATAATAATCTCTTTCTCATATGCTATAATATCATGTCTATCTGTCGGTTCGTCTCTCTCCACTCCTAAGCTATCCCGACTATAAACTACTAGCCCGATATATATGAAATTTGATTGGCAAATAGATAGTTTGAGACCTAGAAAACTAGAAAGGATATAGGATTAGTTCTATTCGGGACATATGCGAGTTTTTCTTTGACTTCTATTATATTTTTTATACAATTTCACATACAGCTAGTACAGATCCGGTTCCTTCAAGCGCCTGGAATGCTTTTTTGAGATCTTCAACACCCACATTAGGAAATTCATCCACTCCGCTGGGACAAAGAAAACATTTGAAACCAACTACACCGGCGTCTACGAGATCTTGGAGGGAATCCTGAAATACATAAAGTTTAATATAATAATGTAAAATATACCGTTATGTTTTATTTATTCTTATTGTCATAATATAATCCCATCTTGTCCCATCTAGATCATAAAATTTAGGTAAGGTTAGCAATAAATCATTGTTGTGGTTGTTTATGGACAGCATGTGAAGCTTACGAATTAATTCCACTCGTTTGGTCACTATTACAATATCAGATATGCAAACGTTGGCAAGATACCGTTTATTTTATGTAAATTACTTATACATTCAAATTATGTATAGATACCTTATCGGACAAAATATTAAGCGAAAATCTATTAAAGCGCATTGAAATTTTTAAAGCATTTTATTTTAAATTACATAATACTGCAAATTAAATAACTTATAATTAGGTTAATCTATACTAATATTTTATATGCGAAAGTAACTCTGTCTGTCTGTTACTCTATCACGCCTTAACTACTGAACCAATTTGCATGAAGCAAGGTATAGAGATATTTTGATACCCGAGAAAGGACATAGGAAAGGTTTTACGGGAAACTGAACTATGCGGGTTTTTCTTTGACTGCGCGGGCGAAGCTGCGGGCGGAAAGCTAGTTAGTCATATTTTAATATCGTTGTTCGTACCTGATTTCCAACTATAACTCCGCCCCAGAATCCAACATCAACATACACATTTCCGTTGGCAGACGACGCTTTAACCTTCAAATTTTCCAATGTCGTCGTCGGTGGAATTGAATTTCTGCAACAATCAACCAAATACTTTTTTGATAGAAAGAAAACCTTTCATCTTCGTTAAAAATCAATAAACTGTATTCATACAGTATTTTCAAGTATATTTACATAATTAACAATAACAATTATAGTTAATTAGGGTCGTCAAATTAGTAAATATAATTACTATTCTCTGATAAATGATAATTCATAGAACCTAATATTCCTATAGCAAAATGGCAAAAAATAATCCATTTTATTCAAACAGCTATAACGAAATACCAGTCGCAGCTCTACAAAGGCTAGCAACTTTATTACTTGGCACTTGGATCTACATAATTATCTTTCTGGTGTGTACAGTAATTATTTCTGGTTGCAGTAAACAGTTGAAATAAAAGAAATGAATGGATATAAGCGTATAGAACTATAGAATTATTAAAATAATCGATTCGTTTGTCAAAATTGCGTCTTTCGTGAATGGTAGAGACTGATAGTAGAGAACTGAGTTTAGTTAAGGTTTTTGGTTTATTAAAGGCTATATAAATTACTAATTTATATCTATGATATATAAAAAAGCTAGATACGTTACCCGCTCTCTATTTTGGCAAGAAAAAACTCAGCTAAGTGCCCGAGTTTCACTTAGTCACGCACCATTCAGCGTCGTGGCTGGACGTTCTTTTTATATATTAATCGGCAGTTGTTATTACGAAGTACATGAGTGAGACAGTATTATGTCTCGTGCGTGAGAGTGAAAGAGAGAACAACTGTACTTATTGGTGATAATGCGTTAGTAAGTAGGTATGTATTAATTACGCTGTTTTTAGTGCAATGATGTTGGCGTATGCCGCGTCTACTAGTATAATAGGTCATTGATTTATATATTGAAGATAATAACTATTAATTCCTAAATCAGACACTCTTGACCGGATCAATAAACCCACTTTTACAACACCTATTAATACAACAAACATATTATAAATGTATTTTAAAAAACAAAAACAAGCGGAATACATTCAGATGGTGTTTTGTTCTAACTTGACTTTTATGAGTAATAAAGACATTTAAATTCTATTAGTCTGGCAAATTATAAACTTCTAAGGAAATGATGTTGAGAATCCAAATAGGTATCCCTACGTGCAAATCAAAACTGCAATTAGTGTTAATAAAAACACCTGCCTATAATGATTAGAATAATTAGGAAGAAATTTAGGAAGCGTTCGGATGCAATAATTTATGTATTTATTATTTCATGAACATTAACAAAATTATAAATTAGAAACTTTATATTTACAAAGGCATATCAACTATCGTGGTAATGCCTCCCGCGGCGGCAGCATTGGTAGCGGTGCGAAATCCTTCCCAGGCTGTTCGTCCAGGCTCATTGACATGCACGTGGGAGTCCACCACGCCTGCCATTATCGCTAACTCACCACCATCTATTACCTGCGAAGATAACATTATCCATTATATGCTATCAGAGAGGAGCTACATAGATCAAATCTCAAAAGTTTTCTGAAATTAGAGCTGCGAATATTTTTTTTTACGAAATCCCATGGCACTCCTATCAATTTTTTTTATCGGTTTAAGAATTTGTTGCCTTTCGTAACAAATAAAATAGTGATCTAGTTAAGTTCCGCCTCGTTCAATTAGTAGGTACTATTATTTACTAAATCCAACTAATATTAAAGGAGCAAGTCCATTAAAATATACTTAAAATATATGATGATCGAAGAAATTAAGAGCTCTGAGCTATAAATTTTATTAATCTCACAGGTCACTTGTTTAATATCTTTGCTGCATTTTATTGCAATATTTTGATTAATATACGATTTGTTACGTTAACATTTAGGTAATTTAAAATATATTTTGTTAGCATTACGAAAAGACAAGACTTTTATGGCCTAAAGTCTAAACAATACTTATAAGGTCATGGACAATATTATATTATAGATATGTATTAAGATGCTATTATCTATGCTGGTATTAAGTGAGGATTAGATATAGAAGGACATAAGGATACCTAATATAGTTGCAGAGAATATTATATTTCGATGAAATATACCGATGTATGGTGCATAATATTTGCATTGGTGCATTTTGGCGATTCTACCGTCCATGGACCGGATGGGGTCCGCACGATGTTTACAATTTATATACCTAAACCTTATGTAAACGTCACCTCATATAATATTTTGAAACTGGTTCGATTGGAAGGTCTTGTACGCTTTTTCCTTTTTTAAGGCCCTTGGGTAAACGTGAAGTTTATTTTTAAAAATGTTTCATACATTTTCAAAACTCCGCATGAAATGAAAAATACACATCAAATATTAAGGATGTTCTCTATTGGTTCACACTACTACGACTTGGTATACTTCGAAGCTGATATTAGTGTATTAGTTTTTACTCTATCTTACCTTCACACTATGCTTTAGAAGAATTTTAATGCTATACAGATATCATTAATTAAAAATAAACTCACTATTTCAAAATAAATTCAATGGAATAACATTGCATGAGGTTGTAAAAATTAATTGAAAAAAATTATATTTCTGAAAAAATAGTTTCCTACATAATGTAAGCTTCTTGCCTACATGAAAAGATGGCATGTCTTGAAAGATAATTGCATAGATAATATCTACGTAATATTAAAATAAAATAATGAAGATAAAAATGGAGAGTTATTTATACGTTCAAAAATTGATTTGACCTTATCAACAAGTATCTTGGCCTTAAAAATTCATCTTCGTTTATAGATAGCAGCCAGAGACAAATAATCACATCGTATGTAATAAAAATAAGCATAAAATATTCTTACTTCAACACTTTGACGACTCTCCTTTATTATTCTGAGGGCTTCATTTCGGCTTACTATTTTTTCGATAACTCCATTCTCGTCAACCAATACACCACCATCGAAAATTTTTGTCTCTGTCACAACATTTTTACTAATAAACAATTGTTTGATTTTAGCTGACATTTTATAAAATCGATGCACAACGTGACGACCTGAAACCCTCGGTTCAACTGCTACAAATAACTGATAACAGTACGCTGACGCGTACTCTACTATTATACAATATTTATATTCTACTAATTAGAACTTCAATGTTAATGAATCGGCCTCTATCTTTAGTCAATAGCATCACAAAAAATACAATATTGTCTACGTCTATTGTCTAGATATTTGGTGCTGTTTAATTCTCTAGAGATGTTCAAATCAGCTGTACATATTTTGATACCGAAACATAACTAACGGCTTATTTTTTTCATAACCTGTTCTGTTTATTTGATGAAAATTAATGTTTCATAAAGAAATAGACCTATCTCTACCTTGCAGCAAAGTTGACGAATCGCCTAATAAATGCCAATGATTCACCTTGAACTTGACTCGATGAGGAATGCTCCCGTAGCAATACCCTTAGTATTGCAAATATCCAAGATACTCGGCTCACCTAGTTTTAAGTAAACACATATCAGACCGGTTCATTTTAAAATATAAACAAAAGGGCAGGAAATTCTTCGACGTTTTTCACAGTTCAATAAACTTTCTGCTCTTCATAACTTCAATATCGTATGAAATCATATGATGGCATTTAAAACAAAAATAAAACGTCTATAAGTATACTATACTGATATAAACAAAAAAATAATTCCCATTATTCCGTAATTTATCTGCTTGAATAATTAGTTATTAAAAGGTAAGGTAAAGGCAGAGGCATAATTTTTTAACATAAGTTTACTTTATAATTCTTACATGTTATAAAATGCTATGTTGTTAATAACAATGTATCTACGTATTTGAATCGACTTTAACATAATAATTAGTTAAGTATATCTGGTTTATTTTAATAACAAGAACTCAATTAGTTTAAAGCTCGCCTTAAAGTGCTACCATGAAATTCGCATGTAATTCTGACAATCCCAAGAAATCAATACCTAATGTGATGCATCGGGGTATCTAATAACGAATGAAGGGGTAAATCTCATAATGTGAAATTAACACGTAACAAGTGATTGATTAAATACAATATATGAATGCTATTATTATCAAAGCTGTATATTTTCATACAATAGGTACCTTCAAGATATTTACAATGAAACGATCCAAGTTCCATCCAAAATTTCTAGCGATATATTTCATAAATCAACGCATAATATTCATCAAAACCATCAAATATACACGCTTGTTAAAATAGTTGATGCTTTCAACTTTGCTTTCTGTATTTTTTTATACATATTATAACTAATATATATTCAAAACAAAAATATATAACGTCATTTTAAATTCCGCGAATTAAACCCATTTCATCCTATCATATTTTTAATTTTTTTGTAAATAGCGACTAAGTAGACCGTATAGATTAAATCTATAGTAATATGATGCGAAGCATTTTCTATGCCGGGTCTTTTTGACAATAATAAATATTTTAGAAATATTATGTGTTATTCTTTCTTGACCAGTGAATTATCTTTCCCGTGGTCATCTCTGAAAAAACAAAATTATGCCATTTGTGACGAACTGATAATTTAACGGAATTTAGTAGATACGGCGGAACGACCCTCATCAATGCCCTCATCCTTATCCTGCAACTCATCCCTCCTTATCCTGCAACTCATCAATGAAGTTGCCTGTCTGCTCCTAAAGAAGCTGTAAAACGCTAGACTACAAAATTTACTATGAACGTACGTCCTAAACAGAAAACTTCCTCGAGGAGACTAGGTCGTGTATTAAATCAATGAGCGTAACAAGGGCAATGCCAATTTCAGGGTCCACTTAGTAGGTTTACTGTTAGTCGATACGACTACGGTGACTGCATGCCGGCAAACAATGCGAGTGACATTGGCGGGAAGAAAGGAAGATACGCAGCTTGCATAGTAATTGTGGCGCTTTACCGTCTGCTCATCGCGGAACCACGTATTCCCACATGAAAAAGAAACCTCGCAGCTACATTATCACAGTTCTACCTACTTGACATGTACGTCGTAATTTATTAATAATAAATTGTTTATTTATAGTTGTCTTTAAATATATATTTATTTTTTAATGTGTTCGAAAATGATATTTAGTGTATATAGTGCTCCACAAATGCTTCGTTTAACGTAAGTACTAATTAACAAATTTCCATGAGTGCTATGTTATTAAGAATCTTCAGTATGTTATAAACAAGATTACACATAATATACATCTAACATTTTTAAATTTAAATATATCTTAACAGGTATAGTACAACATAGGTATTAATATTTTTATATTGATCGAAATAAATAATATTATAAATAAACCAACAATTACCTGTCATAAATATATTTATTACTAGCTTTCGCCCGCGACTCCGTCCGCGCGGATGTCGGTCTTCGCGTGGATGGTTTATTTCTCCATTTTGAGTACCAACTCTGACAATGACATCTTATAAATATCTATTGGACCCAAATACGGCTAGGCCTAATATAATACGCAACGTGTGTTCGCGGTTCTACAGAACAACGTCTATGGATAAAACTGAAAAATTAAAATTAATTTTTTTCTACCTATTTTTCCTGAATAAAAAGTATCCTATTTTACGCCCAGGATAGTAAGGTATAATTATACCAAGTTTCATCGAAATCGAACCGTTAGTTTTCACGTGATGCCTTCACATACAGACAGACAGACAGACAGACAGACAGACAGACAAAAATTTTTTTAATCACATATTTGGGTTTGGTATCGATCCAGTAACACCCCCTGGTATTTATTTTTTCAATATTTTCAATGTACAGAATTGACCCTTCTACAGATTTATTATATGTATAGATTAAGCTAGACTGCTAGAGTAAGTGAACCTACTATAAACTACCTACACAATATGAAAGTGTTAATTAATTACAAATGAAAACAAAATAATTAATTTCCAGAATTATGTTTTGTTTGTGTAAATTTAAATAGTTATTACTTAATTCGTTGTCAAACAAATTAATTTTGGGTTAGCAGTATTGAGTTATACTGTTGTTATAAAAGTTTACTGCTTAAAAGCGTAATAATGATTATGAGGACAATAAATCGTTATGAATCAATCTTAATGACGCTTTTAATAATATTGTATTTGTCCCAAAACTAATAGGTTTAACATATAAGAATGATTTAAGACTCTATAAAACTGCAAATGTCAGGCTAGTATTAAATTTATTTATAAATAATTTATATTTTATACTATCACCCAATTAAAAGGTAAGTATTTGACTTTTTGGGGTGTTTAGTTCTCTGATTACTTTTCAATTTTATTTTGGATTATAAGAATAGAGGATATATCATATCTGGCAGTAATTATATGAATAATGGATGAAACATTTGCGGAACTAACATGATACTTAATAAATGCCAGTACACCTTTGTTCGTGACATTTTCATATCCCAAAAAAAGTAAGCGATGAATTAGCAACAACAAGCTAAATCATAACATTGCATTCGTTAAAATGTTTAGGTAGGTATGGCACAGCTTTGTCCTTCCAGAAAGTCTTTATTTTTTGTGAGGCAGATGAGTCCCAAAATTCGTTAATACATAATACACATATGCGTAGGTGCGAGATGTGAAGCTCGATGACACCGAGGTATTAACACTAGGACACTCGTGCGTTGTCAGCTCAGTCGCACGGCACCCGCGACGCCGGCGCAGGCGTAGCTAACTATACTGGATACTGAGTGAAGACAACCCTTGCCAATCTTATCGTTGTTAAGTAAATCTGTAGCAGGTACGTTTTAGCTCTATTATTGAAATGTTAAAAAATTCATCTCTTATTTTTACATGAATATAGAAATGCTTTTTTTACTTTCAGAATAATAATCGGAGTTGTAAATAAAAACATCCCCGTTATGGGGTTAAGAATATTATCAGTGGTAAGTTATTTCAATTACATATTTATATTTTCTATAATTAATAAATTAATTTTTCCTTGGTCAAAAAGATAGGTACGCAATATTTTTTTTTATGTAAACAATTTAAAAGTACATAATATATCCTTATTATTATTGTCTTAACAAATTATGTTTAAAACGCACAATAAAAACGCAAGAAAATACCAATTTATTAATTGCACATTGCCCATTAAATGACTTTTATAATCGTGTATAAAAGCAATAATTAAAAATAATTTATTGTTTTCATATACAGATCTCAAAACCTAATCTAATATATAAAAATCAATGCCACTTTTCGTTGTAATTCCATAACTCGAGAACGGCTGAACCGATTTCGATAATTCTTTTTTTATTATATTCCTTGAAGTACGAGGATGGTTCTTATGTAGAGAAAACGTAAACATGTACCACGGGCGAAGCCGGGGCGGACCGCTAGTGTGACATATTTTTCACCGGCGTGAATAGCCATTAAGGTCATGATAGATGATACAATTAAATACCTTATGATGCTCTTTCTGTTCACCGCAAATCTAGAGCAGTTTTGTCATTACATATTATATTTTGTTAATTAAACATCAATTAAATTTATGTTACTTTTTGCTCTACATATAAAATATTGAAACCAGATCAAATATTGAATAACCAAATATTAGCATTGATATACCTAATCAGAGCTGATGTAGAGCTGTTGAATTATTTTATTAAAAAAAAACATATTGTACTCCACGAAATTTTACTTTCCCAGAATACATATTCTATTGGAAATTGGGATTAACTATTATGTATTTATGTAATTGGTATTAACTAGTATATATTACTAAAATCTGTATATAATTTATCATACTGAGTTTATCCCAAATTTAGATCCCAAATTTAGAAATTTATTTATTAGAGTAGGTAAGTCCACACATTAATAGTGCAATGTAGGTCCGATGGTCACCAAACCTACATAAAAACGTATTATTAACATTAAATAAATACTTAAACGATAAGAAAATATCTATAAATGGAAATATTTAATAATTACGAATAAGTAGAACCTTTTCATGGGAATTTTTAATACGATACAGTAAATAGTTAATTGCTGTTGGGTTGTGCGTCTTTACAGACGATTATTGATGTGATGTCTGAGCACCTATAATTACAGCAACGATACAATAGTATTAAATTCACTGACAATTTTATGGTTTTCTCTTCCTAATATGTACTTATAAGTATAAGTTGATAGTATTTTTGATCAATCAATTCACTCTATTCATTCAATTCAATCAATTCTCTACAAAGTTATAAAATGTAAAGTAGTCGATTTATAGTCGTTATCTGAGTATTCAGCACACAATCTTATAACAACAACATCTTTGCATATCATCCTGCTAATAATTATAATTAGAATGTATTGTTTTTTATGCATAATATAAGAATACTTGGGTTGTCGGTAAAACCCCCTGGGATAAAATAAAATGAAAATAAATATCTAAGCGAAACAGCATAAGAACAAGTGATAACTGCGTTAAAAACAACCGACTTCAAACTTGCACTTGCAAAATTTACAAATACCTACAGACAAAAATGCTCATAAAATAAAAACTACTGGTCCTATCCGAATAAAATTTTTATGGGACCAATTCGACACCATCCCGCATCGAACAAAAAAAGAATCACGTAAATCGGTTCAGAAACTTCTGAGTAATCGGTGTACATACATAAAAAAAAATATACCGGCCGAATTGATAACCTCCTCCTTTTTTTTGAAGTCGGTTAAAAAAGGTAAGTCTTTACTTATAATATAATGCTAAACAGTTTGTTTGTTTGAAAGCGCTCTTTAAATTGGTCCAGTAATTCCTGAGATAAGCGCGTTCATACCAAAACATATCTTCAGCTTAATAATATTGTATATATATATATAGATTAATAATTTGCAAAAATAGTGAACACTACTAGAGTCAATTTACGAATTGTTCAGAAATAAGAATAACTTCTGAATAATTCGTTTGTGCGATTTTGATAATGACTGTATGTTGTTATAGCCAGTTATACCTAACTTTTAAAGAAAAATACACAAAAATCACATTAAACATTTAAAGTATCGTAAAAATCGGATCATTAAAATAAAAAACGATTCTGGTTCTAAAATATTAACTGATTCCTGCGAGGGTTTTTAAATGGGTGTAATAAAAAATCCGTGTCCTAATCGCTGGCGAAATGTCACTCGGGTCTCGAAAATAGGTTCCTTGTAATGGTCGTGAGCCGATGACGATGACCTCTGCTGCTACCTGCCAATGATGCCTGTATGCAAATTGTGTTATTTTCCTAAACAAGAGTCAATGTACCTGCTATTAATTTTACGGCAATTTATTAGATCAATTTCATGTTTAGATGAAAAATGTAACGTGTTTCCAATCTAATGATATAACTTTATTTATTATCAACGAAACTCGTTTGCTCGCTAAAGGTTGTAGAACTTTATTTAAATTCCAAACTGGACACAAATTCTGTTTACTGATGAATACAAAATACATCGTTATTGTGCCAAAATATTTAGTTTATCTGTGTCTCATGTTCATTAATAAGTCTAGATACTATAGTTTATTATTATTCATTTTTTTTTATTAATATGGCTTTTATTTTCGCATATTGAACAAAATCAAACGGTTCTAAATGTTTTACCAAATCGCAAACAATTAGGCATCAGGATAAAATACGTAGGTGAACGGCTTAATTTGTCATAATGACGAATTATTTTATTAAGATACAAATTACAAAATGTAATAGGTATATAATGTAGTAGAAAATGAATGAATTAGGAATTTATTTTCATAGAGGACTATTATTTAAATATCACATATTACCTATATCTTATCAATAAGTCTGTAGGTACATAGATATTTTTGACTAACTGAAACATTGAATACCTTTCATTCTTGATTAAATTTCATTATTATTGTTTACTTATTGTAGGTACTGGTTGAGATTCATAATACGGATTATATCAAAGCCTATGATTGTCTTTCTGCCTTTTTGAAGAAAGCGCGTTTATTGATCGAGTAATCAATCATCATAATTATGTATATACAACAGCAATAAAAGAAATCACCTACATCATTTAAAAAGATCAAAATACGACTTAGATTATCACTCAAACTGATTAGTTGAAACTTTCCTCAATATTATTCTTTTCTTGCATTATTTATTCAGAAATAAAACAGGTCATTGCCTTTTCCAAAAGAGTGAAAATAAAAATACATTTCGGTGAACAAGCCTCAAGTGTTGATCCTGGTCTTAAGTCTGTCAAGTTATGTAAATTACGCAAAGTTATAGTGCGATACATGATCTATGGGTCACTGACCGGATTCACCCACGCTTTTTTTAGTATTTTCATAGAATTAATCATTATGGCGCCAACAATAGATGATGGCTTTTTTAAGACCCGCAGGAGACATCAAAAACGTCAATTATCCTTCAATGCTTTTTGCTAACATCTATGTAACGGAACTTTTGAAGATCTAATAAAGTTTAAAAAAAAACATCATCTCTCTGAGTAATCGACAACAATTGATACATCACATTGTTATTGAGTAATGAATTCATTTTTTGTCAGGTCAACAGCCGCCTAGCCTTTGTTTGATAAACTGCCAATTTATCCGAAACATTATGGCTTATAAATTGTCTAAGATTTAATACTTAAAATGTTTAAAGTTATTCGATTCAGAATATTTATGTTCTGTTCTGAATAATTTGAAGTCTTTTTCTTTTTCCCCCCTTTGTAGTGTATTGCCCTGTGTGTGAGTGCGACTGCCTCTCCACGTTATCAAGATGAAGGAGCCTTCGATAGAAAAGCTGTTGAAACCGTTCCGCAACATGAACCAATTGCACCTCCTATTAGAGCATCTGTTGAAAGTATACCCCTAAGGTAAAACAACATAATAAAAATTAGCAATGATCGTTTCATTGCTAATTTTTAATCTTAAGTACTTAGTTACTTTACTTTAAAATAATATTTCTATGAAATTTTTCAAACACTTTTAATTAGATATTCTACCCCACTACTACTCACATAAAAACTCTATCAAAACCTATTTCAATTTTTAAAGTTTTTTTTCTCTTCTTTATTTTATTTAAGTTTTTTTTTTCTTCACACGAAGTATCTACGGACTTCGCACTTCATGTGTCAAAAAAGGGCGCCAAAATTTTTTTCGGTATTTAAATTGTAGGTACATATAGGTAGGTATTTAAAAGTTTTCAATGATGTAAAATCTGCAAAGATTACTTAACGTTAAATTTACTGTTATTGAACTAATTTCTTGAAAAACATATTTTATCTTTTTTTTTAACAGAAATCTTCAGGACGAAAGCGAAGGTCGTTTACCATTGCGAGATGCCGTTGAAAAAAGACCTATTCCTGTTCTAGACCGGGAGTCCTTGCACAAATACGTCGAGGTATATCATTATAATTTCTCTATTATCTACTACTAATTTAGGTACCTATAGTTAATTATTATTTTTAAAAATAAAACGATTGTTTATTTTTATAGGACGCAAAGAACGTGAATGTCTTTAAAGATGTAGAAAATCTCCAAAAATACTACGGCGCTGCAAGTCATTTAAATAAGTAAGTGATATAGAGTCATGAGAGTTCTTGTAGTATCTATCTTCAATATAATTATATTTATTATAATATGCGAATATATAATAATTATGTCCAAATTTCAGTAGTTCGCGTACAGATGAGAGACTGCACTTGGGAAATGCAAATCTCCAAGGTATTTATATAATAATTCCCTTCTTAGTTTCAATACATTATTATTGATTTGCACAATACATGAACGAAAATCATTACAAATTATTTTTAAATACAGATTAAATTACTTTTTTCAGAAATGCAACAGACTGTGAATGGTCCTGACGCTCGTCGTTTGGTAGTGTGTTATTTGGAATCATGGGCGGCGTATAGAGCTCCACCCTTAGCTTTTACAGCGGGCCTCGTGCCTAAATCATGTACAAATCTGCACTACGCCTTTGCCGTCTTACACCCGCATACTTATAACGTTATATCGGCTAATGAAGATTACGATGTAATAAAAGGTGAGATAATGATGCCATCTTCTAAAGTTTTCCTAGTGAAATACAGAAATTCCAATGGATTTTTATGGACATAAAAATATGTTTATGTCCACATCCCATTGAATGTTTGACTTTCAGACAGTCTGGCATAGCCAATAAGTATGCTATGATAGTCTCTTCATTATTTTACGTATTTGTGATTTGAATATTATATTGCTGCCCTTTCATGCTAATGTTGAGTTATGACCTAGTACGTGTCAATGTATACGTATAGTGAAAGCAATGCAAGAGTTCAGGTCAGTAGGTAATATAAAAATTTAAAAAAAAACATTCATCGTGTGTATTTTCCAGGACCACGTTTACTTATATTTTTATCCAAGTCCTCTGTAAACAATATTCATACCAGTTTTCGCTAATCAATTAGCAATCCTTTAGCACGATGCACCTTCGTCCAAAGATTAAAATATTTGTAAGGCAGGCAACGAATAACCTCTAATCGTGTAACTAATGATTTCAACCAAATTTTTGATTCAACCTACGTAAAAGTAAAAATCAACAATAATTTGCCTGTATGATTTCACGATAAAAATTCGTCGAGATTAGAAACTATCGTCAAATAAGAAATTATCAAACGATGATGTTTTGTTTAAATATGTAAGATCTACCTTTGTAACCTTATTATTTTTGTGTACCAGGTGGTTACAGAATAGCTACAGGTTTGAAACGACGAATCCCCGGTCTCAGGGTTCTTATCAGCGTTGGAGGAGACGGTACGGAGCGGCTATTTAGCGAAATGGTACAAGAGCCATACCGACGAAACTCGTTCATTGATAGTGCAGTCAACTTTTTGCGAGAACACGACTTCGATGGGCTCGACCTTCATTGGGTTTACGCAGGTAAAAACATTAACAACTTTTTAGTCGTAAATTAGAATGCATTTAACCCTTTTTCAATCTTATAAATGATTATTGGGATGTTTATATGCCGATAAATAATAACAATTTTCTTGTTCATTTGCAATTAATTACTTAAAGAATAATATCATTTCAGGTGACAAAGACGACAAGGAAAAAGAATTATTAACAACGTTATTGTACGAACTTCGCGAGAAGTTCTCATCTTATGGCTTCCTATTGTCAACGGTGCTGCCACCATTTAGGTATTTTCTTTGTCCATATTTTCCTTATTATTGCTTTTCATTTCCTTTATTTTGTAATAGAGTTTGAAAGGTATTAGTAGTAGGTAGTAAATATTTAATTGTTAAAACTATGTAACTACCACCTCACAATATGTTTTAAATGATTCATGTTTATCTAACAGAAATAATGATATTTAGGTAAACTGAAATAACAAGAAATTCTATTCACACAGTCGAGGCGGACAAGTCTCTTGTTTGAGACTCTCAGCCGTAATAAAAAACTAAGTATCACGTTGGCTAAATGCGACGTTGGAGATATAAGCTGATATCTTTATCCTAAGAAGACGTGGTTGTTTGACTATTCCTACATATTTTCTTTAATCGATTTAAGGTGCAGATAATTGATGCTCGTCCATTGCTCATTCATCCCGTTTTGAATCCTCAACTTTACGACCAAAACAATTGATAACTTAACCACTACATACGAAAACATCTAACTTCTTCCCAGGTACCAAATCGAAGACGGCTACGACTTAAGCGCAGTGAGCGGGGCGACCGACTACACGATCCTACAAGCGTGGGACATGACGCACGGCAAGCGGGACGACCCGCCGCCGCGCGCGCTGCAGCACAGCGCGCTGCACCGCGACCCCGGCGCGGCGGCCAGGGACCAGCGATATGATAATGTGGTTAGTGGCTAATGTGGTAACAACTAGGTAAGTACAGGTAACAATCGAAGACGGCTACGACTTAAGCGCAGTGAGCGGGGCGACCGACTACACGATCCTACAAGCGTGGGACATGACGCACGGCAAGCGGGACGACCCGCCGCCGCGCGCGCTGCAGCACAGCGCGCTGCACCGCGACCCCGGCGCGGCGGCCAGGGACCAGCGATATGATAATGTGGTTAGTGGCTAATGTGGTAACAACTAGGTAAGTACAGGTAACAATCGAAGACGGCTACGACTTGGGCGCAGTGAGCGGGGCCATCGATCACACGATCCTGCATCGACTGCAACGCGCTACACTGCGATCCGGGCGCGACGGCCAGGGACCAGCGATATGATAATGTGGTTAGTGGCTAATGTAGTAACAACTACGTAAGAACAGATATCAATCGAAGACGGCTACGACTTGAGCGCAGTGAGCGGGGCCACCGACTAATCGATCCTGCAGGCAGGATATGTTGAGCTGATGTATAAGTTGCAGTCAAGGTGCATTGAAGTAATGCTGAATGATTATGGAAGGACTGAAGTGTTGAACTTGGTTTATTTTAGTGTACGTGAACCTGATAATATGCTGTGCTGTGGTCAAGAAGTATGGATAAAAGTAGATGTATTTGTAATTCGTGCAGTAATAGTGCAGGCTTATATTATTTTATGCTGATTATTATTACTGGAAAACAACGTCATCATCAAATTTGTTCTTTCCTACTTAAATACAAAAATCCTCTTTACCTTAACAAAACATACAAAACTTCCAACATTCCAGGAGTTCATGGTGAAATACATCCTCCGACATGGTATGGCAGCGGACAAGCTAGTACTGGGAGTTCCACTATTCGGGCGCTCGTACACGCTCGCTGCGGCCACGCTACCAGCGCCTGGCGCGGCTGTTAGCGGTTGGGGAGATGAAGGAGTGTACACGCAGACTAAGGGAATGATGGCGTATTTTGAGGTACGGTAGAAACTTGTAATGAGTTGTAAAAAAATTAGTGCTCAGTTTTTTAAATAGCTCAAAAATCTGTATTTGACAATTTGTAACTGATTAGAATTCATAAGGTCAATGTGAGTAGATACGTACTACGTACATAATATACCTACATGTTTAGATGATTAGAATAATAACTTTTATTTTTAAATTAACATCTCTAAAGCAAAAAGTTAAAAAACAATCTAAGTAATGTTATTTTATTCATAAACATAACACAGATCGTGTTAACAATCATGATAATGATATTTTTTTTAATGTAGATATGCATGATGGAACGAGAAGGGAAGGGCGTCAGCGGTGTTGACGACGCCGGCAACGCCTTCGCTGTATTTGACAATCAATGGATCAGTTATGACACGCCCAATACCATTTTGGAAAAGGTAACATTTTAATTTATCAGCATTTTTAATATGTACATGATAATATTTTTTGTTATCTAAGATCAAAGATTTTTTAAATCGCTGTAGATCAAATTCAGATCAGTTTACTTTCTCATCATTTTTTTCTTAATGAAATGTCTATAACTTCACTTCAGTTAAAAAAAAAATATTCATTCCTTATCTTATTTCCTACAGATGAAATTCATAACAACGGCTGGTTTAGCCGGTGCAGCAGCATGGGCTATCGACATGGACGACTTCCGAGGACTTTGCGGCTCACCTTTCCCATTGTTAAGCGCTATCTCTATTAGTCTTAATGGTAAATTACGAATATCTATCATATTTTAATGTATTTCTCTTTTGAATAAGGTCCATTTTATAATATACTAGTCCGCTCCGGCTTCGCCCGTGGTACATATTTCGCAATAAAAGCCTTTATCCTTTAGCCTATGTCCTTTCTCGGGTATCAGAATATCTCCATACCAAATTTCATGCAAATTGGTTCAGTAGTTTAGGCGTGATTGAGTAACAGATAGACAGAGTTACTTTCGCATTTATAATATTAGTATGGATACCTACGTATTCTACCCTCATTTTTAACAAAATTTTGCTACTTACAAACAAAATAATTATACATATCAGATTTTGTACGCTATAGCATGGACGAATATAATCTAGATATTTATTGGGTCCATGGCTATAGAAAAAAACCTAATATCCTTCATTCATATAAATTATTATAAGTATAATATTCATAATGAAATTTAGTAACGACACCGGTATCATTTTTAAATGTCATTTATACACAAGAAACTATGTCCTAACTAATTTAAATTATTCCTCCAGGTGAAGCAACTCTCACAGACCAGTCTTCCCTCAAGATCGGTTCTTGCGATTCTAACACCCCATACTTAGCATCAGACGAAGAATCTTGTGCTCACTTCCACTTCTGTACCGGCGGTATCAGTTACCGCATGGTCTGTGAAGATGATCGACTTTATGATCCTTCTACTGGGTTCTGTGGGTAAGTAAATACTTTTATTTAAAAAAAAATATTTTGTTGTGAAATCCAAGAATCCTGTGTCCATTTTAACTTCTGTACCACTTATACCGTAGGTAAATAATGAAGAAAACAAAATTAATTCTGCTCCATGCTGCTTTTTCACTATCATATAACTATAATGCAAAAAAATCATTCGCTTAATTATCTTTCTCCAGACATCAAGATGTCGCCAAATGTATTCCAGGCCAAACCCTCAGAATAAGTGTCGAAGATGCAGCAAGATTTTTACCAGTCGCATACGAAAATGATTTCGAAGTACGTGATAAATTCTTTATTAGTTGCCAAAATATTATTTAAAATTCTTATGTACATTGCAAAATAATTTTGTTATTCTATTTTAGTGGAACAATTCTCCAGAAAAAGCATCGCCAATGCAAAATTCTTATACTGCTGTAGCGGAAAGTAAGAAAGGTAAATAAAGCTGTAAACATTATCTTATGTGCTTTTTATTACATTATTACTCTCTGTAAATATGTCTCTGCTTATACTCTTCATTCAAAACTATTATTTCTGCTTCTTCTTCTACTAGCTCAACCATCTTCAGGAAACTATTTCGATTATAGAAAATTAAAGTATCGCTCTTCTTTTCCACTTACTAACAAACATGCTAAAGGGTCAACAGCTGCTTCGACTAATTATTCACATAATACAAAATCTTCTTACCGCCTTATAACTGGAAATTCGCTCTCCAATCATATTTCAGGTAGGTACCTATTTTTTAATATTTTAATACACCTGTCTTGCTTTATTTTTGAGCTGATACAAATTCTTCTAAACTTGATATTGTATTAATATTTTTTTTCTTCTTATTTTGTATGTTTGTATATATACATTAATTATTTATTAATATATTATAGGAAAAGAGAATAACAAGAAAGTGGTATGTTATATGACAAGCTGGGCCTTCTATAGACGAGGGGATGGCAAGTTTGTACCAGAACGAATTGACACTAGACTCTGTACCCACATTGTGTACGCGTATGCGTCTTTAAGCCCAGACGATCTTATTGCTAAGGAGTTCGATCCTTGGGCAGATATCACTAACAGTAAGTATTTTTAGGTGTTATACTAAGTTGACAATGAACTTTTTTTGAACTCTGCCATTTTTAGAGGTCATCAATAATTAAATACATAACTATTTTTATTTCAGATCTATATGAAAGGGTTACTTCTCTAAGTGACGTAACAATTCTTTTGGGATTGGGAGGCTGGACTGATTCTGCTGGTGACAAGTATTCGCGATTAGTATCATCCCCAGTGTCTAGAGCTAAATTCATTGACAAACTCATACCTTTCCTTCGTGCGTACAATTTCAAAGGTCTTCATTTGGACTGGAATTATCCAGTTTGCTGGCAAAGTAATTGCAAAAAGGGTGCATTATCTGATATTGCCAACTTTGCGAAGTTCGTCAAGGTAATTATTTTAAGTACTTTTTATTTTTTAGCCTTTTAAGATTTCTGAATGTAAACGTCTACATATTTTGCTTATAAAATTATTTTGTTTCCTAAACCATGAACTGACTGAAACTAATTTTAAAAAAGTATGAGCAAAAAAATTCAAAATTGTATTATGTCCAATACACATCAAGATGACTTAGAAGTACCCAAATTCTTACCCAAAAAAAATTCTTAAAGGAACTCTCTAAAGCCCTGCACGGAGCTGACATGGAACTGGGCGTGGCTCTCTCCGGATACAAAGAAGTTATTGAAACCGCATACGATTTGCCCGCTATATCAGCAGCGGTTGACTTCATGAGCGCGATGACGTATGACTATCATGGTGGTTGGGAACGATCCACTGCGCATCATACGCCGTTGGTGCCTTTCAAGAAGGATGCCCTTGCTTATTATTCTGTGGTAAGTTTTTTGTACCTGCCTTTTGTTGATTTTAAAGTTCTGTTTTAAAATTACCCCCTATTAATTTATGGTTAAATTTAACTGCACTCAATTTTAAATAGAGTTGCTCTATCGTATTTAAAACATCATCTTTTTTCAGGAATATGCCATTAAAGCTTTAATCGGCGGTGGTGCCGATCCGAATAAACTACTTCTTGGATTAGCGTTCTACGGTCAATCTTATCGCTTAGCTGAATCTGACGGACCTAAAGGCCCAGGATCTCCTGCAGCTGGACCTGGTGAACCTGGTGAATTTACCAAACAACCTGGAATGTTGGCTTATTATGAAATATGTTATAGAGAAAAGAATCTTAGATGGAAAACTGGGCGCCAGGATAAAGCTGGTCCATACGCGTATTCAGATAATCAATGGGTCGGATATGATGACCCTAAATCAATCAAAGAAAAGGTAATTTTAAGAATTTTTATAACAGTCTGAAAATTAGAGAGTTTTAAATATTCTTATTATTCTTATTAATAATGAAGTGGCTCCATGATTATACGATTTTGACTACGAAACCAAATAGATTCAGTTCTTATAGATAATGTGTAATGAACGTAGGCTTTCAGTATCTACCAACACATAAAATATATGTATATGTATGTGTTATCTTGTCAGCAAAACACCAGCTTTAATCTTATACTTTATAGGAATATATTTATTTATATATATTCTACAATCACTCCTTTAGTACTTATAACATTATTCTGTTCAGGTCGAATGGGGTATCCGTCAAGGTCTTGGCGGTGTGACAGCCTGGGCGATCGACTTAGACGATTTCAACAACCGCTGTTGCGCGGAACCGTTCCCGTTACTGCGAGCTGCTGGTCGTGCGCTTGGTCGTGCTGTGCCATCTCCTCCATCTGCACCTTGTGAACGACCACCTGAACCTGTTACACCTGCACCACCTACCACTACGCCTGCTGAGTCTGATGGTACGTTATACTAACACCAATCTGCAACCACTCCACTACTAAAAAAAAACTCAACTTTTTTTTAATAATAATCGAAATAAAAGTTGAACTAGTGGAGTGTGTTTCTTTAAAAAATATTTATGACTAGCTGCTCCGTGCGGTTTCACCCCCGTGGCTCCACCCCTGTTGGTCGTAGTGTGATGATATATAGCTTATTGTTATATATATATTATTATAGCCTTCCTCGATAAATGGGCTATCTAACACCGAAAGAATTTTTCAAATCGGACCAGTAGTTCCCGAGATTAGCGCGTTCAAACAAACAAACAAACTCTTCAGCTTTATAATATTAAGTATAAATTAAAAATTGCTAATAAATAAATCAGTTCATATACGTATTACCGTTCATGGTAACAGTACTAATAGAATAGCCTGAAAATCCATTAACTTTAATTTTAAATCACCCAGGTGCTACAGTTGGCGGTAGTCACGATCACGGACAACACACGAGTACCACCTGGCCGAGCTGGACACCACCTTCCACACAGGCTACACAGCAAACCTGGTGGCCACCAGCTACTACCACCTCTAGACCCAGTACAACTACTACAACCACACGCCGGCCTATAACCACTACCACTACTACGAAAAAACCAGCTTCACAGGATACAGGTGGGAGTTTGTTTCAATAAATAAAATTCTTCAAAAGACGATTAAACTTACAATTGAAAGCTTTACGCTTTATAAATATTGATATTGATGATGATAATTCAAAAAAGTACTTAAAGACCCAAATACCGATCAAAATTTACGATTGGAATTTACGACTTTCTTTAAATTTAATTCTATATTATTTTAGTCGTAATCGTCGTTGTTGTAAAGTTCCTTACAGATAATTGCCTATCAGCATTACTCAGCAAAACTACAATGGAAATGATGAATTTTGACTTACAATAATCATCCCCCTACAGGTGTAGAAGGCTCAGTATGCGTAGCGGGCGAGTACAAGGCCGCACCAGGCGACTGCGAAGCGTACTTACAATGTGAAGGCGGTCACTGGCGCAAGCATCGTTGTGCCCCTGGTTTGCACTGGTCCTCGAGAGCTAATCGATGCGACTGGCCTGCTTTTGCTATGTGTACAGGTAAATTATACCTAATCCTTGATTGATCTTCATTTTTCTTTAATTTTAGCAAATAGTGACGTAACTTACCGTTGAAATCTTGGTCTTCGGTCTGCAATGGTTTTCTATTTTTTTTTTGTCATTGGTTTATAACACTCTTTTAAATATTTCTTTGATTTAAAAAAATACTTCCGTTAAATATATTGTAATTTTTTATTATCATTAATATCAAATTTAATTTTGTGTGTATATCTTTTTCATATCGTTTTATTTATTTTGCGATATTTTTTATTTTTATGATTATTTCAGCAAATTCAGTAAGTGAAGCAAGCACAACAACAACGACCACTGCTCCATGGACGACGCGACCTCCGCCAAAACCAACCACTACCAGACGTACCACCACAACAACAACAACTACTACTACTACTACCACAGCAAGACCTACTACTACTACTACTAAAAGACCTACTACTACCACTGCAAGACCTACAACATCAGCTGGTAATTGCATACATTTCTTTTCATTCGCATATTTGGTGGTAAAAAATGACTTTAATATTTTTTTTTTTAATTTAGCACTTAACTTTTTTTAACCTTTAAATTTCACATAACAACTTCGTTCGTTTTCACTCATATGCAAAATTATAGATTTAAAGCCAGCAATTTATCTGCAGTGCAGTGACAACAAAATTAATATGAGTTCATGATGAATCAAACTAAAACCAACTCTACCAACCATATAATGAGATCTATATTCGCTTACCTCTACAGGCACAGTCTCGCTCGAAGGCAAGCCCTGCAATGGACAGGACTACGCGCCGGTAGCTGGTGATTGCGGCTCGTACTTACATTGCGATGGGTCAGCGTGGAGACGTCAACAGTGCGCACCGGGATTGCACTGGAGTGCAGCTAATAAGCATTGTGACTGGCCTAAATATGCGGGCTGTCAGGATAAACCTAGTGAGTGGACTTTTATAATAATTAATTTTGTTAATCCAATCAATAAAACAATGTCTATGTATGTCTTTGATATATTCGTTGCCCCGTTCAATTTAGCATTTTGAACGTTTAATTTACTGTGTACCTTTCTATTTTAGCACCTACACAAAAAACTACGACTACACCTAAACCGACGCGTCCACAAACTAGACCACCTAGACCACCAACAAGTAAGTTCTTTAGATTAAACTACTTAAATTATAAATATTTTATCATCATTCTCTTTTTATGTTTTATAAGCGAAAAAAATTACTTAATTCTTGAGAATTTTATTGCCGTCATTAATAGTGCCCACTGACCAACTGCCGTTTCCCCTAATGTTATATACTTATATGACAAAATGATTCCAGCACCAAGCGGCAACGGCGCATTAGAAGGTGAATCATGCGGCGGCAACCAAATGCACGCAGCAGCAAGTACATGTGACGCGTACTTACTGTGCGTGGGCGGAACTTGGCGCCGCCAGCTGTGCCCGCCCGGCCTGCATTGGGATAACCGTTCTAAGCGCTGCGACTGGGCTGAGTTCGCTATGTGCGAAGGTGTGTACTCTTCTGTAGACCTAGTAGTCTAGTAGTAGTATTAGATGTACGCAAGAAAGCAGTTCCGTAAACCTAGAGTCTGAAAGAAATTAGTCGAGTCCTATATTATGCGAAAGCATCTTCAGTCTTCACCTCTCAGTCCCTAGTCTTAGTATGAGTGCGTAGCAACAGACGGGTGGTTCCTTCACCCTTCTGTTTACCTAGCGCAGGTATTTCCCGAAGTAAATTATCGAGTTCGTCGTGTGCGAACTAAATGTCAAAATGATCATGATTACAATAATAAATGATTCCTTTTAAATTCCAGTGAGCAAAGTGACCACAAAATCGCCATACCAAATGACATATAGTACAACCACTAAGCGACCAACGACAGCGAGATTTTCCACTACAACCAGAAGATCTGTGACGCAGAACGAACAATACCAGACACCGACGGTAAGTCTCTTATATCTATGATTTTTCAATACTAATTTTTCAATTACACTTTTTCTTGATTTTCGGTATATCATATTACACGCAAGTGGACCACACTTTCTCTACTTAAAATACGAAAGGGATTATTTCCACCAACTTTTATAGAAATAAGTACAAAAAGATCTTTAACTTTTATAAGTAAAAATGTTTTTCCACCCTTGACTCTTGATTTGATATTTCTTATTAAACCCTTCAGAGTTACACTTTACCCAACCCGATCCAAATCTACAGAATAAAACATAAGATATTTTGGTTTAAAGGCATTTCAATGCTTTATAAATAAAAATTTTTAAACAGTGATCGAATTTTTTCCATTCTTTAAAAATTTACAAAATAAAACATCCCAGAACTGTCGCACGGGTACGTACCACCCGCACCCGCGCTGCGAGAAGTTCTACGTGTGTGTGAACGGCGTGCTCGTGGCGCAGAGCTGCGCGCCCGGCCTGGTGTGGCGCCGCGACCGCTCGCAGTGCGACTTCCCCACGCCCAACGCGTGCACGGACCGGCGGCAAGTGGCTGATGGTGCTACTGCTAAACCGAATGCGCCGCTGGTGGAGGAGAAGCCTAGTAAGTGCAGTTTAGCTTATACTGTTTCCACTTGAGGTAGCGTTTAGCTACTATGTATTCTGTGCCTGAGGCGTCCTATGGCTCCACTGGCAAAACTTACACTGGTTTGATGCAGCTACCTCTAAGCCAAGCGCATCACTTGTGGGGAACAAATCTAGTAAGTTGATAATAATTTAACAGTTGTTCTCTACTGGTTCCACCTGCATGGACTGCTGCCAAGTCTATGATAACACTACTGCTAAACCTAGCACGCCGCTTGTAGAGGATAAGCCTAGAAAGTTTTGTGTTACATTTGATGTTATATTACCACGTGTTGCATTCCAGTCATACAAGAGTTCCCTTGTATGTTTAATGTCGAATCGAGCGAAACAAAGAATGTTAGTTACATATACAGGGAACAACCCTTTATTCTCTTCTTCCTCTTTTGACTTTATTTATTGAATTACATAACTTTCTTCTTGATTACATTTGCCTTGTTTGTTCTTATTCGTCATGAATAAATTTTCTTCAATTATTATTGCAGCCTTCTGTGAAAGCGGACAATACGCAATGGATCCTACTGACTGCTCACGATATATGCACTGTCTCTTCGGTAAATTTGAAGAATTTGCTTGTGCTCCCGGCTTACATTGGAACCAGGTAAGCTTCATTTAATTAATTTACTATATCTTCATTTAATATATGGATAAGCTTCTAAAGCTAATAACGAATATGTAACTTAAAACTGTCCACAGTTTCCTGTTATTTATAAAAAATTTAGCAGCTCCCAAATAAAATCAATACTAAATAATTTTAACTTCTAACAGGACAAGCAAATCTGTGACTGGCCACAAAACGCTCAGTGCACGGTGAAAGCGCCAACTACAAGCGCACCAGCTCTACCTGAACCGGAACAAGTGTTAGAGCCCCACGACCCTGTTATATCATCTCCTCCTGAATTGGTAGATGAGAATTTGCGACCTCCGCTACTTAATAGTAAGTCTTCCTTGTATTATGACCAAATGCCATAATGAATAATGCAAGCCTTTTTGGATTTTTTTTACTTGTAAGTATACTTCACTCTATTTTTGCTTGATAATATTAACATGTACCTATATTATGTTTTAAGAAATTTTATAGTTAGATATTATATCAGAAAAACTAATAAAATCAATCTAAACAATAGGCTAATAAATAAAAATATCCATAATAGGTCGTTACAAACTGGTGTGCTACTACACGAACTGGTCGTGGTACCGTCCCGGACTCGGCAAGTTCTCGCCCGCTGACATCGACCCGTCCCTGTGCACTCATATCGTGTACGGATTCGCAGTTCTCGGTGACGATGGACTTCTCACTCCACACGACCCTTGGGCTGATACTGAACATCGTAAGTTGGAATTTTGAAATGATATGATTCACCATTATTTACAAGACACTTTTTAGAATCTACCCTAATCCAAAAAAATGAAATTTACACGATCGACCAAATTTACACCTGACCCTATCCATACTTCAATTAATAATAATCCTTTCCTCAGATTTCTATGAACGCGTAGTGGACTTCAAGAAGTACGGTACCAAAGTATCTCTCGCTATCGGTGGATGGAAGGACTCAGCGGGTGACAAGTACTCAAAGCTGGTGAACAACCGCGCTGCTAGAGCTCGCTTCGTATCTCACGCTCTGCAGTTCATTGAGAAGTATGGCTTCGATGGATTGGACCTTGACTGGGAATATCCTAAGTGCTGGCAGGTAGGTTTAAAGAAAAATGTTTAAATTCTCTTCTGATACATTTATATTTGTCAGGATCAACAATTTTTTTTAACGAAGTCAATAAGATATAAACTTATAGAGCATTTTCTTATTTCAAACAACAAATCATTGCTATTATCGTAATAACTTGATTAGGTTTGGTTAAGAAAAAAATGTTATAAACGTTATTTTAAATGTTTTTAGGTGGACTGTTCCAAGGGTCCCGATTCAGACAAGGAAGCGTTCGGTGAACTTGTTCAAGAACTTTCAGCAGTATTCAAACCCAAGGGTCTCTTACTCTCTGCTGCGGTATCTCCCAGCAAGATGGTGATAGACGCGGGATATAATGTGCCAGTACTAGCGAAGCATTTGGACTGGATCGCTGTTATGACTTACGACTATCACGGCCAGTGGGACAAGAAGACGGGACACGTTGCTCCATTATATTACCATCCTGATGATGACAATACTTACTTCAATGCGGTATGTTATGATAATTTTTTTTTACGACTGTTATGTACTTACGAAAATACCTACGTGAGAAAATTTAAATATCTTCTTAATTCTTTCAGAATTACACAATGCACTATTGGATGGAAAAAGGAGCACCAGCATCTAAGCTAGTGATGGGAATGCCTCTGTACGGACAGACATTCACAACAATGTCTGGCTGGAACAACCGTGGTGCGAGTGGATTGAATGCACCTGCTTTGGGTGGAGGAGATGCCGGAGAATATACTAGAGCTAGTGGATTCTTGGCTTATTATGAGGTATGTTATGTGGCAATAGTAAAAAAATAAAAAAACAACATCAACTTAATATTAAACACATCACACTTCAGCATTTCATTATATTGTTATTTTTACGTTTGTTCCAGTTTACCCAAGATTATTAATTTCTTTATTATTCCTCATCTTAATGGCTAATTTATTGTCCTCTTTTCCAGATTTGCGATCGTATTATTAACCGCAACTGGATCGAAATTAAGGATCCATACCAACGTATGGGACCTTACGCATATAGAAACGACCAATGGGTATCATTCGACGACGCAGACATGCTTAAGAGGAAAGTTAACTTTATCAAGTCTCTTGACCTTGGCGGTGGAATGGTTTGGGCATTGGACCTTGATGACTTTACGAATAGGTAAGAATTTTGAAGAACCAAATTAACGGTCAAAGTTTTAATAGAAATATTTCTATTACATACTAAAATTAATAACATTTGCAGATGTAACCAAGGAAAATATCCTCTCATGAACGCCATCAAGGACACTTTCCTGAATCCCAACTCGGAGTTAGACACAGTTCAACCACAACTTCCCGATCCCCAGAATGATGTTGATGAAGACCTTGATGATATCGAAGTAATTGCAAGACCAACTCGACCAACTGCTCGTCCACCCACTCGTCCAACTATGGCGACAACTACACAACTTGCTCCTCAGACACCTAATACGCCTATAATGGATGAACAAGAAGAATATAAAGTAGTCTGCTACTACACTAATTGGGCGTGGTACAGGTAATTAGAATTTTATTTGATTTATTCTTTTAGGTACGCTTATTTTTCACACAATATTAAGCTATTGCATAGCTTCTATCGCGGGCCTTGAGCGCGGGGACCGAATCGAGAAATTCCGTAACGAAAAAACCTCACGCTCCCCACTCCGACGGGCGCAGGTGTGGCTTGAAGGCATTGCATGCAATAGCTTTACCTCGGCAGTCACAGAGTGCCACACGTCGTTTTTTGTTTCAATAATGGTTTTGTGCACGTTAAAACTATTTCAATAAGTTTTTATTATATTCCTGATACAAGATAGATACATAATTAATTTGCTCTATCACAATATTTTTTTTTTATTATAGACCCGGCCCTGGAAAGTTCGTTCCAAGTGACATCGACCCATCTCTCTGCACTCACATCGTCTACGCGTTCGCGGTCCTCGACAGCTCACGTCTCGTCATCAAACCTCATGATACTTGGCTTGATGTTGAAAACAGTAAGTTTTATATTAGGATCCAGTAATATATTCAGTTATTAAATGATATTAAATACCAATTGTATTATCTACAGTCATTTGGGTTCAAAATGAATTGCAAGCAATTAATTTTTTAAGGCAGCCGCTTCTTGATATAATTCTGATCTAGAGCATTTTTTACTATCATAATAACTAATCGATATTCTGCTTTGACACTTCAGTTTATTTTTTCTTTTCTTTTTTTATTTGAATATGAACAAAGACCACATTCGTACATCTATTCCAAATTCAAATAAAACTAATCCCGTTACCTCACCAATACACCATTTACCATCTTTTTTCAGAGTTCTACGAAAAAGTAGTGGCCCTCAAGAAGCAAGGTGTCCGTGTACTCCTCGGTCTGGGAGGCTGGAACGACTCCGCGGGTGACAAGTACTCGCGGCTCGTGAACAATCCCGGCGCGAGGAGGAAGTTCATTGTGCACGCGTTGGACTTCCTGGACACGTACCAGTTTGACGGCCTGGACTTGGATTGGGAGTACCCGAAGTGTTGGCAAGTGAGTGTGATGCGTTTATTTTATTGCTTTATTTGGATGTGTTTTGGTGAAGTACTTTTCCGTTTTGTAAAGAACTAATAATTTCCTGGATTCATTTTTCTCTATTACATTTCCAAATGGATTTAACCTCGATTTCTTAAATTAAAGCTTTGTTTAAAAAATCGAGCCTCGATGAAGTTATTCGCCTCTTATTCCAAGAGGAATTTAACATTATGAAGATTTCGATTACGAATTAACAATTTTTATTTTCCATCTTACATAATTAGATTTAAGTACACATACTTAGTCACGCATATTGGCAATATAAGTTCCATTCAAAACTAATTTTCTATATCATTTTAGGTGGAATGTGAAAAGGGCCCAGTTTCTGACAAACACGGATTTGCTGAATTAGTAAAAGAACTGCGTGTAGCATTCTCACGAAAACGCCTGCTATTGACTGCTGCAGTGTCTGCAAGCAAACGTGTTATCGATTATGGTAAATATTAAATTTAATTCTTCAATTTTATTAAATGATCTTGCAATTTATAATCTATATAATTTTTTTTTATCTTCAGAGAATTAAGTAACTATTAACAGTTTAATAATTATATTACTTTTTAGCTTACGATGTACCTACACTGTCAAAGAACTTGGACTGGATATCTCTAATGACGTACGACTACCACGGCCAGTGGGACCAGAAGACCGGCCACTTGGCGCCCATGTACGCAGGCGAAGAAGATGAGGATAAGACATCTAATGTGGTACGTATTAAGTGTTGCAAATAGAAGTCAATATTGTCAAACTTAATGATGAGAAATGTTATTTTTTTTCTGTACGTTATGGTGGTTATGATACACGTCACGATGAAAAAGTATAATCATAAAAAGTGAAGTTGGCTAAATGTTAAACATTTCACTCAAGACTTCTTTTTGTAAAAGGATATATTATAAGGTTATATTATTATTAATATACATTAAAAATTAGTTTACTTAAAAAAAGGATAACTATAAGAATATTTCTTCAATTACTATTTATTATTTAAAAAACCTTTTACTGATTGAAGTAACATGACTAACGTATTCTATTCCTACCCGCAGAACTTTACAGTCAACTACTGGATACAAAAGGGCGCGGCACGCAACAAGCTCATACTGGGTGTACCGTTATATGGACAATCGTTCTCTCTGCTCGAGAACCGCGATGACTCCGGTAATAGCGGCGGTATTGGTTCACCTTCCACTGCGGGAGGAGAGGCTGGTGATGAAACTAGGGCAAGAGGTTTCCTTGCCTTCTATGAGGTAAGTTTTATACGTGCTACTTAAAACGATTCTAACAGTGTGGTAGCCAATAATATAATATTTGTATCTGAAAAAGATAGGGTATTCGTTATTAACTAAGTAAAAGTTTTGTTTGTGTAGTAAGTAAAAGATGTGACTATTGCTTCTGTGAGTTCTGCTCATACATGTAAGTCAGAAAGATCCACAAAAACTACCATAGGCAAAACAGCTAACCTTAAATTTTTACTATTCACATAAACTTCAATCCGTTTTTATAAATATTGATATTTTTTATTCATCAACATGTTTCTTTTCACTCATTGTACAAAAAACTAATCAACCTTTTTTTCTCCTTATGAATAAGTACTATGCCCTTACAGTGCACATAGTTTGCAATCAGAATCCTACTACTATTATAAAGGCGAAAGTTTGTAAGTATGGATGTATGGATGTTTGTTACTCTTTCACGTAAAAACTACTGAATGGATTTAAATGAAATTTAGCACACATATAGACACATAGGATAGGTTTTATCCCGGAAATCCCACGGGAACGGGAACTATGCGGGTTTTTCTTTGAAAACGCGGGCGAAGCCGCGGGCGGAAAGCTAGTGTATCATAACTATGTAAGACTTATTAAACAATCCCCGCACAGATATGCGAGCGCATCCGCGTCCAAGGCTGGCGGGTAGTGCGCGACGCGGGCGGGCGCATGGGCCCGTACGCGACGCTGCACGACCAGTGGGTGTCCTTCGACGACGACTTCATGGTGCGGCACAAGGCGGAGTTCGCACGAGCCTCGGGACTCGCCGGGGCTATGCTATGGGCACTGGACCTGGATGACTTCGCGGGAAGATTCTGTGGGTGTGGGAAGTACCCGCTACTGGCTAATGTCAATCATGTGCTGAGGGGAAAAACCGCCCCGCCGCCGTGTCAGCTGGAAGAACGTGAGTTTTACTATGTTCTTTAGTAGATCTTTAGTTTTTATAACGTCTTATGTTAGTACCTATTGGAAATATGTAACTTTTTAAACCGCAATTGAGTTTAACCTCTACAGTGCATTTTTTTTTTCTAGTGAAAGTAGCAAATTATCTAAGTGATCCAATCTTTCATTTTATCAATATAATTTATATAAAATATTCTTGTGCTCGAAAATCCATTTTGAAACATGTTATTTTACACACAGTTGCAAGTCCGCCTAGCATCGAAGGACCAACATCTTCGCCAAACGTTGAACCAGAACCAGAAAGTTCGACTACAGGATCTTTAGCAGATTCTGAACTAGAAACAGATATCGAGGTAATGTACCCTTAATTTTATATTGATTTCCTGTATGTTTATTTTAAATTTTATATTTATCGTTTCAAGGCTGACGATATAAATTTTACTTTAAAATAACTCAATAGCAACAATAAATCGCAATAT
This sequence comes from Colias croceus, assembly GCF_905220415.1. Taxonomy (NCBI): domain Eukaryota; kingdom Metazoa; phylum Arthropoda; class Insecta; order Lepidoptera; family Pieridae; genus Colias; species Colias croceus. The sequence continues at coordinate 6,348,821 of NC_059540.1, read as the reverse complement.
GTGTTATATTTTTCCATACCTGCAAATATCCTTACCATCCATAGGTGTAATAATAGGTGAAATAATAGGTCCCTCTACTAATTATCATATAACTTAGGTGAAAAAAAAACTTAAGTGCGTACATGCGTACATAGGTAGTTCCCATTACCAAACAAATAATTAAAGTCGATATTTTCATCCCCACAGGTAGTCCCATCAAGCTCAGTAGAAGGCAAGTCCTGCACAAGCGGGTTCCGCGCGGACGCAGATTGCAGCAAGTACTACCTGTGTGTTGGCGGACGGTACATGCAACTGTCCTGCCCACCGCCTTTGTTGTGGAACCAGGTGAGATTTGTTTGTTAGGACAATTATTAATAGTAGATCAGATTTCTTAAGGGGATAGTATAAAAATGGTTAAATATTGAGTAGAGACTAATTTAAAAGGATAGAATCTTGATTAGAGAATAAGTAAATGGATAGAAAATAAGGGCTCCGTCTTTTTCCTTTTATGGTCCGGAACCCTAAAAACATAAAAAAATAACTTTGTTATTTTCGGAAACTGAATTCTATTTTTATTTTTATAAATTGAAGGTTGATAAAAACTGCTAAATTAAACACCACCGTGCCTTGACTTGAAGATAACACTACTAAAAGGCGGTATACTAACGAAATTTACTTTTCTCAGAACCACTGTGACTGGCCTGATAAATCTCCTTGTAAGACCAAGTCTAGCTTAAAATTGGCGTCTGAAGACAGCACCGACAACGTCATAGTTAAAGAAAAACCGATCGTCGCCTGCTACTTCACAAATTGGGCTTATTACAGGTAAATAACCTTACTATAATATTATAATTAAGAAAGTATATTTGTTTGTTCTTTTTTTTTAATATCGAATTTCCATGGAAACTAGATGTTAAAAAAATATAGACTACGCGGGTGGTTATGAATATGTTTATCTTAGATTACAAAATAAAGTACAGATGGAGCATGACAACCGCCCGTCGCCCTTGTCAAAGAAAATACGAAATCAAAAGCAAATACGTCGCTGCACCAGTGCTATAGCGCATATAGTGTCATGCAATACGTCAAAAAGGGTTTCAATTTTATTAAAAAAATGCTGTCTTGTGTTAATAAAACGCTGTAAAATTTGTTCCCGAAAACTAAAAAAAAGATAAAACATCGTTTCACAGGTTTTCTATAGATTATTTGGCTGATTTATTTCTATAATACGAATCATAATTTTACAGATATGAAGGAATACAAAACTTCAAAGTATGTTGCCAGTATTTTGAAAATGTATTTGCCATTTTTATTGGTAAAACGGTGAAATGGTTAAAAGATCTTCAGGGTAATGCTGTTGTATTTTTCAATCGTGAATATGATTATTTGTATAGTGCACTAGCCACTAAAGGTTCATGATCATTATTAGATTATTTTAATAAGCATAATAAATTATTTTGTGACTTTTATAAAGCTTAAAAACGTCATAGTCGTTTTCGCTAGCGATTTAATTTATGTGAACTCCATGATGTAGGTATATAATGAAAGTAAAACGTCCCGTATTCTCGACTAAAAACTACCGCTATTCGCATTCATATATTTTGAATCATAAAAAATAATATAATTATTATAACTAGTTAAAATTGAATCTTTTTTTATGTAATTTATTCAATTATAAAAAATTGAATACAATTATTTTGTCCATATATAACTTTAGTAGGCAGGTACTTTATGTAATAAAAGAATTTTTACAATGTTATAAAAAAATATCATTAACCCGAAATTATACTAAAATAAAAATTAAAACTTGACTGCTAATTTATTTATATAGCCTACGTCACTACCGCCACTAACATATTAATTCAGATGATTGCAATGTAACCTCACAACTCAAAATCGGTCCAACAGTTTATACTGCAGGGCGTGTCAAAGAAATATTATACATTCATACATAAACTCGAAAAACATAACCCTCTTTTTTCCGTAGTCGGGTAAAAATTTGGGAAATTTTTCAATATCTGGTAACATTACACGCACACAGAAGCACCGTGTACGTACAGTGCAGCGGCGAAATGACAGCACACATAGCTTTATTGAAAATGACGATAAATCATTCGGTTTAGTTCGGCAACGCTCCATCTGTCTTTTATTTTGTAATCTGAGATGTTTATAATGATCCCAAAATGATTGGGATTATTATAAACATAGCTTTCTCAACATCTACAAAATCTGTCCTCATCAATTATCATCATTATGACAAAATTTACATGTTTCGAAATATAAATTTATATCACATAACAAACAAGCAAAAATTCTAAAAATATATCCCCAAAAACACAATTTATCAAACTAATACAATACAGGAAGAACAACGGCAGCTTCGGGCCGGACCAAGTGGACCCGGCGCTTTGCTCGCACCTTGTGTACTCATGGGCACATCTCAATAGCTCCAATACTTTGGTACCTGGAAACCCTGAACTCGATGTGGTTAATGGTAAGTAGCTTTTTTGTTCTAGAAAGGTCTTTGAGCATTTTGTTAGGTTATTTGACCCACGGTGAACCTTTATAAAGATATTTCAGAATTTTAGGTAGCTAGCAACAAGCAACAAATTGGCACTGGTCTTGTAGGTACCCTTGTTTCAGGAAGTTTGTTCAAACTAATTTGAAGTATATTGTGTCCAAGGAGTATACTTTGAGTTAAGTAGATAACGAATTAGAGACTAGATTGGATTTAGATCATACTTAACGTTATACTAAACTTTTAAAAATTTTATTGAATTCATATTGTAAAGTAACCTAACCTTCAAATTAGAGAGCCGTTTGCTCATGCTTTCTTCTTCATCTTTTCTTGCTTCTTCTTGCCTTAGTTTTAATAAATTTAAGCATATTGTCATATTCTTTGTTTTAGATTTCTACGGCAAGATAACTGAATACAAATTGAAGGGTGTGAAAGTAATTTTGGGTGTCGGTGGTATTGAAAACTCGGAGGGTGATGCCTGGAGCAAAATGGCGGCAAGTCCCGAAAACAGAAAGATATTTGTGAGATCTGCTCTGAAGTTTGTACAGAAATGGAATTTCGATGGTCTTCAACTTGCATGGCAATATCCCGTTTGCAAGAAAGTGAGTATTAGCGCAATATTTTTTTTTTGTTATATTATTTAAAGCAAACAATCGTTCACTTATCATGCATTAACTTAAAAACTAGTTTTAGTTTATAAAAAAAGAAATTTTCAAATAACACGATACTGATAAAAATGTTAATGTAATAACATTATATCTACATACTAGCTTCCCGCTCGCGGCTTCGCCCGCTTTCTCTAAAACGATTTGAGATTCAAACTATCCTATCTCTCAAGTTGAATCGAACTGCACATGGTGTGCGAATTTTATTATAATCGGTTAAGTGGTTTAGGAGTCCATTGAGGACAAACATTGTGACACGAGATTTATATATATTAAGATAAGTGATAATATTCTAGAGATGTAAATGTTAATTACAAATTACCTACACTAATATAAAAAAGACTAATCAATTCGACCTATGGTTTCTTACTAAAAGTAACTACCTAATATTGTTTAAATTTCTATTTCCGCAGGCTCCTTGCAACAACATCAATACAGAAGACAAAGATAACTTCTCCCTACTAATAACCTTACTCTCTAAGACACTTCGTCGTCATAATCTAGAAGTTTCTGCGCTAGTTGCGCCAAACCCAGAAATAGCAGCTTTGGCCTATGACCCATTAGTTCTTACTTCCGCATTGGATTGGGTTTCAATCGCTGCCAATGATTACTATAGCACGAATACTCAGAGGACGGCCTATTTGCTGCCCTTGGAGAAGACGGAGTTCAATGATATGAGCTTGGTGAGTACTTTGTGTGTGCACATATCAAATAGTGGTAGTTATTCAGCAATACATTATTTGTTACATATTGAAAGATATAAATAATTTAAATCGTTTAAATAAAAAGCCTCTGCACTTACTCTTCGGCATATGTGACAGTTGCAGGCATTGAGACAGTTGCAGGTTGGAAGTAAGTTGTAGGATGTTTCGAAACCGCTCGTAGTTAATTGAAATAAAAATCTAAATAAAGTGGAACTAGTGATTTGTGTTTCCTTACTAGGTATAAGTTGTAGGATGTATGCAACTGTCGAAATGAAGTTAGTACTTGGGCGGTGTGTGATTTCTCAAAGTACAGTTTTTTGCTAACTTGGTATTATCCTAGACCAGCTTGTATGCCTGTAACTGATTACGAAATACCCAGCAAAATGTATACTAATTATATATTTTTTCCAGCAATCCACAGTAGAATGGTGGTCAAACGCAGTAGGAGCATGGCGTGTAGTAGCTGGTCTTCCTGCGTATGGTCGCTCGTACGTACTTCGCGGGGACAGTTCTGAGCTTGGCGCTACTGCTGTTGCGCCTGGAGACCTGCAACCAGCTACGGAAGTACCCGGCTTCCTTGCGTATTATGAGGTGGGTGTGAATATGGTGCTGGGGAAATTAAATTTGTAATGATGTACCTATAGCTACAGGTATTTTCCTAGTGTTTTTTTAAGAACGTTATTCATCAGAGCTTTTATTAATTTAGTATGCATTTTATTTTCATTAAACAAGAATTCAATAGTCGGTTCCACACAGAGCTACAAGCTTCGCGAATCAGCACGCGTAGTGTGGTCGTAGCTGCATATTTTGAGCCGAGTTCACAACGATGTGAAAAAAGCATTTTCCGAGCTTTTTCACACAGAAAATTTTGCACGAGGCTACTCATTCTGTGTGGACCTACCTTATAACATTTATTTTAACATCATAACTCTAACCAATAAACCATTCCAGGTATGCGAAGCGTGGCTCAAAGGTGGCTGGCGCGAAGTGACCACCCCAACCGGTACATACGCAACTGACGGCACCCAATGGGCCACTTACCTCATACCCAGCGAAGCTCACCGCGCGGGAAAAATACTTTCCCAAGCGGGAACACGTGGTGCAGCAATATGGGCATTAGATCTGGACGACTGGCGTGGTTCTTGTAAGTGTTCGAGATCACTGCTAGCTGCGCTCAGACTGGGACTGATGGAACCTGAGTTGAGTACTGCTGTGTGTGCCTAGACTGTATCCCAAGGACTTCCGCGCTGCTCCCAAACATGGTTTATACTACTTACTCAAAACAATAAGTTGAAAGTTCTCTCAACCAATGATGCTGAAAGCTGTTAGACTCGCCCAATGACGAAGATGATGCATCTTACTATAATCTATTTTTATCTACTGACCAACTCCGTAGACTTCTCGACAAATGGTCAGAATAAAACCCTGCTAGAAAACGTCCTAAAACTATAATTAGACTAGATAAGGACTCCAGTATGATATAATATCACTATAAGCTATTGTTACTGACCAACTAAAGATTTGTCAAACCTTCCTATTCTTCGTGATGATGAAAGCACAGTGCAATGTGACGTCATGTGGAACAAATTTTCTGTCTACATTGTACAATTTATCTTATCGTCGTTCAACAGTCTCATTAGAACTAATTTGCAATATGCGTAAGAGTGGTGCAATAATTATGTATTACCATGGACCAATATATTATTACTTACGAAAAGTATGTACTTATTATTTGTATAAAAGATAGGCTGACATTAGCAAAAATATGGTCGTTTTTTAAACACATATTTTAAGGGATAATTTCAAAAATATGAATTGTATCTGAAACATGATTTCAGATTGATTTTCATTCATATTTCTTAATTTCGATTTAAGTTTAATGTTGGTCAAAATTTTAAATCTATACTCAAAATGCTTTCGAGCATGCCATACTTTAGTTGTAAGAACGAGTCTCAATTTAGAGTTATAAGATAAAGTCTTAATAGTCTTAGATTATTTAAAAAGAATTTCGTGATATTTTTACTTAACTATCACCTTCGAATCCAATTAATGTAATTGAGTTCAAGTAATAAGATACCTAAGTACCTATATTTTTTATACATGCATGTCAGTTACCAAATGTTACCATACTATATATTATATACTATCTAAGTAAAGTTAATATTACTTTCATTTATGTGTTTCATAATAACATTTTGGAAAAGATTTATGTATCATTCAGCATTATAAAAGAAATATTTTACAAAGTGTAAACACATCAATTGTACATTTTCAAATGTATAGGTACATAGTATAAAATAAAATGAATACAAATAGAAAAGCGTTTTATTTATTTACTACCCGGATATCAAATTACATTCAGATCCGATCAGTTTCTACACTAATATTATAAGGAGGAAAACTTTGTTTGTTTGATTGTAATGAATAGGCTCATTAACTACTGGACCGATTTTAAAAATTCTTTAACTATTCGAAAGCTACATTATCCACGAGTAATATAGGCTATATATTATCACGCTAAGACCAACAAGAGCGGAGCCACGCAGGTGAAACCGCACGGCACAGCTAGTATTTGATAAAAATCTTATTTTCATAAAATTACTTATCAGTTAACACTACATACCTACCTAGTAGGTACATATAAAACAAAGTCGCTTTTTCTGTCCCTATGTCCCTTTGTACCTATGCTTAAATCTTTCAAGCTACGCAACGGATTTTGATGCGGTTTTTTTTATAGATAGAGTGATTCAAGAAGAAGGTTTTCGTATATAATTTATTAGGTTTTAGACAAAGCGGGCGAAGCCGCGGGCGGTAAGCTAGTTTTGCATAAAAAATAACAACAACATAAAAACATATGTAGTTTCATCATTCACGCTTATAATATTAGTAGCTAGGATATCAAAAACCAGGAAAAAGCGGCTAACATACATGAGACCTATATCTGAGAAAAAAAAATTGGTTGTCTGTAAAGTCGGGACTACTGACGATAGTTGAACGTGACAACGTCCGATTGTGCTTCTTTGTCGCTCGTTCCGCGCTCTCGCTCGCACTTCAAGCCTTACATGGAACGCCTCAGATGAGTCAGATCGAGGTAACGCCGCATGAGTCATGTTTTTTCGTGCGTGCAGCCGGCTTTATCGAATTATAAGACGTTGTCACGTCAAAAATTATTGACGTAGTAGGGGAGCCCAAGCGGGGATTTTGGGATTTACGCGTCAGATTAATATAGGGGACGATACCATAAATTTAAAATCATCAATTAAATCGTCAGATGAACGTAGATTTTATTTAGAGTCTAGGACGTCGCTGAAATAAAATCTATTGATATTTTGCATGCTCTAGGACCTTGAGCATGCAAAATATAACACTTTAAAATGACATACCTACCTACGTAATTGTAGCGCTTCTAAATCAACACTTTAAACCCAAAACTTCCTTTTTGAAACAGTCGTCGATTAAATAGACCTATAGTTACAAGGTTTTCATTTATTTGTTCGAGAGAATAAACAATATTTACACGAATACTTAATTACGCAAATATTTGCCCTTTTACCAGTAGAATATAAACAATTACTTTTCTAATTGATCGGTTGTGTTCAGTCTAACATCATTCTTCATAATTGCACAGCTGGCACAACAATGAATATTTCAATCAGAATCACTCGCAACCTCCAAACCTTTGCTATTAAGCCCTTTGTGCATCGATTCGGTAATTTTACATACAACCGATTTTTCAACACTTCTGTGAGTATTAAAATATTTTAAAAGCTTTCAGTTTTAATGAATTTAAACTTTCACGTTAATTAGACTTCTTTCATTAACGTCGCTGTAAGAGATACATAATATAATTACCTATACCTTCTCTCTCTACGAATTGAGAACCTACCGTTTTAGGGAATTTCGATTAAAATCGAATATTTAACATTTACATTCTACTAAGATTTTTTTAAAGTGAAACTTTTATTACATCGTCTCAAACTTTTTGGTCTGTGTAGGCTGTAGCGCATGTCGCGTGTATCGCGGCTGCCGAGTAGGTATACCAGCTACTCGGCACGCGACATGCGCTACCGTTCGAACAGTTTCACTTTTACCGTGGTTTCATAAAACCACACAACATTTTTTCTAACTAGGGAATGACTGAGAAGAATTGTTATTCTATATTTAACTGTATTTATTAAGTATACTCTACTTACATAAACTACTAAGTTATTAAATTTAAATAAATTACTTATTATAAATTCTACCGCAGTTCCCATAATCAATTGTTAGTTTTTCTTTGTGTTCTTCATTGTGTTTTATTTTGAAAATAATGGGGGTTTATCTTATCTTTAATTAATAATTTATTACACTAGAATCTAGATAATATTATTTACTTTTTATACCTAGTGTCACAAATTAACGTAGTTAGGTTCAAAAGAAACAAAGAAAAAAAGTTAATAGACGACTTAAGTACAAAATAAGGATATTATAAGTATAATATATCTGATAAGTAGCACAGAATACTTAATAATTATTGTGATAACACCTACTAACAAATGTTGTTGGCGTTATGTAGGTACTATTATTTTAGGCAGCCGTTTTATAAAATGAAGTAACCTTAGCACTTATGGTCTAAATAAACGCTAAAGTATAAGCTCGTTTAAATTAGGTAAAAGAAATTAAGATCCCCGTCCCGTGGGGACACGTTGCTGGGAAGGTGTGGGGAGACTCTGAACGACGCAGACCAATACTGGCCCTGCACGGCTGGCAGGACAACGCCGGCACCTGGGACACCCTAGCGCCGTTGCTTTGTGATAAAATTCCAATATTAGCCGTCGACTTCCCGGGACACGGATTGTCATCGTGGCATGGGCCTGGTAGGTATATTAATATTCCTGTACAATAACACCTGAATATGTGTTAAGAACAAATTTATAAAAAAATGGCTTGGCCATGGCTTTCTTGATTAAAAACTTATATTGCTTGTGCATATTATTTTTAGAAAAACTAAAATTTTGTATTTATTTCTTACAGGTTTACAATACTATCCATGGGAAACCGTTCGATTGATACTTGCTATAAAAACATACTACCAATGGGATAAAGTGACTATTCTTGGCCATTCTATGGGATCAATAGCTGCGATTCGATATTCCTGCATATTTCCAGATGATTTAGATTACTTAATTGCAATAGATTGTCTGTTCCCAGAGGAATATCAGATAAAACAATTCGTAGATAATTACCCTAAAATTATAAGTAAACTTCAGTCCATACTAGAGAAACCATATTCCGATCCACCCTTGTATACATACAATGACATCATACATAAATGGCATGAAGGCTCGAATAAATCTATTTCCGTGGAAAGCATCAAAGTCCTTGCGAAGCGAGGTATACAAAAATCGTTAAATGATCCTGAAAAATATCATTTCAGCAAGGACGGTCGTATATCATACGCATATTACGATTTCGAAGATAAATTTTTTTTAGAGGCGCTCACGATGCGTTCTAAATGTCCAATCTTATTCTTAAAAGCAATTCATTCCCCATTCTCAACGAGCAACACTTTTGCACGATTACAAAAGACGATAGAAGAAAGCAACCCGAAATTTGAAAAATATTTAATTTCTGGTACACATCACGTACATTTGGATAATCCAGATGTAGTAATACCTCACATCGAAATGTTTTTACGAAAATATAAACTAATTTAAATAAGTAACTAGGGTAATTGCGCCTGTTCGCGTCCACTTAGTGCAGTTGGAAAGTTTGAAGGAGAAAATAAAAATGTTCCAGAACAAATTTCAACGCAAAATTTATGTAACGTGTTCGTTACATAGTCTATTTTAAGATTTACTTTCAATTGTGTTGGAAATATCATGTGGTTTTTATTTATCTAGACAAATATCAGAATTAGGCGTTTTACCCAGTTCGCGTCCAAAAATTCCAGTTTGCGTCCACCCGTGGACCAGTTCGCGTCCACCAGCTTAGAAAAGGAATTTAGAGTGTATTGGGTGATATTTTATCAGATAAATGCAAATAAAAATTAGATTTAAATAAATTATTTGTTAACGAATATAGTTATTTAATAAAAACCGGCCAAATGCAAGTGCGACTTGCACACTGAGGGTTCCGTAGGTATCATCCTGTTTTTTTCATATGTTTTAACTGTAAATGATTATTTTTTCAATATTTCCCTTATTTGTGCTATAAGACGTTGCTTCGTACCAAACTTCAAGTGACTGTATTCACGTAAAGTACCCTGTAGGTTTTGATTTCCTTGCAAATGTCGAAATTTGCGAAAATTTGTAGCATAAACGGCTGTATCTTTTGATTGCTTTGGCTTCTAAGTTTGATTTTTTCACTGCTTCAAGGGACCGTAGATTTGAGTAGGTATTCAATATAAATTTCAGCTTTATACCTCCACTCGTTACTGAGAAAAAGGGTTTTGACAGAAAGACAGACCAGCAGACGGACATACAGACGGACGGATATCAAAGTAAAAAATAGCATAAAAATTTGCTAATTTGAATGAAAATTTAAATTATCAACTTGTAGTCTTAGTCAAAAATTTACTATCTATTTTAAATTACATATTTTAACAAACAATTCATTGCTACGTAATGAAAAACAATGTGGACGCAATATGTTCTATTGTTATGCACTAAGGGTATAGTTTGCGCCCACCGTGGACGCAAAATGGAAGTTGTACAAATTCGGTGTAGTAATTCGCGTCCACCTTATTTTAGCTATTAATTGTAAAGTAAATAAGTTGATTTATAATCCATACTATTCCATCTTTTGTTAGCAAAGTAAAGAAAGAGTTACATATTCAAAAATTCACATTTAACAATAAGATACTTACCGTCAAGCGCGACGCTGCGCACTATTTTTTTTCTCAAAATCCCGCGCGTTTTAGCTCTCTCGTTTAATAGCCAAAATTAAATATTTTTTTTAATAGGATAGGCGGTCCGCAGGCATATTTTGAATATGTGTGCATATCTCTTATACATTGAGGTATTATCGGAAATTTTTCTTATTACAATTTTACTTAAAGTATACTTATTTTCGTGAATTTTCTAAAAGATGTCCGCAAAATGGACGCGAATAGGCAGGTGGACGCGAACAGGCGCAATGACCCTAACTAGGTATATTTACTTTCATTTTTATGGGTGGAAAACACCTAAGTACGATTTTAATCAAAGAAATCTGTAAAATGTTCATTGATTTTATATGTAACACAAAGAATTCTGTAATAAAATTTGTAGAAATAAAAGGGTTATATTATTTAGAAAACTACCTAGCACTTATTTATTTATGAATACTATAATTATAATTTATAACTAGGTAGGTAGGTATATGTTATATAAATTATTTAATTCTCTTTTTGATTTCATCTTTTTGATTAACCTGTCCAATAGGCGTAATTTGGTTGTAAAGGGCACAGAGCAAGTAATATACTTAGTAGTAAAGGGTTATACCACAGTATTACAATATTAATTCCTATATTGTAATACTGTTGTTATACGATATACAAAAAATTACGGAATTAAACTAGTATAATAGTCATTGATTAAAACCACCTACTTACCTACTACCTTAAGGGTACCTATGGAACCCTTAGGTTGGTTAATATGCGTTTAATTTTTTAAACTTTTCTAAAGATTGAACAAAGTTGTTAATTCTAAGTAACGATGAGGTGTTATTCAGTTGGTTAAAAAATAAAAATATGTCCGTAAGTATACACATAACATTGGTTTATTTCATCATTGGGATGTTTCTTGGATGTTTGGTCGTGAAGATACCTATCACGAATCACGATGCGAAAATGATAAACGATAATAAGTACTTTAGTCATTATCATGTAGATCAAACATCATTCCTACTTTTATGATAATATAAGTACAAAGTCTATGAACAATTTTATACAGTAACGATGAATTAAATGAAATTTGTAGATTCTGAGAATGACAAAACTGGCCTTGACTCCTAAGCCTAACGCAAAGTAAAACACGCAGTTACTCGTAGTTTTATTCTGACTTCATTCAAGTATTAGGTATACTTATATATTTTAACCCAGTGATTTAACTAAAACAAATCGTGGAGTGTTATTTAATTTCTATATATACAGTCGCGATGAAATAATATTCTCACGAGCGAGACTATTTTGAATTAGGTCAATATCATCGTATAACCTATAACGCGTTATAGGTTATGATAATAGCATAAGAATTTTACTAACAATAGGTAATATAAACAATGAATATTTCAACCAAGATGGCGCACCGATTTATGAAACCAATCATTTTGAACTCTAAAATACAAACAATAAGATCTGTTTTAAATTGTTGTGAAAATACAGGATGCAAACTATTGCATACTGCAACGGTGAGTGTTATTTAATATTATCTACTAATTAGTAACTACTAAGTAAAAATTAAATATATATTTTTCATATAATTTGTACTTATTATATACCTATATAACTAATTCCAGTACCTATAGATACCTAGGTATTTTATTCCTTATACTGACCTACCTACCTTTTTTATATTTGGTAAGTAGTTAGTTATTTATTATTTAATATTAATGTTTATGATTAATTATGCTATTTTAAAAATATATATTACAGATATCTATAAGGTACCAACTTAATGTTAAGAATTTTGCTATATGTATTCAAATATTTTTGAATAATGCTCAATTGCCTTAACACCTACCTACCTAAATGATTTAAAGAAATTGTTAATTTTTTCGAATAAATGTATGAAATAATCTAATCTAATACATTATATTCGCGGTATAAAAAATAACTATCTTTCTTTAACCCAATCCAAAAAATTGAGTTGAATTTGTAGTAATAGGTACCTAACTATGTAGCGTCTTTCCATTCTATATTCTAACCTAACCCACCCCTTATCAAAAAATAGAGCTGCTTATAAAGAGTAACTTAAGCTATTTTTAAACAGATTTTCCCACAGGAACATTAGGATTAAAAGAAAAACTCAAACGCGGGGCGCAGCGACTAATAAATAATCATTATTATTGTAGACCGTGCCTGTAAAAGAAATTAAAATACCAGTACAATGGGGCCACATTGCTGGGAAAGCGTGGGGAGACGTGGACGGACGCAGACCAATACTGGCCCTGCACGGCTGGCAGGACAACGCCGGCACCTGGGACACTCTGGCGCCATTACTCTACCAGAAAATTCCTATAATAGCAATTGATTTCCCGGGACATGGACTATCATCGTGGTATCCACATGGTAAAATATACCTAAATTATAACTACTTACCTATTGTACTTTTGCATACTACATAATTATATACTTACCTTTTTTTATAGTGGGGAAATCTTCCAAAGATAACCACGGCCCCCGGGGAAGGAGCCGTGGGTTATGTCGGATTCTTACCGACTAAAACCCCACTGTGTTCCGTAGCCGGAGCCGCTTTAATGATGAGGCCGCGGGTATTGATTAGAATTACCTGTTAAGTTCCTATTTTAATCGTAATTTCCATTCTTTTCAGGTATGCAATACTATCCATGGGACTTTGCACGTTTAATACTAACTATTAGGGATCATTTTCAGTGGGATAAGGTATCCCTGCTTTGTCATTCAATGGGATCCATCGCGGGGATGCGTTACGCTTGCGTGTTTCCAGAAGACGTAGATTTTTTTATCGCTATTGACAATATTATCACAGACGATTATGACTTAGATCAAGTAGTTGAAAGGTTCCCAAAACTATTTCGTAAAATCCAAATTGCACAAACTAGAACTGATGCTGAGCCACCTTCTTATACTTTGGAAGAATTTGTAAAGAGATGGCATTACGGGACTAAAAAATCTGTATCAATGGAAAGTGTTCACCATCTTGCGAAGCGAGGAATGAAAGCATCATCGGGAGATCCCAATAAATACTATTTTAATAGAGATGCTCGTTTGAAGCACACCCTATTCATGCCCGAAAATAAAATGTTTGTAGAAACACTTGTAAAGCGATTAAAGTGTCCGACCGCTTATTTTAAAGCTATTGATTCTCCATACGCTTCGGATCCGTTTGCAGTGGAGCTTCGAGAAACTTTAGAAAAGAATAATGAAAACTTTGAATGTCACTTTGTTCCTGGTACACACCATGTTCATTTGAACAACCCTGATTTGGTAGCGCCTATTATGACGAAATTTTTAGAAAAATATAAATTCATAATATGAACTACATGTTTATAGTTACTTAGGAAAATTATGAACTAAGTACATGTTTATAGGGAAAATGTATAGAAAAAATTAATTTCAGTATTTATTATTTAATATAAGTTATAGATTTCACTTCCAAAGAAGCTTGTACATATATGTTAACTTGTCATGTAAACAATTAAAAGCATCTTTAAAAAGCGTTAAATGGTACACAATAGGCAAAGGTATGTTATACCACTAATCAATTATACATGATTTTGTGATCTTAAATATATTGTGATGGATGTATGTGTTGTGTGTATTTATTTATTGTATAAAAAGTTTATAATAAACTTATAAATACTATGTATGTGAGTAATTACTCTTGTTTTTATTTTCCTAATGAAAAGATATCCAAACATCAAAATCATAAAAACAATGAGACTTAGTTGAAGTGTATTTGTTTACATTTTGTTTGCTCCTAAATTTTTGTTTATTTTGTGTTCTTTATTTATACTAAAACAAAATAAAACAACATATTCAAAATATAAATTATACTATATTGTCAAAAATTTTGTAACAGTTGAATAATCAAGATATTTTATTTACTGTGAAAGTAAAACAAAACTTAGCTTTAAAAATTGAGAAAACTTGGTTCAACTATTTCAATACAATTTCATGTGGGTACATCATTTTCTTTTGATGTTTCTATGCTGATCGTTGAACTATTTAATGAATCACATAGGTGTACTCCCTTCCTTATAGGTAAAACTTTCAGAAGAGCTTCTTGCCACTGCATACCCTCAGAAATACGAAGCACAATCTCGAAAACTGAAATAAGTAAAACAATATATTAGCCCAATTGTACAACTATTAGAAAGAAATCGATTGTAATAAATTAATTAATACAAATATTATAAAGCCCAAGAGTTTGTTTGTTTGTATGCGCTAATCTCAAGAACGAAGGGTCCAATTTGAAAAATCTTTCATTGTTAGATAGCCCATTTATCAAGGAAGGCTATTGGCTATTTATCATCACGCTAAGACCAACAGGAGTAAATGAACTCCTGGAACGCGGGTAAATCTGCAGGAATTGACTTTTTGTAGGGATTTAATATTGATTCAAGTAATTCTGTCTGTTGTGTTACAGTCAAGAATAATTAATGATATATTCAGTATCATTAACATTAAGTAATTCTAAATGTTCATAACAATACTCACCATGGTCTATAGTCAAAACTTTTCTGGTTTTCATGTTTACATATTTATCTAGAGGAAGCTGTGCATGCCTGATGCCTTGTTCCACAGCCAACTTATGACACAACCCCTGAAAATGTACAGACAAACACAGGAATGAATATTTATAACCATTTCATACTTTCATTTAATCCTCCAAATTCTAAGACCTAGCGCGCAAGTGCAACTTTTGTCTGCGCAACTATTTTGTCTCTCCCATCAATTCTATAGGAAGTTCCGTCGCTACATGCGCACACTTTCTTACTAGCCCATAGAGTTGATGGGAGAGACAAAAGTTGATCTTGCGTGGTAGCTCTTATAATATAACAAATATGTAATAAATATACATGCAAAATATTGGATAGAATTGAAAAGAATGCACATAATCATAATATCATAGTTACAATGTAGATAAAAAGATTTTATTAGTCAATGCTAGAATAATCTATATTTCACATGATAATAATCAAATTTAGAGAAAAGCACATAGTAATGAATTAATGTAAAGTTACTATTTTGGTAGTTATTACCAACACTAAAATAGACAATTAACAGTGTGTGGAACAAATTGGTTGTAACTCGGATTATTGGATTGGATTAGTATGTTATCAAAATTTTAATTTACAATTAACATACTTAAATTCTATTAACTTTTGTTTCTAATCCTTACCTTATGCTTATTATGGTCTACTAATCCACCAATGATGTAGTATGTGTCCTCTTCAAATTGCTCTATAATATTTTCAGATTCACTAGACAGATATACTAACTTTTCTTTAGGAAAAAGCTCAAGGTAAGATTTTTCATGATACTCCATCTGAAAACACCTTTACTCTAAGTTGTGATTAAAACATTCTGAGATAAGACTGCAATCATTATTGTATATTGTTAAGACTTACATCCCAATGTTCATAGCCATTGTGCCTGGAAATGTCTACTTTTGATTTTTCTCCAAAACTTGTAACATGAAATTGGAGAGGTGCTTCGGATCGTCTATTTATTGAATAGCACCGTAGCAACTGTTTTATAACCTTATACCTATCTTTTTCGATCATTAAATGGTCAAAACTTAAATCAATTATAATGCTAATATTTTTCTTAACTTTTTCTAACTTCATTTTCTTCAACATTTTTCTGTTGGGACCTAAATCTATATTTGCCGCGCGTGCCTCCCGTTTCCTTTCCTTGGCACGGGCCTTTTCTTTACTACGTTTTTCGGCCTTGTGTTTTTCCCATCTAACTTTTTTCAACCACTTTCTCATTTGATTTTTATTGAACGGTCTTGGTAGTTCATTTCCTTCGTCGTCTTTTAAACCTGGGTCAACAGTGACATCAAATAAAGTGTAATGATGATAGCTATTTTCCTCTGGTGCATTATTCTCTGGCTTTTCAAAAAGTTCTTCCATTTTCTTAATTTTCGCTTGGACTTAAATTAAACGTAAATTATTCATTCTCCTATATGAACACACCTGGCATAAAAAATTAGTAACAGGTTAGGTTAATTTGGTGTATATTAGGTATTTTATTTATTTTTCCTTCTATAATTTGTGTAAAAACTTCTGTATTACTTCCTTATATAATGTAGAAAATTGATAAATAATTGTATCTTTTGAAAATAAGTTTAAAATATAAAATTACTTGCTATGACATAGGTAGGTACGAGGCACAAAATCTATCTTCTGAAGTTCTGACAATCTGACATAGTGACACTGACGTGTGAGAATCACATCAGGTTAATCTCTCACTGTCAATTAATATCAACAATGTCAAACCAATCTCTCAGTTACCAGCATAGAATATTAATTTATATTATATACTTTACGTAGGTAATATGTCGTGGTGGTCGTGGCCATATCATAGATTTGCTTATTTCATGAAATGATTGATCATTGTATGAAAGGTCGCATTTCATGATGTGGCCAACATAGTTTGCCGTCCACATTTAGCCAGATCGCCAGCCGCTGCCGCGGCACAAACTTAAATGACAATAAACAAGTTCATAAAATATTCTGCAATTTTAAATATTTTATGGACTCCTTGGATCTGGCCAAATGTGGATGACAAAATCGTGAAACATTGACGATTTAACGATCTGACCAAACTATGTTGGCCACATCATGAAATGCGACTATTTCATACAATGATCAATCATTTCATGAAATGAGCAAATCTACGGTATAGCCACGACATGTAAGTATATAGAATTTTCATAATTTAGCATAATGGAAAGGTACCCAATACTGTAGATAAAAAATGTATTAAACGGAACATTCCATTATTTTTGAAAAGAAAAAAAAACTGCATTCGGAGTTGATTCCGAAAATTAGCTTTCAACACCCGGATCTAAGCACCCGGGAATCGAAGCAACTAAAATCTGAATGATCTTTTGATCTTTTGTATTACAACATCGACCGCTAGAATCAATTGGCTGTAACGGTCGATCTCTAAAACCTATGAATACAGTTTTCTATCTTTTTAAAAATAAGGATAGAATCTCTCAAATTTAATATATTATCTAATGAAAGGAATATACGCCGCACCCCGGCCGAGACCGGGGATTCCTTAATCTTTGCTCCAAATAGTATACCAACAATGCCTTGCTCGAGTTTGTAGGTACTTAGTTAAGTACCTACGTGGTACCTACCTACTAATATCTGATATTAGTAACTTAATAATATTTAACTACCTAGAAACAAACATAAATATTTGAAATAGAATTATTTCTTTTAAATATTATGCCGTTTTCATAATCTTAACCTTTCATAACCTGCGATTGTGATAAGTGAACAAATAACAAAGCCCAGTCAGCCAGCCACCATATCATAATATAAACAAAAGTAATGTGCGCAAAAATTGCTTCATTATATTTTTGTAAAGATTGACTTGAAACTGAAAAAAAATGTCAGAGGTAAGAATTAATATAAAAAATAGTTAAATTTTCAATAGATACCTAAGTATATTATCTAGTTTCTATAGTACCTAGTTTGAGGCTTTTCATCGTACCATTTTATGTACCTACTACCTAATTATTGTAATAATTGACTCACGTTGACCTGTCTTCTAGAATAGATATCAATTATGGGGTGGTTGTTTCGAAGAAGAGGCTTCACAGGATCTGAGACACTTGAACGATTCCCTAGCAGTTGATAGTAGGCTCTTCCGGGAGGATATTCACGGCAGCAGAGCTTGGGCTCAAGAACTGAACAAAAGCAATCATCTGTCCGATGATCACTATAATGCTATAATAGAAGGTTTGAATAAAGTAGGTATTTTTATTTTTTGTTTATTTAAATCACCTATTTTCGTTGATCCATTTTTAACCATATAGGCTTCCTACTGACTAGGTAGGTATGATTGCAAACTCCGATTTGATTATAGGTAGAAATCGACATCGAAAGAGATTTAAACGCTCATGGTTGCCTCTTAGATAAAGAGGAAGACATACATTCCGTAGTAGAAAGACGGCTTCAAGAATACGCAGGTGATGCAGCTTTACATTTACACACGGCCCGCAGTAGAAATGACCAGTCTGCCACAGATACAAAACTATGGATGCTAAGTTCTCTAAAAAATATGAAAAAAGAACTACTACAACTTATTTCAGTAAGTAATACTAGACTGCTTCTGCCTTCTTTTATCTTTTAGAGAATTGTGATTTTTATGGATTGCGTTTTCCTTTTAAAGGTAGTGACGAGCCGCGCAGAAGATGAAATAAATGTAATTGCACCGGGTTACACTCATCTTCAGCGAGCTCAGCCAATACGATGGAGTCACTTCATGCTAAGGTTATAATTATTACCTTTTTTGTGTATTTAAACGTCTCTGTAGATGTTTTCTTAGTATTCGAATCTGTATTCAAGTACTAAGGATTCGATAATGGATAAAAATTTAAATCTGGGGTATAACCGTCCGAAGGCAGAATATAAAAATATTTACTGAAAGTAAATTTCAGCTATGCTTGGCTTCTAAAAGACGATGTTTCTCGATTAAACGAACAAGCCAGGCGCCTGTCAACGTGCCCCCTCGGTAGTGGTGCTCTAGCTGGCTGTGCTTTGCCGATTGATCGTGAGAGACTGGCACATAGTCTGGGATTCAATGATATCACACCTAACTCTATGTATGCCGTTGGATCAAGAGATTATATAGGTATTTTATTTTATTTTTGTTATTCTATTTGAGATTAAATGAGATTCCTTGAATTCGTAAATATTCAATAACTCATACAAAACACGATGATGACGATACAATCTTTCTTTCTAGTTGAATTCCTAAATTGGGCTGCATTATGTTCCGTACATCTGAGCAGACTAGCGGAAGATTTGATAATATACAGCACGCAAGAATTTGGATTTGTACAGTTATCCGATAAATTTTCCACTGGGTCAAGTTTAATGCCTCAGAAACGAAACCCTGATGGATTGGAATTAGTGAGAGGTGCTGCAGGAATGCTACTAGGGGATAGCTTTTCGTTTAGTTGTACTCTTAAAGGTTTACCCAGCACTTACAATAAAGACTTGCAGGTCGACAAGGAAATTACGTTCAGATCATATGACAGATTAATGCACTGCGTAAAAGTTATGAATGGAACTATAAGAACTATGACTGTAAGTATTATATTATGAAAATAATATTACCTAATTTATTGATTTTTTAACTACCAATTATTTAATTTGAAACAGGTTAATCAAGATAAAGCTATTGGACTACTGGATTCCAGCATGTTAGCTACAGACCTCGCTCACGCGCTCGTTCGACGAGGGGTTCCGTTTCGGAAGGCACATCATATTGTAGGGTCCGTCCTCAAACGCGCTGCCGCCTTAGGAGTAGATCTACAACACATGCCTCATAAGGAATACATTGCTATATGGTAATATTTGACAAAAAAATGCGTCATTTTCTATTAAACTTTGTTTACGTATAGAATCTCGTAAAAAATTGGCCATTATTACAATAATTCATACATAGATAATTCCTAGGTAATCCTAAGTTAACTATGTATTTGCATATTGATAATTTTCAGAATACCTATTGAAAATGTTTAAAAATAGAATTCGATATTGAAATCAATTTTTTTTATTAGCCCAGAGTTTGGATCTCAAGAGGAGCTAGAGAAAGTATTTTCTTGGGAATCTAGCGTGGAACAATATAAAAGCGCCGGAGGAACTTCGCGTGACGCAGTTGGAAATCAGTTGCAGTTGTTACAGAAATGGTTACAAGACGAACATTGTTAGTTTTATTAATCAAATAAATATATAAGAAAATTTAGAAAAATAAATCATTAAATATGTACGTTTGATTTTAAATTTGTAAATTCACAGGGTCAAAGTAAGTTTGGGTCTTTGGTATTTAAAATAAAAAAAATATCTCCTGTCAAAACATAGGTATATTTTATACCACATTTTATACTAAATCTAATTATCGTTCGAGAAACGCTAATAATTATTTATAAGAGGTATTTACATTTGTATCTATTTCCTAAACTGTTTTTACATATAGAAAAATATTTTGACACTTTAAAAATATGTATGTACCATTCAAACAAGTTTCAAGTATTTACTTCATAAGATTATAAATGTATTTTAAGATCGAAAGGCTTGGAACTACATGCGAGAACATAGTTATATTAAATGTATATTCCGTATTAATTGTATCTTCGGCTATGCATATTACAACAATAATATAATGATTATACAATAAAAATATCAATCAAAAATTTGCTGACGAATACAAAGTTATAAATATTCTTGCGTAGTAAGTACTCCCATCTTAGAACATTATTTTATATTATACATTTGATACAGTCTTAACAGTTTACAAGTAGTTTTTGGATAATTGAACACAATTTCACTTTTTTCTGCTGGCATTCTCTGTGAGAAAAAGAATTTATAAAAAAAACTCAAAACAATGTGAGAATGATCTTTTGAATGTCAAAGTGAGAACAATATCATATGTACAGATAACTTAGAAAAATATTTTGTCATACATATCAATTTATCAATAATTAGTACTTATAATATTTCAAAAGTACCATGAAGTAAATGCTGATTTTTTATTTTTCTTTTGTTTGAAGGATTATTCATGTTTATACCATCATATATCATACTAGTGATTAAGGCTCCCTTACATCTGCTTCTTCTTTAAGTCGCAACTCAGAACATGGTTCAATCGGTCGTTCTTGAATATTGATATTGTTTTAATAAGAAAAAAGAAAGAGGAAACATAAGTAAATTTTTAATATTATTAACTACAATGAAGTCCTCCTTCTAATGCTTAAATTGTGATCGTCCAGATATTATTTTCAATATAGACTGTAGAAGTCTGAGCCATGTATATGTACAATAGGCTGTATAATGCTCTAGTTATATGTACGCTGTTACTCCATGATTCACAACAATGCCATTTAGCGCATGGATATCCCTTTTACGCTACGTCGCTACGAACAATAAATATATAGAATAGTGGTAGCACTGTGAATTTTGTAACACGATATGCAACTACATGCTGATCGCAAATTTGCACCATAAGTAAATCGGTCCACAAAAGTTTAAATGTAGGTTATTTATTTATGTATGTGGGCACTAAAACAGCAGGTCTGGCTGTAACCTGGGCGTGACACGCGGTAGAGTACGCACCGTTCACGCAGTTCCGCCCAAAGCAGCACGACAGACTGCTCCATTCGCGGGATCCGAGGGTATCTATGCAAGATTTCCCCACTTCAAAATAGTTCTGGTTATAACCACAGTCGATAGATAGTTCGTATTCAGCGACGCAGCAGGGGCCGGCAGTAGCGCGGCGGCGGGCGCTAGAACTTGAGCGAGAAGCCGGGCGCCACGTTGAGCGAGCGCGCCTGCACGTGGAAGCCGAGCGCCTCGTCCGAGTCGGCGCGCGCGAACTGCGCGTACGCCGCGCCGCCCGCCGGCGGCTTGGGGCTGTGCGTCGTGCGCCGGTTGCCCTCCGACTTGGCGGGCCACGTGGGGAACATCGCCGGGTCGATCGCCACCGGGTTCTCCTGCAAATATTGTCATATTATATACATTATAAAGACAGACAAACTACGCCAATGACATAAATATTTGACAACAATATTCCTATACAAGCACAGAGACTATAAATATAGTAATAAATAGGATAGCTTTATAGAGTATAAAAATTGTAGAAGCTTACTTGCATTCCTCTAGAGACCACAATAAGAAATGTAGATTCTTGAAACATAAAATAGCTTATCTACTTGTATATTAACTTCTATTATTGTTATACCTTGAGACTTGTATACTACTGACATGCAAAATTCCGTTACAATATAGAATTTTTTTACACATCACAAACACCAGACTCCATCTGATATCGCATCAAGAAACCCCTACAATCCATTCCACGCACCTTAAAGTATGCATGCTCGAGCGCGGCGTCAGCGGACAGGCGTCGCACGGGGTTGTACGTGAGGAAGCCCTGCAGCAGCGCGAGGCCGCTCTCCGAGAGCAGGTCGGCGCCGACGCGCTGCCGCAGCCCGCCAGGCGGGTGCTCCGCGAACGTCATCTTCTGCACCGCCGGCAGCTCCTTGTAGCCCGGCCACAGTAGTTCGGACGGCGTGCCGAGGTCCTGCAATGGGCAATGACTTGTTACGAAACTAGATAAATAAAAGTAAATAATTTAACTATGATTGAGAGCCACAAAAAAACATCGAAAAAGTTTTAAATATAACCGAAACGCCAAATGAGACAAATTTTATGCATGCAATTGAAAATATATCTCACCTTAAATATTCTATTCAACTGATCGACTTCTGATTTTCCAGGAAATAGTGGATTCATTGTAACAAACTCTGCAAATATGCATCCAACACTCCACATATCGATAGGTGTGGAGTATTCCTTACAGCACAGCAATAGCTCTGGAGCGCGGTACCAAAGCGTGACCACTATGGGTGTGTACTGGCGAAGCGGTGACCCATACTCCCGGGCCAAACCGAAATCTCCCACCTAAAAAAATAATAATAATTATATTTATTTCTCCTTAGTTTATAATTATTTCACGAGATATTAAATTGTGAAAACAAAAATTATACCTTCAATATTCCTTTGTGTGAAAGCAACAGATTACTTGTCTTCAGGTCTCTGTGTAGGATCCAGTTATCATGCAAATGGTGAACTGCTTTTAGTAACTGTGTCATCAAACATTTCACCTCACCTGAAAATATTAAATACTTATTCAAATGCAATGATGACTATGAACTATGGTATTTAATGTTGCAACTACTATGAAAACCGAATATGTCCGTAATTCAATGCTGATTATACGTGGACGATTGGCTCAAATAAGTATAATAATAAATTGAACCTAATTTAAAATTATTCCTACCTTTTAATGGCTTCTAATTATTGCGATATAACTCTATTTAAAATACTTTAAAACACTTTTTTACCTGGTAGAAACACCTGTTTCTTGTTCCTCATTGTTTCCATGAGACTCTTCAAATCGTGTTCGACATAATCCATGACAATGAATATTTTGTCCATATTCGAACCGACTACTATTTCCCTCACGGTGACGATGTTGGGATGCTGGCCCTAAAACAATACAATAGCGTTCTACCAATTAGTACACATAAAGAACTAAAGCTAAACTCCTTCCATTGTGAAGACCCTTGCACCTTATTTCTGGTCCAAATAAAGAGCAATTTAAAACAATATTCCAAATTTTCAATGAATAGAATGTAGTTCTACTTTTGCAAATTGGCCGGTAGACCTGTATCGTATTCTTATTAATATTTCTAATAGTTCGTTTGGAAAACTGATGGCTTGCCATACAGGTTTTACTATATACAAACATATCACACAGCTCTGTCTGTATAATAATTATATTAATGTCTGCATTGGCAAATAGTAACATGAGATGAATTCATAATTTTCATTCATTTTCCGCACATTCAAACAGTTATGAAACATTAAATAACTTATAAACAGTGCGCAAAATCATAGTTTATCATATTGTCATATCTTATCTTTACAAAAAATGAAAACATCGTAAAAACAAAATGATTTATAAGAAGGATCTCTATAATTATAACTACTATTGCGCATTATTTATGAGTAGTTGATTGTAAAACTCTTTGACTTCAACTAAATATTCGAAACTATATCCTGCGTTTGAAATATGGTTTTGCTACCCAATTGCAAGTGTGCATGTTCCAAGGTTGGTTATTTGTAAAATCTGAATGTATATATAAACACAGTGACAGCTAGCAACACAGAAAAACACAAATTACAATTGGAATGTAATACAAACATTTGGATAGTGAAAATGAACATTATTAATACAAATTATTAAAATTTTTAATTCATTGGTGAAAACAATTAATGTATTTATATATATAAGATGAAATTCAAGGGTGTGATTGGTATGTAAAATTTTTTAAGGCAGAATCAGATTCTTCTATAATAAACACATGTGTTAAATGTTGAAATAAGTCTAGAATCGCTTGCAATTGAATTAATGCATATTATTTTGTTCCTTAACTCACATCTTAATCCGTATACATAAAATATTAAATTCGGTAATTAAACGTGTATCCGTCGGATAGTAGAAGCATGATATTTTTTGCAGAATGGCTAATCCGAAACCAAAAATAAAAGAGATTTACAAAATATTATATGTACATATATAACAAAATCCGATGGATTACGAAGGGACAGCTGCCAATTAAAATATGATAAATATGTGACCCTTATACTTGTGAGTTTTCTCATCAATTTAGTAGGTAGAGAAAATATTCAATAGTGCCTTGCAGGCCTTGTCTGCATTTTTTTTTTTCTTTGGATATGGCTGTGTGGTCCGGGAGCTAGCCAGCAATAAATTCCATGACCAATTTCGTTTAGACTTAAAAATAGAACAATGTTTAAGAAAAATGTATCATTAACCATAGTGACCATTAGCTGCTTCATCTACTAACATCTACCGTTGGTGGTTTGAATAGCCGACTTCTGACAGATTTCAAGTCGGAGGAAGTGCTAGGGGATTTTTACCGTATTTCTAAGGCAATTCCATTGCTAAACCCAGTTAACGGATCTTCAGCTGACGGTCACATGCTTAATAATACAATTATCTCAAGTATTGTAAAAATTAACAGCCCAAAAAATGAGTGACGAAACTTTTGCGTGACTCACGAACCAATAAGTCGCTTGTCTGCGCGGCCATGGCTTTAAATGGAGTTTCATTGAGAAATTGAGTATATCGTTAATGTTAATAATAAAAATAAAGACAATATAGCCAGTAGAAGCACTTAAACTAAAACTTTAGTTATTATTACCATAAACTTCTTATATATAAATAATTATTTCTAAAAACACAATAAGTAGGTAGTTAAATTATTTAAGACAATCCACAAAACAACTATGTTACTAACGAGTATAAAACATTAATTTTACTCTATGATAGTAATATACATATTACGCATTTATGGATGGTCTTAAAAGTGTAATAAAGATTGATTCTATATATACACAAGACAACAATGAGAACATTAACTTATTATCTACTTTAAACTCTAACGTATCAACTTAAAGTAATAATCATAAATTTCGTAAATAATAAATAGTAAATACCATCAGATTTTACAAATAACTCAAGACAAAACAATATGGAGCGTAAAACATATGCATATAGAATTTCATTGATATTATTTATTCATTAGAGGTTGAAATTAATGAAATTCTATTGTTCAATAAATGAAATCTCGTCTATGCTTTATTGGAGTATTTTAGCACTAATATTTGCTGTCGAAGTTATTGTTTAAAAAAGCCAGTTCAAATATCGATCGTAATTCTGATATGGCAATACAAACTCGGAATTTAGTTAGATATAATTTAGCTTATAAACAATTGTTTACAAAATGCAACATAAAGTAGAAATAATGGCTCACATTCAATTAGTATATTTTTTTTTAATTAAAATAACTTTCTTACATATGGAAGTAAAAGAAAGTCATTCTCATTAACTCATTACTCAATATAATTTTTTTTATAATTCATGTTAAAATGATGCCAGATTTTAGTATTTTCACTATTTATTAGTTCTAAGTAAACGGGGATAAGTTCACGTTAATATCACGTAATATTATTTTGTGTAAACTATATCTATCGCTACACATTACCAAAGTCCTCCCCGTTGTCTGTCAGTTTGACGCGATCTCAAAAACTACTGTACCCATTTTCATTGTTTTCAGCAATAGATAGAGGAAGAGTACTCGGGGAAGCTTTTCATGAATAATTTGTTAAGTTTTAGACAATACGGGCGAAGGGTGGGGGGGGGGCAGCTCATACAATATATATTGAAATAACTTTCTGATACAAGTTTCTACAAAAAAGGAGAATCTAAAGAAAGTGATATAACAACCTCTATCGAAAGATCTTTTATCCAGTTAATGTTTTAATTTAGGTGTCATAGCAATACCTGTGGCAATACCAATTGTAGACTATTGTTGTTATAAATTGCTACAATAAACAGACTTAAATCTTAAGTCAATTGGATACAAGTTAGAAAGTACATTATAAATAATGTCAAATATAAGAAAACAAACAGTGAAAACCACTTGTAGTGTGTAAGCAAATTAATAACTGGTTAAAATAATATTTATTTTGAAAAATATGTATCGGTTACTACAAGCATGAAGCTATTCATATTAACTGCGCCCTAAACATCTAGCAAATACCGTTAAAATGACTTTAAGCATGCTTACTGAGTCATATATCATTTAATTTTTTTTTTATTTAAAGATAACAATCAGTGTCGAAAAAATAAGTAAGATTGGACTTTAGGTCGATTCCTTGGCTTCGTTATTATAATTTTCAGAGCACAGAAAGGTGGAAGGTGTTGCCTATGTATGCATGTGAATTCAGGACTAATATAATATAACTATATATGATATACTATTTATTACAAGTTGTTCTGGCAAACGCTGTTCTGCCTGATACTCCAGTCAGTCAAGACAGTCAATTCACAATAATTCCAAAAGTTTTCAAACTTCGGTCAAGTGAATGGTACATTGGGACGACAATAAATCTCATTTTGCAACCTTCTCCGCAGTACGGAACATTGTTAAAATTGCAATTAATTTATTTTTTGCTGTATGGTCGTGAAAAAATTTCCAAAAGTTCTGCAAACTTGGGGAAATTTTCGATATAATATTTCATATCACGTATTAAATTTGCAACCAATATCAGTGTACGGAACATCTCTTGATATTGAATATTATTTTTTTTTTTTAATAAACTGAATAAATGTAATTAATTTGTAAATGCATCAGTATAGATGTTTTCGAAGTTTGCAACCAAGTTCCAAAACTTTTGTAATTATTTCGAGACCACCTTACTCGAAAAAATGACCACGAATTAAAAAGAATTATAAATAAACATGTTCCGGTCAACGAAAAAGGTTGCAAATTTAATTTATACAACCGTTCGGTATATATTTAAGATATCTGTGTCAAGTTTGCAGAACTTTTGAAATTTTTTTCACGACCATACAGCAAAAACTAATTTAATTGCAATTTTAACAATGTTCCGTACACTTAGATTGGTTGCAAATTTAATACGTGATATGAAATATTATATCGAAAACTTCCCCAAGTTTGCAGGACTTTTGGAATTTTTTTCACGACCATACAGCAAAAAAAATCATTTAATTGCAATTTTACCAATGTTCCGGACTGCGGACAAGGTTGCAAAATGAGATTTATTGTCGTCCCAATGTACCATTCACTTGACGGAAGTTTGAAAACTTTTGGAATTATTGTTAAATTTTCGATTTCGAATGTCAATTCTGACCGATGTTTTACTCTTATCATTTAAGGTTATGAAAAATTGATGTCCGAATCTGACTGAATACGGTATACGAAAAAAAAAAAATCAAACACCGCGAAATGAAAATTTTATAAGAAGATATATAGGAAGATAGAAGAACAATCCATCGAGTTAGAATAAAAATTACCAGGCACATATTTTATCTAACGGTGCAGTTACATCAAACGAGGGAATGCTCATTCTATTCAAATTATTTTAGTGTAAACAGACGTAGAGCATTCTTTCGTTGTTCTTAGGCGTTCGAAAAGACTACGCAATGTTCTAATACTGAATGACACTGAATACGAAATGAAGAATGCTCTTGCTCTATGTTCGTTTGATGTAAATACACCGATAAATACATGTCTAATCATATCCAGTGCCAGTTGTAACTAAGAGATAACTTCTAATTGTTCGGTAATCGTTTCTTCGTGCAATTTAAAAAAGATTCGTTTCATTAAATCAGAAATTTTTAGCAAGAACATTAAGAATAAGAATAAAGGAGAAGTATTTAGTAAGAAATAGATTATGTCATTAAATGAACAAGATTTAAATGTTACATAATCGGGGGTAATAATTAATAATAATGGAGAAAGAAAAGAACAAGTAAACTTAATGATAACTGGATTTACATACCCAAGATCATTGGGTAAATTCAAAAATTTAATTAAATTTAATATATATTCGGCGTTTACCCATTCACACCTAGGTCTCTTCAACACAGAATGGGTAATGGTGTTGCGATTTTTTTTACTACCGCTTGAATATGCAAACTAGTAAAGCATAATGGATCTTCAGATAAAATATTTTCAAAGAACCAGTTTTCTGGGCCATCATAACCATACTAATATTATAAATGCGAAAGTAACTCTGTCTGTCTGTCTGTAACTCAATCACGCCTTAACTACTAAACCAATTTGCATGAAATTTGTTGTAGAGATATTTTGATACCCGAGAAAGGACATAGGCTGCTTTTTATCCCGGGAAATAGGATAGGTTTTATCCCGGAAATCCCACGGGAACTATGCGGGTTATTCTTGGAATGCGGGCGAAGCTGCGGGTGGAAAGCTAGTAATTAATATATCAGAATTAAAGTCATCTTAACGGCAACGGTTTAAACCCATCTATTATTTATTTGACAAGCAAGACAAAACTGCTGTGACATTTTTAGTCGCAAATACAAATAAATAAAAAATAAATTTATAATTTTTATATGTTGATTTTATTTATAACTAGCGGTGTGCCCCGGCTTAGCTCGTGGTTTAGTTTACGTATTCACGGAATATTAAAAAAAAAACAAAGAATTCGAAATCGGTTCAAGCGTTCTCGGATTTTGCGCTTAGCAACACATTCGGTGCTTCATTTTTATTATATAAATTATAATAATAGGAACAGTTCAATATAAAGCTTAATATTTGCAACATTTCTTACGAGTAAACGCCGAGTACAAATTAAGTTTGCATGAATTTTCAAATGATACCCATACCAGAATGATACCTTGGTTAATATTAACTTAAGCCAGATAAACCTAAGTTTATTTTTCTAAGTCTATATTATTGTGTGCATCTACAAGGGTTTCCCATCATTTGTATGTGCAAAACTGGCAAAATGTGATAAACTATTTACAAAATCTACTGGCTAAGAAATTAATATTAAACATAAATGTTATCTTATATTGTCATCATAATATTCTACAATTAACTACAAGGTAATATGTGAAAATTTGTGAAGTTTTACACATATTTGTGAATAAGAATAAATCACTGGCTTAACAGATTTTGATGAAATTTCAGATAATTTTTTTTTTTTTTAATATAATAGTTATGTAAACTAGTAGTGAGAGAAAATTAAAATAGACGATACCTTACCCTTTAGTCAATTAAATTGCAAATGAAATAAATACCTAATTAATGATCTATGAAGTTTTATCTTGCCATTGAAATGTGATCAGTGTAAATCACTTAAGAGTAATTTCGGTGTCATGCAGTCAATACCTTATTGAGGTTCCGTACAATACTGTCTGTTATTTTACACACAATTTATATTACAGTTACCTTAATTAATGTCGAGATGTGATGCTTCATTTCACTTGTAAAAGTTTGTATTGCCATTTCAGAAAACCGTCGATATTTGATAGAAATATGGGTAATGGTAGGAAAAATTACTTTTCAAAAACAGTAAATTTGTAGGAGTAGAGAATATTGGAAGATTTTCCCCTGGAATAAATCCCTTATAAGATACTTAGGCCCGCCCGTGTATCGAAGTTGTTAACCCTTGCAATTGGGTCACACCTCTAGCACAACCCTCTTCAGGTAAGAGGTGCCGGGCCTGTAGGAATAAAATACATTGCATTAATAAAGTGAATAACACACGTGAGCCATCGAGTGCGTTTCCGCGCGGCTCAAACTTACAAGCTAAAGCTAAAACGGACATTACATTGAAAGATATACCTTTAAACAGTGAGTAATGTTGCATTACGATGGCCCAAGTGAGCTTATAATTATTAATAAATTGAGATTGTGATCCTACCTTGAGTAATGTGTTGATTTCCCTTAGTGATGTGATAGGGAATCCTTCTTTTTCCTTTTCCATTTTGAGCCGTTTCAGGGCTACAATCTCATCAGTGGTTTTGTCTCTAGCTCTATAGACAACTCCATATGTGCCTTCTTCAATTCTATTTAAACATTGAAACTCTTCAACTGATCTACACCCCTATAAAATATTTTTAGTTAATAACCATGTAAGCATTATTTTACTATATGTTTCTGTTTAGTTACAGTTATAAAGTAAAATTTATCAAAATAAATGTAACTTACTGACATTTCCATCTGATGATTATCATTATTTATAACTAATAATAGTTAAGTTCCCGTTAAATAATATTAATGATAACTAAATCACAATTGTGAAAATATAATTTTGTCATGGTAAATTTCTTAAGAGTAAATATTGTCTTATTACAAAATATAATTTAATTACCTGAAGGGCAGGGAAGTAGGGTGGCAATGAATTGATGGCCTCCTCTTTGAGTCTCTGACTTTCATCATCCTCGGTGGGTTTGACTTCTTCTACTGGAGTTTTCCCATTTTCATCAGGTGGCGGTGGGGAAAATGAATGGGACCTACTCCTACTTTTTGATCTAGATTGTGACCTGATAAAAAATTGCCAATTAGAATTTGGTATACAATCAAGGTTTCTCAAGCCAATCAACAAGGCAAGACAATTCATTTTAGTATTAAATAAGTTCTAAGAAATAGCCATAGTTTCCTCAAAACAATTGTGCTAAGAAAAGCCTACAATAATTTCCCTTATGACCTCAACCAATTTTGTTAAAATAAAATTTACCTTCTAGTTTCATGTGATGAGGGGCTTGCATGGATTGATTTTGGAGATGGTGATTTTGATTTTGTACGATCTTTGGCCACTTTTTCATTCATAACACTATCTTGTACTTCCTCCTCTGATTTTGCGTCAGATTCTGAATCAGTAGAAGTACTCCCATCTTCTGTATCCGTATTGGAATGTTCACCTATAAATATTCATAATAATTATTAAAAATGTTTTAAAATTTATAGAGTAGTACTTAGAAATAGCATATTAAGTAATGAAGGTGCAATACCTGACATTTAACTTCTATAATTTAGAGAATTCAAAATCGAGCTATAAATGCAAAATAAATCCAAATTTAACCATAAAAAATAAAACAAGAATTACCTTCTTCAGGTTCAGAGTGAGTGTCACTCTTCATTTCAACATCACTAGCGTCAGAAACTTCTACAACTGAATCCCCATAGCTTGGTGAGTGCATTGTCTTGTTCTTTTTAGTTCTGCCTTCATCTGGGCTAACGGAGCGCTTCTTGCCTCGTCGACGACGGTCTTCGCGACGCGCCTCTAATTCAGTTCGCGATTCATGTTTTCTTTTAACCATTTCTCTTTCTACAAAAGACAAAATACTTGTTACTAAAATAGTATATGAAAAGCATTAAAATAACTCTATTACTATACTACTCTTACTACGAAATTTTCTTTAACTAACAATACATTTTTCTAATTAAATTTTGTATTCAAAAACTTGAATGCTAAATGCATATCTTGAAAAATTATCTAATTACTGATCTGTATACAATTTTACACTGATTAGGTACAATAATTAATTATCTTAGTTGTGGTGCAAATTATATAATAAGCTAATCCTATACGAACATCTTTCTATTTTTAGTAAACTGTATAAACTATATATTGTTCTCTGACACAATAAAATGATCTTATAAATAAAAGTTTACCTGCTTCTATCAATCTGTTTTTTCGTTCTAAATGTTGTTTATCTAGAGATGAGTGTCTACTGGAATCAGACCTAACTTCTTTGTCATAATCAGAGTGTTTTTTAGTATCTTGTGTTTGAAGTTCTTTTGTCAACCTTTTACTTAATATTCTGCTCCTTAAATCTTCTAATTCCTTATCTCCAGAAGTTTTATCTCTATTTTCTTTTTCATTATTTTGAGAACCTCTAGTTTCTTCAGCCAGCATTTGTAACCTAGCATTTATTTGTAACCTCTGTGACGTACTTTCAAGCTTTTCTGCCTCAATATGCTTCCTTTCAGCTTCAGTGTACTTATACTGCCTATCTCTATTAACATATAAATCACGATCCCTTTGGACATCTTTTTCTTTGTATGCCTCTTTACTTCTATAAGCTTCCCTTTGTCTACCTAAATCTCTATATGCATTATCTCTATAAACTTCTCTCTCTCTATAGTGCTCTCTTTCCCTATAGGGATCTTTTTCCCTATAAACTTCTTTTTCTCTATATACTTCCTTATCTCTTATTTCTCGTTCCCTATACATTTCCTTTTCTCGTATGTCTTTATTATCGCGGTATACTTCCTTTTCCCTGTAGTATTGTTTATCTCTGTAGTAGTCCTTAGGTACATCATCACGCTCAATGGGTTTACCAACCTCACGTTTTGGTTTTTCCATCTTATCCCGGTCCCTGTTGAAAAAAGTCAATTATGTTGTACATCCCCAGACCACTGAGTCAGACCTTAAATTAATATTCAAAATTAATAATAAGATAAGTATACAATATAGATGAAACAATATATTAGTCGCTACATAAAAAAATACTAACCTATAGAGATGCTTTTTCTCTTTTCTCGTAGTTTCTTTGTACCTTTCTTTGCCAGAACGTTTGTGACTCCTTTTGTCTCGATGCGACCGAATAACCGCTTGAGGCGGCTTAATTATCAAAGAATCAGCGTTATCGCGGTCCTCGTCAGACAAACTAGTAAAAAAGAAATAAAGAACGTTAAACAGTCTGTAAATATCACATTGAAATATGGATGAATATGTACATATTCATAACCTGACAAATCTATGAACATGAATGAATGAAATGGTAATGGAATATGTAACATATAGAATACATAACTTTATAAGAACTACTAACCTGAAATCCATTTCGTCCTGAATTGGACTTCGTGCTAATTCTCCGTCTTCACTTTGATCATCTTCGTAATTGCTCATGATTCGTCGAATCTATGTAGTATGAACACTTTGTGTCCTTTTGAATGTTTCAATTATCAATTAACAATATAAACAAACCACACTATACACCATAAAATAAATAAAAAATAAAACTGAATAATAATAAGCACTTTGAAATTGTATTACTTTAAAACATGCAGCTATCAAATCACATATTTCGACGCCATCTTAACAAAATGGTTAACGGAAGTTAAACCAGGGGGAGGACAGTTGCCTTGTAATGACATTTGTCGAAGATAGAGGCGCCATCTCTACGTTGAATCCAAACGCCACGGACCAATTAGTTTCTTAAATAACTGTAGATGGCACTACATTAACGAGTTATAAAATAACAGTATTTTTGTTATTTTCCAAAAAAATTATATCATCATATATAAATTTTGAGAATTTTTTACATCCAAAAAAGGTAATTAAATAAATCTTTTTTAAATATTTTTTATCTAAAACTAAATATTTAGTTTGGTAACACTCCCATGTGTCAACAAATTCAAGCTTATTTTTTTAAGTCACAAAATGGCGGCTACTACTTGCTTGTGCGCATGTTTGTAGATTTCTCGTTCCATTTTGTAAATTTTCGTGTGTGAATACCAAGTGTAAGTGCGTCGAGTCGAGCTTTCCTCCTCCGCCTTCCTATTGCGTTTTTCGCGTCGAAAATCTTTTTCATCTTGTATATTTTTTGTGATAGAGACACTCTGTGCGTTAACTTTAGTTAAAATGCCGAAAAGGTGTATTTTGGGCTGTCCCTACTATGGTAAGTACCTATATATATCTCTATACTCCATATCATATAACACATGAGTAACTTAGTTCTGAACCTAGAACCTCGAACTGGATCTATCTATTTCATATAAAGTTGTATAATCACTTCACGCTCGTCCCGAGGGAACTATTTCTACTACCAATATAAAATAAAGCTTATGATGACACTCATAAAATAATGTGACTCTTTCTAAGTAAAAATGGCCTGAGGAGCCTGAATGTTCTCTCAAATATCCTGTAATTTTAAGTGGCTTTTATACATTTAATTCAATATGTAGTGCATGATGTGCTTACCTGTAAAAGATTGATACACCTGCCACGATTTGATTGATTGTAGCCCATAATTGTCTTAGTGTACTCAATTGTTGGTAAGCCAAATAAATAAATAAAAACAACAACCATGCGGACAATGTCGCGGGCACATTTTATGATTACAATATTTGGCTTCCACGCAGACAAACTAGTTCCAAATACAGATATAGATAAGCATGATAAAATCCTATAATATATATTAATATTATAAAGCTGGGGAATTTATTTGAAAGCTTTCAGTGTTCGATACCTAGTCTATTTATTGATTGAAAGATTTAGTTAGTTCCTGAGATTTGCGCTTTGTTTGTTATTGTGCATAGTCACTGTTGTGTGATTACTGTAAATGTCATGATCCTTTATTAGAAGTATAATATACCCTTTTCATGATATAATAAATTTTATAAATAAAGTTTGACTAACTATTGTTTTATTTTTTTCAGATTTTGCAATGCATCGTTTCCCAGATGCAAAAAAATTCCCTGAGAGATTGAAAACTTGGGTTAATCTTGTTGGAGGAAGACTTGAAACATTGTCAGATATTGAATATTACAAGAAACAGGTTATTTGTGACATACATTTCTGTGAAACTTACAGAAATCGAAATAATCGGTTGAACGCATTGGCAGTTCCAACACTTCATCTGCCTGGTAAGCCTTTTAATTTTGACTCATGTTGAATTTATTTAATTAATTGTGGTGTTTAATGTTGGAGTTGGATTTGAAACCACCTTTAACTTACAGACAAGATTTATAATGTATAACCAAGAGTACTTCTTAAGTCATTGGCATCAATGTTTCCTTCACTATTCACATCATCGTATCCCATACCTGGATAAAATATAGCCTAAGTTCACCGGCAATAGTGTAGCTTCCCAACGGTGAAATATTTTTTAAATCAGTCAAGTATTTTCGGAGCCTATTCAATCCAAACAAACTATCAAATCTTTACTTTTTATAATATTAGTATCAATACCATACAAATCATGTTGTGGCACATTAGCTAATAGAGTAATTGTAATAAATTTCAGGCCTAAATTTGAGTCAAATCACATCGGGACAAGCTTCAACTTCCACACAACATAATTTAGAACCTACTTTAATACAGCAGGAAAATTCAGGTAAATATTTGAAATGTTTTAAACTATAATATTGTGATTTTGATTTTATATTTAACACAGTCACCAATTACATTCCAGTTAAAAATTACAATAATTGCTTGTTAAATAATTTTATCATCTGTTTTAATTTAATTGAAATAATATATTTTCAGAACCATCTGTGAGCCATGCTACTTCAGAACAACCATCACCATCATTACACAACCTGCTGCCTTCAACATCGCAACCTATAGCTGCAGGTAATGGCAGTGTTTATCATCTACTAATGAACAAGTTGTCTTAATTTATATGTCTGTTTGTTCATGCATGATCACAACATAACCATCAGTCTGATAAATAATACCTCGAGATTTACAGAAGCTTTAAAAACTCAAAATAAATTGTCAAAATATTGTGTACTAGCTATTTCCTGCAGTTTCACCCGCGTCCCGGACCAATATCTTCTCGTACCTATTTTTACAAAATAAAAGTAGCCTAAGTTATGCTTTATTACATCAGCTACCTGCCAATAAAAGTGCCCGTCAAAATCGGTCCCTCCGTTTTAGAGATTAGCCAGGACAAACAGATAGACAAAAATTGTAATAAATGTTATTATGGTGTTTGTACCATATCATATGCATGTTGTAAAAAACGGTTATTTCAATATTACAAACAGACATTCCAATTTTATATAGGTGTATGTGTGTATAAAAGATTTATAGATATAGATGTATATATAATAATAATAAGGGGTATGAGTGAAATAGAAATGTATAATCATATATTATTCAAATTTCAGATCCATCTCAAACATTTTCTTTGGTGAACAACATGATGATGGAACATAATTACAGTGCTATTAGCAGGCCTAGAAGAAAAACTGTGAAAGGTATTAATTAATTTTATTATATATCAATGGTTAATAGTCAATAATTAATATCTACAAAAATGAAATTTCACAAGATGTGGCTTTCGTGTGTGTTTTCGGCTTTTTCCTTTTCTATACATATGTTTTTAATTTTTATTCTAAAAATATAGTTGTTGGACCTATGATAAAACATTATAGATGGCATAGCCGTGGGACAACCTGTATATTATTTACTAGCTGTTCCTTGCGGTTTTACCCGCGTTACGTTAGGTTTTTGGTTACTGCCTCGCTCCCGTGAGACATAGCGTGATATTATATAGCCTATGTTACTCAGGGATAATGTAGCTTTAAAATGGTGAAAGAATTTTTAAAATCGATCCAGTAGTTTTTGAGCCTAGTCATTACAATCAAACAAACAAACATAGTTTTCCTCTTTATAATATTAGTATAGATAAACATATTTTATCATACAATGTTTTTCAAGGCTTAAGTGGTTCGCGGCTATACTACACAATTTCTAAATTGAGCATTTTTCCACAGATCCAGCAGCTCCACTGCGCACGAAGATTAAGCAACTGCAAACTGATATTATGCGTTTGCGGAAGAAGGGGGAGTCTTTCAAGGCAAGATTAAAAAGCGCTGAAGACTATTCAAACAATACCCTGTTCAAGCATTTCGCTAATAATTTTAAGAAACCCGCACGACTCTTTTTAAGTATGCAATTGCAGGCTGCAAAAAATCCAAAAGGGCGTCGTTTCACGACGGAAGAGAAAATATTAGCGCTTTCGCTTTATAAGAAAAGCCCGAAATCGTATTCATTGTTAAATAAATATTTTACTCTGCCATCGGCTAAATCAATGAAGCGCCTTCTGGGATCCATTAAAATAAATGCTGGGATAAACCCCATTGTTTTTGAAAAAATAAAAAAAACACTTAGTGAAAAAAACGAAAATGATCGTTTGTGCTCATTAATGTTTGACGAAATGTCCTTGACTCCGCAAGTGAACTACAACTGTCAAAAAGATAGTTTCGAAGGCTTCGCGTTTAATAAACTGGGCCATTTTGCGGACCACGCGCTTGTCTTCATGATTAAAGGTGTTAAACAGAATTTCAAGCAGCCCATAGCCTATTACTTTACATCTAGGCTGAATAAGACCGAATTAAAAAATATAATAACTACGGTCATACAATATGCTCAAGACTCTGGTCTAATCATTGTGAATACAGTGTGTGATCAGAGCACCGTAAATGTTGGTGCAATCACTGAGCTTGTAACTGAAACGAAAGCTAAATATTTGAGACGTGGTAAGGAATGGCGTTACGACCATATGTCTATAGATAGAAAAAAAATTGTACCATTGTTTGATGTACCCCATTTAATAAAGGGAATAAGAAATAATTTATTAAATAAAGATTTAGTGTATACATCGAACAATGTGCAAAAAACTGTGAAATGGGAGTATTTCCAAAAACTATATGCGGCAGACAAATCTTATGGGGAATTACGCCTATTAGACAAACTCACAGAAGAACACATAAATCCCGAAAAAATTAATAAAATGAGGGTAAAAACAGCAACACAACTTTTCAGCCATAGTGTTGCTGTAGCAACTGAACATTTGTCTGCTAGAGGAGATCTCCCAGAAAGCTGTAAGCAATTAATTGATATAACGCTATTATTCGATAATTTGTTCGACAGTCTTAACGTCAGTACCTTACACGTTCCCAATGGGAAAAAATATAAAGGGCCTATAAAAAGGCACTCGCCTCACCACGAGCTGTGGATAAAAGCAAAAATTATTTTAAAAACAATCAAATTTACTTACATAAAATCGACCGGAAACAAATCTCGATTGATCGAAACAAACATACCATCTATAACAAATTTGATTAAAACTATTGAAGGTATGGAGGCTATTTGGAATATTGTATCCCAAAGATACGGATTTGATGCACTTTTAACAAGAAATTTTAATCAGGATCCGGTCGAAAATTTCTTTGGGAATATCAGAAGCTATGGGGCAAGAAATAATGCACCTAATTCGGTAGCTTTTGAAGGTGCTTTTAAGGCACTACTGTTAAATAATTATAGTTCCCCTCATTCAGGCAGAGCAAACTGCGAGGAAGACTCTAACAAATGTCTTCAAACATTAGAGTTTTTTTTAACAGAAAAGTCAACGCCCCATGCTTTTGATGCTCCCAAAGAAAACGAGGCCATCAAGTATAATGAAAATGTTTTAAATGTTAGTAGAGAAAGTGATGCAGGCCAAAGAAATTATGTATGTGGCTGGGTCCTGTCGAAATGTTTAAAAAATATTGTAAAAAATTGTAAAAACTGCAGACAAAACCTAATAGATCATGGGGACAATCATGGTAGAAATAAATTCATTAGAGCCAAAGAATACGCTAACAAGAAATGGTTATGTTACCCAAGTGAAGAGTTAGAAAATAGCTTTCATGATCTTCAAAATATAGCAACAGGATATTTAAAAAATAATGTACCGAAACATAACATTAAAAGAAATATCAAATTGTTAGCAGATGTGATGGTTGAATATCCTTTTAACTGCACCACGCATATTGAAAAATTAAAAGAATATTTTATAAACGTTACTCTTAATGTTTTATTATATAGCTGGTGTAGATCGATCAATCGAATTTTGTCCGGAAAGTTAAATTATGTAGGTGACGATGAAACTAAAATAGCTGCTCAAAAATATTATGACAAACATAAATGTTATAAAAATAAAAAGTAATATTGTGTTAACACTGCCTTTTATTTGTATAAACCTTTTTAACTCCCGATTTATAAAACTCTATGTTGTAAGTAACGAAATGAAATAACTGCACTTCAAAACAACTGAATGCTCCTTACAGAAAATAAAGTGCAGAATTAATTTCATTTCGTTATTTATAACATAGAAATTACAATAAAAAATATTTTGAAGCGGCCATATTGCCGCCGCCGTAGTTTGGAAACAAGTTTCAGATGGCGTTGACTGTCAAACAGTCTGCCCAAAAATGCTCAAAGAGGGCTCTCTTTACCCTATATATTATAATACTCTTTGAGTTAAACGCTAGAATCAAGTCAGGTATGCCAACATAACAAATTAATTATCTATGGCAATAAAGTTACTTCCGTTATGTCGCCTCTACACATAGGCCAGTGCATTCGCCAACGCGCTGGCATGGCGGTGCGCTTGCAAACGCGCTTGTGAGTAATCCACACATTGGGAGGTCGTTCAGTATGGTTTGTTTCGAGACAATGTGCGGACGTGTGTGCGGACGGATTCAAAATTGATGTAACAAACAAAGAAATAAACACACTTTCACATTTATAATACAAATAATAATAAAGTAGGATGCTCTTTGTGAACATTGTGAGGAAAATGGCATGTCCAAGAACCTTATTTATTTGGCACTTTTAATACATACAACATTTTAAAGTGAAACTTTTATTACATCGTCTCAAACTTTTTGGTCTGTGTAGCGCATGTCGCGTGACGTACGATAATTATCGTACAAATACGATAATTATCGTAAGTTTCACTTTTACCGTGGTTTCATAAAACCACACAACATTTTTTTATTTTTATGGTACTTATTTTTTGGGTTCCACAGGCAGTTTTCACTCTGATAGAGCTCAATAAATTTAAATGTTTCCTCATTACTCATATTGTTCGCCATTTTGTCAAGTTAGGTGTTAATTCGCCGCAAGAAAAAAACGTGCACTCCTGATCGCTGCTACAGTCAAACTGATGGCGCGGCCCATGTGTGGATGGTGCGCCAAGCTTGCGACAAGTGTCCTTTGATGTTGCCGAAACCGCGCGGCAAGCTCGCAAGCGCGCTGGCCAACGTTCAAATACCTACCACCAACGCGCGAACACCCGTTCTACACATAGACCAGTGCATGTGCCAACGCGCTTGTCAACGCGTTGGCCTATGTGTAGTGCCGGCATTACAAATATAATTTTAAACTTATAAAAGACTTATCCCACTTATAATTTAGTCTTCGGTTTTAGTACCTAGTTACAGTACCTTTTCCCATAATTAACATAAATTTTCTTGATAATGATAAGAACTATCATGAATATGCCGTTTCTCGCCGAATCAAACAATATATTTTGAAACATTCATCCGAAGAAGAAGAGACCGACACAAAGTTACTTTCGATGAATATAATACTAGTAAAGAACCACAGAGCAAGTAATATAGTAGTAAAGAACTGGTATTATAGCTGGTATAGTACATATATAGGACTAGAATGAATTATTATAATACCGCGAATTTAGTAGTCAGCCCATAATGACTACTAAATTCCTAGTATTCTGAAAGGGAAAAACCCATCCAATGTCTTAAAAAAGCAGTTATGTCAAAATTGAAATCTTAAAGTCAATTTGTCAAAACGCAAAAATAACATGTATGAAAAGTCAAAATACAAAATATAATATGGTCATGATTTCCATGTTTTTTGATTTTCAATAATTAGTATCAAAAATACAACTTTTATGGTTCTGTGTTCATTATTAATATTTAATATGCAATTAAGCTAAAAGTGCAAGTAATGAATATATTGTTATATTGTCCTTGAATGAAGAATATTATGATAACAGTTGTCGATACTATTATTTTCATGAATTTATTAACTTTGGCTTATTATGAGTAACATTATAATCTAATAATAAAATGGTAAGATTCTTTCATTACACATTAGCGAGCTCTTATTAATAAAAAATTAAAAAACATTATGATTACCTCACAGAACAGTAAGATATTAAATACCCTTGCTAGCGCAATAGAAAATAAAGACGAGGAACTTAAAAAAAGGAAAGAAACTGCAAAGCAATTCCTACATGAGCTTCTAGGCTGCATTGAAAACTGCCAAAATCGTTTTGGAGGAAAGTCTGAACTTGCTACAGAAGACGATATAAGGTATAACATTTTTAAGATCTCTGTCAACAGACATTAAATATGTAACATAATTCTAGTCTTTGGTAATTATATGTTGTATGTGTATATTCTGATATGATTTATAATGCATAATATTAGGTATTAGTTATACTAAAACCTTCTTCTCGAATCACTCTAACTATAAATAACCGCATCAAAATCCATTGCGTAGTTTTAAAGATTTAACCATACATAGGGTCATCGGGACAGAGAACATGGCTTTGTTTTATATTGTCGGGTATGCAATTATTTAGAACACTATAAAACAAAATACAAATTGTAAATTTTATGTAACATGCATTACTTAAAAAAATGACCTTCCAATATTACACTATATTAAAATAATGTTAACATATAAATTTATAATGTTAACATGTAAATGTTGCAGGGAAATTATATAATTTGTGATTTATAAATGATATTGTCAGTAAAAATATCACAATTTTTTATTACAGAATACTACATCTTTGTGAAAAATGGGAAAAGGTTCTTAGCCACGGATTGAAGACTAGTTTATCAAATTACACCATTCAGAATTTTGTGTCAGCTGGATTAAATTTTACATTTAATATTGTGAATGTTGGTAAGTCAATATTTATAATTGATCTATACTGCTATACATATTGGGTATATTATTAGATATGTATACAGTATAGTATTTATTTTATTGAAGTATTTAATTAATTAGGTTACATATTATGTATTTGAATAACTTTTTCTGCATTTGAATGAATGAATGAAAAATTCATTATTGTAAACCATAAGTGATATGATCATTTTATGGAACATCATCATCATCATCATCAGCCCATATACGTTCCCACTGCTGGGACACGGGCCTCCTATGAGGGTACAGGCCATAATCCACCGCGCTGGCCAAGTGCGTGTTGGCGGATGACACATGTCGTCGAACTTTTTAATTCTTCGACATGTCGGTTTCCTCACGATGTTTTCCTTCACCGTTCGAGCAGTGGTGATGGTACAACATGCGCAGATAAATTGAAAAATCAAT
This sequence comes from Colias croceus, assembly GCF_905220415.1. NCBI lineage: Eukaryota > Metazoa > Arthropoda > Insecta > Lepidoptera > Pieridae > Colias > Colias croceus. The sequence goes on along the minus strand of NC_059540.1, from coordinate 6,306,183 downwards.
TTATTTCCTACGCGCTCGCCTGGTCTCGAACCACGGACTTATCGATTCGAAGTCTAAGGTCTCACCACTGAGCCACCACTGCTCTGCACCATTTTATGGAACAGGTAGTGGATAAATAATTGTCATTATTATAATAGCTTATAACAATTAATCATATTGATATGATTAAGATATACCAATTATTTAAACAAAAAAATTGAGAATTGAATGTCATGGCTTTTTTGTAATTTTAAACGATTTATCCTTTCATTACCTTAAAAATGAATCATATTATTTTTCATCTTCTAGGAAATTCACTATGGAGCTATTGTTGTCTGCACTTAACGAAGCACGAAAAAGAGCGATTTAAAATTTTGTCCAACATTAACACACCTCTGGGATATTTTAGAGCATTTCTTAGAGCTTCTTTGAATGAGCGTTCCTTGGACAGGTACATATTTGAATCTGTAAAGTATCTATCTTTTACAATTTTTTTAAATCTAAGGTTTGGTTAATAATTATTTTATGTATATTGTCTCTTAGGTATTTACAAAGCTGGATTTCACACGGTCTTTTAGTAGAGTATTATGATGAAGGAGCTATTGTTAGAAGTCCTGAAGCTAAGCTCCTGCCTAATACGGCTGCAGGTAAAGTTAAAAAGTTAAAAAGTTAAAAAAAAAAAAAATAAATAAATAATAATCGTAACAACGCATGGGAAAAAAAATAATCAATGTATATACTTCACATTTTGTTGCAGGCTTATCAACTGTTTTGTTTGCGTTATCAATAGATAGGGCGGAGTTGAATGACTCTCAGCATGCTAGCCAAACGAACAAGGCAGAATTAGTTATACCGCTTCCTACTCCGATCAAATCAGCTAACAATTCCAAACGAAAACCCCTTAGACAAGTTATATCTTTTGACAAAACAGAACATAAAAATAGTACAAAGGGAGGAAAGCCTTTGGAACCCGTTGATAGCGTATCAGAAGCGTCATGGAACAGCGCTCCAGCTACGTGCTTAAATTCGCCAGACCCTAAAATAACATCGCCTATTGCATCCACAAGTGAGCCCACTAGTTCAGACTGTAGGACTGGTATAAGGCATTTCTTCCCCGACAGCGTCAAATCTCTTGACAGCCCTTTCCAAATACTGTCCAAATTATCTGAAAGCGCAAAAGAAATATTCACAAGCTCTTCCAGTATTGAAAAGAATAATTTGCGAGACGATGCGTCCGATTTAAGTGTCAATTGTTTGAAAATATATGAGAGTGATAGTGAAGAAGTAGCTGGTAGTATAGATGGTAGCACATCTTGTTTAGAACTTTGCTTTACAGAAGATGAAAGTGTGCCCGATGAAAAGACACTAGATTCGGTTTTAGAATGTAGAGAAAAAGAATTCATTAATTTGCAACAAAAGTTCAATCAAATTGAACAAACTAATAAAGATAAGATTCAGAAATTGGAAAAGGTTGTACTAGATCTAAGCAAGTAGGTATTCCAAGCAAATGTATACTTATTGTAATATGGAATCTGATAGTATATTTATTGCACTTGTTTTGATGTCATAATATGGTTTTCAGAGAAAATGATAGGCTGAAGGACCAGTTAAGAAATTATATGTCTGCTGTGGAAATGGGAAAGGCATTGAAATCAAGCAATGGCCATGACGAAGAGGTAACACAATATGAACGAAAACTTGTTCAGGTTAGTAAAGGTATCATTACGGAAGTTTTCTTTAATAATATTAAATTGTAAGCAACTTACTGCGACAGACGGACGGACCTTTAATGATATACCTACAGGCGTAGGATAGCGTTTTTTTTGTCCATACAGATTCATAGAAATGAGGATATTGCGTTTATTGAGTTGTCCATGTTGTTGTAAATCTTTTGTTTTGTAAAAACATCACAGATAAGATTAGATTAATAACTATAACATAGAATTGTTTTCTTAAAATAGTCATACTTATCGTGAAATCGTAACTACAATATCTCACGTACAGGTAGCTGAAATGCACGCGGAATTGATGGAATTTAATCAACATTTACAACGACGACTTCAAGATTTAGAAAATTCTGGTCTGGAAATATTAGAATGTCCAGAATCTAATGTGAAAGTGTACATTCCCAGTGCGTTCTTAGTCGGAAAGAAACCAAATTCCTATCATGTTTATCAGGTAATAATAACTTATTCATTATTACGCCGTAAATATTATACCTAGTGGTAGTCAATTATTTGTTTATCTTTATTTTCATTTATTTTTTCAGATATTCTTAAAGGTGGGACAGGAAGAATGGAATGTGTATCATAGATACGCGAAGTTCTATGAAATGCATACGCAACTCAAAAAGTGTCATCCAGATATTGCTAATTATAAATTCCCTCCCAAAAAAACGCTGAGAAAGAGAGTGAGTACATACTGTAACAAATTTAGAAATAATAATATAAATATATATGGCGCGCGGTGTGTCCCCTAAGACACATAAAACTGAAAGGATAGAATAAATTCGATTACTCAGGCGGGTCACGAGTGGCTGAGTTGGTTAGGCATCCGCCCCGGAATGGCGCGAAGGATGCGGGTTCGAGTCCCGCCTCGTGATCGAATTTTTTCTATTCTTTATAAATTTATATTTATAAAGCTTTTGTATGCCATAAATAAACCAAAAAATATAAACTCAATAATAATATAACAATTAAAACATACCTACCTTATTTATGAAGATGTTAATTTTTAATACTTCTTTCCCGAAATATATGTTTTATTTTATATTTGAAGCATTGCACTTGCTGGCTTTGACTAAGTTCGCTCCGGTTTAACTGATAAAAAAAATAGTGATAGATAAAATAGTTGAGTATTTTAAACGTTTAATACGTTCCCTTCCAGAACAAAGTATTAAACACATTTCCATAAGAAAAGACTTCTTAATAAATTGTTTCGTTACAGGACGCGAAGGTGGTAGAACAACGTCGCATATCGCTACAAGCGTACCTGCGACACGTGGTGCTCGTGTTACCGGAACTGCGGGAGTGCACGAGCCGCACTCAACTCGTCACTTTATTGCCTTTTCTAGGGTATGTTTGACATTTTTTTTTATTATTTAAGACTATCCGTTCGACCGGGTTGATAATATAAAATATATAGACAAATATATGGACCATATCGCTATGTTAGAGCGTACCTGTATAATCTTTGAAATCTGCAATTTTCAAACAGAAGTAAAACAGAATTGTTTACCTTCTGCTGCTGCTTCTCAAGTATTAATAATTTCTTGAAAACTCCGTATCAATTATCATCCACTCTTCTTTTACTATGAAACATACAACAGCTTATCTCTGCAGCCATACGGCACATAAATAAATAAATCGTTTATTAAAAAACAGTTCGTTTTCAGTACATCGTCAACAGTCAAGGAAAATGGACTCCACAATCCACTAGCTCGCCAACATTCCAATGACTCCGTGTCTACTTATGATCCACTATGATATGTGTATGGAGTATTGACTTGACAATACTTTTGACGGCTACGCAACGGCTATGTTAGATTTCTTAAAAAGAATCCAAGTTGATTAGCCATAAATAACGATTATAGAATACCTATTCAGAATAGCAGAGGTTGGGCTGCTGATGCAATATGATAAACGAACGACTTTCTGAATCAGACATTGTGGTTTCAATGTAGTTTTATGCGTATGTTGAGTAATAACCACTTGTAAAAGTCTATGTGAAATGTATTTTAGCTAAAAGTATTTTAGAGTAACATGTAGTACACATTTTCATACGGCAATAACTATCATTATATTTGATACTCTTATAAGAAGCGTAGGATTTCGCTCAGAAATATTCGCACGGATCTGAATACGCGACTTCACGTAGTATAAGAAAAGAAACGGTATGATAATAATTATTCGTTTTATTAAATAATGCTGAAACATGATTTCTGCATCATTACTTCCACTTTTTTCCAATGAATGTTATGTTTAATTTAATTTAATTTGTAACAATTTTGTTATATAGATAAATGTACAGTGCTTGAGATATTAGAACAATTTCTAATTTTAATTTAAAATCAAACCCATTGTTTATAGGTACTTATTATGAAAAATGTACAATTCATGACATATTTGTAATTTTTAACATGTATATTATATTAATTGAAAAGTAATTCTAAACAGATAATTTTCTGTGATGTAATTTAATTCCTGACACAAGTACCTAAATATGGTTTTAAAGAAGATATCTATTTATATAAAAACTGTGATAAAATAAAACGTCATTCAATGAAATTTCATTGCTGTAAAGAAATATTTATTTTAGCGTAATCCTAGTCCTAAACCCGAATGTATTGTATGCACGTTGTTAATGATTTTATTATTTTAACTAATTAATATTTTTAAGCTTTTCAGGTTAATTGTTGTTGTTAAAAGTTAATCAGAGAAAAACCTTAATCAGTACAATTTATTATCATCATATCACATATTAACTGGTACTAAACGATAGCCTTAAATTAGCTTTAGTATCTTATAAGTTATCGTAAAAACAAATAAACTGTAATAAATTATTTTTCTTAAATCAAATTCCAAACTTAAAATTTTAGACATGTTAATATGATGGCAATATATTATTTTAAATGTTGTAAAATGTATTAACTACTGTATTTCTACTAGTAGCCAAAAACTCTAAATAAATACAAATAAATACAAGGTGTTTCATTCCATAATCCATTATATATTTGTATTGAAAACGTGGAAATAGATTCTAATATTTAACTGGATTGTTAAAACATATTACCACGATTGTTTTGAAAAAATGCATCACTTCATAACAGTAACTAGGAGGTGTGAGGCTACCAGCACATTTTATACTGGCTACAGCCATGCTGTGTATCAATCACAGATTATTAGGGTGCTTTTCAATCAAAATCAATCAAAATTGTTTATTTGGAACACAACAACACATTACAAAAACTTTATGCACGATGGCATCAACAATGTGCGAGGATGCCTAGCGAGAAATGTGTTTGTAAATAACCAATCATCGCTTCAAATTAAGCGATGTGATTGGTTTTTAAACTTAAAATTTTAGACATGTTAATATGATGGCAATATATTATTTTAAATGTTGTAAAATGTATTAACTACTGTATTTCTACTAGTAGCCAAAAACTCTAAATAAATACAAATAAATACAAGGTGTTTCATTCCATAATCCATTATATATTTGTATTGAAAACGTGGAAATAGATTCTAATATTTAACTGGATTGTTAAAAAATATTACCACGATTGTTTTGAAAAAATGCATCCCTTTAACTAGGAGGTGTGAGGCTACCAGCACATTTTATACTGGCTACAGCCATGCTGTGTATCAATCACAGATTATTAGGGTGCTTTTCCATCAACAATGTGCGAGGATGCCTAGCGAGAAATGTGTTTGTAAATAACCAATGATCGCTTCAAACTTAAGCGATGTGATTGGTTTTTTAAAAACACATTCCACGCTAGGCATCCTCGCACATTTTACTACGTACATAGTACTACGACGAATAAGTAGTGCGTGTGTGTGTTATTCTAGCTCTTGTGATGAAAATGTGTATTCGTATTTTATTTTATCGATTGAGTAGTGTTGCAGGTAAAATAAAAAACACTGTAGCAAATTAAATTCATATTTTATTTTTATAATAAATAAAAATCAAGAAAACACTCGTTTTGAGAATTTCCTATATATCAAATACATCATACAAAAGATGTCGATATAAACTAAATCACTTGGTGCAAGGCAAGCCTTTCGGTTAGGGGTTCGCCCGCGCGGCTCGCGCCCTGTTTGAGCTGTCGATGCATCGGCGATGGAAACCGAGGATAGCCTCTTATTTCTCTACATATTATAACAAAAGTTAATTTACAACAAAGACGAAACTGCTTTCCGCACGGAATGCATCTCTGTTGACGTTTAAAACAAGTTTCGAGTGAAAGAATATGCGTTTTCATCATGATTATAAAACATTGTAAATAGAGGTATGTAAAAAAACGTTCAACACTTCAAAAGTGAAAAAAACGACATAATTTAGGTTTATGTAGTAAAATAAATAAAATATAATAAAATCAAGTATCTAACTTAAGTATGAAATAATTTACTAAAACTTTACACCTAAATAATATAAATGTATTGCAACACATTAAGGAGCTTTGGAACCTTTCAGCGAAAAAACGTGGCTTATATTAAATTTCAGTTGGTAATTAATAATCTCGGGACAATAACTCTAATGATTGTGATTGATCTTTGGTTTTCTGAACATGTGTCGACCATAGTTCCATAACTCCCAATGGGACGCAGCGCGGGCACTCGGCGTCGGTCCGCTCCGCAACAACCCTCAGACTGCGTGACGTGATTATTTCATAAGTACTTACATAAGTTACAGATCTACTAAGAAGCTAATGAATCTTAAAAGCAAATAGAGAACTTTAACCAAATCGCAGGCGTCTAAACCGATTCATAATAAAAACTTTAAACACATTTATTGTAATTCATAAGCATACATAGATTGTAGTAAGACTATTGGCAATTTTAAGACTGTAAGTGTAATCTACTTCAACGAAAGCTCTATTTGAAAGAGTTTTTAAATGACTACTGTTACCACCGAAACACGCGATATGGATAATCCTTCTACAAAACATCACAGCTCACAAGCGAAAATGTACGACGCAGTATTGAAGATTAGTATATAAGGTGTCATGGATGATAACTAGTAATTTGCAAAAACTTTCTACGTGACTATGATAAATTTATTATTATGCAACAATTTATTTTTTCAAATTACAAATGAGATGTTTTAGTTGAAAGTGATTTTCATATTCGTCGCGGGAATACAAAAATCGCCCACTAAAGTGTCGTGCTCTGTGGCGCAGTTCGTAACCTAGAGGCCGAGAACTTGCTCATGGCAGCAAGTCGCCTAGGTACACACGCTCGTCATCTTTGTATCACTCGCATCAATAAAGAATGTAAGCCGATATATAGCTATTAGAAATTCATTTTGTTTCAACCGAACTGTATAATAAATGTGATTGAAGATTAAAATTGGCGGAATTGGAAGGGCTCCGCGAGTTGGTACCCCATAATGTGACTAGAGAGTGAGTCGAGAAGACAAGTAAATAATTGTATCCGTTCCCATTCTTTATTTGTGCGCGTCATACGTGTACGTGTTTGTTGAATAGTCGCGGTCGATACGTTATCACCCATTTCACCGGTTCTATACTTCGTTTCGTTAACTTATTAAATGCTCACATGTCGGCATAACAACGCTTATCACAATATATAAAAATATATATTAAAGAAGCTTACACTAGAACTACACATTGAATATGCACTCTGGGTTATGCATTTGCCACCACACTTGCCACAACAGACATGACTTTAACGAAAATCCTTTTTTATTTAATTTTTTTAGTTTTTTTTCTTTGTGCGGTAGCACATGCGAGTCTCTGAAACAACTTATAGCAGTTCCTCTCAGATACTGGTATATAGATCAAATATATCTTCAGGGAAGAAATGAAATACACATTTGATGTTCTCCAATGATTGGTAACTGGCTCGGTATCTTTGTACTGACGTTATTATGAAACCTTTATATCATTCCTTCCCAGAAGATACCCCTTAATTTAAGAATATTTCATTTAGCACAGAGGCAATTAATTGGAACTAAATATAATACTTGTCATTTCATAAAATTTTCAATAGAATCCTTTTTCTAAAATCTTTAAGTTGACGCAAGTCAGAAGAAAAGTAATACTTTGAACAAAGTTAGAGTTCTCTGGAATAACTGATGCAAAGTTTCTGCACAACATAGTCTATTCGTCATAATATATCTTTTGTATTTGTCGACATGAGTATGGGATTATGGAAAACTTGCAAGAAGCTTATAACCATTTCTAAACATGTGCACTTATTAACATTAAGATTAAATAGCTCGAAATGTTAAGCCTTATGAGTACTACTATATTTTTGTTATTTTTTTGCTGTGTAGCTTACTTATTAGGCTTTTGATAAATACGTAAGTAGAATAATTTTATTTTTTTCAAGAATGATTTTGCCGCCTTATTTAAAAATACATCTATGAATTTTCACTTTAGATTCTTTACGAAGCAACGGCTATCTCTTCAACTCTCATCTGAAATTTTGTAAAATTAATTTTAATTAGTTTTAACACATAAATAAATAAAAATAGTTTGGAAAATCCAAAAGTGCACGCCTCATAATCTCATCCTTTACAATAAAATTGATTATTTATAAAGAGTACGTGACTATAAATATAAAAAAGAAATAAAATAAAACAGTTGGAAAAGTAAAGAAAGCGGTACCGTAATAATTGAGCTATTTTTCTTATGGCCCCACCTAGATGTGAAACTGCGCAGGTTTAAGGGACTGACTACCAACTTATTTTTTTAAACCTTGGCTTATAGTATAAAGAATCGAGTTTATTATGGTGAATTTTGAGTACACTATAAATATAAAAAAAAATAAAAATAAAATAAAGAATATAATATATAGATATACTAAAATTATGGAGAACAGTCGATATTTTTTTTTTGTTTATTTAATAACAATTAAACCACATCGAATCAGACCCTGAAAAATGAAAGGGTTCTATTCCTGAGCATACTCAAGCGTAAGAGAAAAAAAAAGACTTGATTAGTAAAGTATTTCGGTCGCTATCGTGTTAACAAGAAAATCCTCCGCACATACAGACACACGGACGTCCAAGACAGAACTTTTTTAAACTGTTTTTTAACTAGTTTAAATAACAAAAATGACATCAAAAATATCATGAATGTTAAAAATAGTGTTTTTTCTTAATATGTGTGTGTATGTATTATCTTACAAGTGCAATGTATGATACATAAAGACATTTTAAGTTTGAAAAATCAGATGTTTTGCGCGAAGTGACAGTAGTACCCACCTCAACGCTTCGCTTATGAGGCGTGCAATACTTTAACTTCTCAAAAAGAAAAAACAACGACAGTTAATAAAAGCATTAATATTACTACGAATTTTTCAGGTGAAAAATCTTATATGTCATTGAAATTTAACCCAACTGATAATTGATATAAAATATTAAAAATATAGTCATTTTTAATATATCAGATAACAAACAATTACATTTATTTTCCCCCTTGTTCAAAAACCCACAACCTACGCCCTACATTTATATTAACTCATTGAGCCCCGAGCGGCCCGATCGGACCACGACACAGTAGATTTTCTATTTTGTCTGTGATTCCGGGGGCTGAGTTATTAATAGCTAATACAAGCGTGTCTCACCCCTGGCGCCTACAATGATGCTCTTCCTCTTCATGTCCTGTGCGGGCGCTGGTCGCACCACACCGCCGCCGCCCACCAAGTGTCCGCCGCCAGCGCGGATCGGTTTCGCTAGAACACGATCAACTAATTAGTATATACTGATATACACAAAATTTGTATATGTATATATTGTCATTGGTTTTTGTGTAAATAGATGTAGATCAGTTTAGATCATTTTTTTGTGTAATATACCATTTTCCATAGGAGAGTAGTTGTTGCCATTATAAACTCCCACTTTAACTTTAAATGTTAAAGTGGGAGTGACAATTTTTTTCTTTATATTAAACTTATTATATGACAGAATGCTCATACAAAAAAATGCTACCAAGTAGTCGTCCGATGATCGGACGATTAAAAATTAATTTTCCGGTTATAAAATAAAAATAGAAGATAATATTACATTCACAAAATTAAATAAAAATGTGCTTTTGCTCACCAATTTGTGCTTGCACGCCCCGTCTGGCGAGGTTCTTGGCGCGCACGGCCTCCTTGATCCTGTCCACCTCGAACTGGTACCGCTTGCGGTCGCGCATCGCGCCCTCCTTCGCCTCCTGTTGTTTTTGGTGAGGTTAGTATATTAAAAGAAACTTAATTTACCAACTAATTCTAAAGATACAAACATATTTAACCAATAAATAACGTAAATATTTTTTACATATAGTTCTGCCATCTTAAATATAGTTATTTTAAGAATTTTCAATGTACTAAAGCGGATATTTTGTATTATCAAAACCTTAACATCCAGCTCATATTGAACAGTAAGATTTACTGGATAACAAGACCAATAAGCTGAAATATTCCATATCCCCTGAAAAAATAATTTAGTTACAAAACCGCGTACCTTGAGAGCAGTCTCCAGCGCCTTGACCCTCTCCATAGTGGCCCTCAACCGCTTCTCGAGCTTGGGCAGCTCGCAGCGCAGGTCCGCGTTGTCGCGCACCAGCTGCTTGTGCACCTTCGTCAGCTGCTCCAGGTTGTTCTCCAGGAACGAGATCTTCTGCTTCTGCGCTAGCGAGCCGCCCTCCTCCTCGGCGCCTTCTTCCGAGTTCGTCGATTTCTTTATTCTTGCCTGTGTTATAAATACGGATATTAGAAAGGCATAAAAACTAATTTGATGTTCAAAATAAATGTATATTTATTCATGACTTATCTTGCAGGTATATTCTTATCATCGTGCTTTTAATATTATGTACATCTAATGTTAAACAAATATATATTTCAAATTAAACATGATATCTTACCTGCAAGTCTTGAACAAATAGTTTTCGTAGGTTGTGCAATGTCTGCAACTCCTTAGCCACAGTGTCTTCCAGTCCTTTGAGATCGGCGCGGGCTTGTTCGCGTCGCTCCACGCTTTGACTGCGAGATAAAGTTTCGTTTTAATATTATAAAAGGCAAACTATTTTAAATAATTAAATGATTTGTTAATGAAATAATGCTACTGGTATTAGATTTCCGACATTATAGAATTTTGGTTAAAAATGATAAAATTTACCTGCAAAGTGAGATATCTTCCTGCACGCACCCATCCATATTATGTCACGTATCGCTCTTAGGCCATTTTCTCAGAAAATGCCAACCCCCGGCAGTATGAATATGAATGGGATACGTGCGGAATAAAATGATAACTTAAAAAATATAAAAAAGCGAGGCGTTACAAGACCTTGCACTACATGTAACTTTTACTTACACCAACTAAGATTATTGTTTGTATAAATATTTGTATCACAAGTCAGTTTATTATATTGATTAATCATAACGTGAACAATCCAATCTAGAAATACTTGTACTAGGGTTTTGGTGTTTCATATTTTTCTAGATTAAATTGTCATTTAACTACATCGTTAAGAAGTCGAAACTTTGTGCAAACTTGTAATATTAATGCCAATCATAATTTTTTTTTTTCACCATTTGCACAAATTCGCAACTTGTAAATATTGAGGCAACAATCACTCTTCGGCATTTGAGTGCAGACTAAGGAAGTGATATGGATTCTAGGAACAACATAAATGCAATTTTAATACAAAATCGTGGAAAAATCATTGGAATGGATGAAGTGATCATGCACTATGAAAAAAAAATTGAAGTATGTATGATGCCAATACGTAAATGCAATACTTGGAATGAACTATTACGATTTGAAATGCTTATAAATGCACTCTTCATTTATTTATCTCTAGGATTGCTTATTCTATTCATCTAGGAGGGTTAAGTATTCTTGTCCTCGTTTTATTAATACTTCAAAAAATATGATAGTTACTATATAATCCTAACTACAAAACTATATTTTAATCTTTGGTTTGATAAAAAATAATGCCTAAGTTTATCTAAGTGAAGTGTTAAAACTGATGGTCGCCACATGTGGTAGAAAAATATTTTATTAAAAATATTCTAATTTGAAATCTCTTTATAACATTATGTTTGATATTATTTACATATGTATTATTTACAAGTACCCAAGAAATATAACTCAATAATAGTTTAAACTCAGTACACCGCTGTTTTGTGCATTTTGAGTTTTCTCAAAAAATTTCCTAATAATTTATTCATGTAAATAATATTTATTCGAATTTCCTTTAAAACGTAAAGCGTTTAAAATGACTAATAGTAATTACAACAAGAAATATTTCGTTAAAAGACGAATGTTTCTTTAAAAGACAACCACGGATTGGAAAACACTTAAATAACGACAACAACGAGCCTACTTTCAAACATTTACGTCTAATGAACCAATATTTAGATCTACTTATTATTATCATTATATACTTTCTCCATGCTTAATTCACAATAACAAACAACAAAAAATCAAACATGCTAATTATTAATAACTACGTTAAGCATTTTAGTTGATAAATAACTTTCCTAATTTATTTGTTCGACTAGACTTATGACTCACGACGAACTTCAAAGCGAAGCGATTAAAATGCGTAAAAAAATATAAATTAGTATTCTTAAAATAATTTCGTTACACCCGTTCGCAACTGTCTCACATGCATTTTCTATTAATCTAATTTGTGTTATTGCCGATTCAATATAAGACAGTCGCGACGAGAGAGAAAAGCGTTAATGAGTTAAACATGGTGTTCATGGATCTCTTTTAAATGAATTAAGGTTGCAGTAGTGTCAATAAACAATGTAAATGTAAAATAAATGTAATGAACGAAATGTTAAGAGACCCATGATATTATCACAGAAAACAAGCCATCGAGCTTAAACCAAAACAACAATTTGTGGGTATCGGTGGGTAAGGAGTATCATGGTAACGGATATAAGTAAATGTAACTGGAGGGGATGGATGTTGCAGGTATGGCGGGGGACTTTAGAGATTGCCGAGAGCGACTTTTCCTCCCTGGCCGAAGCCTTGATATCTAGGCCCATGTCGTAATGGAAACCCATCTTGTCCCTCTTCGGGGACATGATAAAGTCCCGGAAGTCGTCCTTGAGCAACATTTGCTGGTTAGCGACCTCCTTTTCGGCCTTGTCTAGATTACGGCGCGGTGAACGTGACACTAACATGAGTTCCTTGAGCTTGGCGGACTTGTCGGCCTCCTCGCGTTTCAACTTCTCGTAGTCGTCCTGCAGTTGCTGTCTGGCCAGCGTCAACTCCTGGTATGTACTGTTGACAATTGAATTACGATCATTAAACATATTGTCTAGAAAGTAGAAGTTCATTGCTATTAAATAATAAATAATAACAACTATGTTATAATCAGCTGATGGATTTTACGAAAATTATATGCCCAATTAAGACCATTTTAATTTGTTTTTCGAACATAAATAAATAAATTTACAATTATTATCACAACTAGTCCATTGAATGAGTCCCTCCAAGGGGGGTCTAGAGTGCGTGAGTTAGTAAAGTAAGATGTTTCTTCGGAAACATGTCAAGAGTCCCTAGGTAATAAACATACTAAAACCCCGGGACACTAGGAGGAGCCCCAGAGTGGGGGGAGGGGGGAAAAGGTCCATTTTTTTCATTTTTCGCTTAAATCTCAAAAACGGTACATGTTAGAGAAAAACTTTCAAGGAAAAGTTGAAAGGCCATAAAATTATCTACAAGTTGTACCTAAATCATTTTTTTATATTCGCAGCCGTTTTCGAGCTTCATCCCATGAAATGTGAAAAATTCTAAAGCTTTTTATTTTACCTAACTACTCTAATAAATTCAATACCTCCTAAACGCCTCCATGGTGGAATCTGTTTTTTTTATCAATGATAGACCTAATTATGAGCAATCTATCTGTACCGGTCACAAGTTGCACTTTTGAGTTTTTTGGAAGAAAAAAATAAAAAAAATCAAGTTCAGTAACTCAAACTACCCTAATATAATATTTTGACAATCGATTCCTCCTAAAGGCTTCCATGGAGGAATGTGTTTATTTTACTAATTATAGACCTAATTAAAAGCAATCTATCAGTACCAGTCACAAGTTGCACATTTGAGTTTTTTGGAAGAAAAAAAATAAAAAGTTCAAGTATCGTAACTACCCTAATAAAATTCAATTCCCCGTAAAGGCCTCCGTGGTGGAATCTGGTATTTTTATCAATGATAGACCTAATTATGAGCAATTCATCTGTACCGGTCACAAGTTGCACTTTTGAGTTTTTTGGAAGAAAAAAATAAAAAGATCATGTTCAGTAACTCAAACTACCCTAATGTAATATTTTGACAATCGATTCCTCCTAAAGGCTTCCATGGAGGAATGTGTTTATTTTACCAATTACAGACCTAATTAAGAGCAATCTATCAATACCGGTCACAAGTTGCACATTTGAGTTTTTTGGAAGAAAAAATAAAAAGATCAAGTTCAGTAACTCAAACTACCCTAATATAATATTTTGTCAATCGATTCCTCCTAAAGGCTTCCATGGAGGAATGTGTTTATTTTATCAATGATAGACCTAATTAAGAGCAATCTATCAGTACCGGTCACAAGTTGCACTTTTGAGTTTTTTGGAAGAAAAAAAATAAAAAGTTCAAGTATCGTAACTACCCTAATAAAATTCAATTCCCCGTAAAGGCCTCCGTGGTGGATTCTGGTATTTTTATCAATGATAGACCTAATTATGAGCAATCTATCTGTATCGGTCAAAAGTTGCACTTTTGAGTTTTTTGGAAGAAAAAAATAAAAAGATCAAGTTCAGTAACTCAAACTACCTATAATATTTTGACAATCGATTCCTCCTAAAGGCTTCCATGGAGGAATGTGTTTATTTTACTAATTATAGACCTAATTAAGAGCAATCTATCAGTACCAGTCACAAGTTGCACATTTGAGTTTTTTGGAAGAAAAAAAATAAAAAGTTCAAGTATCGTAACTACCCTAATAAAATTCAATTCCCCGTAAAGGCCTCCGTGGTGGATTCTGGTATTTTTATCAATGATAGACCTAATTATGAGCAATCTATCTGTATCGGTCAAAAGTTGCACTTTTGAGTTTTTTGGAAGAAAAAAATAAAAAGATCAAGTTCAGTAACTCAAACTACCCTAATATAATATTTTGACAATCGATTCCTCCTAAAGGCTTCCATGGAGGAATGTGTTTATTTTACCAATTATAGACCTAATTAAGAGCAATCTATCAGTACCGGTCACAAGTTGCACATTTGAGTTTTTTTGGAAGAAAGAAATATTTTTTGATCGTATGGGGAAATTGTTTGAGCCAAAATCATTTTTTACTGCGTGTAACTCAGAAACTTTAGGATATAGGAAAAAATGATTTAGGTACAACTTGTAGATAATTTTATGGCCTTTCAACTTTTCCTTGAAAGTTTTTCTCTAACATGTACCGTTTTTGACATTTAAGCGTAAAATGAAAAAAATGGACCTTTTCCCCCTCCCCCCACTCCGGGGCTCCTCCTAGTGTCCCGGGGTTTTAGTATGTTTATTACCTAGGGACTCTTGACATGTTTCCGAAGAAACATCTTACGTTACTAACTCACGCACTCTAGAACTTTTTATTCAATGGACTAAACACAATATTTATATCAATGCTTCCAAATTCTCCCAACCTATTCAATAAAACCAGATTCATATACAATCTTTGAAATTTGAAAGTACTCTATTAGCACGGTATATAACACAAGTGTATGTAGCACACAAACGAGTATCTATAGTGTGTGATGTATAGTGTATGTGTGTGTACTGACTCCTTGAGCTCCTGGTGCTGGCGCTGCAGCGCGGCGAGCTCGTCGCGCAGCGCGGCCAGCTGCGTGGCGTGTGAGGCGCGCAGCTGCTCGAGCTGCGCCTCCAGCGCCGCGCGCACCTGCGAGTCCGCGCGCTGCTCCGCCGCCGCCAGCTGCACGCGCTCCGCCGCCTGCACGCGTGCATCAAAATGCGAATAACATTTATAACGAAAACATGCAATATTCTATATTAGCAGATAACTTTATTATTATTTAAATCATGCAATACAAAACTTTTCAATGTCAAATATATATAAATTTGTCAAATATATTATAAATTCTTTCAAATGTTGTTTTACACAGCTTGTTCAATATGACTCAAATACCACAATGATATTTTTTTAAAATACATCAAAAAATTACTTGAAATTTATCGGGATTGGAAAATCAACCCACAAAAAGATTTATGCAATAATCTTAGAAAATAAACTGAAGAAAAAGAAATCTCTATATAATTGCTATTTCTGTAACTATTAAATTTCATAAAAAAAATATGCAATGATTGATTGCAAAGAAATTACCTGCAAACGAGCACACTCCTCCCGCAAAGCGTCTGCGGCCTCTTCGAGCTGTCGTTTCTTGTTTTCAGCCTCACGCATCGACTCGGCGAGCGAGGCACAACGCGCCTCATGCTGCGAGATGAGGAGACGACATTCGCCCAACGAGCGCTCGTACTCTTCGATCTACATAAAAAGTTTTTAAACATTATTAAACTGAACATATCATACTTAACATAAAAATATTTTGAGAGATGTTAAGTCAAAAATATTATACAATATCGATTAAGGCGTCGCGTGTCTTTATGTCGTCGAAGAAGCATGTCGAATTCTATTATCAAACAATGTTATGCTTGGAATTTACATTTGACTGCATATTATAATTTCCTCTATTTCTATGCTATTATATTGCTATCCCTAAAACAAATATATATACAAAGTTCGTTACTATTATAAAAGATATTCAGAAGAAAACCAAAATTATATTAATTAATTAAGAATACAGCTCAAAGTTTATACTTTCAAAATGTAAGACAAAATTCAAAACAATTAGAAAGAAAGGTGAGCCAAACAATTTAATCATAATAATTACTATTGCATGTTGAAGTGGTAATTAACGACTATGCACTGACCTTCTGGTTAGCGTCGATATTAGCGGTTTCGAGCGAGTGGCAGCGTTGCACAATGTTTTTAACCTCACTCTTCATTTTGCTAATGTGCAGTCTGGCCACAGTGAATTCCTCTTCTAGTTTTCCAACAGTGTCCACGTTGAGTTTGAAGTCAAGTTCTGATCCTCCCACGGCCGCTCCGATTTCGGACAGATCCCGTAAGAGGTTAGTTAGAAGTTCGGCAATTCGTTTACGTTGATGGGCAGAGAGATCGCGTAGCTGCTGGAGTTCGGCTGTTGCTGTTGTCAAGGCGCTCTGTCACGAAGAAAAACAATAGTTTATTAAAAAAAAAAACATTATACTACTATTTTTAGAAAAACTGTTGATCAACCCAATCAGTTGTACATTTATGAGTATAAAGTGCATCATAAGTTAACGCACTTGTTTAGATTGCAAGTCCTCCGAGAGCTGGTCGCACTCGCGGCTCTTGCTGTCAACCTCCTGCGACTTCTGGTCGTAGTTGACGGCGAGCTCCTCGAGCGCCTGCAGCACTTCCTTCACCTCCTCCTTGGCCGCCTCGTTCTCTTGCTGGATGCGGTTCATGTCGCCTTGCAGCGCTTCGAAGTCGCGTCTGTATCGGAAATTTGTTTGGATAAGTGCTGATATTTTTTTATGACAGAGCAAGGGAGCATTTTGGTAATGGTGCTGATTGAAAAGCTTCACCAAGTAGAATACTAAATATAGCACCCTTTCTTCATCCTAGTTAGATTAGTTGTTATGTTTACAAACATTCCAAATTACCTAAACATGACAAGTGACCCATATAATATCATCAAACATAAGACATGAAGGAATTATAAGCCACATAATATATTTATCAACATTTATTTGAATTCATAAACAATGAATACTACAGATATGAATGAAGCAATCCACTGGAGTAAATAGTGCATGATATAATATAATGAATAATAGGCATACTATTCATATTACTATGAACTTTATTTTTTGACATAACTAATTATTTAGTAATTTATAATATTACTATGAACATTATGTTTTTGACAAAACTAATTAATTAGTAATTTAATCAATTATGCATTATCATCTGTTCCTTAAAATTTTCTGAATGAAATTTATAAACATTTTCGTTGTTGATAATGCAGATTATCATCATGACATGTTATCAATAAATGGTGCAATTTGCTTTTTTTGCTACGAAATTTATTGCTACAATACGCATTAGCGTTGATGTGCATTCACGTGAAAAATTTTAATGAAACATTATGTCTTATTTATTACCTAGCCTTGTTAAAATTAAATAAAAATGATGTTATTAGCGTTGTTTTACAGAAATTGAAATAAATTAGTACTGGAGACTTGTATGATGATAACTCATTCTAACCCCTTAGTTTTTTAGGTAAATATGCAATGTATGATAGATATAAACAAAATAGTTACATTGGTTTACGTGTATTAAAGCCATTATTTACACTGCATGTTCTATTTTTTTTTAAGTTATAGTCAGTCATTCATAATCATGTCATAGACATAATTAGTACATAAGTAATAAGCTATCATACATTAATAAGTCCATAATGTTGGTATGTGCAATAGAGAGCAACATTACGAGTTGTTTATATTCATATTACATAATTTAAGAGATCTGTTTCTGTATTCAGGTATGTATGAAGTGAAATTATTGTAGTATTTTTTAATAGAATGTGATACATATTATTGTATTATGACATTTTGCATGACTCATGTTTTTTTATTTATTGTTTATATTTATGTTTAACTACAACCAGGCCTATCTATCTCCGCATACTCGTAGCTACTAGTTATTCTTCTGTGCTACAACAGAAATTGCAACATTCTCTTAAAAATAGGTTACACCTTTTTAACTTTTCAGGAGCATATTATACAATAGCAACCACTGCAACTCAGGTCATGTACTAAATAGGCCCTATACTTTCTAGTAACCTTTAGCAATAAATAAGTTTGTTTGTGATAATTGTAAACCGCTTTATAATCATGATGCTTTCAATGCTTACAAACTTTTGGATAGACATGTACAAAATTAAAATAAAAATATTTCTCCAACATCAGAAGACCTAATAAATTAAAAGTACAACCGAGTACAAAGTAAATTAAATACCTTGTGCAAGCAATGAGTTCCTCCTGCTCCATCATTTGCTCCTTCAGCTTCTCAACCAGCTGCGAGTGCTGATTGATCTCTTCGTCCTTGTCATCCAGCTGCTGGTATAGCGCTTCGAGCTTGCCTTGCATCGCCGCGTCTTCCACTGCGCTTGACACCGCCACGGGGACAGGCTACACAATAGTACAAAAATATAAGGAACAAATTTTTCTTATAATATTTACAATTGGTATATTGTAATAAGGATTACATTTTTTTATGTTTGGGGATTGCAAACTGCATATTATGCAAGTTTGAATATTCTTTCACCAGCAGAATGCTACATTATTTTTGATTAAAATTGAGTGAAAGTGGCATGTTGGGTAAAATTGAGTAAAATTGAGTGAAAGTGGCATGGCAGTTTAATTTTTAATATCATTAACTAGGTATATTTCAATATCTTCATGTGAGATATTATGATTAGTTAAGACAGTAAAGAATCTCCATGTGGGTTATAGATATAAAGACAGTGTGGTTCAGCTTAGTTTATAGTAAAGAACATGCTATTGTGGGATTTATTTATTTAAAAGAAATGGAAAATACTATCTACGACGAAACCTAGCTACGCCCCAATTTGAATGTACATAAAAGATTACATATTATTAGAATAAAAATGATAGCTAGCCTTTTATATCTAATATGCATTTTTCAATGAATTTTGTCAACCATAACATACAACATGTACACACAATTATTGAATTATACACAGCAAAGTATCGCATAAATGAACTGAGTAATCCACTTGTTCAAATGGAATGATTAGAATATTACGTCTGGTTTTAACAACTACATACTGACTCATCATTAAAAGCTGGCAAAGTGTTTTTGATCTATTTTTTCCATCTTTCAGTTGAGGATAATTATTTTCTTTTTCTACTTTGATAAATTGATTCAATCAGTTTTACGCTTTTGCTATATTATCATCCATACATTTAAATTGATTTATAAGAACATTTTCTCTTGCTTTCTATTTTTAACATTGTTATTATGGAGATAGCTGATTTTTACTCTCAGAACTAAAAAAACCCACATAGTGGATCATTATCTATATTATTAAGATGCAGATTTATAAAACACTTCAGCCAATAAATGAATAATTACACAATCTCAATGAGTAACAGATTGAGTGGGAGTGCATTCATAAAATAACTGTATATATTAAGTCACTATTGTTTGAATTGACTTACCGCAACTGGGGGTTTCTCTTCAATGAATGATGTAACCGGAGTGGCAGCATCAATCTCAACCAGGTTGACTTGTTCCTCAGGCCGTACAGTTTCTCCAGACCTCCAGCGATTAACTTCAGCCTCCAATTTCTCAACCTATTATAAGACCATCAATTAGTAGAAATATATTACAAGGAAAAAATGTAAATTTTTGTTTTATTATAAAGTTAAAAAAATTTAATAAAAATAATTACATATGTAAAATGTTTGCAAGGACACCTTACCTTTCCTTTGAGTCTTGCAACCTTCTCCTTCTCCCTCTCATAGCGACGTTTCCATTCCTCAGCCGTGAGTTCCTCATTGACACACACAACATTCTTGACTGTTTTCGCTCTGTTAAACAATTAGTGATTTAATTATTGTGATCAAATTCATAAGGTATTACAATTAACATCATCCCATATATTATATTTTGCTTACCTCTTACCAAAGTCCAATGTACTCTTAGTTTCACTCTCGTTGAAGGATGCTGGGGAACAGCAAATTACAATAGTGGTTCTAGCGTTACCACCAAGTGACTCTTGTAGGATACGAGTCAATTTGGAATCTCTGTAGGGAATGTGGGATTTGTTGCCATCAGCGAGTGCAGATATAACATTACCCAATGCTGATAGTGATTTGTTAATATTTTTGGCTTCATCAAGCACAGTACCTTCAGCACCAGTTTTAGACACCTACAAAGTAAATATTTATTAGCAATATCAAGCAATCATCAATCACAAGTTATACAAATTAATGCCATTAAATTTAATGGCCTACCTTTTCTGAACCAGCCAAGTCCACAAGATATAGTTTTCCTGACAATTTCTTTTGATTTTCTAAGTTTTCTTGTTTAACATTAATCAGGAAGACTGAATGAGATCTAGATGAGTGTTCGTTCATGTCTGTAAATATAAAAAGAAAATGGTAGAATATTATTTTCAAATTTAAGAAACATATTATTTCAATTTACAATTTGATTAATATATTTCCACAAAGAAAGCTAACAATAACAATGTAAAAAACATAAAACAATGCTGTTTTCTAAACATAAAACTTACTTGTAACTGCAATGTGTCTATTTGATTTTCCTTCTTCTATAACTTCAAATACTTCTTCTGGACTTGACACAAATCTCTCTGTAGCACCTTTTACAAATGGGACTCTGTTTTTATCTTCATGTACACTGAGGTTCACCTTTGAAACTGCAAATAAAAGTTTGATATTAGACTACATCCATTTAAACACAGTTATTAGCATATGGTTATATAATTATTCAAAAAGTTATACATTACCATCTAGTAAATCTCTGATTTTGTCCATATAAATTTCAAAATATGAAACTTTTATGTGAAACTCAAGATTTTCTTCCATTGCATAGATGTGATTGAATATATCGTTGACTATCCGTGGTATTATACCCTGTTTTCCTGGATCCCCTGTGAAATAAAAATGTTTGTTAGTGTTTTATATCAATTGTTGGGACTTATAGGTTTTTCCATATTTATAATGAGACATACCTATGACACCTTCCATTGTGTGAGTCTTTCCGGAACTTGTCTGTCCATAGGCGAATATAGTACCATTATATCCAGCCAGCACATCTGATACAATGCTTTTTGCAGCCTCATTGTACACTTTCTCTTGTGTTGCATTAGGCTTAAATACTTTGTCAAACAAATATACTTTACCCTAAAACAATAAATTTTTAAATAATGATAAATAAATAGCATATCATATTCATAAATTAAATGATATTTATAATGATTATTTTTCAGCAATTAGTTACATATTGAACACCATTTGTACTTATCATAATATTATAATCTAGACAAATTTAATGAATCTCACAAAGTTAATTGAGAAAACCATATTGAATAAAGTATAGTTCCAAAATCAAAATAACATGGATATTTTTAATGTACCTACCTACTGCAAGGTTAGATGAATTCTTATTGGAAAATGAAAAGTAAATTCAGTAAGAGTATATTGATTATGTAAAAAAAAAAAGGAAATATTGTACCTATTGTATAATATAATTACCTATACACAAGATAATTACTAATGTATATTATAGTAATTCATTAAAATTTAAAAAATATCTTTATCTTAATTTAAGTATTTGTTGTATAAGAGTTCAGTTTTAGCGAAACTATGAAACATGAGGAACTTCGTTCCAATAATAAATAAATAATTCTACAATAATTTATATATGTACATATCACTTCAAACTCATTTTACTTGCTGTAAAAATAAAAAAAAGAAATTTATTTTCTACCATTTAACACCTACTGTTTTCGAAATAATCTATAAGATTATTGTTTGTTTTTAAAATATAAAGTAAACAATGGACAAATTATTTAAAGACTTACAATCCTAAGAATTCTCAGGTCAAGGTCGGAAAACTATTTGTATTGATTTTCGACAGAAAAGGATTCTCACTCTAACATTGCGTCAAACACATCGGGAATCTTCAAATTTTCACTATTGCGATCATAATCAACCAAGCGGAATAAAAAAGAAAGGCCATTTCGTAGCAGGTGAACACCAGCCGTAATGTATTAGTCATCATGGTCTAAATTAGGGCGATGATAGAGGAAGTCAATATTGATACACGCATTAAATGTTTTACTTACCCCTATAGAAATGCAGTTGTCATCGGGTCCTGAAGGAAATTTCACAATAAATTTTGAACCAGCTTTTTCTTCAGAGTCATTGAGTGGCCGAAATCGGCATACGACTCTAATGCTGTCTTCAGCAGCTATTTCGCGATCAGCCGCCATATTTTACAACAATTAAGCTTACACTAAATACGGTCTACGGAATTACAAAAAATAAAACGTTAATGGAACATAAAACCGTGCATGAAGAACTACAAAGTTAAAATTTGTCACTGGGAAATCTTCATGACAGCAGTACCTAAATGTCGGCCATGTTCTCTGAAGAAGAAAGGCCTGAAATTGTTATTCTATTGGCTGGTCATTAAGAGCTGCCAACATAAAAGAAGAAATCGATTCGTCGCCAACTACTACCCACAAACATAATAATAATATGTAAAAGGTGCGTTCATAACTAAGTTTTTCTGAGTAGTTCGTCCTTAATTTTTCAACTCTTTAACTCATTTCTCTCATGAGCACAAAGCTGCAGTATTCCTGGGTATATGCTTTGTTTAAATGTGTTTTTATCCTACCATTCGGGCCGAGCAGCCGTTCTTTAGTATTAGTATCACTACAATAACATCTAGAAACTGAATAAATAATAAATATGTAATACATTTATTTTTATTATGGGGTTAATAATTGATGGAATAAATGAATTCGATAAAGAACGGCTGCTTTTGAATTTTATTTCGATTCTCTTATATATCTTTTAAAATAATTAATATTGCGATGAAAGTTTATTTAATGACTGAAGTGCTCCTGCCTGACTTACCTCTGAGCACTTCTACAATAGTCCAAGATCCCAGAGCGATAAGACATAACTTATTTTCTAAAAGATGAAACTTTAAGTTCTCAGTAGTGTCTCGTGTACTTTGTATACCTGCGGGTTTGTGAAGTTTGCCCAGTGACACCTGGGAAGGTACCAGGTGAGAAAGGTGACTAAAAATAAGAGTTACTTTACTTAAATTTAGATGGCTGATTTTTAGATATATTTTATAGAATATCATTCTCAAATGGTATCGCAAGTATCAGACACTTTTCATGGACCAAAACTTTAGTCAGACGCTTTAAAGCTCCACCAAAATTAAATGAACTTTACTTATTTTTTAATGTCTGATTTTTTAATATGTTATCAACATAACTATTACAAAATTATATTTATTCAGTCAGACAAATTGGAATGACCAAAAATCCACTAAACACAAAAAATATTCAGCCGTGAATACGAACGCGAGAGCACTATGCGCATGCGTGTCAGAGCGAAGAATGTAAATATTCCAAAAAGTACTTACTGCTTTCGATAAAATATTTCTGCATCTCTTTACAACATTAAGATAATAATTAATAATTATTAAAATTAAAATAATTTATTGCATATATTCGGTAAATTAATTTTTAGCATAGAACCTCCACCTTTTTATTTTAGGATGAAAAAGAAAATAGTGTGACAGGCTTATACTTAGTGCTTGACAAAGTGGTAAAGTCACGTATCGATAAAAATACAATAACCTTGACTTGATTGACCACCGAGCGGCCCGATTGATTACGGGGGCTGAGGGAATAATTATAATATCTATCTTTTTCTTCCCTAACATTTACGCAATTATTATGCACATAAAACAAGATTTTTTAAGGTTTCCATTTTTTTAGATTTTTGTGCTCTTCTAGATTGCGTAAAAAATAGATGCGATCTTTAAACAGACTGGACTCCTAATAGGCTAATAGTGACTATTTGTAGCTATCATTTTGGGAGAAAATATGTCAACATAATTTAAAACTTATGCTGCCATATCTATAGAAATTTAAAAATAGTCTCTTTTTAACTTGTAGTCAGATACGGTATGTACAAATATATTTTTTGAAAGGGCTACAAACTGAAACAATCGATATTTATTTAATGTGAAATGACATCACTTTAAACTTTTTTCTATACTACGTATCTTTGTTATTCAAAATCTGTGGATGTGTCACCCGCTACTATCGATCCTCCTCAATAGCCTGGATACTCGTAAACACGCTTGCTTGTGCGCGTGAGCCATTTCGGACGTTTTGTATGAAGTTTCCTCACTGTATGTATCTGTATATTGTGTTACTATGGACGTCTCACTCGCTCTGAAACGCATGCATAATGCTCTCGCGTTCTACTCACGGCCGAATAATTTTTGTGTTTAGTGGATTTTTGGTCATTCCAATTTGTCTGACTGATTAAATATAATTTTGTAATAGTTATGTTGATAACATATTAAAAAATCAGACATTAAAAAATAAGTAAAGTTCATTTAATTTTGGTGGAGCTTTAAAGCGTCTGACTAAAGTTTTGGTCCATGAAAAGTGTCTGATACTTGCGATACCATTTGAGAATGATATTCTATAAAATATATCTAAAAATCAGCCATCTAAATTTAAGTAAAGTAACTCTTATTTTTAGTCACCTTTCTCACCTGGTACCTGCCCAGGTGTCACTGGGCAAACTTCACAAACCCGCAGGTATACAAAGTACATGAGACACTACTGAGAACTTAAAGTTTCATCTTTTAGAAAATAAGTTATGTCTTATCGCTCTGGGATCTTACTTTAAATATTACTTGGTTTAATAAAAAAATTGAGTTTTAGAAAATTATAATAATTGAACGTATTCTTTTTACAATCTGTACTGGCTGCTTTCAATATTTTTGGTCTGTATTTATTTATGATTTTGACGTAATCGCATCAAAATTGGCATAAAATGAGCAAAAGGCAAGCAATAGTAAATTTTAAATTGTAATTAAATTTTCAATCTTTATTCAAAAGTATTCATTTATGATCTTTAAGTGCAAATAGTTTTTGGTGATGAACATGTTGGTTTAAGTGCTAAAGTAGGTAATTGGTGAGTGATTATGTTATTTGTTTTACCATTTACAGACACCATTCATTAGTCATTTCGAACCATTGTAACTTGTAAGCGAACCCACACACTTCTATATGGTTTTTTAATCGTAAGATCTCTGATATACTGCATGTGAAGTGAGTGAACAAGAAAATTTCATTATTACTTGAGCATAGAAAATATTTTGCTATAGGTACATATTTATTGTGCTCTTCGGATATTCTTAACTAAACTCTAAACTATTCTTGTTGGTTTATTTGTTTAGTTTAATATGTACACGTTATCTGCGTATATCTCTGTGAGATGTTTAAAAGGTCAAAAAAGATTGAAGCCCTGCAAAAACTATATTAATATCATAGTTATAGTAACAGAATAAAATATACTTTTTATAAATTATACCCATTATAATTATGTAAAGTTAGTTAATAGTTTTTCATAGAATTTGTTGAATTCCATTCTCTTAATATTAATTGTTAAAAAAATGAATCTACACACTTAAAAATTAATAGCTTTTATTTTAAGACAACCAGTGATTACGTTTTTCCTCCTTCATATTTCTGAAATCTGATCCTCTTTTCACTTTCTTATTAATGTGTTGTAATGTTATGATGTTGTCCTTTATTAATATTTGCTGTTTTTTTTTTATTAAGATGATTTTTTATGCCGCATAAAAATAATACTGAAATGAGACATGCAATCAGCTTGAAGCAAAGAAATAAGCAATTAAATCTTTGTTAAAAAAAAAACTGTATGGGCCCCTTGGAATTGTAGTTCAATAGTAATTGTTAGTACCTCTATCCAGGAGTACTATGCCGGAGTCTTATCACCAGAAAGACTGGCAACCTTTTTTTATTCTTTTCAATAATAATTTCGTAATCCCTACTTAATATTATAACTCTGTCTGTCTGTTATGCTTTCCCGCTTAAACCTCCCAACCGATTTTGATGAAATTTGGCACAGACAATCTTTAGACCCTGAGAAAGAACATAGGCTACCTTTTATTGCGAAATATGTACCACGGGCGAAGCCCGGGGCAGACCGCAGGTTATGTAATAAAAATACCTACACTAGGTCTACTTTGAGTTCCGTACAAAGGGTAAACACTAGACTTTATTACTATGAAGACGTAGTAGCTGTTGGTTTGGCTGTGTGTCCGTCACCAGGGGTTAATTGTAAAACACCAGCAACCTCACAGGACAAGATAGCTAACATCATAAGTAACAACATTTGTTCTACGACTTTTGATAATTTGTTAGATTTTATTTTCATACTAAAATAAATATTCATTTAATTTACCGTTTGAATATTATAAACTCTACGCGCATCCCAAAAATTACGTAAACAAGAAGCGAACGAGAGGGGGAAGGGGGCGTCGCGTCGTCCTTTCGATAATGAATAGAACATAGACTTACAAATGTTAGGAGAGTACAATAAAAGCTTCAAAAATCATTTAAAAATAATTTATTGCATTATGCCAAAAGTCGTAGAACAAATGTTGTTACTTACGATGTTAGCTATCTTGTCCTGCGAGGTTGCTGGTGTTTTACAAGTAACCCCCAAACCAATTACCACTTTGATTATAAACACAATTATATTTAACACTAGTGACTACTCGTGCTCTATTCACGTTTAAAACCGTTTTGTAAGGTGGCAACGTAATAGATGTTTGCCTTATGATGAGAGCGTGAATTATTGAACTCTGCCCTTCTTTTGTTCTTAATTCTTCTACATTTCGGACATAGACCAGGCAATACCAACAACTTTCCTTTAATTTCAGTTTTTGGTTGGGATTTGATATCGTGAGTAACACTCACAAACCCGGTCTTCAAAGCAATACTCATTTCGATCTGAAAACGATATTTAATTTATTACAAGCGATACAGGTACATTTAAATGTATTTACTGTTATATAATGAAACCATTACAGTAACTTTTTCTTATTGTTTTACTGTAAAACTACAACTATAAAATATGAAGTAAACAAACCCTGACACAATCAAAATTAAATACACTTTTTGGACTTACCTCATTTGATTTAAATGACCAAAATAATTTCAACACCTTTTTTCCACCCAAATCGTGGTATCACAACAATTAATTTATTAGTCGAAAATATTTGTTCAATTCAATTCAATTTTTCGAAGGGTGGCAATTTTGTTTGAGTACAATTCTGCCAATGTCACGTTGGGAAGATAATACACGCTTGAGAAATACAATAATAGACCGATGTCAATCAAAACGCAGATATACCTAAAACAAAAAGAGACAAACACAATATATAGATACACAACATAAAAATTTGTTATTTTTTCATTTCGATATTTTTTCACCAATAAACGTCAATGTGACAGAGCCCACAAAGTTGTGGACGCTAGTTGTTGGCGCTGTAATCGTGCACAGTCCCAATAATAAAATATCGAGGTTAGGCAACGGTTGGCACGGTCATAAATTGGATGGGTCACTTTTTTTTAGTTGCTCTTTCGTTTTTGTACGGGACCCTTATTTTGTGAGTCCGGCTCGATGTCGTCATGTTGTTTAGGTATATTTTATAACTAGCTTTCCGCCCGCGGCTTCACTTGTGTTTTCATAGAAAAACCCGCATAACTCACAAACTTTCGCATTTATAATATTCATAGGAAGGATATATCATATAACATTAGCAGGATATAATATCAGTAGGATGTGTGTTCTGTAAAAATTGTGATGTTTGTATCAATACACTTAAATAACAATACATTAAAATATGTTTATAATATACTCTACCGTTTTTTTTACCATTTACGTGGTTAATTTCAACAAAACCCCTTTGTATTATTGGATAGAGAATTAGTTTAAAGAATGAGCTAGTTTGTTGTCTATAAAAAACACGGTATGAATAATAATAATTACACACGATAGTACTTATAGGGATTTATGCTAAGAGCAATAAACCTATAGAGTACTTGTATCGAGCGTATACAATTTACATATATTTGTTTCTCTCTATCTAAAGAAAACGTCGTATGAAAGAATGAGACAGCTATAGACAACAAGCTACGTTTCAACATAGTCATGGCACCATTTTTACTATAGGTACGTATTTAGATAGATAGAAGGTGATAGTGATGGGATGTGCTTCAATCGATAAAATCGTGAATGTATTTTGCATTTACGGATTCGTGAAATAATAAATAAAAAAAACAAAACTTATAATTAATTTCAGTTGAATACATTATTTGTATATAATAAATGCGAAATTATGCGAGAATGGATGTTATTCTTTCACTGCGGAACCGATTACAATGAAATTTTGTACATACACACATAGGTTAGGTTTTATCCCGGAAATCCCACGTGAACGGGAACTGTGCAGGATTTTCTTTAAAAACGCGGGCGGAAAGCTAGTATATTATAAAAGAAATTTTAAAACTTGAAATGTATTTTAAAATAAAGAAGGAAATGATGATAAAGTTAAAGGAGTGAGGAGAAAGGCACAGTCAGCATGAAGGAATCATGCAGCATTTTAACAAGTTAATAAAAGGACAGTCTTAATGAAAACATTTTCCTAACATCCTACTAATAAAGCGAAAGTTTGTGAGGATGAATGTTTGTTACTCTTTCACGCGAATACTACTAAACCGATTACAATGAAATTTGGAAAAATTACTTTTGATCCCGTAAATCCAACAGGAATGGGAACTATGCAGGTTTTTCTTTGAAAACGCATGTATATTAAGTATGTATTTCAATAGTAGTTTCTCATCTATGAGAAATGTCATTTAATCAACCGTTAATTTTCACATAGTTACACATTTAAAGTAACTTATGTGTAAAAAATTTCAAAATAAAAATTCACTCTCTTTAATCAAATGTATTTATTATCTAACTACAGGAACAAAAAAAACGTAAGCGTAAGATTGCACAATTCTTCTAGAGTATCCATCTTGATAACACGCAGGCTCGAAATGCAGTGAACACAATATAGCAAATTGTGGCGGCGTCCAATCAACTCATGTCTCATGTTTTATACCCATTTTTTATTTAGCTCTGGAAATCTAAAACAAAATGAATTCATTAATAATCTGAAAGAGAAATTAATAAACAACAAACGAAAACTAAAACACATAAGGCAAATAAAACAACCACGTGGCCGTTTTATTTTCCTGCGGTAAAAAATTTACATCTATTATTTGCAACAACAACTACATAATATAAATCTGATATAAGAAACAAAATAAATAAATCAACGTTAATATGAAATAGATTTTTTGTCATAAATCGATAATATACGCTAGATGTGTTACAACACTACGGTGGTAAACAAAATGCCAAACGTGATATTATTGTGACATTTTTTAAAAATTATTTCATTATTCTATATTCCACAACCCCATAAAGTGGGTAAATGTTACAGTTACAACATAA
Source organism: Colias croceus (assembly GCF_905220415.1). Taxonomy (NCBI): domain Eukaryota; kingdom Metazoa; phylum Arthropoda; class Insecta; order Lepidoptera; family Pieridae; genus Colias; species Colias croceus. The sequence continues at coordinate 6,276,228 of NC_059540.1, read as the reverse complement.
AATTACAAAAAAGCGCTTGATAAAACCTTCAAATAGGTTTAAAACATAAATATTTATCAATTTGCTGAAAATCACTTACCGATGGAAAGATATTTGCACATTGTTTTTATCCAAAACTCCCATTCGACAAGTGATAGCCGGTTGATAAACATACAATAGTTATTTTAGCACACTGACAAATAAAAAGAAACACTGTACACTTTATATTTTCTAAATATTTCGTTAAAAACACTTGACACACTGAGCCCACCAGCTGGTTGGAAAACAAACTGACTGCCGGCGCGCTACTTTTGAAGACAGTGCAGATACTCTATCGCTATCTCAATCTGGCTTATGCTGTTATTGACTAAGAGTAAGTAGATTAGAAAATATGTATTTTGTTCTGTCTCAATATAAGAACTCTATAGGTTTATTGCTCTTAGGATTTATGTTTGGTGGCGCCGCGGCCGCGCCTGCCAGCCGGGAGCGGTCATCGACCCTCCATGCACCCTCTACCGTTATCGACGTTGTATAAGGAAACCCGCTTGAAGATCGGCAAAATAGAGCCGGGATATAGCAGTTTAACTTTAACAAAAAATGTCCTACCTTGCGTTCACAAGGTAACTTGACCGAAGCTAACTGTTTTGTCTACACAATGTAAACAAACGGTTTTAGAACGAGAAATTATACAATAACGATGACAAGTCAGCGGTTTTTTCATACCAATATTTAAACATGTAAACAATGTGTTTAGGGTGCAGACTGTAGGGATATGAATATTCCTTTCATTTGAAAATAAAATCACGTATTAATTCCAGGTTATAAATATTTAATTACATTTTATTTTTAACACACCATAAATAAAATACGTGAACATGTTCACTGTAAGCTTTACGCAAAAGCTTTAATTCACCTTTCTAGAAAAGTTCATTATTTGCATATGACAAACTTTAGGTGATTTCCATTGATTTTCAATGTTGTGAATGTTTCGTTTATTTTTAACACATGGTTATCACAACAAAAAAGGTATTAACATCGCTTAGTTGTGATGTAATCGTTATGACCAGTTTTCTTGATTTTACCTTGATGAATTGATGTCGTGGTAAAGTGGAAAAATTGATTTATTTCATTCACCTTAGCTGCTTCATGTTACGTCTTCGGGGCGTATGCTGTCATATCCTCGTTTTATTGTGTTGACTTGGTTTTGGCACGTATTGGTTCCGAGAAGGCATGGTGACGGCGCCGCTGGCGCTGTATCACCCGCTGACGAAGTTATTTTCTGTACAATTAGTCACGCGTGTATCCGGCGCGGTCTGGTCGCGCGCTCTCTAGCAGACCGAATTTGTAATCGAAAAATAATAAAAAAATAATATTATTTTCATTGACGCCGTAATAATTTGAATTCATTGTGGTATTAATAATTATTGTTCTTAAGCAAATTTTAACTTGGGTTGTACATTTGTTTTTGTGATTGTTATTATTTTATAAATTTTAAATTATTAAATATTTTATTTATAACAAGTTGATGCCTTCTTAGTAATGTGAGAGTGAGTCAAGTGCAGTGATAAGAACGCGAATTATTACTTTATACCTTGTAGTGTAAACTGGGTCACTGGTCGAATAGTGAGCTTGCGAAATCATTGACTGCATATAAACTCTGCAATAAACTCTTATTTTGTACATAATGTGCTATATATGTACTTAGGTAAGTAATAAAATATTTTGAAGGGAATTGTTGTTTTAACTTCCATTTACTTACAAGAAAACTTAGTATAGAATCATAAAATATGTATACTTTTTTGAAATTATAATCATATTTTTTTAATACAACCTTATATACGAGGACAAGGTAAAGTCAAGAGCGACGTATCTTTGCATTCATGCTGCAATTATTTTTTCAACCTTATTCAATACTATCTATCGCAAAAGAAAATCTTGGTTTTTTAAATAGAAAATTATGTACCTACTACCTAGGTATCTCGAGTTTTTCGACGCAGAAAACTTTTTAAAGACGTTCCTCGACAATCTTATTAGGCTATACCTATCTATAAGCAAATGAAACTCATTTTAATTTTACACTATCCCAATTTCCAAATAAGTTCAAAACTTTGTTATTTTGTGACAAAATATATTATGATTTGAGTTACAGTTTTTATTATAAACAAAAAAATAAATTGTAAAACTTTATTAATCATATCCTTTGAAACATATTATGCGGTTATCATCTACAAATGTGTTGGGAGTTAACCCGAAGCCCAAGTAATCTGTTTTTCTGTATTATGGCCCAGTTGTTACGGCATTCCGCGACCTCGTTAGTAACGCGGGGGCGCCCTTACTCGCCCGCGCCCGTAAACGCCTACAGGTACGGATAACTACCGTGAATGTCCCATAAACTCGACAAACTCGATTTTTTATACCTTACCGCTCAATGCGACGAAGAATTATATCACGAAAATGATACGCTTATCAGTAATAGCAACCCACAACATAATGTAAACAGAGAATTGTCCTGATAACACTAATCCGCAGGCGCGTAGCTACCGCCGTATCTGCCGTATCAATTATACGGGGCCCCCGCGCCAAGGGGGCCCCCAACGTGCGTAAGTAAAAATTACTAAAAACTCCCCAAAAAATTTTTTTTTCAGAAATGATAAAAGTAATAAAAAAACAATTTTCTGGCTTCCTGTGTGTACCTATATTTAATTTGAATTGTTTGTAAAAACTTTGGAATAAGTGACAGATAGATAATTATCAATAATTATGATGAATAAATATTTCTTTTAATTTTATGCAAACATTTTTTTTCTTTTGTGAGAAATATTTACCCTTCCTAAGGGCCCCCAAACAAATTTTTATACGGGGCCCCGCCAAGACACGCTACGCTTCTGACTAATCCTCTTGTTATTAAACATCAAACATACCTATGTTTAGTGGAAATACTAATGTCCTAAACGATAATAATTTCAAGACAGTGGTGGTCCAGTGGCTAAAACCTGAGAATTAAATAAAAATAGAAGCAACGAGACCAAAGGAACTTGTAAAAAATATAACTGCACTTTTGCGTTATTCTGATTGCAACGTACCTAACTAGTACAATCGGTGAAGGAATTAGGAAATCAGTGGCGGCGTATCTTAGAATCATAATATAATACATCATATCATATGATCTACCATTCAGTGCTTAAATAACATACCATATGTACATAATACTTATGACGAAAATATTTGTTCACAGATATTGATCAAGAAACGAATCGAAATGAAAATGAACGCACGATCCAATATGCTTCGAATTTGCGTGTGGGTCTGCCTTTTGGCCGTATGTTACAGTCAAAGAGCAGAACAGCTCTTGGCTCAGAACCCATGCTCCAGTAAGACAACGTGTAGTGATTGCGCGCGAACGGCGACATGTGCTTGGTGCTTCGCCCCCGAGTTTAACGGTCCGAGATGCTTCAACCCCGCTATGGAAGGTGGAACTGCTGGTTGCGACGAAGCGTACATATTCAACCCAGACAATCAGCAATCTATCGACACTATGTATAACAGAGAGTTGACTAGAGGTATGTGTTTACAACCTAGCAAATAAATCAAGCAAGCTGTAAATTTGAACTTTGTATGAATATTTGTCTTTCGAAATTTAGAAAATAATATTATTATAAATTTTTAAAGAATAGAAAAAATTCGATCACGAGGCGGAACTCGAACCCGCATCCTTCGCGCCATTCCGGGGCGGATGCTTGACCAACGAGGGTTCGAGTCCCGCCTCGTGATCGAATTTTTTCTATTCTTTAAAAATTTATATTTATAAAGCATTTGAATGCCATAAAACCTAAAATATAAATTCAATAATATTATTACTTAACTACATAATTTTTTACATAATTTAGTAACAAGCACAAATCTGAATCTTTGTCACTTTTGTCTACTAAAAATGCCCGAACTTTATAAGAAGAATTTTTCACAGCGCGAGGACGAATGGGTATGGGTATGGAGTCGACATACTACGAAGAGTCAATGAGTAGCAGTAGCAGCAGTAGCAGTAGCAGCAGCAGTAGCAGTGTGAAAGGCGGCGGTGGATACATGGCTGCAGCTGGTGGCGAAAACCTCGTACAAATCAAACCACAACGAGTCAAGCTACAGCTCAGGATGAGTAAGTGTGAAAATATTGTGACTCACGATAAGGCGTTTGCGTTGTTGAGGTCATTTGATTGTAATTATATGTAAACGAGTTAAAAATAAAAGTATCATTGGTATTTTAATTTATAAATAGCTGCTTATATTGGTCTTTACTTCATATAAGGCTAGTAACTAAGTAAATAAAGACCAAAAAATAGCTAGACTAATTATAAATGTTTTTCATTATATAATTAATCAAATTTTAATTCTGACATAATTTTCTTAGATTTTGACATTCACCTGAATGTTTTAAAATTTCCTCTGTACTAATAAATCCTTAAATATCTTATGTTATATGTAGTATATTATTTTTGTTAAACATTATATTTTTTTAGATCAAGCGCAAAAAATGACGTTCTCATACGCGCAAGCTCAGGACTACCCCGTGGATCTGTATTACCTTATGGACTTGAGTAGATCTATGAAGAACGACAAAGAAAAACTCAGTACTCTTGGAAGTTTGCTATCCAGTACTATGAGAAATATTACATCAAACTTCAGAATCGGTTTCGGATCCTTTGTTGATAAACTAGTCATGCCCTACGTGTCTACTGTACCTAAGAAGTAAGTTTATCTTATGTAATGCGTCATACTAAGAATTGCAAGGTTTCAAGGACATTTTCTTTAGAATAATTTTTTTATTGCTAACTAATGATTTAGGTATTTTGATGAATAAAAATATTTCGATCACTGTTTATAAATTTGTTTAATATAGTATAGTGATATTTAAAACTGCTTAATTTTCAGTCTCATCTCACCTTGCGATGGTTGTGCTGCACCATACGGTTACAAGAATCAAATGTCACTCAGCAATGATACAGACTTTTTCGATGTGAGTAAACTTAATATCTACTTGTTTAAAAATTCTACCATAAGTACCGAAAAAAATCTGTGAGTTGATTCGAAAAAAAAAACATGTAGAAGTGATGAAAAGTCCATCTTAGTTATTAATTTAATCAATTAAGATCACTTTGACATCCTCCCTGTGACCACGCTCGCTGTAATGTGTTCAAAGTGTTCGAAACGTTGGGTTAAATAATATAATGAATTAATCGCGTATCATTTCATTTCTTTTACTCTTAAGAAAATAATTAATTACTATTTTGTAGAAAGCCGTAGCCCGCGCGGACGTATCAGGTAACTTGGACGCGCCTGAAGGGGGTTTTGACGCGATCATGCAAGCCGTGGTGTGCAAGCAGGAGATCGGTTGGAGGGAACATGCGAGGAAACTGCTCGTGTTCTCCACTGATGCGGGATTCCATTACGCTGGCGATGGGAAGGTGAGCTCGTGGTTATTATCTTTTAGGGGGATAGAACTATACCGCAGTACGTAACTCAGCCCCCGGAATCACAGACACAATAGAAAATCTATTGTGTCGTGGTCAGATCGGGCGGCTTGGGGCTCAATGGGCTAATTTGAAATGTGTTTAAAATGAATATCAATGATTGATTGTGGATAAATTTAGTGTTATTCTGAAGTATATTGTATCTTAGTGTTTATTATAAATTTTGCTTTATGAACAAGAATTATTAGGTACATCTGTCTCCAAAAGTTGTAACTAATAACTTAATTATGTGTTTTGTCTTACTTATGTTTTAAATTTTTTACAAATAAATTCGTAAATAAATATTATTTTGTTGCGTGTAAAGTAACCCTCTTTAAAGTAGGGGTTATGAACATTAACGTAAATTATAATTTTGTATTGCAGTTGGGCGGTATTGTGCAGCCAAATGATGGTGAATGTCACATGGAGGATAATTCATATACTCATTCTACACTACAAGACTACCCGAGCATTTCTCAAATTAATCTGAAGGTAATGTTACTCATGTAACCTTAACCTACTTGTAAGCATAAATTCATCTTAATTGAGTATAAGCCATAAACAATACAGGGAAAACAAGGATAAATAATTCGTCATTAACATTTCGTATAATTTTTGCATACTATTATCGAGTCATTACATAAATATAAATGTTGAAATTACCTTTTAAAATCTGCAGTCTATGTTTTTCATACAGTGAATGGATTTTTTTTTTCAATTTTAAGGTACCAAAAACAACATCAGAAATGTTTAATGGTTTTTCACTGCTAAATTCATAATTTAATACCATAAATCATTTAAATTAGAAAAAAGATCCAGTTTCACTTTCGAAGTTTATTTTGACCCATGTTTTCAAACCTGGCCTTCATGAAATTCTACTTTCAATAAAAAAAAATATTTGTAATTATCCATAGGTGAAAGAGCACGCAATCAACGTGATATTCGCAGTGACCGCGGAACAGATCAGCGTGTACGAACAACTGAGCAAGCACATTGAGGGCTCCAGCAGTGGCATCCTCAGTGATGACTCTGACAATGTTGTGGACTTGGTTCGGGAACAATATAATGTAAGTCAGGATTATATGAATGAAAATGAAAAAATTCTAGTTACACATAATAAATTTTGATAAAAAAGAGCGTATGTGCCGAGCACACGTGTTAGAAGTGAAACTTCTTTGGCAAGATTCAAATATGTATTCCAAAATCGTCGCCTTACTCCATGACGTGACAGTATTACTATGACGCGACCTTGAAATTTTACTCTCAACGCGCCTAAAGAAGTTCCACTTCATAGAAGAAACAATAAAACGTTTTTTAATTGTTTATTGGATTTTCCTTGTGAGTAATGCATTTGAAACAATAATACAATATCAATGTGTCCTTTGCAGAAAATCACATCAACTGTTGAAATGAAAGATACCTCAAGTGACGCCGTCCAAATTTTGTACCATTCCTCGTGCCTCGGAAGCAAAGACAATCTTGTACAAACAAACAAATGTGATGGATTAAAGGTAAGAATACAACTTTATTATTCTTATTAATTTCTTATACTTAAAATTTGGATTTTTCTGATATTGTGTTGAGCAATACCAATATTTTAATTCCCCTTTATTTATCCTAATTAGGTAGGAGACGTCGTAGAGTTCACAGCTGAGATCACATTGAAGGAGTGCCCCAAGGATCGCAACAAGTGGAAGCAAATGTTCACAATATACCCAGTGGGTGTGTCCGAGAGTCTTACGGTCGAGCTGGAGATGCTGTGCGATTGCCCTTGCGAACATCCTGGACATCATGTAAGTTTGTGCAATTAATATTACGTGTATTTAATGCAGATTTATTTTCTCCTTAGACGATAAAACTTTTATATTGGTTGTTTCCAAATTTATTCACGCATGATGATTTTACTGTATTTTTCGTAAAATACTGTTGTCTCTATCGCCATCAGCGCATACAACACTCAAGTCTAAAATTCCTGTTCGTGAGTTTAATAATTATTATTATCTATTCATAGTTATTTTCGTATTACTTAGATGAGTTTGATTGATTGTGTGTGTGACATATTGTTGTTTTGTTGGCAGGCGTACAACGACAGCCCGCTAGTGTGCAGCGGGCAAGGCATCTCGGCGTGCGGCGTGTGCGTGTGCCACCCGGGCCGCTTCGGCAAGAGCTGCGAGTGCTCCGCGCACAGCGGCGTGTCGCTGGAGCAGGAGCGCGGCTGCCGGCCCACCAACGCGACCGCCGGCCCGCTGTGCTCCAACCGCGGCACCTGCATCTGCGGCGTGTGCGAGTGCAACAAGATGGACGACCCGCTCAAGGTGACTGCTGTAGCTGTGCGTGTGCGTGTCGCTGGAGCAGGAGCGCGGCTGCCGGCCCACCAACGCGACCGCCGGCCCGCTGTGCTCCAACCGCGGCACCTGCATCTGCGGCGTGTGCGAGTGCAACAAGATGGACGACCCGCTCAAGGTGACTGCTGTAGCTGTGCGTGTGCGTGTCGCTGGAGCAGGAGCGCGGCTGCCGGCCCACCAACGCGACCGCCGGCCCGCTGTGCTCCAACCGCGGCACCTGCATCTGCGGCGTGTGCGAGTGCAACAAGATGGACGACCCGCTCAAGGTGACTGCTGTAGCTGTGCGTGTGCGTGTCGCTGGAGCAGGAGCGCGGCTGCCGGCCCACCAACGCGACCGCCGGCCCGCTGTGCTCCAACCGCGGCACCTGCATCTGCGGCGTGTGCGAGTGCAACAAGATGGACGACCCGCTCAAGGTGACTGCTGTAGCTGTGCGTGTGCGTGTCGCTGGAGCAGGAGCGCGGCTGCCGGCCCACCAACGCGACCGCCGGCCCGCTGTGCTCCAACCGCGGCACCTGCATCTGCGGCGTGTGCGAGTGCAACAAGATGGACGACCCGCTCAAGGTGACTGCTGTAGCTGTGCGTGTGCGTGTCGCTGGAGCAGGAGCGCGGCTGCCGGCCCACCAACGCGACCGCCGGCCCGCTGTGCTCCAACCGCGGCACCTGCATCTGCGGCGTGTGCGAGTGCAACAAGATGGACGACCCGCTCAAGGTGACTGCTGTAGCTGTGCGTGTGCGTGTCGCTGGAGCAGGAGCGCGGCTGCCGGCCCACCAACGCGACCGCCGGCCCGCTGTGCTCCAACCGCGGCACCTGCATCTGCGGCGTGTGCGAGTGCAACAAGATGGACGACCCGCTCAAGGTGACTGCTGTAGCTGTGCGTGTGCGTGTCGCTGGAGCAGGAGCGCGGCTGCCGGCCCACCAACGCGACCGCCGGCCCGCTGTGCTCCAACCGCGGCACCTGCATCTGCGGCGTGTGCGAGTGCAACAAGATGGACGACCCGCTCAAGGTGACTGCTGTAGCTGTGCGTGTGCGTGTCGCTGGAGCAGGAGCGCGGCTGCCGGCCCACCAACGCGACCGCCGGCCCGCTGTGCTCCAACCGCGGCACCTGCATCTGCGGCGTGTGCGAGTGCAACAAGATGGACGACCCGCTCAAGGTGACTGCTGTAGCTGTGCGTGTGCGTGTCGCTGGAGCAGGAGCGCGGCTGCCGGCCCACCAACGCGACCGCCGGCCCGCTGTGCTCCAACCGCGGCACCTGCATCTGCGGCGTGTGCGAGTGCAACAAGATGGACGACCCGCTCAAGGTGACTGCTGTAGCTGTGCGTGTGCGTGTCGCTGGAGCAGGAGCGCGGCTGCCGGCCCACCAACGCGACCGCCGGCCCGCTGTGCTCCAACCGCGGCACCTGCATCTGCGGCGTGTGCGAGTGCAACAAGATGGACGACCCGCTCAAGGTGACTGCTGTAGCTGTGCGTGTGCGTGTCGCTGGAGCAGGAGCGCGGCTGCCGGCCCACCAACGCGACCGCCGGCCCGCTGTGCTCCAACCGCGGCACCTGCATCTGCGGCGTGTGCGAGTGCAACAAGATGGACGACCCGCTCAAGGTGACTGCTGTGCGGTGTACTGCTCCAGCGAAAGGGAGTATCGACTGGCCGGATAAATTAATAGATGGGCTAGGTGCAGCAGTTCAGCTTCAGACTAGCGTCTAATACAATACAGCTGCACCACACAAAAAAAAATGGAATTAGTAATAGTGCTATGTACTACTAGATATAAAATATTTGGCTGGTAAAGAAGTAGGTAGAAAAAGTTTAAGTATGATAATATGTTAAAAAGGTTTATAAAAATACACAAAAGAATATGTAATAACGTTCGTCACTCGTTACAGGTGATATCAGGCCCGTTCTGCGAGTGCGACAACTTCACGTGCGACATGAACCACGGGCAGATCTGCTCGGGGCCGACGCACGGCGAGTGCGTGTGCGGCAAGTGCAGCTGCCGGCCCGAGTACACGGGGCCCGCGTGCCAGTGCCTCAAGGACCAGAGCGCCTGTATATCGCCCGGTTAGTGCTAATTGTTAATTATGCAAAAGAAATAATGTAATTTTTTTTATTTCTTTATTATAAGTATACACTTAATAGACTTAATACAACACAAATTTATTGTCAGCTTTTATTAATTGTTACTCGCTTTCAAAATAGGATATAAGGCATTATCATAAAAAACCTAAATTCATTTTTCAGAAAAGTTAAAACAAAAAAATAACACAGTCACAATAATATATACTATGTAAATAAGTAAATATTAAGCTGTGCTAAAAATACTGTTTACCCAAAGAAATGAAAATAGAAACTAATATGTATATAACTAAACTTTTTATTCTAGAAAACGGCAAAATCTGCAGCGGCAACGGTAAATGCGTGTGCGGCCAGTGCGTGTGCAACGTGGATGACGACCGGCACTATACCGGAAAGTTCTGTGACAACTGCCCCGTAAGTTTACATCATTCATTTTTATTTGTTTAAATGATTAATTAAATTGTAATTAAAATATATAGGTTACAATAATACAGATTTGAAATGTACCAATTATATTTAGTATTTACTTGTGTTTGCGCATGTATTGCACGTAACTTTACCATATTATGTAGAAATGAAATATTTAAAAATTCTTAAAACGTAAAAAATGATTCAATGTGTTAAACCCAAACAATTATTTATTCAATTAGACTTTGAGAGAGACTAGAATTTAGAGTGAATTTGAATTTTCAAAATACAGAAAAATTGTAATTTAACACGGGTTATTATAACATCCATGTATTCAAGAAAAGCGCCTAAATTCATCTCCCAAATTCAGACGCCTCTATACCCATGCTCATCTATGCTCATCAGCGTTAGATTTGCATAAAAGCAAGCGATCCACAAGCTTGTTTATCCACACTATACAAAAACAACAACATTGCTAACTCTATATATATTATACGCAGACGTGCCCCGGGCGGTGCGAGGACTTCAAGCACTGCGTGCTGTGCGAGGTGCACCGGCGCGGGCCGCTGTACCGGCCCGACGCGCCCGGCCCCGACTGCGGCGACTGCGCGCTCTACCCGCAGGTCGTCGAGGGCAAGATTGAAGGTGAGCGCTGCTGGTTTCGTTTTTTTTGACGTGACAACGTCTTATAATTTGATAGAGCCGGCTGCACGCACAAAAAAATTGGTTGTCTGTAAAGTCGGTTCACTGACGATAGTTGAACGTGACAACGTCCGATTGTGCTTCTTTGTCGCTCGTTCCGCGCTCTCGCTTGCACATGGAACGCCTCAAGCGAGGTAACGTCGCATGAGTCATGTTTTTTCGTGCGTGCAGCCGGCTCTATCGAATTATAAGACGTCAAAAACATGACTCATGCGGCGTTACTCCGCTCTGAGGCGTTCCATGTAAGGCTTGAAGTGCAAGCGAGAGCGCGGAACAAGCGAAAAAGGAGCACAATCAGCTTTAAGACGTTGTCACGTTCAACTATCGTCAGTAAACCGACTTTACAGACAACCAATTTTTTTGCTAGAGTTGGATATACTGGCTGGTTATAAAATTTAAAAAAAAGTAGCATTTATTTTTAATTTTTTTACTAGTATAAGCTATACTGGCAGGCTATAAAATTGAAAACAGATAGAAGGTTTTTCTTTCTTGTTTTCTGCTGCAGCTGTACTGGCAGTATATAAAATTGTGTACAAATAAGCTATGGAATGGCGTGTTATTCAGTGATGATGTAGAGACTAGAGATGTAACACGCACACTCGCGTTATTGTGTATGAAGTTTAAGCGGATGATAAACAAAAATGGGATGTAGTCATTAGTATGAATATGGAATGATAATAAATACATAGGGTACATTTTTATGTGTTTCTATCTCCACGCTGCTGTGTCAAGTGATTTCATATAAAGTTTAAACATGTTTAATTTTTTCAGCCAACGAAACATTGAACGAGCATTTGTGCAGTTTCTACGATGACGAAGACTGTCTGTACGTGTATGTGTACTCATATAACGACACCAAGACTGTGCACATCCGAGCGCAAAAGGAACATGAATGCCCCAGGAAGGTATGTGACTACGGTTTCTTTTTCTATTGTGCTAAAGGGTTTGAAAATGTAATACTGTTGTCCGTTTTTCGTAAAATTATTAATTTAAATGTCGTTGCATTGAACCAATAAATATTATTTTTATTGGTTCTTAAACTTTAAGGTAAAAAAATACGCTATAAAATGTTCCTATGTTTTTATTTAAGTATATAGAAGGCTCTTTGAACATTTATGTTTGTATTTATATTTTTTTGGTTTTTATGGCATTCAAATGCTTTATAAATATAAATTTTCTTTATAGAAAAAATTCGATCATCGTGATCGAATTTTTCTAAGGGTCACGAGTGGCTGAGTTGGTTAGGCATCCGCCCCGGAATGGCGCCAAGGATGCGGGTTCAAGTCCCGCCTCGTGATCGAATTTTTTCTATTCTTTATAAATTTATATTTATGTTTGTTTTCATACATTGTCATTTTAGCTGACAGATAAAGAACGTGCTTTAAACCGGTCATTTAACACAATTGTCAATTCCCAGGTATTCATCCTGGGCATAGTGCTGGGCGTGATCGCGGCGATAGTGCTAGTGGGGCTGGCGCTGCTGATGCTGTGGAAGATGGTGACCACCATACACGACCGCCGCGAGTTCGCGCGCTTCGAGAAGGAGCGCATGATGGCCAAGTGGGACACGGTGAGTATATTGTACTATTAGCTGGATCAAATCAAGCATTTTTATAGCACAACTAGCGGTCCGCCCCGGCTTCGCCCGTGGTACCTACACATATGAAAAATAGATGTTGGCCGATTCTCAGACTTACCCGATATGCACAGAAAATTTCATGAGAATCGGCTCAGCCGTTTCAGAGGAGTATGGCAACGAAAACTGTGACACGATAATTTTATATATTAGATAGCATTCCGCGCGCGCGGCTTCGCCCGCATTGTACTAAACTTAACAAATTGTGTATTTAAACCATTCTCAAGAACCTCTATCTATTTAAAAAAAAATCAAAATCTTTTGTATAACAACTGACACACAGACGGCTTAAAAAGTGTCAGTAGACGGTAAGGAGTCTACTGATACATAAAACAAACCCTTAACATCGCTCCGAAGTGACATAAAAGAAAGAGAAACACACTTGCGCATTTACAATATAAGTAAGGAAATAAGGATACCTAATAAATGTATTTCAGCTACAGATATATTTGAGGAGTGACATAAGCATCATTTTAATTGTGAAAGTGATATGGGGTATTTAAAAAAAATAATAGTTTTTTGATGCCAAATTGAAATAATCAGACAAGTTTTTAAAAGAAAAAACCGATTTGTTCTTCATGCAGTTGTGTTTTCATTACTTCAATAAAAATGTTTATATAAAAAACTTTAGAAAATGAGATATGTGAGATCATAATTCTTTGTATTTGCTAATATTACTGTAAATGAGTGCAATGCGTCAAGGTTATTGCGCTCATTTTCGGTGTTTAGATTAATATATAGAATAATATAGAAGATTAATATATAATTATGATTTAACTAATTAACTACTTCAGTTTTGTTAATTTTTTACCCATACAAAAATTTGTATTTATTATATTCGGCTGATTTTGCGTGAAAGTTGACCATATTGACTAGAGTAGATAATTTTTGAAACAAAAAAAAAATCGCAGTCGGATGAAACCCATTAGAAAAGGAGGGGAATATGATGAAAATAAAAAGAAAAATAAATTACGGTCAATCCGAGTTCGGGAAGTGGGAGGGTAATGTAGTGCTAGTGAGATTTTATGCAAGTAATAATCAAACTACTTTATTTGCAGGGTGAAAATCCGATCTACAAACAAGCGACGTCGACCTTCAAAAATCCCACGTACGCCGGAAAATAAAAACTTTCGACGTTATAGAAGCAATAAATGAAATTAAATAACGTAGTTCAGATAGTCATTATAAATTACATATAAATGTAAAGTCAGTATTTGAAAAATCGTGTATTTGTAAATGTTTAGATACAAGTATATAGATGCTAAATAAGCCTTATTATGTGCCTTTGATATATTTGTCGAACTTGTACACGGTAGCAATAAACAAACAGCTATTTTTATTTAACTGATTCTCCAATTCGTATCTATAAGGTCTGTTTTAATCTCATATTATATTTTATATCTAGTACGCTTTTGTACTTATGTGTGTGTGTTATCATGAATGTAGAATGTGACTGTGTGTAGGTGACTATGATACAATAAGTTTCAGAGAATTATACAAATAATGTTGTTTGGTCTTATTTTGATTTAACCGAGATGATCTTTATACAATAATAATGTACCCTTTTATGTACGTATTTTTAACATTTTGATATTATATTGTTAATGTATAATGATTGAGCACAAAAACTGCCTTTATTTATTAATTTGGTTTTAGACTTACAATATACTCGTATTATGGATAATGAAATTTAACCTGGCTTCCAAAATTACTGGTGCCTTAAATAAAAAAAAATACAAACTAATATGACTAGTGCCATTACTAATAAGTATAATGAAGAGTGTTTTATTATTATTTATTAATTTTGATATAAATACATACAAAATGTTTTAGTTTTATTGTATATTTTAAGTTATTTTAGTTTTTAATAGCTTTTATATGCTGCAGTTTCTTTGCATTTCAGAATCCGTTTTTTTGTATGTGATAAAGTTAATTGTACTGATTGTATATTTTATTTCAACTGAGACTAACTATATAAAACATTTTGTGGCCTTTTAATAATAGCTAATAAATTAAATACTTGATAGTTTTGAGTTTTATTACCAACATCCTTATATTCCCTTTACTCATTGTTCCAAGAATAAAATGTCGCATTTTGGAAAATATTTTCGATATGACATTTGAGATACACGTACAATACGGGGAATTTTTATTTTTGAATGACGCGTTTAGAGGGGCGTTGGTGTGAAGGTGATGTGAAGGTTAATTAATAAGGTTTGCCGACTCAAAAATCTCCTTCGATTCAGAGAAAATGCGCTTAGTTGATCTTCGAATTTTTAGGAAACCTCATAATTTTCTTCAGATTTTTATATTAAATTTCTATAGGTAGTTTTAGTGGAAGCATGACGATATTCTGTGGAATATCGTCATAGTGTGCTGTATTTTCCTCTTTGTGGTTAACACCACCGTTAGCACTGTATAAAGGGAGACCGACTGAAGTTAATTAAAACGGTACCTATAAGCTTAAAGTATGTGTGTATTGGTTTAGACCACCTCGCCATGGGCGTAGCTAGCCATGGGCTCAAGGTGGGGCAACAATAAAAAATAATATGTAACTAGCAACTGTATGTACCCAAGTTTATATCCAGGTCTTCAAATGCCGGCGGCCGTACCGCCGGTATTTGCGAAGGCATTTGCGAAGGCATTCACGAAGGCATTCGCGAAGGCACTCGCGAAGGCATTTGCGAAGACATTTGCGAAGGCATTCGCGAAGGCATTTGCGATGGCATTCGCAAAGGCATTTGCGAACGCATTCACGAAGGCATTGGCGAAGGCATTTGCGAATGCATTTTTTCTAGTGTAGGCACTAGAAAAAAAAGTGCAAAGTAAAAAGTATCAGTTAGTTGTAGAACGTGTAACACAACAAAAGTGAAATTGGATAAGTTAGTGGGGCAACTAATTGGGGTACTATACTCATTTTTCTTACAGTTCATGTAACATAGAAGCCTCAGCTATTTTCTTTTTTCGTGTGTAATTCGTTATTCGAATTAGGTATTCTTATTCAAAACACCTTATTGTTCACCTACCACACCACGAAATAGATCCAAAAATCTTCAGCCGTTTGGTCGCTGGGCGTATGACACTTGTTAGTTGTTATAGTCAGTCAATTTAGAGGTAAATAATACTAATTATAAAGGTCGCATTTTCTGTGTCGCCTGTCGACTTTCGAGAATCGAGTGTGAATTTTCTTACGGATATTAAGCTTAGTAGTTAGTAGGTGCTTCAATTTTTAGATTTGGTTAGGTATCTACCTACCTTCCAGGTCAAAGCTAGAGTGGGGCAAGCGCCCCACCCTGCCCCACCGTGGCTACGCCCATGCACCTCGCTACAGTGTTGATCATGTGGGCGGATGATCCTTCATCCTGGGTTCATAGGGCCCAAGGACCCCGGCATAGTCTAAGACGGCCCTGCATCTATGCCTTTTTTTTTAAATTCCTTTATCTCATCAGTTCATCGGCCTATAACAGTAATAAAAAAAGACCTCTACTTATACTTTTATGCTATACGTATGCTATCACTCACACTTGTGCACTATAATATTTCTATCTCCTGCGCAGTTCGAGAATGCCCGGTAGAACCAAAATTAGGTAAAGAGAACTTTTACCTATTACAAAACAGTTGTCCAAAGGTATTTTGTATCACATTATTACTGGTGGCTCGCCGCAACTTGTCCTGTCTGAACAATAGAGCGCTTTCGACTAGAAGGAATGATGAAAGCTTTCAAGTTTCAAGTTATGCAATGATTCCTTTGATCTAGATAGAAAATAAACGAAATATTTACCTATAGAATGAACTTTCAATATTAATTTGCTATTTGATTGAAAATATAAATTACAAGCTCTCCGCCCGCGTTTTTAAAGAAAAACCCGCATAGTACCCGTTCCCGTGGGATTTCCGGGATAAAACCTATCCTATGTGTTAATCCAAGTTACCCTCTATATGTGTGCTAAATTTCATTGTAATCGGTTCAGTAGAATTTGCGTGAAAGAGTAACAAACACACACACACACATACATCCTCACAAACTTTCGCATTTATAATATTAGTAAGAAAAGATAAGACAAGATTATCTAATAACCAAAAAATATAAGTATCTACCATTAGATAGTCACTTCCCGCACGGCCCTAAAGCTCCGTGTAGTTCGAAAATTCGAAATCAAGTAAGTTTCTTTATAACTAAATAGGTGCTCTGCGAGCGCTACCACAGAATAGTTAGTAGTACGCGCTACGCACTGTAGCAAGTGTATTAGCATTCCTTCAGGATCCCGTCCGACTAGGGCCCTTCCGGCCTCCTCCACTCAAGCGACTGCAGCCCAAGCCGAGGTTTGAGATCCCCGTCAAGGGGGGACGCCCTTGCGCATGGCGCACGCCACGCGTCAGAAGCCCTTCTGGCTAATATCGAGAAGACCACAAAAAATCCTTCAGGCTACGCTTATTTCATTTACCATTAAACTACTACATATTGTTAATTTATTTAATTATATGCTTATTTCAAATCTTTTTCAAATTGAAAGGAACTTCGATGCAATCGGGTGATATACATGTGTGATGTGACACCTCAAACATTTTTTTATAAAGACATACCTACCTATACTTACATATAGGCTATAGCATAAACACAGAGCAAGTGCATAAATAATTCTCTTTCAAAACACAATATTGAACACGCAGTATTGTTCCTCATTTAAAATCGTTCAGATTGAGTAAGCTTGATAACATATTACCTACATAGGAATTTGGTACAAATAACACGCTACGAGGTATTTTGCGTTTTACCGATTACCTATCTGATTTACATTTCCGTCAGTTTGGAGAACTATCATTGGATTATGAGTGTGAACACCTGAAACAAAAAAAGTTGGTAAAAATTCTGAGTTGCACAACTGCGCCTTGCATTTATGCAAATGACCCACATAATATAATGCAGCAATCAGTATCCAGCATTAGAAATGTGGCCTTCATGCTCCACAATGTTCACGATATGTGTTATATTATTTTCTTTTCTTTGTTTCTATAGGCGGATGCCAGATTAAATAAATGAAAATTAACTTAACGTAGTTATACCTACCTAATCACGAGCTTACAGATCGCGACGTGCGACGTTAATAAGCTATGCCGATAGTGTAGCGATTAATAAAAAGAATATTAAAATAGGTATGAATTTTCCGTAAATATCTTTAGGTAATATATTTTATACTAAGGTCCGACATAAAAAGTAATAGAGATAGAAGAAATTAAAAATCCATTCAAAAATATTGATTATGAAAACTTAGATACTTAATTACGTCAGTAATTTATTTTATCGAATTTTTCTTGGTTAAAACATCATCTATTGGGTTGTTTAGAAATTAAGTTTCCCGCGCTTCTATAATCCGAAAGCGATTCAATTTCCTCGCGGCCTGTTTAATTTTGGTTTAGGTACGTTTTACCTAATAGACAACTGTAAACAACCGACCGAAGTCCGAAATCAAAATGAACCTGATATATTATGGACTAGCTTCCGCCCGCGTCTCCGTCCGCGCAGATGTCGGTCTTCGCGTGGATGGTTTATTTCTTCATTTTGAGTAACTCTGACAATTAAACATCTTATAAATATCTATTGGACCCAAATACGGCTAGGCCTATAATAATACGCAACGTGTGTTCGCGGTTCTACAGAACAACGTCTATAAAACTGAAAAGTTAAGATTAATTTTTTTCTACGTATTTTTCCAGGATAAAAAGTATCCTATTTTACGCCCAGGATAATAAGGTATAATTATACCAAGTTTCATCGAAATCGAACCGTTAGTTTTCACGTGATGCCTTCACATACAGACAGACAGACAGACAGACAGACAGACAGACAAAAATTTTTTTAATCACATATTTGGGTTTGGTATCGATCCAGTAACACCCCCTGCTAGTTATTTTTTCAATATTTTCAATGTACAGAATTGACCCTTCTACAGATTTATTATATGTATAGATGTATAATGGATAAAATAGTATTTAAATGATTTAAGTTAATCCTTCGTCCGATTCTCTTACGGCTTTTCCACTATAAATCAATTAAACTGGTGGTGGAAATTAGATTCAATTTATGAATTTATTATATTTTGTAATTACCTAAGTACCTAATTTGTTTCTGTAACAAGATTCATTTCCTTCAAAAAGTATAGGATTTCACTTTTCATATGAAACACTACAATGGAGCATTCATATTAAACATTTGTTTCGCTGAGTCTTTTATGTATGGGAGCAGACGTTTTTCTTCTGTCCCTGACCAGTGATGCTACCAGACATTACTTGCTCTGTGCTGCTATAGCGATGTAACCAACTCACCAGCATATAACAACCAACTTACAACTTTTACTTAGTACTTACGTTATGATTCTAGATTAATGTTTCTAGATTAACGTTATGATTCTAGATTCTAGATTATTCAACTCATATCATAGTTCCATCATGATACAAAAGATTGTTGAGTAGCAGATAAAACTACATACTAGGATACTAGTAGAGTCTAGTGATATCTATACCTATGCATTAGAATACAAGTATTTACAATGTACATTACATACATACATATTTAGAAAACAACCACAATTTATTTTACCACAAATAAGATATAAAACAATGGATTCTTGCACAATCTAGTCAAGTAAGCATGGCAAATGTTATGGGCAGGTGAAAAGTACAGTTAAAAGAAATATTATACTTAGGTACCTAGGTACTGAATATTCAGTGTTCTACAAATTTTGTTTGCATCGCAATTCGCAGTCCACGATAAAACGCTACTCTCGTACTCATGACCTTATATATATGCTGCACTCTTTTTCACGTGCTTCATGCATATTAATAGCAAAAGAACTCAACTTCAGAAAAACCTATTTAAAGTTCCATTCAACGTGTTTCTTGCTAGATGTTAATAACGTCTAACAATGTGGTTTCATGATATCATCGACTGAAATATTGTTACTATTTCACTTGTATTTTATCGGGAATTGTTTAGAGTAGGAACACATTAGTGGTATACAAAGGCTCCGCAGGTGGCTCGGCGATTAATCACGGCGAGGAATTCGCAGTGGGGGCGGGCGGGCGCGGTAGTGCCGCCTCGGGACTCCGTCGCGCTGCACGCTGCCTGCCCAGCGCCCTGACTCCACTTTGCGATCGCGACAACACATGGCATTTGACCCGCACTACCCTTAACAATTTTGCATAATATAAAGGTAAGATTATTTTCAGTTCTGCTTCTGTTGACTTGAAAATTGTCAACAGTATTTACCTATAAGTTTTTAGGATTATCTATTGAATATTTTATTTCAATTCAAAACTAATCAAGGTGATTTTAATAAGTGTAATTTAAATTGATTAATTCATGTCATTTTAATTCATAAAGCTCCATTATGACCAAAATTTTTCACCGAAATTTTGTATAAAAATAATGAATAAAGTTGAGGCGGGAAATAAGTTTCTCAGTCAACAAGCGTAGGTACTTGTACCTGCAAAACAAGTTGCTTACACTAATTAAATTGGTTACAAATTCCGTCTTTGTATGAACTGAAACTTTATGAAGTTGTATCTTTACGTGGTCGTATGTAGTGGTCGTATAACATTGAAGAAACCACAAAGACCAGGCGCGGCGTCATGAAACTTTCTATAAGTAGGTACTCGATTTTGGACACTTTTACTCCTAGTAAATAATAATATTGTCATGAATAGCATCAATATTTGAAATTATTTCAGTTGGTGATGATTTACTGGTTAGTAGCATTTATAAAAATAAATTGCTATGAGCTTAGCTCAGAGCTTTTTATGATTGAGTGAAAGATCGACTTACATTTGTATAACCATTATAGAGTAACAAACAACAAGTGATTTAAATATTATACATAGCCCAGGTATGTTGTTGATGGTTTACAAGTCGTAGGTTATCTGAAGCATGAGCGAGATGGTAGCATAAGTACTATGTATATACAAAAGACTATTTGCAAAATATAAACAATTTTCAGACGTCGTGAGAAACAGCTGTTGATTGCATAGATTTATAGAGGCAGTCGACAATTGTGTAGAACTGAAGTACCTGACTGATAAATAATATTCTACTAACTAAGTATACAGTACTTATATAAAAGTAGCAATTCACATAATTATAACGTAGATTTTTAGTAAGCCATGCCGCCCATGCCTATGCATTAGTACCTTTTTAAAGGTAAAACTAAAGGTACAAAAGCTTTTGTTCGTTTGTGATTACTCATTTCCTAGTGCCGTGAAATGTATTTCATTGATTTTGCGTAGCGCAAGTCATCAATATTGTAAGCGCGGGCATTAAAGTTTGAGAGCTATAAAGGCCCAGAAATTACAGGAAAATCAAACCTGACGCATAAATAAATCATTTTGTAAAGGTATTTAGCAGACAAAATAAATAATATTTAATTTGTAGTTATTGCTCTACAGTTCACTGATTAATTAGGTCATCCAGTCCTATAAAAATCAACCGATCAAATAAGACGAATAAAAATCTTTATAACAAGATAATTAATTGTTGTGTTGTTTTAAACTAGATAAAACTTTATTTACGTTGTATATTGTGGGCTATGGCCCAATGATGATATAATTAGGTAGGTATAACACCGATATCATAATAAGCAAAAATTTTTGCTGTACTTTGTATTCCAGAAACGTTCTTCTCATATTTTTATAAAAGTAAAGAGAAGATATAATCACTTCAGGATTATACTTACCTAAGCCTAAGTTATTGCGTGTACGCTACGAATAGTTAGGTATAATATGTTTAATGTGTGTTTGCAAAGTAACGTCATCAGAACTGCAGATGTGGATAATTTTTAAAATTTTCATGATATTATGCTTGAATTTTATAAATCGTTCGTTTTATATCGGTCACTGTTTTATATTGGTCACTGTCGTTCCTATGTTTGAATTAAGTCTTCTATGCAGTCAAAAGGTTATCGGATATATATTTTTTTATTTTTTTTTATTCAAAAACTGTTCAGGCATTTGACCGCGATCTCGCCTGATGTTAAGCGCAGATGCGGTCCAGTTTGGTTAGCATGCCTGATCAGAGAGATATAGCCTATTCACTCTTTTCTTAAATAAATCCAAATTGTACTCATTGGGAAACACAGTAGGAGGAAGGGAATTACACTCCTTCGCAGTTTTGATCAGAAAAGTGTTTTGATAACGCATGGTGCGCACTCGAGGGATGTCAACCACGAAGGGGTGGAAACCGGCCGTTCGTCGCGAAGTTCTAAAGTGGAAAGGAGAAGGCGGTACAAGGCTGTGCAACTCGGATCCGCATTCGCCGAAGTGAAGCCTATAGAAGACCGATAGGCAAGCTACTTTTCTTCGGTGCTCAAGAGTAAGGAGCTTCTTCTTTAGCAGACTTGGATCTCCTATAAGTTATTTCGCGCGCTTTTCCATCGAATCTAGGGCCCCTAGATGAGTTTTGGCAGCACCTGCCCATATATGACTGCAGTACTCGACACACGACCGCACTTGGGCTTGGTATAATCTGAGAAGTTGGTCAGGTGTGAAATATCGTCTTACTTTAGCCAAAATGCCGAGCTTTTTTGCAGCCAATTGCGCTTTTGACTCGATAAACTGCTTGAAGTTGAGGTCCGATGATACTGTGACACCAAGCAACTGCAGACTGTCGGACACTTCAATCGGCACACCGCGAAAAGTTGGAGTAAGATGGAGTGAACTCTTTTTCGCTGTGAATAAGCAAGCTTGTGTTTTGGACGCATTGAATTTGACTAGGTTAGCATCACCCCACTCTGATATAACCTGTAATGTGTTGTTTAAGCGCTGAATCATCGCACTTCTTTCAGACGTTATCGAATCCTTCGTCGCTGCTGCACTAGATAGGTATCTTTCAACAACGGTACTGTCGTCAGCGTACCCAAAGATGTTAGGCCCAAGCATATCATTAATATGCAATAAAAAAAGCGTTGCAGAAAGAACAGACCCCTGAGGAACACCCGCGTTTATATCCAGGGGATCAGACATGCATCCGTCGATAACCACTTGGATGTATCGCTCACTCAGGAAGTCGGCTATCCAAGTGCAGAGGGCGGGGGGTATTCTGTATGAAGGAAGAGATATTGTGTAATCATAAGAACTTTATCTACCGCTTTCACTTTATTTCTTGCCTATGATAATGTTAACAACATAAACTGATGTTATCTACCTAATTAAGCCAGTCTAGCTCGGTATTTTAAAGCCATCACGGACACGCTTAGCGTTTGAAGTTTAATCTAGTTTATTTCGCAACCTATAAACTTTACACAAAGCTAATAAGTAGATATAATATTTATAGATATTCGTTCAAAGGATAGGAGATAGAATGCATCAAAAAGGCGTTTATACGAAAAATAGGTGAAAAATTACATCCTGTCTGTAAGTTTCTTATGTTTAGTGCAACACAAAGTTTTAACATTTCTCGTAGGTGCTTTTATTATTGCGCCCAGACAATATTTAATTCATATTGAGTAAACGTGGTACCTACATCTATACGCAACCAAACTGTCCACAAACAATATTAGTAGTCCTTACTCCTTTGTGTAGCCGCACAATTTACAAAGCATATCTCTAGCGTAGAACGATATACAGTATAAAGTATTAGACTGACGATAAGCTTTCTCTGCATCCCTTATATTAAATTTAAACTTAAAAGAACGTGACACAAGTGCTTTGTGTATGAAGCGGATATGCATATTTTTTCATAAAATTTTCTATTCATTGTTAAAAATAGACAACTCGTATATTCGAATATCGGTCATCAAATCATTAAACGTTAATCAAAATTACGTAATATGATATTATAATCACATAACTGTATTGTTAGCGTAAAATCATTTGTGAAATCAATCAGTTTACCAATGCAATACTAGCAAATTATAGAGATCTAGTTGTTACTTGTTACTGTTATTTTATCTACAATAAAATATTAAACAATTTGTATTAAAGCATAAAACTTATTTCTGATATGTAATTTTGCTAAAATAAATATTATGTACATTCAATTAGATACTATTAGCTGTGCTATTAGCCTTAAGTTATAAGTATAAAGTTTCACGAAGATTAAAAAGAGACTCGCACGTAGGTAGGTACGTTCTCTGTGCATTATGAGATTTTCAATTCCAATCTCATATTATGATGTTTCTTTGTGATTGGTTTTATATTGTAAGTATGTTATGATTTCTTGGAAGGAAAGGTTGGAAGGTTGAGTAAAAATAGTACAAAATTATAGCAGTGTTGTTATAGTCGTAGGTACTGTTTCTACTGGACATTTCTTTTTCTTTTAATTTTATATAATACTACCTACCTAATACCACAGATGATAATATGTATTACTAAGTAAAACGAAACTGAGATAATATATAAATAATATATACCTACGTATATATAGGATTTGGTGATTACCAAATTCAGTAAATTAATTAATTCATTTCAGAATTAGTAATTCAGTAAATTTCGTAAAAATTTAATCATTTTCGTAGGATTTAACCTAAGACCTGCCCCCCTAGAAATAAATAATATTCAATCTCAATTCTCATACATTCATAATCTATTCTATCAAACGTTACGCTAATAGAAAGCCACTTGTCTAACCCCTGTTTAGAGGGATTTAAACAGCACAATAAAGCGATGTCGAAATCATTATATCAGGTGCTAAGGGAATAAGTATATCCAGTAATATTGTGTTTTAACTTGATTTATGAATTCCTTATGTCTAATGATGATGAGGATTGTAGCTAATATTTAAATGTATACGACCTAACTAATGTAGAAACAGGCCAGTTACCTACGACTTATAAAAATTAATAAGCACTGTCGATATTGTATGATATTTGATTTGTTGAATTTACAGTTTATGTGTAATTACAATGATACAGGTAGGTACTTAGTTACATTATTTTTTTATCAATAAGTTTGCGTAAAATTTTTATAATTCGCATTTTAAATTTTTAATGCAACAACGCTTTTGTTAAACAAGAATTTATAATAGTAACTTCTCAATTTACAATGATTTCTAATCATCCAGTCAAGTAATTACCTACTCGTAGCCGTAGATAGGTTTTAAAAACTAGTAGAACATTAATGAAACCGCTATTATGAATTCAGAGCAGGCTGAAATTATAATCAGGAAAATACTCAGAAACATATCTTTCTTAATTAATCACAACACAGGTTGGCTTAAACTTAAACGAAAAACAGTACTTTGTTTTACTTGTCCGTTAGAATGTTTTCAGCATGATATGTAAAAGAAACGTTTGTCAAAAGTTAAATTATGACAAGTTCTTTGTGATAAAAGAAGACTGTTTACAAAGGATTCTACATTTAGAACAGTGTGTTGAAGAAAACGGGTCTCATAGTATTATAAGTGAGAGATACACGTTGTAGCCATGTACTCTCCTTTGGGAGAAGAACCACTTGTTCAAGCTGCTTTTCTATTACAGACGTGTATCTCGCACGCCTATAAATATATTTTTTTTTCGTATCATTTGAATTTCACGTCAGCTTTTATATACCAAGCTTGTAGGATGTCATTTGCAAGTTCGTTGTTTCCAGTACATTTACTAAATTAGATACTAATTGATTGTACTACTTGTAAAGCATAAATACTTCTGTTTATTAATTAATTGAGGTCATTTTGTTACAATACTTACTTTAAATAAAATACAATAAAAGCTCCTTTATAATATACTAGCTTTCCACCCGCAGCTTCGCCCGCGCAGTCAAAGAAAAACCCGCATAGTTCCCGTTCCCGTGGGATTGCCGGGGCCCGGGATAAAACCTATCCTATTTCCCGGGGTAAAAAGTAGCCTATGTCCTTTCTCGGGTATCAAAATATCTCTATAACAAATTTCATGCAAATTGCTTCAGTAGTTAAAGCGTGATTGAGTAACAGACAGACAGAGTTACTTTCGCATTTATAATATTAGTATGGATTGAAAGCTTAGGTGATATTACCATTTTTTTATTTTTCTAAGGATGTTTAAATATTTGACCACATCATACTTATTGAAACAATGTCATATACCTACGCATACCTGTTGCTCTACTCTAGGTACCTTTAATAAGTCGTTTATCCCGTATAAGAAATTACTTAATTATCTAATGCAAATAATAAAAATCCCAACGCATGAAAAGTTTCATGTAATCTCATTTAAGTTCCATCTTAGTTCCGGTCAATAGTCTAAGTGCCGGCTGTAAATTTCACCGAGAATCTCATGCCTCGAAGAACACGTAAGTCCGTCTTGGCTGTTGATAAACAGTGTCAGAGGCTTGCGGGCGCTTGAACTAGTTTAAAGTAGGTTTCCCTGTAAAATGATGCTTCAATTAAACACGCGAAGAGATAAAAGCACAAATCCGTGAAATATTTAAGTAAACAACGTTCAAGCTTTTAAAATATCATAAACAGTTTCGATATTTTATAACATAGGTCACATTTCGGGTGTTCCATGATCCATCTGTACCAACCACAATGTTAATTAAGTGCGATAGGATATCATCTACATTCTACATTCTCATCGTCATCATCATCTGAGGCTCTACAGTCGCGAGTGGGCCTTCGCCTGGTCCAATATTTTCTTCCGTATCTCTCGATCCTTTGCCTGGGTTCTCCAATTTTTCACACCCATCGTTTTTAAGTCCTGTTCCACGCCATCCAACCATCGGAGTTTTGGTCTTCACCGATTTCTACGTCCATCTGGTTTTATTTTACGTTCTACGTTCATCTACATTCTACAGTATTGAATTATCAAAAGATTTATTTTTTCAATAAATAAATTTTTCGTAAGACCATGTAGTAAACTTTACTTATTTCTTTAACAGGGTAATTTTTTTACCTACAAACTAACTAAGAGGTTAGAGGTGATGAGGAGGAGTTTAACCTTTACAGTTTGAAGTTGCGTTACTAAAGTAAGTCGAACGAAATGTTTAAAATATAAAATGTCGAAAACATTTCTAAAAAAAATGTCATGAATTTCCTACACT
Source organism: Colias croceus (assembly GCF_905220415.1). NCBI lineage: Eukaryota > Metazoa > Arthropoda > Insecta > Lepidoptera > Pieridae > Colias > Colias croceus. The sequence continues at coordinate 6,249,581 of NC_059540.1, read as the reverse complement.
ATAGGTACCTACTAGAATTTAAAAAAATTATATGAAGCAGTTTATGATTATGTTAATGTTATATGACATGAGTAGATGAACTATAGTGTTTTGAAATTTTACTAATACTTAGACCCTATTTATATCTAATACATATTATAAAGGCGAAAGTTTGTAAGTATGGATGTATGGATGTATGGATGTTTGTTACTCTTTCACGTAAAAACTACTGAACCGATTACAATGAAATTTAGCACACATATAGAAGGTAACTTGGATTAACACATAGGATAGTTTTTATCCCGGAAATCCCACGGGAACGGGAACTATGCGGGTTTTCCTTTGCAAACGCGGGCGAAGCCGCGGGCGGAAATCTAGTTGCTAAATAATTACTACGTGCCTAACCTAAATATTGAATTACCTAAGCCTACAGCAAACATTCATAAATAATGTCAAATCATTGTCCAAATCAGGGAAATGAAAAATATGATTACCTATTTGGTTTATAGCTAAAAGCTGAATGAAAATGTGAATGTTCCTATCCTTCCATTAATTGCAATTAAGTCCGAGTTCAGGGACAGTTTAACGAAACCTTTTAAACGACGACATGGCTTCATCGGTAAATAGCTCGTAATAGTATCATGTTATATGTTTGCGGTAATAGTCCCTTCATTGAAGATAATTTTTCGCAAATACTATACTATGAAATCTATAGGTAACTAAATCACATGAAAATGCAGCAGAAAGGAAATAAATAGTATTTCTTACATACATGTGTTCGCGTAGAATTACATTTATAAGTTATTTCAATAGAATACAATTTTATTGTTGGTACACAAATAAAACTATCATTTTTTCATATTATAGGAATAAAAATTGATATTATTCACTACTAGCTTCTGCCCGCGACTCCGTCCGCGCGGATGTCCGTCTTCGCGTGGATCACAGATCACAGAAACTAAAGGGCGTGGATGTTTTATTTCTCCATTTAGAGTAACTCTGACAATTACATCTTATAAAATAAAAGAATCCACTGCGGGTAACGCAACGTGTGTTCGCGGTTCTACAGATTAGACAAGAACAACGTCTATGGATAAAACTGAAAAATTAAGATTTATTTTTTTTCCACTCATTTTTCCAGGATAAAAAGTATCCTATTTTATGCCCAAGCCAAACCATACCATAATTATAATGGTATAATTATACCAATTTTCATCGAAATCGAACCGTTAGTTTTCACGTGATGTCAGCATAATATACAGACAGACAGACAAAAATTTTTTTAATAACATATTTGGGTTTGGTATCGAATATCGATCCATTATCACCCCCCGCTATTTTTTTTTAATATATTCAATGTACAGAATTGACCCTTCTACAGATTTACTAAGGGATAGAGAAGCCTGCGTGCAGACACTCTCTACCTCTGCTTCGTTGTGAGATGTAGTTTACATATTAATAAATTATTCTTGGGTTTTCAAATTTTATATTTTAATATTATTTCATATTTACTATTCTGTTTTAATATTTAAGATATTAAGAAGCTTTGTCCTAAAACCATATCTGTGAACTTGTAGAATCAACAATCGTTATAACTTATAATGAGAAGTAGTGATAATTACAGGAGAAAAATAAAAACCACTGAAACCGTTCCCCTTGATGAGTTGGGTATTAGTTTCTTTGTGTGGAAATGGGTTTGTCCTCGTTTATTGAAAATGGTTGGATACCGCTGAAAGCTGCAGAAGTAGGACGTTTTAATTTTAATGGTAAATACTTAATATCACCAATATTGTTAAAATCTGTCCGTTTATAATTAAATTTATTGGATATTGTAACCGATTATTATCTTATAATTCCAAAACATAAATTAGGAATATGCTTTATGAAAATTGATATCTCATCAATACTGAATTACCTAACTTATTTTACCACTTAACCTAACCTTACTAAGCTTATAGTACGGGAGCTAGCAACGTTTAAAAAAAAGTCATTTTAGTATAGTTGGGTTTTTGATATACTGTTTCTCTTGCTATTTCGGTTAGAGTCCGGGCTGTCTGGCTGGCCGCAGTGGTTGCGTTTATTAGTGCGCATCTTATCTGCACAGGAAAATATCCTTAATTTAAAGTCATTTTTTAACGCGTAATTTTTAATCTTTTGCCTTTAGATAGATCCATCAGACATAATTTTTTTATTGCAAGACGTTTTTTTCGTTGTAAAATAGGTGCCATACGCAATTTTTATTTCAAAATAACTAAAATGTCATCGAAATAAGTGAAATTACATCAACATGAGTCCGCTTAAAAGGTAAGTAATAACTTTATTATTTATATTATATTATCCTTTTTTAATACTTATATTGAATAATTAGTAAACTAATATTTTTAATAGATGGTTTCATATTTATTACACTTTTGGGTATAAATATGAATTTGATGATATTTGTATTTTCTAGTGTTTTATTTTACGCGAGTATTATACATTTTGAAATTAAAGACTTGGGAAAATAATACAATGAATAAATCGCGTTTTAAAATCCGTTAAAAAGTCTTTAATTTCTTGATGATATTTGGTTTTTATCAAGTTTACATTAACGTCCTATTTGAGGTTCGTTGGGAAAAAGGAGGCGATATGGTAGATTGTTGCAAAAAACTGTAAATAGTAAAATGAATATTATATATAGTATAAGTAACACAGTGATTACTTATCCTTCACCGGGACTCATGTTGATGGAATTTCACTTATTTCGATGATATTTTAATTATTTTGAAATAAAAATTGCGTCTGGCACCTATTTAACAACGAAAAAAACGTCTTGCAATAAAAAATGTATGTCTAATGGATCTATCTAAAGGCAAAAGATTAAAAATTACGCGTTAAAAAATGACTTTAAATTAAGAATATTTTCCTGTGCAGATAAGATGCGCACTAATAAACGCAACCACTGCGGCCAGCCAGACAGCCCGGACTGTAACCGAAATAGCAAGAGGAACAGCATATCAAAGAACCAACTATACTAAAATGCTCACTTATCAACGTTGCTACCTCCTAGAATATTATTATTAACCTAATCTTCAGCTTTATTCAATAAAATGTGACACAATCCTTCCAAATTTCACCCTTTTATTGAACACAAGTTTACTAGATGAAAAAGTGAGTAGTTTGATTACTTTGACACGCGACGCGAGAAAGTTATTATTGAAAGAGCTTAAGAAGTTTTTGATTAATATATATTGGAGCATGAGAAAGTTTAAATCATATGGCGTAAGCACTTTTTAACCTCAGCTATATTAGGCTGCGTTTATAAGTTAATTTTAGGCGTAAAATGTTTATTATTAAGTAAACTGTAAATATATTGTATGTGAGACATTGATTGTTCGAGAGAGCATAAGTATTGGAATTAAAATAAAGAATTGTAATTTATAATCAATAGATAGGTATATGAATATTCTAAAATTTACCCTTTAATTATGGCCTACCCACTACCCAGTTATGCAGAAACACTACATAGGTATCTAATAGGAAATAAAATATGGGATATAATAGTATAATATAAAGCTAAGCAGCTGTAGCATAGAAAATATACCTAGTAGAGCAACTACAGCTTTAAAAAGGGAAAAATCATCACAGTAAAGTAATATATTTTTGAGCTTTCAGATAATTCAGTGATTTCAACGTACAAAAACCTACCGATGTATATTTTTTAAACGGAGATATATTTTCGATTCAAATTAGGGTGCTTTTTCGATAACGAGTGAAAAAAAACAGGTTTTTTTTTGGATATGAAAAGGAAATTTCATAAGTTATAAAAATTAATAATAAAAAGAAAATTGTTTGTAAGTAAGAGATAAAATGATACAGATAAAAAAATTAAAGGCAATGTGAAAAAAATATAATTTATACAAGAGTTGTACATACTTCTTGCTACCTATAAACTTAACCAATATAATTACCCTTAAAAACTCAACCCCTTCCACTTCACGACCTCTGATCGCCCTTATTCTTTTCATTTTCCAAAGATTTTCATCCCACTATTATTATATTTTTTCCCCTTTTACCATTTTTAAAAGCTTTACGCTTTTGGATTAACAAATATCAAGTTCGATCAACATTGTATATAACGGGTTTTCTCACACTTTAGGGCAGTCGATTTTTATTCCTTATCGAAAACACGCGATGGATAATTGTTTGCCTTGGAAAAGAAACTCGTATAAAATTGCGCTATTAAATGCGATTCGCATGTAGGGTTACTCCTGTAGTATAGATATATGTATATTACTGCTGTGATTGTTTAATAAATAAAAAGAGCGTATGTGTGCCGAGCAAACGTGTCAGATGTGAAACTTCTTTGGCAAGAATTCAAAGATACGCAAAATCGTCGCTTAGGCTGGTTGCAGAGCTTGACCGACCATCAGTGCGTACTGTCCGCGTCGGTCCTGACGATACGCATCAACAATTGTATGACTATGCTCCATGACATGATGGTATTGTCATGACGCGACCTTGATGCGCCTTATGAAGTTTCATTTAAAAAAAATGCCTTGGAGAAAACTTTATAGGTACCGCCCGAGTTTTACAATGCCTTTAAAGTAATACACACTACATCATCCAAAATACTTTATTATTTTATACTAGCTTCCGCCCGCGACTCCGTCCGCGCGGATGTCGGTCTTCGCGTGGATGGTTTATTTCTCCATTTTGAGACCTCTGACAATAACATCTTATAAATATCTATTGGACCCAATTCCCAAATACGGTTAGGCCTATAATAATACGCAACGTGTGTTCGCGGTTCTACGGAACAACGTCTATGGATAAAACTGAAAAATTAAGATTAATTTTTTTCTACGTATTTTTCCAGGATAAAAAGTATCCTATTTTACGCCCAGGATAATAAGGTATAATTATACCAAGTTTCATCGAAATCGAACCGCTAGTTTTCACGTGATGCCTTCACATACAGACAGACAGACAGACAGACAGACAGACAGACAGACAAAAATTTTTTTAATCACATATTTGGGTTTGGTATCGATCCAGTAACACCCCCTGGTATTTATTTTTTCAATATTTTCAATGTACAGAATTGACCCTTCTACAGATTTATTATATGTATATAGATTTATATTATTTTAGAGAGATAGCTTAAAATATATGCTGCATAAACCAGGTAGATTTTCTTATTCAATTTGTATGGTGATAAATATTTTGATGACACGCCGTTCATTATAGGTATACTCGGGTTATTATTATAGAACGAGAAACTGAGTATGGCTGGCAGAAGTACCACTTGAATTTAATTATTTAAACGCATCTTCATCTATATGCGGACGTTCTTTATACGTTGTGTTATTTTTATTAACTTTATTTTAAACCTAGTATCCTTCAAAATTGCATACACATTCAAAGGCATTAGTGAAACAGACATATACCTAATTGAAAATCTCAATTCATCTTTACAGTTCAAAAGTCTCTAAAATTTATATACTTTCAAAGCTCTCTCTATTAAGTTTTATAGAAATGAATACATACATTAAAAATGTACATAAGTATAGGTACAAAATAAAACTGGGCAAGAAATCATCATTAATAACAAACCGAAACATTTTTCATTCTCCTATACAACAGTGTAATAGTGACTTCATGGGGTTATTTGCTTATCAAAGATCTTAACGATTCACCCTAGCCCAGTTTCCGCCAGCATTTGTTACCCTCGACTTTTTGAAGTGAACCAAAGAGCTATCGCATTTCATTTAAGTATAAATACATATGAATTAAAAAAATGTACATATTTCGTATGTTGTAATGTTCTCGTTATTTCCGTCAATCTAGCGACCTATAAATTATTGCGAAAGCAGTATACAATGGTACCAAATCATATTTTGACTGTAACTAGGTTTAGTGCACAGGATGTTTCAATTTGATCATGCACTACGTAATAACGTCGTGGACCGACCTACCTCAAATTAGATGTATTAACACATCAAAGAGACAAAATAGGTTACCTATGCTTTGACTAAATATTTTAGAGAATCATTATATCAGAAGTGTTGATTATTATCCCATTAAAGTGCTGATGAAGTCCCAGATTGAGCACGCCCTACTTCAAAAAGATTAATAACTGTTGTAAGTACCTGTGTGGTTATTTACCGTGAACGAATTCATACTAACGAGCAAATGTGTACGGTATAATATTATAATATTATAGAGTTTATACTACTTTATATCATATTTTATATTGTATGTACATATACCTATGCGTTTATATCACAGAACATACCTCTTTTTATAATTATGTTCTGTGGTTTATATCTTACAGTTTAAAACAGAAGCCGTTCACCGAGCAAATTATCTATATTTTACTGGATGTGAGATATCTGTATACATATTACATAGTAATATGTATGCATGTTCCCAATTCCCATTTTAGACTACAAGCCCGCATAGGAAAAAAATATGGGTCAATTGAACCACCATATCTAGAACGATAGAAGAGAAAATAATAAGATTCATCACTATGCCGTCACTTGTAAGCTGTCCAACTGAGTGCAGATGAGAATTCAAAAGTACAGGTAGACTTGGTAAATTTTGGTCATATATTTTTGTACGGCATTCTTAACCATCGATAGATCCATTAAAAATAATAAGAAACCGCTCAGTGCCGTACAAAAATGGTGGTCCACAAAGTCGGAATTTTTATTTAATTTCCGAGAGTTACCGGGGGTAAATTTGGTCATTTGACCATGTACGGCATCTGTGTCATACTATTTCTATACTGCTTTTAATCCATTATTCCGCAACGCCGTACAAAAATCATGGGGACAAGGGGAAAAAATCGAGAGTTGCAATCCCCTCTCTTTCACCACTCCAGGGGGTCATTTGACACAACACGAAATAAATTTATTTTTAAAGTATTTTGTGCATAGATAATATTTTTTCATTTGCCGTACATTTTCGTTGGTTCAAAGGGGGAAAATCTGAAAAAGAAAAAATCCATATAACGAAATGTTTGCTTTATATTTTGATAATAAAATATAAATATACATTAATATTAAGAAGCTCGAGGTGGTTAATTATCACCTTGGAAAGTCGGAGTCAGGTGGAATGGACTCCGTTAAATTGATGAACTAATAAAGAAGCTATGAACGAAAAGATGTGAATTATATGCAATCAGCCCATGAATACAGGTAAAGTCACAAGCAAATGCTAGTAATATATACATATTCAAAATGTACAAGTAAAGCGCTTTCAAATGATACCAAACACGGCATATTTATCTTAACTTTATTTTTTTACTCTGTATGTTTTGTCCGCTAGAGGGCGCCACATTAGATTTTATGAAACCCCATATAGCCTTTAGCTAGCTGGTCGCTGGTTATCCAGTGAACAATTCAGACGCTTCTAATGATATGTCATTTGTCGAATTCTGATAAGTAGTTTAGAAGTTACGAGGAAATAGATGAACATACATACATGACCTGTCAAAATCATAACCCTCCTTTTGCTTTGCCGTAGTTGGGTAAAAATATGTTAATGCCGTACTGTATCAAATGGCCATAAAGCACCCTTAAAATTGTAGCTTTGGTCGCTTTCATCAGTCTAAAAGATGTGGTCTGCACAAAAATGTACGGCATCGTTTTTTCCTAATTTATCTATGTTAATACTATTTAAAACAACGAATAAAGTGTAGAAAATTATTATATTTCATTAATCTACGATGTTTAAACTTTTACAAAATTTCTGTTTTTGCATTTCTCTATAACTTTTTTTAGAACGGTTTCTTTTGAACGGCAATACTATACAACAATTGAATTTTACAATATCATGTTAAAAAAAAGTTCCCGTACGGGGTCAAATGACCTTACAGCTCTTTATATCAAGAATTCGATGAAATTTAGATGATTATTGGTATACATTTAAAAGAACAATTATTTTTTGACGGCATTGCTTTTAATAGTAATTTTGAGTGCTAGAATGACAAAAATTGAAATACTCTATAGTAATTACATCATTAGCATTCATTTCTAAACAGTTATTATTTCTGTAAACAACCGATAATTTTGTATTAACTTAGCAATAAATTAACGGATAAGTACTCAAAACTTAAGGAAACAATTCAGAAGATTGTTGTTTACCTACCTATACATAAATGTTCAATTAAAAGCAATAAACAGATAATATGTATTTGAATATCTACCTCTATCAATTAGGGCGCGTACCTATAATTGCTAATTAGCTGATAAAAATAATCTATATATATAAAAGAAAGTCGTGTTAGTTACTCCACTTATAACTCAAGAACGTCTGAACCGATTTAGCTGAAAATTGACAGGGAGGTAGTTTAGAGCCAGGAAAAGGATATAGGATACTAAATACGTACCACGGGCGAAGCCGGGGCGGACCACTAGTAATCTTATAAATGATGGTTTATTGTTGAATGTTACAATAATGAGGATTTAATGAAAAACGCTGAACTCGCTTTCCGTGATGAATGAAAACCGTGTCGACGCTGTCGCTGGTCAACGGCAGTTATTATGTTTTTCCATATTTTTGTTGTTTCACAATTTCAACGTTATTACAACTTGTTTTATAAATGAGTATGAATTGTAATTAAAACAGGAAGTGGTTAAGAATATTATATTTTTATAACTAGCTGCCTTCCGTTCGCGTTGGTGTAAAATGTAGAGCATTAAAATAACGTATGAGACTTACTGCCACACTCAGAGACGTTTAGTACCTATGTCATTTGAGTATTATCTATTATTACCAAATTATTACAGAAATTACCTGTCGCATGTTAGTGTAACTACCTACTCATAATATAAGAAAAATATTTATAAAGATAAAGTTTGAAATAATTTATGCCAACGTTCATCACTATAAAATACTCGTATAGCAAGAAAAATAAAGTAACGAGCCTACAACTACGTCCTGTATAACTTTCTGCCTTTTCAATATCAAGGTTTTAGAAAGCTAGTAAATATTGTGTATTTGACAGGCACGCCGCACGACCTAAATAACCAGCCTTTTCCGCAGTCACACCTTTACAGATCACACAAGAACATCATATTTTATGTAAACGTCAATCATGGTAGTTACGAGCAATCCCCGGAGCTTATCAGAGCTTGAATCCAATTCTTGCTTTTTCATTATCCAATATTGTATTGAATTGTATTGGGGCTTAACTCTACCGGCTCAATATAGATAATTGCTTTTCTAATAATATGTCCAAATATCTGCAAATATCTAATTATAAAATAATATTATTCTATTCGTATCTACTCATACCTACTTCGTCATAATGAACATTGTGTACCTAGATATTATTTATTAATAATACAAATATATAACAGTAAAATAAAATGTATCCTCGCAAAGTTACCCACTAAAACACATGATTTTATTGTTTTATTCACACAACGCGACGCGTTTTGATTCAGATTTGATGGATACCTTATGATTTGTACCTACGTGTAAGCGTGAGATACACAAGATATCCATTTACCGAAGTCTAGACAGTATATCGACTTTATGTTAAGTCAGACATACAGTTTTGTCTGTACGAAGTATGTATTAACCTCCAAAGATGAAATCAATAAGTTTTTAATTGTCTTCAAAGAAAGAGATTTTATGCTCTATACTTACTTTTATGGTACCTATGTTCATGGATTTCTCCGTCAACCTTACTGCCGTTTACCGCGTTTAACTGTTTTTTACTAAAGTATACATATGAACAATATATGCTTATTGCATAAAGACTGGTCTAACAATCTAAATGAGGAACTATTTCACGGGGTGAAGGTAACCTTGCGCGTCTAGCGGGGCGGTGTTATGAACCTGCCCGAGCAATTATTCCCCACTCACAATAACTTTACAGTGCAAGCATTCGTTTAAGATTAGAAACTAAATTATATATACATGTGCATGGAAATGAATAGATTGATAAATTACTCGAAGCTCTCAAATTATCGGCTCATACTCCGTGGCTTTTTAATTAGTATATTTGTAGTAAGTACTCACGAGGCTTTCAATCTATTAATATTTTGTATGGCAATATTAATATCAATCCTATTAAACATTTTAATCTTACGGTTAAAATTTCCATGAATTACGCTTTAATAACTTGCAGAGGGACCTCTAGTAGTTATTTTAGAAACTTATTCATATATGTATATATCGCAGCAGCTGAAATTTAAATGAAGTGTTACTCAATTGTTTCAGTAAAATAGTTTCACTCAAGTGAAATTAATATCACCTATATGTATATGTCGTGGTCATTGCTCATTACATGTTAAGAAATCTTTTCTCGATATGGCCAACTAAACGCGCGGTTTTTCATGAAATGATCAAAATTGTTTGATCATATCGTAAAATAGTTTCATTAATTATTGGTAGAGGCGCTGCAAGCGCTGTGTAATATGATTAAGGTAAACGCAGCTATCAACGACCCATCGAAAATCTGAAGGTATTACCGACCTATAAAAGTAATTCGAAATTTAAACGTTTCCAGAACTATTCTAGCTATAGGTAGGCAAAGTTATACACGAATGTATTACTTGAGCATCGTATACTCTAACGTTAGTGTGAGTAACTGTGCAAAAAAGAGTTAAAATACGTAAGTTGCTGCGGGGTAGCGTGGAAGCAGGACGTGTACTGTGAGTATCTTTTTAAGACATTTACAAACAAATGACATCTATACTTTAATTTATATTACTAAATTTCAATGCATTTCAGTGTCAACTTTTCATTTCTTACAACATTTTATTAATGGAAGCTATTACCGATCAAATATAGATTGTTCAGTTTCTCATCTACTTTTATGACATAATCTATGTGCCTACGCTGTAAAACGCTTCTTCATGGTTAAATTAACAGAAAACATACAATTATATTTTTTCCAGAAATATGGAGCCATAAAAGCTGCGAAAAGTATACAGTAAAAAACAACTCGCTGAAGCAATCAATCAAATAGCATAAGGAAATATCCTAGAGTTTGAAATCCTTTAATTTAATATATGTAGGTACGTATATTAATAGTATTGTTGATTAATTTAAAAGTTTAAAATTATTTAGTTCATTACTAAGAAGTACTCATTTGTTTTATTAAAAACTAGCTTCCGCCCGCGACTCCGTCCGCGCGGATGTCGGTCTTCGCGTGGATGGTTTATTTCTCCATTTTGAGACCTCTGACAATAACATCTTATAAATATCTATTGGACCCAATTCCCAAATACGATTAGGCCTATAATAATACGCAACGTGTGTTCGCGGTTCTACGGAACAACGTCTATGGATAAAACTGAAAAATTAAGATTAATTTTTTTCTACGTATTTTTCCAGGATAAAAAGTATCCTATTTTACGCCCAGGATAATAAGGTATAATTATACCAAGTTTCATCGAAATCGAACCGCTAGTTTTCACGTGATGCCTTCACATACAGACAGACAGACAGACAGACAGACAGACAGACAGACAGACAAAAATTTTTTTAATCACATATTTGGGTTTGGTATCGATCCAGTAACACCCCCTGGTATTTATTTTTTCAATATTTTCAATGTACAGAATTGACCCTTCTATAGATTTATTATATGTATAGATAAATACAGACAAAAATGCTCATAAAATAACTACTGGGCCTATCCGAATAAAATTTTTATGGGACCTATTCGACACCATCCCGCATCGAACAAAAAAAGAATCACGTAAATCGGTTCAGAAACCTCGGAGTAATCGGTGTACATACATAAAAAAAAACATACCGGCAGAATTGACAACCTCCTCCTTTTTTTTGAAGTCGGTTAATAAAAAATACGAATATATATTTGCATTTTTATTTCATTTTATTAAGATCGGTAATCATCATCATCACTAGCTTCTATACATTCCATTGCTGGAAAAAGGCCTCCTCACACATACGATCGGGAATAGCTGCATAAAAATCGTTAATAGCTTCACAGCCGTTTTTATGGATCGGTAATTGCAACAATCGACTAAGTCACATTGTAAATTATTTTTTACAAGATAATCCTTGATTTGAATGTATTTGATTAAATAAAAACATTTTTTATACATAACACTAGCATATAAAATGAAACTACAAATCTTTAGAAGAACCAGTATACTTAAAAAGTATGGTTGATTTTAAAATTGCCTTAGGGGGGGTCGTTAATACCTGCGTTTACCTTATGTGAAAATTTAATTATTCGCAGTTAAAAACTTCATAATTACAATATGAAGAAAGTCATAGCAAATAATTTACGACGAAGAGGTTCGAGTACTATGGAAAATGCGTATCTTATATGTATTGAAGAAAAAATGCGTCTAAAATCCTATACATAAATATATCCTACTACGTTATTATAATTGGCCATTTCATGAAATGCGACCATTTCGTGAAATGAGCGAATCCACAATATGGTCACTACATATAGGTAAGTACACCTCACAAACTAGAGAATGCGATAGTTGCTCATTGGTAAACTGCACTAGCTCGTATAGGTACCGCTCGCTCTCAAAACAAGACTACCTAGCTAAATATGAAAAAAGATAATTAAGTATATTATTAAAATATGACATATACACATCATATATACCGACGGGATCCTACAACTGATTCCCTAAAAATAGTAACATTTTCCGCAGTGCAGTAAAGTGTAAAATTTTAATAACCTTTATCTGAGAAGAAGTGTAGCCAAGACGTGGGATATGTAGGTGGGTGGGGGCCGGGTAGGAAGTATATATAAACAGAATGGCTGATGTCCGCGATGACCGCCATCGCCCGTCACTCAGCGTCGTCACTCGTCGGCGGAGTCACCCCGCGCCACCCCGTCACACCTTTGGACCTTTTCGCTAAATACGATGACCTCTATTATCAAACGAAACTTTAGATAAGCCTAAATAAAATTGTGTTGTCTCTGAAACAACGCAATTTTCGTAATGGCATTATTTCCATTATAAAAAACCTTTCCATGATTCATTTCATTTATTTTATAAGAACATTACATGTACGATAACAATTTGGACCAAAATATCAGTCGCCTGCATATCCAGTATCAACTATCATGCACTATCAATTAATGTGCTCAAATAATGAAGCGAATATTTATTGTATCTTTCTTGACATTCGGTTAAACCAGGGAAGTCGGGTCTTCAAATATGTGACATGTCATGTCTTCCCCCGGGGTTTTTGTAATCCTTTATGTTAGAACCTTAAAAAGACCCTTTGGCATTATTCATAATATTATTTATGAATATTAACTATATCAGCTTATTAATTCAGTAATGATATTCATGTATAATAATTTGAACATTATTATATACTAGCTTCCGCCCGCGACTCCGTCCGCGCGGATGTCGGTCTTCGCGTGGATGGTTTATTTCTCCATTTTGAGACCTCTGACAATAACATCTTATAAATATCTATTGGACCCAATTCCCAAATACGGTTAGGCCTATAATAATACGCAACGTGAGTTCGCGGTTCTACGGAACAACGTCTATGGATAAAACTGAAAAATTAAGATTAATTTTTTTCTTCGTATTTTTCCAGGATAAAAAGTATCCTATTTTACGCCCAGGATAATAAGGTATAATTATACCAAGTTTCATCGAAATCGAACCGCTAGTTTTCACGTGATGCCTTCACATACAGACAGACAGACAGACAGACAGACAGACAAAAAATTTTTTTAATCACATATTTGGGTTTGGTATCGATCCAGTAACACCCCCTGGTATTTATTTTTTCAATATTTTCAATGTACAGAATTGACCCTTCTACAGATTTATTATATGTATAGATACTTATGTGCTGCTCCCTTAGGCTGCTCCCAACCTTTACAGACATCTATCCTTTCTTAGCCTTCATCAGTAATCTAATAATATAAACAAAGGGTCAAATATAATCCAACCTTCCTTAACTTGACTATTAGGGGAGACCAAGGGGAGTTGAAACAATTTTTACGTTTTGTTTAATATAACTCATACTATTGTCAGAAATCTTATGGTACTGGTACCAATCGATAGGTTATTCTATACACTTGCGAATGGTTAGCATAAATAAACGGTAAGCGTTAAAAATGATGGTGAAAAATTGACTTAATCGCAACAAGTCAACTTGTTTCAATTCCCCTCATACCGAGGTAAGATGAAACAGAGGTCGAGGAGAGTTGAAACATTATGATTCTGGGGAGTAATAGGAGCTGCAAAATAAAAATGTTGATTTGATTCAAAGGTTTTAATTAAAACTTTTATTTTCAAGTAATCAACGACCTTGTAATATGTAAAAGTAATATTTTAATGACATATCAGTCAAGTAGGTCTAATACAAATAATACACACAAAAATTAATAAAAATTAACATGCGTAACATCAATTATAATTAGTCAAATCAACAAAATGTTTTACATTTTTTTTTAAACTAAATCTTTGACGTAAAATAGTTAATAATCAGTCGTTTTTTATGTATGTATTACAGTACCTACCTACTATAAACTATGGAACAATAATTTAAAAAATATCAACAAAGTTCTCCACCAGCACAAGCTTCATGGGCACACAATTCACATTGAGCCCACTTTTCTTTGGATCTGTTATTTGAATATGATTCCATACAGTAAATGCAGCAGGATTCCTCTTCTTCTTCATCACTATCTTCTTTTCTTGACAACCTTAACCTTTTTAGTTTTACAGCCTGGTTTTGATCTATTTCTTGCTTTAGTTCATCCAGTAGGCATGCTTAAACAAATAAATACATTAAATCAACAATAACATCCTATAATCTTCGTACTTTTTAGCTATAATCAGATATTAAATTGAAAACAAGGAGAGTTGAAACAGTCTGTTTCAAATCACCTCGGTGAGAAAAAACCTCCCAATTTTTACTCAAATCTCGATCAAGCAGTAAATAGACAGAAATCAAATTTACCAAGTATATTTCAAGAATCTATAGATAATAAGTTTTTAAAACCTATATAACTCAACCCAAAAAAGAAAACCAATATTAAAGTACAAGCATCGTAAAAAATCATGAAATACTTACTTTTTGCGATTTTCGGCACATGTCATTCAGAACTACAAAACTGCACAAATGACGCCACCGGCGTGAACTGACGCGATAGCTTGTGGTAGGAGAAGTTTAAAAAAGACGTTGCCAGATCGCTAAAGGTTTTAAGTTCCGAGAAATCGGGACTGTTTCAACTCACCTTTGTTTCAAATCCCCTCGGTCTCCCCTATTACAAGGATTGTAATGGTAAAGATGTGTGTAGAGTATCCAGAGAAGTACTGCTGTACTGAAAACAATTGAAAACTCTATATCGTCCAAATTTTACTCTAAACGGTCTTCTATTTCCTGAAGTTTAAAGCCAGTTATTGCGTTTAGTTTCGCTAAACTTACCTCTAGTACATAATATAAAGTTTTACTCACATTGTTGCGAATATCTGTACAATTGCTAGTTTTGGCATCAGTCCAATGCTGACATCTTACAGCCTTAGAAGAATTACCGTAAAATAAATAAAAAGCAAATAACTTTTGTCATGTACGCTGACATAATCTACTACTTAGTTAAGTCTTTAACAAAGTTTTATTTTAGATGAACGTCGAACGACAATTTATATCTCGCGTAGAAAATTTTTTCTCTCATCTATATTATTCTAAAAAAAAACTGGAAAAATTATCGTGAAAAATCGAGGCTATCAATTATTTCGAAAAGTTACCGTTTTTTATTCGGCTCTTTATAAACACGGCCGCGGTGTGAATTTTATTGCATCGCGTAATGATTTCAACTTTTTTTTTAGAGTGATGCACAAATAATGAAGCATTTTGTCGTGTTGTTTTTTTTAAGCTAAGTTCGTTAATTAGATAATTTTGTAAGGTTAAAAATTTACTTAAAAACTAAAAGATATCTAGGTACCTACTTACATCAAAACAAAATTTCGAATATTCCGCTCTTTTATATTTTTACCTAAAAGTTCACATATTTCACCTTCATGACTTGACAAAAGATGATTAATATTTTAAGCTAAATATCTTAGTAAGTATAATACTTATACTATATAGACTATTAACCATTAACTATTCCAGTACCTAATATTAGAAGTAACTAGTAGGTAGGTATATTATATCGCACGACTGCAAAATCGCCATTTAGAAGCCTTTGAATACTGAGCCTTCGAGTTAAAAGAAACTGAAACGCGGTTGAGAGCAGTGTAAAGTTTATGAATGCCTTTGCAAGATTGATGTATCGCACTTAACCCTAGCACGAGGCACAGTTTAACTACGATTATGTGCATTTCCTAATGCCCGACTTCCATAGACGGTATGTTATGATAACACTGTTTATTTAGGCCACCACTTTGTTCAAGTAACTACAGTAGCACGTCGTATATGAAATGTATTTGTCGGTATTACCACAGAACGGTATTACAACGTTATAAAATTAATTGATATTCGCTGCAAGTGCAGTATCTATAATTAAAAGACTTTCATTAAAAAGGGGTAAAAAAATAATAGGTTACAAAGGTTACAACCAAGGTTACAACGCGAACGTAATCTTTCCGAATGTACCTACCTACCTATTTAATCTGAAATACTGTACCAATATAAAAATTAATTTTTAATTTTAATATTCCTCATATTTTTTTAACCAATAGGTATTAGGCACTTTCAGGCTTCAGGCTCTGCAAATTCTTATTTTTACCGACAAAAATATCATTCATATTTATATTTTTAACCGACTTCAAAAAAAGGAGGAGGTTATCAATTCGGCCGGTATATTTTTTTTTTTTTTTTTTAATGTATGTACACCGATTACTCCGAGGTTTCTGAACCGATTTACGTGATTCTTTTTTTGTTCGATGCGGGATGGTGTCGAATTGGTCCCATAAAAATTTTATTCGGATAGGCCCAGTAGTTTTTATTTTATGAGCATTTTTGTCTGTAGGTATTTGTAAATTTTGCAAGTGCAAGTTTGAAGTCGGTTGTTTTTAACGCAGTTATCACTTGTTGTGTTTTTAATGAAGTAGGTATATAGATTATATTAATATTTATTTATCAATATTTATAATCTGTATAAGTACTTCAAAATTTATAATAAAATATGTAGATATTATATAGGTACCTATAGCTATAGCAGATAAAATATGTGAAGCGGTGATTTGTTCTCATAAAATCACCAATCACCTAGAAACAGTATTTATCACACACATGGATCACACATTAAATAAAATTACGTACGGTTTATGTAGCTATGATAGTAGGTGCCTTTAATCTTGATGACGATTTTTACTAAGATTCCAACCCTAACAATTTAAGTGCGGAAGACAATGACTGTACAAAAGTTTTAATATCTGCTTTGTTTACCTAGTTATTTTAATATCACTTTAAACACAAATTTTTAAACAATACCGTCTTTCCATTGTTGGATTAACCCATTTTAAAATACGACTTGTGACGAGCGTTTCAGCTCGTTTCTACGAAAATCAAAATAGGTAGGTAGATATATAATTTATACTTGATAATTATTGACACCGAATTTATTATTCCGAATGTAACATATTTTGATTCGATTCGATTAACCTAGGTACTGTCATGTACTGTGTAAAGTATGGTATCTTTTATGAATTATAAAACAATTTAAACAACTGTTTTAAACTTTATACAATTATTATCACTAAATAATAACTTCTTGTACCTAGCTATGATATGGATAGGTAGATACGTATACAGTATGTCATATATTAAAAGGTATAGAAATAATTATTCTATATCTATTAAAAATAATTTTAACATAGATACATACTGAGGCATCTTTGCTTTTTACAGAGTGTACGATAGTGATTATTGTTTTTCATATCATTAAGTATAAAGTATATACTTAGGTTATGATTATACATGGATTATACTGAAGAATTTATTGTACTTTATTTGAAAATTTTTAAAAATAGAACAAAGTTAAAGGGGTTTTACTCAGTTGATATTGTTCATAACTTGATTAAAATTTTGTGTAAAACTTTAGCACAAAATAAATCGAAACTTTTGTAATTAATTTAATTAATTTAGTTTGATATTGTTATATATGAATAGTAATGAATGTTAAACATCTATTGTTGATTGAGTGGTATCAAGATTGGGAATATATTAATTCTTGTATTTGGGTAAGGATAATATTTGTTTTAAGTATATAAATTTTAATTCATTTCGATTCGCTATAATTTAAAATGATTACCTACTGTATAATGTTCTTATCATATAATTTTAATTTAATTACTTACTTATATTACAAAAATCTACTTACTTAACTAGGTACCTACCTATTTTCTTTTTTGTATTGATGGAGTCCGTAGATCTGCTTGCGTATTTTTTATTTCTTTATGAAACGAAGAATGGAATTTATGGACTATAAGTATTAACAATCTGTACACATTTTCTAGGATCGATCATAAGTTTTGTTGACGTAGCCCACGTAGGTAGCCTAAGTTTTGAACTTTTTGAAAAGCTAGAATCGAGATTATCGCTATAATAGTGTTAATTTTCAAAAGATAAACCCAATTCAAATGGTTTTGTTTGAGCATTTTGTTATGAAATTTAAGTATGTACATATAAATAATTCTTGTCAATAGTGAATAAGTAGGTATCTCCTTTTTAAATATGCACATCGCAGACATAGAATATGGATACTGGATAGGTCTCTCTTACGGCACAGAATACGTACCTACCTAATTTAGTAGGTAGCTGACTAAACGGGGAGCGAAAGATTTCTGAAACGCGTGCCACAGGGCCCGCATTCGAGACCGTTTTCATTCTAAGTTTTCATTAGTCGATACCCCGCGTGTCGGGGGCGAGAGATAGAAATCTCTTCTTCTTCTGCAAAAGAAGAAGTGCGAAAGAAGGAGGGTTATGGTTTTTGAGTGTATGTATGTATGTTTGGCGCGCTGTACCTTGTGATCTTCTGAATCGTGGTAAGTAGCCGGTAGGTAGTGAAAAAGGCTAGGTATATAAATAACTAGCTTACCGCCCGCGGCTTCGCCCGCTTTGTCTAAAACCTAATAAATTATATACTAAAACCTTCCTCTTGAATCACTCTATCTATTAAAAAAAACCGCATCAAAATCCATTGCGTAGTTTTAAAGATTTAAGCGTACAAAGGGACATAGGGAAATAGGGACAGAGAAAGCGACTTTGTTTTATAGTTCAGGATACCTACATCGCCCATTTTTGCAAGTGACTACTATCAAGCTGATTTTCCGTTTGTAGCTTTATTTTGATGAGACACCGAATAATTTCGTGTACGAAACTCTCGATTGTGGTAGCTAGCAGAGATAACAAGGATAAAATTTTTTGATTTGATGGTTCTCAAATATTTATTACGCAATTTGTAGGACAATATGTCTGTTGAATTATATATAAACATTAACTAAGTGAAAACAAAAAATCAGCTTGTTAGTAATCATTTATGATGACCTCGTTATCGATACACTTTGGAAAGGGGGACTCTTTGAACCAACCATAGATTTTGTAGGACAAATATTTTTTCGAATAATTTAGGTAATTATCTTAAGATTGAACAAAAAAAAAATTCAGTTAGTAATAAATATTTGAGAACCATCAAATCAAAAAATTTTATCCTTGTTATCTCTGTTAGCTACCTACCACAATCGAGACTTTCGTACACGAAATTATTGGGCGTCTCATCAAAATAAAGCTACGTAAACGGAAAATTAGCTTGATAGTAGTCACTTGCAAAAATGGGCGATGTATCCTGAACTATTATACTAGGTAGGTATGTAGTGATTAACAATCCGTTTTTTGTTTTCATAATACCTATTTAATAATTTAATAATAATACTTGTTCATCAGTCAAATCGAAAATGAACTTATGAATTTACTTATGTACGTGTATGATATTATAAATATCCACGTTTAAAAAGCTACTCTCTTCTTATTTTCCCCGGAATAATTACCTATTATTCTTAGGAGTAGATTCATTAAATTCCCGGAATAATGCCATCTAGTGAATTAGTTTATAGGTAAAGTAATGAAAGGCGCAGAGCTAATGACGACGGACGCACAGTAGATATATAACTCCTTATTTTCTTTACGTTCATAATAGATGGCGCTATAAGTTTTCCAAACGAACTATCAGTGCAGCTAACTGGACGTGGGCACCTAGCTGTATGTATAATATTTTTAGTTTGTGTCGTAAAAAAATATTTATCTTATTATTGTAATTTAGTTTTCCCCTAAAAGTACAAATAATACAGGTCTAGGTATATTGAGTAAGCAATTGGCTCATGTTTTCATCATAAAAATTAAAAATACCTACAAAAACAAATTGTTTTATTTAGCCTATCAGACAGACTGTCCAGTCTACACGGAGTTTTGATGATATTAAATTTTTATTACTTATCGAAGAAGATTCTTTATTGAATTCAATAATCCTTGTACATAATATTATACCTAGTTGCTATCTATAAACTTTTTCTTTTTATAAATCTAATCAATATAAATTTTAAACTTTAAAATCTCGACGTTTGTGGAATTTATTGGTATCCTAAAGAAATATAAATGCTTTATAACATTTCATCCCTTTGAATTATGTAAGTATAGGTAGTTTACAGTTAGATACAAAAGAATGGGAAGCAAAATTGTCGGTGTGGGGGATGCTGCTGGATCCGCGGAGCCCGGGAACGATTCATTGATCCGAAGCATTCTCGGCAATAAGACAGGGACCAACTACAAGAAGTTCAATTTAACATAACCTCTCGTTCACTCATTGTTAAATTATTTTCTTTTTGTTAAACATTAATTTAACACGCATTTACCGGTCAATCACATACCTACTTAATTTAAATTTTAAATATCTTAAAAAGTATATTATACTTTTTTGTAAATAATTTAGAACTATAATATAATATGTTCTCATATTATTTTAATATTCAATCAAATATCTAGAAATTTGAAGGTAGGTGTAGGTAGGTAGGTACCTTGTTTTAAATTTAACTTTGTTTTAACACGATAATTGAAATAGAATAACGTAGATGGTACTTTACTAATATAAAGCTTATATAAACAAGAGTAGTAATTATTATTAATTGTATCTTGAAACTGAGTTAAGTTCTACACAGCTGTACACAATGATCATTCTACATAATGAAGTATGAGCAGTGTAGCAGCTGGTCGTTGAATAAGTCAGATAAGGATAGATACATAGCTTCTCCCAGGCTGAGTGGCCGATCTGCGACGCACATTCTTCTCTCTCTTTCGCACGGGCGGCGGTTCGCACGAGTTCGTTGAGTCGCCACGCGTGCCCGTCCGTTGTTGCACATCGACGTCAACCGCTTTCAGTGCTATAGCGCGTTTCTTAGCGCTATATCTTCATAACCTTAAATTTTGAATTTCGTTTTATAATTTATTAAAATTATATTTTCGACAGAATACTCATGAATTCTTCAAATTTATAACTTTTGTGGTGTGAAGTTAACGCCCAATAAAAAGGCGGACGTGGAGTGTATTTTTGTGTAAGATAAAGTTATTACAAACGGCAAGCTGTGGGGTTCAGGGGCCTTTTTTTTGCCGCCGCAGGGGATGTACTATCCTGTAAGTACCTTCATATAATTACTTATAAAATGAATAGAATATTTGAGTAACTAAATTATAACATATACATACATCTTACAATCTTATCAAAACAATTGTATTTTCTAAGAATATTGTGGCGCATGGCGTTACCGGGCTTACATGGACGCCTCGGGATAAATGATCAGTTTACATGAAAAATTTATAGGTAGGTATCTAGAGTATAAAATAAAATGCTAAAAGTAACAATTCAGACGAGATTTTTGCTCTCTCGCCAAATGTTTAAAGTGAAGTTGTCGTGTGAAGTTGCTGTGTATCGTGCGGAAAACGGGCAATAGCGACCTATGTTGTAGTTATGAAGCAAATCGTTTATTTATAAAGGACGCTCACATTAAATTTCCAAGTTCCATAATTTAGCCGTACGGAGGAGGAAATTTCATCCAACGTATTGTATCTCTACATACATTTAGCGTTGTTTATACCATTATGTAGGTATATACCTACCTATGTATCATTATAATTTTATCAAATTAATCTATAGCCTTATTAACAACTCGCTCCAGACAATCCATTGTTGTGACATTGAACTGTGAATGAATCCATTGTTGTCGTTTCTTTCTAGGGAATTATAGTTTGTATTGGTTGGACAGAGAAAGATAGTGCGTAAAATCACTACTCATCTCTAATATCGTAAATAGTGCGTAACAAAATTATTATTTATATATGTCGAATAATTATACTGTATTGTACTGTACAATTTTACCATTGTATGATAAAATTGTACAGTACTATATGTTACCATTTTCGAGTATTTAGCTCAGCCGTATTATTTTTAGCTCAGTCGCCCCTCAGATTGTGTAGCAATGCATGAGACGAATAGCGGCCTACATCCTACATCACCCTGTTAAACGAAACTAATTTTATGAGGATCGTTCAAAAGCTTCTTTCGCTGCGAAATAGCCCGTTTATAAACAATCAATTAACAAGCTTTGATGATATTTTTATCGTATAAATTTATGGTTTTATTATATATAAATCAGGCGACGGCGTTTGCGTACCTAATAGTCTTATGCTTTGGTTCTTATTCAGTAGGTACCTATTTCAAAAATTTCTGTAAGCACAACTAGTGAACCGTTCTCGGCTTCACTCGCGTGCACTTCACGTTACCGCGCCACAGCCCTTCTCCATACAAATCTCCATCCCCTATTAGATCCTCCGTTAAGATTTTTGTCCCAGAAAGTGGCTTGTATCCTTGTTTGTTGTTTCCATTCTGAAATCTGACATCCCAATTAAATCATGAATTAATTCTGTAATTAATCTAAGTGTTCATTCTGGGCATATTTAAGTTATATTAACCTATTTCATATTCCCAGGTAGGATGCAACTTATATTGCCATATAACGATCAAATATGCATGTAGACATATCTTAGGTTAAGAACCTCCTTTTTTCTATAGGTAGGTACGCTAACAAGGTAGGAACCTAAGTAGGTATCTAAATTCGATCGAATGATATATTGGCTATAAGGGTTTAAATACAACAAAGTCTATGCTTAGATAGTAATCCTGGCTATGACAGCACGTAACGACGGTATTAATATTCTAAACAGAGCTATCTATTTTTAAATTCATTCTTTGTTTTACGAGGATGTAAAGGTTGGAGGGATATGTAAGGAATAAAATACGACATTCATTGCAAATCGATAGTAGCTGTAGCACTTTTATATATGTACTTTTGCGATGATTGGCTCAGAATCGGATGCGCTCAGGTGTTCATAGCGGTGCTGAAACAGGATGAAAAGGATATGAAAGTGCGCAATACAGTTACAAGAGGTACCTATCTGAGAAACGTTAATAAATATTTTATCAAGTCTTGATTGAACGATAGAAAAGTAATGGAATGAAACAGACTGTGTTGAAATTAAGGATGTAGGTAGGTATATTATTTAAAACACAATATGAAAAAAGTATGAAATTCTAGAACAGCGCCTAAAGTAGCCGCAATATCGTCGGCTTTACGCAAAAATAATAGCCACGGCACTCACTTGAAAAGTAATTTTGCCACAAAGAAGGGATGATTATGGGAACCCGTTCAACGTTCCAAGGTGAACACGTCAAGCAGACGATAATATGAGCAAATTATTCTTATACAGCCCTTTGTTCACAATTTAGGTTCATGGTTATGTATTTATGTACTTCTGTTCTGTTGGGTCGGCTTTGCTCTCCGCTACCTGCTTGCGGATGTTAATGCTGAGTCGCAGGTAGGCAAATAGCTGTCAAATTCTTGGAAATCCAAAATGGGTACCATGTTTTGTCTCTTTCTTGTATAGTTTTCTCCAATTTTAACGTGGCGTTTTGTACGTTGTATTCGTTAAACTTGAAATGTTCAACCTAGGTATGTTACCTATACCTACGTTTTACAACTTTTTCGAGATCTTGTGAATACCTATTATGTTTTTCATCTATACAATATAGGAATAATAAATCTGTCCAAGGATCAATTCTGTACATTGAAAATATTGAAAAAATAAATAGCAGGGGGTGTTACTGCATCGATACCAAACCCAAATAGGTACCTACCTACCTATGTGATTAAAAAAATTTTTGTCTGTCTGTATGTGAAGGCATCACGTGAAAACTAACGGTTCGATTTCGATGAAACTTGGTATAATTATACCTTATCATCCTAGGCATAAAATAGGATACTTTTTATCCCGGAAAAATACGTAGAAAAAAAATCTTAACTTTTCCGCGCGGACGGAGTCGCGGGCGGAAGCTAGTATATTGTTATAACTGTATAAAAATAAGTTGTAAGTTAAAACAATTAATAACTCAATAATTACCTCTAGTTATTTTGTACTAAAGCTTAGCCTTAGTAGGTACATATTCACAAAGAATTTCAATACTGTACGCAGATTAGATAATGATTTTCACAACAATACAGATGGACATTCCATAACCATAGCTCAGAATATGAAAATAAATTAAACATTTTATTAAAGGGATTTGTATAAAATTGTGTATAAAGGCTTCTTGTAGAATGTAGACGCATAAAATTAAAATGAATAAAAAACTCGGAACATAGGTAGGTACGAATATGCAGCTATAATTATTATTGACTGTATTCTTTTGTTTTCATAGTCCATACACTATCTCTTCAGTATTGTTTGAATTATGTTTTGAAGATTAATGTGTCGTTCTTGTTCTGAAATACTTTATTCTTTGATGTTTACCGTTCCTCAAAATAAATACATATCTTTAAGTATCTTTGTCTGAAATTGGTTTTCTTAAAAGTAAACGATCATAAATACCTATATTACGTCAATATCGTATCGATCGTTTGTATAGTGGGTCTATTGTTTAAATTGGAAAATAATGTGGATGCTTATACCTGGGTAGCCCTTCGAAAAATTACCTGTAAATGAATGGTAACCAAATATTATTTGGCACCAAATGCGAGCCTTCATTCATTTTTTCACAGATATTGTACCTACTTAGTGTTTTTAAGTTGTTTACAACTTTAAAAGCTTCAATTCAAATACTTCAAAGTTAAAATGATATTTAAAAGAGCAAATTCGTATTTACTAACGCTATTTGAAACCACAGATTTGTCACAATGTTAATTAGTGCTTTCGACGAACAGATTATGAGTAAATATTGACCTTTACCTTTTAATCGGGTCAATTTTCAGATTAATTTTCACAAACGGTATATTTTTCATCAATAGAACAACTACTTAAGTATGTATTTTTGAGCTAGCTTTTTACGGATATGTGTTCAAATTATCTGAAACATCTCCAGTATTTTTTATCGTGTTTTTTCTTATCACATCTTTGATTTTGCTAACATGAATGAATAATTTGCTCGGAAATAGGAAATACAAAATTGACAAAAAACTTTTATCTGTCTAGTGTTTATAAATTAATAATTACCTTAAGTTGGTGTTTAAAAAATATTCTATAAAACTGTTGAATGTTAACAAACATTTAATTAAAGCATCTGAGTTTGTATCATGGAGTAAAACATTTTTCATAATAATAAAGTTTTGAAAGCTTCAACGCGGAGAGCCGGTCATGTTTTTTAAAAGATCTTTATTCATTATAATTTTTTAAGTTTTATACATTATAGCATTGAATTTATCAGATACATATTTGAATAATTATAGTATTATATTTTGTCGTTATAAAAATATGCTTAGTATACCTTGTATTATATAATTTTATGGAATAACAGTATATTTTTTGACGAATAATAAAGCGGTTTTATACTTACCACAATTTATATATGCAGTAAAATTAAACAACTTCCCGCACCCGTTTGTACCATTTCTTACGATAGAATAGAATATAACGTTGCTTAATATAGACCGGGAAAATGAGCATGCCTTCGTTCTTTGTGTAAAATTTATCTGGCAGTGCGTCGGTGCAGCGATTCATTTGTCTCAGTGCAGAGTCAGCTCGTTGACAGACGAAAATCAACAGACCAAGTTAATTGCGCCTTTAGCGTTACATTACTGCTTAAAACCGGCCCTTACTTTTTGAAAAAGTTTGTAATTTTTCCATGCTGCAGTTTTAATTTTAAAAAGTATGGTCCTTATAGAATGCTCAACAATGTAAACGAATATAACGGGACAGTAGTTATAATCACTTTGTATGAAACTGGGTAGTTAATAAAGCGGATTAAAACGATTTTTAATCTAGGCTACTTTTTTTAAGTATGTTTGCGATGCATTCACGTTTTACTCTATGTTTATTTACCCAAACAGGAATAACAGAATTATGCGGCTATTTATTATTGTTTATATTTATTTTTCTTTGCTATATTTTCGATTTGGATAATCTGTGATTTTATAACAATCGAAAACAGATTACAGACTACATGTGAATTAAGCAAAACCAGCTTTTTTATCATAACAATGATAAAAATTCTGCCGTAAATAAATTGAAATTGCACCTTCTCTTGTAATATCTTGTGTGAGAACAGCATACTACAATAATATATTATGTCTACTAATGGTGAATGGTCTACTACCTACAATATATTTTACTGACCGAGCCGTTCGCTTTAAATATGTAAGTTTTTTTTGTGATTGTTTTAACTGCTCGCTTTGTTTGCTCAATTACGGTTTGTGGTTTGGCATCAGTTCGTTACTATGAGAAAAAATACTTGCATTATAAACTAACATTCACTAGTTATAGGTATCGTGAAAGGAAGAGTCATTAGAATCTCTATTTGCATTACGTAGTTTCACGATTGCTGATACATACAAAATTTTGATGCGAAAGCGAATTACACGACGCGGACGCGGACGTGAAAGTAAATTGAAATGAAAAGTTAATTCATTTAACAGTAGGTAGGTACTTATAGAAAAAAACCATTAACGGAATTCAGTTTTTCAATCGTTATTTCTAAGTTTTTTACGTATCCCATGTTATGTATCTACCTATGTTACATAAAGATATATATAGATGGAATTTTACCTACTCGTGCTTAAATTTTACATAGGTAGGCACTTAATATTCGTCGTATTATTTAAATGTAAAAGATGGTAATACAAAATAATATATCCAAAACATTCATCAATGTACTAATAAATGTTTTTTGAGGACATTTTACATTATGTCAATAATTCTTATTCATTGTTACATCTCACATCACTCGGCTTCTCAAATAAATAATATAAGGCTATTGTTATAAAATACGAAATGAAAATAATATGTAGGTACTACTCCAAATTCATACTTAGCTAAATAATTTGTAAATGTAATAAATAATGTTTTCTTTTTCGTGCGAGCCTCAGTTTTGAAGTACAATTATTGAATGATTGAAGAGGTAGTGGACCACTTGAATCATTCAATTGACAGTACACGGATTATCATTCCTTGTACAATGTACATGTCAATATCATTGAAATAAGTACACATATATTTCGTACCTATTGAATAAAAAAATGTTTTGGTCAATTTGGCTCGGGTCCAACAACGTCGCAGATAGCGAGTTAAACGCCATCGTATCACACGACCAACGGCGACATTAGAGCTATACATGTTATGATTTATATTCTTGATGGCGCTATATCATGGAAATATTTTAATCATTGTACTTAGTATCTATTAGCGTTTTTAGTTGTCTGCTGCTAAGTTATGACATCGATGTACCTACTAAGAAATTTTGGCTGTGGCACAATGAAAAATGTCGATGTATGTAGTCGTAAATTGAACACTAATAGAAAAGTTTAGTTTCATTGTGTTCGAAATAGCGTTTAATACTCTCCTTTTATTCAGATGGTTAAGAAGCAGCTCTACAGAATGTTATTTCGTTTATCTGTTCAATTAAATTCTTCACAAATTCAGTCTTTGTAACTTTGTTCATTTGAAAATGTTATACACTCGATTTCAAGTTTTATTCAGAAATTCATTCCTTTTTAGAAATACTTTGAATTTTAAGCCAAAAATATGTCCATTCATTATTATTTATTTATTTATTTATTTATTTACTAATTAACATTTCATCAACTTATATTCAATCAAATCCAATTTTCATTTGGTTAGTAATCAGTCCCCTCGTCCCGCTGTCCCCTTGTACACGTCCCAGTCGGATTGTATAATCCGCCGTATTACAAACGGCCGGCATTTTGTAATATGCCGAAATTCGTCTTTTTCCAAAATTCTACAAAAAGAGGTCGTGAGCCGACGGAACCCCACTTCGTGGCGCTCCTATTTCTATCTAGTTTTAAAAAATACGAACCTAACCTAACCCACCCCCTTATACAAACCAAAATTCTGATTACGAATTTTCGGCCCTCCCCCCATCGACCCGCGTACCTTCCAATATCTTAGATGTTTTACATTTCCGATTGCTATTTAGGAAATGTATAGATTTCCTAGGCAATGTGTATAAAATAATTTATTTCACACATTTCCGTGCGATCTTAGGAATTACATACATTTCCTAGGAATTGTATACAATGACGGATTACATACATTTCCGGTAACATATACATGAACTAGTAGGTATGATAACTAGTAGTAGTAAATTTAGAGCTTGAAAAGAAATTTATATCAAACTTAAACAGGGCAAACTAGTATTATATTATGATAAAATTTTATCTATTTTGTAAAGCACTTCCATAGAAAATCTCATTACCTTACAGTAGTATCAATAAGTAATCAAATGTTGTTTATGTACCAGTATATACTTAACACAACAAATATTATTTAAAAGAGATAGCACGAACCATTAATTTAAGTATGCAATATAATTTTAAATTGTCTCCTATTTAATTGACTATTTATTATTATAAGTAGAAGAACGCATAAAATGTTTATTTCATCTATTATAATAACAATTAACAAGCATTGTATGTCTTATAAATAGCAACATTGTGATACGTATTTTAAATTAATGTCCCCATAGTAATGTTTTCTCGCCGCATAAGGACATCGTGCGTTGATTCTTGTTTACGGTCAGATAACGAGGTCACGCTATCAACCGATAGAGAATAATTAATGTTTTAATGTGTTTACGTGGTCCAATGATTTCTTTATTGTCTGCGTCTTATTTGAAAACACTAAATCATTTAAAACAATGCGGTATGGTGGCACAATGTTAGGGTCCTGTAAGGAAAATTGATCTTCAATTGTTTTATTTTACAAGCGTAACGATTGAGTTGAATTATTACTTAATCACAATTAAAAACCTATTGGTTTACCTAATGCTCATTATTGACAATATTTAGGAAAATTCGTAAAGTATATTATATACATTCATGGGTAGTTAGTTAGTAAAATAACTACCCATAATTATAATACACTGTCCGCCTAAGCTTTACTTAATTTTATTCATTTCAGATTATAATATTATTCATATCAATTATTTATTCTAATACCAATAAAATATGTATGAATAATTAATTAACAGTTGTGTACACTGTACCTAACTACCTATACTGTATATAGGAACATTCATATTGAAACAAAACGTCCTGACAGGCTTATGTTCCATTATAATTTGTGGGTATAAATGCAGGTGCAACTCACATGTGTTCCTTCATTACTGATCAAGTTTCTTTGAGGAGAAATAAGAAGGTAATCAGCCTTCGACGTCCCGCCAGACCGTTTTCTTAAACTCGATGCGTTCGGTAACAACAGTCGCATGAACAGTTCGTTTATTTTTGACAAAATCTTTATAAAATATCTATAATTTTATAATGATTTTTAGTTTTTTGGACTTGTTTCCGCTTGGAGTTTGAACTTGTAAAAAAATACTACCCGGTTGGAACCAGCTCCAAATTCGTCCCGTTTTAAAGTCCTATTCAACAAAATTTTCAATTTTATAATCTTAATAATTAAAATTTCATGAATTTAGGAGATAGTCTATACAAACGTGTTATCAAATATATACAACAAAATCCTTAAACTAATATATATACAGGGTTACAGGTAAAGTCGATGTAGATCCGTTAAGGGCATGTAGTACACATAATTTCTGAATGATTTCACTATGTAACCTCCCATCCTAAACTTAACCGTTTTCGAGATATTCGAGTTTTAATTTTTTTTATGAAAATGCCCAATTTTACGGCTATTCAATTGAATATTTTGAATTTTTTTGACTCTTATGATTATTTTTTTGGTTTTTTACATGAAGAATGAGATGCTTAATTACCTCAATGACTAAATTTGCACGTAAGTTAACTAAATAGGTCATAGTAGACGATCGAAACTTAAGAAAATAAGTACAAATTATAAAAATATATTTTTCTTTTCTGGATATCTCAAAAAATTATTATGGCACTTGCTCTGCAGATGTGCTTAAAAACATCTACATTTTATCAGCTATCCAACGAGGTATAACACTCTAGGGTATTTATTAACCTCAAAGGTGAAACTTAGTTTCTAAGGCTACATGGCAGTCAGAATAAATAGCGCTTATTTAATCTAATTAATTTGACTTAAGTTCAGCATCATCATTTCAGCCTACTGGCTTCCACTATTGAACATAGGCCTCCCTCGGCTAGGTACAACCTTCATGCATCCATCGATATCCCGCTATCCTGACCTAGGAGATCATTCAGTTTTATAGCATTTTTTTTGTTCACATCGTCGATCGTACAAATAATGACCGTACGCCAACTATTACTTGAGCGTAAGTGACTAGTTACTGGCTATTGTTTGGAAAATAACGTAATCGGTGCGTTGTTAACGCTAGTTGGCATACAAAGTCACTCACGCTCAACTCATAGTTGGCGTACAGATCGTCGGTGATTGTAGTAAGCTAAATGAAACAATAAATCAGTTCAAAATAACATTTATTCACCTAATGTTTTTGAATAAAATTTTATAGTTCATGTTCTACGTGTCCACCTCTATTTCGCACATATTTTCTCATTCCTTCACGTAGTCCACTTTTCACTACACCATGCGGTTAATGTTCTTCTTATGTCGTTAGCAGCATTTCAACAGCACACAAGCAGCATCCTTTCTTTGAGAACTTCCACTAACGATATGGGGTTGGGCTCACTGTAAACGAGGCTCTTCATGTGCCCCCATACATAAAAATCAATGGGGGTCAGGTCGGGACATCTGGGTGGCCAGGGTAAAGGCCAACCTCGTCCAATCCATTTGTTAGGATAGTTACGTGTCCAACCATTCCCTAACGCTTCTTCTGAAATGAGCAGAGCAGCCATCATGTTGAAACCACATGTCCCGCAGTAATTGTAATGGGAGATCATTAGTAGGTCACCTAAGTCACACACATAAGTCGTGTGGGAATCCGAAAGCACAATAATTCGCATCTACCATGGACGAATCGCATGAGCAGACTAAAATGGATGGCAAGCAAACAAACGACCAAATACTAAACAATGGGCATGTTGTATCCCCAAACTTGTTTTTGCACATTATTTTTCACACTCTCATCTGCATAAATCGTAAGTTTTCTCGCTCACACGCACCGGATTAACTTGAAGGACAATAGCCGAGGGATCCGTTAGACCTACTACCTGAACTTTTCAACTGTGTTTTTTTCTATGAGTTTAAATACAACCCTAGGTTGTTATACCTCGTTGGATAGCTGATAAAATGTAGATGTTTTTAAGCACATCTGCAGAGCAAGTGCCATAATAATTTTTTGAGATATCCAGAAAAGAAAAATATATTTTTATAATTTGTACTTATTTTCTTAAGTTTCGATCGTCTACTATGACCTATTTAGTTAACTTACGTGCAAATTTAGTCATTGAGGTAATTAAGCATCTCATTCTTCATGTAAAAAACCAAAAAAATAATCATAAGAGTCAAAAAAATTCAAAATATTCAATTGAATAGCCGAAAAATTGGGCATTTTCATAAAAAAAATTAAAACTCGAATATCTCGAAAACGGTTAAGTTTAGGATGGGAGGTTACATAGTAAAATCATTCAGAAATGATGTGTACTACATGCCCTTAACGGATCTACATCGACTTTTCCTGTAACCCTGTATATATAAATTTGAATGCAAAGAGCTCTAATGGCAATATGTAATTGCAATACACCAGAGAAAAGCGTTGTCTTCTAGATCTATTTTTTGCTATTTCCACGCTATGTTTAACGATGATAAATTGATTCCTCAGTCACATAACTAATATAAAGTGCAAAAATGCGTTAGAATTTACAAACAAAATAAAAACCAAGGTATAAAATTTTTATTTTAATAGAAAGTCGTTAAACTTATATTTGCAATTAAACTTGGGCAGAGGCAAAGTTAATGGCTGCAGTTATGTTCGAAAATAAACTGTAGTCTTTGAGTGTAGTGGTCGCTTATCGTACCATTTATTATCTATTTATATTATGATTATGAGTTAATGGTGTAGATTGTAGTCCATTTTAACTCAGGTTTTCTTTACTAGACTTAAAACTTTTGTATGGTTACTTTCTTCATATTGTCCCTTCAATTTGCAGATTTTTACTGTTTAGCTTATAAGACTTATGTATTATCCTATACGTGATTTTGATAAAGGAGGCCTCAAGATTTAAGGAATGAATTATTAATTCATTGTGAGGATTTACCACCTTAGGCAGGTAGGTTCTAAGAAGGTTAAAATTTAAATGTTGTTGTAATAACATTGATGACTTTATAAGGATTTAATAGTGAATCTTACTACTATTATATGTTTAATATGTAATAATTTATAATTATGAACATCAATGAAGTAATTAACACCCACATAACCTATGTTATTTCAATTTATATGTAATTGTTAATGAATGAATGAATGGGATAAATAGCCATTAAATGCGCCTAATGTTCAACAGTTACTTTAGCGAGCTTTCGAGTTAGGCCGTACTTTAAGCACGAAAGGATAGACTTTCGTTTTTATTTAACATCCACAGCAATTCGGGTATCGCATTGCATGTAGTTGGTATTTGAAGGCGAACCAGTTGGTTAATACCTGTTGGCGGCTTAAATGTGCGCGAGCGCAAGCAGCTGAGGGTATTGTCAGTGTATTGCTGCCAATATTTTTACGTTCGATGAACGCGCAAGTTAGCGGCGCGATGCCATTACCGCTGCAGTGAAAATTATCGCGCACTGTTTAACTGCGTTCACAGACTTCACACGCGCGCGCACCATTAATCATGTGGAAAATGTTATAACATTAATTATTAATTTTTTATATTATTATTAATATAAATATTTATACGATTGTAATTGTAGTATTATTTTATTAATACTTTTTAATTGTAATCAATATTGAATAGATATTGCAGTACTTTTGCTGATGTTTATTTATGGTGTTGATAGGAAACAAAGAAAGAAGGATCTTGTGGATCTTTCCAAATTTGTGACTTAATATTACTAGCTCGCTCAATCATATTAATGAAATATGTAACTAGTAGGTAACTACACCCTGTCGTAAAAAATATGAATAATAATAATTGAAGTGTTCCGTAGTATTTACTATTACTATATAGTTAGTTCTACTATATAACTTATTTCATATTTGCCTAAACATTATTTCCTTAGGCTATTTATAATTGTGTTGTTTCTCAGAGCAATTTGATTACGCAGAATGTACTCTATCTTTCAAGAGCTTTGTGCATCTGGTAGCTTACCTGTATTAATAACCGACCGCAAAATGAAAATTTATGTGCTACGCTTGTTAAATGTAAATTTAAATGTTTAT
This sequence comes from Colias croceus, assembly GCF_905220415.1. Lineage (NCBI taxonomy): Eukaryota > Metazoa > Arthropoda > Insecta > Lepidoptera > Pieridae > Colias > Colias croceus. The sequence goes on along the minus strand of NC_059540.1, from coordinate 6,215,863 downwards.
AATATGCGTGTAATCTGTCTTAGAATAATAATTAAGTTTTCGGAATACTTCCAACTTTAAAATATACAAAACTGTATGAACGAAATATTTTTTTTAATAGAAATTAACAATTTTCGAACGTGTTATAAAACCTGTCAGAACACTTGCACGGTATACCTCAGTGTCAATAATGTTATTGACATTTACAAATGTCTAGGTATGCAATAAGAAGAGATGGTTATAATTTATTTCATTTTTAACTTTTATTTTACATATAACGTACTTTTATACTTACATGTTTTCTTTACACTTATTAACTGAATGCCGGATATGCAATAAATTGAAGTTATTTATTATCTGTTCTATGATCCCGACTTTGATCATTGTTTTATGTGGCAGTGTATTCATGTAAATGTATTCAGATAGAGGTGAGCAGGGCCAGTTATCCCAGACAGAAGTCGGCACATGAAAAATATTTGGGCTGTTGCCAGCGCTGCTCGAATCGCGAATGTCACTACCTATGCCGATGTACGAACTTGTAATGCTTTCTTTGCAATACATACTCACGTCATGATACTTATATTGCTTTGAAAGATTGAATCCTACAAGTTCGTAGGTGTTTTAAAAACTGTCTATCGTTCAATTTCAAATGAAAACGATGGGAATGAATGAAAAATGGATTCATATTTAAAAAAGTATAATATGAATTTAAAATATTAATCGTTATAAATGGAGATAATGAAAACGCACCATTCTATTGTACTTAACTAGCCGCTGTGTGGGTAGGTACATCAACGATGAAATAGATCTTTATTATAGAGAAGATATTTTAAAATAAAAAAGTGAACAATAATTTCAGTTTTAGTGTTGTTATTGTTCTGATGAAATTCCTTGCACAAACCTAAATGCTATAAAAAGATACTCGATTGATATTGATGTTATTATCAGACCAGCAGATTCTTTTTTACAAAAAAATATTATAAATTATTAATGAGGTTTTCTTTTATTTTCAGGTGAGTAACGGCAATGTCATCGATACAGGAACACCGACCTTACTGGTATTTATATTTGAACTTTTATTAGCATGTTTTGTGCTCTGAATGTGCACTTAAATAATATTTGGGGTAATGGTTTATTTTATATGTACTTACATAGTTTTCTATAAGGTTGTTACGTATTACCAAGAAATAATAAGCTTTACATAGTGTTAAGACTTTTTGCATGCGTCTTTAACATTTTTCGATTTACCTGTGATTGAATCGATGAGATAATGTCAATATTCAATAGTAAAAAATTATTTCTTCGAGTACCTATACAATTAAAATATACGTATGTATGTATAAGTATTATGGTTTTCTTTATTTCTTTAATCGTACTTTAGTTTTACTCATTTATATAAATGTCAATTAATTCAGCATAAACACAGCATAAATTTACTTCTCGAGCATCATCTATTTTAGGTCAGTCAAAGGCGCCCGGGCTTATTTTGTTAATACGAAATAAATGATATTACGAATACATTAACTTTCCATCGTTTTGTAGTATTCTTGTAAACGATGTGATGTTAGCTATGACGACAAAAAATGTGCTTTTTGATGTTGCCACTACCACGCGTATATAACAAGATATAACCTGTGATATGACTACATATAAATATATTTTTGGCGCGTGTATTATAGACCTTAGTATGGTGAACGTGACACAACCTCTAACGCGTACCCGATTTGAATGTTAACTTTTTTTTATTGAACGCATGTATGTACACAAATATAAACCTTAACTCTTTATATCACAGATGAATATCGGGTGTTTATATCAGCCTCCATACGATGCATATAAATTTAAATATTTCGGGCTTGTCTGTAATTATCATTAAAACATATCAAGAATAGCCAAATGCTTAAGCGCTAAAGTAATAAGGTACATACCTACTCATAAGGTCTTGGCCCTGAGACTTAAAAATACTGGTACACGTTTACTAATAGCTAGTCAAATGAAACAAGTTAATCCGCTGACCGATAAAGACAGGCTATTAATTTTTATCATCACTTGGTATATGATATTTAAAACAAAATATAATACCTTGACCGCGCGACGGTCAACATTTATTTGTTTTGTTGCGTTAATATCATTCTTTTAACGAAAAGAAAAAAGTTGTTCTAAATGTATTATTAAATGTTTTTATTTTTCATGGACTCGTTATCTCCTTTAGATAAAACGGACGACTCCGTAAAAGAGACATAGACTAAATCCTTACGTTGATTAACATGCGAGCCGCGTCTGTTTTTATATTCACTCACTCAATTACACATCAGTAAATATTAAAGAGGCGACGCCAACAATCGGAAATGTGGAGCCGTATGAAACAAACATTAAAATAATATTATTCTCTTATTTTCACAAGTGCTGTAATGGGAACTGGGATAGAATAAGTATTTCAAGAACAGTAAATAGGAGTAATAGTTGTGTACCTACCAATAATATGTTTATTACAAATATTATGTGGATATATATCTATAACGCTTAAATTATATTTTCGTTCAGCACAATAATCAGGAAAAGGTAAAAAAGCCGATTAATCTCATAAATTATAACATTTAATTCCTTTTTTTAACTAAGTCTCATAAGTCATACTACATACATATATGCAAAAAATTAACTGTCATTCTTCTCAACTTGCTTCAGAAGTTGGTAACAAAACTCCAAAATTAAGCACTTATAGCCACAAATTAACGTCAACGACAGCCACGTGTTATTCAAAAGTATTTAATTTCAGTATCATTATATGAAAGAGCTGCTTGTGAGCTACGTTTGATTCTATAAATAAAAGGAAAAAGATATGAAAACAAGATACTATGTTTTTGGGATTGAAAAGATCACTAAATGTTTTATGTTTAAAGGAATAAGGTTCATTTACAAAAATTATATTATACACTATAACTTTTCTCTTTATCCCATTACCTTTTCTCAACATTTCAGGGATGAAGTCTACTACATGTCTACATCTGAAATGTTGAGTTAGAAGTTTAAAGAGAAAATTTGTCTCACCATTATTAATTTATTTTTTACGTTGCATTGTGTGTGTTCTCGTTATGCAAAGAAACTTGAATATTACATTATTGCGCGATTTATCCATCAAGGCTTAACGTACGCGTAGTGTCGTAGACAAATTCGGTGAGAGTGTAACCTTTGAAAGTTGTTATGATCGAAGTACCATTAAGGCCTCTCCTGGACCGGTGCCAGAGTTGAGATATTATTAGCACGTCGACAACGTTCGAGTTAATCAAGCTCAAATAAGATCGATAATTCCCGTAGGTGACGGTTTCAGGGAGCCAGCTCCCCGGATTCCTGTCACTCAGGATTACCGACCACACTAACTTATGCCCCTCTTTTGGAGTCTTTTATTTCTTATTAACGCATTTAGGTTCATGTATAACTCGTTACCGTACTATAAGAGCTCCAACTTAAATACACATAAATTTAAGTTTGAAATAGGTCAGTATATCATTATAGAGTTTGAAATATAGGTAAAAGAGAAAGTCACGGATGATAATTATTTTACCGTCTGGAGTCTTTGCAACATGAACCTGTTTGTTGTGCATTACCTGGAAGTAAGTAGTCGGCAGTAAGTACGACTGCGGCGGCCCACTGACACCATCAAGTGTGCAGTTTCGCAAAACATTTGACCTCAATGTTGCCGGCAAACGTTTGTACCTGTTTGAACATTACGATAGTTGGGTGAAGTCAGTAATACGAACCAACAATAACTTCCGCTTCTGGAAAAACAATAATAATTAATTATGAATTAATGATTTAATAAGCAATTTCCATGCACATTGACCCTAATATGAATGCTTTCTATAGACGTAGCGTGACAATAGCGTGATTTGTATGTAGATGCGTGCCAGAGAAATTCCTTTTAGTAACCGAACATATGCACATATTCGCTCTCAATTAGAATAACGACTTTTTGATTAATGAGCATACGCTATATTATCGTTTGCTTATGTGCCCTATAGGTATATAATATATAAAGTAATTTAAATTTATGCAAATGTTTTTAACTTAAAAATGTATTACACAGTGCTTCAAAAATAAAGACTGGGTTTAATATACATATAAATAAATAGAGAGCACTAGAAAGTATAAAGGACTTAATTAACGGGAGCGGCGACCCATAAAACAGAGTAGGTAACACACCTCGGGTGCAGTTTCAAAGATTGCTTCGCTCCAGCTGATTTCCTGATGTAAATTTATTAACTAGAATACAACGGCTATATTTCAATTTTACAGACCAATTATTGCACTCCCTTTATCTCGATCCAATGTAGGGGACAAAAAGTTCATTGATTGCATTAATTCTTGCCTCAGCGATTGCATACGCCCGTATGAGTCTTTACGAGTTAGTTGAGTAGACCGTAGTACGACTTTAAAAAAATGGATGCATTGTTATGATCTGTCCCAGTTATCACAATTACCAGTGCGTTTTCCAGTGATTGACACAGTTCTAGACTTTATTGTTGAGTGTGTGATACTATCTGGGGTCACTAACCCTTCGGGATGTTTTCTTCTGCTTAAATATTATATATATTTTCAATGATAAACGACATATAGATTTATCCTAAAAATGATATGAATATCCTGAAAAAGGTGTAATTTTCATCCGCGTCTTGTAACTTTCACTCAAAATGTTATCTGATATATATCATAACAATTAATGTATCCCTCTTGTATCAGAGTCGTATCTAAATAATTGATGCTGTGTGAAATTCAAACCGTGTGGCGGGTTGCGGATGCGCTCGCCGGAAGGAGGCTATTTCAGCTATTTACCGAGAACACTCGCTATCGCTACCTTTTACTAACATAATCTTAATATGAGCATCTTTTATGACAGCTTTGCGGTACTCAATCATATTAAATTACTCAATTTCTAATATTATGATAGATACAGATGATTATTCGAAATTACGTTTTTGTTGTACCGTATTATGGTCACGATTGAGTGATATTCTCATACCTACTTACCTGTTTATTATTTAGTTTTGTGTTTATTCTAAGTTCGTCTATTTTACATTTATAGATAATGCATACATAATTATATAGTTTATTCGTTGTGAAAATGAAGATTTAGGACTTTGGCTGATCCAGGGCTGTTCTTTTAAAAACAATTCCAAAATAATTATATTCTATATACCTACATCTGTCCGCAAAACCTTTTGTATATTGTGCTTAATTGCAGAACGTTTTATATCTGTAATTACGCCTACATACATTAGTGCACGATTTTCTACTTACGAATAAGAGAAAATTATCCCGATCCTCGCGAGTATTATAAGACCTACAATGGATACAAATTAGTTCTGTGTAGCAATATTCAAGGATGTTTCTTCCATGCACGAAATTGTTCTGAGCCATTGTTTTGTACTACAATTAGTATTTTACTATTCTAATATTCTTCCTATTGCAAAATTCGCAGGTTGTAATTGTCCTAATACTTAATAGCAAGGGACTGATTATAATACAATGTAGGATTTTAAAATAGCTATGTACTTACTACTCTACTTATAAGATGAGATACCACGGCCAAATATTGTCATACATAATATGATGCCAAGCATTTTTTTTTATATTTGTTACCTTAGAAAACGGTTCTTCCGTCCGCTTATTTACAGTATTTTAAAGAATACTTTTATAATAATTAAGTTCTAAATCGAATTCGCAGTATGTAAATATACCAAGGGGAATATTAACAACACTGCCATCTTTTATTACTGTAATATTCTTGATAAAGGGAAAATCTTTTCCTAATCAAACTTTCACAGATACTCGTATACAGAAAGGGCCTTGTGCTCGCCTTACTAAATACTCTTAATGCTCCCTTAGTCACGTTCACGTACCGAATTTCAAACTGTTGAATATTAATCAATAAGTTATATAAGCTTGGAATATCTGAAATAGAGTATAATATTATTTAGCGTAGCTATACTAAAATTGTGCTACCACTTCGTACCTAAAATTACTTTTCAACGCGATATGAGAATGAGACCCTTGTGTGATAATATTGAGGTCGATCTTTGACCGATTTATAACTTTATAAGTACAATTATATTGAGCTGTATTGTTGCTATGATTGACATAAAATAAGAAAATCTCTTACGTATATTCAGCTGAGAATTACTAGTTAACACTTAGTTAGAGAAGAGTTACTACCACTTCTTAATTTATTTTATTATAATCAATAACCATTTACATTAGGTATAAATTAAATGGCAGTAGGTATAAAAACGGATAATCCATTACGAATGTTCTTAAGTCTAAATTTAGGTTTTAATCATGTGACAAAATTAACTTCTCCCTATAATAGTTGATAATAATTATTATTAATTATTGTAGGAACTCGGCATGACGAATCGTCCACCACATGCTTGATCCAGTTAATATCAATTACGTTTCATTGTCTTTAATATAATTATCTTGTTGTGCGTACTGCGTAGACTGCCATATGTTGATCGCTTTTTTACATCCCTAGAATATTCTTTCAGAACTATATTTCATCACGTACCTAAGATGAATATTTTAAAAGATCTTTGTTATTATTTTCCTATACATTTGAAAAATTGAAGGTAAACATTCGCCCGAAAAACACCTTTCGGGAGGTAATGTTTACAGATTACGTGTTTTTGGAGAATTACTGAGACTAAACAAGCTTGGCGGTTGAACGTACGATGAAACACAGAACGTCTATAAAAAAGTCAGTTTGTTTACGCGGCCGCCCCAGCGCCGGATGTGATTAGACGGCGGATGGCGCACCGCTAGGATGCTGATCATTTTAACTTTTACTTCACTCTATTACTTGGCTGTTCCAAGTTATAGCCGCGACCTTCAAGGGTGGCACTGAACGTGCGGCTATATTTATGTTATTTGGACGGCTGGATCTGTAAACAGTTTTCTTATCTCAATCAATAAACAAACAAGATTCTTTAACATTCTTGGCACACAAATGACTAGATTTAGAGGGCAAGGTTCGTTGGATATAATTTTATCATTATTACTAGCGGTTCGCCCCGGCTTCGCCCGTGGTACCTACATGTTTACGTTTTTTTTTTCATAAAAACTATCCTATCTCTCAAGTTGGATCGAACTGCACATGGTGTGCGAATTTTTTTATAATCGGTTTAGTGGTTTAGGAGTCCATTGAGGACAAACATTGTGACACGAGATTTATATATATTAAGAAGATTGACGACTGAATATACAGAAAAATCCAACCAAAATTCGCCAAAATCGTAATATTTGTTCTTTGTTGCATACCTATAGCAATACATAAAAAAGTGGAACAACGTGAGTATTGTGGTAGACACTTAGAATTCATAACCTGAGAGCTCTTCGTTCCGCGACAAGCGAGCGCGCGCGGCTCTTCAGTTAGTTTCGCATAACCCTGTTACCATTACATTCTGCTAAATTATTGTCATTACATTTTTGTCATGCCTTTCCACATATTTACTTCTAATACTGAAGCAAAAGCAGCGAAGCTTGGAAATTCTCGGATGTAATAATGTTGCTTTCACGATCTCTTGTCATAGATATTACTTTGTTTACGACGTCATAACATTGAGTGTATAGAGTACATATTATATGTATATTATATAGATTATAGAGAGACCAACACGGTACATATGAATTGCTACAATATTTCATCCTGTGATTTCATCATTCAGGAGTGTATTCTGGAGATATTGAATAATTTTATTGGAATTTCTAAATCACTTTTAATATCACTTTGTCAGTCTCATAATATAGAATACAGTTTCAAAGCATCAAAGGAAAATATTCTCCAACAAAGATCGTTTGTTGTACGTGAGTTTGTATGAAGAGTACACCTAAGATCGCTGTATGCTAGAAATTTTGTGTCTGTGTTTTATATATGAGAGGAAAATGTTCTTTAATATGTTTGTCGAACTACACCGTACTAGTTATTTACGAAGCGACAGGAGCTGCCTTCAAAATGAACCTTTGAACGCCTTTTCATCGAGCGAAACCATTGTGTGAAGTACAATAAGACCAAAATTGTGCTATTCATGGAAAATGTATTCATTTTGATGATTTTTTTTTTGGATATTGCCTGGCATTGTAAGATTTCCTGTATATTCATAAATGGTTTATTGCTTCGCTTTGTACCTGTTAATAACAAGTACCATTAATGGAATTTTGTGTGAATTTCTCTTAACAAAGAATTGAGTACTTCAGCACGAAAATTGCTTCGCTGAGTTATGCTAGAGTATATTATACAAACAAAAAAACGCACTAACAATGTCCCCGGCATTGCTGGTGCCTATGGGCGACGCAGTACACTTAACATCAGGTGACGCGTCTGCTCTGTTGCCTCCTCTTATATGTATATAAAAAAAATGTTTAAATATCCAAATGAAATATGAGAAGAATATAATATATAAACATAGTTGATATAATATTACTGTTACAAAATGTTAAAGCCGAGCATCGACAGCTGCGGTGTAAATTAACAAGTGCTCATGGAACGCGGTCAGGAGCAGTCGACGCAATTGTGACCAATAACCACTTCCTAATTTTCTCGCTTCCTCGCATCTAATGCGCTCTATTCCCGACATGAAACAGAATTGCCTCCGTAGGGAATAATATGACAGTTTTGAAATGTTAATCTCATTCGATAGTTATGGGCACATTCATATTCTATATGATTAATTATTTATCTTTTATAGAATACATCATTACCGACACAATGTAGGTATAATCAACAATTGCCTAATATATTATTCTACACCTTCTTCCAAACAAGGGTTTATGTAAGAAAAAGTTTTCCTGAAAACGTTATCCTTAATCATGAAAGGTTGATAGATTTCGGGTAGGCAGCGGTAGAGTGAGCGGGCACAATTTAATTCGGATTGCTACGAGAATTTAGGGTACCAAATGGATACATACATTCTGCTCAGATCATGGATAAATAAATATAATATTCTTAGTTACAATTTTCTTTAATATTTAGTTGACATTGTTGATTGTTCGTTTCGTCATTTTCAATTTAAATAGTGATAAGATTTTTCATTCAAATATGAATCAAAATAGTCGAGATTCGAATAATAGAGTTTCTACTGTAAATAAATATATCATAGTTTAGCTAATGCATGTTATTCTGAAATAGTGAACATAGTTTGCTTATAGCATAGTTATAAATCCCTGGTGGTTATGCATGACTGTCGGTAAAATATAAATGCATTTTATATTCACATAGTGCATGTCACATCAGTTATTAAATAGCGTAATGAGAATCTATAATTATTGTATTCATCGAATCAAATATGTTTAGCGAATACCTGTGTCGTTTTACTCGAGTTTTGGCACCGTTGCTCGATGTCAATAATTCGATTCGTAGCCCAGAAACGTCAACTATAAGTAGTAGGTGTATTTATTGCGACAGAATTAGTATAGGCCCGTCCCTGAAGTGGATGCTTTAAATTTGCTCCATGTCACAACATTGATAATATATTATGTCCCATATAATATTTGTCTAGTTATTGCCTGCAGCTACACCCACGCGCAAATCGCAGAATAATTGGTGTATTAAATTGGGACTCGTTTGTTTCTTACTGTAGTTATAAATTATAATATAACGTTTCCAAATCCTCGATTAAATATCGGTTCAAATTTCAAAGGTCATTGAAATAACAATGTTATTAGAAATCTATAATGATGTTTACCTTTCCTTTAACCTTCATTTTATCTCTGCTGCCTAAAAGCTGATGTTGTATTTTTGGAAACGTAAACAGAACCTGCAGCCATTACTGTATGGAAATCTGTGTACCTACCAGATTGTTAATTACATGACCAAGCAGAGCGTGATTTTACCTTACATAAGTATATTATAATACTGTTATTTATATCCTTTTAACATGGTAATTACTTTTTGAACAGATCCTTCTTTTTACCGCATGAAGAGCTTCGAAATAATATATTTATTAATTCATTAAATAATAAACTTTGAACGAAGTATTTTAATAAAAATTGTTATGCAATACGCTATGGGCATCGTATCGTATATAATCTGGCTTGATTCCATAATCTACACAATTAACTACTAGAGAACTATTTTTGTGTATCTATAAAAATGTTTATCTAATCAACATGTTTTGATGAGACATCTCTCAATTTCAGCACATGGTGGGAACGGGTATGGCGACCCCGTTCCCTGCGGCGGCGGCGGCTGCGGCTGCGGCGGCACAGTTTGCGGCAAACGGGGACCTAGCTGGTGTAAAAGCAGACACAGCTACCGCGCAACAGCCCTCTATTGTCAAGAGCGAGGGTCCGCCTCCACCGGCACCCTTACCTCCCGGCAACTTTTCGCCCCAACCGAACTCACAAACTCACAGCACACAAAACTCTACAGAAAGTCACAATACGAGCACAGTAAGTATCGCCGATTCAATTTAATATATTACGTTCGTTAGTTAAACTTCGATGGTTTGAGTGTAATGAACTCTACAGTACTTTTATACAGACGTTAACGTATGATTTATACGTTTGTTTACTCTCCTTCACTCGCGTTCTTGATATAATTGAAGTATACGCGCAAATAACTTATAATAATATTAATAACGTTATCACCGTAAATGGAAACAAAGAGATGCAAACAGCAAAATTACTCATTAGTTTACTCTTTTTCATTGACTGTATTTCTAGGTATATTAAACGTTTAAAAAAATGTTTTACAGCAGAGTGAAAGCGAAGTATCGGATGAAAACAAGGGTGTAAACGTAGCGGCAGTGGTGGCTCAGCAAGCGGCGGTGGCGGTGGCGCAGCAGGCGGCGGCGGCGCACGCGGCCGCGGCGGCTGTCAGCGCGGCCGTCGCCGCCAACGCGACAACCACCACGGCTTCCTCGGAAAAGAATCTCGTGCCCGTCTCCCAAGCATCACAACCGAAACGCCTGCACGTATCCAACATACCCTTCAGATTTAGAGATCCAGATCTGAGAAACATGTTCGGGGTGAGTCCCTCCCTTTACGCACGGCATGCCCTTCCGTTACTTTATTATATGTTTAGAACTCGATTTTAAATGTAAATATTTTACCTTCCAGCAATATGGCACAATACTTGATGTAGAAATTATCTTCAACGAACGTGGCTCCAAGGTAAGCACGTCTTCTTCATATTCATCGAGTGGCTCGCTGAAATCCATCTCGTATGGATTCCAATGTAGCCTCTTTCTGAAACGAGAAGTCATTGATGTTATAAATACTTTAAGAAGCAATAATACATTTATAAATATATATAGCTTTTGCAATACAATGAAATCGTATTAGTAATATTCTTTTTTACAACTGTTTACTTAATTATTTTATTATTTTTTATGTTTTTTTATTGTTTCTTTGAGTGAAATGCAGGAATAAGGAGGGAAGTCAAATTTGATATAGCAAGTTACGTGTTCTAATGAATACTAATAAATGAAAAGCTTAAAATTTACTAAGAAGTTAATGAACTTATTCCTGTAACTTATAATTATGTTATTGATGATTATTATAGTTATTGTTACAGAATTCAATGTAATTAAGTAATTATTCACAGTATGTAACAATAACTATTATAATATTTACTATTTGATAAATTGCTGCCCAAACTAGGTTTCAAATTGAGAATGTTATAATTACTTACTTGTTTCTCAATGAATATTTGATATTATAAATCCTCGCTAAGTCTTTAGGCAAATGGGCTTGGATAAAACATTAATCTTTTAAGAGTATTTCCTTCTCATAGCATTAATGGTTTTTAATGTTTGGTGCAGTATTTCTAATTGCATTGTATATTGACATAATTATAATAATAATCATTTTTAAAAAACTTTTAATATAATTATTAATACAAATGAAATTTAACGTAATCTACTTGTGGCGGGGAAATACTATTAATGCTTGAATGTAATTTGCATATACAATAATTATACATTTCTAAATTAATCCTAATATAATATTCTGTTAAGGTTGAGGATCAAACTTGCATTAAAAGTGTTTCACCAACATAGCTGATAAGTGCCGAAATATAATTTGTGATTTTGCGATATTCTCAAAAAACAACTCAGTTAAATCCCCTTTACAAATATGTACGGTCATAAGTCATTACAAAATAATTTAACTATTTGATTGAATTGACCGCTTTTTCGTGTTTACTGCTTTCCTTGTGTCAGTTTGGTGACCGTCCCTAAGTAGTCCATGCTCGCTCATGTCTAAACGTATTTTACTATTTTGATATATAATAGCTCCAAGTTATTTTTCTTCAATGCCTCACATTGGATATGCAGTATTAGAGAATGATGCATCGTCACTATAACAGCTGATATTCTAAGTCATGTTGAGGACAGCTCTATTATTCATCACTAATGAAACGAGAATGTCATCCAAACTGCACCGCTGTGTGTGTTTTCATTACGGATTTACTGCACTGGAAATTAGCCTTACTTGTAGCTGTATGTACGATTGATTGTTCCATTCATTTATTTTTTCTAAATCGAGTGCAGTTTGGATGACGAGGCATTCTGATTTGTATTTTAATACAGTCTTTTAGATCGGTTATGTTAATATTTCTGTCTATTTTGTTAATTACTAGTTTTCTCAGTCATGCGCTTTTCCTAACCAGGGAACATAATTCATTAGTTTTGGGCATGTATACTTCGCTGACCCTTAAAAATGTGTTTATTTTGTCAATGAAGTATTTCCTAGAAGTAAATTTGGTGCATCATCTAGAGTTGCTTTGTCTCGATCGTATGTCATTAGTCTCGTGTGACGGTTGAGTCGTGTCGTCGCCGCGCGCGGCCAGTCGGCGCGGATCACGCTCGAGCTCGTATCGCGTCCGGTTCGCGGCGCCCTCGCTTACTACATAGTCTCTTCCTTCCCTTATTTTTTCTATCTCTTTCTCTCTGCCCAGATTATTGTTAATGTACAAATTGTTGCACTCAGAATGGCATTTTTTATAATAATAGAGCTGTCATGCTTTGATAAGTGTAAGCGTTATTACGTACGATCAGCGACTTGTTTGCCACTTTCACGACTGGTCTATTTTCCACTGTATTGTGTGCTGTGCTAGCTGCTTTTTGTATCTATGGGTTATCACCATGTATTTTAAATTAGTTTTCCTAAGCACGATCGATTGCCATTAAATTTAATTTTAATACCTTTTAAGTTTAAGAGCGTATATGTTATAATTTACTTAAAATGAATAAATTATATTATCATATTAAAATATATTATTGTTATCGCTTAAAAATATTTATGAATATATTATTATTTATAGATTCTAAAGCACTGTAAATGTTAGCACACTTTTTGCCAGAGATTTTGCGTACTTTTGCGTGTTAGTGTAAATATCATGACACGAAATAGTGAAATGCTTCATATATTAAAAGTACGGAATAATGTTACAAACAATTTGTTTCTGTTTTAAACAAGGATTATATCATTGAATTACTATAAAAAGTAAGTTCTTGCCAAGTAATACTCTATTATTTGCTTAGCCAAATTTAGTTTTCTATAGTTTCCTGCATGAGCGATGACTTTTATAGAACAAATTGCAGCTAACATTTCACATATGGATTACTAGAAAAACGTAGTGTCTACCAATAATACAATGTCCCGAAGATAAATATTTCAAGCTATTTAAACGTTTTCCAAACGGCTAGGTCCAATTATTTTATGTATCAATGTACTGTAATCCAAACGCTTATGTGTACCCATTCAGCTCTAGATACCGCTCAAACTATCAACGTAATCGAAAATATAACATTTTTGTCAACATTTTAACTAGTATTACTTTAATAATATGCAATGCATATATATGTTAATTTTTGTTGCACGTTGTTTTTTGAGCGACGCTGTTTTTAATGCATGTTTTGTCTGTCTTGCATGCAGGGATTCGGTTTTGTAACATTCGCAAATAGTGGTGATGCGGAGCGAGCACGAGAGCGTCTACACGGCACCGTGGTTGAGGGCAGAAAGATAGAGGTGTGCATGAATCAATGAATACCATCCGTAGCACTGTAACTTTAACATCCCGCTCCTACCGCCCACCGCCCACCGCAACCTGCGCTCGTCTGCTCTGTAGTTACTGCCATGCTAGTGCATATTAGCACTAAGTATGCCGCCGTCTTGTCTAATCCGTAAACAAACCTTATTTATTTTATCCCTTTACTCTCTAGACGGTCATTTAATATGCCGATCGAATGAGAGAGTCTCACAGAGAATGTAGAACGAACCGTACCGTCTCAATGTCGACGAGGTAAGAATACCAAAATACACTCTAAGCTATCTTACTTATTTTCGATTTCCTTTTTTGTTTATTTATATTACATTATTAACACTCCTACTGTATTATTATTTTCATGTTATATTGACGACGATGCCCTTTTTATAACTATGTCACGAATAGTAACCATCTACCTATATATTATGTTTATAAATAAAAATAAAAATTAGAGTTTATTATTGATTTTACAAATTTCTACCTTAGTTTCATTGCTGTTTAGTAAGAATTAAAAATATTAAATAATAAATAATGATTCTTGGGTTCGAACCCTGAGCAATCTCAATTATCATTATATTTTCTTTTTTGATATTTTAATTTATATTTTGGATCTTTCTTCTCACTCTAAATATGTTGTATGTACATCTCGTTTAATTCGTCCAGCACGAGTTAGATTTTGTTTGACATATTGTTTACTTCCCATATCAGGTAAATAATGCCACCGCCCGAGTGCAGACAAAGAAACCTCCAGCAGTGCCAAACGGTAAGAAAACAATAAATTATAAAATCTGATACTGATAATATGCATATACTTACTTACCGAGATTAACATGATTACCACTTTTCCATGACCATAAGGCGCACTACACTTTAATTTATACTACTACTAATAATTCACTATAGTCCTATTTAAACATAATTATAACATAGGATAATATTGTATATTTACCGAACATAATGCATCTTGGCATTTCTTTTAACCCATCCAGATATTCTGGCTAGAAATGGATCGATTCCCACTCTCGGTGAGAACAGGCATTATAAGAATCGGTGTTGTCCATGTTTCTGTGTCCAGCTGTCCACTTCATGTTGCATAGAACCTTGTGGGAATGCTATTAGATGAATGCTACTTAGAGAATGAGCCCAAACTGGACATTGGACGTAGCCTTTGCGTGTATAATGTTGTAATTAAAGCGAGGCGTTGATCTCGTGCGACAAGTCATTGACATCGCACACTTGCTTACAAGTTTACTGAAAACAACACATTGCACAATATAAACTTATCATAATATTGTAAATTATGGGAAAATCCGTGAGTTATCTTTAAAAAATTGAGCAAGATGCAAGATAATTTTGTGTTCAGTTTTTGTTCCTTAACTAATATTTACTTTATCTTAAATCACATTTAATTTTAAATAATTTATCTCATGTGCTTATTATCACGACATTATCCTTTATTTTTACAAATTATATCTTCATCTCATATTCAAATCGATACTTAAATACCTTCTTAATTAATCAAGCGCGTTTTCCTCTTACTATTGCAAGAGGTTTTGCTTTGACACAGACACCAATCGAAGGCTAAGTCCAGTGTCACACGTGCCTGATAACACTTGCGTTTGATCGGATAACACCAATATTAGTCAGCTTGTTAGATAATTATCGTTCAATTTTAAAATATTTGTATAAAACTAGTTTCCGTTTCGACGTTTCTGGAATGATCTCAATCTGCACTATATATCGATCCTGTTGTAGAGAATGTCTTCTAGATTCGTCTTCTTTGTTTAGATTTACATTTTCTCTAATAACATCGCAGCCGACATTGTATTTATAATGATTGAATTTGTTTCAGTGTGTGTCCAGTGGCCGGAAGGTGAGAATGCAACGTTTTGTTACTATCATTGTACGAATATTACCGATCGATGAGAGCTTCCGCGATTACATCTTTTATAACATTCATTCGAGCATGATCTTTCCTTACTTATGTGGTGGGATAATGGTTTAGTTCTTTTGCTCGATGAGATGTTGTCATGTCATAAATTGATTTTTACGGCATTTGTATAAATTGAATTTAACGGCCATGCTTTTTAGAGCAGAAAGTAGGAATGTATTAATCGATCGCACGGTGGTGAGCATTGAATTTTCGTGATTTCAGTCGTGCTGTAATGTGGCATGGCCTTGATACTGATATATTCGATGTGAATAATTCATCCGATTATTCTAGTAATTCGAACTGCATTTTAGTGAATAGTTCATAGTAACGTAGATTTATTGTCTATTTGTGAGTTGTGATTACTAAATAATCTATTTATCTGTCTATTATTGGAATTCAACTTAACTCAGTATGACCCATGCAGAAGTATTTAATCAATACAAGAATATTTCCTTTGAATAACTTCTTATGAGTAAAGGAAATAAATTTGATTCATGATGATTCTGTCTCCAACTTTGGAGTCAAATTAAATTACCGAATGCGTGATATTACATTTTCGTATATCGGGACTTGTATTTTAGGCTTGCCAGAATATAGTTACGTAAAGTAGGTATAAAAGAAAACAATGATCCTACACAATATTAAAAAAATACGACAAACCAGCGATTTGTCAAAACCTCACATCTTGGAAAAGTGCACGATTCTATTTCGTGCGCCTAGTCTTATATGGTATTGATCACCGATGTGACTCGGAAGGCGGTCGCGTGCGCCGACCAGGGGACGGCCGGGCGTTCCCACCTGGCAACCCTAGTCGATAGCGGTAGAGCTGTGGTTAGGTCAGTGTGTAGAGGCGCGGTGTGTGCGCAGGGCTGCGGGTATCCGGCGTGACGTGGCCGTGGCTGGGCGCGGCGCCGGCCGCCACGCCCGCACCCCCGCTCGTGCTCGCGCCGCGCGCCGCACAGCGACGCAGGTACACCTGCCGGCTGCAGTCGTGAGCATGGGCCTCATAGCTTTCGTTCACGTTATAAATGACCACATGACGGTCTTACGTCGACTGCTCCTTGGTTCAAGTTACACTTGCTCAACCGAATTCATATTTTATCGTAATTTCATGAATTCTGCGTATGAACATCTTTCACTACGGCGCAGATTGCGTGAGTGGTTTCAACTACAGCTCTATAGTGAAATTTTTCTGAATCTTAGAAGAAATAAGGATTACGCGATACTATGAGCGCGGTGGAGAAAGTGTAGCTTGACTGAATGAGTTTTAGATTAAGCGTATACACAAGCTCTACACACAGCATGGCGCGGTTTTGTAAACCTAACCTTATGAAACTCTCCATGCAGTAGTGTGAAGTTTGCACCATAATATATACGCTTGATCTACACAGTCGTCCGCGAGTATAGTAAAGTATGCAGAAGTAGAAACGCGCAATAGGCACTAGGGTATGCTCACGACTCCCGCCGCCCCCCTCCCGCACCGCCCGCCCGCTCACCCGCCCCCGCCCCCCGCCGCCCGCATGCCAGTAGCAGTATGTGTGTTGCATGTAGCCCCCGCGGCGGCGCTGCGCGGCGCGGTCGTGATGCGCGGCCGCTCGCCCCGCCCGCCCGCGCACCCTCACCCCCTCCAACCCATGCTGCCCCGCGCCGCCGCCTACGCATCGCAGTTGCACGCATATGCACCGTGAGTACTCACAAATGCACCTCACCACGCTATATCCCCCTCCCTCCTATATCTCCCCGGCCTTTTGAATATTTTCAGTTTCTTAATATGTATTGAATAGTAAACTTTTTGAATTGAATGGGCTTGCAAATAAGATAAAAGCTTGTGAAAAGCTAAAAAATTAACTCAATAAACACTAAAATTAATGAACAAAAGTGTTTTTTTTTTCTTATTATTAGGGATGGGCCGAAGTTCGTTTCACAAATTCGGCACATTAAACCGAATTTCTGTTCATAATGCCGAACTTCGGCCGAAATTCGTTACATCATCGTCATAGTAATAGGTGGACCAGCATACATTCATAATATCACGCCGATATCCCTTGCGAGACAGAATGAGCATCGATAATAATTATGTTCAATTAAAATAATTTATTTAATTATAGGTTTAGTTAGGTGAAATGTATTATGAGTTCACAAACTTTATTATTTATTGAGTATACTAAGTCAATGGAATTATATTATTTTAATGAAATAAAACGCAGAATTAGGTATGAAAAGGAAATAATTATTTATTTTTAATCATACATAATGTTAGGTAATCATAACATGAATGACTCATTGAATAAAAGGCGGGAAGATCTGCCGAACTTCGGCCGAAGTTCGAATTCGGTTCAATCCACATTCGGCCCATCACTACTTATTATAGTTGAAATTTAATGACTATTTTTGTAAATATTAAGTTTTCTTTTTTTTTGGATTTATTAATTATTATTTTTTTCCTTGACAGGCCTCCTTCATCCCATGATCCTGAGAAATCCAATCCATAATTATTGTTCTAACATTGTATTATATGTTTGTATCGGTATGAGCTCAACTACTAATTTCAATGTATATTCTCATTAATAGCATCGCTAAATAATATTATTGTAGTAAAATTAGTATAGAACATCATCAATATAAAAATGGGTATAATAGGTCGGCAATACAAATAAAACTAAAATATAAATATGAAACACTTCATATAAAGTTTGTATTGCCAATTTATGACTGGTAGAATATTAGTTTTAGCTATTATTACTTCACTCTCTCCTTCATCTATGTAGATATTGTTAACACTTTCTGCACTTTCATGCTAATGAACGGATGTAAGTAGAAACTAAGCAATTAGTCATGCTACTTAGAACTCTACTGTATTATCTAGACTAGATATGAAATTTAGAACACAATATGTGCTTATTACAACTGTACTCTAATTATTTAATTTAATGAAATCATAAAGATATGAGCTTATTTATTAAAATAAATTGTCAGTTATTATGGTAGATTACAGGTAGCTAATTATACGTGTTGAATAAAAATAATCATTTATATTTTTTATTTTGCAGCGTATATTATGACCCGTTCTTAGCTGCAGCAGCGAATGCTGATTCGAACTACAGACTTCAGGTAATACACATTTACTTTAATATTAATATATTAGACATACCTTTATCATACAATTTCACGATCACTATCTTTTCAAAAACATAGTTTATCGACTATATTTAACATATCTAACTACTATCAGCAAAAAAAAGAAAATCGACAAATAAAAGTATACTTTTATGTATAATATCCATTTCTTCTTAAGATGGACGAGGAAAGCTTCGATTTATAAAAAAAATATGTACATATATAAAATGAATGAAGAAACACGAAAAACGTCGTCACACCCTAATGTTGTTACAGGCGGTGAAACCCGCGGCTGAGGTACTGTCACGGTCTAAGCTGGTTGATCTTTCGTCTATTTGTGTATTGTCTATCGCTTTCTAATTTGTGTACCACCACGCTAGTAAACATTTGATAATGTGGAGTGAGTGCTGGGATTTTGGTTGCTCCTTTATACGATATCCTTCAGATTGATCGATTCACCGTAAATCAGGTTGCACATTGTGTTTGTGGTAACAGAGATCGCGACCGGCCCGCTTTCTGTTCTAGGCAGTGCTCGAGCTGTGTTTTCCATTTGAAATGCTAATGTACATCATGCTCCGTGTAGAACATTGAGCCCACAACAAATTCATCATTGGCATACGATTCACTAACACTTGTATTTAGTTTTATAGTAACTTTCGGTTCGTGCTCAATGTAGTTTGTGTTTTAATATGAACATTATTTGAATATTTTATATGCTAGGAAGATAATGCATGCTTTCATTCTTATACGGCTCTTTTTTTCTGCAAGTAATTATAATTGCTGATTTGCAGAAAGATCGCTATATTACTCTGTGGAATCATAAAAACATCGCGTTGCATGAGTAAATATTGATTGAATATTCTTGCAACACCTTATTTATTGTTTGAATATTATTTTCATTTTAATGCATCAATTGCTTCCATTTTTTTATGTTTTACATGGTAATTGTAGTTTGATGAAAGTCTCCATTGGGAATTTATCAGCGTGGTAAGGTATCATTTAATAAATTAAAATATAACAAATTCATTGGAAATTATTAGAGTACCTAATTTAAGTCTGCGCCTTTGTGGGCTCATTGTTTGTAAAACTCATATATCCCCTTTGTGTTTTTGAAAAAATATCCGAATATAATGCGACGAAAGCGAACAAATACAAATCTTTCGTTTCTACATTATACAATTTTAACAAAAGAGCAGATAGATACGAAGGCTGTATGTACTATATATTAGTGTGTCTTAGCATTAACACTGGAAACGAGTTTGCAGATTAGCTGTAAACTTGTTGAATAATTCTTCTTGGCGTCTCAAACGCTTCATACCTAAATAAGGGACGCAATATTGTATTATTTTGTTGTTACATAAAGTTATAATGGTGTTATTAATGCGTAGTGTTTCCAGGCGGCCGCAGCCGCAGCGGCCGCGGCGCCGCTGCTGAAGTCGCCGCTGACGAGCGCGCAGCACGCGGCCGCTGCAGCCGCTGCGGCCAACTACGGCGCGGCCGCTAGAGCCGCCGCCGCCGCTGCCGTCAGCGCTGCGCCCGCGCCCACAGCGCTCACTCCGCTTGCGGCCACGTATGTATCGCGTCTTTACTTTTATACATGCTACGTTTTTAGATATTTAGTCCCTTCGTACAGATTATAGTGTTATATTTTGTGTTTTTTGTGTTCCCTCAGCATAGGGCGATTATGCCTGATTATAATTTAAATTTGTCGAATATATAAAGTTATTCGCGAGAGCAGTAGTGTGTGTAGTAGAATTTAGGTGAGGGACGATGTTTAGTCGAAATATGTGGAGTTTAGATCACTGGGCAATACTGGTACAAATTATACAATACCTAAATTTTGAATTCTTCACATGCTCAGCTTTATACGGCTAATGGGTACCTATCACATTTATTTTTAATTTAACCTATAACGCAACTCGAATCTTTGATGCACAAATCAATACTCACAATGGCCCGAGCTTTAAAGTAAACAAATATAACCCGGAACACTGAAACAGCTGCGGCTTCACTCCAAGAGCAATCAGTGCATATTGCTTCGTAACTTCCAATAGATTTTTGGATTACAGTCGTACAGAAAATCGGTTTCGATCGATGATTATTGCTGACTAACGATAGCGATGTAAACAAACTGTACGAAATACGCAAAAAGAGGTTAAATGTAAAGAAAAACATTAAAATAAATTTGTTCGATCTTTCAATTTCTCTGTGATGGTTCTATTAAGATTTGTCCCTTCTGGCAAATTATACAATGAGCAATAAACTCGTGGCTCGGACCTTAATTTCACGAACAATATATCGACGTTTAAGTTGTTGTTTATTATAAGATTTTTCCTTAAAATTGAGCCTTTTTTGCACAAAGAAATGTTTTGTCTTTTTGAATACTTAAAAGGTTTCTTATTATACTCAGTTTCTTTGTTCACCGTTCACGTTAAACGGTGGACATAAAGGAGGCGAATCTATAAAAACATTGATATACTTCGTTTTATTTATTTTATTTGTATTTTTTTTTTCAGATACGGCAGAGAGTACGCAGACCCATATTTAGGACATAGCATCGGTCCAGTAACAGGATATGGGGTAAATTATTTCACTATTTACTTTTTAATTCTATTGTATGTATGAATATTCTAAAATTACATGCATTTTTTTTACAGACGGCAGTCTATAGAAGTGGTTACAACAGATTCGCGCCATACTAAGCCAGTGGAACAACGTAGCGATTTTATTACTCGAATATTCTTAGTATTTCGGTCATCTTTACGTAACATGACAATGAACTCTCTTTATAAACGTACAAAATTACGATAGAGTAACAGTAATAGTGGTAGCCGATTACTGTAAGTAAGCTTGGATAGCGTAGCGTAGGGCGGGCTATCGAACTCATTCATACCAAAGTCATTTAAATTTCTCATTGAAATAGTTTAAGTTGAAGTATCGTTAATCGTTCGATATTGCAATACAAGTGCGAGCAACCGACACGAACAAGTCTGTTCGTAAGAAACACAAAGTCTGGCGTGGAACACTATTAATACCTGCATATTGTTGATGTTTGGTATTCTCTAGCGTAGTTGTTACATACATACAATTGACAATAGATTAACTTGTAAAAATATTTAGTGAGCTTTGCACTTGCATATCATAGAAAAATTGTAAATATAATTCCAAACACATTTTACTAATCTAAAACATACATTAATTTAAATTTACGTGGAACAAAATTTTAAGCTTTTAAAGTATCTTAAAGTAAGCTGAAAGTATATAACATATTTATTGAACTCGTTAAACAGTGTCACCCATACGGTGGAGTCAATACGATTTACGGTTACATTAGTGTATCTATTATTTAACATTTTCAATGTACTCGTTAAATACAAACTCTTTTGTATGAACTATTATATGACATTATATTGATTAAAGTCAACCGTATTGTACCTTCGAGTGTAGGTAGCTGTTTTATAGTAGTTTTAAACCAGTTGATGTGGTGCGATTCTGATGAGGTGCCATTTGTTCGGTTGTTATATACAAATATAATAATATATTTTTCTGGTTACTCCTTCAAAGCATATTTTGAACTAATGTAGTTAATTTGTACGTTACAACACATACCTTACTCGAGTAGCGCCAGCTACTTCGTTACTCGGTAGAGATTCGGCTTTAGATTGCATTATGAAACTTAGATTTGGAACATTTGTATAGTTCAAGCAATATTGTACATTTAGCTTCTCAATAGGCTAACAGTTATTTACCGCGATTGTTTAACTTAGATCGAATTATTCACGATCGCTAGTTGTATTGTCTAATTTTACTGAATCGTAGGCGATAATGCTTTAAATGTAGTGTTTAAGA
The DNA here is from genome assembly GCF_905220415.1 of Colias croceus. Lineage (NCBI taxonomy): Eukaryota > Metazoa > Arthropoda > Insecta > Lepidoptera > Pieridae > Colias > Colias croceus. The sequence goes on along the minus strand of NC_059540.1, from coordinate 6,192,944 downwards.
AAAGAAAAAGAATAACTCCGTGGAGTTCTTACATATCATTGAGATTTCTCCTTGTAATTATGATTTTATACTGTACTTGTTTCATCGACGGTGTCTAATTTTACAGTGCTATTTTGTTAAACCTTCATTTTATTGAACAAACATTCGTACGGGTCCAACCGTTTAGATGTCGTAACTCGTAACTAGATCTTAACATATTTGCATTAGGATTGTAAAATATTTGTATGATTCGCTCAACGTTTATACCAAAGCACAAATACCCATCGATTCATACGTATTTCGAAGCTTTTGCATGTCATCGATTTAATCCTCACTAGATTTAATAGTCTTTCTCTCGGAAAAACTCCAAAATCTACGAGTCGTACATAATTATTAGTTGACTGTCTAATTAAATATCATATCGGCATTCTAGAAGTTAGAGAAAAGTAGTCTTTCAATTTTATTTGATTAATAAAAGCCATAGATCTGACGCGACTTCATGTTTTATCTCTTTTCTTTATTTGCTACATATGAAATGTAGCTAATGCAAGATTATCTTAATTATTTTTACCTAAAGTAGCAGTAAAACCTCTGTTCCACCGCCTGTTACATTTATTGATCAAATAAACAGTGCTAACTATATAGTTTGTAATATGTTTGACATTTTTGCGAACGGCCACTTTATGTCTAGATCCGATTGCGTTCTCTTAGAAGTTCTAGTCTTTTTGCGCACAATTATATAGAAATAATGGTGCTTTGTTTTCTTAAAGATTTCATGTGATAGCTGCGAAACTGTATTTCGTATCTGAATTTGAATTCAATGTAAGTTTATATTTAGGAGCTAATGTATAAGTTGTTTCGTGTCATATTTTCTTGATTGATACTTTTAATTATTTCACTCACCTAGTAGTGCCACTGGCTTTATTTTGTAAGTTTTTTTTTATTATTTAAGTAGAAACGTTATGTAGTCACGTTGCAGCTTCGAACAAGTTTTTTTGTGCTTTATTGCTAAATACTCATGCGTGAATGTATTTAATTTTAAGGGTCTTAATTTTAGATCTATATAATTTTTACGCAAATTTTACACCTAAGTACAGAAACTAAAGTACATGTGATCCTAATCATTGATTATTATTATTTATTAGTTTTTTTTTTATCTAACTGTAAATGTGTCACAAATCAAAGTGATTGATGAAAAATCAATTTTGTATGAAACAAAATCAATTTTGTATGAAACAAGTATACAGGGTGGATTTCGAACGAGTGAACATTATGACGTCATCAACTGAACAAAACTCATTAAAACTAGTGACGTCTCTTGGTCCCGAGAGAACGACCCAGCGGCGGATCCTCTGCGTCGGCGCAGACCCGGCAGGCGTAGGCGTCTTTATGACCAGCGCCAGCCGTAAACTACCTTTGTGAAAAAGCGCGGGGGGAGGTTTCCGTAGATACGCGCATACTATAGTTATGCTCGCGGCAAGGAAACCAGAGCCCCCCGCGGCGTAAGGTGGCTAGGTCCGAAAATGAAACGACGATATTATTTAATATCGTCGCTCATTGCCACTTCCGGACCTCGAAGGGCCGCCAAGAAGCGGCAGTCGCCACAGACGGCGGGGGTACAAGGCCTGGCTGTTAACCCCCGCCGTTCAAGACGATAGACGGCAACCGTTGGGTTTTAGTAGTGACGTCTCTTGGTACAAAATCGCCCTGTGTACTTGAATGCTCTCTCTTTATATTTATGAATGATGCTAATTTTATTGATTTTACATATTTTTTAGTTGATTTTTATTGAATCATAATTAGAAGAATCGTAGAAATGCATTAAAATAATTTTTAAACCTTTTTTTGTTACTTGGAGGAAAATCGGAATTTACATGACATATCTGACAAAATGGTTAGTGTGCTACGATAAGATTTTGAAATGAAATCGTCAAAATCAATGTATTATAAATATCGTAATCGTTAAAATAAGTGATAGCTATGTATTTTGTAACACGATATGTTTCTCTATAAAATGTTAAAATTTCATGATAATTACTCTTCTCATCGCGCTGTGCACAAAATTTTCGACTGCTTCGTCATCTATTAGACATAAAAATTGTTATATCGTGCATAATAAATCATATCATTAGTTGCGTAGCACGGACCCTGGACAGAGGGCAGTGCAACCTGTATATAGTGTTATGTGTTATGACTTATGCCGCGGGCGACCAACCGCTCTGCGGCGGACGTCGCTTACCGTTTGTACCGTCGGATTTATATTGTTAAAGTAGTGAGAGTTAATAAGTAACACTTGTTTGTCAATTGCACTCGTCGACGCTGTTCCCGTTAGATTATTCAGATATTAGCAGGGTTATTATTACGCCTACGCGTCTAAAATTAAAGTCGTAGACGTTCCGCCACTCCACTTGAGTAAATGAACATTTTAATTCGCGACACGTCTACGAGTTTAAGTAGTTTCTCGTTTTCATTGTACGTGTAAGAACGGCGAACGTGAATCGATCCTGTCGTCGTTGAGCGGACTCTTTTGCTAAAACATAAAACGTCAACCTGTGTTCGACGTATATTTTTAATCTTTGATTTGAAGGTTGAATCGTTTTATGTATTTAGTTAAGGTAGTGGTTCTCAGTTTGGATGTTGGGAGAGTTGTTCGAAATGCTGAACGTGCGACAGGATCGCGTCACGGGCGCGTGAGGCGCGTGCGTTGACGCGACGCAGATTTGACCAGTATTTAGATACTACTACCGTGCTCAATTTCCATGTCTGTATGTTGTTTGTATAATGTTAAAATTTAATGTTTTATAGAATTTGAATAAAATGAAATTACCCTCATCTGTTAACATAATGAATGTCTTCCGTTCGGCACATTTCATACGATATTGCACATTTTGTGTCCCAAATAGTGGAAATAATTTTAAATCGAGTCGAGCCTGGTGCACAGCGAGCTCTTACATACGATTTGTGATAAATGAATAATGGATTTTGGTGTGGCAATTTTATAAATAGTTTGATTGCAGAGCTGATTTTCTCTTTTAATGTAAATATATATTTTTTTCAAATGAAAAATGTTGAATGAAGTGAATCATTTAAAAGCCTTTGGCATTGTGTACTCATTTACGTTATTAATAAATATTATAGTATGAATTGCTTTATGTTTTATTGATGCATCCTCCTGATCCTTATGAACGAACAAATAGTTTATCTTGTTTGCAAATGCACTCGACACGACACGAGTTTCCATCGTGGAAATAGAAATGCATGTTTAAACATAACATTAGCAGCTTCGACTGCAGCATAGTAAATGTGAATCGGTTACGGTACGGAATTATTGCAAATGTGGCGGCTATGTTGTGAGAAGCACTGATTGGGTAACTCTGATAATGTGCCGATAAGATTGCAAGGTTCCTTGATAATAAATAATAATCGTCTTTAGCACAAAATAATTAAAACAATCGGAATGGTAGATAATCTAGCAAACGTGATAAAGTACGCTCGTGTGTCGTTTGAACAGTGAAGTGCTGGTTCACTATTACGATAACGTCGCTGTGTTTTCTAAGAATGTTTTAAATCGAATTTATTGAAAAGTATTGCAATATGGTACTTTGTCCGCCGTTTCGATGGTCTTCAAGAAGCCGATTTGATCTCACAACCGCAGTGCGAGAACGGGGTAATGCCGGTCGACGTGAAACGTTCTATGTAAGTAAATTCATTGTAAACAACTAAATTACATGGAATTCCAAACAATTCCCTTATTGACTGCTATTAGTTTAGTCTACAAGTGCCTTTTGACCAACTTTTTTAAGCAGTCTTCTAAAATTATGAATGAGATGTCATACGATTCGATGATTGTTCATAAAAATGAAGTTCAGCTTGCAAAAAATACAAAAGTTATTAACAATAAAAAAAATTGGATTTAGTTCCATTCAGAAAAATAAAGATTTTTCAAATTTGAATAAGTCTAATATTTAAGAAGAAAACAATGTAAGGTCAAAGTTTAAAATTATCCCAGAGGGGTGAAATACGAAAACGATTGTTCTGCATAGACTTGCATACTCAAGAAACTTACATAATCAAAGTTATTTTAACATAATCAATATACAATTTCATAAATAAAAAATCAGGGTCTTACTGGTTAATAAATTAAAGTCGCCTGAAAAAAAAGTTTATCATGATATTTCTTGGAAGTCTTCAGAATACATCCATGTTGGAAAAATTGAAAAATTATAAGTATTTCTCAGTTTTTATTAAAATTTACGGTGTTGCAAAATTTACATAACTAAGTGTTATTGATATTAAAATAAATATATCTATAGTATCTAAGTATCAAAAAGTAACAGTCATTACATATCACATGCAATGGATACAAAAATTCGTGCTTGAATTAGTAGGTAGATAGAGATACCTAGTAGGAGACTTTGGAGTCATTTTACTAAGCATAAAACATGTATTCATAATTTTCTCTTCTATTTTTATATTAATAATGATCAAAAAGATTGTAAAATTGATAGAGTGATAATACTCCGGAATCAGCAATGAAACGTCAATTTTAACAATCAATATAAAGTAGGTATGTCAAAAATTTCATGTAACATTGAAATTTTTGAAAGGGTTTTTTTTTTTTTTTTTTGTATGGTGTTTCTCAATGTTAGCCAGAAGGGCTACTACATTTTAACGCGGACGCGGGGGTGAACTGAAGGTTCACCCTGGTAGCGACATGCACAAGGGCGTCCCCCCTTGACGGGGACCACGAACCTCGGCTTGAGCTGTCGCTTGAGTGGAGGAGGCCAGAAGGGCCCTAATCGGACGGGATTTTGAAAGGGGGTTGGTAAAGTAGGTACTATATAATTAGGTAGCTAAAGAAACAACGGTTGATTTCAAAATTAGGTTTTACCACAGATAATATATTAATACTAACCTATACTATTAGTTCTACTGTTGTGCTAAATCCACCTAAGGACATTGTAACAACCTGCAAATGCAACATGACCATAACATTATGATTGAAGTATCTTTTTCGTAGTTAAGTAGGTATTTTTGCCGAAAAAAATACTAAGTGAATTTTTTCATGTTTGTACTTATGAGCGCTTTAGGACGATTTTTTTATTATTATACAAATATTCAACCTAGTTGAACCCAACAAATATTCAACCTAGTTGAATCTCTCCCAGTTGAACCCATCGTGTCAAATTTGCTAAGTCTGGGCGCTGGTGACCTAGGCTCATCAAGATGGATAAGCCAAATGCATTTCACTACACTGACCCACATTTTTAGTATTCCTTCGTAGGTACCCTACCAATAATACCATCCACTTGTAATATTACTTTAATTCGCTACCAATTGCTACCATTTATCTTTGTCTATTCTCAATCAAAATAACATAATAATGCTTGTGTTTTCTTAATAGATTTATGATACGCTTTTCTTCTTTGTAACGCATAAACAAAGCGACAAAGTTTTTTTTTATTAATTTCGATATATCTATAGATAGGATGAGTAAAGAGATTTGTGCAATAAAGCTATATATTTGTGTTCTAATCTTAATGAGCAATGAATTCCCCGTTATTGCTACACACTATTGAAATAGTACCTAACATCGGTATACTTGCATACTTAGAACTCATAAACGAGATACCTGCCTATCTTTAATTGTTATTCTATCAATCTATATTATGATTAATAATTGTTTAACTGATCTTTCTATGAAACATAAAAGATAGCCATTAAAAATAATTAATGAATTAAATAAATAACAACAAAGTATGTTTTGAAATGTATCTACTTCAGAATGGAATTTATCTAAAGTAGATTCACAAATTAGCAGTAGATAGTTAATAGGTATATATTTTCTTAAAAGTATTGACAAAGTGGTATTTTAGGTGTTACCAGAAAATCCTACAATCCCGGTATCAAATGGAAATTCATCAACTGCAAACGTTGCTGTATACAAAAAGAGTCTTACATTGCCTACTGATCCCGGAGGCTCTAGCAAGAAATCGAGCTACATGAGTATACAAAGCGCAAAATCAAGTGAAAGCATCAATAATATAAAAGACTCCGACAGTGAAGCATCAGAGGACCCAAAAGTTAGTGCTGGCCGCAAAACGATATCTGAAATTGTTCAAACGAATCCAGAGAAACGTATGAGAAGAAAGAGAGGTGTGATAGCACCTCATGCTCCTTTGGATAGTGCTCGGTCTCTAACAGATCTGCAATACGAAAAATTTGCTAAAGATGATTTGTAAGTTTTATTTACTTACTCTGCGATATTCATTCATACCTAAGAATAGAAAAAAGATTCATAAAATGCGTAAATAATTCTACTATCAATTTTTTCAGATCAATAGAACAAATAAAAAAAGCTATAATGGCTAACGATTTCTTAAAAAACATAATGGACGAAGAACGCCTAGAAGCAGTCGTAGAGGCGATGAATCCACAAGAGTTTCCTGCAGGAAGTCTCATGATCAGAGAAGGAGAGAGTGGAAGCCACTTATATGTATCTGCATATGGTCAGTTCGAAGTACTCAAGGGAGGTCAAGTTGTCAAGAACTTTGGCCCCGGTGAAGCTTTTGGCGAATTAGCGATTTTATACAAAGCAAAACGTTTTGCTTCAATACGATGTAAGTGCAAGTGTTGTCTTTTGTTATTGTATCGTATAATGCATCTACCAGATAACAAGGAAATTGCAGTAAAATTACAAATAACAGAATTATCATCATGCGATATTCACATTACGCATACTGTAACGACACGAAAATTTAACTAAGGATAAGTTACGTAACTTGAGTTTAATATGTTCAATCATTTACTCATTATGAATTATAATTATAGCATCTATAGCGCCTATGATTTTTCAGGTATTACAGAAGCTAAAGTATGGACTCTAGAAAGGAGGGTTTTCCAAAAGATCATGGTACGGAGTGGCCGTCAGGAGCAAGAGGACAATATGCGTTTCTTATCATCTGTTCCCTTATTACAAGGGATTCATCCCAACGAACTTGCAAAAATTGCTGATTTTTTGCGAAGGGTTTGTAATATTTTAAACACATGAAAATTCGGAAGTACATAGGTATTATATAAGAACACACAGATAAATAATAATAACTTATCTAACAATTTAGGAGTTTTTCGCGACTGGTACAGCGGTGGTGAGGCAAGGTGACAAAGGTGACAAGTTTTACATCATCAGAGGTGGCACAGTGATGGTAACGAAACGAGACGGGGACGGCGGGGAACGTCGGGTGGGCACGCTGAAACGGGGCGAATACTTTGGAGAACAAGCCTTGCTGCACGAGGACCGGCGTCTGGCCACCGTAACTGCTGTGCCTCCAGGGGTCGAATGCTTGACGTTAGAACGCGGGTAAACAAATTTTATTCAAATTTATAGGATGTTTTATGATGTTAAAGTTTGAGTTTGTTTGAGTTTGAGTTTTCTAAGCAAAGGCTATTTTTATCTGTTTTCATATTGTAGATACCTAATGTGACTTTTATTTTAGTAAAATAAATAAAATACTTAGGTGAATTTTACGATTACAAAAAAATATCTAAACGCATACCATCCACAGACCTTTCTCTGAATTATTGGGAAATTTGGAAGAATTAAAGAACATCAGACATGCGGTTCCTCGACCTTCTCAGCAAAAGAAAACTTCCGAAATAAAAAGCGGTATGTAAAAATATTTTATTATTTTAATCAAGTTTTAATCCTATCTTGGACAATATGTATGTGATTGAACTTGATTGATAAGATATCAAAACTACGTATTTAATTAGATATCATGACTAGGTACAAATAAAATATTTTAAGTCCTTGTGTACAGAATAACGATAGCGGTTCTTTGAATTTCATTCTAAACATTATTTGCACTGGTTCCAAGAGATCTTGTAGATATCTAAAATGTGACAATCAATACAATTTTATGATACGTGCATAAATTATTTGATTGCCTTCCATTTAACAAAATTAAAGAATTGAGGAAAAATACTAATAAACCATTTAACTACCAAAACTACCAAATAGCACGAGGAAAAATATTCACCACTCACGCCTATTTGATAGTTTTATACCAATTTAGAACCACAATTTGTTTATAGAAACTTAGTAGGTTTAAATCGGTCGACCACATAATATTTTATTTTCCTCAACATTAATTTTTGTTGTCATTTTAGAGTATGAGTTCATCGAGCTGAAAGATTTAGAGATTGTGGGTACTATGGGAGTCGGTGGTTTCGGTCGAGTCGAGCTAGTGCAGTATAAAAAAGATTCTTCAAAAACCTTCGCCCTGAAATGCCTTAAGAAAATTGACATGGTTCAGCAACAACAACAAGAGCATGCCTTCAACGAAAAAAATATAATGATGTCCTGTAATAACAGATTTATTTGCCGGTACTCATTATTTTCTATTTTTTTTTATAGGTAAAACAGGTCAATTTATTTTGTCAGAACATAAATTATTAACACACCTCGTAATCTTTCAGATTATACCGTACTTTTAAGGATAATAAATACGTATATTTCTTAATGGAACCGGTCCTCGGCGGTGACGTGTGGACAATACTCCAAAAACAGCGGTATTTCCCCGAGAACATCGCACGGTTTATGGCGGCGTGCGTTGTCGAAGCTTTCCAATATCTGCACTCGAAAGATATCATCTATAGAGATCTAAAGCCAGAGAATTTGATGCTAGACAAGAAAGGCTATATCAAATTGGTACATAAAACTTACATTTCTAAAAAAATCATAATTACCTCCATATTCTATTTTTGTACTAAAAAGACATGACATTAATTATTATAAATTGAATATTAATTCAAGTTAACATACTCCAAATGTTCTTGTACACAGGTTGATTTTGGATTTGCTAAACGATTATCAACAAATAGTAAAACATGGACCTTTGCTGGGACACCAGAGTACGTGGCCCCAGAAATTGTACTGAATAAAGTAAGTGTGACTCAAATTTTTTATCTAGAAGGTTTTAACATAATACATTGTGTAAATTAATATTTATTCGACCATGTTATATTTGTAACGGTTATGCGTCTTGATAAGACCTTAGATCATTTGATCTGATCAAGATATTGATCCATGTTATCTAATATGTACTTGTTTGTGTAATGATTTTATCAGTTACTTTATACATAGAAAATTAGTGAATAAAATTAAAATAGTACGTGCATTTACACACATAGTTACTTTTTAATTATCTTTTCTACTCTGATTTTTTTTTGTAAATTTAAATTATTGGTTTGTTTCCTATAGCTTTACCAAATGGGCTATTTTAAAGCCAAACAGCCAATCTAAGGCCAATTTCTGCAAGACCTATAAATTAAACCACAATATACCCATATTGAAAGCTTCTGTTCTTTTTTAACATTAGCAAAGCCATGAATGACTTATCAACTTTCAGGGGCACGATCGAGCTGTCGACTGCTGGGCGCTTGGAGTATTCATCCACGAATTGTTGGTCGGCAAGCCGCCATTTAGAGCCGCTGGTGGAGATCACATGAAGACTTACACACTCATCCTCCGCGGTATAGATGCTGTATCATTCCACCCACGCGTACCGAAATCTGCGCAGTTACTTATACGAAAGCTATGTCGTGCTGTACCAGCCGAACGTTTGGGTTATTTGAAAAATGGCATCACGGATGTAAAAAACCACAAGTAAGTAACTCTTAGTGGTTTGTCTGTTGGGCGCTTTGATAGAACGATGTTGATGTTTATTCGCCATTCTTATATAATTATGTACAGTAATTATATTGGCGTGTAAACAATTATATATGTTATGTTTCGATCGTAGACTCTCAAGTTGGTATTTATTTTATTAATGAAAATTGTAAATAATAACGTTGTATCATATCTCAAAAGGAAGTACTTACTAGCATATCAGTATCTACTTAGTACTACTTTCAGTAGATACTTTCATTTCTGTTATATTTCTCTTTTGTTACCAATTGGTTACATTACTTATTTAGAATTTTCAATTTATTTTAGATGGTTCCTCGGTTTTGATTTTGAGGGGTTACGTGAAGGCAAACTAAAGGCACCACTAATTCAACCAGTTTCAAATGACTTGGACCTTTCCAACTTCGAGAAATATCCTAAAGACAAAATGCCACCAGATGAAACTTCGGGCTGGGATATTGATTTTTAAATACTGTGATTGCAGCTATATCCATATAAATAACATTTATGTATTATGATCCTGGTACCTAGCCTAGGTACAGGTACCATAAGTTTTAGTATAAGTTGTAAATTGTTACGACGTGTCACGTGTGTAAATAAAATATTTATTAGTAAAGACGCAGTATTATTTTTTATCTATATAGGTACCTATATTCATATTAACTATCATGTACGTTCATAATATAAAACTTTTCTTCCTGTTTCAAAAATAAAATTATACACCTATAATTCTTCATGGTCTGAATTAAACGGTAAAGAAACCTATAGGAGTTAATAGGATTATTACCTATCTCAAAATTATAACATTTCAAAAATATTACATCATCGGTTGATTAATTAAATCAATTCAATCAATTATAGTAACGAAAAGTGAAAATTAAAATAATAAGTAAAAACCTGCAAATATAGCATTAATTAAAAGGAGGTCACCTATGCCATAATAACAAAAAATGTAGGCTGTCATTCGACCTCCTGGCCCGCTTATCACCTGTACGGCCTAGGTTGTGCAGGAAAGTGTACTAGAATAATGAGACCATTTACAGTAAACAAAGCAGAGATATATGCCGTGCGAAAATTTAACGGTCTTTGAAACCGTCCTATCATGGAAAATAATAATTAATATCGATAATCCAAGGGATCCAAAGTGTCTCTCTTCAGAAATTTACAAGACTAATTAATAAATAATATTCATTTCATATCTAAAGCTAAAACTACTATAGGCCCACGTTTCGATTACTTAAGACGATGCGAAAACAACCATTTCATACATAGAGCAATTGCTTATGTGGATATTGGATAACTTATATAACTGGCACTGATCAAGAAGCTCGGCAACCCTGGAAACTTTACGCAGTGCAGTCGGCCGGCCGGCGAGAGTACTCGCCGACTGCCGCGGCCTTAGAGCATTAAACCAACCGGAGACGACACGCGCAATTCTTTCATAGTCAAAAAGTCTGTCATTTCCTGCGGGGGGAACGAGTAAACACATTTAAATAGTGTTAACACAAACGCATTTTGAGATTACGTCGCTACAACACGCACACGACAAAATAATCAAACACCAGCATGACTATACACATACAAGTACAAACCTTGGTACAAACACACACATAGACACCGTGTCTGTATTCAACGTCAATGTAAACATCGATAGTGCGAAAACGCGTCGATAATTTAAGTCGATAATAATTATAATACTTATCGATACTTTATGCTCAATGAATTTAGAATTTTAATTTTAATGATAAATTAAATATTTGTGATTTGTGACATCTAAGTATTCATAACGAATAACAAGTTGAGAGGTCGTCGTGACGTCGATTTGACACTTTCAAAACAATGAATATGCGTAACAAAAATAAAGATGTAGTATAACCTCTATAGTAATTTTCTAGTTTTCAAAAATTCATATCTCAAAAACTAAAAGTTTCCGTCAATTGCAAATTTTAGATTTAGGTTCCGTAGGACAACAGCTAACCACAAAAAAATTTACGCCTCTCAACTCGACGTCCCATAAAGTTTAGCCTAATACCATTTTTTTGTGAATGTCACAATTTACATATAAAACAAGAAATAGTGAACATAAAGACAGCTTCATCGTTCATTTACATCATTTATTTACAAATATTTACATTTATTTTAACGCAGAAACACTAGTTAGTGCTAGTCCGTTTAGGAGTCCATGAAACATGATTCGCATTCGGAGATCGAATCCAAACATCCCGAATCACAGCAGCTTTTAGAAATCTGAAAAAAAAATGAGAATGAAACAAACTGATAAAATTTATCATCATCAGCCATAAGACGCCCACGGCTGGATAATATTTATATCGATATTATTCTTTTACCGTCCCATCCCTAATTTTTATGCAGTGATACCAGAATAACGAATTAAAAATGCCTTTTTACGTACATGTTACGAACGTAAGTAATTGCATTATAATTAATAAAATACAAACTTAAACTTAGTATACTATAAAATATTAAAGAAAAACATGTGTTGGAGATAAACAATAAATGAATTTGCAAACGGTATTTATCATTAATTCATAAAGTTTGTACAAATTAACTTCACGTTATTTATGGTTTCTTTGGCTAAATTTTATTACTCTATAATAACAAATATGAACGGTGATAAAAGTTATAATTAAATATTAAAACAGTCTACGTACTTTAAAATTTACCCAAAAGTGGATGTAGTACCATTATGTGGCAACACTTTTACATTGACAATATATTTCAGTATTTTGCAAATTTGCTGCAATATTTCACAATATTTTGATGTAAAAGTACTTACAGATGAAAAGTAACATTATCCTTAATTACATTCCACGTTTCTGACCACTTCTTACACGTAAATTCACTTCAATTTGGCATATTTCGCTCCGGTTTTTTCACGTTCACTGACATTAGCAAAATGGCGTTGGGCGCGCGTCAACTAGTTTTATATAACAGGTATGTAACGCTTACTCAAACCTTTGGCGAGCGGGGAACGCCTGCCAATGGCCACTCCGGTTGGTTTAATAGCGGCAGTACACATGGGGCCAAGGCGTTGGGCCAACGTGTTGGGTAAAAATGAAGGATTCAAGATTCCTGTTCACACATTGGCGTACTGATCATTCTGCATTGGCGCTTCAAAGATGGACGTAGTCCGTAGAAGTTCTTGCAGCCGCGGCAATTTATTTATACAGTGCGTTTAATTATTATTACGTACATGTGCACCAATAACATTGAGTGTACTCTGCTGTCTATGATGATACCATTTTCCAATCTCTATTTTCCTTTTTTTATTTCTGTACAAATAAAACATTATTAAAAAAATATGTTTAGATTTTTTCAAATGTTTAAAATTTGTACATTTTACATTTAATTTTAACTATAAAACGAAACTTTAAAGAGTACGGACGGATGTATTGATTGGTGATATTTGATAATATTATTTATGTAATACCTAAAGCACAATTTGATCAAAATCATGCTCATTATATATTGTTATTTAATTTTTAAGAACAAGTACTTAACTGTTTCATACTATTTTACTCATTTTATAAATATATTCATTTTTTATCGAAAATGTATGAAAGTGAGTTATGAAAAACATCTAGAATAATATAATAAATAGAAAATAAAACATCTAATTTATTTATGCCTTGGATTCCAAATTATTCATTCATGTCGATACCTCATTGCTTGTCCACATCGGCGCCGCCATCGCTATCGGAACATGGAAACGTAAATTTCATTGACGCGCAACGATACTGTCTCCGCTGATGAGTAACAACAAACTGAAGAAGACACCAACGTGTGAACGCTGTTTGCGGAGCGCGCCAAGATCCTTTGAAGTGTGCACAAAAACCGACAACATTCGGATGGCCTGCCAATATTGGCGCCAACTACACTAATGAAGCCAACATACCGCCAAGTAGCTCTCTACACGTTGGCCCAACCCGTTGGCCCAACACGTTGGCCCCATGTGTACTGCCACCATAATGCTCTAAGGCCGCGGCCGTAAACAAGGTTCCACAACACGGCTCCTAGAGTAAATGTATTCTGTAGCCGAGTCACACAAATTGAATATATTTTACATTTAGTTTGCCGCGAGTGAGTGCTTTGGACTGCCGTCGCGTCTCCATGGCGCATCGCACACGATACAGTTAGCACAAGATACCAAAGGAATAAAAACATTATTACAATACCATACACACACGGCTCAAACCCTATACAGAACAATGGACTATAACTAAATTTATTATATTCAAATACAAGAACCCGTGATCAGTGAATTTTAATAGTGAATTAGTTATAATATCTGAAATTGGAAAAGTACCTATTTAAGGTGAGTTTGTACTTTCAAAACAGTATTTTCAAATTTACGTACCTATGTAATTATTGGATAATTTATAAAATATGCTTATAACTGAATAAATTATAGATGAAAGTTATAGAAAGTGTGAATACCTTTCTTAATAATAAGATTACCTATTAGGTACCTTCTTTTAGAGTAGGTTGGTAGTTGGTAGGTACACAAAAGAACATCCCAAAAGAACTACGGAAATAGTAAAACAATCGATTTTTGGTTCAAGGTAAATTTTCAAGCGTATTGAAAATTAAATAATCTTTGATAACGTATAAAATAAAATAACGAGCACTTACATCAGTTTAAGTATAAATGTACCTACATAGGTATTTAAAATATATTTATTTCCGATATTATAATAATATAAATTATTAATAAATTTTTAATTTGCTATTCATTAGTGTAAAACACATTCAAAAACCTAGTCATGTCTGTGTAGACGTCTTTCTTGAAACAACCTTGAGTACCTATATGCATGATTAAATTAATGAGAATCATTATAGGTAATAAATAATAATATCACATTATTATAAATAAATAAATATAGTTGGACGAAATGTGGGAGTTAGGTAGGTATTATACTATTAATATATTGCATGCAGATAGATTACGACCTGGAATCGAATAACGATAACTACGAACGATAAAATCTATAATATACCTACCTATTATCACCTACCTAGTCTTTTTCAATCGACTGAAAAAAGAATGTGGTTCTCAATTCGACTGTATTTTTTTCTTCTTTTAAGATTTATCACGTCAGAACTTGCGACAAGGTGAACGAATATTTATAATTATTATTTTTTTGATTGTAAGCCGATGCCTTCCAGGTGGTCAAAAAAAATAACTCTATTTGTCTTATTTATTGATTCTCTGACTGTTGGTGGTTCGTCTTGATTTTATATAATATTATCTACCAATTATTAAGACTTCACTATTTTGGCAAACACTTATACCTTCAATTATTAGTTACCTTAAAAGTTTGTGTGATTTAACTGTAGTCTAACCAACCGAATATCAGTTATGCACTAAGGATTGTTCAACATGGGATGCCAAAATTGATTCTTTGCGTAGTCCTCCCCATACAAATTATTTTAATTAACTACGAAGGAACTGAAAGAAGACATAGGTACCTATCTAATATCTTATGAATTTATAATTATACCGACACACATTGTTCTTGGTAGAGGATGTTATAAGATTACTGTAACTACGTCAACCCTTGATACACATCTCGCATACATGTAGTTTCAGATTACACGGGCTGAATACTGATTACCGACCATCCAATTAATATTTAAACATTGAGTCGACTACTGTGTATGGTATGTATATGGTAATAAACTTGCTTAGACTATTGTTTTTAATATACAAATATCCTTTTTGTTTCAAAAAAATATTATATGTACTTGGATAAAAATCCTTTAATATTTATCTCGCAGAGACGATAACATTTGAGGTTGATCCTAACGCGGCGGTCACATGAGGATAGGATGAGGATAGGTTATTCAATATATACAAAAAAATGAATCTATATTTAAACTCCTATTGAACCATAATCTACTCATTTAGCTTATTTTAAAAATACGCCTTTCCTTGAAGAATAAATATATAATTAATTTTTTCCAACACAGCCAACACTAATTAGGTACTATCTACATCGAAACTTGATTAATTACAGCGTCCATGTCATAAAAAAAAATTCAGTAATACGATGCGTTTCATTTTAATTGCGTTTTTTGTTTTCTTGTTGTGTTGTTTGTTCTGTTATCTTTATTTAGTCATACGTGATTCATACGGACATAATATAAAATTCTTTGTTTTTTTTTTATTTGTCTATAAATGATTTAAGTAACTTAATATATTTTTTTTATTATTTTCAATTAATCAAAAACTAATTTTAAGTAAATAAATGCATTTTAAAAAACAATATGTATTTAATTTGTCATTATTTTCGTTACTTGTACATATCAAATAAGTAGGTATAAAATAAACCGCAATTTCAAAATTTGTGCGTAGGTAACTTACAAGTTACAATTACATGAACTTCTTACTTACTGAGTTCGAATAAAGTTACACTATTTTCCGTATAATAATATAAGTAGGCAAATCTAAGAAACCTTTCATCTATCAATAACTCAAGAAATAATTCAATATACAAAAAAACAAGAAACGGAAACCGTATTCACACTTGACAAATTTCCAATCCATTTGTTTTGGAAATCTAGAGATCAAACAGTGGTTAATAGAGCTTTTTACATTTATAAGAAATGTCCGTTTATCAATAATATGATATGTGAAACCATCACTAGTCATGGAAGCCGTGTGTGACCGCGGCGATGGAAGGTGCCAAGCATACGCCTTAGCTGCAGCATTGCACTCGCTCAATCTCTACTGTGCTGCAATATCCAGTGCCCTAATTTGCTGCTGTGGCCGTAGACCAACACGGTACGTCCATAACTCCATGCATTGTATCAAAATTATTGATATCTATAGAAACAGTGTTGCTTTATAATTTATCTCTTACCCTTGTAGGGCACCAAGCCGCTGGAGATGTCAAAACATTCGTGGCGTAACGAGCATTATTTTGGGCGTGGTGTGGTGTTGTGGTGCAGCGGCGGCTTCTCTGCGGCCCGCTGACACTGTCTACTTGGTCGCATCACTGATGGCACCACTTTCCTGGCTCGCAGCAGCTGCGTTCCATGTGTCGCTATGGACTAGGCGCTCCCTCGCGCCTACTCTCTATCTAGCAGTTTATTGGTTCCTTACAACTTTATCATCTGCGGCATTACTCTTCGAACATTCGAAAAGAAAATCATTCGTGAATCATTTAGAAGTATACATTCAAAGCCTCACACTAATCTGTGCGGTAGTAATGGGTGTTGTTGACTGCTTATGTTTTTATGACGAGGTAAGATATCTATTTTATTCCTACAAATACTCCCCTCCTCTACCTTAGTCTACACGCAAATTATTATAACATATAAAAATGAATGGCTTCTGATATCTGAATAACATCATGTATATGACTATGGAAGTGCGTCCAATTAACCTAAACAACGATGCGCGACGCACAAGGTGTGACCATGTATAGGGGACGTATGCTTTTCCTGTGCAATGCGATTGTACTGACCTCAAAACATGCCATTAATTTTAATCTAAATGCACGGTCAACTATTGTATACCTAGTTCATAATATTATTGAGAAAATTTATTAAAGTCTTTACTCGACTTTGTACTGATGTTTGGTTCTGATAATACCTAGGGTACCTTATTTTCTAACTATTATTTTACAAAAAAGTCAATGTACGCGATACACTTCATACCTATATCTCAAGAAAATAAAACTCTAAAACTATGTTATATACATTATCTGGGATTGATCTATCTGATATTATGAACCGATGGTATCATTACTTTAAGTTATACATTTTGGTGTACATCTTTACATAACTACCTACCTAGGTACTCCGTACTCTTTACTTTAGGTATTATACCAACATAGGTAATCGTTATTTTAATTAACGATTAACCATAACTACAATCGTATTTAATATTTAAAATCTGCTCTACACAAATACAAATTTGTATATAAATATGTGATACAGGTTTTCCCCAAATAATTTTATTTTTTCATAAAATCTTTCAGCATGTTTTCAGATAAATTCTATTCAAGGGTATTAACCTTCAGTTATTACTCATAGAAAGACGCCAGACGGCGGACACTTCGAGACTGGCGCCGTTTGCTAGCTTTGTCCTTATTAACAACTCGCTATTACAATACTATTTTATTATACTTATCGTCTGTTGAATGTTTCAGTACAATATATATGTCTTCAAAGATGTAGATACATAATTTTCATATGTAACTGTCTATATACAAATATGTATACGTGCAACATGTCACTAAATGGCAAATGTGTAACTTGTTTCCAGTTTCACTGTAGATAAGAACAATAATAACATAATTATTACCTATTTCAAAGTAAACCCAGTTTTTGACCCTCCTAAAAAGAGTCATAATTTTAACATTCCAGGTAGCCAAATACACATCGGCAACATACAACCAAAAATCTTCAAATGATTCTAGTGTAACATATAAATATAATGAGACCCATTTCTACGGTAAAATTACATTTTTTTGGCTCAATACGTTGTTATATAAAGGATACCGAATACCACTTGAAACAGGTGATTTAGGACCACTACCAGATGAAGAGAAATCTAAAACATGTTATGACAAGTTTAAAAAAAAACACATTGATAAAGATGTAAGCATTTATTTTTATATTTATTCAAAAGTATTTACGTTGAATTTATTGTACTGAATCGTCATTAATTTTTAGGCGAGAAAAACCAAAGCCTGTACTCCTAGCTTATGGAAAACTTTCGTCTTAACCGTATGGCCCAATTTCTATATTGCTGGAATTCTAAAATTGTTCGGCGATTTGATGGGAGTTATAGCACCTCTAGGTCTTGGCATCATAATACAATTTATGGACAAAGAACAGACGCAAGTTGAGGATGATCCTGATGTCACTATAGATGAATTTTTCGAAAACGGTTATGCTATGTTGATGGTTGTAACACTTTCACTCATTCTTCAGGCTCTATTATCTCAAAATTCAACACATTTGCTTACAGTGGAAGGAACCAGATTAAAATCTTCTTTACAGGTTTGTAACTCTACAACATACCCACTCAATTGCCCACTCTTTTTCCCGTTTTTAACAAAAAGTAAGTTAAAGGTTATAAACATCCAACAACAAAACGAATATCCTCATTATTTGTCTACTTGACTACTGTTAACGAAAATTATAGAAACATTAAACTAAATCTTATCTAACAAAAACCTAACACTGTTCTAGAATATGGTATTCGACAAATGTATGAGACTAGCATCATGGTCATCCGACGAAGGTGAATCAGATGAATTATCTCCTCTTTTACAAGCTCCAAAAAGCGAAGATTCAACACAAGCAGGAATGCTTATGAATTTGGTATCACAGGACACTTACAACATAATGTCGTGTGTTTGGATTTGTCACTACACTTGGGCAATACCATTAAAGGTTGGTAAATACTCCCTTAAGTTATTGACAACTCTATATAATATATTAAGTAAAGCGATTCAAGACACATTGTAACGCATATTATTATTTCCCAGATTTCAGTTATTTTATACTTGTTATATACAAAGTTGGGGGTGAGTGCTATAATAGGAGCAGCAACCAGCATTGTAGTTATTACACCATTACAATTTTACCTCGGTAAAAAAATATCGGATAACTCCAGAAGTATATCAAAATGCACCGACCACAGAGTTTCAAAAATGTCGGAGATTTTACAAGGGATGAATGTCATTAAATTATATGTTTGGGAAGATTTGTTTAATGAAAAAATATTGCAATTGCGGGAAGTTGAATTGAAACATCTAAATAAGGATTCGATTTGTTGGGGGCTCTTAAGTAAGTATATTTAGTCTAAAATATTCTATAAATATACTAGCGGTCCGCCCCGGCTTCGCCCGTGGTACATATTAACGTTTTCTCTACATAAGAACCATCCTCGTACTTCAAGGAATATAATAAAAAAAGAATTATCGAAATCGGTTCAGCCGTTCTCGAGTTATGGAATTACAACGAAAAGTGGCATTGATTTTTATATATTAGAGATTACAAGCATTAATTTATTACTCATAAATTCAGACGTAGGTCATTGATTACGACCAATTCGATTGGAATTTTCATTTCTTTAATATTTCAGCCTTTATGACACAATGCTCTTCAGTATTAGTTACAATAGTTACATTTACGATGCATTATTTTCTCGGGAAGACAAATCACCTAACAACCGTGAATGTATTCGCCGGGCTAGCATTGTTTAACCAGCTAACAATTCCACTACTTATCTTACCTGTAACTGTACTCATGGTTATACAGGCATTGGTAAGCAAAATGTATTACGTCAATAAATTACTTTTGTACAAATATTTTCTTTAACGTGACACTACCAGTAAATAAAAGGGTGTATTTCACAGATTAGCACGAAAAGAATTAGAGACTTTTTGGAGCTGCCGGAATCTAAAAACCTTCAAAAGGATAATGATTATCATACAAAATGCCAAGACTTAAATGAAGAATTAGTAATGAATCCAGAAGACAAAATACTTATCGATGCTGAAATAAATGACACATTCCCTGATGGTGGTAAAATGCAAAGTCAGGACTACCTAATGAAATTTAGAAATGCCGCTTTTTCCTGGGGGATTAAAGATAATTTATGGCTGGAAATTGAAAATTTGGATATACCGGCAGGTGAACTTATAAGTTGTTATTTAATCTATTTAACCCCAAGTTCAATAGCTACTCAGTATTTACTATTTCATATTAAATTTATACCTTTAGGAAAGTTGATCATGGTAGTCGGCTCATCTGGGTCTGGCAAAACTTCACTACTCGCAGCTATAACCGGAGAAATGCAATATGAACGGGGACAAATAGAGAACTGCAATGGGTAAGATTAATTTATATTTTTCATTAAATATGATAAATCATTGTATTTCCAATAAATTTTCAATTACCTATGTTTAAGGAATTTTTCGAAATGGTATGCGGGTCAACCACCTTGGCTCCTGGATTGGTCAATTCGTGAAAATATCCTCATGAAAAACCCGTGGTGCGCAACTAGATATGCAAGAGTCGTGAGAGCTACTGGTCTCCGGCCTGACTTACAGCTTTTGCCCGGTATGCAACGTTATTTCTACTGATATTGAATAAAATGTTACTGTTGCGGTAAAAATTAAATTTATTGTATTGCATCCTGTAGATGGCGATGACACCATTTTAGGAAGTTATGGAAGCCCGCTGTCGGGAGGCCAACGGGTGCGCGTGTGTATCGCACGCGCTTTGTACTCTCAAGCACGACTCATCGCACTCGACGAGCCGTTGGGTGCCCTGGACGCACCCCTAGCGCGGCACGTGGTTGCGCGTGCGCTGTTGCCGGCCGCGAGATCTGGCCGCACTATTCTTCTTGCTACTAGTAGATTGGAATTGTTGCACTATGCAGACTTTGTAAGTTTTGTATTTATAATTAACCGCGTTATGTGGCTTCAGGCTTGGAAATTTTTCATAAAGCATCATTATAGAAAGATAAGTTTAACACAGAGAACTAGTAGCCTCGTAAAGCAATTGCAGCGCGGGGCAGCTACCTAAACCTAAACATCTAGTGCCTTGTTCTATCCAATGCCATTTACTAAAATTTAAGGTAATAGTGATGGAAGGTGGGCGTGTGAGCTGCGTGGGTCGTCCAGGAGCGTGTGAGGGAGTACTAAGCCAGTGGTGGTCACTGGCGGGCGAGGCGCGCGCGGCCGCAGCGCGGAGCGGCGTCGGCCCGCCCGGAGGCACCGAGCAAGAGCGATCGCTTCTCATTCGAACGCTCTCTAGAAACAACTATCAGAGAAGCGTATCGGAAGACAACATTGTGAGTTTAAAATTCGCTTTTTTTAATGATTACAGAATTACGCATATAAAATTACTTTGCTGTAACAAAGAGTGTAAATAATCGAGATATAGCCTGCATCTACTCAAAAATTTCTGAAGGAATGCCCGTTAAAATAGTTTAAAATTAATGTCCTATCCGTAGGTGTCTCTGTCCAATTTAATATGTATAGATAGATAGAGAGATAGAGTAAGGTTTTCTGAATATCGTTTTATGCTTTTTATTGATATCAGTAGATAAAGAAAAATTATAATATTTCTCATAGATTGCAGTAAGCGAAGCGACTGGAGCTCACTTGTTGGCGGAAGTGTCGATGTGCGCCGGTGGCACTTGGCGGAGAACTTCACGAAAAACTAGAACACCGCTCGCAAGACAGTTCTCATCTCCGCCTACTTCTGTACACAATTATAAGTAAATTTCGCAATTTTTATGTCTTTATCTGTATACAAAGTGTTAATTACTTAAGCTCTACTGTTGTTTTATATTTTTTACGATTTTTACAAATTTATGGAACACAAGTGTGTTATGTAGGTAAAGTTTTTGCTTAAGCTTAAATTGCAAGGATGAAGTATTATTTATTTTATTTATTTATTTATTTATTACATTCACATTCACATTTTATAAAATTTTACACATAATATAGTTAATAACATAAACTAATTTGAAAAATTATACAATAAAAATAGGAGGAACTCCGGCATCTGTGGTAGTATAAACTGTGCTACAGATACCTGCGCCCACCCCTCAAATTAAACTTGAAATGACTATGTTATTTTTAAAATTAAAGATTAAAATTAAAATTACAGAATATTAGAATTATTTCATTACATTTGCATTGGAGTTAAAATTACATTACATTACAATAAACATGAGTGTGTAAGTGTGAGTATGTATGAGGTGTGTGAATGTGTGTATGCGTTTGTGTAGAATGTGTGTATGTTTTTTTATGATCTTTACAATAATAGAGCTTCAGAGTCCTCATATGATAGTTTTAATAGATATTCCTTTAAAATCGGTTTTATTTTATTACAGGTTAGAGAGTAAATATTGAGAGACTTATTTATTTTGTTATATAAAAATGAGCTACCAACATTAAAGTGACGTTTGGCCAAATCCGTTCTTACTGATGCAGTCATGCAGACAATATAATTCCTCCGATGCATCAATATATTTGGATTATATGTTATCGTTTTGTGTTTTTTTAATATTGCATTGAAAATAAAAAGTTTACGCACAGATAAGAGTTGGCAATCATTATACAAGGAAGGGGTGGAGTAATAGTAAGGCTTACACAACATAACTTTCAACAAGGCTCTTTGCGTTCTTTCGAGTGGAAGTAGTTTTGTTTTGTGTGTGTTGCCCCATACTGTAATACAATACGTGAGTAGCGATTGACCTAGAGAGTAATATACGATTTTTAATAATTTAGTATCACTCACTAGTCTGAGTTTTCTAATAGGGTACATGACTTTTCTAATTCTAGTTGAGACCATCTGAATGTGACTACTCCAACGCAGTGTCGAATCTATTATTACTCCTAGATATTTAATCTCAGAGACTCTCTCAATTGAGTTACACTCACAGGTATCTGATTGCTGCAAGCAGTTATGAGCCGTAATAGAAAATTCATCGTCAGGTATTTGTGACAGATTGCTTGCAAAAGTAACGAATTTAGTTTTATTGACATTAAGGGTTAATAAGTTTTTTTTCAACCACAACATTACTGATTGTAGCGCGGCTTCTGCATTTTTGTGGCAGCTATCCCAAGAACTACCGTGAACAATCAAGACTGTGTCATCTGCATAAGAAAGTATTTTAGCGTTCGTAATGGGCAACTCACATAATTCATTGACATATAGTTGAAACAGTGTCGGTCCTAGAACACTTCCCTGTGGGACGCCATAAGAAAGAGATTCTTCAGTGCTAATATACTCGTCGACTTTAACCAATTGAGTCCTATTCTGTAGATAGTCCTTAAATACTTCCAATGCTCCTCCTCTAATTCCAACAGATTCCATTTTGTTAATAAGTATGGGAATAGACACAGTGTCAAACGCTTTGGCGAGATCAAGAAATATAGCTATAGTTTTGTCTCTGTTTTCTATATTTCTTGTGATAACATTAGTTAACTCAAGTACAGCATCTTCCGTCGATCGACCTCTGCGAAAGCCGTATTGATTGTTAGAGATGATATTGTATTTGTTCAAATAGTTGACGAGACGTTTGTGTAAAAGTTTTTCAAAGATTTTTGATAATGACGAAAGAATAGATATTGGTCTATAATTTAGAATGCTGTCTCTGCTTCCGCCTTTATGTATAGGTCTGACAATCTGTATGTTTATCGATAATTATAATATCTCCATACGTTCCATGTATCTCACAAATGTTATTTCCATTTCAATGATTTTACATTTCTGGATTATTTAAACGATCAGATTGCGACGCGAAGTTCGTCGCTCGGTTAGCGCAGACGCAACGAACGGAGCTTTACAACGGGAGGCAAGTTTATTGAGACGACTTCTACGGCCACCAAGCCAACGTACTCTTATAAGGTAAACAAGAAAATCCGTTAATCTTAATATATATAAATCTCGTGTCACAATGTTTGTCCTCAATGGACTCCTAAACCACTTAACCGATTATAATAAAATTCGCACACCATGTGCAGTTCGATCCAACTTGAGAGATAGGATAGTTTAAATCTCAAATCGTTTTAGAGAAAGCGGGCGAAGCCGCGGGCGGTAAGCTAGTAATGCTATAACGTGTTTGAAGTTGTAACTTTATTCCTATAACATTTAGCAAACTATGTTGATTTCGAAACTTTAATAGTCACTTCCTCTGTTGAGAGCAACATATATTTTGTCATACAAAATACCTACCTACTACATTAATAACCATGTTAATTAGGAGCTATTTAAAACCACACTTTGCAATATTTTCATTGCACATACTGTTTGTAGGTCACAAGATAATTGGCAACACGTGTTTTGCGCTCTTGATATTATGTAAAAAATTAATTAAAGAGTCGGGCAAAAACACTTTGGTTTCCATTACATAATTATATTTTTTTCATCTGCACATTGATTTATGATGTGTATTCGACTTTGATGAGACGTACCTATTCATTATATAAGAGTTTTAATTTCCAACAAGTATCACTAAAAGCTTAATATCATACAAAATTAATACAACAAAGATAAATTAAGCCATAGGTAATATAGATCCACATCTCTTTACAGATAGAGCGAGAAAGATATTAAGTAATAATTTTATCCCACTTCGAAAGGACACATCCGATTTGAATTTTTATTATTGCTTATAAAATAGTTATTTTCTAAGATAGCTTAATTTGACAAAAAATCATAATATATCTGCATAGATGATATTATAATAAATATTATACTAGATATCGGTGTAAGAGGCCAAACCGGAGCGGGTACTTAATTATTATACATTTTAAAATTTTGGAACTTTAGTAAGGTAACTACCTAGTTACTATTAAACAATAAAATCGTTAGCGAACACTACGTACGTGTATAAACAAATGCTTTACTAAATATATAAAATCTTGTAGATGGACACCGAGGACGTTACGACGCTTAATCAGTTCTGAATCTGATGCAAATGTGGAAATTGGATGTAAAGGTATTTATGATTCTATATTATAAAGCTGAAGAGTTTGTTTGTTTTTTGTTTGTTAGTTTGAACGCGCTAATCTCAGGAACTGGCCCATTTGTCGAGGAAGGTTATATATTATTAGACCAACAGGAGCTGATCAATGCGGGTATATCCGCGGGGCACAGCTAGTATTTAATAAGTTCTCCTACACGGAGCTGTGATACGTATTAATTTAAGATTAAACTCTCAAGAAAACATTTTTTAACATTTTATTAAAATTCCCGTAAACATTTATAGATACGATGGATGACAGTACATTAGATTCAACGTTTGCAACATTAACTTCAAATGGTGTAGAATCTATTGCTGTGAGCGACCCTCAGCCAACAAAAGATGAACCGGAGATATTACGCAACGAGGTGTGTACACTGTACATATCAGATATCTACTTACGTTTAAACATACCATAAACAGCTCTCATTAGCAGTACCTTATATGTGGTTTGAAATCGTGTCAAGATCAAGTAAGAAGCTGTTTAGATAATGTCACTGATGTGGGAAAATATCCTACAGCATAAAAATACACAGCATCCAACATTTTTAAAATATATTTTTTAGCATTCCCATATACAACAGACTACCATTTACAACAAAATGCCTTTATACGGCCTATCGTAGACACCAGTCCTCTTGGTTTATGTTTACTTGTACTTTTGTTAATGTAGTTATAAGTTTTTTGAGGAAAATAAGTAAATGAAATGATTATGTATCATGAGTCTCATTGCCCTCTATCTCAAGTATCTATTTTAATCGATTATTTATTGGATAATTTAATATCGTATCTATTTATGTATAGAGTGCAATATGGAAAGAGTACATAACGAGCTGCGGCTGGTGGGGTGTGTTGTACTGCGTGGCGGCGGCAGCTGGCCAGGGCCTGGCTGTGGCCGCCGACTGCTGGCTGTCCCGCCTTGCTGATTACAATACGCGACAACCACTTAGTGATGATCAGGTCTGATTTTCCTCTACATTATATAATAGTCTCCAAATGAAAAATTTATTTATGCATAGTCGATATTTTGTACCTTCTACGCATCGACTCACAAGTTATTACAATTTAATATTTATCCAAATAATGGGTGTCGCTCTAAGGAAAACTTAAAAATTTTGAATACTGCATGGTAAAGGTATCACAATTATAAAATTACAGTAGGTATTACGTTAACCGTAGTTAAATCATTATTAATTATCATAAATAATAGGTAGGTATGTGCCCATTATTTCCTCGATACAATTTTAATACTACTTACATTGTTATAAACATTAGATAAAAGCAGAAATATTTTTATAATGTAATTTACCGTCAGAATTGCGTCAGAAAGAAGGATAAAATTTATTTTCTATTGAGCAAATCGTATCTAATTATTCGATTATCCCGGATACAAATAAAACATAATTTCAATAATTTATTTTTCCTGTGTAAAAATAATATTTGCACGTCATCCTTATTACAGTCATAAGTGATATAATATTTCAGATGTGGGACATGGTACAGATGTACGCAGGCTGGTGTGCGTGCGGTGTGTGCGCGGGCGGGTTTGCGCAAGCGGCATGCGCAAGTGCGGGAGCGGCCGCACGCAGAATGTTACATGACAAGCTGTTACGAGCCACTTTAAACGCTCCTTTACATCACCATCACGCTACACCACAAGGCGCTTATATCCACCGATTTTCAAATGATGTTTCTGTTGTTGACAAGGTAAAAATATCTAAGTTTTACCAATGCCCCGGAGCATTTCAAGAAAAAGTCCCATTGATTATGTTTTTCATTGAATGTTTTAGAAATTGCCGACTGCAGTAAGCCGTTGGACTCAATTGGCTCTGCTTTGCGGAGCGGCCTTTCTAGTGAACATCATTCTGTCTCCATGGACACTGTTGGTTTTATTACCCGCTCTTTTCTTTTTCCTCGCATTACAATCTATCTATTTAAAGAATGCCAGGTAAGTCAACTCTTACACAAGTTGTTTACTTGATATCAATTAGGTATTTGAGTAAAATTTTATGCAAAACGTATTCGTAAAATATGTACTAATTAATTTAAAATTCCAGTGAACTACAAAACATTGAAGCTAACAGTGCAGCTGGTGTAGTGACACTGACTGCACAAACAAGTACAGGTGCAGCGACTGTGCGAGCGGGAAAACTGCAAACTAGATTGCGAGAAGTTTTCCAAAAGAGAGACGATATCAATCATAACGCTCTACTCCTGCTAAATGCATCCAATCGCTGGCTCGGCCTTGGTCTCGTAAGTTTATTTTTTTGTTACAGAAATATGTATATTAGTCATCTTTTGAAAGTTGTATTAGTTACCAGAATTACCGTTATCACTCTAAATCCTTTATCGCATTACTAAAAATAACAATTACTCATTTGTGCCAACTACTACATAATCCATTATTATAAGAAAAGTATTTTTATTTTTGGAGTAAATGCATTTGTCATCCGTTTCAAAAATATTTTAAATTACAGGATCTAGTTGGTGCTTGTACCGTGTTTACTTCATTATCTGTGGCCCTCTATAGTGGGAGTGCGGGAGCAGTGGCGGGGTTGGCGGGCACTTATGCTCTCATACTGCCCATATACCTTGCCCATTTGGCAAAGTGTCGAGCAGATCTACACTTACAACTTGCATCTCTTGATCGAATAATTGCGGATATTAATGTTCCTCAAGAAGACTACCGGGATGATTGTAAGTTTTTAACTAAAACTTATCGGCTTTTCTTGGTTTCCTCTATCACAAGTAAAAGTTATTTAATAAACCAAGCTATCATTAATAATGATATTCAAAAAATCTTGCTTCTTTTGAAGCAACTTAAACTTATACATTTTAACCACTTTAAATAGGTCCAATACCGGCTGGGTGGCAACGAAACGGAAAAATAGAATTTCAAGATGTTAACGTTCAACAACGACCAAATGGACACACTATCCTGAAGAACATAAATATAACTGTTAAACCTGGCCAAAAGGTACGTAGAAAGTCTTTGTCTCATGAATACACGATAATATTTAATAATATTTTTTTTACAAACATATAATACATAATACATTATGCATAGCAGTAACATATAGATATGTAAAGAACTATTAACAATTGAATAAATAAATTATTCCAGATCGCTGTATGTGGTCGCAGCGGCAGCGGAAAGTCAACTTTATTATTAACGTGCGCTGGTGCGACGACCATACAAAGTGGTCGTGTACTCATCGATGGGCAGGATATTACACGGGTTCCATTAAAGCCGTTACGTCATCGCATCGTGGTGTTACCACAAGACACTACTATGTTCTCTGGAACTTTGCGGGAGAATTTAGACCCGCTCGCTGTGCATACAGATGAAGAAATATGGCAATGCTTGAAAGCAGTTGGACTGTACGATTTCGTTACAGCTCAATCTGCAGGACTCGGTAATCTAATATTTATAAAATCATATACAACAGTACTATATTTGGTAATTATTACGCGTTCAAATTAATATTTAAGTAACAGTTCTTTAAAATTCTCACTAAAACATCCAATACAATAATGTGTTCGTTAGGTATGCCCAATCTGTCGCGAATCGCGATTTTCGCAACTTAGCGGTCAGTTAATTTGACGAATAATAAAGAAAGTCATTTTACTATACATACTAAACTTTTCATTTAGAAATAATTTCAATAATATATCAAAATATCAAGTGTAGATTAGCAACTGCTTATATTCCAGAGTGTTCGATAAGCAAGCACAGCGGGTGGGCCGGCGGGCGCGGCGGGCGGGTGTGCGCGGCGCGCGCGGCGCTGCACGCCCGCCCCGCGGCCGCGCTGCTGCTGGACGAACCGGCCGCTGCACTTGACGCGCCCGCACAGCGCGTGCTACTGCGCGCGCTGGCTACACTCGCACCGCATACCACTATTATTACTGTTGCGGTTAGTTCTTGAAGTGGAAGTTTCTTTAGACGCGTACAGAGCAATTTTTATAGGAGAAAAAGATATGGGTTTGCTTTACCTAAATGTGATTTATTTCTGTAATGTGTTACGCAAGACTGGTGTAGGGTTTTTTTGTGTTTCTTCATGTGATCTCGCTCTCGAACACTCGCTTTTTACTATCGACTGATGCTAAAATAAAATTTTAAGGAATCAAAAAGAAATAAGAAATGCGGAATCTATTAAGTATTAACGGTTTTATAAATAAAGACAATTCAAAACTATGTTACACGTTAAGAATTTAGTTTTCTGTACTTTATCATTTATTTTTCTGTGTTTTGTAACTGACAACTAACTTAAATCTTCTTTTCAGCATCGTATATCATCAGTTCGTGAGTACGACAGCAGTATCATCCTTGACGACGGGCGCGTTGTAGAGCGCGGTGACATCAATGGTCTACTTTCGGAGCCTTCTAGCCGACTGTCACGCATGCTCACTGCACCCAACTATGTTGTCTAATCGACATTGTAAATTATGAATTGATTTTAAACAAATTTGATATAGAATATGTAGTAAGGTGCTTTTAGAATCCATCCATACTAACTATAATGGAAACGCTATTCAATACTGATATATGTCGCTGTATGCAGATATGTCATGGATTGTTATTGAAATCAATATATTTTAATGTAAATGCTTTTTGTATAAGTTTACGTAATTTATAACTAGTAGTAGTATTACGTGTATTACTAAAATATAATGTAACATAATATTTAATGATAAGACTGATATTTTATGTCATAAGCCAGTTTACTAGCAAATTAATATGACAACACCAAATGTGTAGCATTAGCAATATGTTTTGATGATTTACCTTTGTTATATTTGCGGGGTGAATGTTGATAATAAATGATTAAAACAAGCGTAAAGTTTCATTCCAATGTATTTAGACAACAATCGCATAAACTCATTTAAAGCTGACATTGAGCGTCTCACGACGTGCTACCAGAGTCAACGATACAACATAAAATTATATCACTATATAACAATTTACAACAATATTTACGTTGGCACCGATTTACATAATTACATTATATAAAAATATTTGTGTAATGACACAAACCATATAAAAATATTCACTTAAAGTAACTTACTGCCGTAAATATACTTAAAGTTATTACTCTAAATTAAATCTCGACATGTTTAATAAATTCTCTGTTTCACTTATACACTAGATTGGTATTCACGTGTAACACAGGACGGGCGGACCACGTTTCGTTTCATTTCATTATACATTGTGGAACCTTGCACTGCCACATCTTAAGACAACAATCTTTGGTCTGAGTCGAACTATTTTTTTAATCTATTATACACTGATCATGTTTCCAAAGGCACATACTTAAGGCACTGAGTTGTAGTTATATACATTTTTACAATCGATAATCCTACATTATTATTAAATGGTGTGAATTTCATTTATAAATAACAGTGTGTTTTAACCCTCAACAAGGCACAACGAACGAGCACCAGCCATTAGAAATTTGGGAGCGAGAATTTGTAGCTTTTAGCGTATGAATTTAGTCTTTCTACAAAAATCCTGAATAAGAATAAATCAGGAGAATAAGACAGCTAACAGTTCATAACAATATTTGCATTAAATGATACCGTAAAATCACAGAAAAGAAGCAAAAGCGCTAACCGAGTTTTAACAAAAACAATTTTCTATTATCACCAATCTGTGTTAATCCACCCGCACTTTTATAATATTTACCCGTCTCAATTAATTTTGTGCGCATCCTTATTACAAAAAGGACTTGTGAACACCAAAAATTGCACAATAAATACCCATGTAACATAATCATATTGATTACTATATTGGGCCCGAACGCAATCAACCACCGACACGTCCCTTGAAACCGATGCATTTGAATATACAGCTTTGTTCAATTCACAAAGTAGTACATATTTGAGTATTTAATAATTTCGCAGTATGTTCAGAAAATTTAATTGTCGTATATTTCATTTGTATAATAAATAAAAGATACAATTGAGGTGATGAATGATTTTTAGACTGAAGGTCCTGAATATATCCAATTTATGCCGGATAGAACTTCAGCATGAATATGTCGCAGGTAAATTGCATGACTTCGCCGTTTACAAACGATGCAGTCAGTTTAGAAACTAATACTGGACGTTTGTCTTCAAGGAACCGTTTGCGAACCGACCTATGTGAAGTTTTAAAATAAAACAAACCTATCCTAGCCCATTTTCTAAATCAAACATTTCTGATTCCGAACTCACGTCATATAATGTATTAAGCTTCGGCATAATATAAAACTTCGAATTTTTTTAACTGACTACGTCGTCAGTAAATGGCGAAATTATACAATTTTCACGCAGCACTTACAAATCGAGACATATAAATGATACAGCAAAACTACTTTTCGCGCAGTCCAACTAGCAAGAAAGAGAAGATGTAAATGCCGTAATTAAATACGAATGACATTCCCTCCCCTTTATAGTGAAGTTTACATCTAAATCAGCAACCGCATTTCCACGATCCCCTGCGCGTTTCGAATCATATCAACATTTATTTTAAGCGCGCCAGCTAATCTTTCAAGTTAAATCCACTTGCATATCGTATCCGTGCACGATAAGGATACGCTTATAAGACGGTAAAACGAAAGTAGATATGTGGGTATCTCGCCGGCTCGTTGGTGGGCGTGTTGATGGGCGTGTGGTGGGCGTGGTTTATGTGACGTCACGGTAGTACGATCCTTATGACATCACATTTTTTTCCGTGTGACGTCATCTTGGGTTAGTCCTTGTGACGTCGCGGTAGGATCGATCCTTGTGACTAACGATAGGATCGGTCCATGGGACGTCACGATAGGATCGATCCTTGAGACGACACGTGGGGGCTGTTCCGTGTGACGTCACGCGTCACGCTGGGACCTAACTTTGTGACGTCACTTGGGGTGGGTCCGTGTGACGTCACGTTAGGTGGGCTCGCTCTTGACGGCGGCGGCGGCCGCGCGCGCCTCCTCCGCGAGCCGCTCGGGACTCGACAGGATGTCCGTCGTCGTGCACAGCACGCGCAGGGAGTTTAGCACGGCTGTGGAAAGGATGTAAAGAAATCACATTAATACAATTACATAT
Organism: Colias croceus; assembly: GCF_905220415.1. Taxonomy (NCBI): domain Eukaryota; kingdom Metazoa; phylum Arthropoda; class Insecta; order Lepidoptera; family Pieridae; genus Colias; species Colias croceus. Next base: position 6,160,680 of record NC_059540.1, on the reverse strand, counting down.
TTGCAAAAGAGACTACTTTAAGTGATGCAGAATTTAAATAACTTTTTAGGGAAATTTTTTCAAAGAACGTTAAGAAAGTAAAAAAATAATCTGCAAGTGACAAATATTGCCAGATCAAAATGATCATTCAAACTCAAACTAAAACTTTATTAATTTTATTAATTCAATTAGACGAACTTTTGAATATAACATATTTACAAATTCATTCATTCAATTGGACGAACTTTTGAATTGTCATAACATTGTCTTATAAATTACCACCGATTCGGAATGCCGTTTCTCCGGAGAAGAACCGGCAAGAAAGGCATTGTAAATAGGAAAGCGCATGGATCAAACACTAACCGGGTCTCATCTCGACGAGCGAGCAGTGCTGCTCGGCCCACAGCAGCGTGGTGCGCACGAGGTCTGCGCCGCTGCTGCACGACACGCACGCGCTGAACGACTCCACCAGCGCCGCGCTCACCACGCTGAACTGGCCAGCGCTCAGGAAAACATTGCGCATGTGTGCACGCACGTGCAAATAATAACATACCTAATCTTCAGGCATATAACGTTTAGACTTCGACATGAATCAATTTGAGCAGTAGTAAATAGAAAAGATAGAAAAATAAACTGTTTAAATACTAAGGTAGAAAAATGGCAATAAGGAATTCAACTTTCTTTTAAACAGGGACGAACAAATGACTACAAATATTTCTGTGTTATTAAATTTAAAGAAATTAAGAAAATATGAGTGAAAGTTAATAATGGAACTAAAGGGAAATAAATAATGTATAGGAACATAAAATACCCTAAATTTCTTTAGTCATAAATGATAATATTAAGCACTCTTCTCACCCTACCAAATACATACGCAACGTATGGTGCAAACTGAATAATCAAAACAAACCTACCACTCCTCCCATACGCAATGAAAACACTATATTCGAGCACTCAAAAAGGATACGAGCCAATACTTCCAGTTGTGCATAGTGCGCGCGGCCACGTGCGCGGCGAACATCTCGCGCAGGCGCCCCGACCGCCCGCGCGACACCGGCGCGCCCGTCGCCGGCAGCAGCGAGTGGCAGTTGCTAACAGATTTATAATATATTTAACATCAAACCTATTAAATTATTTTTTATTATTATTTACCTATATTATTTTAATTTTTCATTTAACTTAAATAACGATTAATTCTTTTTCATTTCATGATCACGTTCATTGTTTATTGTGACCCTCAACATCATTATACATCAACATCTTCATTAAAATAGTTGTCGTCACTATTTTCAATATAATTCCAACTCTATTAAAGATCGCATCGAAATCAGTATACTATTTTGTACCCACTCAGGGATACTAGCCTAATAATATATGTGGGGCAAACACAATTTAAAACAAGACAATTTATCTATTATCAAGAGCAAAGTACAATGCAACCAACTCCAAGAACAATGAATATAGTGCTTTAATTGCTTTTAATTTGTGTAAAGATGATCTGGGAAACAGAATGGAAATTGCTGCAGTTGCTTAAGTTTATACAAGAACAGACATACATGGCGGAGGACTTTGTTTTATAATATGTAATGACTTTTTAGCCTATTTCTGTAAATAATGGAATACTTACGATATGGAATTATTTAAACATTCGATTTGCTGCCGTAAGCTCTCCATTTCTTCCTTTATCTGATTCCTTTCTGCCTTCAATTGCTTTATATATTCTGCACCCTTTTGCAACATTGCAGCTTTACTTATCTGAAAATACGAGACAATAAAACTGTACTATCTTATGTGTTATCTCTTTATTATTCATTATTTGATAAAAGGTATTCTGCAAGGGCGAAATATAAGCATGATACAGCATTTAAAATGCATCATAAGTGAGAGACATAATATTATCGTATAAACATAGCGCCATCGATCTGGTATTGCTTTAATTGATTCCGATTGATTGAATGAGACGCGACCGTCGACGTGGTTTTGATTAAATAGACCGGGTTGATTTTATTTGATTACATAACGATGTATGATAACAAACAACAATCTACAAACACGCCAGACGTCAGACGTGCAATCCTTTGTAGCATTTCGTTATCTTTGAAAATAAAATCGAAGACGTATATTTTATTAGCTTACTCTTGAACAAATTTGTCAACTGTAAGATCTGTACAAATGCAAATTAACAAGTTGTTCTTTGTTTTTACTCCGGAGGGACACATTTATTTAACTCTTAATGATATATGCAAAACAAATAGAGTTAATTTTCATACTATGAGATAATGCAGAACGTTGTTTGAGTTATTCCATGTCTCTTCAAAAGCTTCTTATTTTTAATCTATTTAAGGTTCAAATGAAAAAGGCAAAATAGGCTTTTTTCACTGCATAAAATAATATTGGCCGAATCTTCTAAAGTACTAATAAATATTTGTTTAATTTAACTTAACTAAAATATTATATATCATTTTAGTATCTTAGTTAAGAAGAACACTACATTATGTAAAAATATTGAATAGGTTTATCTATTTTCTCGTAATGCCGCATCGCCATGTTTTTCATGGCAGATAGCGGTAAACATCAATATCATAAAATTCTATCTAGAGGTATGTTTACTTTTTCCGAAAACCATATCAGTATATTGATTCTCCGTAAACGATACATCCTAAATCAGTAGCCAATTAAAAAAGCCATAAACACATAAACAACAGCATAATTAACAGTCATATTACATATAAGACGTAATAGTGTTGTAGTGACAAAAGTTAATGTAGGTTTTAGTTTAATTTAACAGTACAAACAATCTTTCCAACACGTAGCTACGCAGTACTCTGTAAGTTACAGTACATTCAGCGTGTGTGCCGAGCACACGTGTCAGAACTCAGAAGTGAAACTTCTTGGGCATGATTCAAATACAATACCAAAATCGCCTTACTCCATGACGTGACGGTATTGCCAGGACGCGACCTTGAAATTTTACTATCAGCGCGCCTAAAGAATTTTCACTTCAAAAGTCTGTCGCTGGAGACCGGTAGCCCGTTTGTGCCGACCCTAAAATTGTTTTATACTTTAGTCTTCCTTACCTTAGCAGCGGGATTAGTATTGAGGTGCGGTATGAGCGCCTGCAGCGTGTCGAAGCCGTTCTTGATGTTGTAGCGTCGCTTCTGCTCCGCGTGCAGGTGCGTGCGGCGCGGCTCCCGCGGCGAGCCCGCGCGCGGGGAGCCCGGCGACCCGCCCGGGGAGAGCGACTGCGCTCGGGACTGTTCACGCAACCGTCATGCACTTATTTGTTGTTACTTGTATTGTAATGAATGGGAAACGTGTTTGCGGTTCTTTTACGTTGCTATGAAAGTTTAGTATGCTAGAAGCTAATGAATCAACTCATTCGCATAGGAGATACCTTTGCAAAGGATCGGTAGGAATCTAGTTTGATATACACTTTTTAATTGTATGGATTAAATTTGCTTTAACTACGCGGGCGTAAACGCGCGCATTGTACTTATGAAATAAATATTATGCATTGAGAATAAATAACCAAAAAGATTAATTTTCCAAAAATTAATATAAGGAGAAAAATATTGTATGAAAATTGTCTTTTTTTTTCATTTGTCTGATTATATTATTATTAGTTTAATATTACACAATACATATGTGTGTGTGTGTGAATTACTTTCCGATTCTTTCAATTAATGATGCGTTTCTGTTCGAAGTTGGTAAAAGATGAATTATCATTAAATATATTTATAATTAATTTCGACTGAAATTCCAGATTAAAATTAGATTTAAGTAGATATCTGTTTTAAAGACGTCTCAAATGATAACATAAATAACATGCGACAAAACTTCCACTTCTTTCTTATGCAATTAAATATCTGTACAAAGTTCAAGATATGGCTATTTACATTTTTAATGTGTACCTACCTATTTCTCACAGACAGATTTCAAGACGGATCCAATAAACTAAATTGATTCCAGAAATTTTGGCATTTCAAAGTGTGAAAAAATACTGAAATAATATCGGTTGAATGATAAAAACAAAAAATAAATTGATCGATAAGCTTCACAAAATTAAACATCAACAAAAAATATCAGGGTGGATATACTTTCTCACTAAAAAAATTCCAGGCAGCGGTCAAATATAGAACAGCATGCAAAACAAGTTTGCAATCTTGTGAAAAACAACAGATATTAAATAAATATTTATTATTTATACCTACTACAAAAGTCAAACAAAATCTAGACTTTTTTTACAATGTTCAATTGATTATCGGGTCGAAAATAGCTGTAAAATTGGCAAAACGATAAGAATGTACATTATGTAGGTCGCCAATGATACCAAATAGACGATTTTTATGCTAGCAACAAATAAATCATCTGCTATTATAACGGCCGATTACGTTATTGTCGAGATAAGGACAACTGGGACCGAAGTCTACAGTCGGAGACAAATTTGCACAAGCCGAGAGCGTGATACTCGAGAAAAACAATTTGACAAATTGTCAGTATCGCAATCCGATTATGATAAGGGCTTTACGACTGATAACGTATAGGCCTTTTATGCGATTTCTTGTATTTTATAGAATTATTAAGATAAGCTGTATTAGGGAGAGAGATATAAATTTAAAATTGACATGTTTCTTTTTATTATTATTCATCATCACCAACCATGTCCGTCACCATCGACTTTAGAACTGAGTAAAACTGTTAAATTCTCTCAATAAATATTATGGTCAAAAGATTTTTGCTTTAACTGGAAGTGATTACGATTGTGCCATTTTTTTTTTAGTTTTTATTATACTTACCAAGTACTGTTAAATTTATTGTCATTTATGTTGGTAACTTTTAAGTTAAATTTTATCATATTTATTTATTAAGCAAAAAATACGACAAAACACGCCACATTTTTCTTGATAAGACAATTTTTTAGAGGGCAGTCTCTAATCGAAACAGAACTAATCTAATTAAGCTAATAAGGAAATAGGTTGATTATCGTATGATTTTTTTTGTAAGAATAAGCTTTTCTATGTTAATTATTAGATATGTTACGAGAGATCTGCCTATCACTAATGCAACTTACAAATTAATGTAATTAGTTGTCTATAAAATTGTAAGTTGCAATAAAATCTATGGCTTTTAACATCGATGACAGAAATATGCATAACTTTTTTTCCTATATATCGACGCATTATGATAAATTAATCGTCTTTTGTGCTAAAATGTTTTTTTTAGATATTAAAGGTTCCTATTAAATATATAAAAAATGGTATATATACGTATGTTATTTATACAAGTATAAATATCTGCACGTCTACACATGCTTAAACACGTCCGCAACTTTATGTAAATAAATCAAAGCATTATCAAGGTACATCAATGACAAATCTGTTATTTACTTTGTCATAAACGTTATTAAGACAATTGTTTTGTTTTTACAAATTATTATAACAGCATAAGTAATATAAGGCTTTATGATGATGGATGATTAGAATTTAGAAAGATGAAAATGATGAAATATCCTAAAGTAATTACATTTGAAAAGAAGTGATTCAATGAATGCTTTGTTTTTTTCATAAATTGGAGTTAGATATATTAAATGTATTTACTCATAAAGGTGTATAAATTTGAAATAACTTACATGATGTGGCGACATAACATCGCTGCCGATGGGAGAGGGCTGCGCCCTCAAGATGGGAGACTTCAGGGGATCCGACCCTAAACCTTCCTCCGTACTATTGTTTAACTTATATAAGCTTTGAGCTGTAAAAAATTATTCAACGTTCAAAATAATTTCGTAATCGCCACCAAAATCTCGAATTTAGATAAACTCTATTAAATTTTTCAAAAATCTTATCACCTCGATATCTTACTTTTCTTGTTGCATTAATATTGAACAGAAAGCAATAGGGTAGCCGGTAGATCATAAAAAGAGGGTAGGATCATTCTCTACTATCTTTTCAATAAAAAAAGAGTGTAGAATCATTCTCTATTATTATTTCATAAAAAATCAGGAAGCATCCATTATTATTTTTCCATAAATACAAACGCACAATGTTGCGCCGAGAGCAGCTGCGCGAGCATCACGCTCGCCTGCGGCAGCGCGGGCTCGGAGGCCACGCTGGTGAGCGGCGGCGGGCGGCGCGCGCCCGACCCGACCCCGCCCGGCCCCTCGCCCGCCGTGCTCGACGTCGAGCGGGACCTGATGCGCATGGCCGCGGGGTTCAAGTCGCGACCCTGTATATGTATTGTATTTTTATAGGGTATGGGGCAATTTCACAGTTATGTTATGGTATTTTCGTAGGGATTCATAGTTTTCAAATGATCATCGATGTTTGCTGCGATTACGGCGATTATGAATACATGACGGCCGATCGTAAACATTTAGGCTCTCTACACTATCGTGATTGCCTCTACTTGTAATAAATTCAAAAAATATTTAACAAATTATGGCAAAATTGTCTTTTAATATTCTGCTATAAACAAGGCACTTATATTCTTACATCAGAAATATGCAAAAAGATCATCGTACTGTTCATAATCAAATTTTTTTAACGCAATTACTAATTATATTATCTTACAGATTTGGATCTTTTAAATAACGCTACTTTAAAATAAAAGTAATATATATATATAAACTTATTCCACTCAGGAATATTCATATATGTATGATAATAAAGTTCTTCAAGGTCAAGCTTCAAGGACGATGCGTTAATTTTTCCGCTTGTCGAATGATATGACCTGTATCGATTACAAACTGATTATTTTAAAAACAGTTTTTTTTATTGAAAAATTATTCTGAAGAATTATTCAATTTCGCCAGTCCAAAAAAATATCTCTAACAGACAGACCTAGCATGGATTTTCTTAAAAACTTTCAGGATTGGACAACGCTTAAAAGCTCTCATATATGCGAGAACAAGTACACACGTAAGCAAAACGAAACTTACCCTAGCGCTATGTGTTACGGGCGCATCATGGCTGCCACTGGCCACAGGCTCGGTGACGACCCAGTCCGCGTTCAACTGCGAGCCCAGGGGCAAGCTGTGCGAACGGAACTGCTCCTTGTTCCGGACACTTGCTGTGCTTGCCGAACTCGTACCCACCGTCACTTGCGCCTAAATAACCAAATTTTTCAAATAGAATATGTTTCGCTGTAAAACAATTTAATAATAGAGAAATTTGAAGGAATAAATGGGAACATTACCTGCTGTGAAGTAGCTGGCGCTAAAGGAGGTGAGGGGAGCTTGAACGAGCGCGGATTAGCAGAAGGCGTAGGTTTCGCCTTGAACTCTGAAGTATTTGGCTGCAAATACTGCATTTGCGGGGACGTCTGCCGAACTGGTGGACGAGAATCAAAGTTCTGGGGCACGTGAGCCTGACACTGTATCGGCTGTGAATAATTCTGGTATTGAGTATTCGACATGGGACTTGAATATGGCAAGGAAATTGCGAGACGAGTCCGAGGTTTTTCCCTATTATAACCGCTCCTCCCTTGAATCACAACTGTCGACGCATACTTCACGTTTTGCACTGGATGTTGAAGCAGCGATACTGTTTCTGGGGCCGTCTGGGAAGGCGGTAGTGCTGTATGAAAAAACATAAAATAATCATACTGAGTACATTACACTTCGAAATTAATAATTATTGTCACATAAAATACTACAGATACATACGGGCGTTGTATTTAGGATACGAATCCGGTTGGGGCATAACTTTATGTGGTGCATTCACATATCTTAACCTTGGCGCTTTGGTAGCATATACATTGCTGTGAATTTGTTGTTCTGGCTGAGTGACTTCTTGTTGTTCATACGTATTTTGCGGATAAGCAGGCATTATCTGTTGGGTACCGAGTAGATTATTCTGCATTTCTGGTTCAGAATATAGCCGATCATTATTGTACATCCGCAATGGCTCATTTTTAGGCGGCTCTGACATAGGCATCATTTGAGTATTATTACTAGTGCCTGAAATAGAGTTATGATTAAAAACATTTTCATTTCTAAACCTAACAATTAATTATTTTTTTTATTTACGTACCGTGAATAGTCATCTGACTTGTAGGCATTGTGGCAGTGGTGGCGTTGTGATTTCCTGTGATGTAACCTTGGGAAGAATATGTGTCTACTGACATACCACTCCTGTAAATGGGATCTTCTGTGGGAAGAGTCGTTTCTTCGGGTACGGGCGGTAAACGAGGCGTAGATGACAGAAGATCTGCGAAAAGTAATATAATTTACACGGCTAAAATATACGAACGACTTTATAATAAATATAAAAAATAGCGTTGAATTACCGTGAAGTGGTTCCAACGTGTCCATAAAATCATCAAGATTAGGCTGCAAGGGACCTAAGCTTGGTTGAATGAAGTCAGCTAAGCTTGCGCCCCTGGCTAAAATTAAAATGAACATCTGTATCGATAACTGGATCGTTATCATAAATATAAAATCTGTCGGTACAAAAACTATTATCAATACCAATTTCCCTGCAATCGGGGAAAGCAAATGGTTGATGATTAGTAATTGTGGAGAATAGTGTGTCACTCATGAAGTTAAGATAATCCTCGTCTGTGAGCATGTTGCCCGCAAGGTCGCTGCACTGGGACTCCACCGTGTCCATATCCGACATCTGAAAACCGGACAGTTGTAACATCTGAAAAGTTGCATATGTTATTAACTGAACTCAAAATGTCTTGTCATACTTCAAATATTCATGGTTTTTGCCCTAAATATTCCGAAACCGCACACCCTTAACATTCATAAGCTTTTTTTAACAATCCGCTCAAAAGCCCACGCCGTTATTGCAATGCCAGTAAATATACATTTTATATGAAGATATCTGCATAATCCAAAAAATGACTCACAGAGTCCTGGACAGAGGTGTCCCCCTTGCCAAGGAGTCGCATAATATGAAACATGCGCCATTTTTTATATTCTGCTATAACCGCTTCAGCTCGTCTCTTCCAGTATTTTCCTTCTAGAATCGTTGTCTAAAAAGGGAAATGTTCATTATAATCATATACTTATACATAACCTTACAAATATAAAAAATAAATTATGAACTTACTTCTGGTTTCACGTGTGTGTCAACATCCAAAGGGGAAGCGAACTGGCACACCAAAGTGTTTTGTTTCTTTATAACTAAAATAAATAGTTAGATACATTACTGTTACATAACACGCTAGCGGAAATTATGCTAAATACTTCCTATTATTTATGCTTATACAATAGTTAAAACATATTATTCATTAAATTAACTAAATATTTAACACCATCACATGTTGTTATGTTAATCGAAATGGATTAATACCTTTCAAGACTTCTGATCAGATTGAAATACCCAAATAAAAGAGCTCAATATTTCTAACTTTAATTTTATCATAACGAGAAAATTAATGTTAAAAGTAAACATTTTGAAACAATTAAGAGAATTAAAAAAACAAAAAATCACAATCTAATACCGCGTTCTTACTGTACACACGGCCAATTTATCTCTGAAACGGATTTGTAACGTAAGCGACCGTTGATAAGACATTCTCATGATTTCTATTGCAGTATATTATAAAACCCAATCTTTTTGTCTTTAAATTGAACATTAAAATTTCGCCGTCAATGGTGTTATCTTGGTGGCCACATGGCAGCCGCCTTGTGCAATGTAGCCTCATTATAGATTTATTTATCTACATTAGGTAAATGAACTTTCAAGTAGAATCCTAAGGGGCATACACGTATTATCGATTGCTACCTAACGCATGGCTGTGATAGGAAATTTACAGAGATTCATACGTATATGTTGTTAATATATACAAACGCATTAAGGCATATTTATGTTAAATATTCGTATATATGTATAATTAACTGGTTTGAGTGCGATGGCAATTCATGGGTTTGGTATTCCATTGTGAATTAAGTATAAAGTTGAGACTATGTAGGTAACGAACTTAATTCTTATTACAGGACTACAAAAAAGTTCAAAATAAGTAAAACAAAATAGGAAAAATAACAAAAAATTCCGTCGTTAAAAATAGCCAACCGGATATTGAACCCGTTAATTTTAAAAGATACAAAACTCGTTTTATTGTACCAGATTACTTTAATGATATATATGTAGATTTTTTTATTTTATTTACACTACGAAAATTTAAAGCCTATTTCTAACCGACTTCAAAAAAAGGAGGAGGTTATCAATTCGGCCGATATGTTTTTTTTGTACACCGATAACTCCGAGGTTTCTGAACCGATTTACGTGATTCTTTTTTTGTTCGATGCGGGATGGTGTCGAATTGGTCCCATAAAAATTTTATTCGGATAGGCCCAGTAGTTTTTATTTTATGAGCATTTTTGTCTGTATTTGTAAATGTTGCAAGTGCAAGTTTGAAGTCGGTTGTTTTTAACGCAGTTATTATCACACCTTGTTTTACAAATAACAAATCGTGATGATTTTTCAATATCTTACAAAATTTGCACATAAAAATCTATACTATATTAAATACTGATACGAAATAGATGAATGAATGATATAATTTTTTTTTTACTTGTTAAATTGACTTCTCAAAAAAAAATCGCCATTTCATTTAAATGCCATATATTTCTCTACTTTATTGATTATTAATTACAAATTTGATTTTTTATATTAACGAGTGTAAAAAAGTCACGAGTTTAAATTTTAAGCGTCTTTGTGTCGGGTTCGTGTAAATGTATTGATTATACAGCCCGGCACGTATATTGGTAGAGAACTATGCAAAATTTATAATAGAAAATTTTACACCATCAAAGTAGTGTTATTATTATATTTATTTTCATGTGCCAAAATATGATTATAGGCTTAAAAAAGCTTCATTAAGTCAGGTAATTACCCAAATCGTGTAGGCGAGCGAGCGAGATGCAATCTGTTTTATGCGTAAGAGTGAAAGAGAACATGAAGCGCGTCTTATTAACGGCCAATAAAATACAATATTCTTGGTCCATAGCCTGTTTATCGTTTTGATACGTCACTTTTTCGGAAATTGTTTGATTTTTTTATTCCACATGTTGCGTATAAAAATGTCTTGTATTGAAGACTAGCAATAATAAATGTAAATTGTACTTACACTGCATGTGCCAACATCTCCATATAACATTGTTTAATCTGATTTTGTCCTTCCACCGGAGTTTGATACCTTTGAAACGATTCCATTTTGGTGATGTTAGTTTTTGTCTATAATAATGAGATAAATAAAATTACATCAATCTTACTCACCATTGCTTAATTAATGTTGGGGTCACAAACACTTAAGAATAGTTTGAGTATTTATAACTAAATTAGTCTTTGAACTAAACAAATCCATTTTTAATTTACAAAAAATATTAGACAACATATTCAATAGTGGGTAAATAAGAATTTTTGTTTCTCGACAAATGTACAGCTTCAGCGTTGTACTGTACTGTACTGTTAATACAGAAAACACTTCGCGGTAAATATCTTATCTTTACATTATCAATATGGGATCTTAAGCTTATTTTAAATAATGGTTTGATAAGCAAGCAACCTGAATGTATCTTATCTTTGCTTCTTCTACTCTAAGTATACATGGATAAAATATGCAGTTAGAAACATATTTTATTCAATTACTTTATTAACTGACTTTTTTATAATTGAAATTTATATGTGGGTAGATTTTGAACTCAAATATTATTTTAAGAAAAATATATTTAAAACAGAGTTTATGTAGTATAAATGGTGTAGATTGCATTGACTTTAATAGCATTATCCAGCGGCCTTAATTTCACTGTGGATTAAAATAGTAATAACTACTCTTAACTGCAGTCCCATAAATGTTTTTTACTTAATGCAATAATTTTAACAAGACCACATCATATTATTTAGAAAATAATTTAATATTTATCATCCAATCATGAAGACAGAACAAAAAAAAATTTAAGAACATAATATAAAAATTTATCAGAACCTAGGTGAATTGTATATAAAAATTCAAAAACAAAATAAAATACTTTTGCAATTGCTAAACTCTTAAAAATTTCAAACACATTTTCCTCTTGTCCTTTCAATAATTGATTTTCATTTAAGGCAAGTAAATAATATTTTCTTATAAACTCAATTTAATATGATTTACTTCTCATAATATACTAGATTTCTGCTCGCGGCATCCGGGATAAAACCTATCCTATGTGTTAATCCAAGTTACAATCTATATGTGTGCTAAATTTCATTGTAATTGGTTCAGTAGTATTCGCGTGAAAGAGTAACAAACACACACACATCCTCACAAACTTTCGCATTTATAATAGTATTAGGAATTAGGATTGAATATAAATGAATCATGTTGCATACAATTTAATTTTTCTATGTTTAATAATTACACAACTGTAATGATTTGATTATGTTTTAGTCTTTAGAAGTCAAAGTTGACACTTGCCAAAATAAAACTCAACATAATGAAAAGGTAAGTAATGCTTTCAAATCAATATTTCTAAGAATGTTTTTCTTATGAATAATAATCATCTAATAAAGTAGCATAATTTTATAGTTATTTAAAAATTATTTGTATTTAAAAATATGTAACATCTAAAAAATAAATAAATGCATGTGTAATTCAGAATTACAAAGTAAGTTTTATAAGTCTGTAATTAGAATTCAATATTTAATTACAAAATATAATATTTGATGTTATATTTATAAATACACAAGCTATTAACAGACAGACTTATCTGCAGAAATGACCTGTCTTTCATAGACTTTGATGACCTTACATTATCTTTGCACACTAAACCAATCAGAAAATGTGTTTCCTTATTTTTACACAAATTTTAACTAACTTAATTTGACTGCAATAGTCATGAGACAGAAGAATATCTTTTAAGTTAGTATTTTTCATAAAACAGGATTATAGTTATTGGAATTTTCTTTTTCATATAAAACAAGACAATATCAACAATATGACTATGTTTTCATAGACCTAACATAGACTTTATTAGATAACTTGCAAAGATTACTCAATAAGAGTGGAAAATAACCAATAGAAACAACAACATTTAATACATAAAGATATTAAAAGGTCAAGCTTTTGTTGTTCAAGACTAACTCTGTAATGCCTATCTCTAAGAAATTATTTTTAAAATGAATTACCCATTTAAGGTTAAAATAGTTACTGTTATTGACATTAAAAATATTTACCTGTATGCTAAGGTCATGCATTTGAATAATTTTGTAAGAGAAATTTCAATAGAAAGTTGTTGATGTTGTTTACTTTCATCTTTATCTGAGAGTTGAAATGTTTCAGTAGAAACAGGTACTGTGTATGTTGCTACAACAGCCTCCTTTTGTACATTTTGTTCTTCATCTGGGACTGGTACAGCTAAGTCATCGTAATCATCTTGCTCTTCTGCTTCAAAATGCGACACCATAAAATGTCCAGAGTGTATTGACTCTTTTCCAGGTCTGGATTGACGTTTCTCGACGTGGGTCATTTTTTAAGTCTTACACTAGCACAGTTTATGATATAAACATTTAATAAATTAAATAATAATTCTTATAGGCTTCAACTAAAGGGCTTATCCATTTCCATATTTTCACTTATCACTCAGTACTCACATTGTTTTTTTCCACATGCCTGACATTTGCTCTTAAAGTTGCTATATTTTAGCTATATACAATATACAGATTATAAATTTAAGGAATTCAATAATGTCACGTTGGGAAGATAATACACGCTTGAGAAATAATTAACAATTATTATGAGATCCGAAAAAAATATCGAATGTACATATACAGTGCATATTAAATATGAATGTACTGATCAAAAAAGTAATCAGTAATAACCACAGATGTAATAATTACTAAATATGATAATTGAATGCCTTTAATTCAAATGCTGAATGTTACATAATGGCTATACTTAAATGATTAAGTTAATCATGTTGGGTCCAATAATTTAAAAAATCAGGTCAGAAAGAATATATCAAGGACAAGCTGTTGTCCGCAGCTTCGCTTGCGTGGAAAAGATAAATTTTCATGGTATAAGTTTTCATCCCCTATTTAAACCCCTTTAGGGGATGAATTTTCTAAAATCCTTCCTTAGGGGACGCCTACGTTATGACTTCTACCTGCATGCCAAATTTCAGCCCGATACGTCCAGTGGTTTGGGCTGTGCGTTGATAGATCACTATATCAGTCACCTTTGAGTTTTATATTTATTTATTTATTTATTTATTTATTAAGATATATATAGATTTATTAAAAGATTATGAATAACTTTAGTATTCACTAGCTAATCGCCCGCGTTTTCAAATGAAAACCCGCATAGTTTCCGTTCCCGTGGAATTTCCGGGATAAAACCTATCCTGTGTGTTAATCCAAGTTACCCTCTATATGTGTGCTAAATTTCATTATAATCGGTTCAGTAGTTTATGCGTGAAAACCATACATACATACAAACCTTTCCTCTATAATATTAGTATAGATAGTTGTGTTAAATAATATAAATTTATTTATTTACTAGTCTGTGTTACTAGTTATATTTTTATATTTTCTAATCCATTGGGCGTTTTTCCATTACCCGGCCCGGCACCGGCACCGGCGCCGGCGCCGGCGCCGTGCCGTTGCCGGGGAAGCAAAAATGTATGAAAATGTATGGCTCGCTTTTTCACTTACCGGCGCCGGCGCCGGCACGGCATTGAGTCCTGCCGGCGCCGTCGCCGTCGCCGGGGTAGCAAGCTTCCCACTTGTGCCGGCCGGCAAAATTGCATATGTATTGCATATTTATTTGAATTGTAGCCGTGTGAGTGTGTAACTGCGCGGGGCGGGTAGGAGGGAGCGGAGCGGAGGGACCGGGCGTAAACCGGCATCGACACCGGTGCAATGGAAAAACGAAGTCCCGGTGCCGGTACCGGTCCCCGACCATGCCGTTGCCGTGCCGGAGCCGGGCTGGGTAATGGAAAAACGCCCATTAGGTACTTATTTCTAAAAAGGTATATAGGTAATTTTCAAAAACTGTATGGGCGTTTTTCCAATACCCGGCCCGGTACCGGCACAGGCACCGGCGCCGGCGCCGTGCCATTGTCGGGGAAGCAAAAATGTATGAAAATGTATGGCTCGCTTTTTCACTTACCGGCGCCCTCCGCTCCGCGCCCTCCTACCCGCCCCGCGCAGTTACACACTCACACGGCTACAATTCATATAAATATGCAATACATATGCAATTTTGCCGGGCCGGCACAAGTGGGAAGCTTGCTACCCCGGCGACGGCGACGGCGCCGGCAGGACTCAATGCCGTGCCGGTGCCGGCCGCGGCGCCGGTAAGTGAAAAAGCGAGCCATACATTTTCATACGTTTTTGCTTCCCCGGCAACGGCACGGCGCCGGCGCCGGAGCCGGTGCCGGTGCCGGGCCGGGTAATGGAAAAACGCCCATTGCCTACAGCCAGCCAAGTCTACAGCTTGCCTACAGCCGAGCCTACAGCCTTGCCTACAGCAAACAGGCGCAGATAAAATTTAATTAATTAAAATTAAAATTATTTAAAATTTAATAAATTTAATAATCTAAATTTGACACAGAGGCTGTGTTGCACGCTGTGTTGTAAGAAAAAGGTTGCCACTCTACAACTATGATCAAACCTAAAGAAGAAATGGGACTTCATGGGACCAATTCGACACCATCCCACATCGAACTTACAAATTTAATAGTGTATTCGTCACAAAAAATGAAGTCGTAATTGTAATTTCTCTATCCCTTTACACAATAATTTACCTAAATATTAGAACATTTGAATTAAATAATTTATGCAACATTATTTTTGGCGCAGACATCGCCGCCACCCGCCACAGATCGCCGCGACTATGGGACTTCTTTCATGACTATTTTTGTATAGAGAGGAGACTGGCTTTTGGTCTACACCGCTTGTACCATATTTTCACTTATCACTCAGTACTCACATTGTTTTTTTCCACATGCCTGACATTTGCTCTTAAAGTTGCTATATTTTAGCTATATACAATATACAGATTATAAATTTAAGGAATTCAATAATGTCACGTTGGGAAGATAATACACGCTTGAGAAATAATTAACAATTATTATGAGATCCGAAAAAAATATCGAATGTACATATACAGTGCATATTAAATATGAATGTACTGATCAAAAAAGTAATCAGTAATAACCACAGATGTAATAATTACTAAATATGATAATTGAATGCCTTTAATTCAAATGCTGAATGTTACATAATGGCTATACTTAAATGATTAAGTTAATCATGTTGGGTCCAATAATTTAAAAAATCAGGTCAGAAAGAATATATCAAGGACAAGCTGTTGTCCGCAGCTTCGCTTGCGTGGAAAAGATAAATTTTCATGGTATAAGTTTTCATCCCCTATTTAAACCCCTTTAGGGGATGAATTTTCTAAAATCCTTCCTTAGGGGACGCCTACGTTATGACTTCTACCTGCATGCCAAATTTCAGCCCGATACGTCCAGTGGTTTGGGCTGTGCGTTGATAGATCACTATATCAGTCACCTTTGAGTTTTATATTTATTTATTTATTTATTTATTTATTAAGATATATATAGATTTATTAAAAGATTATGAATAACTTTAGTATTCACTAGCTAATCGCCCGCGTTTTCAAATGAAAACCCGCATAGTTTCCGTTCCCGTGGAATTTCCGGGATAAAACCTATCCTGTGTGTTAATCCAAGTTACCCTCTATATGTGTGCTAAATTTCATTATAATCGGTTCAGTAGTTTATGCGTGAAAACCATACATACATACAAACCTTTCCTCTATAATATTAGTATAGATAGTTGTGTTAAATAATATAAATTTATTTATTTACTAGTCTGTGTTACTAGTTATATTTTTATATTTTCTAATCCATTGGGCGTTTTTCCATTACCCGGCCCGGCACCGGCACCGGCGCCGGCGCCGGCGCCGTGCCGTTGCCGGGGAAGCAAAAATGTATGAAAATGTATGGCTCGCTTTTTCACTTACCGGCGCCGGCGCCGGCACGGCATTGAGTCCTGCCGGCGCCGTCGCCGTCGCCGGGGTAGCAAGCTTCCCACTTGTGCCGGCCGGCAAAATTGCATATGTATTGCATATTTATTTGAATTGTAGCCGTGTGAGTGTGTAACTGCGCGGGGCGGGTAGGAGGGAGCGGAGCGGAGGGACCGGGCGTAAACCGGCATCGACA
The DNA here is from genome assembly GCF_905220415.1 of Colias croceus. Lineage (NCBI taxonomy): Eukaryota > Metazoa > Arthropoda > Insecta > Lepidoptera > Pieridae > Colias > Colias croceus. The sequence continues at coordinate 6,143,525 of NC_059540.1, read as the reverse complement.
CCGCGACCGGTGCAATGGAAAAACGAAGTCCCGGTGCCGGTACCGGTCCCCGACCATGCCGTTGCCGTGCCGGAGCCGGGCTGGGTAATGGAAAAACGCCCATTAGGTACTTATTTCTAAAAAGGTATATAGGTAATTTTCAAAAACTGTATGGGCGTTTTTCCAATACCCGGCCCGGTACCGGCACAGGCACCGGCGCCGGCGCCGTGCCATTGTCGGGGAAGCAAAAATGTATGAAAATGTATGGCTCGCTTTTTCACTTACCGGCGCCCTCCGCTCCGCGCCCTCCTACCCGCCCCGCGCAGTTACACACTCACACGGCTACAATTCATATAAATATGCAATACATATGCAATTTTGCCGGGCCGGCACAAGTGGGAAGCTTGCTACCCCGGCGACGGCGACGGCGCCGGCAGGACTCAATGCCGTGCCGGTGCCGGCCGCGGCGCCGGTAAGTGAAAAAGCGAGCCATACATTTTCATACGTTTTTGCTTCCCCGGCAACGGCACGGCGCCGGCGCCGGAGCCGGTGCCGGTGCCGGGCCGGGTAATGGAAAAACGCCCATTGCCTACAGCCAGCCAAGTCTACAGCTTGCCTACAGCCGAGCCTACAGCCTTGCCTACAGCAAACAGGCGCAGATAAAATTTAATTAATTAAAATTAAAATTATTTAAAATTTAATAAATTTAATAATCTAAATTTGACACAGAGGCTGTGTTGCACGCTGTGTTGTAAGAAAAAGGTTGCCACTCTACAACTATGATCAAACCTAAAGAAGAAATGGGACTTCATGGGACCAATTCGACACCATCCCACATCGAACTTACAAATTTAATAGTGTATTCGTCACAAAAAATGAAGTCGTAATTGTAATTTCTCTATCCCTTTACACAATAATTTACCTAAATATTAGAACATTTGAATTAAATAATTTATGCAACATTATTTTTGGCGCAGACATCGCCGCCACCCGCCACAGATCGCCGCGACTATGGGACTTCTTTCATGACTATTTTTGTATAGAGAGGAGACTGGCTTTTGGTCTACACCGCTTGTACGCCGCGCCCGTGGCGGAGGCGACTCTCGTACCTACTCTGTGGAAATACATTTGTTACCTACCGCAGCTGTCAACTTGGATTTTTGAGAATGTCAAATGTCAATTGTCATTTGTCAAATCTCAAAAATAAACAGGCAGGCACCCGGGCAATATTTCAAATTTCCAAGAAAATATATTCTTATTACCTCTAATTGTCCGTATATACATAGTAGTCTTTGTCTAATTTGTCCAATTACAATTGCCTCAAATCTCAATTTCTTATGAACTTTTTCGACATTTAAACTTAAGTATAATTTCTAGATCTTAAACCTTAGAAGAAAATTTTGTTTGAAAATTTATAAATTCAAAATGAATTCCCCAAGAGCTTCAAGTTCACCGTCATATAGAAATCTTAGATGCAAACATTCACAATCTCCAGTAGAGTTAAAAGAAAAAATGAGAAAGGTACCTACTTATTTCCATTATTCTAATCAAACAGTTTTTGTACCGTATCTTGATCACAAGTGAGGGTCCGCGTAATATAATTAAATTTATTTTATTAGGATTACAAGGATAAGATACAAAAATGTCGAAACATGTTAATGAACAGGTTTCGTGGACCTTTAGCCGAGGATGATCTCCAACAAACTTTAACTAAGTTATACAAAGATACATTTAATTTCACTGAAGATTTTTCTGTTTATGAAGATAATGAAGTCCTTGAGGAAATAAAAAAAGAATTAATTCAGGAGGAACTTGAATGGTATATTCATCATATTATTACCAAGATAAAATAAAATTAATTTTATTCATATCACTTACATTTTAAATGATAAATACCTAAAATTTCAGGTACACTCAAGAATATGAAAAATCTCAAACAGATAATATTGATTGGTCTTTATATCAAGTTGAAGATCATGTAATTTGTCCAGTGTGCCAAAAAAATGACTTTAAATTTAATCTAGGGGTGGTCTCATGTGATAAATGTAAAATAGTATTAAAAACTCGATTATCTTTATCAGAAATAAAGAATAGTATTTATGAATCAATAGAAAGACATAGTAAAAAATGCAACTCTGATACTCAATTTTCAATGATTCCTGAATTAGATGAAAACCATATTTATCTTATGTGCGATGCTTGTTTAGAAATGCAGTTAATAGTGTAAACATTTTGATAATAATTTGTTATTGTTTAGAAGTATTTACTCTTTTTTCATAAATTTGTTAAATAAAAGTTTGTTCTTTTAGTATTTTTGAGACTTTCTATCTTCTCCTACAAAAGTGGTACCTATATATTCTATACATAATAATGAACACTATAAAATAAATATAATAGTATGCATGTCTCTCTTGATACTTGTTGCATAATTATTAATTACAATGAATTCTGAATAATATGAAATCTCCATTTACTTTAATGTAGAAATACTTATATGTAGCAGTATTTTTTTGCAAATTTTTTTTTCATAAAATATGATTTATCTAGGAAATGAATATCATTATATTATCATCAGCACATAGTATAAAACAAAGTCGCTTTTTTCTGTCCCCTATGTCCCTTTGTATGCTTAAATCTTTAAAACTACGCAACGGATTTTGATGCGGTTTTTTTTAATAGATAGAGTGATTCAAGAGAAAGGTTTAGTATATAATTTATTAGGTTTTAGACAAAGCCGGCGGTAAGCTAGTAATAACATAGAATTGGATCAGAACTGGTCAAGGAACACTATGATGAAATAAAACTCTGTATACAAAATAAAAATGACCTTTTAATTCAATTCATGAAGCTTGGTAACAAGGTATATTGTTAATTATTATTATACTCTGTCACATATTCATATTCATGTTAGAACAATTTTTAATACATGTGAATAATTCCTACCAAACATTAAACTAATCGGTAACTTGTATAAAATGTACATTTTTATTAATAATAGTATAAAACAGTACCATTTATGTTACGGACACAATACATGGGCAGCATTTGTTGTTGATTTCTTTTTTTTTTGTATAAAATGGTCAGCTATGTGAATTATTCTAGGCCTGCAAAAAAAAAAAAATACAAATCAGTAATTTAAATATGCATTTTTATAGTCGAGGATGGATAAGTAATAGATACGCATTAAAGCCTTTTGGCTCAAAATACAGTTAAATCTTCATAAATCAAATTGTAAGGATTAAAGCTAGGCTGAGAGATAAATCTAAGACATTACACAGAAATATTACATTCATTCCACATTTGGTAAGGGTCCAGCCCTCGAGACCAACTTTCATAGTTAAGTTGTCTCATTCATTGCTATATAACAATTCACTTACTATATAGGTAGACCTTGTACATCCATAAAGTCTTCCGGTTGAGCATGTGCATGTGTGTGGGCTGTGGACGCAGGCGGTATGGTGAAGGCGTGGTGGTGGGGTCTCGGGCGCCGCGGCGAACGGGCTGTGATCACGCGCGGCTTGTGGATCTCGTCCATTACTGACGGTGCCACATACGTGAATCCCTAGATTTTTAGTGTAATTTTAATGTTGGAACAAATTAAACTTATTATTTTAAAGTTGACTGTATATATTAGACATTTAAATACATATTTTTCATTTGTGCTGCAACATATCAACATATAAATGTGATTTTTATTAAAAAAATTAGCTACAATATAATTGAATATGCTCCTTTTTGTAACAAAACATTAGTATATAAAAGGTTAGATTAATGGTACCTGAAACATCATATTGGCACTTTCGCTAAGTGTTGACTCATCAGGCGAATCAATTGGAGTTTGGAGTGTGAATCTTGTGTCAAACTGAGATACATCATCTTCACTGGTCTAAAAATACAAATTATTCATAATTGTGAAGTTAATACTGTATTTCGGGCTCTTAGGTTAGTAGTTTTTCACATGTATGATCTACTGAGAAATAATTTAATATTTTGAAGAATTTTACAACTGGCCATTTCATACAAGTGGTTATAAAGGGATGTTATCTGTCACTAGAGCTAAAAGGTCTTGTAAAGTTCAATATTTATCCATGACATTTTTTGCAAAGTAGGTACCTATTTAATACTTTTATGGGAACAAGATAATGTCGAAATAAAATATGACCTTGTAATCTATACATATAATAAATCAGTAGAAGGGTCAATTCAGTACATTGAAAATATTGAAAAAATAAATAGCAGGAAGTGTTACTGGATCGATACCAAACTCAAATATGTGATTAAAAAATTTTTTGTCTGTCTGTATGTTCAGGAATCACGTGAAAAGTAACGGTTCGATTTCGATGAAACTTGGTATAATTATACCTTATTATCCTGGGCATAAAATAGGATACTTTTTATCCCGGAAAAATACGTAGAAAAAAATAAATCTTAATTTTTCCGCGCGGACGGAGTCGCGGGCGAAAGCTAGTGCTGTAATAAAATATATCACATAATCAATATTTCATCAAATACTTATTGATACTTTAATTTATCTTTTAATATTTGCTATCTATTCATATACAGCAGTTGATAATCTCAGTGCCCTTGAATATTAGTCATAATATTAATATAAGGGTATTTATTTTTTACCATCATTACATAATATATTAATATGTTAAAGGTAATTCATATAAATTTTGTAAGAAATGTAACAGGAAAGAAAGAAGTATCTGTATGAAGCAGGTATGCTAGCCCTGGAGGAATATACCATATTATACCATTCTACAATATATTTCAACTTTATCTACTTATATAAATAAATATCAGATGGCTGGCAGAGATTTCTCAGAAGTGATAAATCTATATATTTAAATAATTGTTTTAATGTGGCCCTGCATAAAGTTTATATTCCACATTTTTTGGGTGTTATATTTTTTGTATATTTATATTACAATTGTTTTAAATAAGTAGTTATAATATGAGTTGCTTGCAACTCAAAAAAATAACATACCAATTTAGGTTTAATTGGAGGTTCTAATCTACGTGCAAATACATCATCCCAATGGACATGCTTGAAGAAGGCATGCCCGCGAACTGCAGCTGCTCCAGCAGCACCTAAGCGTTGCGTTTCTGAACGTTTCATAAGGCGTCGTATCAAATCGCGAGCATCTTGTGTGAGGTAGGCTGGCAACATTAGTTTACCTTTAAGTATTTTTTCTATAGTTTTTGTACGATTATCTCCTGTGAATGGTGGCTGAAAGTGAGAATAAATCAATTAATTTATTCTTTAAGTAATTTAAAAATAACATAAATGTAAATAAGGTTACCTGTCCAATCAGCATATCATACATTAATGCGCCCAGGCTCCACCAATCGACTGCTTTTCCATGACCACTTCTAGTTAAGATTTCAGGTGCCCTAATTGTTTTGTCAGCATAATAATTATTGAAGAAACATGTTTTTATAAATATGCTTCAAACATATTATTCAATTTCCAAACAAATTGCCTAGTTATGTAGCTACTTTAAGTTAATGTTATCTTTTCCTATTGTGTCATAACATCGTTATTATTATTTACTTATGTTGAATTAAATCAACAACACCTTTGTTAAAAATATTTTAATGGATGTTCTTCACCTTGAGGGAGAGTTTATTTTTTTAACATGCTTTTATTAGCTTCATTTTTGTTATTATTATATGGATGAAACATTGATTAAAATTGACTTAACCATTTTCGTCAACTAATGCTTGTATGGTAGAAATATTTAGTTGACAATGAAGTTTTACCATATTTTTTTTCACTAATTTGAGCAGTATTTTTTATTTGTGGCAAATAAGTCTATTGAATATTAAGCTAAATAATATAAAGTGGACAACAACACATGCAATCCAATTAATTATAATTGAACATGTTTTAAACATGTAAAGAAAAAAGTTGTCATCTGTTTGCTGTTCTCCTATACATAGTTGTACTTACATATATTCTATAGTTCCACAGAAAGTGTGTGTAACTATGCCTTCCTGAATGTGTTCTTTACATAATCCAAAATCTGTCAGTTTCACATGACCTTGTGCATCCAACAATACATTTTCAGGTTTTAAATCACGATAAATTATGCCTAAACTATGTAAATGTTCCAAGGCTAGAATTATTTCAGATAAATAGAAACTGAAACATAATAAGGATAAATAATATTAATATTATCACAATATATGGGAAATAAGTAGATACTAAGTTATATTGTAATGTTGTATATATTATGATTTATGGTAATTAGTAATTACTACATTTACGCTATCTTTTTGAAAATACTCGTGAATATTTTTACATTTAGTAAATTTAATGTATGACCAATATTGCAATATGATAATTTAAATGAACTTATTATTTTTTCATAAATGTTAAATACATTAATTACCTCTTTTTATACAAGGGCTAAAAGATTTAAAAATGTAATCTCATAAAATATAATATGATACATTTTAATACTAAATAACAACCTCATTTATTCATTAAAACTTACCAAGCAGTATCTTCTAGGAATATACCTTCTCTTTCAAGGTGCATAAATAACTCTCCACCACTTAAATATTCTAAAATTAAATATAATTTACCACCAGTTTGGAAAGCATATACTAATTCAACTATAAATGGGTGCTGAAACCAATACAAATAAATTACAAATTGATACTTAACTTAAAAAGTGTTTTGGAAATTCCATGAGATTATCTATTTACCTTTACAGCCTCTAATATATTTCTTTCAGCTTTAGTATGAGCAGTATCTTTTTGATTGCGTACAATTGAAGCTTTTTTAAGAACTTTCATAGCAAAGTGTGCGCCAGCATCTGGGCCAGTGATTTTACGGACTTGAAACACTTTTCCATATCCACCTTTGCCTAAGACTTTGCGTAATTCAAAGTCTTGTGGACCAAGACGCTTGCATTGACCAGGGTTGACATTATCTTCTGATAATTGTATTGTTTCAGATCCTTCAGAACTAAAAAGAGATAATTTGTTTACATGCATTTATGTTATATTATTTATTTTACAAAGGTAAAAGTTAAGCACTTACTCTACAATACTTTGTACATGAAGTTCTGGATCGTAATCAACCTGTTGTAAAAAAATAATATAAATACAAGAATATCTTGAACAGTGTCAGAAAATGGTTAGAGGTTAGAAATTATCTGAAAGGTATTGACACAGTAAATTGTACATGCCTCGTCTACTTCTATTATATCGTCTTCATCAGAGTCACCGACTGTAACTGTATCCACATCTAAATCTAAATCAAAAACACCTGCCATATAAGATGACATCTCAATATTATCACATCAGAAAGTAATGAGTTTTTTTTAAGTCACTGTATTATATATTTTTTATTATCTGACGAATTTAACATAGAACAATACAAATTAATGCTACGTTTATTGTATTATTTAAGTTTCAATCTTTAAACAAAATAAAAAAAGGCAGGTATGAAAGATCAAACAAGACAAACGCACAGCAGACAGCAGTACTGCACACTTCACAGAGTGTTCACAGATAACTCAGTCACAATTCACAAAGCGAAATGAGAAATGACCACAGTCTATTTAATAAATGGTAGTTCCAATATTTTTTAGTTAAAAACAAAACCCTTTCCATTTTCAACACTCGAATAGCAAAAAGCTGAACTTAAACTTAACTTAACTTATATAATTATTATGTATTTATACATATCTGGCTATGGCCTAATAAATGGAAATTAATTATTTTAATCGAGAAATTTCGTAACGAAAAAACCTCACGCTCCCCACTCCGACGGGCTTGGAGGTGTTGCTTGAAGGCATGCTATGCAATAATTGCAATAGCTTTACCGCGGCAGTCCCCGAGTGCCACACGTCTTTTTTTATTTTGTTTCAATGGGTTAGGGAAAATGCGCAAGTGCATCTAGATTTATCCATTATACCTATCTAGATTCCGCCATTTTTTTCGTATTCAGAATCCTTGTGTACAAATGTACATTAGTATCTTCACTGTCCATATATTTTTCGTTAATGTAAAATATAAAAATGAATCCCAAAATGTGTTGGTAAGCGCATAACTTTAGAACAGCTGAACCGATTTCTTTAATTTTTTTTTTTTATTATATTCCTTGAAGTACGAGGATGGTTCTTATGTAGAGAAAACGTGAATATGTACCACGGGCGAAGCCGGGGCGAACCGCTAGTCTTTATAATATAAAAATGAATCCCAAAAGTGTTGGTAAGCGCATAAGCCATAACTCGAGAACAGCTGAACCGATTTCGATAATTCTTTTTTTATTATATTCCTTGAAGTACGAGGATGGTTCTTATGTAGATAAAACGTTAATATGTACCACGGGCGAAGCCGGGGCGGACCGCTAGTTTAATATAATATTTTGCTTTAGTATGGCTTTAGTTTGCTATATAAGTGTTCACAATTTAATGCAGTAAGTAAAATGTATAAGTAAATTTATTCCTTCATTTATCCAAAAATCATACCATTCAATGTAGGAATAAAATAAATTAACAAATTTAAAGTTAATAAAAATTTGCTCTTGGCTTGTTATTGTTAATTAAAAAGACTAGAAAACACTTTATTATCTGTATATTTCAAGGAAAAATGTGTTCCACTTGCAAATCTTAAAATATTTGTTTGACTCAAAGATATATTATATTTTGAAATATAGGTAATTCGAAAAAGTATTATGTGTAGAATTTTGATATTTGACAAAAAGAAAAATAATCTATATTACGAAAATAACACAAATTAATTTGTATTGGAAGAAAAGTTTTTAACTTTTATGTTCTTTGTTTTTTTATAATAGTGCGGTTACGAATTCGGAATTTATATAGTCGGTTGTCGAAGGTGTAAACATGTACATAGGTTGTCGCAATTTATTTATTAAAAGTCTTTTTTTATACTTCTTATTGTCCTGAAGTGCGTGTGAAATAACGAAGAGACTTTCTTTTATCTTAGAATTCCCTAATAAGTATGATACTACGTCCATATTAACCCTAATGAAACCTTTCAATGGCTAGTGACAACGACAAAACTTCTGTTAATCACAACTTAGATGGATCTTTAAAAAGTAACAAGAAACAAGGCACAGCTATATACAAAGGTAATGTAAGCATTTTATTTTTACCATATTCGATGTCTTAGTCTTTCTCGTGTTGTTGACATATAAAAAGGTACTCTGTGATTATAATGTCATGATTACTATCTAAGCAGAATGTTTATAAAAACTAAACAACACAAAGTATCACAACTTTTAGTTACTATGTTGTTTAGGGTATCTAGGCTAGATAATATAGTCAATAGTAATGTGTAAATATATAACTATAAAATATTTACACCTGACTATTTTGAGCATATGTTAGGAATCATAATGATATGGATATATTATATGTTTTCAGAAAATAACGCTATAAATTATATACATGTAATTTAAGTTACTTCTTTTTGTGTACCTTTATATTTTTAATAAGTTATAAGAATATACTCAACATTTTAGTACAAACAAAGATATCCGTAAACCTGCAAGCGCAAGTAATATTTGCTTTTATTTGCCAGTCTTGTTTTTTGTAAATGAAGTTTGAATTCATGTCTTAAAATTTACTAAATGTCTACTTGGCTGTATTCCTTATATACTATATTTATATAACCATATTTTTTGGGATAAATTTCTTTCATTTAGATATACTTTATACTATTGCTGACATAGACACATTAATTAATGTTGTATATTCATTGGCTTCGATTTGTTTCCTTACCAAAAATATTGTATATACGTAATAGTTGGTTTAAAAGCAATAGTCCCATGAACTACTGGTTTGAATAGAAACATTATTTTTTGTAAGTAGAAATTTTCAAGCACAAAGTTAAAATTTTGTCCAGTGTAAAGAGAAAACAGACATGGTAAAGTTATTGTACCTAAAAGAATATAAATAAATTTATTTAATTTCTCACATAAATTGTAATACAGTCATGTCTTTAATCTTCCATGATAAGTAGAACTGAGCAATTATTATCTAAGACAAATTAAAAATATAAAATAGGTAGCTTACTACATATTAAAAATCATAATACTTGAGATAATATAATTAGTCTCTGCGGTAGTAGTTATTTTTAAATAAATTCTGCAGTTTCTACAATTGGATGGGTTTTAACTATATGTTTTAAGTTTTGGGTGGCATTCAAATTGTTGACTGCTTAAGTTACATCAATTAGTTTGACTATCGCTATCTTATTTATATATTATACATATCAGACTCGGAGATCCATACAGAATTCAGGTTATGTTGGTAATGTTTCAACAAATGAAGTATTTAACTTAAGCTCAGGTTTATTCAGTTTTTGAAGCCAATGTTACACTGAAAACGAAAATTACCCAATCCGACTGTACAAATTTTTATTAATTTTTTCATTCATCTCCATATTTTAGTACTTATCGCGTTTGCGTAAAACGGAACGTAAAAATTTAGACAAAGTTGGTAATGTCATTGTGACAGTGACATTTGAAATGACATTGCTTGATTGCAATATTGATTATTTTGATAGGTATTCACTTTTGTACATTGGATAAAAATGTTTGATGTTTGATATCTATACTTATTTGAATATATAGCAAGTTATTTAGTTCACAATCCAGCAATTATTTATTTAAATGTGTATACCCTATTCAGTATGAATTTTGCATTGGAAGATAGTACAACTGAAGATGTCCCTATTCTTCTAAAGACGATTATAGAACAGTTATTATCTCAAAACGTTCGAACAGAATCGATGCAGAAAGATGTTTTTTTCGTATTGATTATTATTATGATGTTGGAAAATGGATTTATGCCAGTCAAAAACGAAGCAAGTTCAATTGATAGTTCTAGTATCTTAGATGCATATAAGCTCTCACAATTAAAAAAAGAATCGGGTATTTATAAAGAAACATTCCTTTTAATGGGTCTCCACGGTGTCACAGTGGATTTGATAATGAGTCCAGTTGGATCTACTGTAATTGTTAATGCTGTCAGAAAGGATATAAGCTCGGAAACATATTCTGTTTGTTTACCATTAAGTCGCTACATAGTTTCTACACAAGCATCTACAATCCCTATGATGTTTCGAGACTTGAAACATTTGTGCAGTTTATTTAAAAACAAAATTATATGTCCCGTTAAAAGTAGTATACTTAATTTCTGTGGTTATCCAAGTGCCAGTTTGGCGGGAATACCAGATGATATATTCTTCAGCTTAATGATGCTTCTAAATGTTAAAGATATCTTGAGTGTTTCAAAAACATGTAAAAGATTGAATGTTCTACTGAAAAATGACAGTTTGTGGCATGCATTATGTAAAAGAGATTTTAATAATTCTACTGAGAGTGAATGTGATTGGAAGAAGATTTATATTGAGAAATATAAAGCTGAACAACAACGAAAGGCATCCCGTCCGTTTGGCAGATTACATGACTTTATGCAAATTGCAGATATGGTTTCATATATTGACAATTCTTTATGGAATGATTTTATATAGTTAGATACCTATGATTAAATTTAATAAACAATTGAACTGATAACATTGTTTTTCTTATCTACATTATAATAATAGTGACTGCTCTGTTTATCATATTATCTTTCCAATTTTCTCACTTTATGGTCTAGAATAAAAAAAAATGCCAAGTATTTAATTTATAATATGTAAAACCATAAATTAATTCTATAACATAAAATGATGTTTGAGAAAACATTGAGTTTCTATTATAAAAGTAACATAATATTATTCTTAGAAGTGGAATGGTTATTACTTATTTTTAATATATTTATGAAGGTATTAAGCTAATTATTATTAAATTGTATTGTGTTGCTTTTTTATTGCTCTATTTATTAATCATATTATAATTTTTTATCTACCCATTAACAAAAAAAAAAAACATGAAACACAGTTTTTTATATCACTCAACTAATAATTCCTTTATGTAACTGATGATTTATTTTTAATTATTTAATTTAATAGGTGACAATGAAAAAACAAACTTGCAACCAGTTGGAAAAGGAGGTCGTCATTTATCAGTGCCATTTGATTCTTCGACTGCTAATGGTGATATAAGTAAGTACAGATGTCTGCAATTATAACAAAAATGTATTATATGTGATATGTCAGATGAGTATTTCTACAAAAATATTATGTTTATTGTACATTGCATATGATGCCTTAAATTTCATTCTTTGAAGGTTAAGTCAATTTAAATTTTAATTATTTTATGAAAATATAAGCCGCGATAAATATATACTTAAGATTTCCGCCTGCGGCTTCGCCCGCGTTTTCAAAGAAAAACCCGCATAGTTCCCGTTCCCGTGGGATTTCCGGGATAAAACCTAGCCTATGTTGCTCGTGGATAATGTAGCTTTCGAATGGTGAAAGAATTTTTAAAATCGGTCCAGTAGTTTATGAGCCTATTCATTACAATCAAACAAACAAACAAAGTTTTCCTCTTTATAATATTAGTGTAGATATAGTAAGCCAATGATTGAACTACACATTTAGCAAATCTTTTGTTTAAAATTATATGAGCAATTTTTTATGAAACGCAATTTGTTAGAGAGATAACAACAAAACGACAACTAATTAAGTATCTGCCTACTTGAAAATATTCTTTAAACTTTACTGCTTGGAAAATATTTTTTCCTGGTTGACATTCGAAATTATTATATTGAAAGTAAAATGACTACTACTTTTCTACTTAAAAACATAATTGTAATGCTTGTATTTGTTATTTTTTACTTATCAAATTGAAATTTTGAAAAAAATCGATCACAAGGCGAGATTCGAGCTTGCGTTTTTTGCCGTGATCCGGCTATTAGCTATCGAATGGAAAAATAAAAAAAGCTAATAATAAATGCGCTGAAAATAACAATATTCGATATATTGTATTCACTATTCATATCATGCCATTCAATCAACATTCAATAGAATAAACATTTTTAGTAAGCATTATTCTCTTCTAAAAGGTTCTACACAAACTCATTGTTTTTTTTTTTAATTTTCCTTTTTTCTTTCATTTAGCTTTAGAAAAAATGCTTTCACAATAATTGGCGGAGGTAATCTCGCACTTGATAGGGTTTTTCTGAGAAATTGCATTAGATCCTGGATTTAATTTTAGACCATTTTGGTATATTGTGGAGATGATAATATCTATTATACGTAATTGATAATAATTATTATGCTTATAAATTATAATCTATACAAGTTTCATAGTAAGTTGATAATTATTAGGTAATTAAATTACGTATTCAATTTTATTCTTCCTTTCCCTTTTGTTATTTTGGGATGGAAATATGTATACGGAAATTATTACGGAAAAGCCGTATTATCCTAGATATTATAATCAAACATTTTGCGATGCATTTATATATACACGTGTTTTAATATGTTGGTTTGCGGTGAAGCGGGGAGGTTAGATAGGGAGAGGGATGCGCGATTAAGATGCGCTGCGCAGCTTCCATTTAGGTCCTTGCCTCTGTGGCGCCATCATTTACGAGTAACCGTGTTTGGCGAAGTACACGCTATAATATTGTGCTGAATTTATGAAAGGCCTTGTGCCGTAATTATGTGCTAATGGGCTGGAGGTGAGCGAAGTCGTGGAAGGCAGGCGGGTGGCGCGCGACCGGCCGCCGTGGCGGTGCTACGGACCCATGCTTACCCACAGTAGATCAGACGGTGACTTCCCCATATATACTAGAGGTGAGCGACATATCGAAGCCGGAACTATCAGCTAGGCATTGTACTCCTCATTTTGTAAATCATTCCATTCAGAACCTTCGTGGTCTTTAATAAGAAGCAATGGGTTATAAATTCCTGTTGTTTTCTACTCTGTTGTTCATAATGATTTTTGATTAAGTCTTATTTGGCAAACATTGGATAAATAAAATATTATATGCACCCATCTAAATTAATCAAACTTCCCTATTTTTCAATTTCATCTTCGTATATTAATGTGTACCTTGTCTACAAACCGATAAGTTGAATAACCTAAGTAGATGTTATGTACCTACATACATATCGTCTCGATTTTTATGAAAATAGAAACTTATTTGTAGTGTCACTTCCTTCCACATTAGGTTAAAAAGAATATTGTAATTTCAGTTTTTTACTTTATTTATTTTCGGAGCCAGATGTGTGTATATTTGCATAGTTATGTAAAATTTGGTGATTAATATGATGAGCATGTTATATATGTACATATATGTATTTGTTTACGGTTCGCTGCGTACATTATACGCCTAATAGGCTCGAGCTTAAAAACATGGTCCGTTTATTTTCTAGGGCAAAACGTTTTCTAATAATAATAATAAAGGCTGCACGTTTAATCTAACCGAGTCCACATGGTCGACTTCTCTCGCTGTGATCCCTCGGGCATCTAGTTATAAACCCTTGATCCTTGCATCATATTCAAGGTGAGACTCTGAGCTCCATTTATAACTGATCAAACCTAATTTATGGCGTATTTTTCGTTGTCTCGAAAAAATAGATGATGCGATATATATCATTGAAAGTTTTTTGATGTTTCATTGTAATTTGAAAATCTATTAACTTTACTGAAACTACTTAATTTTATCAATGTACTCTTATATAGCGTAGCGTCGGAAACGTTACAGTCTTTACTTCCAATGCCATAAAGAACAATTTGATAAAATGTAACACTATCAATTCCTATCTAATCTTGTACGTCTCTGTACAAAGTCTTAGTAATAATTTGCTTTTTGTTTAAATTACACATTTGATTCGTGGTTATGGTAACTTTATAGATCTGTGATTTTATGGTTATGTGTCCTTGTTCGTTCAATATGGATGATTTACATTTGAAAAAGAACAAGGCAAAGCGTAGACCCATAGATGACGACACTCGTAGTGAGAGTGGAAATCTAGATAAGGAGGATAAATCCAGTAAGTTAAAATACATCTATTTGCTATTTAATTATATTTTTAACCGACTTCAAAAAAAAGGAGGAGGTTTCAATTCGGCCGGTATATTTTTTTTTTTTTATGTATGTACACCGATTACTCCGAGGTTTCTGAACCGATTTACGTGATTCTTTTTTTGTTCGATGCGGGATGGTGTCGAATTGGTCCCATAAAAATTTTATTCGGATAGGCCCAGTAGTTTTTATTTTATGAGCATTTTTGTCTGTAGGTATTTGTAAATTTTGCAAGTGCAAGTTTGAAGTCGGTTGTTTTTAACGCAGTTATCACTTGTTAGTTATTTTGTGAACGGCATAAGGTAAAAAAGATAGCGAAGCGTTGAAAAATGTCGTGATTAAAAAATCTTTATACTTATGAGAATGTAAACGTCAAATGAGCTTAGAAAAATCAAGGAGTTGGACCCATAAACCTATTCCGGTTTATGAGTCGAACTAAAGCCCAGATAATTTGTGCGTAATAAATTTTAACCCTATAATTTTACTGATAACAAAATGGATTTGCATGATATCGAATTTAAGATTTTTGGGCCAAGATCCCAGAAATCATAGATATTTTTTATTAAGAATTTTTTTGTAAAATTGCAATAATAATAAATATACGAGTACCTATAGCTCTAATGTGACGTATTTGGGTACTCTCGTCTCGTTAGAATTCAACATTGGTACCTATACATGGACTGATGGACTATGAATCATGGTGGCTATTCATTAAAATCGTCACTCCGCATGCAATGAATCGTTGTTTAGAATCTACAAACCTTTTTTCTATGTTAATATTTACACAAGTAATTTCCATGTAGAGATGAATATAAAAATCCTGTGCTGTTTATAATTCGCAATACTAAGTTGGAATTTATAATATTCTATTCCTATCAATGTCGTGAGTGAGTAAACGTAAAAAATTGTATATTTCATTTCCATAGAATGATCTCGACATGGACACTGGCACTTTTAGTGCAATATTTAAAGAGATTAAAAACTGATACGCAAAAGAAATGCAGGTATAATATGGCTGCATCTATACTTATGGGCAACGGGTTGCATTCTATCGGGGTAGTGCACCTGCTTAAAGGACGTGCGGGGTGCGGGGATCGGTCGGTCTCGAGGGTTGTCATGTGAGGTAAGCCGGTGTCGTCTGTCTTTCTGATACTCGTTGCACTTAATCCGGTCGTATGCATACCACGGCGTTCGTCATTGCTAGCAAACGCTTGGCGTAGGTAGACAATGCGCCATGAATTTTAATTGATTATTGAGACTTATGCGACGTAGATTAAATTTCATCTCAACACAATCAGTTAGTTATTTGATATTTGAAGAGAAGTTACATCCATGAGTTACATATATACATTAGGAGCGGCTCCATTATCGCCGGCAATCAGACTTGTTGCGACACATAGAAGTGTCTGCGCTGAACATGCCATATTGCCATCGTTATGGATACTATAGTATACAACGGATTGTCGAGCAGCGCGCGTAATGTTGAGTGCAACATGCAGGGGCGACAAAAGACAGGCGGGCCCCCACCCTGATACCCAGCCCGTCTCGGCCCGCGCGCCAGTCCGCTGTGGAGCGTCCCTCGCGGCGCAGGTACAATAACCGTTTGCGATTATTGTTATCCGTGATGTTCGCGCGTGTTATTGTTTAGTGATCATCATCAGTGCAGTGTTTTATCTAACACCGAATAAGTATGATGTTGTGAGTGCGACATGGCCGTGTGTAGTTGACATGTCGCTGAGCGCGCCCGTTCAGGCGGTGCGCGGTACAAGGACCAATAGCCTCGACCATCTTGATTTTCAAGAGCGCCGGCAGCTGATTGCGAGCTCGTTGTCTTTAACTGATTTTCTACATGTTGGGGCGAAGGAGGTGGCGGCTGTTGCTGGTGTGTGCAAAGTTTTTCTGCTAAATTATTATACTTTATATTAGTTACAATGATTTGCAAAAAGAATATATTTATTTATTGTCTATCCTTTTATCATCGGACGCGTTCACGTTAGCTTTAAAGTTAATTTTAGAATGTAGAGTTCAGGAAAATTAAATTTACCTCTATCTGTCATATAAAAGCGCTAATCTCTATTTTTGCTTTACCAAAAAACCTAAACAAGGCTATTTATTAGAACGTATTTATGATTACATATTTATTATTAGATATATAAGTTTTTCAATCTTATAATATTTTTATTGGTGTACTAAATAAGTAGGTAGAAGTCTTTGATTACTCACTATACGGCTACATGGTGATGTCATATGGGTTTCAGTTTGTGGTCATTACATTTGCCGTGATTCAAAAATGGGCTTGGATTTTTTTTGTATAATTATTAATTACCTTCTGAAACAATAGGGGTGTTATTGCGTGTGTGTATTAATGGCATCGCAGCTCTCAAAGGTGGGAACTAATTTTCTAGCGGTTTCTTAGTTTAAAATCTTGATTTTAGAGATGGGGTCTTAATTCTCAACTACCTACGTCTAGAACACCTCCAGCCTTTGAAAAGCCAGGCACAGCCTTTTGAATTTAGAAGTCGATTAAAAAAAATATGTAAGCTAAAAATAAAAAGAAATAACATAATAAGAAAAAGTCATACGTATTCATCGGTATCGGTAAATGGCATAACCAGCAAAAATATCCAGAAAGCAGATTCAACAATGGTTTGAGATCTTTTCATATTATACCTAATTTATTAAAAAACGAAAGTGTTTAAATGTATGATTTGCGGACATCTTCATCTTCTATGTAGAGTTCTACCTAATTTAGCTTTAGGTCCCAAAATAATAATTGATCCTTCTTCCATATTATATAATTTGAATAATATTATAGCCCTAGTTTAAAGTTTCTACAGAACCACACTATAATCTTGGAGAGTATTTGCTGTTAAATGCGTAACCAACCATACAAGATACAACTTTGTGATAGTGTATACTGTATATGGGTTCCGCATCATTGCTCGACGGAGTACGGACACCGGACACCACGGTCGCGTGTTCATAATTATAATTACTTTTTATCTTCGTAAGCGAACTGATATCACTGGAAACTAAATGATACATGTCATTTGAGTTTACGTACTAAATAGGTATACGAAGCCAAACATGTTGGTTTTTGACAAATAGGTGACCCACGAATGAATATGCATTACAGAGAAATAATCATATAAACCAATTAGTATTTAAAGTTAAGCTTCCCCTTATAATATAGGAGATACAATAGTCAATAAACAATATGTTGCCTATTTTCACATACATTTCATTTGACTATACTCAGATCATTTCGCAAAGCATGAAATAAAACAAAAATTGTTAAAGACTGAATACCTAGTTCTAGTATGTCTGTTTTATTTTGAATATTGTATTATATAATTAAAATTAAATTAAACACGGAAATTCCTCTAAAAGTTAAAACAAGATAGTCATGTAACAATTGATAATACATATCTTGATTACCTTAATTGACATCTGAATTTGGTGCAATTTATTAGAAATTAAGACTCAATAAAGAAAAATACCCTAATAATCGTTCCAAAAGAAATAATAGCGGGTATATATATTCTTCTGTTGTTCAAGGTTCATGTTTAGATAGCACCCATTGCGTTTATAATCTCAAAATCCTAAAATGAATGAGTTGCTGTATTGTTGGAAAATGTAGATATAGGTATAACGATCTCCACTCCCGGGCCTCGAAGGGCCGCCAAGAAGCGGCAGTCGCCACAGACGGCGATAGACGGCTACCGTTGGGTTTTAGTGGGTATGGCTTCGTGCGAGTCCCACATACCCCCTTGGACAGTAAAACTGGCGAGGGGGGTGCGTAAAGGCATTTCCCAACGTTAAAAAAAAATAGTTTGGAAAATCCAAAAGTGCACGCCTCATAATCTCATCCTTTACAATAAAATTGATTATTTATACACTATAAATATAAAAAAGAAATAAAATAAAACAGTTGGAAAAGTAAAGAAAGCGGTACCGTAATAATTGAGCTATTTTTCTTGTGGCCCCACCTAGATGTGAAACTGCGCAGGTTTAAGGGACTGACTACCAACTTATTTTTTTAAACCTTGGCTTATCTTATAGTATAAAGAATCGAGTTTATAATGGTGAATTTTGAGTACACTATAAATATAAAAAAAAAATAAAGAATATATATAGATATATACTAAAATTATGGAGAACAGTCGATATTTTTTTTTGTTTATTTAATAACAATTAAACCACATCGAATCAGACCCTGAAAAATGAAAGGGTTCTATTCCTGAGCATACTCAAGCGTAAGAGAAAAAAAAGACTCTATTAGTAAAGTATTTCGGTCGCTATCGTGTTAACAAGAAAATCCTCCGCACATACAGACACACGGACGTCCAAGACAGAACTTTTTTAAACTGTTTTTTAACTAGTTTAAATAACAAAAATGACATCAAAAATAGTGTTTTTTCTTAATATGTGTGTGTATGTATTATCTTACAAGTGCAATGTATGATACATAAAGACATTTTAAGTTTGAAAAATCAGATGTTTTGCGCGAAGTGACAGTAGTACCCACCTCAACGCTTCGCTTATGAGGCGTGCAAAAAAGGTATAACGATCTTGATGAACAGTAATCGTACGATTCCACCGATAGGGGTAGTTTAACTTAAAAAAAGTGTAGGAAGAATACGACCAAATATTAACATGGTACAAGACATGGTTTTCGAGCCAGGAATTACTGAACTTAAAAATTTCTTAAAACTGCACTTACCTTTTATGACTTCATCGTTTATCTGTATTTAGAATACCAATTCGTGTTTCATTCATGAAAAGATAATTTTGATAGATTTCTTTTTATTCAATAAATCCTTACCGTGAGTCTATCGTAGGCTTTTCTTCGTGATAATCCTTCTTTTCTAGGAATAAGTGTTGTTTACTGTGACAATTTTCGCTTAATATTTCAGAAGGTAAGTTAAATTGTCTAAATTTGTAGAATAGCATGAAAACGTATAAAAAAATGTACAAATAGCTTACTGCTCTATATTAATATTAAAGTTGAACCACTTCAACTTAGTTATTAACACTATACATACATGTACATACTTTTACATTGAGTTGTTCCAGAAATACTAAATATATGTGAATACTGTGTTAATAATTAATTGTAGTTTCAAATGATAAAGTTATATAAGAGTAAACAATTAAAATTCTTTCACAATTTTATAAATTTAGTGTTCTAAGATATCGTACGCGTAGTTGTTATCATTTTATAAACGTAAAGTAATCAAATAATTGGAACACCTAGATAAAATTTGTATTTCCGACAAATCCATACTTCCATACTAATATTATAAATGCGAAAGTAACTCTGTCTGTCTGTCTGTTACTCAATCACGCCTTAACTAGTTACTGAACCAATTTGCATGAAATTTGGTATAGAGATATTTTGATACCCAAGAAAGGACATAGGCTACTTTTTACCCCAGGAAATAGGATAGGTTTTGTCCTGGAAATCCCTCGGATACGGGAAGTATCCGGGTTTTTCTTTGACTGCGCGGGCGAAGCTGCGGGTGGAAAGCTAGTATTAAATAAAAATGTAAATCGTTTAGGATTGATAATAATATTTATTTGAAAGTAGTTATCAGTTATCACAATGTTATGAGTTACGTATACATACTATATTTTTAAATGAGAAAAACATTCCTAAGTGTAGAACTTGTAAATAACACAATTACAAAATAAAATATTTCAAATAATTGGTTATGCTAGTGTAGAAAATTCACCTGAAATTAAGATTTTTCGGTCAAGGTTTCTATAATGTTTAATGACGTAAAGTAAAATGACAAGAGCAAATCATATTGTATTCTAAGAGAGGTTATTTACTAGAGATAGGTGAGGATTATAATCTTTCATCTCGGCTGCACACGCAAACAATATAAATTATGTACAAAAGATAAGAAAGTTGTCTTTGAGCGAAGGCGAACGCTATCAACTGCAGGCTACAAAGTACGTATTTTGTTCTCGGACAGTATTGTGATGGGCGCGGACATTCTTAACAATAGACTCGATGTAATGGGGCCATTGATTATGTCGATGTGTGTAGTATTGAACTATCACAAGCACCGGCTACATTTATGATTGCATGCTTTTGTGTGTGTAAATCATAGATTAATATTATTTTGAATCGTGAAGGTCTTATATGCAGTTATGAAATCGTGATAGGTTAACTCCATTTTTGCCGATACACCATTAAAAGATCTATCAGTCACCTTGTGAACGCATTTTAGTTTTTGTTTTCAAACAATTGCTAAATTCGTAACTTTCTCTTTATTTACAGCCAAAAAACAAAATGGCTCGGCGGTTCGAACAAATAGCCTGGGTTCCGGTGCGCGCACACCACCCGCAGAGCGGACCAAGTCAAAATTCTCAGCATTTGGTAGACTATTCAAACCGTGGAAGTGGAAACGGAAAAAGAAATCGGAGAAATTCGAAGCTGCATCTAGAAGTAAGTGTACCTCCACTATTTCTGCGAGTTATCTAGTGGTTACTTAGTCAGTGAAAACTCAACTCTGGTGCTATTTGATGAGTCGAGATTTATCAATAACTTGTTGACTTATATTAATGTTAATGTAACAATTGTGCATGCGGGTACGTTGTGGAGCTTCCGGTGACTTAAGTAATGTAAGATTTCCGATAAAGGATAAAGCATAAGAAGAGACATTTTTGAAGTCTGATATTTCATCAGGTTAGAATGTTGGGTTAGGAAAATCTTAAGGACGACATATTTATTACCTATAGATCCTATTGAAGACGACGACGACGACGATGAAGACGACGTTTTTCGTAATTTGTTTATCTGAGTAAAGAAAAATCATCAATTATAAATTTATATTTATAAAATCATCAATTCTAAAATGTTAATTTTGTATAGAGCTAGATCGCAAGAATAATTAATTGAACGATAACGATAAAAAATCCGATAACTTTCCTTTTCATGAAGATGTTTTATTTATGGGGTTTATAAGAGTATCTAATCTGATTAAGTCGTCCTTGGAATAAATACTGAGTGTTGTTTATATTCTGTCGTAAATAATAATTTAATATTTATTAACGTGTAATGTGATTTGTGAACATTTTGTGAACATTTTTAAATAATTTGTTCAATTATTATTATAGTGTGTCGCAGACAACGTCAATCGTAGGTTTGTACTTTAAAGAATCTTAACGTTATCCTACATTCGTTGTAATTATAAATATTTTAACTTTTACACGTAGCATAAATAAATGAACGGCAAAAATGCGTAGAGTAGAGAGTAGATGATAATTTCCTTCTTTTCTAGTTTGATGACAATGTTGTCCTTCGCAAGTTTTATAGTAGTTTAGCTTGAAAAAAACTGACGGCTAATGGGTAAACACAAACACAATATTTATAGTCTACAAAGTGAACTTTGAGTTCTGTTTATTTATTACTAATCAATCAATGTTCTCACGAGTAACACAATACGGCAAAGTTAGTTGTCGTTTGAATATTAATACTACGTAAATAATAAATCGTGCTATGTATTTGTATTGTGTATTGTATTTATTTATATCTTAGAACTAGTTTTAATTCAAAGGCCTTATCTTTAATATTTATTTGTTTTACAGCTTTAGAAAGGAAGATATCCGTCCGAGCCAATAGAGAAGAATTAGTTCAAAAAGGTATCCTTTTGCCTGAAAGTCCAGTCACTCCCGTACCAGAAGGCAGTAAGTGTTGAGTTATAAATGTTATTTATTCTATTAAGTATTAAATATAATGGACAAAAGTAATTTATTAACTGGCTATTGAGTTTAAGTAATTCGCCTTCCTCTATTATTCGAAGAGGTAGTAAGAACAGATGGCCGTGGACTACAATGCATATTGTGTCATAGTTGTTACAATTACTACACCTTACACTTGCAATCATAATACATATTAAGATAACACATCATTTTCTACAAAAACTAGGGTACTTATATGATATGATTTAATTATATGTGTATCGAGGATTAAGTAGGATAAATTATTGTAAATTACTAGATATGATAAAGCTAAATAAACTATCGACGATTAAAAGATTTACTTTCAATTATTGTATAATGATAATGCGCATTAATTAATTCTCTGAATTAATTAAATACGGAAAACGGTCACATTTAAACTATCGTAATCTAATTTCCCAACACATTGAATAGTTTCAGGAAGTAGGTAACTTATCTGCCCTATTATTCTCAGAAATCATTATTATCGAGCTCGGCGGTTTTATGAAACTTTTTATAATCGCATATAGGTAGGCTTAACAGCTTTGTTTAACTTACGTATAACAATTTAAAAGTTTGGCACTCGGTCTAATAGCGGGCAGATCATATTGCGTAACCTCATGAGACGGAGGCGTTATGTTTAACTGACATGTGATTTATGCTTTCTATTTCAATTGCGTAACTAGTTATGCTCATATAAGTAATAAAATAATAAAGCTATCTGTTAGCTATGCACGTATGCTATGAGGCAGGAAATAATGTGATTTTATTTATCCCTATCGAGGACGGCCATGTAATATTATATGGTTAAATGAATAATCACTTGACACGCGGTAGGTAACTATTGCGCGAATTATCATAATGTTGTGGTAGAAAACACCGAGTTAAATACTTCATAGTAAATCTTTTTTTATTTATTTTGAAATCTAATACTTATTACTACATCATTACTCTTCTACAAATACGATATATTATCTATATCTCATATTTTATAGGTCTTAAATATGTTTAAAAATATGTATATGAATGTACCGTGAAATACGAGTTACATATCCGTGCATGTCTCTTAATTTTTCTTCCAAAAGAATCATCTCCGGACTCACGCATTTCTGTAGCCAAAGGAAATATAAATAATAATATTTATATACGCAGATTTGTTATCTTAGTTGTTCATTTAATTTTTGTACTCACGACACCTTAAGGCCTCGTTCAGTTCGATACCCCACATTTGCTTTCTTCACTGATATATTTCATGTCGTATACAGTTATCTGGATGACGTGTTTGCGTTTTTGTCTACGTTATAAGCCTCCCACGACAATAACCAAACTGAGAAGCAGATCTTTTCTATATTTGGATCGCGAAATAATAAAATCAATTCATATTACTTGTATATTTTTGTTGTTGTTCTTGCAGAATAAAATGTTTCTCATATAATTTTTAGAATGTTTAGTTTATTTGTGTCAGTGTGAGTGTGTTCGTATATCGTGCTTCATACATCTTATCAATATTATTTAGTACACACAACAAATGATATCATATTTTAAAAACTACGAATTCTTTCTCGTTTTATATTATAGAGTAGAATTATAATATTCTTGGAAAAAATGTACTTGATGAAAACAATATTTACTACATTATCTCGTAAGAACATAGTTTTTGCGAGTTTAGTGTCACGGTAAATTTTAGCAATTTGCAATTTTAAGTTAAACGAAGTCGACGTCAATTGTAAAGCTAAGTAAAAGTGTAAGTCAATTTAGCCATTGTAGAGTCAAATGCCAACTGTGTGAAGCATCCATACGTCCATATGTACATGTATTAAAGTAAAAACTAGCTAACCGCCCGCGGCTTCGCCCGCTTTATTTAAAATCTACTAAATTATATGTATACTAAATCTTCCTCTTGAATTACTCTATCTATTAAAAAAAACCGCATCAAAATACGTTGCTTAGTTTTAAAGATTTAAGCATACAGAGGGACAGAGAAAGCGACTTTGTTTTATTCTATGTAGTGATATACGAATTAATAGTAAATAAGCCCGCATCTAACACTAATCCTAATATAACACTATATATTATATGATTCGAATGTATTAGATAATGGAAAAAATAAATCAATAATCATTATTAAAAATAAACTCCCTCACACCAGACGAAGAGCAGGAATACGAGAACAACCGCGCGGCGGAGCAAGCGAACCAGATGTCTGAGCGGCTGACGGGCATGCACGCGGCGCTGCAGGCGCAGCTCGCGTCGCAGCTCGCGCAGCAGCAGGCGGCGCTCGCGGCCGCCGTCGCAGCCGCCGCCGCCGCGCACCACCACCATCAGAACAATAATGTCATTGGTATGTACGAGATGTTATTTATTATTCATTGTAGTAGAAGATCCGAACCTAAATCGACCTTTACCGGGGCGATAATGATGCCTATTTTATAATAAACTAGCTGTTCCCCGCGGTTTCACCCGCATTGCTCCGCTCCTGTTGGTCTTAGCGTGATGATATTATATAGCCTATAAGCCTTCCTCGATAAATGGGCTATCTAACACCGAAAGAATTTTTCAAATCGGACCAGTAGTTCCCGAGATTAGCGCGTTAGATTTAGTCTATTAATTTAAAATATCCTGTCCAGGACTTTTCCAGCAAATCCATTGTTAATACATTTTTTAATAGATTAAATTTATTATAAAATAGGTCTCATTCTATTATCACCCCGGTGAACGTCAATTAAGGTTCGGAACTTAGACTATTAGTAGTACGTACAGTCCCCGGCATGTTATTTGAATAGAATAGAAGAGAAAAACGTTTGTTTCAAGAACACAAAAATACATTAAAGCAATCGAAAAGCAAACATTTGGCAAGAGTCGTTACATGTGCAGTTGTGCACATGTCTTCTGTCGCGAATTCTTCTTCTTTCTGTAACTTTCAAAACAGGTTTGATCAAACATAATTTACGGCTATATTCTTAGTTCCACTAGGTATCACTGCCCTTTAATCCTGCCAAATGACGTGCCGGACACTGTACTACTATTGTATATGCTGCTCTATTCCTGATAGTCGTAGCGTCATGTTCTATTAGCTGAAAGTCCTCCTCGATAAATGGCGTACCCAACAAAAATGTATTTTCAATTAGAACTAGTAACAGTAGTTTCTGGGATGTTAATCTAGTTCTAATCTAATTGCGTTCAAGCAACCAAACTCTTCGGTAAATAATAATAATGAATACTAGCGTAGTATCGACCCAGTAGCTTTTGAGTTCATTAGTAACAAACATATAACATACAAAATTACAAATCTTTCCTCAATTATATTCATAACACTACATCAAATTTGCGGTACCTATATACATTACCTATATACGGTATGCTATTACAAATTTGATGTAGTTTCTAATAATAGGTATATTTACATACGATTTTGTTGCAGTCTCTACTATGAAGTTAATTTAAATTTTTACGTATCTACGTTTATTTAACAATTTTTCGTTAACTTTGCATTTTATTTACCTTTGCCATGACGGTAAAGGTCAGGACATATAGTACCTACTCCATAAAGTGAAGAATATTAGTTTCGTTTCCAGATCCTCATCTTGATTATGCATTGTTTCAACCAAGTTCTCTCCCGATTATAAATCCAAGACGATAATGAGAGAGCTTTTTTAAGTTTTGTTATTGATTGTGTGTACAGCCGTTCCTGTCTACTGGATATTAATTATTTCTGATTACGTGTCTTCAGTTGTTTGAGTGTTCGTAACTAAGGGTCACTTTAATTCATAACAGCACGTGTCACATTAATGTTGTAAGTGAAAGTGTACCTTATCAGATATTCAAACTATAATCAAGTTAAGGAGAGGTTAAGCAATGTGTATGCTGATTATATGGAGTGTACGTAATAAATATTTGAATAATTACAAACCATAGAGTTTCACCTTATTATTATTTTTGCTTGTGTATCACCGTTAAATATTATACTCATTCATTATCATGAGTTGCATCAATTCATATGTATTAAAGAGTGTATCTACAATCGCGATCTTTTTAAAGTTTATCTCAATATTTCATAATATTTCGAATCTTATCTTCAATAGTTAAATTTGACAACAGTTAACAAGGTGAGTTGTTATGTTGTTGTTATTGAACATAATCTAGTCTTGAGAAATCGTAATTTTCCAACGGTATTAATAGTATAGGAAGTTAGAACGGCAAGTAAAAGCTACTCGACTTCCAGGATCTAGCGCATAACAATGTCGAACACGTTTACTAAGCGCAGAATCTGAATGAAGGTCTTCTTGCACAATTTGCCTTGAAGAGACAGCGACAGCGTGAGACGTAGCGGTCACTTTAGTGTTGAGAACATTCGGCAGTTAGATAATGAAAACGATAAGAGCTTGAACAATTGCATCGTTATTTATTCGTTATCGTTATAAGTCAATTTTAATATGTATGATACGTTAATTTTTTTATTTGCTGAGCTTTTAGTGTCAACGCCATCTAGTCCGCAATAAAAGAAAGTATGTACTATAAAAACTAGACAACTGACCTCTTTTATTTGTAAAGACATACTCCAAAATAGGCTGGGTTTACTCTGATTGAGATAATCTTACGGTAAAGAAGTAGATTTGTATCGATAGAAGATTTTTAAAAATCGATCTAACTAATTGTTTTTGACTTAAAACTCCAAAAATATAACAAACACAAATAATACGAACAAAATGTTTATCACTCAATTATTTAATGAAATTTGATCGAACCTAAACCATCTGGGCTTGCCGCTATAGTCAGACTTACTATCACTGCTACAGAGTCATTTATGATAATATTGGTTATCTCAGTTCGTATAGAAAATCATGTATATTGTATTATATCATCCCATTAACAAAGATCTGCACAATATTAGATTAGCGTCATCAAAATAGATGCTTGCCCTACTCTCAGTATTATATTGACTAACATGTAAAAAGTAAAAACGTATGTAGCCCTATGTGCCAAATTGACGAAACATTCATGAATGATATTTATACTATACCGAATGATAAATAGACGCATCATTATTTTGTAAAGATCTTTTCCTTAAACTAATTTGAATTATACAAAAGACAGAGTCAGATAGTTATATTAAAGAATCATGTATCAGACTTATATATAGGGCAGTGGAATACTTGTACAAACAAACGGCGAACGAATATAAGGAGGAATTAATTAATTTGACACTCGGGTCATTAAAATTGATCGGCACGCAGCAATATTTGCTTCACAATTTTTATGATAATCACTAGTGACACTAATAATTGAATAACATTTTCTATATTAAGAAAATATAATATTTTATATCGTGAAATCCAGAATAAAAACTAATTGTCAGTATAACCCACGAATAATAAACATAAAGCTACATACTATATCTATTGGTGAAATATTTTTTTAAATATAATTTGATAAGTAGGTACCTATTATAAACAGTATGATCAATCAGATTTTTGTTCTGTGTAATATTAATTTGAGCACAAGTTAAAGTTTAATCAACGGAATAGAGATTTTCATTAAAATAAATATTTTCTTTACTATTATTCAATGCAATAAACTCTACACGTTAGTCGTTATGTGCTTCATCACAATTGCATCCATTTATTTATTTATTTATAACACTTTATTGCACAAACAAAAATAAGGACAAAATAACATTAAAATACAAAAGAAAGGCATAGTTTGTACAAGAGGCGGCCTTATTGCTGAGCAGCAATCTCTACCAGGCAACCTGATGGGAAAGGAAATGTATGAAGTTAATGGGATAGTGCAAAAATAAGAAAAAATCCATATACGTAATACGTATTATAAAGTTAACAGCCGACGATACGAGAACAATTAGTGCATTATTGAAAATATAGACTATCAAAATCATTAAAGCATAGCAATTGATATTATCTATCAAATGAAATATGAAAATATCGGAATTAAATTACGCGAGGATTCAAATTAACGAATAAATATTGAAATTTCAGCAGTAAATTTAGTTAATTATTCAAACGATAATTATAATTATCTCTACTGGTATCAGTGCACCAGTTTTCGTTAGTTAAAAGACATTGATTGATATCTTATTGTTAGTTAAGAGTTAGTTCTTCGTGTTATCTTTCATTTACGTCATAGAGTCCTAATCATAGTTCCTTTGTGAAGAGTAACATTAACTTTCCTCATTGTTAATATTTAATACGAGCTATAGTCTTTTTGTGAGTATAAAGATTAACAAGTGATAACTGCGTTAAAAACAACCGACTTCAAACTTGCACTTGCAAAATTTACAAATACCTACAGACAAAAATGCTCATAAAATAAAAACTACTGGGCCTATCCGAATAAAATTTTTATGGGACCAATTCGACACCATCCCGCATCGAACAAAAAAAGAATCACGTAAATCGGTTCAGAAACCTCGGAGTAATCGGTGTACATACATAAAAAAAAAAAAAAAATATACCGGCCGAATTGATAACCTCCTCCTTTTTTTTGAAGTCGGTTAAAAAGTGAGCAATTTCAAAAATGTTATTAGTTGTCTCCAAGTAGGTAACAAAAAATAATGAGTTAATGAAATGTGGGTTCTGAAGATATTCGTCTTATCTAACGATTTGAAGATAGTTCATTGAAGCAGACATCGTCTGTTACCCGACTGGAATGGTAAAAAGATAGAAACGTGGTGAGCATTCGTGAAGCGGAGAAAAGCGTCGTGTGGCGGGAATTAGTGGTTTCCTGGCTGCCGGCAGGACGAGCGGCGAGCGTTGACCCGCTCCTGTCATTGCCGCAATGCTGAAATGTGACCTGTATTTAAATATGACAGTAATTGCGTATTGATTCTATATTACATTATGATATAATGCATTATTTTATAAAGGTTTTATCTATTTAATCTTTGTTTATCTATGAAACACAACACTTTTGCTAAATATAAAAAGTTACAATGGTGACTTATTGTATGTACCTATGTATTAATTGTATAATATAATGTTGTTTGTAATATGTATGAATTTACGTAATCCTTGGAGACAGGTTTATTTCAATTTGATAAGTTACAACAGACGCGTTCACACTGAAACTTTTGAAATTGATTCCTAAATAGTGTCCTGAAAGAATTAGAGCTTTTTACCTTATTACCTGAAATTATATAAAAAAATGCTTAAATAACTAACTGTTAAAAACTATGTGAATAGGAAAAATAATAACATGAGACTTGTACAATATTTTATATTCAAAAGTAACTTATGGAAACGCTTTATGGAATATTTAACCATTAGAAGTTGGTAGCCAAGGGCAGTCGTAACCTTTTAGGTGATAGCATCTCCACATCGAGAGTCATAAATGTTGTGATGGGTTTGCTCTGGTAACATAAAGGCAGTCAACCTAGTGAGAACATGCCCTAAGTCTAGATCGAGGGCGCGGGCTGCGGGGGCGGTGGTGAGAGGCGCGCGCCTCAGTGCTGGCCCGCCCGCGCCCGCGCCCGCCCGCCACCAGCCAGCCCGCGGCTACTCCACTGCCCTAACCTCTCTCGATCGAAAACACGCATCGACCACTCGATTAGCCCCTATGACTATTCATTACACTCCTGTGCTAAGATTATTGAACTCGCGCAATTAACATATTGCATTTTTTGTTTCTTCGATTTTCTATTGTTTATTAGATTTGATTGGACTGTCTTCCGCGAGGTGCTATTTCAATCGTTAAAATTAGGATTTGAATAACAATAAAATTTCTGTCGTAATTGCGAAATCGATTCGATTATATTTTGAAGCATGACCGTATGACGTTCTGCCCGAAAATTAACCTTAAAATATGTTCGGTAATTTTGTTTAAAATGATGTTTGTTTAAAATAAATACCGTATGTGACTTGGGGTCGTTAGGCGCGAACTTTGCGGGCGATATCGATCCACACCGGCCTCAGCACGCGATCGCGCCCGTTGCACCGGCGATGAGGTCCCACAACTGTAGTTATGTACATTCAGTCGAACTACTTGTTTTAAAGTAAAGCCACCCTCACTTGGATTTAATCAATAAATTAAAATAATGTCAGCCAGTGCCCGGATTTTATCTCGCTTCAACGAACTGTGAAATATAGGTACAGATAGATGCGTTTAACGTTTTACATTTTAATTGCGATCATACGCAGCGACTGCGACCAACGCAGTTTAAAGGGGTTATAAAATTGAAGAGTTTGAGTACGGTGACGTGCGGTTTAAACGGATGGTAAAGTAAGAAGCGGTTGTCGAGTGCGGGCGCGGTGTCGCGAGCGCCTCCGCGCGGCAGGCGCGTGCCGCCGCCTCGGCCGCCCGCAGCACGCCTGTCCATGATGGGTTACATCATGGGCTGTGCATGCTTGAGAGGTGCGTAAGTTTTATGCATGCATATGAGAGCATATATTTTACACACCATGCAAATATCAAAACGAACATTGTTGCGTTCTATTTTGTATGCTTAGATGCAATCATGCAGCTAGAAAATCCGTTTATAACCTTTTTCCGTTAGGCTGTTTAATAGTAATTTTTTTACTCAAATTTAAAACCACTTTGTAAATCCTTAAATATACTTTTTCTTAGTATTTAGAAATAATACATCCAAAGTACTAACTAATGGTAATATTGTTTGTTTCCCTTTTATTCTTTAAAAAACGATTTTTTTATTACTTTTACTTCTTTAAAGCGTACTTTCACTATTTGTACTCGTGGATGACGAAAAAAAAAACAACAACTTTGCGTGAA
The DNA here is from genome assembly GCF_905220415.1 of Colias croceus. Classification (NCBI taxonomy): domain Eukaryota; kingdom Metazoa; phylum Arthropoda; class Insecta; order Lepidoptera; family Pieridae; genus Colias; species Colias croceus. The sequence goes on along the minus strand of NC_059540.1, from coordinate 6,112,113 downwards.
AATTTATGACGATCAGCTAGAGCATAAAAATAAGAGAGACTTTAATATGAAACAGAACTAAATCTGAAATATTTCATAAAAAAAAATTTATTTTTGTTTCAATTCAAATTTCAAAATATCATTTATGAAACACTAAATTCTAAATATTACGTTACATAATATCTTTGTATAAGTCATTTTGAAAATTAACTATACCATTGTTAAAACGAACGTATTTTAGTCGAATAATGTCGACTTATCAGCTAATACGAAGTGGCTCGAAACGGTGGCATTAAGTGCGGTGGCTTTGACTAATTACCCGATGGCGACGTGCCTTGCAAGCGAGCAGAGCTGGCAGTGTTCTATGTATTTTATATCTAGATCGTTACAATATTATGCACAAAAAACAAATAGCGCGCGACGTTAAAATGTTTCCAACTAACGCACTTTCACATCATAGTAATTGATTATATCTGCGACTTTCTGTTTAGCTATTGTTTGCTTGCGTCACTCTCACAAATTACAACACTATGATTGCTATGAGGAGATCTTATTCTTGTGCGTCTAAATAACTGTCGCATCTATTTTATCGCTGATATAAATACGAATATTCGCAATTTTTAATGACCCGCTTTTCTTGAAAGTCGTTCAGAATTCGCTAAAGTCTTTGGCTTATGGGAAACGTTAGGTATATGTACAAGTAGAATATTACGAATATCTTATATTAAAATTAAACATAAAATTTCGATTGTTCAACAATACCATTACAAATTCTTTAAAAATCGTGGTACACTATTAATTCAATGAAAACTCACTAAATGTAAGATGAACATGTACAAGAAATATGTTATTTAGCGCAATAGTGCTATGTCCGCAATGAGTGTCACTAGTAAAAATAATAAATATACTTAAACAATTAATGCAATTTTATACTGTTAATATCTAACTATACTTCGATATCACTACAATAATCTAATTGAAACTCACGCATATTTCTTTAGCGTTTTTCAATGTAGAGTACAATAATTTTATCTGCGACACTGCATGCTTCTCAACTTGCATGCATAGTACTGGCGTGAATATATGACGTGAATATTATTGGAGTTAATCATTATTGCACTTGGATCCTGACGTCACAGTATGGGTGCAGATGTGGGAGTAGATATCGTTACGCGTGGGAGGATGACGCTTATTCCTGGCTGTGTTTACAATTATTATTATTCATATTGCACATGTAGTTGCGCTCATAACTGTATCGAAGTTACAGTTTCACACATATCAAGAATATTAATTGTACGCCAAGAATAATTGTTGCATGAATGGATATCCCGAAATAAGTGCACGCTAATTTGTTTGCTTCGTTTTAATACATTTGCCCTTTTTCATATAGATTGCATGAAATTGGGTTAAGTAATTTTAAAGATGAGTAGAATATTTAAATTATGGATTGTTTATGTAAATTGTAAACACTCGATGTAACTTAAGCTGTAGTCATATCCAATGATATTTATTACCTTTTTCATATGAACCCCGTATAGAACCCGAAATTGCATCTCATTCGCGTGATATTGTCAAAAATATTTAATCTTCCGTACAGGTGCCGGAAGGCTAATCATTTGCCATTTTTTTTTGTTAAAACCAGTCGTTATAAATTATAACATTGGTTAAATATTATATATCTTTCAATTTTTAATAATACTATAACTGCGGGTGCAACCTTGTATTTGTACAGAACATAAAATAAGGCCAGTCGTATAAAGTCTAAGAATTTCAGTTAACTCCGTAAAGAAATGCGTGGAATGTTGCTAATTTCGTATGGCACAGTCGACGCACATGTACAGACAATAAGATAAAATGGTAAAGAGGAATAACGGCGCGTGATTTAGTCTTTATGTCGACCGTACCGCGATGCTCTTTGAATATCCTACAAAGTTTCTCAAGGACGAAATCCGGGTCATTGATCTAAGCACATGCTCATAAATTCAACACTGAAAGGAATAATCGTATAACGACCGGCTACTTAAAAACTTTTGCCGGTTTAATAATAAACTTTTCAGAAATATTCTATTATAAATTTCATTTCCTTATAAGCATTATGCGCCATATTTATCGTTTAGTTTAGATTGGTCGAACAGGAAAAAAGATTCATTTCCTATTCCCATTTTTTTATTGAAGAAACGAAGATGAAGAGTCGACCGCGAGAGAGTTAAGTGTCGTTTGTAAGGCTTGAATCGGGTATTAAGTTCATATACAAGTGAATACAGGTCACTGAACTCTGATAAGCATACCGTTGCTAGTTTTTTTTGGTTCGCGTTAACACAAGCGCGAGATGAATGGCGTTAAATTAAAAATGCAAAACAAAGCTCGGCGACGCGTGGGCGGTTAGAGCGCGCAGGGCGGGCGGCGATCGAAGAGCGCGCGCGGAGCCGTGCTAGCAGCGAGGACGGGGAGGGCGCGGGGTAACGATCCGCCGTCGGCCGCAGTCTTCCAGCCGTGAGCGCGACGCGAGCATGAGCGACGTCGGGACGCTCGCCGCCATGGATGCCTTCGCGGGCGGCGCGAGGCGGAGGCCTACGCGCCTGCCGCCGCCGCCCCCGTTCGTTCCGCCGCCGCCGCCGCAGCGGCACGACCACTACTACGTGCGCCGCAAGTCCCCCGTGCCCAGACACTCCTCTAACCTCACGCTCTTCGCGCGCACCAATGGTACCCATCACCTTCACCACGATGCACGTATGCACCACTGCTGCACTCGGCTCTTCATTCGAATCTCACTAGTGAATATTTACCTGTAGCTCTTCAAACTTATTTAATGTCACTTCTATGCTTTAGAATAGACTCTTTTCGTTACTTTAGAAAATATTATTTGCTCGAGCATCTAGACCATGTTTACATTCAGAAAATAATCCACAAAATTACTCTCTCCTTTTTATTATGCATTACTTCATTGTCATTTTCTTTTATGACCTAAAGATAATTTATACCTCGATTTTATTCAATGTTTCAATATTTAATAATAATGAATATTTTTTTTTTTAATTTGATTAAGTAGAACATGACTAACATTGTGTTTTGAATAATTAGTTGAAATAATTATTTAATAATATTATATTGTACCTCTCTGTGATTCTCGTATACTAAAATAAGATATTCATGTTCAGAACCTCGGGCGTGAGGCCCACCCACACCCTCACCGCATATACCTTTCAAAACTTTAGCTTCGTGTTGGTATCATAAATTCTCATTCACCGTTCGTTCAACTAGCTTCGTATGCCATTTAATATTGAAAGCCTTTTTAATACATTGCAAAGTTGCAAAAGCTCTCACGAAACTTGAAATCGAGACGCGGTTTATAATAGAATTATTTATTTCTTATAAGTTATAAGGTATTTGGTAGACAAATAACAAGCAAAAGAGACTCTAATTGACCTCGTAAAACTATTTGCGACGTACCCATACTTACGAGGTGTGCCGTCTATACAAAACACGCAATACGCCATTATAAATGCACACTCGACTCAAATACATTCCATACCCATTATTCATCAAAATATCTTTTCTAATCGATCTATGCTCAAGTCAATTAACGCACTATTATAAAATATGTATCCTCAGTAGATATATCACTTATGATTTGATAAAATAGAGCTACATTTTTTACAGAATCATTTCGATTATTATTCATTTTAAAATAATTATTTAAAAAGTATGATATTACTACATTGCAAACGTATTTTAATTTAACGGGTACGATATGAATGTTCACTTTGAGAACATAATTAAAATTCAAGCAGAGGCTGTACAAAGGACATAGTTGAGCGAAATAATTCAGGGAATGTTGGGTATATACTGGCGTGAGGGCCGCCGGTCGCGGCCACTGCGCCCTTGACCCAGCACCGAGCTTCCGACTCTGCCTCTGCTGCTCTCGATATAAACGCTCTATTAATGCCTTTTGTTGTCACTACAATAACCTAGAATAACGTTTTGATGTTCTTATTGTAGTGTGCTTATTTAAAAGCGCAATATTAATATCGTGGAGAACAATAGCATTTATAATGTCTCATTTTCTAAATGTCTTTTAACAACGGCTAAACAATGACTCTGAATATGAGTTTTTTTCTTTTTAAATGAACATTTACCTCTTGTTAAGAAATGATGCCTAGATAAACGACGGTGATGTGGGACGTGTCACTGCCCATTTAGAGGACGGCGATGAAAGATACAAAACATAAAAATAGAGAATTTTGTTTTGTTTAAAACATATTCGTTGTTTTAATAAAATCCAGGGTAGATACTTTGAGTTTATGATAATTAAATATATAGATAAAACCATGTAAAAAGTATTCAAATTAATATAAACAAATAAGTGTGAATTTTTGGTGAATATTACAAAATTAAATGACAACTCGGAGCCGTTCGAGTCGGGCTACGCCCACATACCCTTCGTCACAGCATCTTTTAACATCGTTGGATAAATTCCACGCGTGGACAGTGTCGACCTAGTTATGTCTATTTGGTTTTAATTTAAAATTATATATTTTTTAAGTGTCAATAATACTTTTTTTGAGAAATTGATCAATTAGTACATTATTTTAAAACGTATTAATTGATCATTCAAAGTGTAAATTCATAACAGCTTTAAATAGTAAATTCACAAACCACGAAAATAGAAACGAACGAAAAAATGTCTAGTATTTAGTAGGCGAAAATGTATAGTAAGAGTATCAATGCGTGCTAACTGCTAACAGTATTGTAATACACATTATTATGTAAATTTGATCACATCGATTGGTGTGGCGACGAGTTAAACGAGTACGGTGTGAGCACATTAGCAAGATGTGTACTCTTGACATTGTTTGTATCTATTGCTGGATGAGATTTGCTAGCCTATATTTCGTGCCATTGGCATATTTCAGTAATTACGTCACGGTTACTCGTTTGTTTGTGGCCTTCGGAGTTGATGTATTGACATTGATGTTTTCGTTTCCTGATCTTCGAGAAAGTTTTTGTGATATTCATCCAATAAAGTTGTTAATGATCTTCTAACTTTTGCTTCGTTTCCTGTTTCAATGTTGCAATAAAAAAAAAGTTATCTACCTTATTGGTTCTAAGCGACAATTTTACAATTAGTAGGATTTCAAATAATGTATGCACTTAGTTAAAAATTGAAAAACGTCCACAATATTTCGACTCTGACCTTTTATCTTTTAAACTGTTTATGATAAACAATGTTAGAATGTCGTACACGAGTCTCGATAGTGTTACATAACGCTGCAGCGTTCGATGTCCTCGGATGAGGGTGGCTTGGCCAAGGGCGGCCGCATCGATCGCAATCGGATCTCAAGTATGCTCTCCCTCTCAGCCTGTAAAACTGCACATCGTTTTATCGCGATCTGCTCAAATGTAGCCAGAAGTGACGACGCTCTCTCCCAGTTATTGATATACTGTATTCAAATACAATATGTTCCGTGTGCTCGGTTCTTTATGGTAACTTCAAGTTAAACAAATCTTGATGATAATGAATGCTTTGACCTTAAACCACTCTCCTCCTTGTTGACCTTTTATATACGATTAGAATAAGTCTGAAGCCCGAAGGTTATACGAGCCTCAAGTATTAATTCACAAATAGCATTTTTATCATGAAGGTGAAATTCATGCAGGAATGTTAGTATTCGTACTGCTAATAAATTCTAGTGTAATGTTTATGTCGACATATTGGTTTATGCAACAAAATATACATAGTGGGTCGCAAAATAGATAAATAACTTGTTGATGCTATTTCATATTGCTCCATACAGCAATGTTAAATCAATCCGCAATGAAGTAGAAAATCTTTTGATTGAAAGTTTTCAAATATGTAGATGATATTGCAAATAAAAATGTATTGAGATAGTTAGGTCATTGTTTAATAATGGATATATGTATAGTTCATATTTATTAAGCAGCTCAATGTCCTGTTTGGAATCCTCCGGATACGAACTGTCGCTACTCAGTCAGGATGCGTCAGTTATTTATAATATTCCAAGCTGTCAAGGTCGCTCCGTGGCGGCGCCAGCAATGAATGAGAGCCGCGTTTTACAACAGAAACCGTCATTTGACTATCGCCTATTCTTAGACACCGTACGATAAACACGTTAACGACGTTCTTCACTCATTCCAGTTGTCGCATGAAGGAGACTATTTTTATATAAAGAAGCGTTTTAAACGTCGCTTAAATGGAATGCCAGTAAGCGCACATGAATATTCGTAAATACAAATACGACTTCTGGCAAACACTCGGAGTATTGCTAACTATTTAGGAAACTCTATAAATAGGACAATAGGAAAACTAGTTGCTTAAAACGAGTTATGTGAAATATTTATTTGTTACAGAACCAAAGAAAGACAAATTGGAAAATGGAGGTGAGCTAGTAAGACCGGAGAGACCAAACTCTCTGACGGCCGGCAAGCTTCCGAGGCGGATATGCTATCAAGGGGACGGTGAGTCATTACTCATTATTACAAGATAATTATTATCTACTCGTTTAAGCAAATCAGTAAGGAATGTACCTGCCTACTTAATGCTGATGCTGGTGATATATAACATGCGTCTTCTTGATATTGAATATGTACTAAGAAAAAATGTTGCCAATAAATTTTACTGAATATCACTTACAAACTACTACAACTTAATTAAAACCAATATTTTTTTGTTAAAGTGAGTGCGATATTACTCTTATACGTCCTTTACTGCCCTAATTACTTTCAAGGTCTAGGAAAAATTCAATTTAGGCCCGGGATTAATGTCTCCTAAGTAAGGTAATAAGCAGTGAGAAATCCTGGCACGTCTCCAAGGTCTCTTAGTAGCGTGAAATAACGTTCTCGAATGTTTTCTTGTTACTTTGTTTTAGTATTGTGTACGTTTACGTATAATATATTTAGTAATGTACCACCTTTGTTGTTAAAAATGACTTACAAAGTACCAACTGAGCACGATTTTTTATAGATTAGTAGGTACTTAATACTTTTACATATGCGAAACTAAAAGAGTAAGTACCTATAATATTATTTTCATTGTTTACTTTAATTATCTCAGGCTTAATAACGCAAATTAAAGCGGTATATTTGTAGGCTAATAATAATTGATCCAGATGTTCGATTCTATGTACTCTACTTTTAAAAATGAAAATGTGCCCACTTAAGATCGAGGATGAAAGTTTTATGAAAAACATGACGCGCTTTACTTTTAAATATTTTATAAAAGTTAGAAATGAGCACAATTTTTGCGAACTGATTTGAGTGGCTTTCATTTTAGGGATTTGGGTTAAACGTTTTTGCGTGGGTTTGAATACTTTAAATTAAAAACAGTAAAGTTGTAATAACGACGAAAAACTTCTAGTACAATTATTCATGAGTCGCTTTGTTAGATTATTTTGTGGAGATTTATGTTATAAATGTAGGTGGATGACAATACATATTTTGACACATAAAAAGTAATCTCGAACAATTTACTCTATACATACAGAATTAAGCTACTAGAAGTACCTACAATCATATTAAAGTAGATTAAATTGATAAAATTGCTTGTGCTATATTTGTCATCTTATGCTATTTTTTGAACAAGCAAGCAATATAGGTACTTTAAAATAAAATTAAATGCAAGCATTTGATTAAAAACTCTACATTACAATTTACATTAAATGCAGCTTTGATAATATATTGTAAAATATATTTTTGGACACCGTTATTGAGACATTACAAGCGCGCACTGTCGTTTCCAGCTGGCTACGGCGGCGGCAGCGACGGCACGGACGGCGGCTCAGAGGAACAGCTGATGCTGTCGGAGCTGCCGGAGCCGCCGATAGCGGTGTCGGAGATCGGGCCGATACCGCCGCCGCCGATGTTCAGCTCGCCGAGCCCCACGCGGCACCATCACTCGCACCACCCGCACCCCGCGCATGCCGGCCATCCCGGACATCCCGGACACCCCGGCACGCACACGCTGTCCGATTGTGAGTATTATATTCACATGGTGTAGTCACATATCAAACACACATATCAAATTTAAAATGAAAATGAGGATGAAGATGAGGATGAGGATGACATATACATTTGTTTTTGTACGATTAACATACGAACGTGCGAACTACGCACTAAGTTTACACGTGTTGGTAAATTACATATAAATTATGCCAATTCAATTAACAACAAAAATCGTAAAAAATTCAATAAACAAGATGATGATTTTGTTCCAGAAGTAGGTAAGTATGTGTTCGTATTGTTGTCGCGTATAATTAAATTAAATAATTAACGAATATTTTTGACCGCACGTTGCACGTTGATAGCACATTGTGAAACTTATTGAATAGATTTAGTTACTTACAGTTATTTAGTATAAGATTAATAATTAGGTAATTAAAAATGAAAAGCAAAATTTAATCCCGTACAAAGATATAATTAGAAAGCTAATTAGATACAAAATTACATTACTAACTAGAACTTGTAAAAAGTACAAAACTTCAATATAATTCTAATATGTATGGAATGATCATAATGTACTATTCGTGTGGTTGAGCATAATGACTAATAATGATGTATTTTGGAATGTTTTACAAGAATGTTTCCGGCCTACTAAGCATAATCGGACTGATTAGATAAAAATTTAGCATTCTTTTTACCTTTCGCTTGATGACTGTCTTAACTTTATCTACTTCCCTTGAGTTTGTTTACGTTTTTACGAATCTATAATCTCTAAAACTCAGCCTGAATATCTTATTTACATTTAGATATTGTTTCATAGTTATTCGTTAAAAACACCTATTTAGTATAGTCTTGGCTTATAAAAATCTATTAATGAAAAAGGAATCTTTTGGTCACTACATCATGCGTGAACACAAGGACCGATTTTGCTAAATCTTCAATTTAAAAGAATTAAGAAGAAGAAGTTTGCCAATTAGCGTGTAAACGTTTGTTGTGTCAGCTATTATTCTTATACAATTAATGAAATGCTATAAATAGACATGTATTCAACAGCGGAAGACGAAGACGAGCAAGAGGAGGACGAGCCGGAGCCGGCGGCGGACACGACGCGCGTGGAGGAGATCCCGCCGAAGGAGCCGATCTTCAACGCGGTGCCGCTCAAGTCCGCGCTCAAGAAGCGGCCCGCGCAGAGCGCCTCGCCCGCGCCCACGCCCATCGCGACCCCGCTCGCGCCTCGACAGGACCACCACCATGCTAGCTTCAAGTCAGTATACTATTTATTATACTCTTATTACGTTAAAATTGAAAATAATTAACCTTAAATATTGTTTAAATGCACATACATTCTTGGTATTTGTATACAATTGGTAGGAAATGAGGCTGTTAAAAGCTAACGCTATGGCTTCACGACGATAACGTAGAAGTGAATGAATGCCCTACATTTTTATTCGACGGCCGCCCGTGATGGATGTATAAATAAATTCAAATTTCGAAACGTGCATTAGATCGATTTATTTGCAATTGTATATCGAAATTGTATTGTATATGTGTGTGATTGGTTGTTTAATTGTGACAATTCGTTTTATTCCATCACTTGGTGGCGCGCAGAAGGCCGCCGCCGAAACCGAGGATCCGTATATGGTAACAGCTCTCTCGTTATGTCAGTGTTGTCGACCATCCCTCACGTACCGACCTCCCGACGGTCCGCTTCGCCTCCGCCATGCATCGTGCATTGCACGCTTCCGACTCATTTGTGACTCGATAATTACTGAATTAACTGAACCGCTCTTGACTGAAGCTTGAAATTGTGCCAACTCCGTCTTGCGTATTGGACAATACTCGCACGGTGCAACTCGAAACTTTTTTTTGGCTCGCGTGTTACAATAAACATAATGTGACGTTTAGACATATGGAATGCAAACTACTTTCAATTGTTGGAATTGTGTTTTCTTTTAATGTAATTTAATGAAAATAGTTAATTCAATATTTAAATAACAATATCATTTTCTATCGTTTTGCATTCACAGTAAGTTTTTGAGTTGCATTGTGTACCTAGACGAAATCCTCTCAGGATAGATCCGGACAATTTTCAAACTTCACCTACAAGTATCACAACACTAACCATCATGCTTATCACCCGTGATATACAGTAACTAATTCACAAAAACTATAGCAATGTACACAACACATACAGCGCATAGGAGCAATAGATATTACGACACAAATTAGTAATCCGACCTAGATAGACGCCAGCGCGAATATGCTATCGTTGTTTGTTTTACAGAGTCCAATAAATGTTGACCAGTCTTGCATGTATGTGTATAAAGCGCAATGCTTTAATTGTGAATGCGATGTCGTAGTTCTTTCAGTAGAATTAAGTTTATACTATAATGGGGATACAATATTGTTCAATATATAAATGTTTCTATGGGATAACTTGCCTATTTTAAGATTAGGATCGCAAAACTTCTGCATGGCAACCACTTCTGTAAATTGACATCTTTGCATAGTATATACCATAAAAATAAATCAGCTATATTTCTTGCCGCTCTTTATTCCTTCTTAGCCAACGGTATCTCCTCATTCTCAGTGTAAAATTCAACTTGTTTGGAAACATATATTGATTAAATAAGGCATAATATCAAACATACAGAACAATTATATTATGAATCTATGTGCGTCTCTTGTCGTATTTTGTAGATTTGTCAATGTTTAAATATAGCACGAATGAATGACTAAATATTAACCAGCACCCTCGACTAAATCTATTTCACTAATTGTCATTGTATTTATTTGTCTGTTTTAAAAATGATGATCTAAACTTTGTATCGACACCGTTCATAAATGAATAATCTTGTAAAATTGATTGTATGTAATGTAGGTATTTATTGACTTAACTGTATTTTATGTGATTGAATGTAATGTGATTGAATGTAGTAATTTGAAATGAAATGAAATGAAATGAATCTATGAATTGTGCTAAATAATATAATTTTTAATATATTTTTTTTAACCTCAATTGTGCTGTGTACACACAATTTGGCTGGCATTTTACCGCAACATGATTGTGATTAAACTTGTGTATAATTAGTCAAAATTGTCAGCTGTGATGTGTACCTATTTAAATAAATAAAAATAAATAAATCCTATTTCCACAAGGATACAATATGAACAAAAATATAATTAATTTTACATAAATCTCACTAATAAAGTCATAAAATTAAAGTACTAAACTTGTAAATACGTATTTTGTATTTATCATAAAAGAATAGGCATTCCACGTCCTAATAAATAAGGTTAAACTGTACAAATGACAAAGTAACCATGCCATACGATCATCAAACGAATATACTCCCAATGTGCAATACAATAAAGTCGAAATTCGGTTGTGCAGTAGCCGGCCGGTGCGCATGGGCAACGCGCTCGAGAACAAGGAGAACGCGCGGCCGTGGGAGGGCGCGGCGGAGTACCGCGGGGAGCGGGGCGAGCGCGGGGAGCGCGGGGAGCGGGGCGAGCGGGGGGACGAGTACGCGAGCGAGTCGGAGCGCGTGGCCGCCAAGCTGGCGCGCAAGGAGAGCCTCAACATCAAGCTGGCGCTGCGCCCCGATAGGCAGGAGCTGATTAACAGGTAATATACGGGAATAAATAGATTTCCGCCCGCGTTTTCAAAAAAAACCCGCATAGTTCCGGTGGGACTTCCGGGATAAAAAGTAGCCTATGTTTTAGCTACCTACATACACAACTTCATTATAATCAGTTCAGAGGTATTTGCATGAAATAATAACAAATATCCATCCATCCACACAAACTTTCGCATTTATAATATTAGTAGAATTTGAAGAACTATGTGTATGAGCGGTTGTTAATGTGTATTGATGGGGATTAGGGAGGCTTTAACATAAACCTGTGTTGTGATTTGAACGACATGATTGCATTGATAGCTAATACTATGGAAATAAAATATATCATAGTAGAAAAGTAATATAATAGTGAGGGTGTAAATGGGATGCAGAGTCTTAACGATAGATGCCCGTACAGTTCTTATTTACATAGTTAAGAGCTTATCAGTGCATGAATGTGGGTTGACATTTAAATTATTAAGTACATATTTACCATAAGATTGGTGACGAGCAATCAGTCGGCGAGTCCATTGGTTATTTAGAGTACGAAATTTAGATATATTAGTTTTATTGTTTGTTAGATTTTGATCTAGCTAGGGCGTAGTTGCAAAAATACGAAATGTTCTGAGTTATTCCACATAGCTATGAGTGCATGACTGGGTGGGCAAAATGATAGATGAGTAGATTTACGTGTGTCGTTGCAACCTTAGGAATGCGGTGCATACAATTAGATTCAGCATTCTATGTGACCAGAACGAAATATGCTCATTAATCAGTAATTTATTCCGAACACACAACGCATAAAGTTAACGTATGGGCTCATGGTAAGGCCAATACTACAATGATTACTCGAGAGAGTTTAAATGCGTGACATAATAGCAAAGTAGGTCTCGTAACTATCATTGCGTGTGTTACAGAAACATTATAACGTGACGATTGACGTATGTAATATATAGAGCATACGGGTCATCGTGAATGTGGGGTGCTTTCGAAAATGTGTGAAATTCACATCTGAGGAGAGTTTTGTTGTGAATCGTTTAGATACATTATGCTAGTATATTCTTTCTATTAAATGTTAGGTAGCATATGCGCATTAATAAAAATAAAGTTTACTCATTCACCAACTCGAAAAGCTCCGTAATATTCAGATTTTAATGTTAAACAGCGTCAAAAAATTGAATTCCTACTTGTATTGCGAGGAAAATCTCTCAAATAAATTAACGGCTGAATGAAATTGCGTTTGACGAGTTCGTAACTTTTTATTTCTCCTGCATCGAGCTCTGCAGTAATTAAAAATAAATACTCCTCTAATCGAAATGTACAAAATATTGTGAAGTTAAAAAATAATCTAGAAAAAAACATACTACGAAATATCAAAGACATTGTTGCGTAGAAAATGAAACTGTAAACATTTGAGTCTGTTGTTGGCACTGTTATGAGTGACAAATCCATATGACTTCGGAGCTGCTATGCACTTTAGTCATTGTTTATTTATATTTCTCTTAAATATAACTAGCTGATAGTCACGATTGGGGAATTGCGCGGAATATTAGCTCCATATTGCAACTTAGTTTTAACTCAATTAAAAAAGAAAACCGAAATATCTGTTGCTTTCTCCAATTTAATAATGTAAGCTTTTATATTGAAGTGAAGCGTTATTGTGTACATCAAATGTAGCTAGAGACTTATAAATGAGTCTATTTTAAAGTGGTTGTAGGTCGCTAATTGATCGTCACTCGCCTCACATAATATAAAGTATATGCTCTACGCGAGCAATGAGCGCTGACAGCTACTGCCTGGGAGTTTTATTTTAGTTCGTATCGTCATACGGGCTCTCCTTTTTTCCAACTTCCTGCTGCTATTTCTTGGCACGAGCATTGTTTGTATTATGCAAGAGACATGAGTAGTACGATAGTATTCGTTGAAAAATTTCAAGTATGATTTGGAAGCGCTTCCGTGACGTACCTGAGCACTGAGTGATCTCCAGTGACGATGGAAATTTCACGTATACAAATTGCCGTAGTTAATTAATTTAAGCGAGTTTAGGTTTCGGATTTTTGGGATTTAGCCAAGAGTTTGTGTTAATCGTACATTATTAACATGTTTTCGGCCTCGAGTGATCTTTGGCAAATTTTATATCGGCGAACGGTCGCCAGTGCGCGTAGATAAGTGGGACGAATTTGTTTTGCCTCTGGTGCAGCGTGACTCTATGTACATTACTAGGTCGATATATTACGTAAATCTTTAAATTATGAGTAATTATAATGTGTTTTGTGTATGATGTACGCAGAAATATTCTGGTGGTGCAGAGTGAACACGAAAGGCAAGAGTCGTGGGAGGCGATAGGGGCGCGCCTTATACGCCGTTTGTCCATGCGGCCCACTGCTGAGGAACTCGTAGAAAGGAACATTCTTAAGAGTAAGCATTCTATTTTTTACTTTAATTTTATGCATATTTCAACGTAGTACGTTTAATAGAGAACTGTCATTAACTGATAATATTATGTTTGGTGTTTATTATTACGTATATTGAATAGAGTAATATGTTAATACGAGTTTTCTTTTATAGGTCAATCGCCAGCCGAGGAGAAAAAACAAAAGGAAGAAAAGAAGCGGTACCTTTTACGCAAGCTCAGTTTTCGACCCACCGTCGATGAGCTCAAGGAAAAGAAAATTATTCGATTCAGCGACTACATTGAAGTCACTCAAGTACGTTTATTTTTAGAGCACAGCGTGCCATTGTTACGGTACTGACCAGTCTCTAGGTTTGGACTTTTACACTTGTGACGATCTATACTGTTACATAAACAAACTAGACCAGGGCCGATAATTTTTGAAACAAAAAATCAAAGTAGGATGAAACCCATTAGAAAAGGAGGGGAATGTGATAGAAATCGAAGGAAAAATAAATTACAGACAATCTGAGTTCGGGAAGTGGGAGGGGGGGAGCTTCTAAGGCTAAACATTGGTTTCTCTTCATTGGTTGATAACTATCATGTTTGTTATCTTTTAACTATTAACTAGCTATCTATTGTATAACACGTGTATATTGTGCAGGCGCACGACTACGACCGGCGCGCGGACAAGCCGTGGACGCGCCTGACGCCGCGCGACAAGGCCGCCATCCGCCGCGAGCTCAACGAGTTCAAGAGCTCCGAGATGGCCGTGCACGAGGACAGCAAGCACCTCACTAGGTGCGTACACTACACACTACACTTGACATTTTTGCACTATACACACTACACCACTTCATACTACACACACTTTACACATTAGCACTAGGCACTACTGCCACTAGACACTTTGATGTTCAATCACCTTTTTTTGATGAAAAAGTTCTGTAGTAAGTTAAGCACAGCTTAAGTACAGCTAGCTTAACTTGAGCTAGCTGTACTTCCTTCATAGAAGTCGAATAGTTGTTGAGATGGTCGCGATGAAATTGAACAAGGAACAATGCCATTGAACTAATTGTGTGATACCTAGTAATAAGATTATCGGATGTACAATTCGCGTCTAAAGCTTCTGAAAAGTTGTAATTTTTTTCATCATTGACATTGTATTTGTGCGAATTATTATAAGAAAAGAAGAAAGATGGTACTATTATCTTCTGCGAATATAAAAACCTCCGTTAGGGATTAATCTAAATCATTGAGGTTTCTAAATGTGATGTATTTGGTCGCAGGTTCCATAGACCATGACGGCTGTGCCTTATCCCCGGAGCGGCGAGAGGAGAGGGAGCGCGCGGCTAGAGGTAGCTCGGGGCGGCTACGGCGGCCACGGGCGGCTGTAGTGGCTACAGCAGCTATGGCTACATGTGCGCCCGCGGCTACGTGCGAGCCCGCGGCTACGTCGGCTACGTGCGAGCCCGCGGCTACGTGCGAGCCCGCGGCTACGGCGGCTACGTGCGAGCCCACGGCTACGGCGGCTACGGCTCAGTGGCTCGAGGCGAGTAGTGGTGGCCGCGACACTTACCTGTGATTCTAATGTATTTATATTGACTTCTTCCCACCTAGGAAGATTCGCATGCAATAAATAAACGCGACGCGACGGTAAAGTGTTGATCATTCTAAACTTACGTTGTGCGATCGTTTAATGTTACGTTTTGTTGTTCGTGAACGTCCCGCGTGTGCGATGCCCGCTTTTAATGAATCATCTATTATTATTATTATATCGTAGATATGTCCAGTACAATTATTATTATTGTAATTTTTTTATATTAAGTTCGCATATCTTAAGCGTACCTATACATTCTTTGAATTGACCTTCGTGAAAGGTTAGTGATACTGGTTATTGTGGTCGAGAGATTCTTGAGTTTATGAAGCTCTGTGAGATTTACGAATTTTTTAGTTCAAATGTGAGATGATCCATCGTAGGGAATTATGTAGAAATGTGATGTTTGTTACGCTAGCTTTTACCTACGTAGTCATTATGCTAGATTCGAGTGTAATATTTATTTCTTGATTCACAGCCGTTTTTGGTCACAATTGATTTGTATAAATTTGGTCGATACGTATGGTTCTGACGAGCTTTCTTAAATAGAGGCGGTTAAAGAGCTCACTTGACGCTTGTGCCACTACTGCCATACACTTCCGTTAGGATTATAGACACTATAAAAATATAAAAATGTTTGCCAAATATAAACAAAATTCAAGATGTCCAAATGTTCACGTATTTATTCAACCCGAGAGCTCAAATATGGATATTTACTTCGTAAAAATTAATTGATAATATTAGAAAATTTTCCAAGGTAGCGCTCACGGACTCATAGTTTTAAAATGTAAATTAAATACGATCAAAAAGTAGTTTCACGTTATGGGCAATTCTGTATTAAATACTTTTTCGAGATTGTTGTTATTCGGTTTTGTTGTGTTGTAATGAGTTGTTTTCACGATTTAAATTCGTACCAAGAATGTTAATTATAATAATACATTATAAAGAATTGCACAATGCTGTATAAAAAACAACAACAATCACTTAATATATCTGGTAAACGAGCTTTTCGATGACGTCAATTGAAAGTTCGTATTTTTGTTTTTTTTGTTTTTATTTCAATAAAGATATGTTCTGCAAATCGGCGTTCGTGCAAATCTGTATTGTAACCTATTATGTTAGTTTCTTAATGTAAATTAAATTGGATGTATAGTGAATCGTAGATTAGATCAATTGGTTGCACGCATTGAAACGCTCGTTTATCACAACAGAGTTTCGATATATTCAGCTTACAACACTAGAAACTTCGGCGGGAACAAATTGTTATTCATCAGTCGCTCTAGCTTAGGTATAGTTTAGGTAATTCAAACGTTGAACGAACTATTCGGTAAAGGAATTAATGTTAAATAAAAAAATAATAAAACTTTTAAAACGTAGCTGTTAAATCATTAATGCCTTTGAGATTAATTCTGTTAGTAATTCTCTTATTTATTATTATAATATTTAAACGGTAATTGTATCAAAATTATTTGGCCAACTAGCAATAATGCTATCAACTTTGTTATATTGTGATTTGGTTTAAAGGATTAACATTAATGTTTAATTTTCATGTAAAACTAATTTTATAAGTAGAAATGGAGTTCGTTCAAAAGCTGATTGTGTTAACGAGTAGCAATGCTTCCAAAATATATTAACGTGGTTAAACTTTGTGAGCACATATTTTTATAAAATATTCTAAAGACATTGTCATTTATAAGTAATTAATCAATCGTTCGTTTTGTATCAATCGAATATAAGAGAATCGTTCTTACTCTAGTATGTAAGTACCGGATAATAATAGTTCGATGTTACGCAATACGTTTTACAGCAAAAAGGTTAACGAAAATGTTAATATAATGGTTACTCTTGACACCATTCCATTTAGGGTAAAGTGGAAGCCAAAATGACGACTTATTTTTCTATACGATTTTGTTAGGTTTGCAATAATGAATAATAATATATAGGTAAATTGTAGGTGTTTATCGATATTATTATAAGACGTTCAGATTTCCAAAGATCTAAAGCTTAATGAAATTCATGTTACTAGTTAACGCACAGGTTGCTATCGGTCGAATGTGTCGTGACGTTATTGATTCACACTTTATGGCGATATGGGGGCAATATGGCCACCGGTATGGTTCACATCACTTAGTAGTATGTAAGCACATACTTATTTACCATAAAATGTGATAAGACTACTCTTAAAATATTATAGGTTTTTTTAAATATTATTTTAACACGCAAATTCTTAATTTGTGTACATTTCTAAATGATTATTTTATAAATGCAATATGGTGCTGTCAATTACCATTATTTTATTGGTTTGTGTTTTTCTTTTTAAGTTTTTTACCTTGTAATAGACATAATGATTGCAAACTTTTGTACTGGGGTTGTTGATACATTTTACACAGTGAGTGCAACAAAATTCACACCGTGTCAACTAATGTACATACTGCGACGAAATTGATAGTTGGGATTAATGGTGTATAAACTTTATAAATTTTATCGATAAACATTCTTTATTTGTATCTGTGTAATATAATTTTAAACGATGTAAATTATGGAATCTCTTTAATTTCCTCTTATATCGCGAGTAACTGATGTGCTGTTGAGGGAATGAGAAATGCTTACTTCAGTAATCGTTTTACTGATGCTTTTATTTTTTAATCTTGTATAAATTATTAATGACATGTTGTAATAATTAGTATGTATAATGATAGCCATACAATTATTTGTTTTATATAACAATAAGTTTGTAAATACTACGATTATACATTAAATTTTATACTCGATTGTTTTTCAATCATAAACATTCCTTAGTATCCTACTTTGTTTTAATTTTCAAACACAAATACCACCTAACTCGTTCGATATGAATTTTTTGGAACACCTACTCAACGTAAACAATTAATGGTAATTTAATGCGCCGTGAGAGCAATATACCTCAATATAAAAATTTATTGCGCATATAAACAATGCAATCTATCTAAATGATAGACTCGCGTGATTAAGTGGCAAGTCGCAGTTTCTATAAAAGTAATGGAATATTAATGGAGGCTTTGACCCGAGTTCCTGAGGTTGTGGAGACTTTCGATGGCGTACAACTTATGGCGCTAACTAAAGAGAAAGTTAACTGTAGTGCGTGCCCGTTAGCGGCGCGCGGCGACCACTCCGCGCCGGCTCGCGCACCGAGCCACATGTCCGAACTTCGCTCAAACTTCCCGCGCACGCATTGTTTACATTTCACATTACGATGCCATAACGAAGTAGATTGATTGCCGCGCTCGTGAACTGTGATCAGTGTTCTAAAATCTAAAGCCTCAAATTATAGGCGCCAGTGTTGTGAAAGGGACGATAATGACGTTTTCTGGAAGCATGAAGGAGAGCAAGCCGCGAACCGTGAAAGACAATTGGGAGTCAGAGGTGAGATCATATTATTAATATCCATTGTTAAGATTCATTTATGTCGCGCATGTAATTAACATGTCGGCATGAATGGAAAGCTCATTCAATGGGGTGTATACCTACTGTATACTCATTAACTTGCGCGACACTTTTTCTTAACTGAACAATCAGCACTTTCTCTTCTGTGTACTTTTTGATTATTCATCATATTTATAGCTAAAAACAGTTAAAGTTAGTTTCATATTCTTGCTACACGTGAACGTATTGCACTCTTCAAGACTACAAATCGCAAATGAGCTTTTATAATTTAAACGATTTTGCGTGTCATTCATGCTTTTACTAACAGTTTTCAATTTAATAAAATTTTCTTTATTAAATTTTCTCTATTGTAGACCTCTAAGTACACAAAAAGTGGTTATTATTATCTTTTATATGATTTCTAGTTTGTTTGTGTGACTCTATAATCTCTATATTATCTGCTCTACAGTTTGGCGAAAATTTGTAAAAACAAAATTTTTATATCAATAAAAAAAAAAGATTTTGATTAAGGTTGTATTGTTGTTGTACCTGGGTTTACGTACTTAGTATAGGTAGCGAATTTTTATTGTAAGGAATCGATAAATTGTTTTTTTCGAACCTACAATGTGACTAACCTGAAAAAAATATCTTATAGCCATATTATATTAAAACGTTAGTCTTAGTCCTTAATAAATGCTAATTAGTAGACTAGTATAGATACTTTTGATTTCTGTGGTAGTAGGTAGTAAAAGGAATAAAAATACATACACTTTTATAATATAGGTAACTATATCGTATATTAATTAGAAGATGTAGTTTCTAGCTTTGTTTGTAAGGGGTAATCTCCGGGAGTACCTACCGGCCCGTTCAAGAAAATTTCTAGCTATATTATTATGAAATGAGAATTTTTCATACCGGGTCAAGCTGGGGTCATGCGGGTTGCGGATACCTAGTACTTATTGAAGATAAAGGAAATATTATTTGTGTTCCTGTTTGTTGCTTAAGTTTATACAACTCAAAAACAACCGAAACTTAAGATTCTTTGTCGCTCAAGAAAAACAGAAAGCTGTTTTGCTTGAGTGACAAAGACTGGGTATGTATAATTTTTACTTTTTTCCCGGTCCCAGTCGGATTAAGAGACCAGCTTTACATACATAGAGATGAACGATGACGCATTTAGTAAATTATGAGATATCGTAACTTTTGTTTGACTAATATTTTCACATCACACGTTAAACAATTAAATTTTTACTATTTTTAATTCTTTTATAGAGGTTCAACGAACTTTTAGATGAATTGACTGCTCACAACTTTATTCTGTCGGATAAAAAATAGCAAATCAAACGATAAACGATTACCTACTTGCTAGATTTTTTCTATGAGTATAGGTAATTAGAATTTTCTTAGAATCGCAGAAAGTAATAAAAAGGTTAGTCTGCAATAGTGATATATAGGTATTTACATTTTGAATTTGAAGACCTAATAAGTAATATTTTATATTATAAAAAGTCTAATAGGTCTCCTACAGGCTACAACTCAATGTGTTTTAAACAAATTAACTTCATGAATAGGTACTTTGTTTCTAACAACCTCACAAGAAAAAATAATGTCGACAATTTGGGAATTTTATATTTTTAAAATAATGTAGGTAAATCTTAGAAGGACTTAAGAGTAGTTAATTCCAACTAGGTATTCCGGATTAATTGCGGTAACTATGAGAAACGAAAATTATTTTTCCAAAATAATTGTATTACCTTTATCATCATCAACCCTTTGAAGACATTCACTGTAACCTTACAGCTCTACAAAATAACAATTTTCAAAATACCACAATAACACTGAAAAAATTAATTACTAAGTACTAATCTAATTTTATTTTCTTGGTTTTATATAAAGATCTACAATAATCTAATGAACTACGAACGCGTTTTACCTAATTTGCACAGTTGTTATCCATGAAGAATATGGCAGGCATAACAAATGACTAAATTGCTATTGAAATTACTATTTTACTCATTCCCCTTTTAATAATTAATCGCACATTCTTTCTCAAGCAGGAAATTTAAAACTCAAAGCAACTTTAGTTGTTTGTCCTTGCTCTACCTCTCACTCAAGCAACCCTAGCTAACTTTGCCTACTTTATATGTTACAGTCTACAGATATGAATTTTATAAGACGCACGTATAATTAAAATATTTAATACGATACCTATTAACGTATTTATACATAACAAATATTACTATCTATCAAATAAAGGATTTGGTGATATAATTAACTAAAAATACATTTAGGGAATAAGACTATTCGCATTCAAATGTTTGACCGATTTTGGTTTCCAATTTCGATAGTGTGCCATCAAAGCTTTTTTTGGTATTACTATTGATGAAACAGACAATAAAATTGCTCATGCGCTTCTAAGCTCTCCTAAACATGACCTTTACAAACCAAATAAGGCATAAGCACACCTTCTACAATAAGGCTTTGTGCTGCTATTAAAACGATAAATTGTTTTAAACGAATGAGCTCTTCATTTCAGCCCACATTGAAAGGCAACCTTCAAAGGCTTTACTTGGCTTCGAATCAATTACTCTGCCTACAATCGTATCGTGTTGTGATTGATTTTCCATTTTGTTTATTCGGTAAGTCACATAGAGTTAGGTAAGTGTGTCAGTGGAGTCGGTGGCTGCTAACGGGCGAACGGCCATCAGCCATGTGATCCGCGATCCGGGTCGCCGCGCTGCCCGCTGACCACAACCGTGTTAGTTCTTTTGCATTCAGATCGCATTAACAGATTCATAGAATTTAAAGGAAATTGGCAATACCAATAAGTAAATTAGAATTTGATCATACTTGACAACAGACTGTGTGTTTGTTTGGTGCCTGAAAATATACAACCATCCTCAACTCGATTACTTCCTTTTCTACAGAGATAGTAGACTTGAGGTATTTAATAAAAAAAAAAATAAAGAAGTTGTACCTCGCTCTTACAATAATAAATCAATCACACTGTTTTAATTTATTTAAGTAGATAGGTACCTACGTATACATTCATACCCTACCTGGGTTTAGATAAAGCAACAAGCTAGCTGCAAGGTGAACAAATTTGTAAAGTTCATGGACATTTATCTCATCATTCGAATAGTTTCGTTTTAAGATGTTAATAGTTTTTATTTTTACTTTTAATTTTATTCTGTTTCGATTCGGTATGACAAGGGTATGTTTTTAATAAGAATTAGAACGCACATAGAGCACGGCGCCGGTGCGGGCTTAGTATAGGTACGTTTAACGTCTTTATAACGTAGATACCGTATAAGTTATTTGTTCAGTGCATAATTAGTAATTATTATATAGCTGCTCGAAATATAATCTCTTACAAAATAGTTTATTTAGAACCGCGACTAAGATCTTATTACAATTCTCATTCATCAACTCGGTGTAATACAATTCTGCCGCAACAGATCAGAAATCGCGGTCGATCTGAATTATGCTTCGATATAATAAGAAAGTGTCGTAAGCGTAAATACACTCATTTTGTTTGAAATATATACCTACCTGTACGATAAAGTCAAGCAAGTAGCCAAAGCAAAAAACTTTTGCGTAGGTAAATGATCTTAGCATATAGAAAGCTTAGATAAATAATTTGGTTAACTGTCACTGTCTCAAAGTAAAAAATGTATTTTTAATTATTTCAGTAGATCTTGTATTCAAAATACATAACGTTCTATGTTTTTATTAATCATGGAGATCGTGAAAGAATCTTGATATGACGCATATTATTAGGCAAATTTACATACCGTGTAGGTAATATATGTACAGTATGTAATCAATGTACGCTGTACCTTTTTTAGGACTAAATAGGCAGTAAATAGTAAATACCTATTAGAGAAAAAAATGAGAAAACGGAATTACTTAACATTTTACTATTTCTTTGTTGATTTGAAATCAATATCTACTTTCCTACCCAATTGCTTCTGCTTATTAAGCTCACTCTTAATTCAATAAAAGTCACATAAAACATACCAATCTAACAATGCTTTCGTTACATAGTTTCAATAAATAAATCTTATGACAGACACAAATAGATTTTATATATTATGATAAAAGGGTCCCGTCAGAAATTATCTTATATCTACTAGCTGCGCTCCGCTGTTTCACCCGCGTGTCTCCGCTTCTGTTGGTCTTAGCATGATGATATTATATAGCCTTTAGCCTTCCTCGATGAATGGGCTATCCAACACGGAAAGAATTTCTTAAATCGGACCAGTAGTTCTTGATATTAGCGCGTTCCAACAAACAAACAAACTCTTCAACTTTATAATATTAATATAGATATGTAATACCCAATAGCGTGCAGCGTGCTCTTATATTCTAAAATGGTCTAAAAAACCTTTGTTTGCACATGTTCTGTTGTGCATCATGGGCGGTCGTTTCTCATTCGTATAATACATATACGAATTATTGTTTAGTACCTAATGTAAGTACAAGTCCGCGAGGTCAACGTGCGGAGTCTTAGTACATACCTACAACCGGACAGGTCGGTGTCGCTTCTATAGGTACATGTCCTTATTTATTGCCACGTCTTATAAAGTTAGATATCTAACTTATATCTGACGATCTGCTTATAAAAATGAATAGGTACCTTATTAATCTACGCTGCAGTTTTATAATCTCTAAATTATACGTTTTAATCGTATCTAATAGCAACGAATAAAATTAATTAATATCTATGTTATCAGTTATGTATGTGTAGTGTGTAGATGTGTGAAAGTTAAATCAGGATATAACTGATACAAACGGCAACTTATAAGCTGAATAAAGCTTAAAATTGAAAGTAAACACCACTCACACATTCAAACGTGCACAAAGAAACAACTATTATAGTCATGTTTTTGCAAATCATTAATAAATAATTTAAAATTTTATATAACTTAATTACTTAGTTAGGTATCTTTTCTTATAGTGTGTCTATTATTTGTGCACCTCATATGTATTTTAGAAATATATTTATAGAAGTTTCAAGGAAGTTATTAGATATTTCTAGATAGATGTGATAAAAAGTCCGGTAGTAATTGTCACAACAATAGATTGAGTAAGAATAGCAGATAAAACGTATCAACTTTCACAACGCTCCATGTCTGGAGATCTAGCTTTTAATTAGTAACTACACAACTCTCAAGCTAGTAGCGAATGTGTATTTAGCACCTACGATATGTGTCTGTATGAAGTATGAACACAAATGGCTAATATTTTTACACCTGGTAATTTCAATGACTAACCCAAATGAAAATGGAATGTACAAATTCTCGTAAACATACAATCAATTAAGTATAAGTTGTATCTATTACTAGGAATTAGATATTTACATGAACAATATTTTACACAGCCTCTGAGTTCTACCAGTAGTTTGAATAATTTATAACTACATAATTATACCAGAAATCTAGAAAGCTTCGAGTTGTCGTTGAATTTTATATGAATGAGGTCACTTTTTAGATACGTCTTGTTGAAAAAGTCAAAAACCTTTTGAAAACGAACAGCTGTAGCGAATTCACTCTGGTTGAAAGTGAGGGCGTTCGCATTACTGCCAACGGAGTTCTCAATAGAAACCCAGTGAAAAACACGACCGATAGTATTTTGATGTCAATACGAAAAGCAAAAACGTGATCTGAAGTGGGACACTGCAGGTGCAATTTGCACACGTCGACTTTTATAGCGAAGGAATACGTAGGCAGATGTTAATTAAAATACGATTAACATTTATAGCATATCTGTGAAGATTGAAATACAGTTTCATCATCAACGAGTCAGTACGTACTTAATCCGTCCTAGTCTGTGAAAGCTGAGATTATTTTCATAGAATTGTCAGGTAACCAAGCTTTATGTGTTTTTCCCCTAGAGGGCTTTTGTGTTTATAAAGCCCGATAAGAATATAAGTAGGTAAGTACTATATTTAATTATATATTCTGGCACTGGGATATCATTAGATTAAAAAGAGACAAATCAGTGATTGATACTGACTACTGGTGATAGTATGTTTCATAGGAATTAGAGTACCCAAATGACCCAGGTCTGACTTATTTGATGGAATGTTGGCCTATGGCGAGCGTTGACGCAACTCGACCAATTTCGTGTGCTTGGCATTTATAATAGTAACCACCAATCCCCTAAAGGTTTCAGTATACAATACTAGAGAATAGATTATCTTAATATCGATATTTCAAAATGTAACGTGACTTAAATTGTGTTATACCGCTTATTCTGGCATAAACCTTATCCAATCATACTTATTCAGTTATTCACATTCAACAGCTGAGCTTACGGAGCTTCTTGCTGAAGACCCATTATATGAAGCATTATATCCATTGTTATTTTATAGTTTTTAAAATATTACTCATAATTTTTTTCATCTTTAACCGAGCTTCTTATGAAATAATAAAATAACAAAATTTACAAACCCTTATAAAAATAAAGAGTAGATTAAATTACATATATTATATCTATGTTATGAAACGTTGTTTCACATAATAAAGCATTACTTTATGATGCCATTATATTTTATTACAGTATTTAAATCGCGAAATGCTCTGGTCCACATAATATTTGTATACTTACTTGTAACAGTTTCAGGAGATTACGTATTAATTATTGTTAAGTAACACAGACAGAGATGAAGCGTGTCGCTCTTTTGTAGAGAAAACTCTTATTTCTTCATTTACGGCTAATTAGGCTTCAGGAAGTATGACCAGTTACAAAATTGAGATTGTTTTTAGATACCCAGATAAATACCTGTAGTAGTTGTTATTTCAGGTTTTTTATTATAATAAATATCATTAAATTTCGTAAAGTACATGACACAAAATAAAGATGAATTATCTAAATTAAGTAGGTACCTAGGTATTGATATAGTTCTGTGGGTAGATACATCATACACATATACAATCAACAATGTACATATATCACTATGTAGAGCCGCGTAGACTGTAAACAAATTAATTCTTCTTTGCGTTTTCTGTGCTGTGGAATTTTATCATAGAAAAAGTAGGCAAATAATTATATCAATACCAATTTGCTTCTATAACTAGCGAGCAGTATATACGTTATAGCCAAAACAATTTTATACAGTATACTGGTTCGAATTTACCAAATTTAAAAACACATATTGTACATATCTATGCTCTATGCTATAGAGTCAGCAAAGTCGGTCCATGACTAAACGATCCATGACTTTCTTCTGGGTCAATGCCAACTATGTTGCTTTCTCGCATAATATTTTGAAGATTCCAAGATTAAAGAAAATTTAGGCTGTAGGCTTGGATCATCAAATTCCGTTACATATTTCCTAAAAATAACTCTTGCTTTAGTGCTGACCCATTTTCACTACAACTTTATTTGTACATTTTTCCGAGCATAACATTTAAAATATCTCTTTATTGACATTAAGTATGAATCATCTTGTAATAAATTGAAGACTCTTAGATATAACAGCGAAACACGTTATAAATGAGCACACAACATCCGTTTAAAATATGTATCTAAGTTTATTAGTTTTAGATAGTCCTTAGAAGTTGTGAAAGTCCCTGTATAGAAGTCGTATAGTGAATAAATTAGCCATTTTAACGTTTTTTGTCCTCTACTGGCGATATATTTTTAACCGACTTCAAAAAAAAGGAGGAGGTTATCAATTCGGCCGGTATATTTTTTTTTTTTTTTTTTTTTTTATGTATGTACACCGATTACTCCGAGGTTTCTGAACCGATTTACGTGATTCTTTTTTTGTTCGATGCAGGATGGTGTCGAATTGGTCCCATAAAAATTTTATTCGGCTAGGCCCAGTAGTTTTTATTTTATGAGCATTTTTGTCTGTACTCGATGACTTAATTGGAATGTAGCAAGTAACTTTGATTCACTTCCCGGTAACCGATTGAGCTGAAATTTTGTATAAGTGTATAAATTGGATAGCGATGAAACATTATCATGACATAGAGCTGATTTGATGATGGAATCGGAAGGTGGCCATAGGAACTCAGTAATAAATTGACTCAACTTTATCGAGTTTGGGCTCGTTTGATTCGTGTTGAAAATTACACTAAAAAGTATTAAATAAAATTAACTGCGTTAAAAACAACCGACTTCAAAAACGGAAAAGTAAAAAATAAAAAAGATTTGATATTATTAATTACTACATATTATTTAGATGTGCTATTTATTAAATAGGTTTGAAGTCGGTGCCAAACACTAAGCCCGTGCACCGACATCAAACCTATTTAATAAATAGCACATCTAAATAATATGTAGTAATTAATAATATCAAATCTTTTTTATTTTTTACTTTTCCGTTTTTGAAGTCGGTTGTTTTTAACGCAGTTAATTTTATTTTCTGTAACTAATTAAAGCTAGGTATTAGCTAGCTAGGTAATATGTAAAAAGGAATAACAGGTAGTAGATGTAGAGTCTAGACCGTAGTAGTACTTAATTAACGATGGCATTAATTGCCGATCTTCCATTAGAAATTGCGATCCTTCCGCAGTTAAACCTGTCATAATAATGGTAGTATGATACTTCACAGCCTGGTAGTTAAGGTATTTTGTGTGTTACCTACTTGATAAGCTAGATTATATGGGAGGCTTTAATTATTGTTTGAAATATTCCTTATTAAGCTTCTCTATACTCTAATAAAGAAATAAACAATACTTATACCTCATACCTGCATGTAACATTAATTTAACCATTAACTTCTTAAGAACACATATACAAATAACTTTTGTCACGATAAATTAGATCGATATACGATACGATAATAGAGATAAATTCATCGCTTTCGATAAATATTTAGCAGATACGTTTTTTTTCAGTTGGGCTATGGGTGGTCGAGAAATGGACAGCGGCGGTGTCGGTCGCACCGGCCCCCGGAGTCTACCATGTCAGTGAGCAGTGACATTCGCTTCACACGCCGCAAGCTAAGCCGGCCATGCAGGGGCTGCTGTGCTGCGCTCGCCGCATTGCTGGTCCTAATCCTGCTGGCTGCAGTCGCCGTCTACCTCGGCCGTTGGTACCATTATTAAAATTATTTATTATAGTTAAACATACCAGAAGTCATCGACAGCCATGTTAATCTTAGAAGGATTCAGGAAGTCAAATTGACGACATACGCAGACTGCAGACACACGATTGGATGTATTTATTATTGATCGATTCCGTGCTTTACGCTTACTTTATCGCCCTCCGCAGCTCTTGCAAAAAGTTGTTATGACATAAAGATTCAAGGCTAAAATATGAGCTCATATTATATAAAGTATAAACCTGTAATTTGCTAAAAAAGGACTAAACCGATACTGCATAAAATATCTTCTTAACGCAAAAATTAATGTTATCTCAGATAATCCAAAAAGAAAAACTTCATAATATTATAAAGTTTAAAATAGACTATGCTGTAAAATATTTAGGAAAAAAGGAATAACAGAAAGTAGTGCAAAATTCAATTAAATTTATAAGCTCTTTGTGGTAAATACTTTAGTTCTCAGATTCTTAATTTGAACTCGTTTTTGATCGCTTAATGGTAATTAAATGCCATTGTAAGCAGATTTATACAATATCAGCATATTCTCAGAGACTGCTCGCGACATTTAAGCTACGCCCGTCACCAAAGGAAAAGGCCAAGCCATCGGCCTTGCATTCGCTACAACAAGTGCACGATACTCGCGATGTTTGATCTCGGATGAATCTGGGATAACATCTGATTCATTTATTTGCTTTCTACATTTCCATTTACGTTACATGACACGATGATATCTGCACATTCAGATATACAGCTAACTTGAGAATCAATTGGGTTACAAAGTGTTCCAAAGAAAGTTTGTTATTTTTTTTTACATATAATGAAAATAGTGTATAAACACTGCTCAAGATATTTTATTATTATTCATAATAATGGAATCCAAAAGAATTGGTCCAATGACGAAATAAATTTCTTACAGACATGTTCCTTTTCGGAGACCCATTGAATCGGCAGACCTTTAGAGGTTCATTCATAGTGTCATCGTGGGGTCCGCGCGAGGACTTCAGTATGGATGTCAAGGACAACAGTACGAGAGAATCGCAGATGCAACAAATGTTGCATGATATATACAGCGGCTCAGAACTACGATCATGCTTCATGGATGCTGACATTCTTGCTTTGGATAAGTAAGTTCATACGTTTTTAAAATACCTACATAATTTAATAAAAAATACACATTTACGCTAGGAATATCCAAAGTAGAGATTTGTAATCGAATCTTGATTCTCTTTTTTCAGTAATTAATTCATTTTATAATAGGATAATAATTTGGTACCGGTTAGGTACCTAGGTATATGCCAAGTGCCAACGTAGCTGCACAAATAAAAAATCTAAATCAACAATAGTGCAGAGGCCAGAGTGCAAAAGTTTAAGTAGCTTTATAGTAGGTACAAAAGGCATGCAACCTTTAACAAAGTTATTTATAAATTCTACGGATTAAATCTGCAACACGAAGTGAATCGAAACAATTTACGTTTCGTTACGAAACTGTTTTTATTGAACTAGGACAGATCGTATTCACAATTGAGCCAACATAAATATTTCATCACTATCACTATAATGGTAATGGTATATACTTATTTGCAAAACATGCAAGATGTGCGTGTGTATTTATTTTATGATTTTATACAAAAAAAAAATACATACTTATATAAATGAAAATTATTTAAGCAATTGTTCCGGGTTGTCTCAAAGTATAATAATTATACAACCGCTCTCTGTACAAGCTGTTGTCACGACTGCTGCTGATGTTTTTGTAATTCTATGTAATTAGGTACCTGATTTATAAAACACTAGCGGCCCGCCCCGGCTTCACCCGTGTTACATGCTTACGTTTTATTTCCATAAGAACCATCCTCGTCCTTCAAGGAATATTATAAAAAAAGAATTATCGGAATCGGGCTAGCCGTTCGCGCGTTCATTTTTGTATATAGAGATTAGCAAAAATATATCTAACTGGAAATAAATGTACAATGTGCTTTGAATTTAAGTTTATAATACTAAAATACCAAATAACCGGTTCACACGTGTGTCATGTGTTAGTAACAACACAAAACATCACAACATAAGCTGCTCTTCTTGCAAAATCGCTACACGTAGGTACGAGTTATCAGAATAGCATTACGGATGCAAATTACTCAGTGTTCGGGTCAGCTCGGTTATATGCGTGATATAATTAAAACTTGACCTAAAGTTCTGTTCATGGTCATGGTAAACTACTTTCGATATGAAATAATACATTATACAATTGTAACGTCGATATTTATGGAATTGCTGATGACTTTTATAAAATTGATATGGGTACCTTCATAAGTAGTGTACCGACTCAATTAAGATTAAGTATATAAAACTTTCACTAGAAAATTAATTATAAAATTTTCTCTTAGCGCATATTTAACTACGTACGTACTTTACTTATTAGGTACATATTAAAATTTATTTATATACTTACGGATAACTTTCAGAAAATTTCACATGTACATAGGAAAATAAATCTTATGGGCTCTTAATTCTTTTATAGATTACAATTCGGGTCTGGTTCTTTGTTACCGTTCTATTTATAAACCACCAATAGCCTTAGATAGATACGTATTGTCCAATATTATTTGTAACGCAATAGACCGAGAAGTAAATACGCGTCACGATTTTAGTTCAATTTTGTCGTGTACGTAGGTACCTATTTGCATAACAAAACTACCTATAATCAAGACATAATATGCCTCTTATCCAGGTACACAATTACATTGCAATTCGTAAACCTAATGTAAAAGCCAAAATAACTATATTATGTTATTTTTGACAAGTTTAATTTTCTCCAATGGATTTTCTGAAATTCCCTATTGTATATCTACTACTAGTATCAAAATACCTATAGCAAAAGTAATAAGTGCATTGGAATTATTAATACATCTCTAAGAAGCCCCATTGTCTATTGTTCAAAACTCTTATCTTCATCATAGTTTCAACTTTATAGACCGGGAGATACTGACACAAAATTTCGAGTCATTTTTAACAGGATGGCGGTTCTACAGGGGTACGCAATGACAAAAAGAATAAAAATAACTGCGTTAAAAACAACCGACTTCAAAAACGGAAAAGTAAGAAATAAAAAAGATTTGATATTATTAATTACTACATATTATTTTTATGTGCTATTTACTAAAAAGGTTTGATGTCGGTGCATGGGCTTAATACTAAGTGCTTAGTGTTTGGCACCGACTTCAAACCTATTTAATAAATAGCACATAAAAATAATATGTAGTAATTAATAATATCAAATCTTTTTTTATTTCTTACTTTTCCGTTTTTGAAGTCGGTTGTTTTTAACGCAGTTATTTTTATTTAATACTTTTTAGTGTATTTTTCAACACGAATCAAACGAGCCCAAACTCGATAAAGTTGAGTCAATATATTACTGAGTTCCTATGGCCACCTTCCGATTCCATCATCAGATCAGCTCCATGTCATGATAATGTTTCATCGCTATCCAATTTACATTCGTATACAAAATTTCAGCTCAATCGGTTACCGGGAAGTGAATCAAAGTTACTTGCTACATTGAAATTAAGTCATCGAGTACAGACAAAAATGCTCATAAAATAAAAACTACTAGGCCTAGCCGAATAAAATTTATATGGGACCAATTCGACACCATCCCGCATCGAACAAAAAAAGAATCACGTAAATCGGTTCAGAAACCTCGGAGTAATCGGTGTACAAAAAAAAAAAAAAAAAAAAAAAAAAATATACCGGCCGAATTGATAACCTCCTCCTTTTTTTTGAAGTCGGTTAAAAACGATGGTGTGAACGCTGGTACCGGCGGCTTAGTCGCGTGGGCGTTAGTCGAACTCGTCGTAAAAATAGCAAAAGTCAAACGATTTGTAACACAAAAATTTTAGAATTTAGCGATAGCCCATAAAAAAGAAGTAGGCGGTAGTGTCATGCCATACCTACTTTTCCGGTGTGACTTACAGCCCGCCATACCGACGCGAATGTGTTGATTTAAATAAAACAATTATTCAACCATTTGTATCAGGCTAACTTTTGCACAGGTAACCATCGTCGTGCAGCCATTTACGAAAATCGCCATGCCATACTTTTCGAACGATTCCAAATGGTCGCCATACCGCCGAAAATCTGCAAAAAATTTTTATTTCGCCAAACTTTTTGTACCAGTATTGCATTTGGATTTTTGGAGAGTATTTGATAAAATGTGACCATTATTATATTTGCCATACTTCTAGTAGGGGGAAAAAGTGCTGTCATACTTGAAAAATTAATTTAGTATTAATTTATATAAGTGAAGATTTCCAACACCTAGATCTTTGTATTTATATTTATATTTTGTATTTATATTCGTTGATCCTCAAACTTACAGGAAAAATAAGTGCCATACTGTTACAAATCGTTTGACTTTCGCTATTTTCCGACGAGTTCGACTAACGCCCACGCGACTAAGCCGCCGGTACCAGCGTTCACACAATCGTTTTTCTTTTTGTCATTGCGTACTAAGACCCCTGTAGAACCGCCATCCTGTTACAAATGACTCGAAATTTTGTGTCAGTATCTCCCGGTCTATTATTGCATGATAACGATAAAAATGACCTTAGCCAAATTAAAATCATACAAGTATTGCACGTACTGACATGGTAATTTAAATTGGAGAAAGTTCGCTTTCACGGTCTCACAGGCTGAGATGGAGCGTGTTACAGGGCCATTAAGTATAAAAGTTCCGAATACATGAATGCTCGATATTGATCTTTCTTACTGCTTATCTGTCTTATACATGTCGATTCTAATTTATAATACTTACATGATCTCATCACGTCTCGTAATTTAGATTATGTATGTGCATACGAATTAAATATAAGTCAATGTATTCAAATGATTTATTGGTCGAGAATTTAGTTGCATGCTAAGCAAATTTGAGAAAAAATCTTATGAACATTGTATTGTAATGTTTTGCAGTTTTGAACATAAGTTTACAATAGAACTTGTGTTTTTTTTTACATTATTCCAATGTTGTTGTTTACCTATAACATCTACCTACGTCCTATGTGGTCCTATAATGTACAATAATAAAAAGAAAAATGATAGCAGAAAAATGTAATTTTTCCGCCACTACAAGTGGAAAATAATATCATGGACCGAGAAGCCCAAATAAAAATCATGTACTACCTACTTTTAACTGAAAAACAGCTAATTATATTGTTTAGCAACTTTACAAAATTATTTGAATGACAAAGAAAATAATATGTGCTTTAGTTATACAAACAAAACGTGGGAAATGACTCAGTCTACTTAAAAATTGAGATCAATTTTAGTATTCTTTGCAGACAATTCCGCAATCGGTGTATTGTAAAGCAGGCCACCGAAAGAAAGGGCTTATAACCTTGAATGCGGTTTAACAACACGGACTGCATAGAAAGTTCAGAGCTTAGAAATCTGAGCACGCATTAACTTTCTCAAGTCAATATCACAAAGTACAATGTGACATATGTGTATATTTTCTAAACAGTAGTTACCTATGTATCGGTACGAGAAAAAAATATTGATCAGTTGCTAACTCTCAAGATTTTATGATAGAGAATTTTATATGCATTAGGTATCCAAACTCTACATAAGCCCAACATAAGCCTAAACTTATTATATAAAATGTGTGTAACCATCTTCTTATTTCTGTTAGCCCACAAAAACATAAATATTTTGTATTGTTGAGTTATCATTTACATACTTTTACAGCGCCGATGAAGGTACCAAAATCCACTTTGAAGTATCCTTTGAACCCATTTTTACTGCAGTCAGTACGTCTGAGGTAATAGAAGTGATGGCTCAAGCTTTACTTACGCCATACTTCACAACTCTCGGAGCTATACCAGAGACGCTTCATATTGAGGTAATTTTTTAATAGATATAGGTAGATATATATATAAAATCTGAATCAAACCAATAAAACAAAAACATATAGATAATAAAAGTAAAACAAGTAAGTAGGTATAAACAGGAAGTACAAATGTACAGTAAAAGTGAAGTAACTAAGTATTTTATTTATAAAACCTCAACTCTCGTTCTCATTAACATGATATAAAAATCTCAAAAACAAGTTTGAAACGTTTTCTAATTGGCCAGATTATCTTGGGAATAACTGTACACAGTATAATTTATTTATATTTTTTATTCTAAGAAGGAGTAGAAAGTACTACCTACTACGTATTTTTTTCATTTTGCAAAATTTTGGGTATTTTATTTTTGAATCGAATTAAAATTTTATAATTAGTTATAATATAGAAATAAAGTTAATGTAAAATCAACGCAATTAGTAAGTAGTTAATAAACGTTAAAGAATTATTCGCTTATTTTTACCACGTATTAATGAGAGTAATAACTGTTAACACGTTTCTAGGAAAGTTCGGTAATATCGTCCGAAGCGCTGAAAGAAAGTGAAACTACAACAACCGAGTTGCCAACAACGGAACCCGTGGTATTTGACATCGTGGAGGAAGTTAGAGAGTGTTCCCCGCTAGCAGTGTCCTTGTGCAAACATCTGCCTTACAACATCACAACTTATCCAAATCTAGTCGGCCATGCATCCAAAGACGTCCTACTGCGTGATCTTGTAGCTTTCAGAGAATTATTGGACGCGGAATGTTCACGCCTTGCTCAAGTAAGAGCCTTATTCATACTGTAAGATGTATATTATGTATACTGTTCAATAATGTACAGTTACTTATCACAATTCACAAGCGTTCTCACTCCCTCATGGTTTCATGGTCTTGTAAACGAAATATTACAAGTTTGTAGTTGGTACCTATAGATATTAAAGTTAAGAATTCGAAATTCGAGTCTCCTCCGGCAATCTAAAGTAGCATTATCATAATTCATAATAAAGAGAAAAATCATTACAAATTTAATAACTTCATATTCCCATCTCTATATCCGTTACATTCAGTTTTTTGTTGTTAAATAATTTTGCTAGTCATTGCATTTAATAACCATGAGCACCGATACGCTTTAACGTAATTGTAAAAGTATTAATTTTAACAAAATTTTAATAATAGGATTTCGTATGCCAAATGCTCCAACCCCGATGTGAAGAAGGACGCATGATATACCCGTGTCGGGCGTATTGCCGCGCTTTCCACGCTGGTTGCGGTGACCGCTTGCCTGAACGACTGCGTCCACACTTTGACTGCGCACGGTTTCCCGATTATTTTGGGCCGGGGTCATGTGCTCCAGAACCAGGTAAGTTTTCTTTATACATACAAAGTTTAGATAAAAACGTTAAGTCCAAGTAAACATTCCTGGACTAACAATTTTATGATAGGGGGCATTTTTTTAAATCTTCCAATACATTTTATGAAAAATGTAAGTAAAGATAATAATTTTTCTACCAAGGCATTTGATCAATTATAAAAAAATAACAGTTAATTAAAAACATGACCAGATTGTCACGGCAGTTTGCAACGGTTGGCGTTATCGCGGCGCGCGTGCGACGGGGTCCCGGACTGCGCGGACGCGTCGGACGAGCGCAGCTGTTCGCACTGCGCGGCGGGCGCGGGGGGCGCGGGGGGCGCGAGCAGCCTGCGGTGCGCGCTGCAGCCGCGCTGCCTGCCGCCGCACCTGCGCTGCGACGGGACGCCCGACTGCGCTGATGGGAGCGATGAAGTTGGCTGTTGTAAGATGTTACCCAGCGTATTTTTGTATTCCGCTTCTTCATGTATTATCCATATCACTATTCTAAAAGAATATTTTGCATTGAAATTGACATGAAAGTAATGATATCTTCTCTATCTTGAAACTAAAAAACTGAACATACTCAAAGGCAGTATGATGTATGAATCGAGAATCGAAGAGAAAAGGCTTTGTTGGTTTTATTTTACATATTACTAATTTTCGGAAATGCTTTTAGTATGGGTGTCTCGTTCGCTTGCTTCGTGGAAGAGGGAGAATAGTGAAACAACGTTGGGTTCTATACGGAGTCGAGGCGGTTACGCAGTGTGGGCGGAAAGAGGACATTTTGGCAAAATTTGTGCAGCGCCTTATGAAAACGACAAACGCGCTTTGATGAGTGTCGCTGCTTCTTTGTGTACGTCTCTAACGTTTAAGTAAGTATTTATTATTGATTTCATTTTATGTAAATCAAATTGAAGTTCTAATATACTACGATCTAATTCATATTCTTAGAACTGCTGTAACCGCTGAGGCTGTACCAGATGGTGAAGAAGACATTGAAGAAGAGGATATGCTAGATAGAAAAGTAGCAAGACCATCACCAGAGTATGTGGAAATAGTTGACCCTACTGCTGCGGAAATATCGTTTGTAAGAACTGAATGTCCTGAGAAGAGAGTGATCAAAGTTATCTGTGACCAATTAGGTAAGATATTCATATATGTACCTTTTTTTTCACTAACGTAAGTTTCTCAATAACAGATACCCGCGACTTCACTCGCGTGATACCCGATTTTAGAGCAATTTATTCTTACTTTGCCAAATTTTATGCAGACCAATCCGTATATCCTCACGAACTTTCATATTAGGTATATGATACAAAACTAATTTGTTGTTCCTAGAATGCGGTATGCCATCAGCGCGTGGAGCTAAAGCGGAGAGCGGTGTGTCAGGCTTGACTCGCTCCGCGCAGCCCGGTGATTGGCCGTGGCACGCCGCACTGCTGCGCTCGCACGTGCACGCGTGCGACGCTGTACTCGTCCACGCTTCCTGGCTCGTGACCACCGCTTCGTGTTTCCAGGTAAATTCAAGTCGACACTTTTTCAAGCTCGTGACTTGTAACTCTTAAATCACGCACACAATAAAATAAATAATAATAGTTTAAAAAAAAACTAAAAAACACGCTTTTTGCAAATTGAAAAATGGAATAATTTTATCAAATTAGTGTATTGTCATCGGTCCTCAATAAATCTACAAAGTTTGAACGAAATCTGGCCGTTTAAAGTGGGTCAAAATCGCGCCCAAAGAAGTCGGTTACACACAAACATACAAACATACAGGTGAAGCTAATAAAAAGCGTGTAAAAAATGAATAATATCTCTCATAATATAAAAAAATCGAATTGTAAAGCTTCATCCATCCTCAAATCTACTTAGTTTTCAAATTAAACACCCAAAAAGGTTCCTTAAAATCGATCCAGCTTTTTAGGAGTTCTGAGACAACAATAAACAAACGGTCGTGATCTTTATATATTTGTTGGAGGTACATAAACACATTTTTTGATGATATATAAACCTTCTAAAATAATTGTATAATTGCAGGGTCAACCAAAAGCTGAATGGACCGCCAGATTAGGAACAGTCCGTATTCAAAGCACAACGCCATGGCAGCAAGAGCGGCGTATTGTTGGCATGATACGTTCGCCAGTTGAAGGCAGCATGCTGGCACTAGTGCGATTAGAGGAACCGGTCGAAATGACAGATTTTGTGCGCCCTGCATGCCTTCCTGAAAATGGTTTCAAAGCGAACAATCAAAGCACCTGCAATACCCTTGGTTGGACCAGAAATAGAGATCAATTACAAAGAGTCCATGTGGTTACTACTTCCATGAATACATGTGAAAATGTCAGTATAGCTACTGGCAATGGAATATGTGCAGAGCCCCTCTACGATCAAGATGACTGTGATGTATGTTATTTTCGATTTTCCCCTGATTTTTTTTTCTTTGATTCACTAAATCTTTGTTATACTAAATTTGTATTGTAATTTGTTTCAGGAGGAAGAATA
Organism: Colias croceus; assembly: GCF_905220415.1. Taxonomy (NCBI): domain Eukaryota; kingdom Metazoa; phylum Arthropoda; class Insecta; order Lepidoptera; family Pieridae; genus Colias; species Colias croceus. The sequence continues at coordinate 6,074,377 of NC_059540.1, read as the reverse complement.
TGCTGGAAGTTCAATGATATGTTTCGATGATAGTTCTAAACGTTGGTCATTAATAGGAGTAAGTGCATGGCGAATTGCCTGCTCGAAAATTGGTTTAGGAAGACCTCGCATCTACGATTCTGTAACATCACATGTAGATTGGATTCGAAAAACGATTTCTAATTCTTCTAGGTGACCCATATTCTAAAGCCATATTGTGGTTAAGACTGGTGGAATTAAAAATGTCCAATTAGGATATAGATTTATGACTAACCAAAACTATTTGCGTTGTCTTTACATGATTGTAATTTTGCGATAAAAATACAACCAACTTTTAACATAAATCTTATGTAATACTCTTCTTTTAGATATAAGAATTCTTAGAATTACTTTGTTTTATATATTATAATAAGTTGTAATATAAATTGATAGTTATAGTATGTATAGTACATTAAATCAAGATGTAAATAATTATTTAATTATACCAAAACAAAAATAAATTGGTCTGTTGTGTTACTGATTGTTTTATTGTTTATAAAACCTGTTTTCTACAAATGGCTCAGACAGGAAAAAGGTCCATGGCAATGTATGACACAAAAAGTCAAATTAAAATGCAAAAGCTACATATTCCTTTATTTTATTTACATGACTATAATTCACTAAAATACGTGATAAATATTATTTCATATTTACTTTAAAACCCCTTCATCTTTGAGTTCTTGACGAATCTTGTTTTGAACATCTGGTGGTAAGTGTTGCAATTCCTTTTCAATATATTTGTGTAAGTCTATCAATGGTTTATATTGGAGATGTACCAGTTGAGATCCAGCTAGCATTGATAACATAGCTGATATAGAAAAAGAAATGTATTGACCCCAAGAGACTCCAGCAGGCATTTTATTGTGCAGAATATTTTTCAATCTTAGATTCGACTATTGATTTAGCTTGACTCCTCTTAAATGTATTGTAGAAATTGACTTCTCCAACTTTCCAGTTAATCATAGAAAATTCCAAACCTGCACCAAGTACAAAAAACATAGGAAGAAATCTATATACACCAAATGTATTCTTTCCAGGCCATTTATTCACTAACTTGTGAATCCAACCAATTCGCATTTTATAAAAATTCCTTCATAACACGGATTCTTCGATTCTTACAAAACGATTAATGTATTATTGCCGTTCGTAGAAAATATTGAATAACTTCTTATTGAGATAACCTCAAACAGACAGCTGACTGCTGAGTGCTGACTGTCAGTGTCAAGTGTCAACTGTCAAGCACAATTGTCAAGTCACAAGTGACACAAGACAGCTGGCAGAACACAGGCCTGCAATAAATATTAGAAACTAGGTTTCCGCCCGCGGCTTCACCCGAGCAGTCAAAAACCCGCATAGTTCCCGTTCCCGTGGGATTTCCGGGATTGCGTCATTTTCCCGGGATAAAAAGTAGCCTATGTCCTTTCTCGGGCATCAAAATATTCTAATACCAAATTACATGAAAATTGGTTCAGTACCTAGTTTAGGCGTGATTGAGTAACAGACAGACAGACATAGTTACTTTCGCATTTATAATATTAGAATGGATTGAATTGAATTCTATGTACAATCACATCACACCTCGCATCACACATCATGACATCAGCCTATTCCCGTCCACTGCTGAACGTAGGCAGTACAATAAGCCGTACAATGTACCGACTAAGTTGCCGACATAATTAATAAAGGCATATTATCTATACTAATATTATAAAGCTGAAGAACTGTTTGAACGCGCTAATCTCAGGAACTACTGGTCCGATTTGAAAAATTATTTCGGTGTTAGATAGCCCATTCCTATAGGAAGGCTATAGGGCATAGGCATGGCATAGGCTATTTATTATATCATCACGCTAATACGATCAGGAGTGCAGCCACGTGGGTGAAACCGCAAAGCGCAGCTAGTATATTATTATAATATCTTGGATATTTACTATAAATTTATTAGTATTTAAGTTACACTTATGACCGAAAATACTCATTGCGCAAAAAAAAAATGTTCACACTAAAAGAACAAAAACGCGGAATTTCAAATTGCGAAATTACTGAACTGAAACTTGTTTAGGCGCATGTGGATACATTTTTAACGCATGAAACGCAATAACAATAATGTGCAGCGTTTTTTTCGGAGAAGAGGGACAGAGCGATTGAAACCGACTGAGAGAGAGAATGGGCGAACCAAGGGCGAACGTAGGATAGCATAGAAGTTTTTCTTCTGAAAACTATAAGATTAATGCACTTTATGATGTTTTGGGGATTTACTAGGTAGTTTAAGCACAGAAGTTTAAGCAAATGTTGACAATGATTTGCCGTTCTCTAACGGTGCATTTGGTGCATTTAGATCACAATTTAGATCTTAGATCATTACTTATTGATCTAAGATTTAGATTAAACGAACATAGAGCTTAGAGAACTAGAAGAGCACTTAAGAACAAGAGCAAGAGTATTCTTTCGTGATTTTTAATGTAAACGAAAACACGACGTATTCAGCAGTATTCAGTGTTGTTCAGTATTAGACTTAGATCATTAAGTAATGGATGGAGTACGCTGGCAAATGTTCTAACTAAATTTTCTGCTGATTTTGGTGCGGGGAGGGTAACTCACACTATGAAACACAATCACACATTCACAAAAATAATTTGTGTCACGAAAGTCGTAAACAGTTACGACCTTTTAAGCGACGAGTTTTAAAATTCAACTCTATCACTAAGTTCATAAAGATTAAATTTGTATTTCTTTACAAGATAGTCTTGTAAGGAATGCGGATCATTATCACGTTTTAAATTCAACTTTATCTCTTAGTTTATAAAGATTAAATTTGTATATTTTCTTTCCATGATAGTCTCGTGGGGCCGCCACAATGATCGAGTAAACTGTAAACATGACTCGATTATTTGTCTTGATCATGTCACTAAACGATACATCGACGATTATTAGAAATTTCATTTAAATAGATATTTACGTAAAAAAATAAAATAAAATTACCTACAAATGAAAGGTTGAGTAACAGACAGACAGACATGTCTGTCTGTTACTCAACATCAATTACATCTTTTTAAATATTTGATGTGTTTGACTTGTTTCTGCAAGACTTGACAGCATAAAACGGCATTTTACCGGAGTACTCGCAGACGTCCTTTCGATGTTTTACGAATACGCAGAGTGTTTGTAATCGAATACACAAGTAGTTTTTATGAAAGCATGAGATTTTTCGATTCGAATAATCTTATACCTCGGCAAAAGGGGAAGCGCCTGTGAGTGTTATCCATTACTTAATGATCTAAGGTATTAGAACATGATTAGAACATTGCATAGAAATTTTTCGCACGCACTAAGAACAGCGAAAGAACGCCGGTTTACACTGAAAAAAATTGACATAGTGGAGTTAGAATATACATTCGCTTGTTCGATGTGAATCTGTGATGTAAATGCACCGTGACAAATTATTGTCAAATGTCATTTGTCATTTTCAAACGTATGTCACTTTCAACTTTGTTCATTGTTGGATTTTTGAAATGCAGAAATAAGAAATTATGTATTTTCAAATGTGGATAGATTATTGTGAATGTAATATGTTTACAAAATAAATTAAACCGCACATTAAGCGCACATGATATTGGATTCTATGTTTTATTTTATAGTGGAAATTAACTGATATTATTATCTTGTTAACGTGATGTATTATATTATGCCAAAACCTTTACCTAACGATATTTGATACAAATTGCAATGAAGTATTGTTCAAATAACTATCATAGTTCGCAAAAGCAAAAGTCGAAAAGCCTTCTTAAAAAGCCGCCAACTAGACTCACTGAAAGTATAAGTCTAAAGTTAGGCGTCGAGACATGGGGTTTAATATCAGCTTTCTACCTTGAATCGGTTAAAGTGAACTGCTACAAGCCTGATGAACCTACAACTACAGCAATTTTTAAGATTTCAAGTGATATGGAAGGGCAAATAGTATGTGTATTAAAAGGGAAAACTGTAGGTTTACTTTTTGATGTAACAGCAGATGAATGGGCTGATATAGAAAATATGTGTCAGTATGGGCAGCAGTTATTCTACAGAGACTTCAAGGAAGGATTAAGTAAAAATTATAAATGTGAACAGAAGATTTTTTTCAACTTTTGTAAAACTAATCAAACCAAAGATATTTTAGTTGCAATATATAAAAGAGGTGTGAATAACAGAAATAAGGATAAGGATGATATTCTTCTAAATGTTACTGAATTAATGAAATGTAACAGTGATATTTTTGATAAGTATACTAATTATTTACGAAATATCTCACGACTTTCTTAGATTATTTATGTATTAATTTGTACAGTACAATTGATTTGTTTATGTCATAGAAAGAGAATCATGGAATAAAATACATAGCATGAATTTATGGTGTATGGAAAGAATGTTTAACTTCTTATAAATTTTAATTCATAAATGTAGATTAAAGATACATAGATAATGAAATTACCTATTTTACTTATTTTAGAGTAATGTATAAAATGTAGTTTTTAAACCAAAAACACACTTTAAGTGCCCTTACGCACTAGCGGTTAACCGCGGGGGCAGCTAAACACGCGGTTAGCCGCTTTCCCATTTTAATATGCAACCACTTTTATGATAAGCGGCTGCATAACCGCTAGTGCGTAAGGGCACTAAAGATAGACTCATCAAATTATTGTATTTTCACCAATCCTTGGTAATATTGATAATAGTCATAATAAAATAAAAATAAATCTGTGCATTACAAGTGGATCAAAATTGAATCTAAACTCCTAAAGTTTTATAGGCACTAACTTAAGAGACTTATATAAGTGACAGGACAGTGTGAAAATATTTTACATGCAAATAGAAATTACATATTTTTATTTACATCTCATGAATGTGTTCCATCCAGTCATTGAAGAAATTTGGTCAAAATATTTATTCTGCGAGAGACATCTTCTGAAAGGAGTTTCCATGAAAAAAAGTTCTCTGAAATGTTGAAATTGCGTAGATAAATAATACACTGCATTAGGATTAAGCATATAAAAATAAAACACGATTTACTTCAATCTGAGACGTGGGAAGTATAGCTCCCAGCGTTTTAATAAGGGTTAATAAAATAAATAAATCAACGATTTCAATGATGAGCCTATACGGACCTAACGGTAAAGAATACGATTTTGATAAAATTTGCCAATTTTGCTATGGATGGGGTGCTAAAGTGTAACTTTTTTATACCTAAAATTAAAAAAAAATATAAAAAAAAACTAAAGGGGACCTAACGAAAAAATTGTGGGACCTTATAGGACCTAACGGAGACCTATCGATTAAGGTCATTTTTGACCCAAAATTCTATGGATGGGGTGCTAAAGTGCATTTTTTTTATACCTAAAATTTAAAAAATTATTAAAAAAAAAACTAAAGGGGACCTAACGAAAAACTTGTGGGACCTTAAAGGACCTAACGGGGACCTAACGATCAAGGTCATTTTCGACCCAAAATTCCATAGATGGGGTGCTAAGTTTGCACTGGTCCACCGCTTTCAGATAAAAAAAAACCACATCTATGTCGGTTTATCCATTTGATAGTTACGACGTAACAGGCAAACATAGACTTCGACGTAAAATTAATCATTCCTCTTTTTGCGTCGAGGAGTCGTCTTTATGTAATTTAAAGGCTTTCGTTGAAGTTAGTAAAAGACCCATTTGGTACATTGCAACATAATGCGCTTTACGTGGGATGATGTATCTAGGTAGTAATATGAAATCGTAGTGTTGTGGGCGTTGACATCAAATGGGTACCACAATACTGACGATAGGAAATAAACATAATACATCATTCTGGCCTTAGTAGTAACTGGTTACTAACTCGGCCGGTGGCGGTATCGGCAGTAGGCTTTGCGCTAGCGCGTAGAACGAACGTGAATGCGCGCGCGCGTATTGTCGTATTCCGAGTGTAGCTGCAACGATCGAGATACAAAAACCCGAGATATGGAAGTGGCGGATCAATGGCGACGCCAGTGGGCTGGGACAGCCGAATACGGAAAGGTGAGGCCGCCGACCGAAGCCAAACAAAATCTAGATTGACCATCAGTTACACTAAATATCAAGCTTAGCATGTTGATACACGATTCATGTTTGATTACATAACGGGAATTCTTTAAAAATGACTACTAATTAATTATTATAATGAATTTGCATATCATGAATCAGCCCTCGGCTCTACTACATATAATAAGTTGTTACATACATTTTACACTGTACATTCACCTAATAAAAACAAAGTATTGTGTACAATCTGCTAATTGTTTTTAATTATTCATTCATTATTTTCAGAACAATTTAAAATTAATGTATTCTATACGATTCACTATACGAGTGCAGTACCTACTATTATCCAGTACATAAACATCTTAAAAATATAGCTCTACTTTATAAGCTTGCAATAACTGTAGAGTCTGTAGATAAAGCTAAGTTTTTACTTAAAAAAATGCTAAACGTTTCTTGATTTATATTTAAGCATCATCGCCGAAAGCATAAGGTGGTCGTTTCCATATACAGTGCAAAACTTGAACGACGTGACTGCCCGAGCAACTTAGGTTTTTTATCTCACAAAAATGAATCATTCGCATCTGTAATATAAAGTTCAATGGTGAAAAATTAAAGTTGTTGAAATAATTAACTCAATATTATGAATACACAAGTGTTGATTGTCGCCGTATGATGTTTCATTTTCAAAGAGAAAATAAACAAGAATAATTAGTAAGCTTTTAAGAAAATAAACAAGAATAATTAGTAGGTAAGCGTTAAATGGTTGAAAACTTTTTTTTTTGCTTTTCATTGTTAAGTATATTAATTCACGGAATATCAGTGGCTTTACAACTAGGTACGCTAAAATATATAACATGTCGTTGATAAGTAGATAAATTATTATCCGTGGTCATACGTTAAAAAATATAAGCTTTTAAAAATAACATGGTATAACGTAGGTGCACCACAGTGCACCACTAGAATTATTCATGTAAGGTTTAAATACCTTGTTGTGTTAATATTTATTATTTATTTTATTTCTCATATATTTTGTCCCGAATAGTTTGGGAAACCGAGGCCCAGACTGGTAGGTATCATACCCTGTACCCAATAGGTATAATATTTTAGATTTTTAGATCACTTAGGTACTTTCTCTTCCTATAGATAGCATCTATTCTATTATTAATAGATGGATAAATTTACATTTAAATCACACATATCTGATTATAAGTTCACGTGGTTTTTTTTCCATGGTGTGTAGAGCCAGAATCCAGAATATTACTTGTCAAAATTCTTAAAACAGTTTTTTTTTAATTAGATAAAGAAATCTTTACTAGGTATAAATGCGTAAAGTCCATAATATTATAATGAATCGAATACCTACATTGATTTTTTGGGTGTTGATAGCACATTTTACGATTTATACAGTGCTTCTGAGTTCTGTCACTCGTTAATGGAAACGTAGGATGAAGTATTTTGTTATCTAACTATTTAATATTTATACTTATTTCTATACTAGCGGATCGCCCCGGCTTCGCCCGTGGTACATGTTTTCGTTTTCTCTACATAAGAACCATCCTCGTACTTCAAGGAATATAATAAAAAAAGAATTATCGAAATCGGTTCAGCCGTTCTCGAGTTATGCGCTTACCAACACATTTTGCGATACATTTTTATATATAAGATAAAAGAAAGCTTTGTAGGTGTCCCTGTATTGTACCACAATACCTACACGGTCACCAAATTTATTTATTTATATTTATTTATTTGTAAAGATATTACAGAAATTATATACTTATTCTATATTAATTATTCAGGACGATCTATAAGTTATTTACATAATATCTATATTTTGTAACCAATAGCTATCGTCTGTGTAAAACCGCACAAAAACCGCGATGTATGTCCAGATATAATTCAAGTTATAACCTTGATTAAATCTAAGTTTACTAATTTAAAAACAGAACAACACGAATGATTTTACACATATTATGGAAAAAAAAATAATATTTATAAAAAAGTAGAGTTTGAGTTATTTATTAATTTTGATTTATCGATATAAATCATGATCTAAAACATAGATTAAAATTATTTCTATATTTTATGAAATTTACCAATTAATTGATTGAATAAGGTATCATGATGGTACCTACTACGTACACTGGTAAATTATTTTTACTAGGAATTGGGCAAATGTCATTTATTATATAAAATATATATAATAATATGTAATAATACGTATAATCATTGACGTCGGGTGTCTTTTAATTGAATAAATGACTATCAGGTAACTACCTCTTAGAGAAAGCTTTAAACGTGAGGAAGTTAACAATGGTTCGCTGATTTCCTATACGAATGGAAATCTCAGTTCAGGTTATGGAGAATATATTAGCTATTTTTCTTATATAGCATTTATTAATGTTTTAATTAATGTCATCATGCTGAGGAAATCATAATATAGGACTTTTATTTTTACGCTTCACGCTGATGTTCAACGAATCTCTAATACCAATATAATATGTAGATAAGTATATCAATTTTTGTACCAACATATTATTTGTAATAAGATTACTATTTGCAATAATACAGAAGTTATTAAATAGTTGCATAATTTTAGTAGGTAAGTACCAAATTGGTTACTACCAATAAAAAATTACTTTTAAACTTAGGTTAGGTATCTATATTTTATTTCATACTTTTGATCGACAGCATGAACATGAAAACAAATCTGAATAAATTGATGCCCAAAATGAATACCTAAATACAATTGTATCAAAATCATCAAATAAGTGGTAGCGCGTTGAAATCTTTTCTTCTTCTAATTCAACTATCTTTTATTTTGTTATTATAAAAATGGAATTAAAATTGCTTTTGGTTCATTTAAAATTAAGAGCTCTTGGCTCTTTATCATGATATTTTATTAAATAAGTAGAGGTTAGATAGGAATGTGATAAAAACACAGAAAGTGTTGGTATTATTTTAAAAAGGAAGGTATTCTTTTGTTTGTAAAGATAGGCAGTATGTGAGCGAGGTGCCGGAAATCCTGCGCAAAGGCCGTCACGAGGTTAGGCTGTTCATCGTAAGATAAAGACACCCAATTGTAGCACATTACATTTGTCATTGTGTTGTTTAATAAAATGATGATACATAAAGACAGTTGCACAATAACAGAAAATCAAAATGATTGATGTTTGGGAACATTACCTACCTTTTACCTACTGTATAGGTACTATTTGCACAGCTTTGTCGAAAGTAGGTAGGGATTGTTTGTTATTATGCGAGAGGCTTTTCATTGTTTCTCGAAATCCAGTGCTCATTTTTTTATTTGGATCGTTAACCTTGATGCTCCATATTTATTTTTTGAATATATTGATCCCTTTTAGTATACGTAAGATATTTTATTTTTAAATTGGTATTGCCTTTATTAGTAGGCACGAATTATCCTACTAAAATATATTGGTTCTTCTCGGCTCTATCTTTAACTACTTTTTTCTTTACTAGTGATCAAAAACAAGAACTCTATATAAGGATATACCATAAAAATGTTTTAGTATCTAGGACTGTCATCTGTACATAAATCCTCGGAATGATAGTTTTGGGAGAGTCAGCTGTTGGATTCCGAGAATTTTCAATTATAGTTTTCCTTCGTTTTCTGCCAGGACAGTCTTTCGAAGAAGTTAACTCATTTTTTGCGTATTACCCACAAAACACACAGGGGAAAATACGCAATAAATTTTAAATGATGATAATCAGAATGCACAATGATGTCTTATACCTAAAACCAAACAACCACGTCAGTAACGTAGGTGTAGCTGGGAGATAAAATACATGATCTAATAAATGTTTCACTTGACGTCATTTCTAAATATCGAAACTTATACTAATAATCCTTAAAACAAAACTCACAACCCTACCTATTATACGAGATTTATATGTGTTAATAGATATTTGAGTTTGAGTAACGGTAAGGAAATTATTATCATCATAACTGAGAGACTTAAAAATTAAAACAAGACGTATGACGTAGCATGAGGCTATAGATGAATCAGGCAGTGTATCGGAGATTCCTGCCGTGATTCGCATATTACACGTCAGAATTTTATATTTTCACAGAATTCTAAACAGTGTGAATGTCAACGACCACGCAATGATCGAACCGTAAGCCTCTCTGCATCTCCTTCCCCCTCAGCCCTCCCTTTCGCTTATGTCCACTCTGTATAATTTATTCAATCACACCTTACTTAACTCTCTTTAACGGTTAATATATGACTTTATTCTTTATTCGAATGCGTTCCGAGCGACCTTTGTTTTGATTTCGATTTGCACTCAAATGACGTCACCTTATCGTCAGAAACCACCAGCTACCTCACCTTGGTCCATTATTAAACCGGTAACAGGCTATCCGTAATACAGAGCAAATAAAACAAAAAATTGGACTCAATGTGAACTCGAAACTTTTTGTAAAGAATTTCAACGTGTAAATTATATTATGATAATATGTAGGTATAATTCGATTTATTTTTATGAAAATAATTTAAGAGTAGGTAGGTATAATTCCAAAAAAATTGCTAATATTCCAGAGATATGCTCTTTTTAGATTTTTTTCTCAATTAAATATTACCTGCTTTCTGATTGTCGAAATTCAAAATTCGAGTGACCCTTAAAACAGATGTTTGATGATTTTTATTCACCACAATTTTAAACCATCCTTGACCATTCAATTTTATTAGCATTTAATGTGAATATTACGTTGGTCCATAACTTAATTTTCATTTACGTATACAAATGGGTTCTTTTATTTATTTCAGCCGCTCTGACCATTATAAAGGATAAATAAAAACGGGGATTTTTACCTTTCTCCGGACAATTTTCCTTCATAATATGCTCTAACGTGGCTCTAACCGATCCAATATAAATATTGATCAATAGGCTTTAGGCTAAGCGCGCACCACGACTTTATGCAGCGTGATTATTTTATCGCAGAAATACAACGTATGAGTTACTATGACAATGCGCGCACATGCGATTAAATAATCACAGCGATTTTAAAATTGTGATTTGTCACATTTTGCTGCGACTGCTCGCGACGCGATTGTCGCGAAAATGAAATGCAGAATATGAAATTGTATGGTACTGCGCGCACTGCGATAATAAAATCACACAATCGGGCCCGGCCGGCACTTCACTTGTGTTGCGTCTGTCCAACAGTAAACATCGTAGTGGTATAGGTAGGTACTGTTTGGTAAACATAAATTCAGTAATCTGTCAAAGGTTTGAATTTATTTATTTATTTAACACTTTATTGTACAAGAAACAAAATATACCTACATAAAGGTTACAATAATAAAAAAAATAAAAGAGCACAAGGGGCGGCCTTTTGGCGGAATTTTCATTCTATAATAGCCAAAGAATTTTCATTGTATTTCTGACTAGCTTTCCACCCGCGGCATCGCCCGCGCAGTCAAAGAAAAACCCGCATAGTTCCCGTTCCCGTGGGATTTCCGAGATAAAACCGATCCTATGGCCTTTCTCGGGTATCAAAATATCTCTATACCATATTTACAGACAGACAGAGTTACTTTCGCATTTATAATATTAGTATGGATAAAAGAAACCTTTGACATTTCTATCTGCTGTAGGATGAGTCCAATATTGACGAATTTTCTTTTTTTTTTTTGCTATCCTCTAAAGTAGTAAATAAAGACAAGCAACTTGTACGAAATCCATGATGAAAGTGAGTAAGAATCACTATTAAATTATCGTTGTGCGCGCACCGTACTCTCTGCGATTTTCTACAGCGCGATTTTGAAATCGTGTCGCAAAAATTAGGCTAAGCGCGCACCACGATTTTAATTTTTGCGACACGATTTCAAAATCGCGCTGTAGAAAATCGCAGAGAGTACGGTGCGCGCACAGCGATAATTTAATAGTGATACTTACTCACTTTCATCATGGATTTCGTACAAGTTGCTTGTCTTTATTTACTACTTTGGAGGATAAGAAAAAAAATTCGTCAATATTGGTACTCATCCTTTTACAGCAGATAGAAATGTCAAAGGTTTATAATATTATAAATACGAAAATAACTCTGTCTGTCTGTAAATATGGTATAGAGATATTTTGATACCCGAGAAAGGACATAGGATCGGTTTTATCCCGGAAATCCCACGGGAACGGGAACTATGCGGGTTTTTCTTTGACTGCGCGGGCGATGCCGCGGGTGGAAAGCTAGTCATAAATACAATGAACTTCGGATGTATCCCAAAAAAGTCTTTGGCTATTATAGAATGAAAATTCCGCCAAAAGGCCGCCCTTTGTGCTTTTTTATTATTGTAACCTTTATGTATATTTTGTTTCTTGCACAATAAAGTGTTAAATAATTAAATAAATAAATTCAAACTTTTGACAGATTACTGAGTTTATGTTTACCAAACAGTACATAAACCACTACGATGTTTACTATTGGACAGACGAAACACAAGTGAAGTGCCGGCCGGGCCCGAGTGTGCGATTTTATCATCGCAGTGCGCGCGGTACCATAGAATTTCATATTCTGCATTTAATTTTGGCGACAATCGCGTCGCGAGCAGTCGCAGCAAAATGTGACAAATCACAATTTTAAAATCGCTGCGATTATTTAATCGCATGTGCGCGCATTTTCATAGTAACTCATACGTTGTATTTCTGCGATAAAATAATCACGCTGCATAAAATCGTGGTGCGCGCTTAGCCTTATATTATGTTCTTGTAATTTGTATCAACAAAACCAAAATTCTACTGAAGTCTGAACATAGCATTACAATCAGTGAACTCAGTGATATGAAAACTAAAAAGATGTAATATCAATCTAATATCTATAATATAAAGTATTCCCTTTTATTAACTTTTGTAATAATATTTCTTTCTTTTCCCGGACCTGATAACCTAAAATAACACATGCACCTACCATGTGAAGGTACCTACTACTGAAAGCTTCAAATTACAATTAATCATTAGAAGTAAATTAGAACCCACATAGTAGTATTTATTGAAAAGGTCGCAATCACTTAAACAATTTCATTTCGCCCCCGCGTCTGCGATTGCACGTAGGTACCTGTTACTAGACAAGGTCAAAACATTCTACGTGATTTATACTTAATCCCTAACACATTTAAAATTATATCCAAGGAATAAAAAGGTATTTTGTGCAAATTTTGCGCAAATTATACTCTATCTATGTCTGTAATAAAAATAAACATTTTTACCCAACGAGTTATTCTCCAACAAATAATTTTCGATGGCGAGAATCTGCTATACGATTGGACCGATATCTAATAAGAATTAGAATTATGAACAACAAATACCGTTAACTCGACTTCAAAAAATGTAACATACTATCAAGTTTCGTTTCTTTATGGTAAATGATTTGACATTAAATATTTAAAATGGAATTCCAGGTGACAGAAGGCGGAGTGACGCGCCGCGTCGCCCGCGCAATGGAAGTTTTGCACGCAAGCGCTCCCGGAGCGCGGGTTAAAGTGATGAGAGCGGCCTACCACTCCACCGCCGGCCCGGGAGTACCAGCTTCCTCATATCTTATGCAGTCATCGAGAAGAGTAAATACTTTTATACCCTTTTTCACAATATTCCGATACTTCAATGTGCGATGCTAAATTGTAAATAAAATTCATGCGATGCTAAATTGTAAATAAAATTGTAAATAAAATTCATAATAATATTGTGATCTCATTATGACAAATCATATTAATGTCAATAACAATATTTTTCAGGTTATAACATCAGGATATAATTTTTCTGAACCATTATCTTTACCATCAAAACCATTAGAAGTATCGTCTACACCATTTGAATCATCACCAGAGGTAGATGTCGAAAGATTGAATTATAAAGTGACAGAGCCAGATGACATAGAAATATCAGAACCATCAAAGTGGAGGGCTTCAACAGGAAAAAGTTCCATACGAATGCCAAGTGAAGAATCATCGTCAGCAGATAATGCCAGCATAATTGACCTGGATTCGAGGAATAGCAGCAGAAATACATTTACAAAAGGCTTCCGAGATAGTGAAGTTAACGAAGAAAACATTAAGAACATACATAAAAGAAACAATCGAGTTTCTCCACTTTTGGATGCTCCAGTTACATTAAGTACTCTCAAATACACATCTCTCTTAAACGGCACCGATGAATGGAATAATAGACGTAAAAGTTATAGCTTCGAAGATACTGCTCCCTTAAACAATAATAGCTATTTTAGTAATAATGATACATGTATTATGGATTCTTCAACAGATAGTGGTATTTGTAAATCGACTGAAATTGTAAACGATCACATTAATCATTCAGAAATCTTATCAAGGCGATTTAGTAAAGAAAAGTTATCCGATTTGCCAGAAGAATCGTTTCAGGACTGGTTACATAAAAATAGACCCAACGCAATAAAATCTAATCGAACTAGTCCATTAAAAGATTATCACAGAGAGTATCGGTCCAATGAAAGCAATATATCTCTTCAATCAAAAGGGAAAGTTACAATAACATTACCAATTATGGTGGAAAATGAGGATATTTCAACAATTAATAAAAATGATAATGATCGCAAAACGAAAAAAGTGGGTTTTTGCAAAACAGAATTGCACTTCGCGGCTGAATCGGGTACTGTAAACATTATTGCAACAGATGAAAAGGGACCACCTTCTAATGATTTTAGGAAAAAGAGGAGTGTATTTGTACCTTATAACAATAAAATTGATAAGTCGATTACGCTTTTCGGAGACAAATCAAATGTACCTGAATTATCAGCAAATAACGATATAGGAAAAATCGAATCTATAGATTTCGATGAGAATACGGCAGCTACAAAAGGTATTCTCAAAAATAAAATTCCGAAACCCAAACCATATCTTTTGGGAGAAAATATGGAGCTTGGGATTTCTAATATTAATGAAAATAAAGATAGTGAAACGACATTTCCAACAGCCGTTTCTCTTATAAATAGAAACTTAGAAATAGAAAAAAGGCAAAGCATTTCTAATAAAATACTTGGAAGGGAATCAAATTATATTCTTGACAATGATTTGAGGACACCCAGTTCAGGTATTTATCTTTTTAATTTAGATATTTTTGTATTTATTTTTAACTTTCACTAATTTCCTTCAATCTTTTAGGTCCGCTGAAGGCAGAATATACATTCCTAGAAAAAAACAGTACCTTAACTGATAATTTCGATCAAAATATACATAAACAAAAATTAAGTGATTCTGCAGTTTTAAACAGAAATAGGCCTTTACAACAGGCAACCACATCGAAATCTAAAACGCGCCAACTGAGGGACAGTGATTTAACATACTTTGGCATTGATACAGATAAACGATCAAATCATATAACTGATAATCTTCAAGAAGAAATCTTTCACTCTGTAAAACTTGTGCAGAAAATATCGAATAGTGTTTGTAACAGTGAGGCTGAATCAGATGATAATCCGGAATACCAAAATATTTCAAAGATTACATATTCTGAAGTCCCTATTCCAAAACCGAGAACTAAACTCCTGGAAATACCAGAAAACAATCAAAGCCGAATTCTTAACCCGATATTGGAAAGAGAAAATGAAGTGCCTCACAGTCATCGAAGGTCACGGGTAAAAAAAACGAATGATGTTATTTCTTCTATAAATCGGAGTATTTCTGAACCACCAAAGAGGGATTCATACAATAGACGAAATATTATAGCAGTAAAAGATTCGTCACCAAAACGGTAAGTGACATATTTATAAATTAACGTTTTAAATTATATTTCTTGTGCTTTTACTTTGGATATTATGTTTAATTAATACGTAGGAAGTATTAAAAGTTTAAATATATTTTCTAAAAAAATAAATATAATTAGTTATAATTTATATTTACAGAACTGTGGCCAGCCGGGAGCATGTTTCAAAGAATGACAAAAGTAAAACGACCACTCAGCCTAAATCTAATAACAAACAAGTTGAATCGCTTTACGTAAATATTGAAGCTCAAAAAGATAACGCTCTAAAAAGTAATAGTGTGAAAAAACTTCACGAAAAAAGGTTAAGCAGTTCAAGGAAAGAAAATACGGAGGGCAAAGTTCCTGATAGTTCTTTAAAAATAACAGGTGAGAAAGAACCATATGGGAGTATAAAAAACAAACAAACCAAAAGCGAGTATCGTAAGCCTAAACGGACGGAAAAATTAATAACACCTGATCTTTCACATTCACGTAATGAAGATTTTTCCCCAAAAGAAAGAAATATAAAAACCAAAAATATTACTAATAGCACATCAAGTTCTTATGAACAATCATCAGATC
Source organism: Colias croceus (assembly GCF_905220415.1). NCBI lineage: Eukaryota > Metazoa > Arthropoda > Insecta > Lepidoptera > Pieridae > Colias > Colias croceus. The sequence goes on along the minus strand of NC_059540.1, from coordinate 6,058,019 downwards.
CAGAAAGAACTCGTAGGAACTTAAGCGGAATTGTTACTGCCAAGGAAACAATTAAAGGAAACGAAAAGAAAGGAACTATACGATCGAGTAAACATATATCACCAACAAGTACTACTTCATTAACTAAACCTGTGAAAATACTTAGTACTGACTCTACTGCGCGAGAAAAGAGTCCTATAAAAACGAGACCAAAAGAACTTGCCTCTGTAGCTGATAAAAATAATAGTCATAGCTCCTCAAAAACACGGAGAAGTAAATATGTTATAAACTATGATGATAAAAATGGAACAGTTTCATCGATCTGCAAGATAAATCCTAGTCAAGATTCTTTAAGAAAGGACTACGTACCGACCCACAACAGACACACACCTAGTGATAATAAGACGAAAAGTAAAGTTATAAATAAATCTGGCTTCCGTAAGTAATCGGTGTAAGTAAACATGTGCATGCCTATAATGACGTTATAAAAGAACCTAAACACGACATCTAAAACTCAAACGTGTTTCAGTTCAGATTCCAGAGCAACAATGGATTTCAAACGAGAAAAAAGTACATAAACATTTGAATACAAAACAAAAATTCAGAAAGCATGTACAAAAATCTTGCCAGTTACTTTAAGCTTGAAGAAGAAAAGGCAACTGAATTTATGATAAAGGAGATATTGTATTTTAATTTAATAATGATCTCATAACATTTAAAATATAAAAAACTAACATGGCTTTTACTAATTTTGAGAATAAATAAAATTTGTCATGCTATATTTAAACTTTGTGTTTTATTCAGATTGCATTACACGGTTGTCAGAGGGTCTCTGTCGGATGAGCTAACAAAAACTTGAACTTTGTTATTAAGATTATTTTGAAGATACAAAGAAAATTCTTTTAAGAATCCTCGTTCAGAATCCGAATGATTGGTCAAAATAACAGATATTCCTCTCTGAGCAGCATCAAGTACGTCGTGGTGTAACATTTCACCTGAAAATAATTTACTCTCATAAAATGTCCAATTTGATAATGAAGATTTTATTCATTCGATTGCGCAGGCGGGCATCACGTGTAGCCGAGAGAGGTCAGACGACGCCCCGCCCGGCAAGGCAAAATACGCGGGTTCGAATCCCGTCTCGTGTTCGATTATTTTCTAGTATATAAAAAATTGTAATTCGTGATAAATATATAACATATAAAAATTACCCGTAAGGAACAGATCAGCCGATACATTCTTGAGCACTGATCCTCCCGAACCAGCACACAACGCAATTGTAGCCACACTAGTTCCATCCATTACTTTGCTTTTACCTAACGCCAGTCGCACGTGCTGCAGTCCAGTTAGATGCTTAACTCTTGTTACAGCGCCCGATATCGAAATGTTTTGCTCTAGTTTTAGAAGTCTACAAAATACATGCTATATTAATATAACTTCCAAGATATATTGCTTTTAGTCAAAATTTTCCATTTTACCCTGAATATTTAGAAATAATTTCTGATTAAAGTTACCTACACTATGGTCGTAACCTTCTTACAACAATTACGGTTACGATTACATTATTTATAAGATATCATACTAGGAAAACTACCTTACCTTCCAGCTCCTGTTGTAGGATCGACTCCAGGGGTTATAGGCGAAGATTCGGCCACGGGGAATGCTGACGCGAGCCAATCATTGACACCACCCTTCACGCAATCCCAACTTGTGTGAGGAGAATACAATGATATACGTTTTTCTAACAATAGCGAAACAACCCGTTCCTTCCAAGCACTAAAAAATAAAATAAACTGTGGTTTTACATATTCTTTAAAAAATATCCAATACATTTAAGACTAATAGGAAACACGTACCTTTGTTTTACCGATTTCAAAGGTGCGAATATTGGAGGATGATATGATATAATCATTTCACAGCCATGGTTATCGGCTTCTAATGCGACGTCTTCTGTTAGATCATTTGTCAATAAAATCTTGCTGATTTGTCTACAAAAAAACAACATTCATAATTATACAAGGCAAAGAAAACGAGACCGCGAGTCGAGATGAGTGAACCGATATGGATGACATTTTGTAGTTACAGAGATAGCTTGAGACCTTAGAAAGGACAAAGGATATGTAACGGATATGGAACAGAAACAGAGGTTTTATCGGAGTTTTTGTTTAACTACGCGAGCGATGCTATGGGCGAAAAGCTAGTATTATATTATAACTAGCTGTGCCGCGCGGTTTCACCCGCGTGGCTCCGCTCCTGTTGGTCATAGCGTGATGATATACAGCCATTAGCCTTCCTCAATAAATGGGCTTTCTAACACCGAAATAATTTTTTCAAATAGGTCCAGTAGTTCCCGAGATTAACGCGTTCAAACAAACAAACAAACAAACTCTTCAGTGTTATAATATTATAGTATAGATATACAAAGTTATTAAGTATGTACTGACCTTGGAGTGTATGGTTCAACTAAGAGACCAGTATTATCCCAGCTTTCTGATAGAGATTTTGGCGCAAAGTTTTCCAAAGCGGCTATTACTTCAGATAAATGCAAACTAGACATATTTTCATGTGCAGCCTTGGACAATGTACTTGTATACTTAGAAAAGTGAAGTCCCTTATTGAGAACAATCCTTGATAGTTTAAAAAACATTAGATTCTCTGAAAAAAATGTTAATAAAAGGAAGTAGTTACTTAAAACTAAAAAACCAATATCAATATTAAAACATTTTACTAGTCGGAGTTTTTAATTGCAGTTAATCAAGTATTACATTGGCCCTGTAACATGCATTCACATATTTCTTCCATTAATGAGTAACATGTCATTGACTTTTGAGGAAATGAGAACAGCAAGAAACCACATTCTGTACTGAAGTGCACAGATCAGTAACAAATATTCACAAATAATTTCAATAAGGTAAGCTATTATAAAAATATAATATAAAGGTTAAACTTTATATTTAAAAACCCATTATTGCATTATATATCAACCATTTATTTACCATAATATTTCATTTAAAAATAACAATATATTATGTGAACAAAGTAATAAATATACATAGGATAAAAGTAAATACAAGAATATTTATTCGTCCACAAATTTCCAAACTCGAATTTCTCCATCATCACTGCATGATATAAGCTCTTGGTTGCCAGTAGGATTCCATTTTACACAATTCACGTCTTGAGAATGTGCATTATATTTTTTGCATATTAAATCAAAAGTGGGTGCATTAGGGTCTGAATTGTCTGCTTCTTTAAAAATTCTTATTATGTCATCCCCACTGGCTGTTGCTAGAAGACCAGTGTGGTGACACCAAGCAATGTCATAAATGCATCTGGTATGATAGCCTGATAATGTGCATATACATTTCCAAGCTGCTTCTTCATTAGGTACACTGACACCCAATTCATTATTAGGCTTATACTCCTTCCAAATTTTTACAGTGTTGTCAGCACTGCAAGAAGCAAGTCGCTCCCCAGTCTTATCAAAACATAAACTCCACACTGTGGACTCATGTGAATCTAGTGTGGCCACACAGTTCCAATCGCTGTCCAGCTGATCTTCCTTGTAAATTTTAACTGTGTTATCATATGAGGCAGAAGCTAATATCTCTAATGAAGGATGCCATGCAACCTATAAACAGAAACATATTTTTTGTTTATTTCAGCTCATTTTCTATGTTCAAATTCTACGTAAGTATCAAATTATACTGACTTTTTTAACATCTTGATTATGAGCATTCAGTACTGCTTCACAGACATATTCATCATCACCGGCAACTTCCCACACCCAAACAGATTTATCTCTGCCACATGTTGCCAAGAGTTGCCCTGAAGGTGACCAGGCTACGCTTTTTACTTCATTCTCATGTCCCTCCAATGTTGCATTACATTCAAACTGACCTAATAACATATATCATTAAAAAATTGTATACATATTATCATATCAAGATTTCAAAGTCTTGTTTCTCATATATACACACCACTTTTTTTGTCCCACACAGCAGTTGTACCATCAAAACTGGCTGAGGCTAAGAAATTTCCACATGGTGACCATGCAACTTCTCTTATTGTGCGTTGATGACCATCCACTAACATTGTCTTGACTGCCCATCCTTGGCTCTCTTTATTCCATAAATTAATTACCTTATCTTCCCCACATGAAGCAAATATTTTACCCGTAGGATGCCATGACACATTCCAAACTATTCCTTTGTGGGCATTTATTGATTGCAGTAATTCCAACTTAGCCATTTCTTGCTACGAAACGTTGAACACATGATGAATTAAAGGAAATGCTCGTTTTTAAGAAATCGAAATATAAATACATACGAATAATTCGTTGTCAAATCTCTAGTCCCTCTAGTCAAGATAAATATACCCCCAAACTTGTATTTTTCTGGTCTTAAGAGTTAATAACATTTTATAATTTTAACCTAGTAAAACATTTTTTTATCATTAAAAAATTATTCATACCTACGTACCAGAACTCTACAGAGTCTTGGTTGTGTATAACTAAATACTGTCTGCTCTTTAACTTCTGTTTTTTAATAGTTTTAACTTTTATGAATAATGAATTTAATTCATTAGTTCATGACAAAATATGACAATAAAACTTGTGATTTCAATTTCAATGTTCAAGTCAGTGCGCAGTGCCAGACATATTTTGACGTTGACAATTGACAAGACTATTATCATTTCTTGACAGGTTCATGACATAAGATTAAAGGGGACCATTTTGTTTAAAAAAATTTTTTATAGTAAAGTATTCCTTATTCCAATTCCAATAATAGATTTAAAATAATCTTTACAGGATCATGTTTATTTGACTGTTTGTTTTAAAAAATAATTAATTAGACCGGCATGCCGGATGATGAATGTACCGCTTTATATCAGCTATGAATTTGATAAGCTTCTTGAATTTGATATTCGGTCATATAAAAAATGACAGCTGATACCAAGATTACAGTAAACAACAAAGTTCTAACCTAAAAATATCATTTTCATGTTCTATCTATTATTTTTTAAAAATAGTTGATTATTTACGACAAAAGGGATTTTATCATCATCTTATATAAAATACAAATATTATACGATGGATAATAGTAACAAAATCATCCCACCACATCTAAATGCTGAAATATATAGAAAGGAAACCACAGGAACATGCACTCAATCATACTTGGATTTTGTCCGCACACACAAAGGTAAAATGTTAAAATAATATTGTGTTGTGTATTAAATTGGTCACTAACGGCCTTCTAATATGTACATATTATTCTGTAGATGGGTCCATATTAGTGGGATGTTCAGAACTAACCGGGCGATACTGGAATGGAGGAGCCTTAGTTTATCAAAGTAATGATGAAAATAAAAGCCCTAAAGGCAGTTCGAAAAGACATATTAGTTTAACAAGCAGTATTGCAGATGGTTATTTCACTGAAAGTTCAAATAAGGTAGGGTAAACATTTCTTCACATTTGTAATGCAATAAATTGTTTGTAAAACTCACTGTTTTTGTTCATACCAATTCTTAATTCATAGTATATTTATACATTTGAAGGTTATATTATGTGATGATACTGGTGCCATTCGTATTTGGTCGAGAAATAATGATGCATGGAACGTGTGGAATGAAGAAATATTGGTAGCAGAACATGATTCTGCAATACTAGCCATAGAGTGTCTTGAGCCTGAGAAATCATACATTACTGCTGGTGGAGATGGGCATGTAAAGGTGAGTATCAGCTTTGTCTGAAAATTAAACATAACTTTGCTTGATACAAATGGTTATTTCATTTTCTCATGTCATATAATAATATTTTACTTAACTTAATTCATAGGTATTTTTGTATTTGTGTAAATCCAGACCAAAATACCATTTTTTATTTATCATTAATTTTTTAGGTATGGGATGCTAGTGAAAATATCTTATGTATAAGGAATTATAATCTTGCCCATAGCATGCCAATACACGGTATATCAGTTAAGCCAATGTCACAATCCCACTTTGTGACAGGCTCGCTTGACTGCTTTATTTCATTATGGGATGAACACACTGACAAACCTGTTTATGGTAAGAACTTGAATATATTTTGTATAAATTATAGTCTATTTGTATTGGCCGAATATTAAGAGCAACTAAGGTATTTGTAATTTCATAATTACAGTTTAATAATCACACTTGTATGAATGTGTCGTTGTTTGGTAGAAATATTATGACCATTTGTATAATAGTAAACAACAAATTATATATGAAAAAAGAGTGTGTACAAAATTATAACCAATCCAACAAGGAACATATTTTGGAAAGGCAAGCTGAGTCTATATATCTTTTTACTTAGTGTCAGCTGACTTTTTTGTTATTTAAGTATGTATTTTATAAATTGAAAATTAAAATACTCATATTTCATTTTAATTTCAGATGTAATTGAGAATAATTGTGGAATCCGTTGCTTACAATGGATTGAAGAGAACAAAATTATATTTGGTGATGAAGCAGGAGTTTTGGCTTTAGTTGATGTACGAAATTCTGATAATGTAATAAAATTATGTGAATTTCCTGCAGCAGTTCATCGGATTGCATTTAATCCTGAGTGAGTATTGATATATGATATTCATAACTGACAGACTCTATCCAACAACATATCCTTTATTTGTTGCCCTCTTGATAATGGATAAATTATTATGTAGATGTGGCCCGTATATGAAGGTAACGTGAACTAGAATATACAAAAAGTAAAGTTAAATGAAGAAATTTGATATTATTTACTACTATGTTGTTACTTGTATCTTTTTTTTATGTGACACAGATTTTTTATAGAAACAATGGCTTAAAATGCTTTAAACTAATTTTAAAACAATTTGCAGGACAAACAATGTTGCTGTGTGCTGTGATAACAGAAAAGTTACAGTGTTCAACATAGAAAATGATAAACCAAAGGTGATACATGAAAACAGTGAACACTCTAATTTTGTAAGAGGAGTAGCCTGGGATCAACAAGACTCAAACATTCTGCATACTGTGGGCTGGGATGGTGAATTAAAACAATGTACTGTTAATAAATAATTTAGGCTATTGTTTGTAATAAAATATTCCCACCATCGAATTGTTTTTTTTTATTTCCATTGTATAGGTAACTTAAGCATATTTCAAAAGTTAATTTATATATTTTTTTAAAGTTGTACAATTTTTTTCACGGTTTTGGATTATTCTGATCTTTTTTAAATTTATCTGGTTCGGATATGGACAATATGCATTATTTTATTGTTGGGGTTTTGCTTTGTGTTTTTTTTTTTATACATATAAGTAAACAAAATGTGCATTTTTGTAATACCTACTTCGTGTAAGCAACTGGGAAAATAAATTTTATCAGAACTGGATTTCAGAAATAAAAATCAATTTTAATGCTGGGAAAGGATATTTTATTTGAGATAAATTGTTAATTATATATGAGTTAAGCATAGACGAGTTAATTGTTTGAAGGAGAAGGAGCCCTCCTCTCTGGAGACACACACGGAGAGGAGCCGCGCCGGCCTTGGTTGGGACTTTTCAAGCGAACCATCGTATCCAAATGACGAAATCTGAAAAAAAAATATATTTATTACCTACCCCACATCGTTACAATGACTTTTTTTATTTTTTATCGTTAAAGAGGGCGAACAGTGATGGACAGTGATGCCCGCCGCCCATAAGCTACGGGTTAGGGTCACCGCGAATGTGTTGCCGGCCTTTGAGATATAAATATGCCCTTTTCTTGAAGGTTTCCCCGTCAAATCCTAAGATAATAATCCTATTTCCTAAAATAATTTGGAAACACAGAAGATGGTAAATCGTTCCACAAGGTCGTTGTTCTTGGTAAAAAATGCCGAGAAAAACGCACTGTGGTATTTTACATAGGAAAGCAATATTTTATTTATTTAAGTACCTCAAAGGCAAGTCGTTAGCGTCATGATCCACGCTTTGGAAGAAGAATGCTAAAGGCCAACTTATCCAAGATGACTGCTTCCTAAAAGCCAAAAAAAAAATTTGTTTAATTCATATTTTCGTTAAAATCTTTAAATATGTAGGCGCACAAGAATTACCTAGCAAATATAACTTCAAAATAAGCTTATTTATAACATTCATTTATATATAAGTAGTTTTAATTTTGTTATGTCGAGCCTAAATGTGAAAATATATTTACGGAGTAGACGGTACTAGTTGCGCAGAGCCAGCGTCAGATGGCGTATCCGGTGTGGTCGGGGCCATTGGTGGTGGAGTACAAGGGCTGGTGGGGACCGGAGGTGGCGTCTTGTTGATCGCCGGGTTGTAGATCTTCGGGTCACTGACCATGCGGACGAAGAACGAGCGCTTGTGGGCCAGCGCAGCGCGATTGCGACGAGCACGCTCCTCATTGAGATCCTGCAAACATTATTCATAGATTATTTAATAAAAAGAGCAGTTTAATATAAAAAATAATGCTTTAAGATCATATTGTGAAAAACAAACCCTTTCTTTGTCAGGGCCTTCCAATAACTCAGTAGCGAAGTCGCTTATAATTTCCCAGGCTATTTCTGTAAGAATGAATTAAGATTCAGTGATTTCGAGGATTATGGATTCTTTTAAATAAATACCTATTTACCCAAGCATGAAATACCTATATCTTCCCGAGTTGCATGTTGGTACACAACGCAAAAACGTATGACGAAATGATCTCGAACAGATGCTGGTACCATGTGGATTTTTCCGGAGGCATTAATGTTGGTTAACAATTTCTTGTTAAGCTCATCTACTTGTTCAGAAGTTTCATCTGGACCACCTATTAGACGGAAGCATACTAATCCTAGCTGCAACGTTATTAATAATTAAATTTTAAAATATCAAATACTTACCTAAAGAAATGAAAACAGTTGAATTATGAACTTTAGTTGTCGTACAGATAATTTTTTAACTTAGGTTACCTTGACTTGATTGCAGACTTCAAATCTTTCATCTTTCTTAACAAGTTTTTCAAAATATTTAGCGAGTTCACAATGACGTCGCACGTATTTCTGGAGGCCTATAATACCATAGCTCCTTAACATGAACCATAGCTTCAGAGATCTGAATCGTCGACTCAGAGGTACTCCCCAATGCCGATAATCGATTGCAGTATGGTCGTAGCAATGTTGCAGGTATAAAGGGTCCACAACTAGGGCAGATGTTAGTAAGTAACGATTTGTCACCCAAAGTAGCGAACAATCAAAACTAGTCAACATGAATTTATTAGGGTTTGTATTAAATGAATCTGCGTATTCTACTCCAGCAAGGTGATATTTGTGCTCGGGGCAAAGAAAAGCACTGCCAGCATAAGCAGCATCAATATGTAGCCAGACACTAGGAAATTTTCGTACTACGGGTCCGATTTCCGGAAGATTATCGAAGGAACAGCATGATGTTGTTCCTAATGTAGTGCTGACGAAAAACGGAACTAAACCAGCTTCCTCATCTTCCTCCATAGCCTGAAATTGACGAATACTAGATTACTATAGCCTACATGTTACACATTCGAATTATAATTACTGATATAAATAGATTTAAATATTAAAATACCCCAATAAAATAATATATAATTCAGTACTGTGACGGAATGGTTTTATCCGTGGAACATTTCAGGAATTTGAGACAAAGTCATTAGGGGCGGGGAAGAGACGCCTTAGCGCCGGTACAACGCCTGGCACTTTTCAATTACCGCTCGATTATTTGACCCGCTATGCCATGACCTACTGCGGAAATTCATTAACTCATCTCCACCTATTAAACCGTTTCCATCAAATTAATGGACGGAGATAGGCATACAACAAAAAAAAAACAAGCTATAAGTAGGTGGATATTGTTTACAAAATTAAGAGACAATTTTTCCTGTAGGTACAAAAAAAAATAAAAATTTAAATACCTCTTTTAAAATTTCGCCCCTTAAGCATCCGTGTTCATCGGGTTGTAAAATTCGCAGTTTTACAAAGCAAATCATAGCTGCCTTTTCGACACATGAATGAGCCTCTTTAGAACAATACGCTATCAGCTTGGATAGCAAAAGCCCCTCGTCGACCGAAGGGAATTGGTGCTTCAGGCGTTTGATAGCCGCGGCTCGCGCGGCAAGCATTGACACAAGAACACTTTCGCTCGCTGAACCCTATAAAGGTTAATTGATAAGTGAATAGTAGAACGTTATGTATTTAAATCCTCTTTGAATAGCTTTATTTAAAAACAGTTTGTACATGTCAGTCAAATATTATTTTTTAAGAAAATGATAGGTAATATGTAAATAACATAGATTTACTTACTTAAGTAGGTACCTACTTACATTTTCAAAAAAAAAAACTCCCAGCTTATAGTACTTAGGTATAGCAAATACAATAAGCATATTAAAATTCTCCAGTTTCTTCATAAATCTTATATACATATACGCATTAGATATAGGAGTAATATGGAGTAACATGAGCTCCATTCAAATTGTGCGGAATGCCTTAAATTATTGTGCTTACGAATTAAAATGTAGTAAACCTACCTCAATCACACCACCACCCTTACTTCCTTCTTCTAATGCTAAAAATGCCGGAGGTAATCCAATCGCCTTTCCTTTAAAAATATTTTATATTATAATATGTATTATCTACCTAACTATAAATATGTAAATATTTTCATAACTAAAACGTTTTACTATAATAATTGTGTTGGAGTTAACTATAATAAAATGAGGGTACTTTTTTCGAAGATAAATATGCAGTCATATGGGAAACTGTAATCATTTCTTATTAGTAGAGCTATAATATTGCTTATACATATTAAAATAACGCCTGATAAATAAGTATATACCTTGTATCTACCCACTTAAAAGGTCGGTCTTGCCTTTGTTTTATCGTGTAACATTAGCTTTGTCTAACAATCTTCCATTTAGGCAATTATTTAAATCAACAACTTATTTTTATCTCAAGAGCCAAGTTTCCTTCGACTCATATCGTATTTAAAGCCACATTTTTGATATACTAAAATGATATTATCATAAATAATAATCAGTCGAGGGCCGAGGACCCATAATTATGGTATATAGAGTTATTTTTCACTTGGATTTACTTTCAATTAAAAATTTTTAAACTAAATATAAAGTCTTTTGGTCTTTTTTTGAATTTTACATACCCATCCAATCTAACATAATGATCTCCAACTCCGTGCATGCAGGACTCGCAGCCTAAAAATATATTTTAATTTTAAGAGGTTGAAAAGGAGATTCAAAAGCATTATGAACGCCAGTTCCGTTGTTGGGATGAGCAATGGCCAGTGGGATCAACAAAAATATAGTGTAAAGGTAGTTTTTATAAAACAATAAATCGACTTATAATATTTCATTTACCGCATAGATGCAAATAACTTTTTAGTTTGGCTTTAAAATAGGCAATAGACATCCCGATTACCTACTTTATCCTTTACTAGCTTTCCGCCCGCGGCTTCGCCCGCTTTGTCTAAATAAAACCTAATAAATTATATACTAAAACCTTCCTTGAGCACCACTCTATCTACAAAAAAAACTGCGTCAAAATCCGTTGCGTAGTTTTAAAGATTTAAGCATACATAGGGACATAGGGACAGAGAAAGCGACTTTGTTTTATACTATGTAGTGATAGAGCATCAGCGGAGGAACATCCTACTACAATATTATAGTTTACTGGCGTTTAGATATCTACCTACTTATATTCACAGTTGATACCATTAATTTAAGCGATGTCATATGACCAATTTGAAGTTCTTAGAGCCCTGGAAGAGCTGGTTATTCGTTTTTATTCAATTTTTGATACTACTTCTCAACCCATCAACGGATCCGCAGCTGCAGCAGCAGCAGCCGCTCACAAAGAAATGATTGACGAAATTTGCGCCGGGCTATAACGATTTCATATAGAGGAATCATGCGCTAATTAGGTATTATACTTTTCAAATTACGTGCCTAATTTTATCCTGTTACCTGTATTTTATATTATATTATAATGATGAGAAATGCAGGAAGTAATATACTTAGATAAGTATTGTTTATGAAATATAAGTACAATAAAAAATATAACTATTATAGATACCTATGTATCTTTAATCTTTATTCTTCATGAATTCGATTGTTTTAAAATAGAGAAAAAAAAAAGGGATGAAACGTATTGTTTGACCTAAATATACCACCGTCAGCGCAACAGAAACAGTGCATGTAAATAATTTACGTTAGTAGTTAATCACTTTGCAATCAATACTCAATAACGTTGCACCGATGTCCGATATGCCTTTTCTGGTTTTCTATTCACACAAATTAGAATTAAATTAGTATTAACTTTTGAATTCGTAAGCTTTATGTGACTTACATAGCTTACGAATTTAAAATTTAATACTTATTCAAAATGTAAGTAACTAAGTATTTCTTATGTTTTGTTGTGAATATTATAAAAGTAATTATTTCATAATCATCGGTGTGTTTAAACATCTTACGGAGGAATAAATAAAAGATACACGAACATTATAATCCATACTAATATTATAAATGCGAAAGTAACTCTGTCTGTCTGTTACTCAATCACGCCTAAACTACTGACCCAATTTCCATGAAATTTGGTATGGAGATATTTTGATACCCGAGAAAGGACATAGGCTACTTTTTATCCCGGGAAAATGACGCAATCCCGGAAATCCCACGGGAACGGGAACTATGCGGGTTTCTTTGACTGCGCGGGCGAAGCCGCGGGCGGAAACCTAGTGTTAAATAAAAGATACATGAACATTATGATAACTAGTTATGTAAAAATAAATAGATGGTTGTTCAAAATGAAATTTTTGTTTTTAATCTAACCAAAAAATGTGTTAGTAAAATAAATGTTTCATTGTGAAAATAAAAAGATCTCGTTTCGTTGAAAGTTTTTCTTTAAAAAAATCTCAGAAGATAAGATTTATTTTATTGTAAGAAATTAAAAAAAAAACAGCGCTACGAAGAAAAGTGCATAGAAAAAGGAATAAATAATTTCACAAACTTCCCGAAGATTTTTAAAAATAAATACCATTTTAAATATTTATAAAAAAAAAACAAAGTCGTCGGGGCTGCCATGCCAACATCATCATAATACTTATACCTCATTATCAAAATATATTGAAAAAATGAAATGAAATGAAATGAAATGAAATCATTGAAATGAAATGAAATCATTTATTAGGTACACCACATTGACACATAAAACATAAGTAACAAAATTAAAAAAAAAGAAGAAAGAACAGAACGCAAAACAGAGAAAATAATAATAAATTTGTGTGGCGACCTAAATGGTGAGGCCCTCAGCATATGTCATGCCGACATGGTCGGCATAACGCTGGTTTTCAGTGCCCCCCACAAGACAACAGGGCAGAAGCCCAAAGTGTCCCCTAACCGTGACTATTACTAATAATACCTATACAGGAAAAATAATAAATAGATACTAAATAGAAACAAAATCCTCTACAGAATTATACATATTATGAACATATAAAAACAAAAAAATTATAATAATAATAAATAAAAATAAAATACATATAAAAAAGCATAATAAATAAATAAATAAATGTATATTAGCCCTATATACAACGCAACTAGGCTTGTTTGACGAATTCGTTTATCAAGTGTGCTTTATATTTATATCTGAAAGCATTTTTTGACACTGACTCACGTATCGGCGGCGGAAGATTGTTCCAGCACTTCGTTGCGTTGTATACAAAACTACCTCTAAAAGCAGTTGTATGGAACTTTGGCATAACTAGCATGTACGTGGACCCTCTTGTGAAGTGCGAACCTTTTCTGTCTCTCATCCATCTCAGCTTACAGTAAAGGTATTTAGGCATCTGGGATGTTACCACTTCAAAAAGCATGACAGCGAAGTGAAGGCGTCTGCGTCGTTCCATGTTGAGCGTTTTTGCCTTGATCAGATACGGCGTAACGTGATCTCTCGAAGGTATGTCCCAACAGAAACGAGCGCAGGCGTTCTGAACGCGCTGTATTGCAGTCTTAGTTTTTTCAAGCAATCTTGTACCGTACATGGTGTCCGCGAAATTGAATTTCGAGAGTATAAGTGCCTCGCACAGCCTTGAACGTAAGGGTGCGGTAATGTAGGATTTTATACGATACAACAGCTTTAATCTATAGAAACAGTTTGAAATGGTGGTATGAATGTGTTTCTCGAACCTCAAATTTTCATCGAACACGATCCCAAGATTGCGAGCTTCCCTAACGCGTTCAATCAACTGCCCCTCTACACTGATAAGCGGATTATGTTTCGCCACTTTTTCAACCAAAATCGGTGTTCCCAATAACATAAATTTGGTCTTCGCAGGATTAATAACCAGAGAGTTTTTCTCCGACCATTTTGAAATACGCTGAAGGTCTGAATTTAATTCGGCAATAGCTTCAACAGTTCGAGATGGATGAAAAGATATATATAATTGTATATCATCTGCGTATGAATGGTACCGGCAATATCTTATTTCACGCGTAATATCCGTACTATACAGAATGAAAAGTAGGGGACCCAGGATGGAGCCTTGCGGAACTCCTCTGGTCACGCTACTTTGCCTGGAATATGCAATTGAACCATCTTCCTTGCGGATGACTACAGTTTGAGTACGTTTGTTGAGATAACTACTGAACCAGCTTATTGTTTCCTTACTAAACCCATAGTACGACATCTTGGATAGAAGAAGCGGAACATTGATGGTGTCAAAAGCTCTAGTGTAATCAAGGAATACAACAGCAGTACTCATGCCCGTGTCTTGCGCCTTCAGGATGTTATCTACAACTTCAGTTAGTGCAGAGGCAACACCACGTCCCTTCCTGAACCCCGACTGCAAATCGGATAATACTCCATTTTGCTCTAAGAACTGGGTTAACTGATTGTGTACTATCCTCTCTATCACTTTCGAGAGACACGGAAGTACACTGATCGGCCTCAGATCTTTTGAGGTCAATGGATTGTCATTCTTAGGTATAGGATGTACCAGTGCACTTTGCCAAAGTTCAGGAAACTGATGCGTACGGAAGGACGTGTTTATGATATGCGTGATAACTGGCAGGATTTTGGAGGAAGTAAGTTTTAACATATCTAAGGACATGTCATCGACTCCAACTGCTTGAGACTTCAAGGTTTGTAAGGCTTTAAGTACCGTGTTTTCATTTACAGATTTTAATGAGAAGGTGGCGTTACAGTACCGGTGAAATTCGTAATAAGTCAACGTCGATAGGTCAGATTTGTTGTTGCCAGGAACATTAAGAAAGTCACAGTTTAATTTATCGGGATCATTGAAATGCGATGGTAACTTATTATCCTGTTTAGCTTTAATTACGACTTGTTCCTTAATGTGCTTCCACAATTTAGTCAAAGTATGATTGCTTTTCTCTATGCAGAGCCTGGCTGACGATACTTTTTAGTTCTTTGTAATATGCCTTATGTTTACACTCTTTACTTCTTCTGGCAGTAACTTGCGCTTCGTCTCGAGTTTTCATCATCAATTTAATGGTATCAGTAATCCATGGATAAAGCTTGTGTTTTACATATTTCACTTTTCGAGGAGCATGATGATCAAAAATTATTTGGATGTATATTGTAAGAATCTTTACCATCTCGTCGACATTATTCATTTCCATAATTGTGTGCCACCTTACTTCTTCTAGGGTCGCTTCTATTGTACTTAATTTTAAAGATCGTCGGGAAGTTTGTAAAATAATTATTTATTCCTTTCGGTTTCTTATTTTCATGTAATATTTTCAAGTGAGCGAGACCTACCTCTACCTCCATATTACATTCCTACATCATATTGATATCTATAAGTTTGTTGCTCCTTGACATCTTTTAAGTTGGGCCGTAACCGTGCACAAATTGTAATGGACCACAGTGGCAAAAGAAGTGGTATAAATAGGAAAAAATATTGCCAAGGGCCAGGCCTATGTAGCTTTGAGTAGAGTTGCACAAATTGTAATGGACCACAGTGGCAAAAGGAGTGGTATAAATAGGAAAAAATATTGCCAAGGGCCAGGCCTATGTAGCTTTGAGTAGAGTTCAAAATTTCCAGGGTGTGGCTATCCTCTCGCTCCCGTATCCCCTCTTCTTTCACAGACTTTCAACCCTTCCCTTTCCATCCCTAGTAAATGGCAGAACCGATTTTGATGTACACTATATCTAATTGTACCTATATGTACACGTCATATCCTGTAGTTTGATGCTCCATTTGGTTTATTTATCCCCACTGTCACCCCTAAAAAGCCCTAAATGTAATAAACGGATGAACCGATTTCGATAAAATATGACTAATTGTAATTCACACGTTGCCCTTTCATATTTTGATATGCCGCTTGAGTATATTATTTGACCACATTATTCATTCCCACTTTTACCGCTGTAATCTAATAAATGGATAAACCGAATTGGATAAAAATATAACTAAGTGTACTTCACCCGTTATGCACTTTTATTTGATATGTCACTTGGGTATATTTGACAACATTCGTTTTTTTTCATTCCCACTTTTACCCATAAAAAGGTATAATAAATGGATGAACCGATTTTGATAAAATATGTCTAATTAAACTTTACACGTCATGCCCTTTTATTTGATATGTCACTTGAGTATATTTTTGACAAATTCATTTTTTTATTACCACTTTTATACCTATATCAAATAAATGGATGAACCGATTTGTTACTGATAGGTCGTTCACTTTCATTGAATATATCACTTAAGTACTTATATTTGACAACTTTCGTTTTTTTCATTCCCACATTTACCCCTATAATAATATTTTTTTGATTTTGATACACTTTATCTAAGAACCAGCGTCGGAAAATATGCTGCCTAACTAAAAAAACCGCATCTAATTCGGATTACCTGTTAGCGAGCTACGGTGGCACAAACAGACACACACACACAGACACACATAGCGGTCAAACACTTATCACTTATCTTTTTGCGTCGGGGGTTAAAATATAATACGACATAATTTAAAGGACATTTTATGTATAAAATTTACCTAGAAGTAAGAATAATTCTAATTTGACCAACCCCCCCCCCCCCCCCTCACCCTTGGGCACTTACGATAATATGATCACTTGGACATTTACAGGAATAATAATTGTAACAGATAACTTACGTTTTATCGTACAGTGTATAGAATGCCTTAGCAAATGTTCGCCGTGAATACTTAAATGGTCATAACTTTTTTATTTACGAACCGATTAACATGAAATAAACACTAAATGTTAAATGAAGATTACCACAATATATTAGTGAAAACCGCATCTTAATCGGATAAGCCGTTTCTGAGATTAGCGTGCACGAACATACAGACAAACAGACAAACCGACAAACAGACAAACAGACAAAAATTTTTTTAACTACAGTTTTGGGTTTGGGATCGATTTAATAATAGCACCTGCTAATTTTTTTTTATATATTTTGATTGTACAGACACGACTTTTCTAGAATTTTATTATATGTATTGATGATGACAATAAATATGAACCATACGTTTTTGTGTAAACTATAATAAATCCATACAGAGCTAGGTATTTAGCTTGTTCTGTATGGAATTTAAATAGGAAACATTTAAATTCCAACTCCAAATGTTATTATTCGCACGTAAGTAATTAGACTATTTAATTTTACTAACGACTACAATAGTTTGATGTTTCAATTGTCGATTGTCGTTAATTATTACAATACCAAATGGGTTAAAAAATCTCAATTTTGAGTTTGCTCGAACCGTTTATTTATATAATTTACTTTTTTCCTAAACGATGTATGCAAAGTTATGCTTTTAAAAAAATAACAAATTGTAGAGCGTCAGTTTCATCATAATCGAAAATTACATCTATCTATTAATTAGAGCACTACCTACCCACGAAAATCCAATGCATCCAATACCGGCTGAAAGCATGTCTCCGAGAATTGAAGGATATGCATTCCCTGATGGGAAATATGCATGAAATCGGGGATGTTGCCAATGGGTAACACCGGGCATGATCTTGTTCTCTACATCATTCATAACGTCGTCCCACGACTCGGGGTGGTAGGGCGCTTCGGCGGGCAAAGCGTCTCGAAGGTATCCAGGTTCCACTGAAGGGGTAACTCGTCGTGTTCGCAAGGTATTCATATACGTGCAGATGTAATCCACCATCTCTTTTCCCCTAACACGAAACTCCTCAGTATCCATGGTTGTTTTCACTACTTTAATGCTTTAACGGTTACTTTAAAACAGAGCGCTATATAATGCGGTCTTCATGAAACAAAGTAATGGTGTTACCGGCGCGGCCTCCACCGACTGACTTGAGGACCAGAGGCAGAACTAAGGGTGGTCTAAAGCAGCGTGACAGAGCGGGGTATAAGACGCGGGGGAGTCGAGTTAAACTGCGCACATGTACTGAGCAGAAGCGATTAGCGATTATTTGTATTCACAGATATTTGGCTATATTCTGCAAATCATCTAATGATTTTGATTTTGTGCAGTAGGTAAAGAATGGGAAATGAAATCCAAATATTCTTAAGACGTGTTTTAAAACACTATCAGATGCAAATATCTGTAACGAAAAATATTTTTAAATTTTACTTTATAAAGCAGTTCAGTATGAACTATGAACTCATTGTATGAACATAATATTTTCGCAATCTTTTATTCAAAAGTAAGACTCTCCATAATCATATGGAGAGTCTTGCGCGATAATTTCAAATTCAATTTATCAAAATAAATAATAATATCTTAATGGTGCCGAATCAAAACGACTTTTTTCGTGTTAGGTACCTATGGAGGGGGTCTCTGAAGTCATTTTTTAAGGTTTGATACAATATACAGAATTGAACTCTTCTAGGGCTTTTGATTATACCTACATATTTTAAGATTTATTCGGTTCTATCATTGACAGCGAAGTATAAAGTCATAAAACAATAGAATTAACTTTTTCAATTAATAATAAATTTATTAAAATGCAAAGACTGAAGTATATAATGAATATTCAGAATAGTACTTATGACTATAAAGGGTCTGGGTATCCTTTATTGCTCATTTAATGACTTCGTTTTTGAGGTTTCGTATTTGAATATGTACTTATATAAACTAAGACAATTTTCAAGAAATGAGGTAGGTACCTAGTGAAGTAGTGAAGTTATTTTAAAGGTTTTTTACGTCTGTGAGAGCGATCATGAAGTAAAGTTCTCCCTCTCCTTATTTAAACAATTATTTATTTATTTATTTCATTTATTTCAGATAAATTTAATATCCATAACTATATTTGTTAGTAAAATGGCCTTAAAAAACTATGTTAGTATTATAATTCTATTTAATATTAAAAACAATCTTATTTCCATTTACAATCTGCTTGAGACATGGATTTTGACCCAATGACTCAAGACATTGCTGTCCCATCTGTCCACGAAGACAGCTAGGATGCTGCTGGACGATTGCCGGACACGGTGCATCATGGATGCCGCTCTTTTTCGCATGATTGCGTGGAATCCGTCAGTGCGCGCCTCCGCATTATTATAGCTAGCTAGCTAGCTGCTCCGCGCGGTTTCACCCCCGTCGCTCCACTCCTGTTAGTCGTAGCGTGATGATATATAGCCTATAACCTTCCTCGATAAATGGGCTATCTAACGCTGAAAGAATTTTTAAAATCGGACCAGTAGTACCCGAGATTAGCGCGTTCAAACAAACAAACAAACAAACTCTTCAGCTTTATAATATTAGTATAGATTATTTTGCTTTCTGCTTCTATATACAAAAATAGTTATCAAGGTGGAAGGCCAAAGGAGTAGGAGTATGAGGAATAGTATCGCTACATTGAAAAAATATTTATAGGTATTATAGTTTTCTTGATTTTACTCAATTTGTGTCCTATATTTTATTTTGTTTCATTTTACCTGAGAATTTCCGGGATAAACAATATTAATAATCTACAAATTAATAAAATCTTAAATTATTTAAGAATTTTATAAAATTGATTAAACTGTGGGATTCGAACCCGCCTTGCCATAGAATGCGTATACCACTTACCACTGACATGGCAGCCGCCCACTATCCTACCTCAACAACTGTACTTACCTATTCTTAAAAAAATTCAATGATGTATTTATAAATTGAATTTATTGTAGAGATTATAAATAACAGCTGTCTTCGAATAAAAACTATACAGTAAAGGCTTCTCGATTTTCGAAACTACTACCTTGAGAGAAAAGAAAGTTTCTAAATATCAATATGATTATTCATCGTACTTTATCGGTCGTTACTGAAAACCAGTGTTGCAGAAACTTCCTCTGTAACAAATGCTGATGTGGGGACTATTTTGGCATCGTTGCATGTTCTTGCTACTTACTTATATATTTCTTGTTCAGAGCAATGATGTTTTATAGTGTGTAAACTTATTTTACTTTATGGACAATGATCGAAATCGTCCTAAAATTACATTTCAAAGCCAATTATATTAAACGAACATAATATTATGTATTATATATAAGTATTATATCACCACAATAAGACCTTGTGGAAAACTTTGTAAATGTATGTGTTTGTTTTTAGGAAGTGGTTCTGGTTCTGGTTCTCTATAATTCTGTATATTATTAATAAGTATATATTTTATTCATGACTATTCAATCATTATAATATGTGATTAAAACATGTGAACTTTACTATGTATATGAAAAAAAAATTGTTGACCGAGACTGTAGAGGGCGCGACATTGCCGGGTCCAACTATAGGTATCAAATATAGAGACACCTGAGGACTTTTGCAGGTAGGGTGTCACTGGAATTCAAATAATTTGAATCAAGGAAAACACCGGAATTTAAGAGGGTTTAGCCTGCAGGAAGTAATAGGCACCTTTTATAAAGAAAATAATGAAACAGTTTACCAACAGATAGAAAACAATGAAGATAATTAAAAACAAATGTTGAAGACTGGTTCAACAATTTCGAGTTTCGAACAAGACGAGTTCTTACTCGAATGACGAATATAATATGTAATATGTATATTTCGAGCGTATGTCGGTATGTATGCACACTTAGGTACCTACCTAACATATTTTATTATGTACTTATTACTTAAAAAATTTTACCTCAGATTTCAGGATGGTTATAGTTGTATACGTAGTATATTATTATTAGTCTGTGGTTATAGTTACTGAAATTGAAATGCCATTTTACCGGTTAGCCAAAGTTAAAAATTCATTTATGGGCCAAGGTATACTTTTTTATGCCTCCTCCACACTACTCGCGAAGTTCCTCGGCGAAGTACTCGGCCGAAGTTGACTGAAGTCCGCGGTGCTACACTACACACTCGAACGTTCAGAACGAACTTCAGGTAACTTCGTGCCCTTTGACTCGGGCGCAAAAACCGACAACAAACGGAAGTCGGCCGAGGCGAGGTAAAGTTGGACGAAGTAAGTCGAAGTGCCTCTCTACATTATTCTATTCGTCTAACCTCGTTCAACTTCGCGAGTAGTGTGGAGGAGGCATTACAACAGAATTCCTCATAGTATTAAAGAGTTTAGTAGTATGTACTAAATTTAAAAATTATGTAAAAAACGTATTAGTTCAGAGAGCCTATTACAGCATTAAGGAATATATTATGGAAGATAAAAACCCATGGAGGGTTGTCGCGTAAAAACCACAGGACAGTTCTTTGGCATATTATGATAATATATACGTACAGTTACTTACATATTTTGTAAAATTAAATTGTAATACTGAAATGATTTAAAAGAGCAACTATGGAGTTTCTTGCCGATTCTTCTCCATAGATACCTGCTTTCCGAATCGGTGGTAAATGTTAAAATATGTATTGACGTTTCAAAAGTGCTTCTCGAAGAAGTCTAATTGAATAAATAAATGTTTGAGTTTGAGTTTGAGTTTACTAATTCCTTATGTATGAGTAACTAAGTATAAATATACTTTCCGAGAAATATCAAAATAGGTTATTTTATTTGTTATGATTTGTAGGTAAGTGGTTAGATGAAGAATTTTACAAATTTGGTTTTATAAATTCTAAATTCTTGAAAAAGTTTCATACAGAAGTTAAGTACGAAATTGTCCAAAATGTGTTGTATTTATTTTATTAACTTTAATGATGAACATATCAGGACAGATTTTATTGGCAGTTGGCAGTTGGCACCAAGGAATTCCTTCCAGGCAGCCTGTGGTAATGATTTTAATATAATGGTAAGAAATAAGGATACCTAGGTATCTATACTTTAACGTAGAGAATTACCTACTAAGTACTGAAGATATAGCACGTGGGTACTATACTGTAATAAAATAATAAAGAAAACAATAAAATTTGAATAAATCTGGTTTATTCCCATGTTCTACGTTTTTTTATTCAAATTAATTGAGTTTGCCAGTAATCAATGAGAGTTTTGAATGAAAGTTTATCTACTAAATTGGATATTTACATATCTATTTTAAAAGTCAATGGCAGAATTTATATTATACGTGTATAGATTAAATCGTCGAACGCCGAAGGGAGGCGCGGGTGTCATCTGAACGCCGGGTAGTCGCCTCTCTGGAACGCGCATTCTTCCCTGCCTCTGAATACCAATGGCATATTATTATGTGAGATCTCCACTTCTATTGTGCAATATACATCTACCGACCGACTTCATTGACATCTTATTTGCTTGGAAGTCGAGTCACGTTTCCAGACGAATTATTCGATAATTCGTTTCAAACACATGATTTTATTACGACGCGTAAGATGCTCAATGATATATTTAAAAGGGAAATTTAATTTGGGTCACAGAGGAAAATAATAGGAAAACAAGATTGGATTAATTCTTATAGAAAGTACTTAGGTAGGTACTAATGCCTGCGTCACAGTAGATATTATCGTAAAACAAGAATGTCTATTGTATCCTTAAACTATAGAGATTGTAGCTATAAATACAACCAAATTATAATTAGGTAGGTAGATATTTAGTAACCTGCGAAAAATTTAGATAGAACATAGTTTCTCAATTACGCTAAAAACTCGGATTTTGATAAAACTTGGTGTCTACGATAGTCGATAAACGTAAAAAATTACCTACCTACTAAGTTGAGGATTACTACTGGATTACCCAACCAACAAATCGTTGCTCTATAGAAGGGATAAGAACGTTTCAGAGGTGCTAATTGGTAGTCCTATAAGGGTGATAAGAACGTTGTATAAACCCCAAAGTGGCGCATTTTTAAAGCCATTTGATGGTATTGTGTTGCTGTAGCAGCAACTCAGATGCCATTTGGACCTATAGAAGAGTACACTTATAGAATCGCGATGCTGATATAGAGCGAAGTAGTGATATAAAAGGAACCGCGATGCTGTTACAGCGCGAAGTTGTGTTTTAAGAGTAACCGCAAATCTTTTGTAGCACGAAGTTGCAATGTACGAGCCACCGCGACGCTACAATTATAGTACAAAATGGTAAATCGTGTACCAATTGATAATACGAGTAAATGACTATAGGAACCATCATCGTGGTGTCGAGTATTAATTTTTGTTACGCTGTTAATTATGTTAGATACATAAACTGACTTGCGAATGAAATTTTACTGATAGATTATATGCATAATTACGCTGTTTTTTTAATGCCCCCCTCGAATTATTGAGTTTTAAGTAATTAAAAACTAATTTTACACCAAATTGCTGTATAGGATGCCAAATAGCCACTCCGTGGCTATTATACAACCGCAAACGAACGTAGTTTTGACAACTGTCATGCCATATACTGGATTAAATTAGTAGGGTTCCCTGATGTAAATAGAAAACCCATAACATTTTTTTTTTGTATTTTCTAGTGTAAATTCCGATTTTTAGATTCCGATCCCGAAGTGTCAAGCAAAACACTAGAGTCTGAATGGTCTGCTTCTGAATTATCACAAACCACATGATGGCTGTTAAGTTTGTTTTGTTCATAGGATATAGGTAACAGATTGTATGGAATCATTATCCGTATTCATAATTCGTAAGCCTCACCTTGAATTTGTCTGGTGTCAATCCTTACTTACTTGTCTTACATACCTATGTTCTAAATCCATGATTATTAAAATATAGAACCCTTCAATTATTTACGATACGGTGCTGACAATATGGCAGGTTTTTGTTGTTTTAAAGTGAAAGAAACTCTCTTATAGGCCGTATATCTGTCGTAAGTGTCGCATTTTACTACATTAATACGCCGTTTTTGTTACATAACAGAGTTATTAACTCTTTTATACAGTAAATCAGTCTTATAACTCTGACCACTCAGCTATTTCACCACTGCGTTATAATGTGCAGAAAAACACTAATATAATTCAATTAGGTTACAAAGAAGTGATATAAAACTCGGATATATCACCTAATTGCTCTATTATGGAGTTTCAGCTACCATGAAGATTCACAGTGCTATAATAGCAATAAGGAAAACAATTACAACACTAAATTGTCCTATTGTAGATTTTTTTACGCCTCTATAGGCATGGGACTATAAAGGTTACCCTAGAATCGTTTATTGCACTAATTTGCTGTAAAAAAGAGACCACCAGCGCTGTTATGTGATAATATCGCCCTGTTATTGCTGTATCAAAATCTGGATAAGAGCTGCTCTATAAACGCCGTATAAAATAGTGATATAAACGTTTACATCACCTTGTTATGGGACAAATCTGCTGTGTATGATTATAGAGCAAAATCATCTCATTAAACGCTATTATACAACAAGCTTGTCACCGCGACACTGTTATACGTCATTTAAAAAGCTTTTTAGTTCTGTAAGTTATTGTTATAGGACATCTTTGCTGGTTGGGTAAGGACAGGGTCTTAAGATTGTTTGTGCCAAATTTCATCAAAATCGGTCCAGTAGTTTATGCGTGAAAATAATACATCCTACCTACCTACATACAAACTTTTCCTCTTTGTAATATTAGTATAGATTGGTATAGATAGTATAGATAAGAAACTCATGACTAAAATCCTACCCTAGGAAGTGCAGGTCAAAGGACGTTTTACGTGGTTTTACCCTTTAGCACACCTTTAGTAGGATTATAAAGGCAATTTCTTGTGCAACTACCTACTAATATATACTAATTCACAATATTCCACCTTTTAGCTTTCTACGTTGACACAAATAAAATCACATTGAAGTAGAATAATATATCAAACTAGCGGTCCGCCCCGGCTTCGCCCGTGGTTCATGTTTATGTTTTATTTCCATAAGAACCATCTTCGTACTTCAGGGTACCTATATTATAAAAAAAAGAATTATCGAAATTGGTCCACCCGTTCACGCGTGATGCCGTGACCAAGGAAAATGGGTTTCATTTTTATATATTATATAGATAGGAATTATAAAAAATGTAATAGAAGGGTAACTAACTACTTACTTTTTCATTCATTCATTCTCTTCATTTCTCTTAATAAATAAGTATTAGAAGAATAGAGAATACCTACATAGAAAGAAATAGAATATGAAAAGACTAATACTACCTACCTATGCATAATGTGATGATGTGAATTGATGCTGTAAGATGATTAATGATGAATAGATCATTTCAAAAAATAATTTTTATAGGAAAATAAGAATCGTTTGGAAATCCAAAATTATACTCAATGGCAAAGACTAGACTCAAATAATGTTTCTGAAATTTTCTGCAACTAAACACACGCCCCTTGCGCGGTATATTGCTAAAGCAATTTTCTCGTAGGTAATCAAATTGCGTTTACGTTCGACTTTCTTAGGAACAGAAAAGTCGCACAAGGGACCTTATTGTAGGTAGTTAGGTAACAACAATAATTATGCAATAAATATACTTCAGAAACTTGTACATAGGTAATAATATAACTTGGTGAAAGTTTAACAACGATAATTAGGTACACATTAACTAGATTGATGATTGAATTTTTATTTAGAGGTAACTTAGGTACATAAATTCACGAGACTCTTGCATCTCGTACCGTATCGATTTAGCTTCAGCTTCAGCAGTAAAGTAAGCATAGGCGAACATCCGTATTGTGATAAGTTCAATGTAATTAAGTTTGATGATCCCAATTACAAAATGCAATTAAACTTTTCGGATTGAAAATTTTGAAACTTCAAAGGATTCGAAGATGTTCGATGTTCAGAATCGATGAAAAATTGAAAAACGCGACCGTCTCTGACAGTATAATAAAACGATGTTTATTACTGGAAAAGAAAATAGGCTTGTTGAAATCTAATTTCGCGTAACCATAACGGGCACCACTCGAGAGCGATGAGCCATCCGCGACAGACGCTCGACTCATATCAATTCCATAATTGAGATGCTGCTTCTTCGGTTAAACGCACACCGATAGCTCGCCGCCTCACCCTTTGTTAGTTAAATGTCATGAGGGTTAATTAAGCAGAAAGAAGGTATTCGTAATCATTTGGGAACTAAAGAAACGGAACTTTCGATACGAACGTGATATGAGGTACCTACATAAATTTAAATATTATATGCCTAAGTAATAAGTATACATATAATATTATTCTGACAAGGAGGCCGTGGGTATCTAAGCAAGATTTCCCTTGGATAAAAAAGCGTAAGGATATTTTACTGTTTAGCTCCAGAGTTGCACCTCCTAAATGGCTCGGACTAATAGCGTGGTCGTGGTTCAACGGGTCAGTTAAACAGATTATAGATTGGAAAGCATTCGCCCCATTTGCCTTGCTTTGCATTAGTCAAGTGCTAGTTAAACAACTAAACATCATTCAAAGGTTACTGAAGGCTAATGTGAGTAATAAAAATATAAATCAACAAGATAAAGGTGAATAATAAAAAAAAACACCAACAAGCTCATTTATATTGCTTATTTCGATACACGTATACTAATTATTATTTTCTGTAATATTATGCAATATATTACTATACAATACTAAAACCTATAGGTATTTATACATTTACCTATGCATTGTTATCTAAACATATTATTTTTCGGCTGGTACATCTATTTCTGGAACATCATCAGCGTTATCTTCTTCATATAAATGTAAATCGTTAATAGAATATGGTCCTTCGTTACATTTTGCACCATCACAAGAAAAATTATCAAATTCACAATGTTCCCCGATTATAACCTGAAAACAAGTATCTGATAATAAAATAAAGATAAAATCGAATACAAAGGATTTTTCTCAAATCGTTTAGTTAGTTAGTACCTATACTGAAGACAAATTATTTACAATTCAACGTTCGAGAAGAAATAAGAATTTACTTGAACAAGCTTCTTTTCTAATATAGATTAAAAAAAAATACGAATACAATACAAATACCCGATACTCTTTTTAGAGTTTAGACACATTGTATAATATGGGGAGTAGAGCAATCATGGTGTACAAAGCGAAGAGCAATCTTGAACGTCTTTTTGTTGATATTAGTATGTACGTATGTATTTAATATTCATACCTTGCTGGGGTTTTCAGGATCCGGGTTGGGATCGCAAAAACATCTCCCGCAGACACAGCTCCCTCTACCGTAACACTCGGGTCCGTCCGTGACGCCCGGTGGACGGCAGTTATTTTCCCTCGTTTCAAGTATACCACACGCACATTCTGCGTTTTCCAGTAAACTCACTAAAAATTATTGCAAAACATTAAATCGTATAATTTCCTTTATTTGTTTGTGTTTGAGGATTATATAAATACTAGCTAAACGTATGCACAGCGAATCTTATGTAAAATTATTTCCCGCTTAAAATATCTAACCTTAAAATCCGAATTTGTAAACAAGTTTATGTATTTAAAATCATCTGCTCCAAAACAAATTGAACATTATAATATTTTACTACGTATCACTCTAAAGTATTTTTAACTTACTTTCATGATTTGCTGATCGTAAGGAATCATTGCAAGAATGCTCAACTGTGGAAAACTCCGGAAAGCATTTATTTTGAGAAGGGCACCAAGAACAATGGTCTAGTTGAAGACAATCAACACAAGATTTCTTGATGCCACAAATCCAGTTTTTATCCAAAGTAACAATTTTAAAATAAGCGCTACTTATTATAATGGAAAATATTATAAGCGTAAAGCTTGTGTTATTATTATGCATTTTGATTTATATTCAGAGGTTTTAGTATAACACTAGTTCCGCTTTAAGATTCAACGATAACTATAATTATTTAGTCGACGATATGTAAAGTATCGTATGAACATTTGATAACCTTTATGATTCAGTTACATTACGCAAATAATATTTACGTCCTTGGCCCAAGAATAGTTTTATCTTTGCCTATGACTATGTGATTGTTATTGTGTTCAAACTACCAAAACTAGGTATATAGCCATATAGGAGATCATTGCTAACTTATAACTAATGTATTTTATAAAAGCTGGTACTTAAGTAATTTTATATTAAAAAAACATACCTAGTTCACAGGTTAACTATGTTGTTTGCCTTAACAGTTGGGTATACGGTCATGAAATACCTACAGCCGTGATATACGGGCGGACAGTCGAACAGTCAAACAGTCAACAAAGTTCCAATAACAATGGTAGGGATTTAGGGAACCCTAAGAAAGAATTATTTGAATCCTAAGATTATTGCAATTTAAAATAAGTCAGGTTACAGGTATGTACGTCTTTTACCTTCTTAGTTCGTATCTCATTTTATAAACCTGTACATTTGTACAAGTACGTACGTACACGCAATTGTCGGTTAAAATAGGTAGAAATTAACCAGTTCAACTCTGATCAACTAGTTTAATTAATTTTTTACTACTGGCTTTGTATTTTAGCTGACACCAATAACGTATACGCATTTGGCATTATATTATGATGCCATATATTATAAAACATTTAAAGTACAATATTATAATAAAATATATACATATTATTTAATAGTCAGTATCATACCAAATTACAATAAGTTTGATACCTACTAAAAAATGTTTATTGCGCTTAGCGTACAACGGAAAAACAATTTGACAATAATAATTGACAATTGACATGACAGTAGACAAATGACAATGACAGTGTGACACTGTCATTGTGACAGCCAACTGTGTTCATGATTGATTTTTCAACAATATTTAATTTAAAATTAGATTATTTTTTAGTGAAATTGTTTACTATTCTAATGGTTTTTTAATATGGAAAATTATTTCAAAGGGAAAAATGTTGAGGAAGAGATGGAAAGAAGTAAAATCCCAATAAATGGTTTACCTGAAAACTTCCTTTGGATGCAGGTATTGGTTACTAAACCAGAGTTTAAACATAGTTTAAAATCGTTTTATATCCTCCGGTTATACTAGACAAGAGATGTTTTTGTATTATAGGTAAAAGGAGGAAGTAAAATGGTGAATTTATTGTCACATGCTTCGGGTATTCTAGAGGATAAAGCCGCAACAGCTGTCGTATGGAGTGGGGCTGGAGTAGCAATACCTAAAGCAATCTCATGTGCGGAAATATTAAAAAGGCAATTCGCTATCCAACACCAAATAACGAAACTGACATCTAAAAGGTAATTTCTTAACTGCATGAACATTAATGTTAGAGATATTAAAAAACATATCAATTTATTGTCACATTTCATTTTCATCATACTTTGATCAATGAAATTGGAATGCATGCAAGAAAATAGTTCATATCATCATTTAAAAAAAAATTCAATTTAATTTTAGTGTGGAGGAGTACTGGGAGCCGAAGCTTGATGGACTAGAAACAATAGTAGTGAAGAGACAAATACCAGTGATACATATTTTGTTATCAGTTGAACAACCACTAGAAACTCCACTTGGGTAAAGCTTTTCTTTTCTTTTTCATAATAATTTTAATTGCTTTTGTTTTTCTTCAGTTCCTTACAAAACATTTTTATATTGTTATGTTTAAATGAATATAAACATTATTATTTATGTAAACCTGTTTTATTTTTGAGTTCTATGAAGTTTTTCTAATTAATTTTCTCTTTCCAGATACCAAACATTACATGGGAAGAAGTTTTGGGAACAAGAACAATTCTCTAAACAAAACCAGCCACATAAGACAAAAAAACCATTTAAACATAAGAATGTTAAATAAAAATAATATAATGTTCTTTTTAAATGTGTTTTATTGACTTACAGTAAATTTTATATTATAATTTATATCAATAAATATGAGAGCTCATAAAAAGATTTTTATTCAAGTACATTTTTATGCTTCTACCATTTCTATATTATTATGAATACATACATCATGTAGTTATTAATAGATGATTATATTTTTGAACAAACACTTTTCCATTTAAAGATATTTTTTAAATAAAATAATATCCTTGATGTTTTTCATGAACTTTTTAATCTGTTAGAGCTAGCGCGCAAGAGCAACTTTTGTCTCCGCAACTATTTTGTCTCTCCCATCAACTCTATGGGAAGTTGCGTTGCTATTACATGATCAATATTAATTTTGTTACTGTTTTATCATGTTTTGTGCTTACAGCTTCTGATTACATATATAATATTTAAATTTTCTGCTTGATGTTGTAATACATAAAATGTACATACATTAACAATATTTTAAAAACTGAACTTATAATCTATCTAACATAATATGAAAGCATTCTACTATAAATGGTTTAGTATTACTTAAAACCAATATAATGTGATTGTTCATATTGCAAGACACTACAGATTTAACTCTTCACAAGCCAGCTGTCACATATACACATACAAGGAAAACATATTTCATACCTTAATTTTACATTAATTCTAATCAAATAACAGTCACCATCATTAGAATCGTCAAAGTGTAATAAATAGAACTGGTATTTTTGACGTGACAACGTCTTATAATTCGATAGAGCTGGCTGCACGCACGAAAAAACATGACTCATGTGGCGTTACCTCGCTCTGAGGCGTTCCATGTAAGGCTTGAAGTGCAAGCGAGAGCGCGGAACGAGCGACAAAGAAGCACAATCGTTGTCACGTTCAACTATCGTCAGTAAACCGACTTTATAGACAACCAATTTTTATGCTAAAAGTAAATGATAGTGTTTCTATAAGAAACTTTTCAAACATCATCAAAAATACTTGATTTTAAGCTTCAGATTCACCAACAGGCTGATTTATTGGGGTCTCATCATCAAGCTTTGGAAGAATTAAAATTTCTTTTGATATTATAGAGTACTTAGTAACAAAGTATGTAAATCGTTTACAGAGGTGTGTTTCTTTCTCAAAAGCATCAAATATTGCACGGTGGTGGAAATAAGCATGAGAGAATATTCTGTACACTCTTCTACATACAGATCCCAATTTGCCAACAGATGAATCTCTGATACTTACTCTGAAAACAAACAAATAGATAACAGTTGTGACATTTACATTTTACACAAAGGTTGCATTATTATATTACAAACTTGTATTCTGTAAGCATTATATAAAATTCTGTGAGCACAACTCAAATTTAATTTAATAATACTGTTATGTGTTAACATAACTAATGTTGTAGAATAATACAATTATATAATTTAACTTAATTTGTGAATATTAAAATCTCTGAACTATATATATCAATGTACTTCTAACTTTTTACTCTGTAGTTTTAATATTTAATCTTACCTGCTTGGAAAATACTTGTTGCTATTTAGTAGACAAGCAGCACCATCTAGTGTGTGCCTTGTGTAATCAATGGCCGGACATTCTTTTGGTGTTTTATGTGCAGCACAAAGGAATATCCACTGTTCTGTTGCAGTCATTTGAGTGCATGTTTCTGGTTTACACTCACTTTGCAGTCTTACTGTCAAACCATTCAGCTCCATACAGAACTGTCTGGAATAATGATATGTTCACATTATTTTAGAATACATTTAACAATATGTAGTGCAAGAAAGTTCCAATTACACACAGAAAATATATCATCACATAATACTTTTTACTGAAAATAAAAACCACTATTGGATACCTCAAATGCTCATATTTCCAAACACCTTCTTCTTGAGCTTCTGGCATTTTTAAAATAGCCTCTAAATTTGAGGGATCGCGGCGAATTGTTTGTTGAATTAATTGTTGAACAGCGAGAGTATTGTCCATTTCTTCAAACGGTTGATCAGGCCATCGGCAGAAATCCTATAGAAACATTAATAATTTCATTATTACTGACATCCAGATGATTTAATCATAACTAGGTCAACAATACTATGCATATTCTATCTTTTGTTTCAAACGATTTTATTCATAGTTTCTTAATATTGAAGGTGTTTTTAAAATTACCTTCGCCTTAGATCCCGGACGATTGCGTCTCAGTATTTGTACTCCATCCGCCATTTCTACAAATTAATTTTAAGGTAATACTTTGCAACTGTGACTTCACGAATAAATAACTGCAAAATGCTGTAAATGCAATGTATACGAATGCAAATCCCTTTGCAAAAATCGAATTAAAAAGTTGAAGAATAAATCTTTCCCAATCCCAAGCCTTTAGGTAGGTATGTCAATTGTCAACAGTCAAACAGATATGAGAAAAACCCATTGGAAAAACCTCAGAGAAAAACAATCAGCACAAATGTCAATTCCAGAAGTCTCAAGTCAGCATTCAGTACATACCACAGAGTAATTATTTATCGCGGTTATAAAAGTAGCCCATTCACAACAAGACATTTGAAAAATTTTCCCAACGCAGACTTACTGCGGATAAATTAAAATTGAACACGATAGATTTTGCATATCTGTTCATAATTATATACATAGTGCCCAACTGTATGCTTAGATCAATATGTAACGATTTAAGACTGTATGCGAAGAAACCCATAAAAGCCAAAGACCACATCTGTCGCTCTCTAAGTCTAAGGGCGTATTCAGAAAGAAAGCTGGAAACTTATAAGCGCTTATCGGCGCTTGTCAGCACTGGTAACCCGCTCAGGAAAATATATGAACACGCGCCGATACGCGCTGAACGGCGTCGACAAGCTACAACCCGCGCTGGTCGCTGCCATATAAAATTTGTCTTGATCTGCTTCCTTTGTGCAGAACGAACCAGCGCTGACAAGCGCTGCTAAGCGCTTATAAGTTTCCAGCTTTCTTTCTGAATACGGCCTAATTAAGGGCACAGAATACATAATAGTAGCTAAACGCTACAGAACGGACACTCTCCGCCTCCCGCCAAAATTAAACACTTACCTCACCCCGCACGATCAGCCTGAAAATGGTCCGCATTTGTCTGCAAGGACGATACGCAACGAAGATTGACAACATTAATCAAATTGACTTATAGTCTAAGAGCAATTAACCTATAGAGTACTTGTATCGAGCGTATACAATTTACATATATTTGTTTCTCTCTATCTAAAGAAAACGTCGTATGAAAGAATGAGACAGCTATAGACAACAAGCTACGTTTCAACATAGTCATGGCACCATTTTTACTATAGGTACGTATTTAGATAGATAGAAGGTGATAGTGATGGGATGTGCTTCAATCGATAAAATCGTGAATGTATTTTGCATTTACGGTTTCGTGAAATAATAAATAATAAAAAAAACAAAACTTATAATTAATTTCAGTTGAATACATTATTTGTTTAATCCTACGTATATAATAAATGCGAAATTATGTGAGAAGGGATGTTACTCTTTCACTGCGGAACCGATTACAATGAAATTTTGTACATACACACATAGGTTAGGTTTTATCCCGGAAATCCCACGTGAACGGGAACTGTGCAGGATTTTCTTTAAAAACGCGGGCGGAAAGTTAGTACATTATAAAAGAAATTTTAAAACTTGAAATGTAATTTAAAATAAAGAAGGAAATGATGATAAAGTTAAAGGAGTGAGGAGAAAGGCACAGTCAGCATGAAGGAATCATGCAGCATTTTAACAAGTTAATAAAAGGACAGTCCTAATGAAAACATTTTCCTAACATCCTACTAATAAATCGAAAGTTTGTGAGGATGGATGTTTGTTACTCTTTCACGCGAATACTACTAAACCGATTACAATGAAATTTGGAAAAATTACTTTTGATCCCGTAAATCCAACAGGAATGGGAACTATGCGGGTTTTTCTTTGAAAACGCATGTATATTAAGTATGTATTTCAATAGTAGTTTCTCATCTATGAGAACTGTCATTTAATCAACCGTTTAATTTTCACATAGTTACACATTTAAAGTAGGTAACTTATGTGTAAAAAATTTCAAAATAAAAATTCACTCTCTTTAATCAAATGTATTTATTATCTACAGGAACAAAAAAAAAACGTAAGCGTAAGATTGCACAATTCTTCTAGAGTATCCATCTTGATAACACGTAGGCTCGAAATGCAGTGAACACAATATTGCAAATTGTGGCGGCGTCCAATCAACTCATGTCTCACGTTTTATACCCATTTTTATTTAGCTCTGGAAATCTAAAACAAAATGAATTTATTAATAATCTGAAAGAGAAATTAATAAACAACAAACGAAAACTAAAACACATAGGGCAAATAAAACAACCACGTGGTATGTTTTATTTTCCTGCGGTAAAAAATTTACATCTATTATTTGCAACAACAACTACATATAAATCTGATTTATGAAACAAAATAAATAAATCAACGTTAATATGAAATAGATTTTTTGTCATAAATCGATAACATACGCTAGATGTGTTAAAGTTTGGCTAACGAAAGATGAGACTGGCTTTTTATTTCGAAAATATATATGGCAACACTTATAATTACGTAATTGTCATTAAAACCTGAGTTGTTGATGTGTCAAAGTGAAAATTATTTCCGCGATTTTAGTGATTTCTAATTGAAAACGAGACGAAAACCTTGAAAAGCGACTTAAAAAAGGTTCTTTTTACTATGATTAGTAAATTTGAAAAGAAACAAGTTGAAAGAGATGTAGTTTTCAAGGAAAAACAAGAGTGTTTACGTGAAATATCTCAATGCATTGTTAAGTGTGACTTTGATATTTTGATACTATTCATTTTGATTGCATTGTTTAATATTTATTATTTTCCAGGTAACATGGATGATACCAATAGTCCAGTTATAAACTATTCAAGTAACAAGAAAAAAAATTGAATGATCTGTTTCGTTCAAAATGTTTAAAGACACAAAATCAGTATCTTGACGAGATTTCTTCTATGACCGGACCATGTTATTCGTGTTGAAGATAGTATAAAAACGAGATGGAATAACTGTAGAAATGGAAAAGTTCATAATAAGAGTCAGAGATAATGATAGTGATTCTTACTATTCACTCGCGGTTGAATTTTTAGATTTAATATGATTATATTGATTAAACAAACTTTAATTGTATTTTTATTGTGTTTTTTCTTGCTTTCATTCGGTGTTCTTTTTTGTCTATCTGTATCACTTAACTGTCCTATATTACATAAAAAAATATTATAAAGATGAAGAGTTTGCTCGTAAGAGAAAATAATAAATAAAAATATTAAAACTATATTTCCAACTATAACCTAAGTTGCCATATGTTGATTTTTTGAATTTGCCGCCTTTTTCCAGTCTCATCTTTCGTTAGCCAGACAATACAACACTACGGTGGTAAACAAAATGCCAAACGTGATATTATTGTGACGTTTTTTAAAAATTATTTCATTATTTTATATTCCACAACCCCATAAAGTGGGTAAATGTTACAGTTACAACATAAAATTACAAAAAAGTGCTTGATAAAACCTTCAAATAGGTTTAAAACATAAATATTTATCAATTTGCTGAAAATCACTTACCGATGGAAAGATATTTTTACATTGTTTTTATCCAAAACTCCCATTTGACTAGTGATAGCCGGTTGCTAAACATACAATAGTTATTTTAGCACACTGACAAATAAAAAGAAACACTGTACACTTTATATTTTCTAAATATTTCGTTAAAAACACTTGACGCACTGAGCCCACCAGCTGGTTGGAAAACAAACTGACTGCCGGCGCGCTACGTTTGAAGACAGTGCAGATACTCTATCGCTATCTCAATCTGGCTTATGCTGTTATTGACTAAGAGTAAGTAGATTAGAAAATATGTATTTTGTTCTGTCTTAATACAAGAACTCTATAGGTTAATTGCTCTTAGCTTATAGTAATTTTATTATTTTGGATTTGTAATTATCGTTTTTCGTAGAAAATGGTTAGATATTATGCTGTTTACGGATGTATTTCATCAGAAAAACGCGATTTTTTTTGTATGGAGTGTCCGGGGTGTGATAACTGATAAGGGCCTAATTTACTTTTGTACTCTGGGCTCATAGCTCATTAAAATTATTTTATATTATCTATTCTATGCTGACGAGCACAGCTTAGTAACTAAGAGCGTTTTCACATTGTCCGGTCCGATATCGGATATCGGGCGCCGATAGCCGATATCCGATATCGGAGGCTAAGTAAAATGTATGATATAGGTACCTGTCTTTCACATTGTCCGGTCCGATATCGGATATCGGATGTTCAGTGTTACCAACTAAATTTTCGAAAAGGTAGTATACCAACAGCAAAAAAAGCACTAGTTTGTGTATTTTCAGTCATTTCTAGGCGCTAAATGTAAAAAAAAAATCGTTTCATTTACTTTAAACCTTTTTATTAAGAAAACATTCATTTAAGTATTTAAAGGCATTAAAAATACTATTTTTACGGGAGCTATTTTAATACCGTCCTATAATATACGGCAATTGGCTGAACTGAAGTAAACAAAAATATATTGCGTTCTTAAATTCAACCGTATCTTCGAAATATTAGTGTCTTTTATCTTTATTTACTCATTCTGCCTCGCTCCTCCTCCTACTTGGACTACTGTTGTGCTGTAAGCTGTTTATTGTATTGTTGTCATTGAGTCACAGATTTAGTGCTTTGTTTTAGCGCCGATATCAAACCTGTATAATAAATAGCACATCTAAATAATATTAAGTAATTAATAATATCAAATCTTTTTTATATTTTACTTTTCCAGCTGTTTTTGAAGTCGGTTTCTTTTTTGTAGTTATTTTTACTGTATGTACAACTACGATCTACCTATCAGTTGAATTTTTTTAAATCAAACCCTTTTTATTGAAAAAAAATTTACAATACGGCAATTTTGTTTAGTTTTCTCTAAAATTTCAGAATTAGAATGCGGCGACCTTACATTTTGTCAAGAACGCGCGGCGACTTTTGAGCTTGTTTGGCTTGTTTATTATTTTGGTTGTCATGGCTCGTATGGCTATATTCTTGGCTATATTATTATTGGTCTTTGGTACTACGTAGATAATTTACTGTTCTGTGGTAGATAACTACTACTTGCTCTGTGGTATATCTTTTTTTACGTCTCAAATATAATAAATACAACAAATAAAGTTTTTTATTATAGTTTGCCATGATGACCAGTGTTGCTAGACCTTATGATTTTTCGGGTGATCTACTGATTTTTCAAATAGGTACTAGCTTGGAAAGAAAGGGGTAGTTATAATATTTGTTAAATACTACCCAGAATATTTTAAGAAAGGAAAAGTAAATTTGCATATTATGTTAACGAGGTATCAAAATATACTGCACTTTCCAACATGTACAATAAATCAACAAAAATAGTATGACATATTTTAGAAGAAACTGACGAAATAGCTAATGGAGAAACAATTTTATGACATTCAAGAATTTATTACATTGCGGAATCTGTGACAACGAAGAATTAGTTTAGTTTAATTTATTTCGTTAAATATTTGCACACCCAGATAATAGGTAGAATGATGTACATTCTACCTATTATTTATAGGTATAATATATATATATATTATTATTAGCACTATAAAATTGTAATAACAGCACCTACATTTGTAAATGTAATTTGAATTTATATTTGCCAGTTTCGTCGCTTTAATACTGAGTTGAATTTTATTTTATTTTATTTGTTTATGAACATAACAGTCGTACATGATTTAATATAAAAAAGTTCTAAAATTCACTACGACCACACAACATGTTCTATTATTAAAAAAAGAAAAACAGCATATAAAAAAAAACAAGCCTCACAATGAAATTGAATATTTAAACTAGATTCTGACTCTGCAGAGGGTACAAATCCAAACTCCGCAGTCAGCAGATTAAACCGGTTTGAAAAACAGTTTATTTATTACTATTTATTTTATTTAAAATAAAGTTTATTTTTTGTAACATAAATGCATCCACTGTTTTTTTTAATTCTCCATATATCTACTTTTCCAGTTTCTGGCAACACTCATGATATCGGGACGATATTATCGGATAATGTGAAAGGGCAAATTGTGTCCGATATCGGATATCGGCTATCGGCTTCCGATATCCGATATCGGACCGGACAATGTGAAAACGCTCTAATACAATACTTAATCTGTGGCACAGCTGACGAGCATTTGACAAAATATCATAATATCATTTTTTTTTTAGTTATAATAATAAAAACTAAAAAGTAAATAAATAACTCTCGTCTGCTATAATTAGGATACTTCAGAGAAGAGTCGTATATTATTTGTTTATATCTTTAGTTTGGGATACACTTAAAATTCAAAGATGGGGAAAGGATTTAACAATTATATGTGTAAAAAATTCTTCCATCCTGCTTCTCGAGATAATTTAAAAAGAGTGAGTTTGTTCATACATATAGTATCACATTCCTGTACACCATTTAGCATATTTTGTTACCTACTTAAACATAGGTATAATTAAAAGCAATAGCAAAAAAAGGTTTACTACAGTATTAAAATTATTGTGTACTAACAAATAACGTTTCTAAAAAAATGATTGACCATGAAATTTATTTAATTTGACTCACACTTAGTATCTAGTCATAATATAGTAATAATAATTTTATATATTTAAATAAACTAATTATTGTTCTAAAAAGGTATGGATGGCAGAACAGAAAACAGAGGCATACAAAAAGAAACAAGAGGAATTACGTGTACAGTATGAAAAGGAACAAGAGTTACATGAAAACAAGTAAGTGAATAATGAGTGTAATTCTGAAATTATAGAAAGTGCAGATAATTAAATAATTTAATTTTAGATGTCCATGACAATATAATTACAGGATCTATTTTCATATTTATTATTCATACAATAACTTGGTCAAGGTGAAGGTTTGCCTTCTAGCCTAAAGGATAGCCTGTTTTTATTATGCTTTTTTTAATAATTAGTAGTGTATCCTTTAGACAAATTAAATCTATAATATCTTAATTTAAGGTTATTACAAATTTCTTACATGTATATTTAGTGTGTATGAAAAAGTGTGATATAAAAAACAATTATGTTTTAATAATTAATATGAATTGTCAAATCTCATTAAATTATGCCAATAGATTGGCTCATTAAATAATTAATACTATACAATGGACACAGCTATTAAATATAATATATTGTCATCGGAATTATTTATCTAATATCATATATCCGCCTAAGCTCATGTACAGCGTGGCGGGTCCTCTGGACGTGGGCCTGCGACGCCTTCGCGATTTGGTCACCGTCCAGTCGGGAGGGTGAACGAAGAGTGGTAGGAATGCTCCCCTTATACGAGGAATAAAGCTGCTCAATGACATGCTCACTCACAGCAATGAATGCGATATATTTTGTTTAAGTTTATATAAATTTAAAAATATTATTTTGTTCTTTCTTAGTTATAAAAAATGATGTATCTAATTTTAGTAAAGTAACTGCCTTGTAATGTTTTGGGTATACATACCTGTAAATTACTTGTGTTGGAAAAATAAAGAATAAAGAATATGTGTATCTTCTTTTTTAGAGCTTTACTCAGTAAGGATAGCAAAGATAAGCTAAGCCTAAATTTTATGTATGAGCCACCACCAGGTGTTAAAAAGGAACGGGAACGTGAAGATAATGAGCCAGAATATAAATTTGAATGGCAAAGAAAATACAATGCTCCAAGAGAAAGCTACTGCAAGGGTGACAATGAAATCAGAGATCAACCATTTGGAATTTTGGTCAGAAATGTGCGTTGTATTAAGTGTCACAAATGGGGTCATATAAATACAGGTAAAACTTTTGTTTTTTGTTATTACAATATACGTTGTATTTTAAAGTTTATGATATTATTTGATATGTTACTTTTGCATGTGATCATTGATTAATTTGTTTTAAATGATGTGCAATAAATAATTTGATTTCAGACAAAGAGTGTACTATGTACTCTTTATCTATGAGTGAGGCTCGTGCGCTTCAAGCTTCAGCTTCAACACCACAAGAAGAGGAAGAAAAGCCTGATGTTCCCACATTGATGCAACAAATGCGTGATACTGGACTAGTGATGAAGCCCGGCGCCATGCCTCTTGCTGCCACTAAAATAGTTGAGAATGACACATCATCTCTCACTGAAACAGATCTCATTAGTCAGCTGACTAAAAAACAAAAGAAAAAATTGTTGAAGTATGTGTGCAATAGGCAACAGGCTTGTTATTTCTTTTAAAATTTTAATCCAATAAAGCAGATACCATTACATTCATAACAAGATTTTACACTAATGCATTAATATTTATTTTTATTGTTCTAGGAAATTGGAAAAACTAGAAAAGAAGAAAGAAAAATCTAAGAAGCACAAACATTAAACTAATGAAAAATATTGCTTCACATATTTTTGGGTTGTATAATAAAGTTATATCTATGATTAAAAATAAATCAACTTCATTTTTCGTTTTTATTTCAACAAATATGTGAAAAACAGTCTTTATTCTAGTTTAATTACAATACAAAATTATATTAAACATATGAACATACCACACTACGAACAAACATTCAATATAAAGCTATAAAAGTAAATCAGTTTGAATTTAAAACTGATAACCATCAAGATTTTATATATTTTCACCACATAATAGTCATTTGACTTCAGTCGTGAAAATTATTGAAATAATCAATGAAAAATAATCTATATACATTTCAAACACCAATTTCAACAAAATATAGTTCTAATTTACCAAAGAGTGTGAAAAGTTTTAGTGAGTATAATATAATGTATGTATTAGTTGATAACAATAATGAAATACTTTGCTTATATTCCTAGGATTAAACAAGTAATTTTTTCAATCACAGATTCCAAACTAAAATTATTTTTACTTATAGATAATGAATAAACCTATAATTTAACATATGTTTTCTCATCAATTTCTATAATATCTTGCCTATCATTTCTTTCTTTCCAATGCAAATACAGAACACATCCAATAATAACAATAATGATAGCCGTTAAAACGAAGACACTTTTAAGAATAACTTTGCTGGGAGTAACAAATAACTGAGCTCTCCACTGGGAAGGATCATTGGGTGGTGCAGGAATTAATACAATTTGAGAATTAGGAATGATTTGTGTCCAGCTTTTAGAGTACCCAGAAAGTCCTACAGTAAGTGTATCCACAAAGTTAGGAGTACGGTCCAGACCAAATATAGAATAGGGTAATTGTAAAGCATAGTATGCTGATTGTGGAAGTTGAGCACAAACTCCAGTTCTATAAGTACCTTCTTGAGACCAGGTGTTATATCCAATCTTTGGGCCAGGTAAATTAGTTCCTGAAAAGAAAAGTTATAAAAAATTTAAATTTATTTTGTATTCTAAAGTGGGATTGTACCACTAATTTATTATTATGTATATGTTTTACAAGAAAATTTTTTTTTTTGTGGCTAGATTAGAGCTTAAACTCCATACTAATATAAAAATTTAAAAAACTTACCAAAAGTAACTTTTCGAGTGTATAATGTACCATTGATTGTAGGCACCTTTTTATTACTTAGTCCAGTAACAACAATAACTTTAATAAAGTTTGTATCATATTCTAATTCATTCCGAAAAGCTTTCATAACATATTTGTTTGTCGTCATGTTCTTTTGAACATAAATAACATCCAACACTCCGTCCATGTAGAAATCATAAAAAGTTGCCATAACAACATTGTTACCAAAAGAGTTAAATTTTTCCCATTGAATTTCAAAAGTTCTGTGAAATTTGCATCCCGGTAGATTGCATGGGACATTATGCATTAAGAAAACTCTTGTCTCATTATTATTATTTGAAGGGCTGAGAGTCATTAGAATGTCAGGGTAACCATCCATATTGTAATCGCCACTTCGCATTGTTATTGTATCTAGGTAAGGCTCATCTCGAGGTGGAATGAAATGCCACATTGTGCCTTTTCCATCATTAAAGTCCACTTGCAAATCATGCCATTGCTTGTTGTCATATATAAGAATTGTACTGTTTATACAACCAAGGTCATAACAAACAGGTACAACTAAAAAGAACTCCCCAGAAAGTGCCACATCAATAAATAATACTTGACCATATATAGTCGCAAATCCAACAAGGAGCTCTATGCTATTATTGAATTTAAATCCACTAGGCTCTTCATTCAACCAAACTTCTACATCAAGCTTTGTAGTTACTAATAAATCAGCAGCATTATCATCATTGACATCTAAGAAGGAGTGTGAGTGTGGTAATTTTATTTCTTTATTATTTCCACCATTCATCAATATCTCTAGGGGTGTTGATCTTGAATTATCAAAGACCCAAAAAACTCTTTGATTCTGGGAATTTATTCCAAAAAGATCTAATATCATATCACGGTTATAATCCATAACTAGTGGTTGGCCTAATGTTATAGCTTTTATTAAAAAAGCATCTGTGCAATTAAGGTCAGGCATACCACCCCATAATATTCTCACCTCATGTAGGGAGGATGTTTCATTTTGAAGTTGAGTAGTAAAAAGAATGTCCATGTAGGCATCTCCATCAAAGTCACCT
This sequence comes from Colias croceus, assembly GCF_905220415.1. Classification (NCBI taxonomy): domain Eukaryota; kingdom Metazoa; phylum Arthropoda; class Insecta; order Lepidoptera; family Pieridae; genus Colias; species Colias croceus. The sequence goes on along the minus strand of NC_059540.1, from coordinate 6,015,346 downwards.
GGTACTATGCTTGTGATTAAAACATTACTAAAATTGCAGATATAAGAAGAAGGACGTAAAAATGGTTCTTTATCATGTGCCAAAAGCACTTCTATACTAGTCCCGTTTATTATAAAGGCATCAGTAAGTTCATCAGAATTAAAGTCGCCAAATGCAGCTATAAGACCCTCGTTATATTTTCCAAATGAACTTTCAGTCATATCAGAGATACATAGTGCATATTTTCCAAGAAAAAGTAATATAAGTGATTTGATTTGGTACTTAAACATATTTCTCTTCATCAAGGTAGGTACCTAAATAATTAATAGTTCAAATCTAATTATTGTTATTGACACGACGCACACAAAGAACTGAATGAAAAGAATAGCAATTGAGGGTAAAAGCGCTGCCAGAAATCTGCAGTACGCACTCACATCCTAGGTATTATTAATTTATTAACACTTCCAAGTCTCAAAAGGAGCATTGCCTAATAGGAAATAATATTTATGCTAGAAATATTATTTAAATCAGCTAATGTCAGTTTGTTTTTATTTTTTTCACATAGGTATTTTATTAAATAGTAAATTGTAATGTCAATGTCAATACGACAGAAGCAGAAGTCTCAACTCTCAAGTCACATACCACTCACAGAGTATGCTACCATAGCCAGTCTACAGATACAGATACGTTATAATTATATTTTTTTTGTAATAAAACTTTACATTCAATGCACGATTTTAAAAATTCAGTTTTTTAGAAAAACCTTTTTCAATTTTTACGATATTTTATTGAAGAAATAAAAATTAAAGCCCTCTGCATAAATATTGAAACATGGTTTTTCTAAAATAAATTTACGTAGGTACCACTGATCATGAATTCAGTGATTAATGCTGTGGATTATTATATATTATAATATTATAGTAACTCCAAATTTCTAAAAATGTTTTTAACTTTTTAGTAACGTAATCGAATGGTATGGAAAATATTATATTATATTATATTATATAATAAAAAGAAGAGTATTTATTTCAATTACCTCACATTTCACATATTAACACGTATTTCATTATGAATTGATAATTTAATCTGTTTGCGCCCTGACATCTTCAAAGTTCACAGACTTCACAATTGACAAAACGACAAAACCTAGACAAAACTATATTCACCAAAATGTAACCATTGTTGGACATATAGCTATCCTATTTAGATACGGCGGAAATCATACTTGCATGAGGAGTATGAAAGCATGTTTTCTGTACCCCTGGATACATCTTTTCAAGTTGAATGTGGATTTTAATAATTTTGTGTAGCCGAGTGATGCAGTTGTCGTTGTGAATAGTGTTCATTTTATTTTGGTTTTAAACTGTTATAATTCACAAAATAACAATATCAGTCTAACTTTCCGTGAAATATAAATATAAACTCAGCAATAGTTACTCAATTTAAGATAACTAAACGGCGCTTGTTGCCCTACGCTAGTTGTTATTTGATTCGTGTGCTAAATTGTGGTCCATAAATTAAATGTAATAGTTTAAGTCCGGAAGATAAATTCGAGTGCCTTTATTTTTAAATAATATCTTGGTCTTAGATACACCTATAATACTGTATTTTTATCGACAACCGATGTAACAAACTTATATAAACAATTTGAGTCAGTTGAGCCTATAATCCGGATTCGCATCCACATTTACTTATTGTCGTCGTTGTGTTGCTTTACGTTTTAACACATTCATTTTATCGTGTTGAGAGTATTTTTAGAATCGCCTACAGTATTGGAGCTTCATGTCTTTGTAAACATAATATGATTGTGAATATTTGCGCTATTTTTCTTTTGAACTTATAAATTGTCAAGTGATTCTAAAGTTTGTTTAATGTGATGAAAGTTAGTAATAAGTGTTCATATGAAGATAAAACATTACGAAGGAGCTTTGTCATATCTATGGTAAGTGAATTTGCGTATATACCTATCTGTTTTATTTTATTATCATATTGTTTACAAAAGGTATTACAACATATGAACATGATTACTTTAGAGATCAATCATTTATTTAGAATTACAAACACGAATGATGTTTAATAATTTACTATTGTTATTTTAGTAGCTTAGATTATTTTTTAGATAACTTATTAGCATTAGTATTATAATTCAAAATCTATAGATTCACTCATTTGATTGGTGTTATTAAATTTTGTACAAACAAAGGCTGCTTGCTGTCATTTGAGTTTTGACTATCACTCTAGATATAATAATTAATAATACTGTTTAATAATAAATTGTTTCTGCATTCATCTAAAGTTTTTGTACGTTAAGAATTTAAATACCATATCTAAGAGAAATAAGAAAATTTGATGCAAAATATTGAATTACCCGCCTTAAATTTGAATTACATACCTATCTATATCTTTATAGAGAATTTCGTAGTCTCTACTTTTATAAAATTGCATATTATGTATATTTGTAGTTTTTTTTAGATGGAATTAATTTGATGATTCAAAATAAGCACATCATACGCCACAAAGGTTATATTATCAGACGGTACTTCTAAGTCAAATACTACTAACTCTCTAATACCAATACTTCTTATAAGACTATAGTTGTAGTGTCAAACCTATATAAGTAATAAAAATAAATCGCTATTTGTATTTCTTAGTGTAAAACTTGAGGTGGCTCAACTAATTTGTGCATTTGTAGAAGAAGAGTAATGAGATTTGATAATAAACATCTGTTTTTTACATACAAATATTTAAACATGGTTTTTCTTCTTGTCATAAGAGACAGTGTGATTATGCCACAACTTTTCAGAAATTTGAACACCAAAGATGTCTACAGAAATTGAGGTTATTTAAAGATGTTTTGTTTTAAATATTATACTTCTTTTGTGCACCAACTTAAAATTAATTTTATTTCTTATCTTCTTAAGTGTAAAATTTGACTATACTTTTACACAGGCAATTTTTGCTATGAACTTTGTGATACTTCGATATATACAATATTTACATTATACATACAGCAACCTACTTTTTAGAGTTAGTGGTCTATCTATTAATAAGTCCAGTGTGTAACATAACAATACTAGTTTTCTTAACAAAACATTTCACTTGGGGATTTTTTGAACATCAACTCCTGTTCTTTTCAATTTCAATAACCTGATTTACTCAGCCATAACAATTTTTTTTTGCTATCTTATATTTTTTTTATATGTTCCAAAGAGGACTTGCAAATTTTAAAAGTAGAATGACAACCTACTGCCACCTAAAAAGTCTAAAAATTAAGTAAATTATTCAAATATAGTTATACATATATTTGAATAATTTACTTCTGTTCAGGTTGTTAGTGACAGAAAGATTACCACTTATCAACTTAGTACAATTAAAGTATAAAGGAGATAAAATACCTAATAAAAAGCAAGCAATGACAACCCTTAAATTCTCTTGTTACAATATGTTCAAGATAAGATACTTATTTTAGGATCTGTCACATATTAGTTATTTTGGTTTAAATATCATATATATGCTTTTATCCACAGAACAGTAAGAACATAATAGAAGTGAGATGTGGGCGTGGCCCACGTGTCACTAGTAAGGTAAGATCACCTAACTCGCTCTCAGTTGTGCGCAGAAAAATATTCGAGTCTGTTGTCAACTGTCAAACCTTATTTCCATAATTATTCATTATTTAGAGCGTGTTGTTCGGTATTAGAGTGGAAAAATGATAGCAGACGAAATAATATCAGCAATCGAGGCATTTCATACCATCGGTAAGTCTTATTTTAATTTATTTTAAATATATTTTATGTTACAACTTCGCTTGTCGTAATTTGTCAAAAATTTATAAAAATATTAAGTCAAAATGAACCTTAATCCATAAGAAATAAGTACTAATATAGATTGAACGGCAAACAAGACTTTCTGGAATATTATTGCAACAAACAAACGAATGTCGGATTAGTGATGCATGTAGCGCATATCGACAGTATCAATACTTTAGAAAAGACAAACATTATAAATATTAAATTTTATTTTATTTTTCCTTAGCTTTCATTTGTCCTATTTATTTATAGATTTTCGAAAGAGGCTAATTTAAAAGAGAAATGGATAATAAATGCAACGTGACGAGTTAACTGGATGCCGAACAGCAATAAGCAGTCTAACAAAGGCCACCGATACATCAAACCTACGGCAGTTCTAAGATTTAAAATAATGCATATTTTCTGTTTGTTTTGTAAATATAGATTTATACTATTCTATTCCGTTTTTTATTTAAATATAATAATATGAAAAGACGTACTTAGTAGTAATAAACATACTAAAAAAGGTGACACATTATCCTATACTCATATAATAGAAAGAAAAAAAAAATGCACAAAAATATATTGATTGTGAATTATCGATAACAAGGCTGACATCCCTTAGAGCATAGCATCAGGTTAATGTCAAGTTAATGTCATTAATTTAGAGTGACACAAATTTCAACCTTATTTCTATGTGTTGAGGTTCAAAGTTATATCTATCGAAAACTAACGCCCTCTGTTGTGGAGTAGCTGAATGTTTTTCGAATTTGGAATTTCGGAGCAAAGAGAAACAAAACAGCTAATATGCCTAGGGATGTTATATTAAAATAAACCGTAACAGGGTGCGTTAGGGTACATATTGAAATGCTGAATTTATAACCTAAGTCAGTTTTTACTCAAATTAAGCTGTCCAATCAAAGGCATAGTTTACTTGTAGTGTACTGTATAACTATCGGTTTAAATGTGTGGGTTTGGCGACACTGGTTTTCATACTAATTATGACATTATAGCACTTCTATTATGTTCTTACTGTTCTGTGCTTTTATCCTTCTTGCCCACACTTTTTTTTACGCAAGGAAATTCATCATGAATACCGGCTGCTTCGGAGGCAGCAGCACGGTTATGTCAGACTCCTACTGACTAAAACCTTCCTCACAGTGGCCTACTTCCGCGCAAGTAAAGAGGGGATCCCGGGATCTCCGGTGGGAACGCTAACGGTATCCCTCGCCCGCCTGCCATTGACTATCCACTTGCATGTAGTCGCGACTACCCTACGCGCATGCCCTTCAACAGACTGCAGCCACAACCTTAACTTTAGTGTATTAATAATACACACATAGGGAAACAAAATTTCAGCTAGCTTGAACATGGATACTAAAGCATTACTATATAGGTACTAAAACTTTCTTCATAAATCATATATGTAGTTGGGGAGGCGAGGTAGCTAAATGGCGTAATTCGACGGCGCCGTCGAGACTTACCAAAATCAATAGATAAAATAATTTCGAAAAGAAAAGCTTGTATGGTAAAAAACATTTTAGCGGTGGGTTTGGCGTGTATGGTTTTTCAAAAATGTTAAAAAAGCAGTTACTTGGGCATTCTCAAGCACGTCAGATATTCATACTAAGTATGCCCCAAGTGCCTCTGATAACAACGGTATACTAAATAACCCGGAAATTCATAGTAGCAAAAGAAACCATTAAAAATGATAAAAAGGCATTCAGACATTTAAAAGACAACTTTTTACGGTGATGTCGCACTTGCACTGAGCAACCGCTTTTCTAAAAATTTCTGGTAATTAAACACCTTGTTATTGGTTTTAATTTGTTTTTATTAATCATCATGTTAATTCAATTTTTGCACTTACCAAATTTAGATTTCAATTTTTCGATTGAAGCCTTCTGAATAATAAAATGAAATTTTCAGGGTAGCTACCTGATAGATAGAACAAGTTTTTAAAAGCAAAACGGACAACTTTTTTTTATGTGATTTTATTTTTTTACTGGTCCTTGAAGTTGTGATCATACTGGGTAATTTTATCTTTCTTGGCATTTAATTATTTTTTTTATTCCATTCGAAGATCTTACGATAGTATAGGTAAGCCAGAATCTGATGGCAATTAGGGAAATCAAAATGTTGAGTGTGCAACCCTAGGGAAAATGGACTGAACGATCTTGATACTATTTACTTTTTATTTTGTCCGTAAACACATTACGTAAGTGGACAATACTGTACTTAAAAATGAGATATCCACTTAATATTATGTAGGTACATACTTACATGTATAATATACATATTATTACTTTTATTTTTTATTTTATTTTATTTTTATATAGGTAATACATATTATTATTTACACATACCTTGTATATTCATTATCATTATGCCATGTGAAAATATGGATGTAATGATAATGCAGATCAAAACTAGATAATTGCTTATTTTATTTATTACTCTTTAACAAAACTATACATTTTTTATAAAATAAAATAAAAATAAAATAAATCTATGTTCATTTTCGTAAGTATTAACAGATACACACATTATAAAATAATTAACTTGGACAGCTTGGACTTGACGAATAGTCGTATTCGAAACTCCTGTAATAAGTTTTTATAAAATTATATTGTAAACAACAAACGATATTATAGTTACCTACTTATAATATTTTTAATTTAAAGTATCAAAACGGGTAAGTCCAATTTACCAATAAAATCTTCAAAATTGAAAATTGTGATGTGTTTGACTCTTCTTCATCGAATATTTTTCTGTACACATTATAAACAACACCTCTTGCTTGTGATCGCAGCGGCTTTTTCTACATTTTCGAAGATTTTTTAGACAAAATCCTAAAAATTATTCATTAAATAGAAGACAAATAATTTGACAACAATTTGATAGTTGTCAAATAAAGTTGCCACATGAAAATCTTTTATTTCTTAAATATAAATATGCCATCAGATTCTGGTAGACCTGTAAATCCTTACTAATATTATAAATGCGAAAGTAACTCTGTCTGTCTGTCTGTTACTCAATCACGCCTAAACTACTGAACCGATTTTCATGAAATTTGGTATGGAGATATTTTGATTTTTGATACCCGAGAAATATCATCATACACATACATAGGCTACTTTTTATCCCGGGAAAATAACGCAATCCCGGAAATCCCACGGGAACGGGAACTATGTGGGTTTTTCTTTGACTGCGCGGGCGAAGCCGTGGGCGGAAACCTAGTGTTACCACAATGAATTGGCCTATCTTTCAGCTTAGCAAACAAAAAAAAAAAATCAAGCATCTAGCGCAATAATTGATGTCACCATGAGTGAAAATATCATCGTACTCGGCGATAGGTGAACGTCATAACTCCGAAAATACGAAAAATCGCATAACATGCATGGGGGTGATTCGGATAGCCCTCTAGGTCCTCTACCTCCCAGCTTCCGTTCATCACTACTTTTTGGGACACTACCTGTATAGACTTCAATTTTTTTCAAATAATATAAATTTTAGGGGTGGTTACATAGGTATATCTGGGAGATTAAAAATCCATTTTTTCCAAAATAAATTGTTGATGAAATATGCCTACGCATACGAAAGAAGAAAATCCACGAATTACATAATTTTATTATCAGAAATACATAGTTACTGCAAACATGAGAAAATAATATGTACATTCCTCTTGAAAGCTGCCAAAGTTGCGTGGGTCATCTAGGGCATTGTTATCGCAATGTGTCACGTTTTAACTACTTTTACATTACATCTTTGTTACCTTGCTTTCAGTATTCATACTTTGCCCTAACTTTTATAATATCTCCGGCCAGTGCCGGCGTCCGGCACTAGTTTTCAGTAAGAGCAGCGATTGCCGTAATCGGCAAATGTCAACGGGCACAAAAATTGCGTGAAAATACACGTTTGCTTGATTGAATAATGTGAACTTTGCATAATGTAAAAAGCTGAAGTCATTAAAGTTACTAATTACTAGCAATCATTTTTAAAGGAGATATCATATTATTCGTTTAATGTTTAAATAAAATTTAAAATATTATGAATTACATTTCCGCCCGCAAATTCAACTGCAGCTCCGTAGTGCGTAATCAAAGGAAATTCTCGTGAATCTTATGGGATTGAGATGTTTCACAGCGGTAAAAAGTAACCGTTTGGAGGTTCTTCTCCGTTAGGAGGAGGTATCTTCAGAGACGAAACTCATATCATAAATTTGCTCCATTGTGAAAGGAAAAAATAAACACACTTTCGCATTTATAATAAAGGTCAGAATCAAAGGAACAAGGGATGTAGGAAACGAACGGAAGCTTTTGAGGAAGATCGTCTCAAAAAGGATAAATCTTGATAAAAGACGCGATGAACTTAAGGATAGCTGTCTATGGCTATACACTACAATTGTCTAGTAGCCACAATACGTACATAAGCGCTCATGTATCCTTGACATGACAGGAAATAAATAAAAAAGGACACCGAAGCCAAAATCGACTAGGAAGACATCATCATTTGTATGGATATTAGTAGAGATTCGTCTCTTCTTTGCATGTTTTGAAAGGACCCGGCTTTAAGTCCACATAGAATAATTAAGGAGAGGCTCCCTAAATTTTATGTGAATTTGCATTAATATTCTGTAACAGTCACAAATACAATCAAAATGGAACTTTATTAAATGATTTATTGGGTCTTTTTCTTTCCATGTACAAGACAGTTACGTAATTGAAACATTTTCGCTTGATTCATTTTTTATTCAAAAACTAGGTTTCCGCCCGCGGCTTCGCCCGCGCAGTCAAAGAAAAACCCGCATAGAAAAATTGGTTCAGTAGTTTAGGCGTGATTGAGTAACAGACAGACAGACAGAGTTACTTTCGCATTTATAATAATTAATATTAGTATGGATTATGCCTTTTTTAAGGATTATTAAATTATTTTTAAGATTTACTTGGACTTTATGTCTAAAACTAGCTGTGCCGCGCGGTTTCACCCTCGTGGCTCCGCTCCTGTTGGTCTTAGCGAGATAATAATATATAGCCAGTAGCCACACCCCGGACACTCCATACAAAATTATCGTTTTGACAGTCACACTGTAGAGACTGCAAATGTGTGTGTTAACGCTTTATGGTTGGCACATTTGTGACTAGCGTAAAAAAAAATCGCTTTTTTCTGATGAAATACATCCGTAAACAGCACAATATCTAACAATTTTCTACGAAAAACGATAATTACAAATCCAAAATAATAAAATTACTTTAAGTCAATTTGATTAATGTTGTCAATCTTCGTTGCGTATCGTCCTTGCAGAAAAATGCGGACCATTTTTAGGCTGATCGTGCGGGGTGAGGTAAGTGTTTAATTTTTGAGGGAGGCGGAGAGTGTCCGTTCTGTAGCGTTTAGCTACTATTATGTATTCTGTGATATAGCCTATATTACTCGTGGATAATGTAGCTTTCGAATGGTGGAAGAATTTTTAAAATCGGTCCAGTAGTTAATGAGGTTATACATTACAATGAAACAAACAAACAAAGTTTTCCTCTTTATAATATTAGTAAGAAAATACAGTTTACTATCCAACGTATTTTTTCTCTAGATCAATTATTATTTTAGTTATAAACGAAATAAGAATTGAGACTTACGAGATTTAGTTTCGAACGCGATCAAAGAGCGCACGCGATATTCAACTTTATTACAGCTGTGTTAGCGTCTAGCACCGTAGCGGTCTAACGGGTCTCTCAGTGCCAGAAATTATTTTAGGGAGCCTCCTCTTAATCATTAATCTATTATAATTTTTTTACCTTCCTATACAGGGTGTCCCACTGTTGGTATACTAAGCTCAAAGGAGGTTGTAGTTTTGCATACGCCGAGTACGTAAAAAATACTTATAAAATTCCAGACACATTTTTTTTTCAAATAGATGAATTCTTAAAACTCTATGAGTACACCTCTAACAAGCAACCCACCCAACTTTGCCACCCGCACGAGAGCTATCTTTTAAGATTATGTTTTCATTGATAAAATGCTCCCATTAGCGAAGCGGTATATGCCGGCTGGTCGAAGTTAGAGAAGAAAACATGGATTTTAAGGAAAAACTTAGCAAAAAAATTTTGACATAATTTTGTTGTTTCAGTATTTTTTACGTGATCAGTGTATGCAAAACTACAAGTCCCTTCGCGCTTAGTATACCGATAGTGGGACACCCTGTATAAGATGGATGGACAAATACTAAGAATTATCTTACGTTGCGTTGTAGGTTAGGATAATAATTTATGGTACCATAGTCCATAACTAAAATAAAGGACTTCGCTAGATATTTATCGTAAATGTATTTTCTTAATCGTAGTCTGACAATAGTGTTAGTATGTCGGGGTGGCCTGGGAGGTCGATTTTTATTATCTTGTATGGTGGGTGTGGTCGGGAGTGCCAGGCCAAACATCGGCTCGGCGAGATCGATATTATCACGAGCTAAGTATTCCACTTATAAGCTCCATCAAATACCGAAATTTGCAAGGATTTACTTGTATTCCTAAATACTCAACATAATAAATACTCAACATAATATTATATCAACTTGATCTTGGTCTTTAATTCACTTATTTGTTCTGTTGATGATATGTACATACTAACTTTTATGATAATACGGATCGGTGCTTTTACGTAGTATTTATGGGAGAAATATTTTTTAGTCTAGTCTAAGTGATCATATCAGGTTTGTGTCACATCACACATGGTTAGGTAGGTATATCACTGAAAACGCCCACTACTATAGGTATTTACGTACCATTACAAAAGGCGTTTTATGCTAGTATCAAATCTGTTTTATTTTCGAACCAGCAGCGTTATTACGTTTTTGATCTCGTCGTTATTGGTACCGACTGTAAAAGATATACCATATCGCACCTTCGGTAGAACAAGGGCACAATTACAGTATTTGCAATTTTACAGGAGAGCCATTTTAAGATATTTGTAGTACTTAATGTGGTCTAGCTATGATAATAATTTTTTTATGGTTGTTCTGCTTTGTATGACATAAACTATATACTATATTCTTTTAGGTGTATCGTTTACAAATATTAAAAACTGCTAGTTTTTTTTTAATAATATTTTTTTCTTAAGTAGGTGTACATTTGTGCCCTTGTTCCACCAACAAGAAAATTAATTTGTAAATATGGCCATATCTAAAGCTTTAAGTTAATAATTTTGGAATGATAATAACGTGTTTTTTTGTATAAATGTTTTATTTTCTTAAACACTTTAGAAAGCCGCAGTACTTTATCACAAAAATAGAGATCAAAACTTACTAATCAGCCATTACACATCTTCAACAATCTGAAACTATTATGTTTCCTAGCAAAATTCTTTGGAATCGCTAAGACACAGGTTTGCGCGTTCACCGCTAAAAAGACCCCATTTGTCGTAGAACCTCGGTTTAAGAGTACTCCCCTTAGTATATCGCCGAAAATCGGAATCCTCGGAGTTGAAATCTCGAGTGACGTTCAATTCCGCAGTCATTTGGAAGCGAAGGCTAAATTAGCCTCGAAAAAACTTGGTGTGCTCAGTAGATCGAGACAGTACTTCAAGCCGGCCCACCGACTTCAGCTGTACAAGGCTCAGGTGCGACCGCATATGGAGTACTGTTCTCATCTCTGGGCCGGAGCCCCACAGTATCAACTCCTTCCTCTTGACCGCATCCAACGTCGAGCAGCTCGAATTGTCGATGACCGTAGGCTTTCCGATAGGCTCGATCCACTGTCAGTGCGGAGAGACGTTGCGTCTCTCTGTATACTGTACAGAATCTACTATGGGGAGTGCTCTGAGGAATTGTTCCACCTTTTACCAGCCGCACAGTTCCACCACCGGACCTCACGCCGTAAAAACCAGTTCCATCCGCACCATCTGGATGGTTGGCGCTCCACCACTGTCCGCTTCACCCGCAACTTCCTTCCGCGTACGGTGAAACTGTGGAACGATCTGCCACCTGCGGTGTTCCCGAACAACTACGACATTGGGGCCTTCAAGAAAAGAGCGTATTTGTCCATTAAAGGCCGGCAAAGCACCTGTAACACTCCTTGTGTTACAAGTGTTTATGGGCGGTGGTGACCACTTAACATCAGGTGGCCCACCTGCTCCTTTGCTTGCTCTGACATAAAAAAAAAAAAAAAAAAAATATTAAGATAACAGAACAAGAAAGAATCATAATTCAATTCCTTGACATTAAATAATTCCTCCTTTTTCGTGGCATTTTTTATAAGGCTTATGTATTCTGCCGGAGTGCATATTGATATTGGGCCAGCTTTTTTTGCACGTTTTACATTCCAGAATGGACGGCATCGGCTTTATGCTGGGTCCCCTAATTTATGTATGATCGATTTTATAGGCAATGTGTTCACAGCAAAATAATACATTCCAAAAACAAATTTGAAAAAGAAAAATAATTAATTACGAATAAAATCTTACTAATATTATTATTTATTATGTAAACTCGAAAGTTTTTGAGGATAGATTTGTGGGTGTGAGGGTATGTTTGTTGTATTTTGATTGGCAGTCCTATCGTTTAAATTTCTAAAAAACTAACTTGTTTTTTTGCTCTCTACAGCAATTATCGGAATAAAATGTTACTTTTAAGACCATGGAGTATAACAAATCTTGGACAGACAAGGGCACAATTGTCTGAACGACTTTGTCCTCCCAATTTTTAAATCGTAAACTAGGCATAAGTGTGACAGATATGGCCTTGTCGTTCCAGAAATCAAAAACATTATAGGGCATATTTACATAAACGACGTTAGCGCTCCAAGTGAAAGCTAGCTCAGTCCCCGCCGATGGCACAACTAACCAATGAGACTTTGTCTCGCCAAGAGAGAAACAAAATAGCGCCAAAATGACAACGCCACTATTTCAATCTGGCTGTTTTTTGTAGGAATTAAACGAATGTCTTTGTCCCTCCAGTTGAAAGGGCCTTTTTAAAGCATTTCTGCATATTTAAGTCATTTTGGCAATTTATGACAATTATGCCCTTGTTCTACCGAAGGTGCGATATATTGACGAATAGTCATCATCTGTCTACAAACCAGTAGCCGAATCCGTTTAGTATAATATATTGCGAACAAAATTCACTCTATTAAATCCATTTACAAAAACAAAATTATGCGTTTCGCTCTGACTAGTGCGAAGAGAGAATTACAATTTAGGCTTCGACAATTGGTTGAACAGTGATATACTTATAGAAAAAATATGCTCAAATTTGCGCAAATTTTATAGTTAATACATAAAATATATGAAACGTAAATCAATCATGGAGTCATTTGATCTATACTTCAAATGGTTCGATGAGTAGGGTAAGCCTTATAATGGCTGCATATTTTACACATTTTTTGTAATTATTTTCAGTAGATATATATTGAGATTGATCGTTGTTAATTTTCATTTTCGTCTATGTCTATCTGTATCAACTGTACCATTAAATAATCATATTTGATGGTCCGACTTGAACTTTTTGGAATGAATTTAATATGTCACGGTTATTACCTAATTTAGATTTCCATCAGTTAAATGTGAAAATTATCTTTATAGTATTGAGTATATATTTTTTATTTAGGGCCGATTTTTCAATCCTTGGTTAAAACTTGTCCGTCCAATAAAGTATTACGCGATAATATTAAAATGTCACTTGTACACTGTCAAATACAGGTAATTAGAATACATTTTTGAAATGGTAGTTTAATATGTTATTCAACGAATAAGTTTTAACCAAGGATTGAAAAATCAGCCCTAAAACACATAATAGCCGACTTCGAAAAAAAGGAGGAGGTTATCAATTCGGCCGGTATAATTTTTTTTTTGTATGTATGTACACCGATTACTCCGAGGTTTCTTAACCGATTTACGTGATTCTTATTAATTACTACATATTATTTAGATGTGCTATTCATTAAATAGGTTTGAAGTCGGTGCCAAAAACTAAGCACTTAGTATTATGCCCGTGCACCGACATCAAACCTTTTTAGTAAATAGCACATCTAAATAATATGTAGTAATTAATAATATCAAATCTTTTTTATTTATTACTTTTCCGTTTTTGAAGTCGGTTGTTTTTAACGCAGTTATTTTTTTTGAAGACGGTTTTAGGGATGCGAATCTCAACTTGAGATTCTCAAGAAAAAAACCACCGCTTACTACACGAAGGGTTCACTTTGCTGTCCGTCTGTCTGTCAAGATCATTTTTCTCAGTAACGCTTCGAGGTATCAAGCTGAAATTTATATTGAATGAAAAGGAACCTACATAACCTGTTCATTCCCGTGTACACATAATCTTTTATTTCAAAGCCCAAATAAATGTAATATTTGAAAGAAAGAAAGAAAGGAAGATCATTTATTTGAATCCACAATAATAACAAACACAATTGACACAGAAAATGTTATTTCGGACTTTTACTAAACAATTTTCGACAGTCGTCTAGCTGAGGCGTCTTATGCGCGTGCGATGCCTATGCTACGTTCGCCTACGCCCGAGCCTGCTGCCGACTTCAGTTAAAGGGTGAAATTCAAATGTATTTCGAGGATTGCCTGATGGCTTTTGCCAAACCTAAAATAAACCAGTCCTTCCGCGAAGAGATTGTGTTTCGGGATTTGACTATAACATACTTGTATATAACTTTAAAGGTTTATCATGTACCTACCTAGTAGGTACTAATAGTTCTGGATCCAATGACAATTTAATTTGTTAAAAAAAATCCAACATGCCCATTCGTCTCAGGAGAAAGCAATAAGCAGTGATATTTAACGCGGTATTTATTATCCTGTCGCTTTCTTTTCCTTTGAAAAACGATAGATCTTATTTAATTTTTGGAACCAAAACAATATTGTGCAAGTTTCAAGGAACCCAAGTAGATTTTAAATATCGTGTTCCACTTACTCATGTACCTCACTTTTATAACTACAAATGTTTGTGTGCATATGTTCAAATATGTTCGCGTATGAAGTGTAAACATTATAAGTTAAACATTATTATTATAAAATTATGTAGTTCACTGTTCATGCGTGTCTACTAACATAAAATACTTATTTCTAAGCAGTGTGACCGCTGAATCAGCTTACTTATGTATTTGGTGTTCTATTAATAGCTTTGTAAATATGTAACCAAAGTCGAGGTTACAAATATTAAATACGGATATATAAATACATATATATAAATGTGTGTGTCACGAACATTATTAATTTTACATATGAATTTAATATTTTTGATTCGTTCGATGACCCAATTAAGTAAAGTAATTCTTTAAAAAAAATCACGGTTTATACGAATTTCAATATCATCTTTCCGGAACTGGGTTTGTTGCCTGAAAAATAAATATTTTTGATTCTACGAATATAATCTTTACCTTTTTATTAATGTCTAAAAATAGCTTGAGAGCGTTATCTCTGACGTTATCTCAAGGCGAGATGGGTGTAGCTGTCGCTTGTGGCAGATTGTCCCCTCTGCAAGTACACTTTGACTACCCTTTGTGTCAGCGTCAACGCAACATAAAATTCATATAAATGTAGGGTTAGTAAATTAGTATAGGTATAGATAGGTACATTTCCGCTGCGTTACTACTCTATAAAATGTTATTTACTGGAAACGCAGTAAGACTCATCTTGCCAAAATAACGTCATGTCAATTGGCTTAATCGGTCGCCGGCTGTGAGGCCAATTACTTAGTTGACAGCAGGGAAGTAATTCCTACATTTGAGGGCGGAAAGCGAACTGCAGGAAGACTTCCCTTCCATAAAACTACAAAAATATACCTCAACATTCTTTGAACTTTTATGTTCACTAAATGAAATCAAATAGGTATAATTATTATTTAACGTGCATACTTTTAAAATACCTAATGACATGATTTTGCTTACTGAGCATTATCAAACTCAAACAATGCGTTAATTTATGCTGCGTAATTACACGTTCTATAAAAATATGTATAGTTACTTATTTCAATTTTTTTTTAACTAGCCGAATTTCCCGGCTTCGCACGGGACCGGGAATAAAAAGGTAGCCTATGTCGCGCCTGAATAGTGTAACTGCAGCTTTCATATTGAATTAAGAATTTTCATGTTTGTATCGGTACTTCCGAAGATATTTAAAAAAATACATAATATCTAAAAGTTAAAAATTTTAAGACTTTATTGCTTCAAAGTTAACACCATCTCGTCAGTCGTCACAGTAACAAGAATTTTAAAACTTTATTTTCTGTTTCCCATCACTAGCCTGACAAAAAGAGTATAGTCCATTGAAATTTGACATGAACATTTTTAAGCCTAACCTTGTGTTTTTTTAGAGGACGCAATTTTATTTTTTTGATGTGTAGGGGGGGTCAGTGTGAAGCTATCTCTAAAGTGAGTACTATTTTTCAATACTATCTATACATAATATATTGGATATTGGGTCTTTTCCCAGACTCCAGAACAGTGGAAGAACACTGCAGAACATTTCAGCCCTGCTTTTCGACGTAAAAAAAAACGCGCTTCCAGACTCTACCTCCTGGGTGGTGGGGAAAAGAGTCAATAATAAATTATTAATAATATTACAAAATTAATTATTAAAATATTATAATAACAAAAAAAAAACAATTACTGATGACCAATTATTATTAGTAGGTACCTCTTCTAATATATAAAAATCAATGCCACTTTTCGTTGTAATTCCATAACTCGAGAACGGCTGAACCGATTTCGATAATTCTTTTTTTATTATATTCCTTGAAGTACGAGGATGGTTCTTATGTAGAGAAAACGTTAATATGTACCACGGGCGAAGCCGGGGCGGACCGCTAGTACATTATATATATTATGTAACTGTATAGTTAAGACTACTGAAAAATAGTACTTACTTCGGAGCGCTGTAAAACCTTAGCTCTTTACTCAATGAAAAAATGTTGTATATAAAAGTTGTTCCTCGAAAAACAATCTACAAAAATGGTCTGATACCATTTCTTCGTAAAATGATAAAAAAAAAAGTTTTATTGAAAAATATAAACAGCTCTAATTTCTGAACATTTTCGCTTATAACTTTTTTATTTATAGTTCTACCACAGAATACATAATAGTAGCTAAACGCTACAGAACGGACACTCTCCGCCTCCCGCCAAAATTAAACACTTACCTCACCCCGCACGATCAGACATGTTATGGTACCCCAATGGTACCCATTTCCCCGCAAGGACGATACCAACGACGTCTTTAGACGAAACGCAACGAAGATTGACAACATTAATCAAATTGACTTAAAGCAATTTTATTATTTTGGATTTGTGATTATCGTTTTTCGTAGAAAATGGTTAGATATTGTGCTGTTTACGGATGTATTTCATCAGAAAAACGCGAATTTTTTTTTACGCTAGTCACAAATGTGCCAACCATAAAGAGTTTACACACACATTTGCAGTCTCTACAGTGTGACTGTCAAAACTATAATTTTGTATGGAGTGTCCGGGGTGTGGTTCTACGACAAAAAGTTACTGGACCAAAGTTGTAGAGAATTTAATTTGCAACAAATAATGCTAACAATTTTTTTTTATCAGATAAATAGTTTAAGAGATATACCGTAAAAACCATTTCAACCGCTATTTTCAAGATGGCGGCCGTGGGACAAGTTTGGCGACCCCACAAACTTGGTCATAGCTTCAAACTGACCCCCTTTACACATCAAAAAAATAAAATTGCGTCCTCTAAAAAGTGCGACCCCAAATGTTACTTTTCAATGGACTAGTAAGCTTTCTTGTACAGGGTATATAAGTACATATTACATATTATGTATATTATTTATTATAATATTTATTCACATCTTATCAAAATTATTGACGCACTAAAGACATCGCGTATTGAGTATAAAAAATATTTTGTTTATAATATCCATATAGTTAACTATTTTATATTCGACTTACAATTATTTGTCAATATTTAACTAAGATTTAACTAGATATTAGGTATATATTTTATGGCATTAACTTCACCTAAAAAGTAATACTTTGATTTTTTTTTTTTAAAGTTTACTTATCTCTACATAATTCGGCCTTAACCCTTAAAATGCCTTTTTAGGTAAAATTTAGGAAATGAGTTATGGATAAAAGTCAGTCATCTCATATTTTTACAAGTATGTATATTGTATACCTAGCAATGAAGCTATAAGTGTCAGGTCAGCCGTTACTCGTATTACTAGAAAGCGTTCGGAGCAGTTTTCTTCCAGAACGCTGCGCGCTGCGCGCTACAAGTTATATCTCAGAAGTCGAAACTCGTTGAATGACATCTTATATTCTATTTATGTGCAATAAAAAAAAAATCTAAACTTGAGCATCGATTGTACATTCTTTCATATAGTTGTCGGTATCATGTATCTGAAATTAACAAGTATTACAAAATTTTGATAAGTTTAATTTTTAGCTGCCTAACAGATTGTAACTAATATTTGACGCATTCAGGTGGTAGCGCCACGGTGAAGGCGACGGCATGTGGCGCGGCGCGCGGGTCCTTGTACTCGCGGCGCTGGGCCTCTTGGCCGCGTCTTCGGTCGATGCACTCGTTCCCAAGAAGTACAGCATCACTATCGGTTACCTTCCTTCGATCACGGGTGAACTCAGTTCGAGACAGGGGCTCGCCATTTCCGGGGCTCTGTCTATGGCCCTCGACGAGGTAAATACTATTCACTACATTCACTATTATTATCTGTAAATTATTTCTATTTCCATCGTAGTGAGTGAAATTATAAACTGATGGTCTACACATTAATATTATAGGTATTATAAGTAAGACAATTAGACAATTGTTTATGTTCTAAATAAAAGAGTTCTATTTAATGTTAATATTTCATGTGTCTATTTACTCTTATTTTGGCTCAAATGGAACATATTGTTTATCCTCAGCTCAACAATGATACGAGGTTACTGCCAGATGTTCACTTATCGATGGTGTGGAACGACACTAGGTGCGAGACGGTGACGGCGACGAGGGTCCTAACAGAGATGAGTTGTTCAGGAGTCGTCGCATTCTTTGGACCCGAAGGACGCTGCCATACAGAAGCTATAATAGCGCAGTCTAGAAACTTGCCGATGATCTCATATGTTAGTCTATTTTTCGTTTTAATCATTCCAAGATTTACAGATAGTCCTGTTTGCAAAGAAGTAGTTCAGTGTACTATATTCATTATTTTTTTATCTTTCAGAAATGTTCCGATTACCAAACTTCGACATTGCCAAATTTTGCGAGATTAGAGCCACCCGACGCGCAGGTATGATGGAGAAACTTATTCACTGTTCATAAATTAATGGAGTAACTTATTCACTGTCCATAAATTAATGGAGTAACTTATTCACTGTCCATAAATTAATGGAGTAGATAAATAATTATTACGTACGTAGGTAGGTACTAATGTGTTTTTCGAACATTATTTTGTGTACCTCCAAAGTAATTTTTAATTTCACCCATTAGGATAGTGCTATAAAGGTGGTATATTTTTTTTTCTATGCAAAAGAAGTCAGGGAGATAAAAGATGCGTGAAGTGCTAATAACATTGATAGTCTTATATGACAAGCGCAGAGATGCCAACCGTTTACGTAAGTCGCAACATTTTGCAGGCCACAAAGTCGGTTATATCGTTGCTGCGGTACTACAGGTGGAACAAGTTCTCCATAGTGTACGAAGAGTTATGGGTGACCGTAGCTCTCACACTGGAGAATCACGCCAAAAAGAACAACATGACCGTGAACCATCAGCGCCCAGTCATCAACGGCTTTAAGTGCTGCGAAGAGAAGATGACCTGCTGCGCTCCCGGATTCTGGTATCAGTTCATACAAGATACTAAAAATAGAACAAGAAGTAAGTTTTATATTATTAATGAACAGATTTTCGCTTATTAAGTGTAGGTCGGATAATAAAGCTTAATTTTTTTCCAGTATACGTGTTCCTCGGATCGCCATCGGGCCTAATAGACATGATGACGGCTATGGAATCATTACAGCTGTTCGTAAACGGAGAATATATGGTTATATTCGTAGACATGATGACTTACACGACCAGGGATTCATTAAAATATTTAATAAGTAAGTCTAGATTATATACTTAACACTGGCAAACTTTATTAATATTACAAAATGATAATTAAATTATTTTTAATTACCAGAAACTGAAGAACGTGCTGGCGAACTGTCGTGTCCAAATACCCCGGAGTTTAGAAAAAGGGCACAATCTTTACTTGTCGTAGCATCTTCAGAGCCAGACAGAAGTTATGAAGATTTTACTAGTCGAGTTCAAGTGTACAATTCGAGGAAACCATTCGAGTTTCCACTGCCGACCTTATTTGAAAATAAATTTTTAAAGGTATTTATTTAGCAACAAAATTATATAATGATTTAAGTGAAAACTTATATTCCTTAAAAATGTTGTTTACATTGTTTTAGTACGTGTCTATATACGCTGCGTATCTCTACGATTCTGTGAAGCTCTATGCGACAGCACTGCATAAAGTAATAGAAGAGGAGACTAGATATAAGAATGAGTCACTCTCCTATGAGAAACTGATGACCATTGCCACTAATGGGACACGTATTGTCTCTAAAATGATACAAATTACACCTTTTAAAAGTAAGTTTTCAAAAGAAACTATGGAGTAATCTACGGCACATGTACTAGTTTCGATATATTTATCAAAAATTAATTAATAGTATTCGTTTGAACATAACATGTGTATTTCAGGTGTATCGGGTATGTCAATACGTTTAGATGAGCGCGCCGATTCCGAAGGTAATTTCTCCGTGTTAGCGTTCAAGCCGACCAACTTGACCGACAATGTGGTCAATTGCTCCCATAGCATGGTACCTGTCGGCCATTTTCAACAGTCCACCAAAGAGTTTCCGGTAAGTACCTACTTTTTTTGCTTAATTATTATTATTCTGGTCTAGAAATAAGTAGGTCTATAGGTGGTTTAATTAAAAATGATAAGTCGGTAATTATTTTATGTCTATGCTGAAAAATAATTGCCTACATGAATTTCTGTCATGAATGCCATCTGTAAAATAACAGAATCGATTTTAGGGCAAATCAATTGAATATTAACAATAACTGGATGAAATTATTTAATTGTAAGCTTATAATATTAATTACAATGAAACTAAATTATCTGTTAAAACAGTGTCACAGCTTGCACCAATTGTGTGGTCGCGATACAGCGTTGTTTATGAGCTGTCGCTATTAATTATTGTGTATCAATTGTTATAATTATTAATTATTTCGATACAGGATTACAAATTAAATCCGCGGCTGCAAATCGACTGGCCGGATAGCGTGAAACCTGAAGACGAACCGTCTTGCGGGTTTTTGAATGAAAAATGTCCCAAAGATGATTCACAAATCACATCGCTAGTTGTTGCGGGCACATTAGCTGTTACTCTGTTCTGTGCTCTTGTAGTCACTATAAGCATTTATCGCAAATGGAAGATTGAACAGGAAATAGAAGGATTGTTATGGAAAATTGATCCCCAAGAAATTTACGGGTATTTAAGTAGCGGTTTCGTTTGGTCGCCCAGTAAGGTAAATATCGCACATACTACATTATGTTGTAGAGTTGTAGAGTGAATACATTTTTTAAAACAAACAAACATAAATAAATAAATAAATTCTTTATTTGACAACAGAAGAAATATACATGTACATGCAATTATGGGATAACTTACATATAATTAAAACATAAACCATAGGTACAGTTAATTGCGCTATGTGTTGTTTCATTTCATAGAACAATACATGCTAAGTTCAAAGTAGAGGTTAACATATTTTGGTCTGTTTGAACGATTAATAAACAATATGTTGTGAAGCTATTTTTGAACCAAGGTTGTTTTATACGAATTGTCACATTATTTTTCAGTTAAGTCTGGCGAGTGGCATATCTTGCGAGAGTAAATGTTGTACGCAAATATTTACGTCTACAGCGCAGTACAAAGGCAACGTGGTTAGAATAAAGGAGCTTAAGTTTTCTAAGAAGAAGGTAAGAAAAGTTATTTAATTTTATGTTTAGTGTTTTTATCTATCCTTATGATTGTAAATATTTTATTTTTCTATACGTATACTTTGATATCGATACTGCACTCGTGTGGTAATCGAGTGAGAAGTAGTTGTGTTTATCCAATTATTTGTAGCTGTTTTTGCGAAACAAAGTTAGAAACATTGATAATGTATTTATTACTATTTCACTACCCTACACCACTACCTTTCTCTTCCATACACTCTTGAAAATAAGTAATATTATTTTCACAATCGGATATTATAAGTATTTTGGCTATTTCCAGGATATATCTCGCGAGGTGATGAAAGAGATGCGTTTGTTGCGCGATCTACGGCACGATAACCTCAACTCGTTTATTGGTGCCGTCGTGGAGCCTCTGCGGGTGTTGCTCATCACTGACTATTGCGCTAAGGGGAGCTTGTATGTAAGTGGATGGGAGTATATGTCTATGAAATACATAGCAGTAAAAATAGTAAACAGCAACCAAAAAAAAAAAAAAAAAAATCTCTAGCTTTATAAAATAAAATTACTCAGTAACAATGTGATCTGGCTTTGCAATTATTCAATGATTCATAAAAATAAATTTGAATATAACAAATTTGAATATTTACTTGGATTCATATTAACAGTAGACATCTGAATCATACTTCTTACTTGCATCTCTCGTGAGGTATTTGTATAACTTGTTCAATAATCAATAATAATAATCAATAATTTTATTATCCAAAATAATATGATACATACAATATAAGAACCCTTGTTCCCACACTAGGATTCCCTGTGTCGTGGGAACAAGTTTCTTCCATTTGCATAAAATTTTTACAAAAAAACAAATTGTTACATACTAATGTGGCATTATTCATGTAAATATATAAATCTAATGTCAATTACGTAAAATTGGATAACAGAAAATAATTTGTATTATCTTTTTCAGGATATAATAGAAAATGAAGATATAAAGTTAGATAATATGTTCATATCGTCATTGGTGCATGATCTCATTAAGGTAAGGTTTGTTATATGAAAGAATACAATATGCAAGTATCTAATTATATAAAATTTGTTACTATAAGCATGCCACAATAGCATAAAAATATAATTTGTAATTTTTCAGGGTATGATTTTCATACACACTTCACCATTGATCTTTCATGGAAATCTCAAATCTTCGAATTGTGTAGTAACATCGAGATGGATGCTGCAGGTATATTTAGTAAAACACTTGTAGATCACATTATTACAATGTTTATTTTTATGATTGTATTGTTAATTTTTTACTCTACTTATAGGTCACTGATTTTGGTCTACACGAATTGAGATATAGTGCGGAAAATGACTTCATAGGGGAACACCAATATTACAGAGGTAAAAAAAAAAATCGAAAATTTAGTAATCAATTAATCTAGTAAAATTAATATTTATAAGCTTAAAAATTCAAATGTAGACGATAGACATTGCATTTCTAGAGACGTTTGATGTTTTTATACATATTTTTACGTTTTTTTGTCCTATGTGTATGAAAATATCCATTATTAGTTCAGGCTAAAAACTATGGGAATAGCTCTAGATCTAGCTAATCAGTTCATTGACAAACATCAAAGCATACTTTAACATTCATTAGTATTGAAAATTGTTTTTTATCTTCATGTCAAAATGTCATACAACACTTTTTTTTTCAGGGTTGTTATGGAAGTCTCCGGAACTATTGCGTGAACTAGATTATCCAAATGCCCAAGTCGGGGGTACGCAGAAAGGCGATGTTTATGCCTTTGGAATTATTTTGTATGAAATAATTGCCCGTCGCGGTCCGTTCGGACTGACTTCTTTAGAACCCAAAGGTTAGATTTTATTTGTATGTTATGTGTTTTTGTATTTGTTTTAAGATAAACAGTGTGGAGCGGGCGCAGTGTGAGGAAATTGTAGTGTAACCATTCATTATACGTACACACTACCCAGTTAGGTAATAAAATCGTTCTTTTTTATTGCAATTATATTTTCTATTCAATATTTTTTTGGGTTTATGAAAAATATTTACTGTTTTTAATAGCCGTTCTAAATAAGACAAGCATACGATTAAATGAGGTAACTAAACATTTTAGAGTTACCTAGAGCAAAAAAATATGTTTTACTAGTAACGGT
Organism: Colias croceus; assembly: GCF_905220415.1. NCBI lineage: Eukaryota > Metazoa > Arthropoda > Insecta > Lepidoptera > Pieridae > Colias > Colias croceus. Next base: position 5,991,413 of record NC_059540.1, on the reverse strand, counting down.
GGGTTATTCGCACCGCACGGACGATCCTTTTTTTTCACAAAAAAAAAACATGCGATGCAATAGTGCAGCGCCGGTAAGGCGAACGCTCGACAACAAGACGGCAACGTCGCAGTGCGTTTGGTGTGAAAGAAAAGGTCATGCTCAATTTTTACAACTGTCAAACGCGTAAGCCGTTTTATAAACCATGGACTAATATCGTAAATTTAAGCACCTCCTTAAGAGAAAAGTGCAAAACGATTGAAACAGAAGCATTTTTACGTTAGGTGTCACCATCAAATACGTGTTTCCTTTTTAGGGCGTCCATGTTGTCTGTATCGTCCGTCATGAATGAAGATAGAATATAAAAACATAATATGAACATTGCAGAGATAGTGGAGCGCGTGAAGCGCGGGCGGGTGGAGGGCGAGGAGGCGTTCCGGCCGGACACGCAGGCGCTGGAGGGCCGCGCGGACGAGTACGTGGTGGCCGCCATGCGCGACTGCTGGCACGAGGAGCCCGCGCTGCGCCCCGACTTCCCCACGCTGCGCACGAGGCTCAAGAAGATGAAGTCCGGCAAGTGAGTGTGCATTATTCATTATTATTATTTCATTAATCCGTGAACTTCTTCCGCATGGGAAGATTTCAGGTTCCAGGCTTAATGTTGTCTGCAAGTAATTATATTAACAGTATTGCAAAAAAACAGTGTCTTAATGTGTAGGATAATCAGGAAGTTCTTGAATATTATTATATTGATGTATTTGGTTAATCTTTGGCAAAAATAGAAACTTTATTGATTAGGACATATTTATCTCAACAATATACATAGATGGCCCAATAATACCCACTTATTTGCAACAGTATAAAATACATTTCTTTCATGAGTCCTCACAGTCATACACGGGACTTTGTTTCATAACAAGTGTAGTTGAAGTTTTATCAAATTATGTTTTATAGATCCAGAAACATTATGGACCAAATGATGGATATGATGGAGAAGTACGCTAATAATTTAGAAGAACTAGTCAATGAGAGAACGAGGCTATTAATAGAAGAGAAACAGAAGACGGAAGATTTACTGCACAGAATGCTGCCAAAGTAAGTTTGTTTCTTTATCTTTTACATGTTAAATTTTCTTACATTTTCCAGAATTTCAAGCACTGCATTAAATGTTACCAGAAATGCTTGTACCACACTTATGTGCTTTAATAAATGTTTGTTCGATATGTGTAACAGAAACCTCGTGTCCCGCCTAACAATACGATGCGGCGTGATCCCTAAATGCCTTGCAGAATCCTGTTGTGATTAAATAAATCTATATGTTATTTACTAAATGTTATGCCTTCTAATAAATGTTGTATTGAAAAAAAATGGAGATCCAAGATTGATATCTTACAAAACTACCATGTTGGAATATGTAAGAAGTCATTCCCATTGTTTGTAAACGTCAAACACTTTATGAGCTTTTTGTGGGAACATGCATGTACACCGTAAAATAATTGCTAGATATAAGGCTATATTGTAAAAATACTAATTATTATTTGTTTGTATAACTCGGTGTAATTAATGTCGACGGAAGACGCAAATACAACAAGCCACATCGCACATGGCAGCACTTTCGTGCGCACTGGTTTACATTTGGTCCATAGTTGTAATAATATATTATTGCCAATTCTTAGAAGGGAAAATTTCACGTCTATTTCAATTAAATATACATTCTATGAGCCTTATAGAAAGAATTAATCGATTGTATAACTATATTTTCGATCTAATCATTGACATTTCCATCAAAACCATATTAATACATGTACATTGTACATACATAAGAAAATACTTATGAATAGATACATACTTAACTTTCTATAAATATCAGAATTTTAAATTTATTAAGGTGCATTCGATGTTTCGAATGGAATATTTATTGTAGCCTTTGTAGTTCGCATTAAAAGCTCCATAGTAGTGGACTTTATGTAAAGCAGTGGTACATGCTACACGTTTTGATTGTGAAAACGAAAAAAAAAAAAAAATTGTTCTTGTATTTACTTTGTTGTACTTGTGTTCTTTTCCAGATGTGGGGGTTGATCCATTATAGAAATGTCGTGAAAATGTCTTGAGGTAATTAACTCTCTACTGGTGATTGTAGTTAATACGGTTTGACTTGTGCTGTAGGTGGTAAATTTTAGCGATGTTTTGGCTCAATTTCCTTATTAACACAGTAGAGGTAGCTTGCTTGGGGATTGTGACGGTCTTGCGTAGAGCACATTGGTCGGTGTTGGCGTTTCCTCAGCTTAATTTCGATAACGTCGCCTTAACTCTAGTGTAGTGTAAGTGAACGGTAACTAATTTCTCTCTATTGATTCTTGTTATTGACACAATTTTTTCTTATTGCATGAATTTTATCATTTCTTTTTCATTGATTTATTTTGTATTTTTAATGTATATTTAAAAGGTACATCGTCGTTTGGATGGTAAGTGTTGCAAATAGAGCCTATTTGTAGATTGGCATTTTTTATATCCTATGTAGAAAAGTAGATAGTGTTATGTTTGGTAATTCTAGAAATATTTTTATAAGTTCGTTGCCAATAATAATGACACATTGAATAAATTTATTTTGCATCTCCATAATTAATTGTCCTATTTTATACTTGTAAAATAAGTATAGGCACACTAATCCACTGGAAGAAAATGAGCAGGATTCTATGAAAATGGGTCATAGAGGGTGTTTTATCTTAAAAAGTATAGAGTACACAATATAATTGACGTCACAAATTGTTACAGGTCAGTTGCCCGGCGGCTCACGACCGGCGAGGGTGTAGAACCAGAGTCCTTCGACTCGGTGACTATTTACTTTAGTGACATAGTGGGCTTCACCGCGATGTCAGCGGAGAGCACCCCACTGCAAGTTGTCAACTTTCTCAACGATTTATACACTGTGTTTGATAGGATCATTAGAGGCTATGATGTGTACAAGGTGGAGACTATCGGGGATGCTTACATGGTGGTAAGTATTTTTTTAAACTCCTGGTTTGATTGTTTCAATGAGTTCTTTTAAAAATAATTTTCCTTATAAATTAAGACAAACTCATTAAAAACCCATGATAATTTTATGACCTTTTTGATTGCCGTTGATTTTAAGTAAACAATCTTATTTTCCTTCTCAGTTTTACAATATGGCTTATAAAAGTGTAATTAAAGATGTTTTGACCTAGTGATAATTAAAAATTATCTCTACATTTTAGGTATCCGGTCTTCCAATAAGGAATAATGATAGACATGTTGGTGAAATTGCGTCTATGGCACTGGAATTATTGAACGCCGTTAAAAGTCACAAAATATCGCACAGACCAAACGAAATACTAAAATTACGAATAGGTATACATACAGGTAAGCAAATCGTTTCAACTTGTGATATTGGTAATATGTCCAAGAGGTTTTTATCTGTATAATGATGCAAACTGAAAATGCAAGTACAGAACAAATTTCATGGTGAGCGTTTATATAATAACATATTTTCGTTGAAAGTTGTATTAGTATAAAATAATCAAAAAATAATGAATATGAATAAGCTTTTAATAATAAAAATGTACAACAGGCGCAGTGGTAGCCGGCGTGGTGGGACTTACAATGCCGCGGTACTGCTTATTCGGTGATACTGTGAACACAGCATCACGTATGGAGTCGAACGGCGAACCCCTGCGCATACACATCTCACCGTCGTGCAAACAGGCGCTCGATAAACTGGGCGGGTACATCGTGGAGCCACGTGGTTCCATACCCATCAAAGGAAAGGGCGTGGTACGTTCTTATTGCGTTCGTATTATTTTGGTAAAGTGATACACCGTGTAGCGTATGGAGTCGAACGGCGAGCCGTTGCGCATACAAATTACGAGCAAATATCTTCTGGTATATAATAAGGATGCTATATATATTCTATGGTCGATTTTTTTCCTGAACTGTAATGTTTTATAATAATTTTGGCTTTACAGTTGCAAACATATTGGCTTGTGGGTGCGACTGAAAAGGCAATTCAAAAGAGATTGGTGGAAGGAGAGGAGCGTCCTCTGTTCTGTCGACCGCGACGAAGCCCTCGCTTGACTGACTCCAGACACCCTTCTATATCGGGTAAGTTCATTATTACGTTATGCATTTAATTTGTGAAAATATATTAATGAATATTTTGTGTTTTTTTCTAAAATTCGAATTTTAATTTTTAATCCTATGTTTTCTACTTCATTTGCCAATACTGCTGAATTAATCTAAACAAGCTGCTGATTTCGTTATAAATGTTTGTCTTAAAAATAAAAAAATCCTACTTAATTTCTTGTGAGCATTTGTTTCTTTTAAACATAAGTTTAAATGCATCCAATTTCAGTTACATGTTATGCATTTTTTAAAGACATGTAATATACTAAAGCAAAACCTCAATTGCCATTGAACCGAGAACTAGTATAGTAATTATTGTTGATGATTTTATTTAGTTTTCTAACTATGTATTTATTAATTGAACGGTCACTTATCTAATTGTATCAACACTATCTTTTGTGAGGTTTTGCATTATTTTATAACGTGTAAATATAATATGCGTGCTTGCGTGCATCAATTTGTATGTGTACACGTGTTCGCGCGAACCTGGGTACTTGTACGTACGTGCATTTCATATATGTGAGTACACGTTGGTACATACGCACCCACATATTATATGAATGTGCACACGTCATGTGCATTCGTACGTGTGTATGTGTGCGTTCGTACGTGCGTACACGTGTGCACGTGTGTGTGTGTGTGTGTGTGTGCGTGTGTAACTAACGCGCATGGTGCGGTGCGGCAGAGCTGCGCAACGAGGCGGGGCGCGGCGGCGTGCGGCAGCGCCTGCACAGCGGCGCGTCGCTGCCGGCGCAGACCGCGCCCAACGCGCCCAACGCGTCCAACGCGCCGCCCGGCCGCGCGCGCTTCGATAGGGACTCGTCCATACGGAACAGGTGATTTTATGCTTTTGATTTTTGTTGATAATGCATGAGTTTTTTTTTTGTATTAATATAAGGATGTAGTTTGCAGCTAGTGATTAATGCTACATTTTTATAAGTTTCTTTGAGTGGTATGGAGTTGATGGCTCACGTGTATTTATCTGATAGTTTTCTTTATACGAAAATAGAAGAGAGATCACACACACACCTTGTTTTAATGGTTCTATTATATAATAGTTTTTATTTGAACAGTTATATTTAGGGGCTAATTTATCAGTGGAATATTAATTTCCTTTGCCAAATCCAGAAGTTTTTTTAGTATGACTATGGGATTATGAATCGTAGAGCAACGACAATCTGTTGTCATTATTTTTATATCCATAATGTATATAATTCCAGAAATGCCCTGAGCTCGATCGCGTCGTCGACAGCGTGCGACGCGGACGCGTGCGGCGGGGAGAGCGAGAAGGCGCTGCGCGCGGCGCGGTCGCTGGACGCGCTGGTGCGGCGCGAGGCGCGGCCCGACCGCCTGCGCCGCCACCACACCACGCGCTCGCTCGACGCCGACGTCGCCATCGCCACCATCTACGGCGGCGCGCTGTTCAACGGCGCCGCCGTCACGGGCGACGAGCAGCCGCGCGCCGACGAGGACCGCCCGCTGCTGCGCAAGGCGAGCCTCACCAACCGCATCGAGCGCCCGCGCCGCAAGCTCGCCGACTCGGCCTACATCGAGAACTACAAGAAGTGGCGCTCGCTCGAGAACGTGGCGGACGCCAAGAGCGAGCGCGGCAAGATGCCCCGCTTCGCGATCCGCTCGTGGCTGCTCGGCATCTTCAGCGGCGGCACGCGCAGCAGCAACTCGTCGCTGCGCCGCGCGCCGCCGCTGCTCGACCGCGAGTCGGCCGTCTGATGCGTCAAACCTCATTGACGTACGCTACGTTTCGTCTACTGTTCTCACGAGTCTATTACGTACGGATAGATGGCTCGAGCCGACCGGCCCTATTCGCTAACGAAACGAGTACCTATTTAAACTGTTAAGTGTCAAATTATGCTCTTTGGCTGTTATTTTTATGAATTGTTTAAATGTAAGGTTTTTGTATATCGATGTCGCCTCCTATTTTACGCGCTCCTTTAAATGTATATTAGACATATATGTATATGAAACGCTGTTGTAAATAATATGTGTAAGTAAAACGATGTTACCGTGAATTGTGAAATAAGAGTTTAATGTTATTAAATAATTTCTATTGAAAAGGTCTCTTAATAATACTGACATAGATCACATCTACACTATTGGTTGTTGCTACAGCATTTTTTACACGGAGACAGGTGTCTTAATTTCCAATTTTAAGCCAAGATATTAGTGATTACTTTTTTAATACAAATTCCATGTATTTTTACGAAGTAATAAAATTATGACGCTCGTCTCCGTTATTGAACATGGCCTAAATGAACCTACATTCTGTAGATTTTACATTTTCTTGTTAGGACACCACAGGTAAAACATAGTTAGAAATATGAGAGCGAGTTTTTAATGGATAACATTTATACATTTCAATTTCACTTAGATAAAGAGATATTTTATCAAACAAAACTACGATATTAATAAGGTCTATTACTATACATAATGTCCAGTTAGAAGGACTTTACATATAATAATTGTCATTGTCGTTGTCATGAGGATTATAGGTGGTGTCCAGTGAAGTAAAATCAGTAAAAACGTGTATTTCACATAAATGCGCAAACTTAAACTTACAGTACAGTAATTTGAAGCATACATTTACATTCTTACTTAAAATTATCTTAAGTTAAATTATAAGTACAAACTTAATTCGAACATTCAAAATGAGGCAAACCAAATTAGTTTTGGTTTCATATTACACTAATAGGGCTTTGAAAAGTTTCTAAACTATGCCAAATTACATAAAATATAAAGTATTTTTTTATCAAATTCACATTAACATTAAAAATTATGACGAATATAGTTTAAGTAGTTATTGTTTGGAACTAAGCTGCTGGTTTTTACAAGTAGGATACACAACACATCTTGATGCTGATTTAGTAACTTTTTTAATTGAGAAAATAACGATTAATTTAATTAAAACTAATACAATAAAATCACAATTACATAACACGACATATAGATTTAAGTACAGATTCTAAATATTGTTAGAACGTAATAACAGTTAAATTTAAGCTACAATTTCTTCTTTAAATCATGTCATGTTCCATAGCGGTTTTAATTAACTATGTCGGCCGTTATAAACCAATGGTTACAATTTAGCTACACTTTTTTCGAATTACATGTTGTTTCTAAGTAATTTTTGCCATATTCGCAACTATATAACGCAATAACGGTTGCATTTTAGCTACACACATAATTCTTCAAATTTGAGTGTGTTCTAAATTTAGATGAACCACAATGAAACCTAATAACTTAATAAGAGTTACATTTTAGCATCAGTTTTTTAGTTAAGAGTGTGTTCCAACAATTTTTTACCAAACGCATCATAAAAACAAAATTAGCTACAATTTCTTCAAGCTGTCATGTTCCTCGTGTCAATTGAACTAATGCCGGCTGCTCACGTACCTGCCGCAGGGCCGATATTGGTAGAATCTCGGTTGGTCTGCGGTTGGAGCAATTAAGTTGTTCTCTAAATTAACCCTATACACATCACAATAAAGGAGCCAATTCCAATTCCAATATTGCCCCTGCTGCAGGTACAGTAAGATTCACGAAAGTGACCACGGCGCAGAAGGCATATTTTAGGTCACTTTGGAGGTGCGAGGTGAGGCGCGGGCGGATTTAATTTTAAATAAATAAAAAATAAATGATTTAACCAACATTAAAATATTATTTTGTCTTCGAGTCAATTAAAATATAAAAAAAGTCTTCATGTGTGTATGTGCGCGGACGGCCGCCATTTGTGGTCATCTTTCGTGAATCGTACTGCACGTGAGTAGCCGGTCTAAGGGCACACTACTGGTCTATGAGTAGTGGTTCAGCGGCGGGGTCGTGGAGCCCGTTGACGAGTACGCGCACGTCGCAGTCGCGGGTCTGTTCTATCGCGGGACAGGACACGCTTGCGTACTCTTGCCGGAGACTTGGCGCTTCTAGCTGCTGTACGCGCGGTGTTGATACGCGGTTCTCGCCGATTACCTGTAGTGTGGATTTAGTTTTAGACATAAGTATACTAATTATGGATAGGAAAATAATTCTGTCTTTCTGATTCGATTTAATAAAACTTGGAATGGGGATAGATATTGGAGAACGATGTGGGATACTTTTTGTCATGAATTGCTGATTTTACAATATTCTCATCGTTTTATCCTTGTAACATGGTAGCATCAAAGAGAAGCAATGCTTTTTATTATTTTGGGATTTTTCACATATGGAAAACATAAGTCCACTCATTGAACCCAATATTTATTATATTGGGTTCATAACTTACTTCCATAAGATATTCATCACTCCGATGATGTAGTACACTATCAGTATGAGATTCTAAATGATTGCCCGAAGCAAATCTTAGTTTCTTTGGAGATTCTAAACTGCAACATCTGAAAAAATAAAAAGCAACCAATCTTTAAACTATACATAACCATTTAGCAGTTAGATCATTTCATACCAGCTGGTATTTATTACTCTGCATTTGTTTCGTGCACGTGTTACCTCATCAATTGACTGATTAATTATAATAAGCCAATTCAATACGCACGCACCTATGCAACCCGCCCACTTGATTCTTCCAACCACGTGTCTTCAAGGAACTTCTAGGCAAGTGCGGTGGTACATCTCTCGTAGCCGCTCGTCTCCTCGTCCTACTGGCCGCTGCTGCAGGCTCTTCACCCCGCACCCAGTACGTGACCTGATCCCGCTTGCCCTTCATGGCAACTATACCACGCTCTTCTACTATGTAACCTCCCAACTGGTCTAGGAGGATCTTGCACGCGGAACTGCAGTGGATCTTGAGAGCTGGTTTGAAAAGGTTCATTGTTATAAAATACTTCTGGTAATTAGAAGAGTTAATCACCCAAACTAAAACATTTATGTATGTTTTACATTTTTAATAAACTTGGAATTGAATTAAAGTAGGCATATGGATAAGATTTACTTACGAAGTCCCGTAGATTCAAATCGACTAGCAGTGTTAACGGTGTCACCGAAGAGGCAATATCGCGGCATTTTTAATCCTACCACTCCTGCACACACAGGTCCTGAAAATTTACATTTCATTATTAAACCATTTCATCTTAGCCCTACCGTTTAACATTCTACATTTTAGTGTAATAATTACTTATCCACCTCAAACATACATATTGTTTATGTATCAACCACAACTGATAAATTAAACCGATATTCAAAACGATATCCATAACCCAATACCGGTATCACCACCGATACCGATAGTCAAACATACCAGAGTGTATTCCAACACGCAACAACAAGCGATGCTCAGGACGATGTCGCACCCGAAAGGCCCGCGTGGCCGCCAGCAGCGCAAGCGCCATTGATGCGATTTCGCCCGCGTGTAATATACCATTTCTTATTGGTAGTCCTGATACCTGTATAGATATAACACTTTTAATTGATGGTCCTTTTTATAGAAGAGCTCTGATCATACAGACAGCTGTGAAGTTCGTATAGGAGATGCGCTTTCTGTGTATCCGTTTTGAGCCTCCATAAATAATATATTTCATAACCAACTGTTACTTGCGATTTCATACGCGGATAAATCCGAGCAAGGGTAGAAAATTTTAAGTCGGTTAACGTATATCGTCGTAGGTAATACTTACCACCATGTACGCATCGCCAATTGTTTCTACTTTGTAAACATCGAAATTTTCTAAAATGGAGTCGAAACACGTGTAGAGATCGTTTAAAAAATCGACAACCTGAAAAAAGTTTCATGTTAATAAATCAATTAAATTCATCCTGTTCGCTGATCTTATAAGTTATAGTTATTAAAATAACTTGTTAGAATTTAAAAGAGCCATTGTAATTTGATTTCATTAAAGTGTAATTTGGTATAGTCTATGAAACTGTCTTCTAAACATGGAGTGTAGAGCGATACAACCAATCTTTAACTGTCAGGTAACACTTTCTAACAATACGAAATCGATAATAGATTACGAATGTTACATACCTGAAGTGGCGTGCTTTCAGCGGACATAGCAGTAAATCCAACGATATCACTGAAGTATATCGTGACTGAATCGTAGTTTTCAGGCAACACGCGCTTCCCTCGCTTTAACTGTTCTGCCACTGGGGCTGGTAACATTTCTTCTAACAGGGCCTCTGGAAAATATTAACGATCTTTATGAGATAATGAACCAAATATAACAGTGATAAGTAAGAAAAAATATAGGGATTGTGCATCTGCATTGTTGTTACATTTACATGTAAAAAATAACTGACTTCGCAAATAAATTATTAGCATCTCTATTTAGATAACTTGTAGGTACCATATTTATCAGTGTACACGAAGAGACCGACTATACACTATACAGCTTCAGTACAGCATGTAATTTTTCAAATGGGAAGCATCAAGCCTATCAAGTTTAACCTCTATAAATCATCACCTCTTTCAACTTTATCATTTATATTCAGTTTCTACTTTTTTCTGGTCAAATTACGCCCCAGTATTATGGAGCAAGTTCCAAAAATTCTATGTATATTGTATATACTTAAGTTTGTATAGAACGTATCCTTTTATAAAAATGTTCTGTAATACATATCTCCTTAAACATATATTCGGCTAAGACGCAGTTTACGTAACGGAATAGTATTCGTGACTACGAATTTGGATTCATTTGATACGAACAGTGGGTTAGTGGACCAATATCCAAATGTAGTTGATCGTGACCGAAACTTGAGTAGCTGTCATACATGATATTATATGCAAATATATTCTATTGCGAAAGCTAAATGTTCTCGATGAAATGGGGAAATATCCTTGTTTTAATTTAAATTGATGCAATTAGTAATATCGTTATCGTATTTTAATGCATATGTTAATTCTTTTTGCAAAAAATATTTTATCAAATGGAAGTAACTAGTTAACTAGGTTAAATTTTTTTATGGTGTATGCTAAGGGTGTATGATTATGCAAATGCAATACATAGATATATAATTCATAATGAAAACAACTTCCTTACCTGTTTTCTTCTTCTCTTCTTGCAATTGATCAGTCCTTTCATCGACGAGAGCCTCTAAATTATTAGCATACTTTTCCATCATTGCTATCATATTATCAAATATATTTGGTTTCCTGAAAGCAGATTGATCATTTCAAATAGGGTGTACCAGCTGCAACTGAAGAAGGTGAAATTTTTTTTTGTCAACAATTGTTTTATTTTAAGAAATTATTCTCGTCATTTTCATTCAAATAATAATGTAAATTTTATAACTACGAAAAATATCCGAAACGTACATGCCCTTCCTAAGCGGTCGCAAACGAGTCCTTATAGCCTTGAAGTCGGGTCGTGCGGCCGCGTCCTCCACCCAGCACTCAGCGCAGCACTCGCGCACGCAGTCGAAGCGGTCCGCTAGAGCTTCTAGCGGCGGCCTGCGTGTTTGTAATAGCTTGGTAAAAGTACATAGTACAACCTATATATTCAATAAATCTGCGATATAATATCGATAAATACCTACGTTTCTTATAAATTCGTAAGAGAAGTCTTGCGTTTGAATTACCTATTAGGATTTACATCTTTACGCCAATAGGATTATATTATGTATTTTGTTATCTATATCTAGAGGAGCGTCAAAATTTAATTCTAAACAAATCTTAACATCACTATTATTTAATAACATCCACATATCGAAAGCCGAATCAAAATAGTCACCAAATACTATCCACCAGACCGTTTCTCGTACCAAAAGCTGAAACAAAATATCGCAAGTACACAGGAGACACGTACCTACCTGTAAGGCGCGGGGTGCGGGTGCGCGAGGCGGCGCAGCAGCGCGGGCGGCGCGGCCGCGTGCGCGCCGAACGGGCCCTGCCGCGTGTGCAGCTCGTATAGTAACAGTGCGAACGCGTACACGTCGGCCGCGGGGGAACCGCTGCGGACTTCGAGCGATGTGGGGAAGGAGTCCTTGCCCCAGCCCGCTGAGCGGAGCAGCTCGGGGGATAGGTAGACGAGGCCTGGTCATTTGTTAAGTAGGTTACGTTTATAAGAATTGTATCTCTGACACTTTCGTTCTAGGTAGGATAGGTCTATCATTAAAATTATATTGTGATTTGTAAAACATTGAATTTTTTTCAGAAATCATAATCTGAGTAAGCGTATTTTATAAAAAGCGCATATACAGCTACTATCTAACTATACATATAGTTGTGGTCACATAACGATTTGAAGTAGGTACTAGAAATTTTTATTTAAATAATGTCATACACAGAGATGTGCACCTTCTGAGAAGCAACTAGTTATGTCATAAAATAGCCACATTAATAGAGCAACTGAGTTTAAGAATAAATAATAAAATCGCCAACAATTTTTTTTCAAAAATAATTTATTTTACCAAAGCAACACATTCAAATAACAGTGAAGCTGGACAAATAATTAAGAACGATTAATTTATCTGCTCGGAAATTGTTTTGTATGACACTTTCATTTAAAAATTTACAATAATATTATGTTGCGCGAAAAATTTATAAAGCAAGTTAATACATTTTTAACTAAAAATAATATTTAATAGCATGTCCACGGCTTTTTATTACTGCTTTACACCGGCGAGGCATTGACTCTATTTATTTTTGACATTTTGCTAAAGAAATAGAGTTCCATTCTTCTAAAAAAACGTCGTACAGCTCTATTAAAGTTCGACACTGTGTATTTGAAACCTTTTTCTTTACTTCGAACCACAGATTCTCTATTGGGTTTAGGTCAGAGCTGTTAGCTGGCCAGTCCAAAACAGAAACGGACGGCGCTGTTAGAAATTCCTTTACAGTGTGGGCAGTGTGCTCGGTCATTGTCATGCTGGAATGTCCAAATAACCGGTAGAACTTCTTCAGCATAAGGTAGCATTGTTTCTTCCAGTATATTTTTATATTGGAATTGATCCATGTTACCTTCTATCAACTTTACAGGTCCAACACCATGTCCAGAAAAGCACCCCCAAATTTTCACATTTCCACCACCTTGCTTTAATGTAACTTTCGTGTACTTAGGGTCGAATTCTGTATTCGGAGGACGTCGAAGATAACGTTTTCCATCGGAACATACTTTGTTTATTTTCATTTCGTCAGACAAAAGTACATTTTTCCAATTTCGCACAGTCCAGTGTTCATATTTTCTTGCAAATCTAAGCCGGGCTTGCCTGTGACAAAGTTTCAACATGGGTACTTTTCTTGCTATCCGACCATGCAATTTTTCTTCTACCAAACGTCTTCGAATAGTGCGTGCTGAGATTGCTGAAGGGTTATTTTCCCCGAAATATTCTTTTCTCAGCTCATTGGACCCCTTAACAGGATTTTGTTTCGCCATACGGACGATGTTTAGGTCATCTCGAGGAGTTGTTTTTCTCTGTCTTGGCATACGTGGGACATCCGAAGTTGTTTAATACGTATCAAAATGTCTTATGGCGTGGAAAACCATAGTTTTTGAACATTGCAGATGATCAGTTATATTTTTATAAGACTAATTCTTCCCGCGAAGAATTTTTTAACTTCCCTAGTAGATTTATCACAACTTTTATTTTTTTAATAAGAAGTAATCACTTTTAATCTTTTGCATCACTTTATGGCGCCAGAATTATACAAACAGTAACCTACAACCACAAATCGAGTCGAGTGTTCACTATTTAAATTTGAATAAAAGTATAAACTATTTAGCGTTCTTAATTACGTGACCAGCCAGTAAATAGGAATACTATGTTTAGAAGTAGTGTAAAAAGTTTGTGTATTAATTTTCAGGCTAATCACGTGTATTAATGAATACAGTGATTAATTGGAAAAGTATTTCTATATCGAGCAAAATAAAAATAATTACATGAAATTAGTTATGCATCTTAGTCTGAAAAAATCTTCCCTTTGTATCAGCGTTCTTAATTATATGACCACCACTGTATATAGGTACGTAACTTAAAAAAATAGTACATGATGATTATATACAGTGAATTTAATTATAGTACGGTACCTACTCTTTTCAAGCTGTCTTTTAATCTAAGTGATAATGATAAATATCGCTATAAAAGAGCCAACAAAATAATATTCAAAACATTTCAACCAATAAGAAAATTCCCTATTTACTATGTAATATTCCTAAAGCGCTACTATATAAAGTAAAGATTCCCGGAATCACAGCTTAGCAAATATTTACAAAGTGTTATTGGGTAAACACTACTGAAAGTTGGAAGGGAACCTTCTCAAATATAGCGCGGTTGTGAGAAAATCCATCCCTCTATTTACATTTTTATTTTCTTTGGAATGTTATTTTCTATGAAAGTACAAAATCTTTTATTCGAATTGTTAATTGTGGATTCGGAGAACATTATGAGTACTTTGTAACTGAAAAAATAGAATGAGTGCTACAATGGGAAAGAATTTTATAGCCCATTTTATGTTAGGCATTCTGTTACCGTATCAAGATGCACACTAAAAGTGGCTTCATAAAATAGTAATATATTAAGATTTATTATAAAATATTTTATGGCTTGGATGTGGTAAGTAATCTCCGACATACATAAAGTGAGCAAAAAATTGGGACGGAGCTACTGGGAAGTAATATTCTTTAAGGATCGTAAAACGTAAATGAGAAAGTTCTGATAAAATAGCTATAAATACAGATTTATAGCGGAATTTGGGCTGGATTGATTCCCGAAAGCATTGCTATATTATGTTTTACATCTTACATTGCGAAGAGTTCAATATTACAAGATACCTACGCAGATTTCAGTAGAATTATGTTAATGTCAGCAGTTTTCAGTAAATTATTCAAGTACATAATATAGTCACATATTCCTTGTCGAGAATTTCATGAATATTCTGCCGAGTAATTTTTGACAAGTGTCCTAGAGATCCAGATTCCAGTCTACTTATGATTCTTCAGACTTCTATACAGACAGCTGATTATCATCCAACAACAAACGACAGGCGTAAACTCTGTTGTGGATAAACACCAACCCATACTTACTTTCAATATGGGATCTCAAAGCATTAGGGTCAGACGGTGGCAGTTCCCCACGTCTGAACTCCCGCAGACCAAAGTCCGCCAACTTTACGACCCATCGGGCGTCCACTAAACAGTTGGACGGTCGGAGCGAGCCGTGGTACTGGAGAGGTGACTCGTGGATGAATATCATGCCCTTGGGAATAGAAATACCAAGTCTATATTTTGTTTAAAAATAAAACAAATTGAGTAATAAGTTAATTCTGACTTTTATGGGTTATAAACATTCGCAATTTTGTACGAATATGATTATCAATTTGCACAATTTTTGTAGGCCTATTATATTTCGTAACCCGAACTAAATGTTAATTGATTATGTAAATATAATTGGTAATTTGGTACAATCAAATATTAGATAGGTATGTGTAAAGTAGACTCTTTAATACCAGATAGAATTTTCAAGGAATTTAAATGAAAAGTTAAATTGGATTGAATACTCTGAAACTAGGTAGGTATGCAAAGTCTTTAAAGCTTGAAGTTTGTTTAAGGCGAAGTTATTACGAAAATCGTAGCAGAGCAGTCAAAAGTTGTCATAAAAGTAATTACTCATTTTTCATACCCTGATAATATCACCGACAAGTGACGCTATAAACATATTATCCAATTTTATGTCCTCGTTTTCGAGTATATCCTGAAAAAAAAAATAACATTGAAGAAATAGTTTTGTAACATTTTGTTTGGTTGGTAAATACATTATAAATAAATAATAAGTCGAATCAAAATGCGGAGATGGAAAATCAGAAAGGATTTAATAATAGTAGAGTCGTTATTTAAAGCTCTACCTTCATATAGCATAGTTATATGAAGTACCTACGTTATATATCTGTGACTATAATAACGTAGGTACTGACCTATGAAAGTAATGTTATTAAATAAAAATACAAAACTTATATAAAAGTTAATATAACTGTGACATGTCATCAGCACTTACTTTAAGGCTCCCTCTCGTACAGTATTCAGAAAGAGCACACACATTGGGCGGTTCGATACACGCGCCCACGAACCCATTCACATTGTCATGTTGCAAATCCCGCATCTGTGGCAGTAAATTAATTATACCTTACATTGTTATAACTATGTTAGTTGTGGGTGTATGCTAATTCAAGGTTAGTTCCCAGATGAGTTATCGGTTGAGCTCGAATATAGTTTCGATAATGTGGAGACATTACCGAAGACTCTACCAGAATTAATAATTATCGGATTCTACTATCGGGATTAAATTTAGTCCAGTGAAGAATTAGTTAGTTAGAGAAACGACATATCACTAAACATTTTTATTGAATGCGAAAGTTGGCTTGTCACATTCACGCACTTTTGAACAAACTATACTTGATCAGGCGAGCAATAACTTAATCAAAGTAAAAATTACGATAAATAACAAGTTGATAAATGCAATAAGATGCCACACCTGGATAAATCAGAGTTATTTTCGTTTTCTTTAGCCATGATATATTACCTATAATATCTACCTACTAGACCAGGAAAATCGCACCTAAACGTATCAATTACAGAATCAATAGCAGGTAGTGTTTGAATGTCTTCCTTATATTTTACCTAAATGAAATTGTTTCTAATAATAATATACTAACTTAGTTATTAGGTAGGTAGTACCTAACTAGATGCTTATTTGTAGGTGATATAAAGTTCCTTAACTATATCACCTAAAAATACGGTGAACTGACTCATATAATAGGTTAATATTATATGAGTATTATTATAACAATAACGGTACCACGAGCAAATCCTTTTTTTATAATCGTACCAGCCCCCACGACACAAGTTCTCTGTGTGGGAGCTATAGTTAACAACTATAAATGTATAAATAAGAAACAGCAACTTTCTTTATGTATTGTTAAATTGGTTTTGTTACCTACCTGTGTTTTGCTGAAAATAAATAATTTTTCATTTTTTTTTTTCATTTTTTCAATATTTATCTAAGTTTGTTGTTTAATATTAAACACCAGAAGAAAATCTAAAAAATGTTCCCTTGGACAACAAAAAGAGCACGCCGTATTTTCAGTGAATTAAAATTAAGTTTATCTGGTGACAATAGAGCCGGGGTCGATGTCTCCGCTAATTTCAAAAGCTTTTCATTTCGAATAAATACTATTCACAAACAAATTCAAAACAAACGTCTATTATGTGTTCTGTTTCTTATAAAAACAAAGGAAATAATCACGAAATAATAAATGATGACATAAATCACGTAGTCGCAAGTTATCCGCGCTATTTAATCAACACTGCCGGTGCTAATAGCGGCACTATTTTTGCCAATTAATCATAGAAATACATGTGCCGTATTCTACCTGAGGCGTGAAAGTTGTACATAATCATTACTATGATTTATCCTCTCCTATTAGTCTCGTTTATAGCAGACTATTGTAAGGATTTCGTCGTTCGCGCTTCGGTGAAGCTTTCGTATAGATAAACCTTTTTTCACGGTTGGCTTATTTGTGAATCTGTATGATTAACTCGGGGTTTGCTCGTATGTCATTTTATTAGCTCAAGATGCCACAGAAAAAGAAATGGATGCTTATTTCTGTCTGTATTTACTCATAAAGATTTATTAAAATTTTATTAAACACAAGTACCTAACAATAGACGAATAAATACATATATACCTTCGAATCGGCTCGACTGATATTGAGCGATAAATTATGGAGAAAGAAGTTTTTGAGTTAGATTACAATAAATTACAACCAAACAAAAAATCTCCAAATAAACAAGTTGAACATCATAAACTCACAATTTTAAGTTCCTTCTTGATCTCCCGATTGATATCAATATGGTGTCGTCGTACGCGCTTCACAGCAAGTAGCCGTCCTCTATAGAAGGCGACTTCAGTGAAAATGGCGGAATATCTAAAGTCTAGGTCCGGGTTCGAGCTGAGAGAGACCTGGCTGGACCGAGCGCCGCCTGTACTGCCCTTCTCACAGATCGCATTGCTTGAGTTCGTGTTCAACCCCGCGCTGCTATCTTGCTGGAAAAAATCAGCTCTGACCAACTTGTCCTGGGAAAAATCAGCTCTGACCAACTTGTAACGTCACCTTGGACAGTCAATTTTGATTTACCGAACTAGGTAGGTATGTCATTAGTACAACCCAAGGGACCAATGAAAGGCTAATTGACTATTATGATGATATCTTTGTTGTAAAGAGAGGATATGGAAAAATTAAATCTTGACGTATTGCATTATTTATCACATTTTAATGTTGTTCAAACCCAAAAAGCAAAAACTTGTTATTCATTTCTAGTAAATGATAGTGCGATTGTTGAATTGTTAAAGTTGTTAAAAAGCTCGACTCTACACTCTAATAAATTGTATGATATCTACTACTATTGTGTATTCTACTTTTCAGCTCCTAATATTGTATCATGCCGTGCAAAATTTGTAAGAAAATTACAATGTGAAGTAGTATTTTTGTTGATGGGGTTAAAGCAGAATATTCTTTATTTAGGTAGTAGAAAAACATAGAAGCACAAACATGCAAACAACATATATAAATTCCGTTTACCTACTCAGTTTGTTGGCGCGCTGTTCGTCATCTGGTAGGTGGAGGTCTCTAAAATCGATTTTCCACAATAGAGAATCGAGTTCCTGCTCATATCGCCAACCGCGGTATAAAGCTAGTGCAGCTAGCGCTAACAGTACTAAGGTGCCACCAGAGGCTCCTAACGCCCAAGCACCAATATGACCTATACGGAGAGACCATGTTTACATTAATTTTCTTAATAAAACACGAAGTAATTGTAGATTAATAATTGTTTTTGTAGAAATTGTAAAGTTTGTCTTATTTTAGGACTTCTCATGAAATAAACTAATGGATTCGTATTCGATTAATTTGATACTATCTTAACAATTGAACAAAGTAATACATTGTTTGCCTTCTTATTTTTTCACATTACATACATTAACAATAGAGAATAGGTAATTCTATCGCAAAACATTTTAAGAAATCGAAGCAACGAAATATTAGACCCGAAGCACTTAGGCTTCGTTGTAAACGTTTCTATTCAATTTGTATGTACGTAGCCCAGACGGGATTCGAATTGGAATCTCTTAAAGTTGGGACCAGTCGAATTCGACGCTTTTAATTGGAAAAGCGAAAGCTGTACGATTTGTACGAAATCCCGTCTTTGAAACGCCGAGAATAGTATAAGATTTTCCTGCTAGCTAGCTGTAAATTGTACCTACTTATATAAAAGTGTTTTTACTTTTTTCTTTTAAACCATGAACAAAATCAACATTATGAAACTTAAACATTACAATTTGTATGGTAGAACTATCAAAAAAAAAATGTAACAAATATGGATGGACATATTTTTAAAATTCATAAAATTATAAACATCAAAAAGAAACTTTTATATAGAAAGTGAAAATCGTCTTAAAAATGATTGCTTCAATAAAAGACACTCGAAAGTTCAAAGCATTTTCGAATAAAATTAAGCCACTGTAGACGTATCGCATTTTCTCTCAAGTCTTTCGTCATTTATATAACAGAAATAACAAACAGATATTCTATATCTTGTATGAAATACATACACTAGATAATATCGTCTGAAAGGGTATTAGGGTTCTCAATTATTTTAAATCCGTCAATGCGTCTCATATAGGTATAAGGCTAGGATATTATTTGATTAAAGGTTAAAAGATTGACTGTGTTGATATTATATAGACAAGATTTTCCTTTTACTGAATCTATTTGCGTCATAATTTTAGTGGTAAAAGTTTAGTGGTAAAAAAAATATACTTATTCATATTTAATGAAAAAAAAAGGTGAATGTTTCATCTGATTAAAATCCTCGACGCCTCCAGAACAGAATCAAATTCGTTGTAGGTAACTTCACTAAACTATTGCCACATCATAATATGTATAATAAAATGTATAACCTTCACGATATTGCAATTAAAAAACAAAATAATACGTCTGCTAGAAAGAACAAGTAGTTAAAGTTGTAAAGCATTGAAAGTGTTGCGGATCGAGAGCGGCGACGCAGCGGGAGTCGTGCGGACAATGGTCGCTGCTCAGCATTGCTTGTCCACACATTACGCTTTACGACCCACCCCTCACTCTCGCTTACAAGCTTTGCGCTTAATGCCGCCCGACCTCCAGCTAAGCATTACTTTTTTACTTCTAACAAAATTGGACCGCCTAATGTATTCCGGTCCCGTTGATTCTATTAGCCGCTAACACACTATACCCATTTAGTTAACTACTTTCAGCGGTATAGGCTTTTAAAGATACACAATAGTTATGTCAGAATAATTAGCATAACAAAGTTATACTTACTAACGCATTTTTCGCCTCGAAATCCGCACGGAGGTTCTGAGAGCGGCACGCGTCCTCCTGGCCATTTAATATCTCTCAGGAGTCGTAATTCCTGTTCAAAGTGTAACATAATTGTATAAAATTTTAGCGCTCTCAAACATTTACTTAGTGTACAATAATGTGGAAACTTTTAATATAGCGCTGGCTAGTTCACATTCCTTTCAACGAAAGAATGCCTATTTTCGCACATTCCCTTTAAAGTGTATTTATTGCAAAGATGAAATATTTTATTGCTTTATTAATTATATTTGTAAATACATACAATCAAGATTAAAAACATATGGCTTTGACCTAAAACGTTGAAATTTGATTTGGATACATTATTTATTCACATGAGCGTTAAAACTTCGCTTACATTACCGATGTTGATTTTAGTATCACGCAAAGTGTTTATTTAGATTATGCACGCCGTTTATAGGTCGTCAATTACTCGTACTTTACACATAATGACTAATAAACATTTCAAGTACGTTTAGAGAATTTTCTCGATGGCATGAACATCTTATCTCTTGAATTAACATTAAAGGAAAAATTTACAAAATATTAATAAGGGATTCTATAAAATTGGCGTTTTTTTTTCCATACGTACATAATATTATAACGTATTCGATGGATTACTTACCGGGGCTAATTTGTGAAATACTCCAAGGGGGTAAAGTCCTGGGGGTCGGGTTGGATCCACGGAGAGCAATGTGTAGTTTCCCTCTGCATCTCCATTTTCATCCATATGTACGCTGTATCTGTATGGATTGAATATTATTTTGTTGAACCACCAATAAATAAAAGAGAAGACATTTTTCAAATATAACTAAAATGACTTTTTATAAAGATATCCGTGATGTACCTTCTAGTTCTATAGTTGTTTCTCTTTAGCAAAGATTATCTAGCCATGGTTGACATTTAAATCGTTGTAAGAGATAATCACCCGGATTTGTATTCATGAGGATATACCTAATGAGCTTAAAACATGAATTGTGCTGTGGTCTCAAGAATAAGTAAGCCGATTAGTAACAAAAAGATGCTTTACAGCTTTATAATGTCGTCGTTAAAATTTTATTGTAACCAATTAAATTTTAATTGATGTGTATACAAACTCTATAGTTCTATACGAATAAAAAACAAATAAAAGGATTTATTAACCAACATATTAAAACGATAGTATATAGATGGATATAGATAGTAGTATGTACCAGCCACAGGTTTTCCATTCCATTTTTTGTAAAAGAACCATCTGGGTCGCCTAATGAATCGATCACCACGGCCCATGAGACTTTGTGAGGCTGTTACCGGGTGTAAAATTATTTGATCTTTATATTTTGATCTTAATGTTCAAAGTATATTTATTTGTCCGTATTAAAATTTTCTGATCACTCAAACTTAAAACAAAATAATTAAATATACACGTGATAATTTCTTCTTGATAGAGCTAAACTCAATACATATAATTAAAAAAAAATGCCTTGGCGCGCAAGAAAGTAAAAGAAGAAAATCTTAGTAACTAAAATTATTCCTAGATTAGAAGTTGTCTACTTTCAGAATAAAATAAGGCTTAAGTAGTTTAAAATAAGTTTTGACTGCTTAGTTATCTTTTATTTAGCAAATTAGAAGATTTAATTCCAGACAAATTGCGAATTAACGACGTCGGTACCAATAGGAATTCGTATTGCGGAGAGCGGAAGACAAAATTTGACACGCCATGCATTTCAATTAGTTGACTGTCGTTAAAAGAAAGATATTTACGGGTGGGATAGTGATACTAGAACAATTTTACAGCACATCAACGCCGCAGGAATAGTAATTAGACCAAACGTTACGCGTAACATACTAAAAATAATACCAAATACAGCTGCCAATTCGTGCAAGTGGCTTGTAAAAATAGACTTAATTATATGAAATAATCAAGTAGAGTTAGGATTCACGGAAGAATTCTACCTATACCCGTGGCCCCGTCGTTTATGTGGCTTGACGGAACACAGTGGGGTTTTGGTCGGTAGGAATCCGACATAACCCGCGGCCCTTTCCCCGGACGCCGTGGGTATCTATGCAAGATTTCCCCACTTAAAAAAAAAAAAAAAAAAAAAAAAAAAAAAAAAAAAAAAAAAAAAGGATTTTTAGCTAATACATGTTTATTTAACACAAGTACATAATTATTATTTCATTAAAATAAATGCCCTGTGATATGTCGTTTCTCATCAGAGAGATACGCGGTCTCAAACCTGGAGCCAAATGTTAGCCAAGCGCAGGTCTCATTTTATAAAATCATTATTTCATTAAAATCTTAATTACATAGCCTATTGATATTTATATCTAAACCTATTTTGCATAAGAATTCGTCCTTATCAAAACGGGTTTGATGCCGTTACATATATCAGCTCTCAACATGCCTAAAAACTTAAAAAGTAACAGTTTATTAATTAATTTGGAAATTTTAATAGCCAACAAACGGTAAACACATCCCTTCAGAGGCACATATAATTATAATACGTACGGTTATCGTATACTTAAATCCTGATTTACATATCTTAGTTCAAAACTCAAGTTAAAACATTTATTTATTCAACAAGCGCTTTTGAATTGTCAATAGCATTTATTAAGGTGATCTTCTTTTTACTTACCCCATAACGCTTCTGTAAGTTGTGTTCCTCATGTAAGCGGCGATGGAACGACCGTCCCTCGCTTCGATACCAGTCCTGAGGGCCGAGACGAGGGCTCTAGCGTACACCCATACCGAGTCGTGTAACCACGCTGCTTCCACTGGTATCTAGACCAGAATATATTATAATGAATTGTGGAATTGGGGTGTTTGAGTGGGAAATAGTGTTAATAAGTTCCTAAAAACGACGGCTTGTAAAAATGTTTACGTTTCAATTTGTCGCCTTTGTAGATATTTAATAGGTTTCAGGAGTTTTTATTATCAAATACATGCATGAACATGTATAATAAACTAATGCATGATATAGAGAATAATCCAGTCTTTCATGAATATATTACAAGTATAAATTCTAAAACACTCTATCATAGTTTAATCCTGGCAATCATGCATTGAAACTAGTTCTTGAGTTTATAAGCTTTGAAAACTATCTATTAAACTTGGAGAGCTATGCATTCAACTATGAAAGTTCTTCATTGCAGTTGAGTATACGTAAGGAGTATATGATAGGAATTAATAAAGATGTAGGTACTGAAATTTATAATGATATGATTTATTCCAAACAAAAGAGTATCAAAAATGACAGTTGTATTACCTACTCTACATTACTCTACAGTATTGTTTTACAGTTTTGAAGTAAAATTTGTAGATCTTGCATTTTATGAATTGTGTATATACCTACTACGGAGATCAAATCGTTAACACACACATAATTTCGACTTATAACCATTCTTTTTAGAACCTGCATGTGTATAAAAACCTTTTTAAAAGCTTCTAACAATCATTATATCCTATTTCATAAACTATGTTGTATTTCATGTCAATGTCTCGTTAATTGTCTATGGCCAGAAATATTATTTCTTTTCATATTTTTAACTAATTCTATTCTTGACAAGATAATGTGTGTATCCAAATGCGTCCTTGTCAAGGACATTGATGTACTTGAAATAGCATGAACATGCCGCAGTTTGCAAATTACCGTAATAGCAGTTTAATTTAGGTATTTGGGGCAATAGCTATCGTTATCTCGTTTCCGGTTTCCACAGATAACATGTAAGCTCCAATTGATCAAAGCGAACTGGCAATTGATACATCACACTCATAAAAAGTGTTGTGTTGACATGTAGGTTACACTTTATTGCGTAAGTTAAGGTTGTTAGTAGATAAGCTCTTCTTTATATTCGGTATTGTCGAGGTTGTAACTGTGATGATTAATTTTTTTTTGTATCATGATACATGAATGAATGGGTATAAAATTTAATATAGAAAGAACTAATCCTTTTTGTCATTGAAACTGAAAAATATAAGAAAATGTAATTCTGAAGTCACTTAAGTAGTATCGAATGTCGATCGACTTATTTTTTTTTTCAGCAGTATTATGAACTCAATATTTATCGTATGTACGGTACATACGATAAGAGGCTAGAGCTAAAATGTTAGGCAATATACTTACAACTTTACCACCGCCAAGAGCGAGTAGGGGATTGGTGAAATTGAACGGAGGCATCTGCAATCGCCTGTTTACTTCCGCGGCGAAGGCGGGGTACGAGGGCGCAGGGGAGGGCGCTACAGCGAGATAAGAGCGAAAGGCCTTGATTGTCCTCGAGCTAGGTTCCCTAATCAAGGGACCCGCTAGATAGCGGATAGCCTCCTCCGGTTCATACTTTTCAACGTCAACGCCGATTGCTGCGTATTCCCCTGAAATATGGCTCTTTATTATATTTTGCAGATGTAAGATATAGTCAACAGTTTACTAACAACGTCGTGCGTACAATACACGTAGAGTCACGTGCGTAGAAAAATAAATACCGAATAATACCGTCATATTGTCAAAGTCAATACAAAACAGCCGTAGAGCTCGTATTGTAATTATCTTAATCAGAATTGATACACCGAAAAATTCTATTTGATTTATGTGTTCATTAAATCAATATTAACGAAAAAAAATTAAAAGTGTTATTGAAAGTAATAAGGATGATTAAAATTGTATATTTGAGTAAATATAATTTATTTTTGAGGATAATGAGATAGGTACTTTGTATGGGAATAACTACTTTTAAGGTCTTAATTGTCTCGAATGTAACATGTTAAATTACATAAGGTAATGTTAAATTACATAATGGAATTATAGTGATAAGAAAGTTACTTTTTTCACAACTTCAAAACTCAAACAATTTCATTAACCTTATCATTTTTTCCGTATACCTATGTATTTTCTTTGTAAACATAAAACTTTGGTTCCACTGAATAATATCTAACCGTTGCCATCAGCACTCATATCAAAAATGTATATCAAAATTTTTTATTATTCGATAAACATAAATTACTATTATGTATATGTTTTATAATTTATACATGGTATGATGAGCGTATGGTTACATTTTATACGGTCTACTTTCGTAAAAATTTTCCACAAATAATGTTGTTGATAAAACACAGCTCTAAAAATTAAATCTACTTTTTACTCTGCAACTGATAATTTTTCAAGTCGACACTAATTGGAAAGAATAGTGGTATTTTGACTCGTCATTAGTCTTTGTAATAAATGAACATTGGATAAAAAAATCTTTAGAATTTTACAGTTATAATCGTCGTGAAATTATATACCATTGTAGGACAATTGTTTCATCTATTTCACTAATAGATTTTTACAGGTACCTAGATGTTCTACCGCAAAAATAATTTACGCAGCCCTAAAACGATCTTCAATTAAAATGAATTTATATAGACCATGGAGAACGTTAATGTAAAATTATAGTGTCCAGTTTTCGTATCGTAACTCACATCATAGAGATAATATTAGGTACCTATGTAGTTGTCAATAGACGTAATACATGAATATACTATACCAAATACCTACCAATAGGTATGTATCTGAGCAACAATAGTTTCGAGTCAATATTTACTTGATGGTAGGCATATAAACGTCCTCAAATACCATCATAAACTACGTAAGGTTATTTTTCGTTCATAGCATTGAAGTTTGAACAAACTGTTCTATTATGTCCAACTCCGGGTAGGCGTAAATTTACAAATAAATAGAATAATATTGTTGGAGTTAAACCGTTCTGCTTTTGACCCGCTATCGTGATGGATAGCTTGTTGACTGAAGATGAATGACCGGTAACTGGAAAACCTTTTAAACTCGGTGCGAGATATGAGAAAAGTTTCAGTGGTCTAATTTATAGCTTCTACTAGCATTTTTTTGAATTTAAATGTATACAGCTAAAGTACTTCGGACAATTTAAAGATTTTATTCACGTTTATAATTTTTATTTAACATATCTACGTTATGACTCTATAAATATAGAGCTCTACATAAAATTGTATGAAATATTTTTAAATCCATGCAAATTTTATTCTCTCAAATTAATTAGGAGTTATAGAACTTTTATTTCAATGGAATTGTATATCAAATAATTAAACTTACCAGTATCCAATAATTTCATGCTGTCCAAAGCTAACATAAGCCCAATGTGATCGTGATAATATCCGACAGACACGTAAACTGAAACAAAGAATTAAGTAAGAGAATGTCCACTGTTATTTAGTAAACTCGTAAAAAGCGTTAACTTACTTCTTGTATCTTTGTAAGTTTCTCGTACGATATCTAAAAAAGGGTTACGAGAGAAGTTTTCCCGTCTGTTTTCGTAGTAATAAGGTTGCCGGTATACTTGCACTGTCCGTATTGTTATTTTCTTCTCATTAGCTGCTGTTATTATTGCAAAGGCTAGCCGAGAAAAGTCATGGTTCGGAGCCTTGAGGTAGACAACGGCTACCTGTTGAAGCGACATTGAATATTTAACAGACGAATAGTTTTGTTAATCTTGACAATTGAATAGCCAATTAACTACGTTAAGTAATCCATATTTTATCGAAAAAAAGGCAAATAACTAGATAATTATAATTTAGGTATTATTTATAAGCTGTAAATAAAAATATTAGGTGTAGAGATAATATTTTACATGCATGAAATTGAAATGCGTTAGAACAGCAACCACGGAGCGCGAAATGTCGATGTCTGAAGGTCTGGTCCTGGCGAAGGTAGAGTACACTCTCTTGTTAGAACTCGCCACATCTCTGCAGTACTGTAGAACAAATTATTAATCTTAATGTAACTGTATAAAATATTTTTACTATTAAATTACTATTACTATTAAATATAAAATATTATTTCTCTAAAAATTTGACTTCGTGGTCGACTTTGAATGCCTTTAAATAGACAAAATATGAGATACTTACCAACTTTTTTGATCATGTTTACAGTAATTAATAATGATAGTTTATACTTTTAAAATAATATGAAATATACCTACCACAGAACAATAAAAAGAAAATGTTAAGATACATTTTCATTTGCTTTGCATGAAAGTCTACATTGTATTTCAATCGGCGACTTGCGTGATTCAATTGGCAGGGTTAGTTTGTTTGTAATTCGTAACTCCATGTGACATTTGCGGTAAATACATTAGCAAGCCGTCCACGCTTAATGACGTGCAAAGTTTTTATGAAACACGACGCACATTCAGTGTCAAAATTGTATTGTATATGTCTTTAACAACAAGCCTTTGTTGTTATGCTAATGCTATACACAAAGATAGTATATGGACATAGTTAAACTTTAACGGTAAATTTCTAACATGATATATTTAGTAGGTACCGAACATTGAACATAAGAAAATACAACAATAGAAACAATAATTTGGCACAAAATACTTATACCTATAGGTACCTACACAAAAATAAAATTGCAATCGCAAAACTCTATCATAAATTATTTCATATTGTCTAGATAGTTGAAGATACAGAGTAACTTAGAGAGATAAAATCGAAGTAACATGTTTATAGAGCCCTAATGTAGTTTAGTTTATTGACTTTGATTTTGTCGAATAAATTAAGCTCGGAGAAAAGTCGAGTTCATATTGTTACATTGTGATACTGCTGCTGTGCTATCTAATCACAAACATGAGATAATAAATGTAGGTAACATTATCCCTATCAAACTTTTTGCGATAATAATAATAACCTAATATGTCGATAGTTATATAATATACTCACATAGCTTATCATAGGAAGGTTAAAAGCTGCAGCCATCCTCCCTTCGTGGACGCACGTTTCTTGTGGTCCGATGAACGCAGTCACATTAGCTGCCCATAAAGCCGCTACCTAGACAAGGATACGGCAATTTATAAGCAATTAGTAATGGAGATCAATTTTAATTGAAATTGGCTCCCGTTATACGATTTTAACCACATTCCTGTCGTTATCGCTATTTTTACCGATGTTCTATGAAGCTCTACGAGAAAATTTTTAAATTACTAGCATATCTTTTTGTTATTAATTGATTTTATTAAATGAAGTACATGCTCAGTTTATTGGTCACCTAACAAGCTCCAAAACGACGACAACGCATACGAATAATATAATTTTGTTTTGTTCCCATTTTTAATAGATACTAGTAGCTAAAAAAACTTTAAATAAAAAACGTATAAGTGATATAAATGTGTGTTTGACGAAGCTGACAGCAGATTAGCCTGCCTGTTACTTTTCTTCTGCAGAACGTCAGCCGCAGGCTTCGGAGATAGATTACCGAGCAAGTCGCACGACACACGTAGGGATATACCTACGAGCGTATGAGCGTCTGCTTTGTTCTACTTATAAAGTCTCGGTCATTAATTCAATAATCTCGTATAAAAGTTTCATTAAAATACTGAACAATTGAATAGACTAAAAGTTCTTTCTTATGGATTAACCAAGGGATTAACACACGATTAGTGATTAGTGTTTGTCTACATTATCACTAAATATACCAAGTATGTATAGGTATAACTGTAGCTATAAAATATTTCAAAACTTAGGCAATTGCCAATTACTTTAAAGTCACGAGACAGAGTATTAATGAAAAGAAACTTGTTTTAATTAAATCCCTTGGGTCTTTCTATAAATGTCAATGTTTTAGTGATTAATGTTATATTTATATGATATTGTAATTTCTTCTCGCAATTTTTATTAAAGGTATTTTTTAACATAGGTATTATACCTTAGTAGATTTATAGGTATAGTAAGAAGTATAGTGTCAGCTACCATATACTTAGTTGGTCTCCTGTACTTTTCTAATGCTTTCATATTTCACAGAATAAGTATAAATTTTAACTACAATCATTTGTTCCACTTCATCAGTTAGCAATAACAATAATATTAATTGACCTGCGAGCGGGAAATAATAACAATAAATCAAACTGAAGTGAATTAAAGTTATAAGAGTTTTCAATGACTTGAACGCGTTCTGCCTTCCGATATCGCCCATTACTAGGTCATTGCGATTCTTGGGAATAACACACAGTTGAATATTATTTCTGGAGTGCTTAGTTGAGTGCTTCGTGATGTGAATGAGCTCCTTCACATCTCCTCAGTGTATACTTATGCAATACACACACCTGTTCAAAGATGTAAATCTTACGCTCGCATGAGCAAGTGTTCGAGGTTTTATAAACAGTTTATAAATATTTTGTAAGACATATAGTACCTACTCAATAATTACAAGCATGCGGCGTGTGATTTAAATGCAAGACCTTTCCAAATAATCATATCACCTTTTATTTAAGGTATTAACCTATATAAAATACCTTGACTACCTTTGAACTCTGAATTTCGAAAGAGGAAAAGTAAATCGAGATGTATTTGTGACATTCGTGACTCATATTTATCATAATTGCAAATCAGTTGCATAACATAAACACTATGGCAATGTATCTCTCAGCACGTTGAGATGACTAACAGAAAGTGTGTTGGCTACTTTATAAAGTTCAATGTTCTTCCTATGGGCTCATAATATTAATGGTCAGATGTGAAAATAGATTCAGCAAAGTGTTTTGATAACATTATATAAAATTTTATATATTCATGACAGACATTTAGCTGTATCTACATACATATAAACATATACCTAACGATTTTTTTATAGTCAGTAGAATAATAAATAATGATTTTAAGAATTTTCAAGAGGAACTCTACATAACTTTTATCATTACCTACTAACTGACGCACAAAAATTTAATTCCTCTATCGTATCAAATTATAGCTATTGTAAACTTTACGAACCCCATAAAATGTCAGTATTCGAGAGCAGTTAACTCCAAAACTGAAATTTTAATTATAGTGAACTGGGTTATTGGGCGCATCCGTTTCATAATGTTTTAGAAAAAAGGAATGAACACAAAATTTATGTTGCATACAACTCATAAATGAATTCTTTAATAACATGTGGATCGTATAAATAATGCGAATGTGATAAAAAGAGAGAAGAAAGCCCGGTAAATTGGTATAATGTAAAACTTACTTGTCGAATTGAAACTTCTTCTTGCCCGTATGTTTCAGCAACTACAAAATCCAAAGAATGACCCATGGGCTTCAGAAGCTTTTCATTAACCTCTTCAACGGCCATTGATATTGCACCTGTTACATTAATTATAATCACTATTACTAATAATGTTTAAAGCATTGATTCGTTAAGATGCAAGGCGAACACATATGAATTCGCCAACGACCAATAAATGAAGGTTTTACTGTTTACAGCCTAATTATACTTAAGCTAATGTAACACAATCGTAACTACATGCCGCCAAATTATTTTTATACTTTTCGATAAATACCCAGGATGAAACATAATTCAGAATAAAATTTAGGATAATGTTACGCAGATGGTGCCGACTGTGAAAACTCGAAAATTTTAACTGAATCATCGGTTTGTAAAAATTCAATAAGATTAATTCATAAATTCGATATGTAGGTATAATGTATTTGTAGCAATCATCGAAGTTTTCCGTATTATGTTTGGATTGATTTTTTATTCGGTGATATGTAAAATGTGATAAATGAATTTCTGCTGTTTTATAATGTAAGTATAGCAACTTCTTGAAATATGAAACTTTGAATGTGTAGGTAAACTACCTTTGTTTCCATGTCTCTAATTACAATATCTACCAAACGATTACATGACAGAAATTTAATTAAAATATAGTTATTGTGAGTTGTTTCTAATAAGCATTATGCTTATACATAACAGCTATGATTAAATATAATAAGACCTAATTATTATCAAAAACATTAAACCTGTGAAGGTTACAATTTTATCTAGAAACTATAGCTGTTGCCCGCAGCTTCGCCTGCGTGGAAAAGCCAAATTTTCATGATACTAACTTTCATCCCCTATTTTACCCCTTTAGGGAATTAATTTTCTAAAATCCTTTCTTAGGGGACGCCTCCGTTATGACATCTACCTGCATGCCAAATTTCAGCCCGATACGTCCAGTGGTTTGGGCTGTGCGTTGATAGATCACTATATCAGTCACCTTTGAGTTTTATATACTTACTAGTGGTCCGCCCAGGCTTCGCCCGTGGTACCCACATGTTTAAACTATCCTATCTCTCAAGTTGGATCGAACTGCACATGGTGTGCGAATTTTATTATAATCGTTTAAGTGGTTTAGGAGTCCATTGAGGACAAACATTGTGACACGAGATTTATATATATTAAGAATATAGATTTCTTGGCTTCGACTACATTCTAGTACGGGAGCTAGCAACGTTTAAAAAAAAGTCATTTTAGTATAGTTGGGTTTTTGATATAGGTACTGTTTCTCTTGCTATTTTGCATGTTGATGGAATTTCACTTATTTCGATGATATTTTAATTATTTTGAAATAAAAATTGCGTCTGGCACCTATTTAACAACGAAAAAAACGTCTTGCAATAAAAAATGTATGTCTAATGGATCTATCTAAAGGCAAAAGATTAAAAATTACGCTTTAAAAAATGACTTTAAATTAAGGATATTTTCCTGTGCAGATAAGATGCGCACTATTAAACGCAACCACTGCGGCCAGCCAGACAGCCCGGACTGTAACCGAAATAGCAAGAGGAACAGAATATCAAAGAACCAACTATACTAAAATGCCCACTTGTCAACGTTGCTACCTCTTATACGATTCGTAGATGTTCAAATAACGTTAGTTTTGAAAAATAAATTATATTGAGACATTTCAACACCTTCAACACCAATATAATATTATGTTCCCTGAAGTTTTAATTTTCACTATAACATATCCATAAACTTTTAGTGCTTGGACATGACGTTTTTCATGAACTCTACCATTATAGAGAGTCAGATTTTGCAAACGCTTGACTACTTAGTATTAAACACGCGCGACTTTTGGATCTAGATAGTGCAATATTTATAGATAAAAATTTGATTTTCAATCAGAACGTGGTGTTTGTTATTGGAATATCCTGGAGCAACTCCGAACATGTAAACCCGTCACTCTAGCCGCTAGCGTAAACTGTCTCTCGGTTGCATCAAATCATCCGTCATATCATAAAAGATGGAATTGTGTGTGCTCGTAATTGCTAGCATAATATCTACAAATGTTTAGCATACACAGTGCAGTATATAATATACTTAGAATATATCTGGCAGTTGACTGGTTTTGGTATACCTAGGGCTAGATAGATATAATATGAAGAGATTACATTATTTACATCGCAAAGCATTAGAAATATTTACCTGATATGACTCTTCCGGGTCTAGGATAGTTCATATCACCGGGTTGTCTCTGTGATCCTGTGAGATATCCAAGTGTGAACTTCTCTCCATACGAACTTTTGACTGTTAATGTTACGACGCATAAACAGCAACGAAACTGAAAAGAAGATCGCTAGCTCATTATTTCTATTTGAATTATATCATTCCTTATTCTGGATTTTTAGATTGGATGTTAATTGTAGCTCTAGCTTACTAGCTGGACTGCTGGAGTCGTCTTGTGGTAACCTGGAGGCTATATGCGCTAAACCCGACTATATTATAATCTCTATCTTTCTCTACCAAAATTCATCAACAAAGATTCATCCATCCATAATCACAAACTTTCTTATATTATATGCATATAAATAGTAGGAAAAAGGATTAGTGTTCAAAATAATATTTGTAGGTCTTACGAGGATCCAACGGAAAGGAAAATTATTCCATAAGCATATTTTATATTTTTATTTTGTATCTCTACTTCACTAGTGTATCTCTACACACTTTTGAGAAACTTTAATTTCTTGGATAGATAATACGAGAACTGCAACGAGAACTGTTTTTATTGCGACCAGCTCCCTTGTTGACTGAAAATTGTAATTTTAGTGTTAGTAGAAGTCAACGCTTCCGTGCGCACGTGCGACCAACATTTTTCCGATATTGCCTGGATCGTAAAATGCTTTAAAGTGTAGAGAGCAACTGTTTTTAAACACACTCTTCTCAACTCGCGATAAAGCTTTGTTGATGGAAGCAATTTATAGCATACATACACGATAATCGCTACATTATGCGCGTGGTTTATTATTAACCAAGAATATTTTTCTTTTTAAACAGGAAATTGAATTTGTTTACAACAAACAATAGGTATGCACTGTTGTGGTAAAAATAACTTTATATGAATTGTATAATTTCTTAATAGTTTGTAGGTAATTTGTATGATCATCTCTATGTGAGACTCTAGTATCTACACAATTGACAATACCTAAGTCCTCTATACTCTATATGTAAATAATACCAACCATTTGAGAAGATTAAAAAGAAACGTAGTCTTCAAATACGTATGGAATAATTCGTCCAACTTTACGCAATGATACAAAATGTATGGCAGGCACCGAAACTTGTTTGCAGACAGACAGGTTCACAAGACAAAGTATAAGTACCCATAACTTACATTCAATTTGGCTTGTATTGTGAAAGTAGACATCTCATGTATAAGTATATACGAGGTTAATTACAGCAGTCTTCAATATGTGTTAAATATTTAAAACATTTCGTTGTTTGGGTATTAATTAATTAAAGTCGCTACATTTTTTTATAATATGCCATCGAAAATTTATTCTTGATTACTACTCAATCCGTCAATGTAATTGTTAATTAAAAATAAACGAAGAACGATACGTAAAAAAAAATTATAAGCGCCGCTTTCTTTCCACCTTTACTATGTTAATTGCCCATTGACATAGTTTTGTCCTACTGTAGACGCAGGAAATATATTTTGTGTATGATATTCTTAAAAATAGCAATCGTTGGGGATATTTATATAACTATAACCGGGTTAAGGCGCGTTTGAGATAGTCTGACAAATATGTTATTATGTTAGCAAAATGCACTTCATTGCATGAACACTGATCGGTAATTTCCATTAGGTTGGTACGCAATTAGTCTATTCGGTTTGCCAAGTAAATTAATCAAATATTATAACTGCAATGCCACAGTTGAGATTATAACGCTAAAGAGAACCTTTTCTGACCATTCTAATAAAATTGCTATTGTTTCATGAGAAATCAATACCCACTTTTTAAGATCATTCTCTAAAAGATGATTGTTATTATCGGACGAGGATAAAGCTTGGGCCTACTAAGGCCGTAAACCGGGAATTTTACACGTTTAAACTTAGGAACAGGTGTGTTTTAAGGTTTCGATAACCGATGCTGAAATGATATAATTTCGTCTAACATATTAACAATTGATATGTTGATTGATAGCTACAAAGATGTGTATTTTACTGGGTATTTTATAAGTAACTTGGAATGTGCAGAACGGTTAGCTTTAGCGTTTATAAACAATTTTACTTATTTACTAGCTTCCGCCCGCGACTCCGTTCGCGCGGAAAAATTAAGAGTTACTTTTTTTCTACGTATTTTTCCGGGATAAAAAGTATCCTATTTTACGCCCAGGATAATAAGGTATAATTATACCAAGTTTCATCGAAATCGAACCGTTAGTTTTCACGTGATGCCTGAACATACAGACAGACAGACAGACAGACAGACAGACAAAAATTTTTTTAATCACATATTTGGGTTTGGTATCGATCACAGACATGTATCGATCCAGTAACACCCCCTGCTATTTATTTTTCAATATTTTCAATTTACAGAATTGACCCTTGCCCTTCTACAGATTTATTATATGTATAGATAAATAGTTTTTACGTACGATACCTGCTAGAAAATGGAAAGTCATAATCTATTGTCCCAAAAATAAAAGTTAAATACATGCACAAGTGAAATTACGTTTATAAAAACATTTGTGTTTGAATTTATTATAAATCCGCCATAACTGCTTGCTGAATAAAAAGTACCTACGATAGTCCACGATAAAATTAAAATCAAGTGACCCTTTAAGGCTACTTTAATGGAGGCAGTAAGTAAATTTATCCTTATTAAAATTTAAGGGCTATTATATGATGTTATTTTCTGATAATCGAAGAGGTCGATAAGAGTTATTACGATAGATAGTATGCTGTGCAGTGGCGGCATTGACATAGTTGTTGGGTGTCGTGTCACTACGTCAATGCACTGCATTGAACGCATGAGGATTTGCGTACTTATTTACCAAACTCCTTAGTATTATAATGAGAAATTTCAATAGTGAATGAGGACAAAACACTTAAAGGTTCAATTACAAACAAAATTATCAGTAATTTTATTCGCGCAGTAAAACTCATCATTAACCTAAATAAATTCGTAGTGATGACTGTAACCCCGTGAAAGTAGTGGCGTTTACGGGGCATTTGTATTCATTACACGATGTGCCCGTATGTAGTATATTGTAGAAGGATTACACCCGCATTGTAAAGCAATACCTACCTAATGCCTGTTCCCGGCGCCCGCGCAACCTTCTGTCACGCGGTTGCGCTCGATACATACAAATGTTCGATTAGGTGCTCACAGACATTGCGTCATTATTAAATTACATATACATAATAATAGTATTAATTATTGATTTTATTGTTATGAATGATTTTTGTAAAGTTTGTACAAAACAGTGGATAGGTACCTACCTACCTACTTGTTTCCTTTACGACAACTTGTTCTAAAAATTCGTTAAAAATAGTGTTTGTGTCCAAATTCTAAAAAAACAATGTAAATAATTGTATTGTAGAATAAATGCGTGCCACGTTGATTTTAAATTATTTTCATATCATACTAGCTTTCCTCCCGTGGATTCATGTGCGTATTCAAAGGCAAACTCGTATACCTCCCGTTTCTGTGGGATTTTCGGGATAAAATCAACACTATATCCTTTCTCATGTATTAAA
Organism: Colias croceus; assembly: GCF_905220415.1. Taxonomy (NCBI): domain Eukaryota; kingdom Metazoa; phylum Arthropoda; class Insecta; order Lepidoptera; family Pieridae; genus Colias; species Colias croceus. The sequence goes on along the minus strand of NC_059540.1, from coordinate 5,955,196 downwards.
CTATCTTTGTACCAAATTTAATCCAAATCGGTTTAGTGGATTCGGTCTGAAGAAGACAATGACATACCTAGTTACTTTTGCATTGATAATATTAAAGTAAGCATTAATAAATAGGGGACTACTAATTGAATGTAACTAGGTACAGACCGGAAAATATATTTTTTACTTGTAAGATAAATAATTATTATTAAACAACAGGGATTTCGAGATATTTCTGCTAGCAGCTCGGGCGGGATCATTCGAAACTCATGGAAAGCCCCAAAGGCTTAATTAAAAAGGCTAATTTTATGAATTAAGTTTCACATGTTATTTCAAAAGATAGATAAACATATATATATTTATTATTATTACATCTAATATGTATCAATATAAGGTACCAAAGACTGGAACGTGAAGAGGTCAAGGCGTTTTTTTAAATATGTTCTTCAATAGAAAGTGTAATTATCTGTTATGTGTGTGTGTGAATGTAATCGTAAATAATTTGAATATACTATGGGTGATGGGATATATTTAATATCTTCCTGAAGAATACATTTGCAAGAAATGGACACCAACCTAAGACAACCACAGCAATATAATTATGAATGTAGAGAAATATTCGAAGGAAGTCGAGGTTTCTATGTTAATGTGAGATTCTAAAATGGTTGTTGAGATTCTAAAATGTTGATTATTATTTTTTAGTATTCAATAGAAAAATATTATTATTAGTTCATGATCATTTTTGGTCAATACAAATATTTTTTGTGGGAGTCGAACACGCACCGGCATAAATTGAGCCAGCTCGCACCGGGAAAGTTACCTAACAAAACCCCGAAGCTGAAGATCGTGGTGAAAAAGCAGTTACAGTAGTGATAGAAATGGTGCGGGTTAAAGTTTTTGGATAGTTTTTTTTGTCTCCTTTATGAAAAACGACCAATGTAGGTACGTATGTGTAGGTATATCAGGTGGATGACTATTAATAAGATAGGAGAAATATCTTAAGTTTGGTATAGACTATAGAGGTACCTGATAAAAGATATTTACCCGACTGCAAAAGGAGAGGTTGTTTTGTGCCTAGAATTAACAATAACTTTTAAAAGGGACTATATATAATTTAAATAATAATAATATACTTATTATATTTTAACTATACACTAAATTATTTGTATTCAAAATGATGTCATAATATTAATAATTGAATTAAAAATTAAATATAATTATCTTACAATTAATTAAAAACAAGCTCTACATAATATTATTACATTGCTCTTATATACCTAGTTAGTTCTAAAAATGTAAAATAATATACACACCATTGCTGCAGCGAAATTTGAAATAATCATTGTAATTAATTCATTAAGCACGCACTTCAATTTAGATTTATTTATTAATCACAGTAAAACACATTTCTAAATATCATCAATTCAAAAACGTAAGCTAAATCGTGTCGTCATTATGCAAAGTTTTCCCGCGTTCGCACTGCTCCCCGCACGCACAACATCTACGAAGCGTTGACGTTTGCAGACTGGAAGTGCGGCCGACATTTTTTACACTTGCGACAGGCATCAGGCGATAGCTCGTACAGGCCGAGTTGCAGACTCCATTAGATTTTGGTTTACCATAGAAAGGCTACAAATCCATTCCATACTCTGTTCATATTGGGGCCTTCATTCAGCTATTAGTTAGTCAATTGCGGGGTTGATGATACCAATTTAAGTAAGACACGAGACAGAATCTTTATACGAACCGCTAGGGACTGAAACATGCTTCCTGAATATGTGTTCCCCGTTGAGTACAATTTGGAGGTCTTCAAGAGGAGAGTGAACAGGCACATTCTAGGGAATTGCGCTCCATCTTAGGCCACATCTCAGCTTACCATCAGGCGAGATTGTGGCCAAGCGCTAACCTATTATACAATAATATAAAAAAAAGAAACAAACCTAACTTACCTACACATTAACTTCATACATTAACTTCTTAGCTATTATCTATTGGAGAAAAAAAAAAAGACAGATTATTCTTAAGTGGAACAAAAACAAACGCTTGGAATATAAAACTTTCCATAATTTTTTTTGTCCTCATCAGCAACGGGGCTAGCTGGTGAAACTATTACCATTACCATGGCGCTACCACCGCCCTGCATGAACATTTGTAGAGGCGTGGTGGATTGCAGTCTTCGTACGGCTCTACAAATAGATTGCCGACGTTCAAAGGTGTAGGATAAGGACAGGATTGATGCGGGGAAGGTCTTCGAAGGATAAGGAAAAGGATACAGGCCTCCGATAGGTTTCCGACTCGACTCGTCGTCGTCGATATTTATTATAAGCTACATTCTGGACCATTTTATTGTACTCATTTAGATCATTTTAATGTTAAAAATTACCCTAAGCAGAACTAATATTTTCAACAACACGGGAAATATATAGAAAATGTTCCTTATAAAATATCAGAAATATAAAAAAAAAGAATCGTCTAATTTTCACAAATTTTGCTGATGAGTTCTAATGTGTGTTATTTAATTTTGTCTAATTTTGTTGAATTGTAATAATACATTACGTAGGTAATTGTAATCTTATAAGTACGTAATTTTATTTTGTTATTTCCAAATTATATGCACCAATATCGGCCCTCAAAATATTGATATTTAATTAACAAGTGATAACTGCGTTAAAAACAACCGACTTCAAACTTGCACTTACAAAATTTACAAATACCTACAGACAAAAATGCTCATAAAATAAAAACTACTGGGCCTATCCGAATAAAATTTTTATGGGACCAATTCGACACCATCCCGCATCGAACTAAAAAAGAATCACGTAAATCGGTTCAGAAACCTCGGAGTAATCGCTGTACATACATAAAAAAAAACATACCGGCCGAATTTGATAACCTCCTCCTTTTTTTTGAAGTCGGTTAAAAATGCGACAAGGTTAACCTAACTTTATTTTGTTAATATAATAAGAATCTTAAACAATAATATTTTACTGTAAATAATGTATATGAATTATTTCAATAGTTGAGTTAGAAGCAAGTGGTCAAGGTAAACATGATTATCTTAACATGCCTATAAAATTCTGAACTTAATATGATGTGTTTGATAAATACTTATCTAAGTAAAAATATGTCATATTCAAATAAGAATTATAAATAAATAATAACAATAAAAACTTTATATTAAATTTATTTAAAATAATTATACTATGTTATCAATCAATATACAATAAATAAAGAGAATCACAGATAAACAGTTTCTTGCGTATACGTAAAACCACATCAAATCTTATTATTGGACTTTCTGTAACAAAAACAATAATTTATTCTCCGATGACATCATAGCTCTACTAAACTATTATTTCTTTATTTATACAAATATTTTATTCTGATAACAATAAATAATTAGCTAGTGTGACAGAATTTATGTATCTTTTTTTTGCTTACACTACCTAGACACTATTTGGAAATGAAATATACCTGCATTTTTACTGATCTATTTACTTACCATTGTTATTTCTGGAAATAATGCACTAAGATTGAAATTCCCTCGCGATGCAACGGGGAACGTTGAAACAGATCGTTCTGAGGTATGGCCTACATTCTGTACGTTTGCGGGCATTAGATGGCTGTTAAAGAAATCTGGCTGATACTGTGTTGGCATTTGATTGCTTACAAAATTGGGAAATTGTATCTCTTCCGAAATCATATTTGCATGTCTCTTATGTGTTGTTTTATTTTGCCATAGTAAATGACTATTATCTACCCAATCATCAGACTCGGCGTTCAGTTTGGCTCTTTTTGTGGGATACTTTTTAGTCGTATCCTTTTTTGTACACTCAAGTTTATGCTTTGCAGCATCTCTTCTAGTAGTTTTGTCATGTTGAAAACTTGCGTTATTTCTTGCTTTTGTATCGTCATACTTTGGATTAGAGTAATTGCATTCAAGAGATTGATTATTGTAATCTATAAATTCCCCTGTAAATGGCGCGCCAGTATAACTTGTTGGCATTAAATTGCTTCCACTTTGCATGAAATTCGAGTAGAAAGAATTGGGTATCGTATTGGCTGTTGTATTATATAAAGTAGTACCTGAATATTGTTGCCCTGCATAACTATTTTCCGAATAATCTAGTATAGGTGGATAATGTGATACTTGAGCGACACTGCTGTCTTGTGCTATATTGAAATCACAAAATTTCTGTGGTGGCACCATAAATTTTGCGTTTGTGTGATCGAGAGCTTTCTGGTTACAAGTACCTCCTCGTATCAATGCTTCAGCTGAGTAATTATTTTTTTGCATTTTTGAATTTTTTTCCGATTTATTATTCTTCGATTTAGTGTGAGAAAACTGGTTCAACGGCTCGAAATGATTTGATACTTTTGCATCATTAAAACCATAACAATGTTGTGGATTAATCTCGACGCGGTGATTCATGGACTTACGATTATTATCGGTAACTATTTGATTTAAATTATTTTTCACATTAGTTTTGGTCTCAACAGCAGCTCCATGAGATCGCACAGTCATATTATCAGATGACCTGTTCATTAGTTGTGTAACAGAGAGGAAATTTGTGCAAGCCTGATCTGCTGTTTGATGTGATCGGTTTAAAATATCATTTCTTTTTTTGTCATGTGGTCCTAAGGCTAAATCACCTACTAAAGTTGGCAAATGGATAGGAGGTGGTTCGATACTTATTTCAGCAGTTCCCGCTGGCTTAGCAGATGGCCACATTTGCAATTCTTCATGGCTTGTTTGAGATGGAAAGTGATGCATATTAATAGGAAAATAATTGTTATCACTTTGAGTGATTTTCTTAGAAGTGATGCTCGGCTGTCCATACGATGGTTTGTAATTTTCTTTAACTTCTCCATGCATTGGATCACAATTATTTTGTGTCGATCTCGTTTCGGATGTCATCCAGTTAATGTGCATTTTACTGGGAGATTTCTTGGTATATTTATCAGGAATATTATGTTGATTACCTGCTACGGTCGTATTGGGTTTTATATTATTTTCCGCAGGCCCAGGCATATGTTTAGTATTATAATGCTTTGGGACACTTGTTTTTAAAGTGTTTGTCTGATTAATATCTGCTGTAGTATAGTTATTTTGTTTCGTAGGCAAATTTTTGTTTGGCGTACTATTTGTATAGATAGAGGTAATATCGTCAGACCATAGATTACCTGTTTGGGAATAAAAGCTAGTAATAGCTTCAGAAAATGTGGTTTTTGTAGGTAACATATCTTTCTTAACTGGATTAGAAAGAGATACATGAAATTCCGGATTAAACGGATTATATGCACTTGTATATGTTGGAGCAGTTGAAGTGAAAATATTGTCTTTGTGAAGGGTATTAGAATTTGTAGTACAATTCACAAAATCTAGACTTTTATGCGACCAACCTAAATCAATATCATATGTTAGTCTAGATGTGTTTATTTTCATTAAATTATCTTCAATATTTGAGAAATCGGTTTTATTTTTGGTTGTATAATTGTCGACGGCACAAGGATAAAGACCGAGGCTGTTATACTCATGCCCAGATGAAAGACTGCTTGTACTGTAAACTGTATTTTTAACCGCTCCTAAAGGATCACTTTTGTAAAATAAACTGTTACTAGTAACGTAATTTGCAGGTTGACTTGTTGTTGTTTTACTAATATTGCAATCAAAATCTAAACCGAAAGCCGTATCAGTCAGAGCACAAGTAGTAGAAATTATTGTTGGTAAAGGCAAATTTAAAAATGGATTTTCATTTGTAACATTCGACGATGAAGTTATGGTTGGAGCTTTAGTACTAACAGGCTTATTAAATATTTTATCATTTTGAACTTTATCAGAATTCATTGTCTTATTTACATCATTAGATACATTTTGAGGTTTACTGCTTGATTTTAATTTATTATTTGTTGATTTTTCAAAATAATTTTGAGATTGTAATTCAGTTCTACATGTATTTTCTTTAACAGGAGTGCTTTGAGGTGCTTCTTCTGTAGGGCTATCAGCTCTATTGCCACTAACCAATGGGAAGGACATAAGAAATGCGGCCGTCGGTGAAGCAGCAAGAAACTCTTCAGCTAATTCCAATCGCGCGTTTCCTCCATCAACAACATTTTCACATATTGATGTGTCTAAAATAGTTGGCAATTTGTTTTCTTTGCATTTATTTTCGATTTCTTTTTGATCTGAAGTCTTATTTAATATAACAGGGTCACTTGTATTTGCTTTAACTTCAGAATCTTTATTGGAAGTTTCTGTATTACATTCAGGTAAGGTCTTTTCTTTTGGAGATATATTGGCTAATTTCACTTCATTGGTATTTTTTGAATTTAGTTCAGATGCAATGTCACTATCATTTTTGTTAGTTATGTTCAATTCATTTGATTTTGGTTCACTTGTCACAGGATTATTGTTGTCATTTGTTTTATTTTCTCCATGTCTTTTTGATTCTGGTGGTTCTTCAGGAACTATTTTCGTTGGGCTACTTTTAGAATTTTCTTGGACTTTAGAAATTTCAGTAACTGGGTCTTCATCACTTTTTTTATCACTCTCAGAAGTTACTGTTCCAGTACTTTTTTCGCATTTATCTTTCTTAATACTTTTCTTAGTAACATTTTTAGGCTTAGAATTATTTCTTTTAGTTTTTGTTGCAGATGGTGGATGGGAATATGCTGTTATAGGGAGCACATTAACCATTGTAGTTTTAGTCATATCATTTGTGTTCCTATTTACGAGAGGTTGTTTTTGCAATGGTTGTAAGTTTGTGTCTAATAAAACTATGGTTGGTTGAGCTGTAGGGAATAATATAGGTCTTTGAGGAAAAATGTAGGGAGTAGCTGGTACCATAACAAATGTGTTGTCTGAAATTAAAATAAAATAATTAATTAAACTTTAAGTAAGTTATAAATTCATTTTTGGAAATATTATAACTAATTTTGTATAAATCTATGATGTATTTTGTAAAATTAATATTACCTTTTTTAATATTGTTTGTCAATGGTAAAAGCTTAGGTAATTGTGACAAAGGTTTCCTGGGTTTTGGAGAAATTTTAATTTCACTTTTATTTTTCTCTTTTTGGCTGGCATTATTATTTTTTGATTTCTTCAACATTAATAGCTTGAGATATTTACTACCTAAAAACAAAAATAGGTTTTTAAAGCATGACAATTGGGAATATTTACTCTTTTCAGCGTTTATCCATATTCATCGTAGATTAAGTTTTCACCTACTACAGAGATAGACACATAATTAAATTACATATAGAGCTGCAAAAATAGACCTAAAACCAATTACTTACTTTGTTTATTTTTAATTGCACCAATAGTAACTTGTACACAAACATCTTTCTTATTATGTTTTTCTTTTTCAATCCCTTGCAGTTTTACTTCTAACGCTAACACTTCTGCTTCTAGAAAGGAAAAATATTTTATATATTAAATTTTACATGGCACACCTTACTAAACCCAAACAAACTCAAACATTTATTTATTCAATTAGACTTCTTTCAGAAGCACTTTCGAATAATCATTAAATATTTTAACATTTACCACCGATTCGGAAAGCAGTATGCAACCTCTATTCTAAATATAGCATAAAAGTTAAACAGTATTCATTAATGTAATTGGCAAGATGTGGTATCAGATACTAACAATAATACAATCAGTGGAATTTAGTTGTCGTTCTCTGTGCTATTGTGGGCAGCAATAGTCACATAAATCATAAATGAGCCTTAAAACTTACTGCTACAATATGTAGCATATTAGAATGCATTTAAGAATACAATTAATACTTTTAACTTACTAAGTTTTGATTTCTCCTCTGAAAAATTTGTCAAGCAAAGAATGGCCTTTTGGATTATTTCAATTTTAGGATACTGAGTATTGCCAGGTTTATCACCCATATCACTTCCATTTTCTCGATTAATACTTTTTACCAAATCTCCTAATTTAGAAATAGCATCATTAAATTTAAGACGCCTCTGACGTTCCCATTCTCTACACCGACTGAAATATAAAAAAAATATAAATGATATGATTGCAACTGCTCAGTGCTTGTGGATAAACTTTAATCATTTTTATTTATGGGATTACATTTTTATTATAATTAAAATATTAGATAAGGTGATGAATTCTTACGTACTTATTTAAACTATAAAAAATGGTCAGAAGCAAGTTTAATAACATTGAGTAAGTAAATAAAACAAGTACAAAAATAAAATTATCTAATGAATACTACCTTGGAGTGCGACTTTTATTAGTGTTGGAAGGCTCTTTTGAAGTCAACATTTTATGCTTCCATGATAATGTTGTCCAATTAACTAGTAAAAATCCTCAAAAACAGCAATGAAACAAATATCGATGTTATTATGATATTATTCAATTATTGACAGTCTGACAAGTGACAGATTGCTAAAATGACTTTTGAAACATGACAAAACATATCAGTGTCAAATTCAAAACCATAAAGTTTATGGGTTGCCACTTACGAAAAAGAAGAAGAGTCGAAGACGAACCATGAGGATAAAGGCGGGTTTAACTTAAAACACAGGGCTAAAAAGCTAGATCTGTGGCTAAAAAAATGGTAGGAAACAATCTATGTATGTATGGTCCAAGTATGGTCCAGTTAAAGTCAGTCGCGGCGCCGAATTTCGGCGCTGCGACTGACTTGTCTACTGACCCTGTGTAAATCAGCACTTATATACTGGAGATTTCAGTATGAACACTTAATTGTAACAAGAAAATATGACATTGAATGACGCCTGTATGTTTTTTATCTCTTTCTGTGGGGGTGACCAAGTTAGGTGTGAAAGGGATAAAAAACATACAGGCGTCATTCAATGTCATATTTTCTTGTAAATGTTCATACTGAAATCTCCAGTGTAAGCTTCTTGGAATTACACCCTGATTTATTTTCTGTGGTTTTTGTTATGATTCATTTTTTGTTCGTGTCTCGGTTCGTGTAAAATCTGTAAAATCGGTACCTACCTACTCTGAACTCTCCCAGTTCTCCACTCTCTTGACATTTGTTGTTTTGACCACAGTGTTGTCAATGAAAATTGAAACCTTTTTTGCCAAAACCTACTAGATTTTCTGTTTTCTAATTATTAGTAATTAAATTTCTTTATTGAGTTTTCCTTTTTTGTGTTTAAACCGTATTTGCCAAAGTGTTTCTCGTTTCTTTCAAGTTTTCCTTACATTGTATTTATACATACGGCATAGTATACCTCTTTATTTTGTGAAGACATATTTTGTGATAACTAAGTACTTGTGTTCTTTAAAGATTTTTGTTGGGCTATATTTTAAAACCATGTCTCTCTATCCGTCACTTGAGGATATGAAGGTGGACAATATGATACGAGCTCAAATGGCTCAGCAACAAACGGCTCCACCCTTTCAGCCTGTATCTCACCAACAACCGAACGTCGCTGCTCCAAGTGCACCCCGACAAGTTTATCCGGCTCTTGGTGATTATATGGGGCTGGAATTATCCCAAGATGTAATTGCTTTGAACATGCCAGAGTATCAAGTACAAGTTGTAAGTCTTCCTAAATAAGTTTAGTAATAGTAGTAGTACTTTCCTCTTTTGTATTGTATATTTTATTTTTGTGTATATTTTACAAACATAATTGCTGTAATTCTAGGCGCAGCCTGGTACTGGAGCTAGCAATATTGTTGCACCATTGTCGTACCAATCACCAAGTCTTTCGAAAGCTGTTGTGTCTGGAGCTATTCGTCAGGTGATACTATGCAAAGATAGGGATGGCAAATGTGGATTGCGACTTCACTCTGTTAATAATGGAGTATTTGTTTGCTATGTTGCTGCTGGGAGCCCAGCTGCATTGGCTGGCTTAAGATTTGGTGATCAGATTCTTGAAATTAACAATGTGTCCCTTGCTGGTATGACAATGGAACAATGCCATGCCATTTTGAAGAAATCTGGCCCCAATGGAATCACTATGGCAGTGCGTGATAGGTATGTCTTATTATTGTATTAAGTTTCATTAAGTTGCAATTCAAATTGTTTTCCAATTATCATAATTTAATGCTATGTAAAAAGGTCAAGTAAATATGATCTATTATTGCATGTTATTATCTTAGCTATAAATTGAATGTTGTAAATAAGTTAATAAATATAATTCCTTTGTTTTTCAGACCTTTTGAGAGGACAATAACTCTCCATAAAGATTCACTTGGTCATGTTGGCTTCCAATTTAAAGATGGAAATATTGTTGGGCTTGTAAAGGATTCATCAGCCGCTCGCAATGGTCTCCTCACCGACCACCAAATACTTGAAATAAATACTATCAATGTTGTAGGCATGAAAGATAAAGAGATATCAAAGGTTATTGAAAACAGCCCTTCTGTTGTGAATGTAACTGTAATTCCCCAGTACATCTACAAACACATGATAAGCAAGTAAGTATCCTGTTACCTATGTTATGAGTCATAGCATATTATAGAATAAATAAAATTTCATTCTATTTTCCTTGATGACAAACTTTTGACTTAATAGGTTGATAATTGCAATTTGAATAAATGTTGTGCAATCAAATAGAACTGGTTCAATATTGATTTTATTTTTGCATTAATAGAAAAATTTGGAGATGCCAATAGTATTCCATATCATCTTAATATATATAAATCTCGTGTCACAATGTTTGTCCTCAATGGACTCCTAAACCACTTTACCGATTATAATAAAATTCGCACACCATGTGCAGTTTGATCCAACTTGAGAGATAGGATAATTTAAATCTCAAATCGTTTTAGAGAAAGCGGGCGAAGCCGCGGGCGGTAAGCTAGTAGTATAATGTAAACTTTTGAATAATCCCATAATTTAAACTTATTTAATATTTCACCAAATTTTCAAAACTTTCCCATGAGTACTTAAACTTGTTAAAATAAATCATGCATTTTTTTCTGCCTAGATGGAAGGGAAATCAAATTAAATTTAAAATTTGGGATACTTTACTATTTTATTATGTAAAGAAGAAATTTAATATGTCTCCTTGCTTCCTCCTTTAGCCTTGTTCCAGTGCTTGAGCTAGACTCTATTGAGATTTTTTGTTTTGTCTTAAAATAATTAAAAATAATAAAATAGTTTTCATAAAATTTCTTTTTTTTCAGGATGTCAAGTTCTCTCTTCAAGGAATTGGACCGTACACCCGCCGTTTAAAGACTACTACTACAATTTTGACCCCCATTTATATTTTGAATTTTGAATGTCACGAATTTGTTGTAGTTGCACATTTTGTACTCTTTTTATATTAACATACATTTTTATTCTTTATTGAATTTTCGTCCATACAATAAGTTATAGATTATATTTCTTTAGAATTTAATTAGTCAGTAAGGGCTGTGAGTTACATTATTGCAAGTGAAAATGTTTGATTATTCATGAGATTTTATTATTCAACATTAACACATATTGTGACTGATTTTCTGTCGTATTATAATATTATTGTAATGATAACATCACTGCAATGATTTAATTTTGTAGAATCATAGACAAACAATATTAATTACATACAATATTTAATATATGATCTAAATGTGTTTCATAAATAATAAATAAGATAAGTAGACAAATTTTAAGTTGACACTTAACTATTTGCATTTACAAATTACAGCATAGAAAAAAAATAATTGAATTTAATCGAAATGATTTATATTAAAATAGTGACATGCATTCCTAAAATATAACATACATATTGTTTTTATTAAATGTTGAATAATATTTGAGATTTCTACAGATTTCTTTAGCTTGTACTCTGTATACACTATATTTTATAGCACAGAAAAAAACGTACTGTTAAGGCCAAATATTATCTTAGATATAAGTTAAATGTAAACATGTATCCAAAATTGTTTCGTACCTATGTTTAGAAATTATTTAGTTTAGTACACATCTTTTCTATATGTCATTTTTATGAATAAATTTTATGAAAATTACAGTTATAATGTTATTGTCATACAAAAAACTTAATTCTAGCTAATAAATTCAATCTAGCTATTTTATTAGTACCTACCTACATGTTCTAGACATTAACTGAATTAATAGTTGATGTCAAATGGATTTTCAAAGGTCCAATTAGGTTTGAGCACAATTTCGGGGCATGACCAAGACTTGGGAATAAAGAAGCTGTCGTTTTCTGTAACTGGACAATTCTTTCGGGCAAAGTATTCCATTGAGTAGAGACTCCAGAGTATACCTGAAATAAGTACCATTTAATTCTATTGCAGTGTTATATTATAATATCTATAATAATATTTTTGCTTTTCTATTTGCTGACTCATACGAGTCTCTATAAGAGGCTGACTAGACCCAATTGATGATTGAGTAACAGTGATTGCGCTCTCGTTTACTCCCATACAATTGGACAGTGTGCGTAAACGAGAGCGCAAGATCACTGTTACTGGGCGTGGCCAGGTCGTAGAAGAAAATAATAAGAGAATATATTATTTAAGGAAAAGTGCGGGTTCTATGCGAAATATGACTTGTTAGAGGTTTAGGTATGATTATGTTGACTTCGTGTTTGAAATTGCAGACCCGTACGTCAAAAAATAAAGACATAGAATCGTTTAATAACTCAGGCCCCGGAACCACAGACACAATAGAAAATCTATTGTGTCGTGGACCGATCGGGCTGCTTGGGGCTCAATGATGATTTTAAGACCAATTTTTGCAATTATTTTCTATCGAGTCAATTTCGTCCAATTATGTATCGAGTCCGTCCACGGTCTTCGAAATATGATGTCTTTTCTTAAAAAAACTGCTCCAATAACTTCAATTTTAACAAAATTGGGTCTTGTCAGCCCCATAACATTGATTTTTAAATAACGAATTGACCCTTGCAACTTAACCTAAGTTAAAAAGCAATATTCGCATGAAAACGGATGGTCCAAATCGAGAGAAGGAAGATAGAGAATAAAATAGTAGAGGAGAAAAAACTTGGGCTAAGAAAAAATATCATCTAAATTTATATAAGTACTTTAATAAAATTATACTCACCTGTTCCTATTAAAAATGACAACCACATAAGGAAATTGAACATGTTAGGGAAGCGCCGACCGGCTGATGAGGTCAGCGGTAGCAATAATAGCCCCATCACACCAAATTGTATAAAAAGAACCGGATAAAAGAAACCGAATGACAGTGCCAGTACGATTTCATGCACCACGGAAGATACCTGTATAAAGAAATATACCTATATATGTTTTATGAAGTAGGTACCTACAAAATACATACCTATGACTATGTATACCTAATATTTATGCCTAATTATAACTAAGTAGTTACGATGTTTGTGTAAACATCATAATATAGAAAGGTACTGGAAATGATTCATTGACCTCCTAAAGTCAAATTAGAAGCATTATTAGAAGTTCCGTTTTGTGCAAGGCATAATTATTATTATGATGTCATCCACTAAAACTACGTGGGTAGTTACTAGTTAGGTACGTACTTATATGGTAAATATTGAACAAGTAACATGCAATGCATGCCATGAAGTCTACAATAAATGAAGTCTTAGAAGTGTGATATTGTATCGCCAAAAAAAAAAAACAACAACAAAGATTTAGATACGTATTTTTACCTAGGTACTTAACCTAGGTAAAAAAAATATGGGAGCAAAAATAAGTCTAGAATTTAATTTAGACTTATTCTAACATTTCGTTGGTTTCAATTAATAATTTGATAACTGAGGTAAGTAGGTACTTATGATTTGTTATCTTTTATACCTACCTACATGTTTGTGTCGGTAAATACTAATTAATTTAATTACTGAGTTAAATTTAGTATCTAAAGATAGGAAATGGACCATTAAAATTAATTTTTTTCCCGTAGGTAATTCAGTTTACTTCAAAGTGCATATATGTATTTAATACACATTAACACAATATTATGTACAAAGTACCTACATAATTAACTACTTACGAAAAACACGGCAAAATATGCAAAGATTCGTCCAGCACGCGGAGCCAAAGGGAAGTAAATATAATCACGAAGCCAACAGTGCACTACACGGTTCCAGGCGCGATAATAATTGGAAAATCTTGATTTTGTCCACCAATCCTGAAATTTAGAGCTCGGAATTTTTGTTATAAATTTATAAATGTAAGTAAAAACACTTATTTAATATGCTGAAGCTTCCAGTAAAACAGCTTTAACCTTTAATATCTAGGTAGGTAAATATGTTTAGATCCGTTGAAAGCTGCTTGTGTATAATAGCAATGTATCATTTTACTTTTAAGGCTGAACTTTTTTACGACTGTACTCGTACCTTTTATTAGCAAGTGCTACTTTTATAATACAATTAGGGTACCTACCTCATAAAAGAGACGGTCTCCAAACGTCAGCATCTCGGCGAAAGCATTGAGCCAAGCGTGTAAAAGGCAATAAAAGCCACAGAGGAACGATATTAATCCAGGGAGAACACAAGCGAACATTCCACGGACAACAGTTCCAGCTTCAACCTTAAATATTTAAAACAATCAATTAGTTAAGTACTTATCCTACTAATATTATACTTAAATGCGAAAGTTTGTATGGATGTATGGATGTTTGTTACTCTTTCACGTAAAAACTACTGAACCGATTACAATGAAATTTAGCACACATATAGAGGGTAACTTGGATTAACACATAGGATAGTTTTTATCCCGGAAATCCCACGGGAACGGGAACTATGCTGGTTTTCCTTTGCAAACGCGGGCGAAGCCGCGGGCGGAAATCTAGTTAATCCAGGAAAAGGAATGAAAGTTTTATTTATCACTTACTTTTGGGGATTTACCATAATCAGACCAGTAAGGCAAAATAAAACGCTCCCATAGAAAGCTGTTGTAAAATATTATGGCAGCGACCTCAGCGAAGTGAAATAATACCACATCCCATCTAATCCGCTTTGTCCTGGAATAAACAAAATTATTAATGTGACAAAAATTTTACCTAATGTAAGTATACGGCTTAAGGTTAAAATGCGATGCGATGTGGTAATTACCTGGGATACGAATCTCTGTATAGAAGTGTTGGTGCAAATATATAATATACATAGTGCTTGAATGTAGGCAATGGTGTTGGATCATCATGGCAACGAGGGATACAGGCTGTTGCTATAGAAGAAATCTTCATCACAAATCTGAACTGAAAAAGAAACGCATTTTAATATTTCTTGGTTTGTGACATTTCTACCGAATGCCTAGAATTTTTAGAGATGATTTTATTTGATCGTGTAACATATAAGTATGTATTGTATGTTGATTACCTAATCTTATTAACTATTTTTGTAAGCAGTCCTCCTGATGGTTTTTAGAAATAACGGCAAATTAGTTTCTTAAAGGTACGTATTAAAAATCAGGATCGTAATTATTTGTTGCTCATTGAGTTACGTCGCAATTAAAGGTCGAGGTCGAGGGTGGTTGTTACATAGAAATGGAGGTACAGACCCGTAATACATGAAGATTTATTTTGTATCTACATTATTGATAGTAAACCGAGAATAAACCTACTATGAACAAACTATGAACAAACATTTATTACTCAATTTAGTTCGCATAGAAGCGGAATATGAAAGTGTTTATAGCAGAAATGATATTAGGTATTGTGATAGAATAAAGAAATCGATCACGAAAAAGGTTGAGCTAAATTAGGTTAAATATAAAATCCTTTGAGGAAAAAGAAGGTACGTTTATTAATTTATTTGAACGCGTACCAAAAATCAAAATAGACTCGCTGATTTCCAATAACATTCTTAGTTACTTAAGTACATTAGTAAGCTTTCTTGTGTGTAAGCCAAGCTTATATGTTGTCTTTATTTCTCGCTTCCACAGCAGATAAAGCTCTAATGAAACTTGGCAAGAACAAAGCTTACATAATTAAGGTCTTTCAGACCACAATATGCTGTGGGTGTGAAATAATTCGCAATTCACGCTGAAATAACTAATTGATAGTGTTACTTGTTGAATCAAAACTAGTAAAATATATGTAAGTACTAGTTTCGAATATTGGGATGACGTTATATGATTAAAATACATAAAATTGGTGTTATGCGGCATGGCAGCAGTAGGTAATGGTGTTTGTCAGCAACAGACGGCACGCCGCACGGATGGCGTTATTTATGTCGGCGGCCACCGGCTGACGAGGGTTTCAGCTGATTTATGTTACATTTCACTTTCTACACTGTTTTGCTGCTTTATATCTTCATACGTTTTTCCCTCCCGCCGTAATGGTCAGGTTGGACACGAAACATTTTCTTGTCGAATCCATTAGGTACGACTTAGGCTTTGGTGTTGGTCTAGTGTTAATGTAATCCATTGTTGTATATTGTTCAGTTTGTTTACAATCAGTACTTATTTCTTTAATTAAATTAAAAAACATGTTTACCACATTTTTATCAATTTTCAAGGTTCTAAGTTTATGTTAAACTTATTATTAATAATAATTTTACTTTCCACTAGCATATTTTATGAAACCAATAATGTGAATCTGTAAGTAGTAGGAAAATTAGGTATCTTAATAATACACGTGGAACTAGTCATATAGATATGTAATACTATAGCGAAGATTAGATAATAGACTATACTTAGTTTATAGATTTAAATTGAATAGTGTAGGTGGGCACCTATTAATTATTACATTGCATTGGTACCAATAAAAATAGTAATTGTTTAAATCTAACTACTAAATACATAACTACATAAACTCAAATATTATCTTACAAATATCAAGACTCTTCACAGGATTAAAGGGACTTACTAGTAATAGGGGATAGCAGAAATATATTGCTTTTAAAATCTATGACATTTGAAGTAATCTTTTTACATTACAAAGGTCAGGAAAATGAAAAAGGGGAATGATTGTGTATTCTATTTATAGATATTATTATTCTGTAAGTATGTATTATACATTATATTTGGTGTGAATGTGAAAAACAAATACAATCCGTTATTTTCATCAAAGCTCAATCGAACTTATTAACAAAACTAATATATACGTATAGCTGGGATTAAACTATTTAGCGCGTAATTTATTGTTCTATCCCTATGAAATACCATAACAGATACAAATGAGTTACCATCTCGCAAGAAACTGCGACAGATGACCCTACAGCCAGATATTTCCTTCCTAAATCCCAACACGTCACGCCAATTAAAGTTGTCTCCAAAGCGATTAGACACCCCAAACCAATTAGGGACCATATTTGACATGCCGCTGAAAGAAACAAAAAAAAATATTAGTATAGAGGGATTACGACTACATAATTTGTCTTCTTTTGTAGAAATATTAAAGTATTGTCCTTATTAGATGTTGTACGCAGCCCTCAGGTTAATTAAGTTTGTCCTAGCATATTAAGAAAGTTCTCGACTGATCACAATCATTAGTTTTTATCGCTTTAGTTACTTAATCAAAATTGGAATGTTGGAGAAGAATACTTCGAGATTTTTTTGAATACTTGATTATTATGTAATATAATGTAAGTAATATAGGCATTTGATTTTTAGGTAGGTAACTAGGTATCTTTTGATAAAATGAACTTGTTTTTAAAAATTCATTTCAAGACAATTTTCCCAAATACACTTTTATATTTCTTATCCAAGAAGTTTGTTAGCGTGATTAAGTTTGAGACAGAATAAGCGAGTTTCTGAACAAAAAGGTCAGTCGGATAAGCCTCGGTTAGTTTTGTAAGAAATATTTTGGTATCGCGGATAAACTATTTTATACAATAGAGATAATAATAAATAATAAAATCATCTTTATTTGGTTCTCACAACATTAAAAGGTTACAAAGCTTAATTATACTACACAAAGTACAGTAGAGGATAAAACATAGTAAGCTGATATCCGACTAATATTATAAATGCGAAAGTTTGTGAGTGTGATGTGTGTGTGTTTGTTACTCTTTCGCGTGAACCGATTACAATGAAATTTAACACATAGGTAGGTAAAGAGGGTAACTTGGATTAACACATAGGATAGGTTTCATCCCAGAAATCCCACGGGAACGGGAACTATGCGGGTTTTTCTTTCAAAACGAGGGCGAAGCCGCGGGCGGAAAGCTAGCTTATGTATAATTGTAGATACTCAATAAATTAAAAAAACATTCCTTGACCTTATGGGTACAATATAAAAATCTTTCATTATGAGTTTGCTTATGTTCTTAACTTCGATATTCATAATCTTGGCTGATCACAAGGATTATTGTTGTGGAAAGGTTGCAGGAAAGTGAGCTGAAACTCTGTGACGTGGTTAATTGGGCCATCGAGCGACTAAAAGCTAAATTCTTACAAGATTCACTTTAATTTTAAAAGCTCTTTGATGCGTTATTTTTTAATATTGTAATAGAAAATATACCTACTTTAATGGAAGATATAGATAGGTAGTTTATATTACTTTGATATTTAATAAAAATTCGCTGCAAACAATTTAAAAACCGTCAGATTTATAATTTATTGCTCCGGAAAAAGTACTTTTTTTAAGATTTCCAAAACTTTTCCGAGAATAAAAAATAATAACAAAGTTATTTAAAAATAAAGTGTGCATAACTTTACCCTTTTTCTTTTGATCTCATAGCACCATGCGGATGTTTAATGTTTATACATAATAGATATATTGTAACATTTTTTACGCTAACGAAAGTGTTTTAGGTACTCCTTTCTAGTTAACCTTGTTTCCCAATGTATTGTTCTATTTGTGTAGCTTTATTGGAGTCAATATTTTCGCAAATTGTATTTTCTGTAAGAAACTTCGCCGACATTTTATTAAGTACCTACATAAGTATAGACAGGGTGTTATATGGCAGAAGCTATTGGATATTTTATCACATAAGCTTCTGCATACTTTGTTTGCATTGTTATTATGCACATTATTCGAATACAAAGTACCTAAATGTTCCGTTGTTTACAAAACTTGTAAAGAAAGAATATTGCTAAGAACGTCCGCGTCGGTGGCGCGCTGGCGGTTCAGTATGCTAAAATATTATGTAAGAATTCATAACTGAAATTTTTAAAAATATTATATGTCAAACGGCGGGCCGTGTGCCGAGCCGACATTATGGAATTAAGAACCTACAATAGAAAATTGTAGATATTTTTTTTGTTGCCAGGGAATACTTTGTCATTTCCAATCAATCGATCGCTAGCGACAAAACATCCGATGAGTAGAACCGAATTAATCACGGTTCATTTAAGATTTGTAAGTGCTTGCTGAACCATAAGGCTGGACTTCGTGTGCAGCAACTTATCACTTAGTTCATTTAATAAATAATAGGTAGGTACTAGCTGCGTCCCGCGCTTTCATCCGTGTAAATAAGATTTTCCTTTTAAACCTGCCATACCATGCCATGCCAGTTTCCATAGTTCTCGAACCTTTTCGTCGTAAATTCTTTTCTATTAGGTACTTCTTCATATCGTAATTAAATGAATTTTGAAGTTTTTAACTGCGAATAGTAAAATTTTCGCCAGCGGCCGCCATCGTCACATATAAACACAGCGCTGCAGGCCAATAATTAATGATATGATCAAATAATTTTGATCATTTCATGAAAAAACCGCGCGTTCGGTTGCCCGTATCGAGAAACGATTTCTTATCATTGATCTGCTCAAATCACACAATGATGTGGACAATGAGGTTCGAAGACCTTCTGTATGACTTTGGGTACCTACATACAGTTGCTAGTTAGGTACATATTATTTTTTATTGTTGCCCCACCTTGAGCCCATGGACGCCCATGCATCCATATTTAGTAAAAAGTGGTTGTTTTACATTGAGTTACTATGTATCTTCTATTTTAATATTACAGACACTCCAATTTTATTATTGGTTTAGATTTTCTTCTTCTTTCATAGTTTCTACTAGCTTTCCACCCGCGGCATCAGCGGTTCAGTAGTTTAGGCGTGATTGAGTAACAGACAGACAGACAGAGTTACTTTCGGATTTATAATATTAGTATGGATTTTGCCCATTTGAGGTCTGTCTTGTGTATTGACTTTTATCACGTTTATACTTTGTGTGAGTAGATAATTATTATTTATTTATTTTGATACTGAACTTGGTGATAAATGTGCAACATAATTATTATTTCAGAGTATTTTAAGAAAAATATAATCATAATAATAAGTAATGTATTAAGTCCCAATCTGTGATCTCAATGTACTGAATTTTTATCAATTTATGTTTAGGTACCTATGTTCACAAAATTATCGAAATAATTCACCGGTAAAATTAATTTGATAATGAAATATTACATTGTTGTATGCAACTCTATGGGTTATCAATTCAATATTTTTTAGGGTCAGCAAACTCAGTTTACAGCGTATGATGAAACTTATCTCAATTTATGTTGGTCAATAGTATTATTTTGGTTGGTTCATTCTCATTCAACCAACACCTATTCTTTACATGTAAAAAGATTCAAACATGTTATAACTTATACTGAATGAACTCTATTTACTATAAGTTTATTTTTCATCTTATATTTATTTCGTTTATTCCGTCTATTCGAGCATTCCGTAGTCAATATCTCATTTATATCTGTGATATTTATCATTCCGTGTAATGTTCACACGTATGCTAGCACAGGTGCATACTATTCCTTCAATCTCATAGTTCGATGGGGCAGAAAATTTGTCCGGAGAGACATGGCTCAGCTTTATACGCATCAGTGTTAGTTTTTAACCGACTTCAAAAAAAGGAGGAGGTTATCAATCCGGCCTGTATTTTTTATGTATGTACACCGATTACTCCGAGATTTCTGAACCGATTTACGTGATTTTTGTTCGATGCGGGATAGTGTCGACTTGGTCCCATAAAAATTTTATTCGGATAGGCCCAGTAGTTTTTATTTTATGAGCATTTTTGTCTGTATATTTGTAAATGTAGCAAGTGCAAGTTTGAAGGCGGTTGTGTAATACATATATAATATTAGGTTATATAAAATTGTAGCCCCAACGTAAAACAGTATTAGAAATATTAGAGATAATAATATAGAGGTAGAGTAATTGAGAGTAATCGATTCATAGGAAGTCTCATTTTCTTTCTTTTATTTATAGATTGGTATGTATCTACCTTATATCTATTTATAAATAAAAATGAATGGACAAAATATGTGTTGCAAATCGCAAAACTCGAGCAAAACGTAAAATGCGACAAATTTGGCAAAATTTTTAAGTGTTTTTATTAAGCCTCAAGGAAGGTTCACATGGAGAAAAAAGACGCACCTAAAATGATGCTTCAAGTGCAAAATGGGGCAGTACACTGTACAACGTCTGCCGGGGTAGCTGCTAATCAATATGGGTGTAATCATACATAGCAAAAAGAAAAATAGTAGTCCCAATTCCATTGAGAAGTTTATTTGCACTAATATTCTTGGCGATTGAGAAAAATTAGACATGTACCTAAATTATCAGTTTGCACGCACTGTATCACAGTTAAATGTTATTGTCTATACATGATAACCCATTAATTAAGTGCTTATATATTCATTAAATGCGGTACATAAAATAACATGCTTATAATAAGACTAGGTTTTCGCTTGCGGCTTCGCTCGCGTGGATTTTGTATCGTAGATTTTTTTTCATATAAATGGATCATATTAGATGAAAGTTACGAACTTATTGAATATTATTATATGTATAGATTTTGCCTTAATCTGTCCAGATGTTTTGTGTGATACACACACATACAAACATAAAGAAAATACCCATTGTTTGGGCTCTATGAAACATGAATGTTTCATTGCAATTAAGGACTGTTTATATAAAAATATAGGTATTCAGTGTACAAACGTCAGACATGGTCTGTTTACTGCTTTTTATAAGCTGATAATGAATCTTCTAGAATTCACAAAACCAATAAGAAACTTATTCATAATATAAAATGAAATGAAAGACATACCTGGATTATTTTTAATAAGTTTCCTCGTAGCAGCGTATATCCTTAGTCCTGGGTAAAATAGTAGCGCTAAAGAGAATTCGAACAGCCAAATCTTAATAGCGCGCCGGATATCTCCAAATCCATAAACAACTGTTGCAATGCCGATATTAATTCTATTAAAAAATGAAATGTTGTATTATGTTAAATTGGTAACCATACATTTCCCTTTTATTCTAAACGTATTAATTGAATTCATAGAACATCCAAATACATATTAAATAAAGCACTTTAAGCATTAAGTATACACCAAAGGTTACAGTGTTCATCTAATAGTTAATTCTGGGAATTGTAATAGTAACTCCTTAAGTCCTTTGTGGATCTTTTAAGGGTTATTTGCATACTATTATAGAAAAGGTTTAGGTGGTATTATGTAGACTCCATTGTATCAACTTGGGAGCTAGTTATTTTTGGATTATTTAAATGATGTGGAAAATCCGGGGTATAAATACCAAATCCTATTAGAAAAGTAGGCTTTGTCCTGGCGTTATAATGTGATATAAGATATGGAACAAAATATACAGGAGAATGTAGTATTTTACTTGCTTTCCACGTTCGACGAGGTCGTATGTAACTGTGTCGCAGAGAAGTACAACTAGAATAGCTACAAAAATATGGTAAATAGCTCGGATATGCAAAGAGTGCTCTTTAAGAACCGTCAAAATGGATTCCCTGTGCATAAATTCTGGTTCTTTTTTAACTCTGCCTTCGGATATTGTCCCATTGTGTTCTCTTGCTGAGTGGTGGCGATTGCGTAAAACGCCTATGTGTTCCATTTTACCTGAAATATGATATTCACTTATTCTAAAGCGAAATAAAATGATTTATATGTGAGTAGATAAATTAATATTGGAAAGCTGGAAATTGTTGAAGGTCTTTTAATGGAAAAATAAATCATCATATTTCTCTTTTTGAACTTATTATGCATGTTATAAAAAACATCGTTTATTTAACTATTTCAATATGATCACGAATTTTAATTATGAATACTTATTTTATAGACTGAATTACGTACCTTTTTCAATTTCACATTAAATTAAAGCGACACTGTTTACCAAAATTTTCGCTTTTCTCTTTTCCAAATATTATTATTTTAAACTATTGCGCAGAATAAATTTTCAGTCACCAATAACGAGCAAATGTTTACGCACTTCAAATTGATAGCAAATAAAGCTTGTTTACGCGAATTCTAATATATTTACTCCCAATAACTGCTAGATGACCCAATTATAGTCCCTATGCGGGTAACTATTTGTACACATCGTTTGTTTATAATTACAATATTTGTCATATAATATGCCGATTGATTGAGAGTATAATATCTACAAGTGATACATAACTATAAACTGCCCACAAACACAAACGACTTGTGAGCACACGTGTACATGCTTAAAGTATATGAATTGTACTCGTATTCAGACATTTGGTTTATCAGAAAAGTCATATACATGGGACGCAGTGGACGATTGTTTATATTATCAACAGCTGGTACTTTGATAAGGGAAAAGTGAACTAACAAAATATGTAGATATGGTATAAAAGGTACATGGAAGACATATACATATTATACTTAATAGACGTGACATAGTAAAAACATTCAAATGTAAAATTAACCTTATATATTATTGATTATTTGAAATTGATGAACCATATTATCTATACATATACCATTTATTTATTGATAGGCCTATCAAATGCTATGTTAGCCAACAATTTATTTACTCAAAGAATAATTTAGTGTCTTATGAATACCATTATGCGTTCTACGTCACATCTCTTGCCAAAACCGATGCAGATATTTGATGAAAGAATTTATTGCTGGAATAGATGATAATGCAATATTTGATTATTTGTAATGGATATGCCCAAATATAACCTATTCCATTTTAGACATACTTTCATAGGATACATCTGCTCGGGCTTTGTATTTGAAAGTGCAGACATGGTAAGTATGTAAGTTTTATAAGTATGTTCCATTGAAAAAACTGGGGTATGCTAGAACCGCCATCGTGAGAACAATCTACGACGCTATAAATCCTTCCTTTCTACGTAAGTGTCATAGGTAGACCGCAGTTCATCGATTTTGAAAACGGATTCTGGAACCATTGTTAACTGAACCTAAGATAATATATTGTTTGACATTTTGCGTTTGTTTTAACCTGGTTTTAACCTCCAAATTTTTTGGCATTTGTCTTCACAGCAAACAATGTTTTCGCCCTTGGTTCACGAAAAACATCTGAGAAAAATATTTTGATCAACAGCATTAGCTCAAGAGTTAATTTAGTTATTATGAACGTATTTAAAAAAAAGTAGGAAGAAAACAAAATCTTAATTATTCACTTAAAATTGGAAGTGTGATAGAGTAGAACGCTGTTTTTGACATTTGGTTTTGATATTCGTGGCTTACAGATTTAAATTATGAAGGACGGCCATGCCATTACCTAAGTACGGTTTTGACAAGGGAAAGTAAACGAATATTTGAAAGACATTTCCTGAGCTTCTAAGCTTTGTATTGCATAATGTGATTGTTCTTAGAATAAAATGTATATTCAATAAAATAAATACTAAAGGAAAAATGTATATTCAAGGAACATATTTCAATTTCGTTTTACTTGAATTTGTAAGGGCTGTTTTATTGTTATGCACTGAGAGAATAAAATAGTAATATTCGTGAAATTTTTCTTTAATAGAGCTCAACATTACTAATATTAGGTATTTTCAAAATGCCTTAGTTTATCGTATTTAAGAGTACGTAAGTCTGTGAGTTAGTTATTTGGAGTTTAATGTTTATATATCTATGTCAATCCATGCCTAGCTTGATGATGTCCCATTGTGCTTATTAGATAGAGTTCAATTATAGTTCAATTGTAACTGTCGTAAACCACACAATATTTGTTTAATGACCACACTACACTACTAAACTGTGAGAATATCTTGTTTGTATAAATAAAATATGCAAATTGGACTAAAGTAAAATGATTTTCTCGTAGCCGTGTTGTTGTGTGTGGCGAATTTAAATATTCACGGCGCGGTGTAAAGGAGTAAGCTGAAAGCAAACAAGAGACGCGAACTGTGAACTGACAACCTTTGGTATTCAGTCGATACGAAGCTTCCTGTGCAAAGTTTGAGTTCTGCATGTTTGCTACGAAACTATCAGACCTAAAATACAATCTTTGTTATAACGTGCATAGCCGTGTAGGTACTGTTTATAGTGTTTGGTATTTCGTGTTTCTGATTTACATACACAAATAGGTATGTTTTAAAAAAATAAAAAAATAAAAGCAAAAAACGACAAATTTACAATTATATGTAAATTACGGACTGTATTTTATTTGCTGTTTGCAAAGAAATGGAACAGAAACATGCCAGATGTTTCTATTGCTGTAATTCATTCAAGTGCAAAAGAACACTGAAACACAGAGCTCTCAGAATAAATAAATTTTGTAAATACCTTATTGTTATTTGTTAATGAAGTTTAATCCGAATTAACAGGAAAAAATACAGTATTGTAAAATGTTCCTAAAGTTGATAAATATGTATCAAGTATGTATCTATCCTTCATCAGTCATCACCAAGAAGATTTAAAAATTTATGACGATAGAACTAATTCAAATATTTTTGAAGAAAATAAATTATATAACATATTTATATGAATCTAAGTTTATATGTATCTATCTGAGTAAATTGTAATATAAAGTACCTATAAATTGTACTTGTATATATGACACATAATCCTCCTCTTCTATAATAAAATTCTCGTGTAACAGTGTCAGCTGCTCCAGGGGTAAAAAGATTGGCCAATTATTATTCAATTTTTTTTCTTGTATGTTTGATAATAGATTATTTTTATTCCGCTGAGTGATAAGGAGGACCTACAAGAAAGGCGTTTAGATGGGTTAGCTAAGTGCAATTAGATTTTTTTTTATACGGAGCTAGCTACAAGGTAGTTATTATTCTGTGGTATAATAAAGCACGCATGTTACGGATCATATAGTGCTTCTAACTTCTCTATACTCCATTTTGAAGTCATAGTAGATATCTATACATATTTATTTTGATGACTGTTTGAATAGATTTACTTACGTGGAAATAATTATAAACGAATATTTAATCATTCTCGGTGTATAAAGTGCTTTCATAGACACACTTAACTTACAGCGTGCAGCGCTATGTCAACATGCGCTTTACTCTGAAATCGATATTAGAAATCTAGACTGTGATTTAGCATAAATTACTATCGACCAGCTCGACGTCGTCAAGTCAATATGGTTGTTCAAAGCCTCTCATAGTTCAGGGTTCAGTAACTTCTATTCATTTCAGAAGGGAGGATAGTTCTTGTGGTCTATACGAGCACATAATTGAGTTAGACATTGAATTACGCGCGTGGAAAATTAATTACCAAATCGGTTTACAGTTCAACGTTGTTAATTGATTTCTTCGTGCATGAACATATTAATTTAATTAATTTCGTAATTTATTTAACTCCTGAGTACTCTTATAATTCCACTATCTATTTAACAAAAATATATAGATAGTGGAACTATAAAATTACATTTGTCAACATAACAATGGAAAAAATCTAATTGTAGGGATATCAATATGATTTTTATTAATTATTATTAGATAAAAAGTTAATAGTCCTAGTAACAGATTGAAATTTCACTTTAGTTTTATTTTAATTAAGTTATCCGCATACCTTATAGGAAATTCAATACTTTAAAGAATGTGAACAGCCTTCCGTTTTAGATATTTACAATTTAACACTCCAGTGAATACATTTCATTGATCTATTATAAACAAGTAATTTATTAAGGTAAGGGTTTAATTATATTATTTATAATTTATATAATATAATTTATTTATAAGGTATCTACAGTTCAATAAAAATTAGATACAAATTTTATCTGACGTACGAAATGACTAAACTTCCCTCATAAATTAAATACCTACCTACTCATTCGAATTAGTAATTTTGAGGGTAACAAAAGTATAGGAAAATTATGATAATAAATGTAGACAATTTTATGTAAAATATTTTAATTATTAAATATTAATATTTTTCGGTTATAGCATTTGAATGTGTGTAGTTTTTATTTAGGTATAATGTATATTGTAGTCTTGGACTTTGATTTCGTGTTTAGGTAATATCAGCTATCAAAGATTTAACGTCTAGGTGCAACTTTGGTGCAAACTCCTTTAAGGCACTTGAGGGGTTCGCGACACACAGCTGAGGGGGTTTCTCCCAACTCCTTGCTGTAGGTCTTACACGCCGCGCCTTCCGCTGAAATCATATAAAACGTTATTAATGTGCGTTTAATATAGAATATTATTTTTACACAGCTAAGTATTGGAATGGAAAATAAATAAATGGGACTATGGGATAACTATGGGACTACGGTTATATTCTAAAATATCAATAAGCTGTTAAGAGCTTTATAGACTTTATTTCACGCAATTCTAAACATAAGTATAAAATGTATTTCTCAAAATCTTAAAATCGTCCTCGGTTATAAAGTGCTTTTAAAATGAGTATAGAATCTATACTTAATATTAACTAAACAACTTTTTTCCTTGGTTACAGTGAGATAAAGTTTCGTAATTTATTATTAGCATTCAAAAGTTTGTGATAATTATTTTCGTAGGTATTGTCCGAACATTTTCTTATCTTTATGTGTTTAATAATTATAATACGAGTGAATAGCTTTTTAGAATGGTGATATGCAATAAAATGGTATATTTAAAAATCAATACATACACAAAAAGGTCACACAAGCCGGGCAGCAAGCGCATTTGCCAGCGTGGTTGGCGCGGTAGGTCGACGGAGTTTTGCAGCTCTTATCGCTAATTTTGTTTGTGCAAGGGTGCTCCTTGCAGTAGGAGGAACCGCACACGAGGTCTCCGTATACGAAGGTCATGGCGCACGCCAGAACAACCAGCACGAGTGTTGCTTTCATTCTGAAAATGAGTAACTCTTTAAAATGTGATGTGCATTCATTAGAGACTAGAGTTGAGTTGTGTTCTCTCTTAGTATAGAGATAGATATGATATAGAGTCTGATTATATTCTTTCATAATATGCGTTCAGTATGATATAATTTGAGGTGGATCTGGAAATGCCGTTAAAGTCAGTATTTTTATCCCGTCTTAACCCGTCACCGAGTCTGAATTAAATAAATTTAAAATAAAAATTGCTTACATCTTTATGATATCTTTTCGATTACAAATTTCATTATAAATTACATCAATCTGATTAATCCTATATGGAAATTATAAATGTTCTGCTGCGTAGAGTAGTTGAGATTCATTGTTTAAAATCAGCCTCATTTGTCCCTTTCGTCATTTTTCTTAAAAATATAAACATTTAAATCCAACATTTAAAATTTTGTATGAATTATTGTCCCAAAAACTTCGCTCTTACGGATGAATGCGGTCAAAATGGCCACGATATAAGCGAGTTTTTCATCGTTCCATCTCTTATTACAATCATATTTCACGCTGATCGCGTCCAAACGAACGGAATCGATTAATATTGGTTTCGATGTGTCATGAGAGAAAAAAACAGCTAAGCCTTGCGAGCTTTGGTATTAAGCGACAATGAATTACGGTCGTGCGCGGAATAGCAGATGTGCTGAAAGATCTTGCGATTACTGAAAAGCTTACATTTCAGATGGACTTTCACAAGATTATCTACAACGAAGACCATTTATATCACCGTACGTTGTTTATTATAATTAAGTGATGCACACACGGTAAAACTGTAAATATGTATAAATTATTAATTGTCGTAATTTTTTTATAGTGTCATTACTTTATTAAATAACTATCAATTACCTATAAAATAAAATAAATCTCTATACAATATATCCTGTTATAAATAAAATCAATTAATGTATTATAATATTAGCATATTTTGTGTATTTATTAATTAAAATTTACTTACTTGATCAAAGGTGTCTCTTGCACTTGAGATGTAAAAATGAATGTGAGGAAGCAAATCCGTTTATGTAATATAAGACGAACTTGTGATAACCCCGATTCATGTTTACTCTTTATTAAGATATCGAGAATACATTATCTCGAATTTCTCTAGAAGTAGCTGTTATTGTTTATAACTTAACAATTCCATAAATTTTGTTTCGGTAAAACTCAGATAGTCATAATTAGCGCTTAGCGCGAAATGATAATCTCGGTTATCTATTAATTATTATTGACGTGAATGTATCTTTTTTTTTTTAATTTATCTTTATTATGTAACATTTTCAACTTTATTATTTCTATTTATTTTAATTAATGTAAAGGTATTATGTATAAAGTAAGGTAATTAATTTCTTCTTACTTTATGATATAAAAAGCAAGTGAAAAAATTAGTTTACCATAAATTATAAGGGATAGATAAGTTTTAATTGAATTACCCCGACAAATATGCAAACTTTTCCTTCTTGCATTTTGCAGTAGGTATTTTATGAATCGGAACTAGCTCCACCAACAACAAACTTTCCCCGCCTCACCCACCATTACTTTGCACTACGACAGTAAATTAAAACTTACTATGGCTATGTTATTTAGAATACCATTAGCGACCTATGTTGACTAATGTGAAGTAAATTTGTTATATGAAGTGTGTATAAAATATGTTAAGGTTGTAATTTGTATAATATTATGTACATATTATTCAAATAGAGTCATATTATGTCATTTTGAAAAAGCCTTTTGTTTGCTTTAAATTATTTCACTTTTTCGGATCACAATAATTGGTGAGTGTTTTTTCTAAATATATCTATACTAATATTATAAAGCTGAAGAGTTTGTTTGTTTGTTTGTTTGTTTGTTTGTTTGAACGCGCTAATCTCGGGAACTACTGGTCCGATTTGAAAAAATCTTTCGGTGTTAGATAGCCCATTTATCGAGGAAGGCTATATTTCATCACGCTACGACCAACAGGGGTGGAGCCACGGGGGTGAAACCGCGCGGAGCAGCTAGTCATTTATAACCCCAAGACTCGACATCGACTAATAATAATCCGAAGTCTTAATTGATTTTTGGTGTACCTGGATATGTGTATATGGAGTACTGCTCGCACCTCTGGGCCGGAGCACCCCAATACCAGCTCCTACCATTAGACCGCGTTCAGCGTCGAGCAATCCGCATCATTGACGACACCGAGATTGCCAAATCGCTTGATCCTTTGTCGCTGCGGAGAGACGTCTCGTCTCTCTGTGTTTTCTATAAAATCTATAATGGGGAATGTTCCGAGGAACTCTTCGACCTGATTCCAGCTGCCGGTTTCCACAACCGCACATCCCGTCTCAAACTTAAGTATCATCCTCATCATCTGGATGCATGGCGATCTAGTACAGTGCGATTCACCCGGCATTTTTTGCCAAGAACAACATCGTTGTGGAACGAACTACCATCTGAGGTGTTTCCAAGCGTCTTCGACAAGGAAATCTTCAAAAAAAGGGCATATAAACATCTTAAAGGCCGGCAACACATTCGCGGTGCCCCTGACAACGCGAATGCCAATGGGCGGCGGGCTTCACTTTCCATCAGGTGACCCGCCTGCTCGCTTGCCCGCTTAAATATTAAAAAAAAAAAAAAAAAAAAAACCTTCATAATATTATGGCCATTGCATTACATAAATGTTATTTTTATGAAAAGCATTGTAGTATGTTGTTGGTTTTATAGATATGTATCTGTTCGTTTATTTCTACAGGAACAAATTTTCATTATTCATTAGGCAATTTAATTACAACTGGACGAATAGTTCTTCATTAGCCCATTTGAATGAACGTCATGTTTATTCAAATCTACAGCCATTCAAAGTATTGCAATGTTACGTTAGAGCCGAGTAAAAGCTATTATTTTAATTAGTCTGCATAGTTTGTTTTACAAAAGCAAAACACGTAATGGAATAGGAATCTTATAACTTTTAATTTGTTTATAAAATCCATTAGTAATAATTTTTAAAAGAAATAGTGTAACATAATGATTCCTCTCGATATAGTGAAATACGTCTGACCAAGCAAAAAAGAGAAAACTAAAGTAAAAAAAAGAAAAGGTGTAAAATAAAGATGTCAATTAAATAAAAAGCAGGCTATGTCTTGGCCTACGAAAGGTGAATATGCCTAAATGCAGCCGTAGCGCAGTGCGTAGCACGTGTAGACTGTAGCAGTGTACCTGTAATATACAACTGAATTTGTTTTAACTTCTAAAACACAATATCTTCACTGGATATATTATATTATCATCTTCATAAAATACGCTTTATTTTAAATTGTGTATAGTTCAGGATACATCGCCCATTTTTGCAAGTGACTACTATCAAGCTAATTTTCCGTTTGTAGCTTTATTTTGATGAGACGCCCAATAATTTCGTGTACGAAAGTCTCGATTGTGGTAGCTAACAGAGATAACAAGGATAAAAATTTTTGATTTGATGGTTCTCAAATATTTATTACTAACTGAATTAATTTTTTTTTGTTCAATCTCAAGATAATTACCTAAATTATTCGAAAAAATATTTGTCCTACAAAATCTATGGTTTGTTCAAAGAGTCCCCCTTTCCAAAGTGTATCGATAACGAGGTCATCATAAATGATTACTAACAAGCTGATTTTTTTGTTTTCACTTAGTTAATGTTTATATAATTCAACAGACATAATATTGTCCTACAAATTGCGTAATAAATATTTGAGAACCATCAAATCAAAAAATTTTATCCTTGTTATCTCTGTTAGCTACCACAATCGAGAGTTTTGTACACGAAATTATTCGGTGTCTCATCAAAATAAAGCTACAAACGGAAAATCAGCTTGATAGTAGTCACTTGCAAAAATGGGCGATGTATCCTGAACTAGTAAGTCAATACTTCTTTACTTCATTACTTCAAGTATATTTTAACTAAATCCATACTAATATTATAAATGCGAATGTAACTCTGTCTGTCTGTCTGTTACTCAATCACGCTTTAACTACTACTGAACCAATTGGCATGAAATTTGGTATAGATATTTTGATACCCGAGAAAGGACATAGGATAGGTTTTATCCCGGAAATCCTACGGGAACGGGCTTTCTTTGAAAACGCGGGCGAAGCCGAGGGCGGAAAGCTAGTAGTACATATTTTTCCTTTTTATCGCAGACTTAAAATAGATTTATTAAATGCTATTCTCTACTTGAAAATATTGTCACGTATGTTTTATCCAAGAGCTGGCGTTGGCAACTCTAAGAAACAATGTGCTGCTATTAACTATGCTTAATAAGCGTATACGTATACAGCCGCCTGCGAGCAGCAGAATTGCGACCTATTTTCTTCAAAGTCTACAAATTTATATACGTTTTTATTTTTAGTATGATTTTGTTGGAAGTGAAGAAGAATCAAAGTTCATTTTCATTTTAAAGGACATCTCTTAAGTTATAATATTGGAAGTCGACAAAACTCATAACTATTATATAGTAATAAATTAATTGGGTCCATGGTAATAAGCCTAAGTATAGACCTGATTAGTTGGTAACTGATAATAATTTTGGGTCACTGAACTTGACAGAATAATGTTGACAGAGCTATTAAATTTTCCTCCTATCCGAGAATTATCCCGGTAAAATGACGTAGGTAGTAATTTATTAGTAACTAGCTGTTGCCCGCGACTTCGTCCGCGATTAGGTCGTTTTTCGTCATTCGTTGTTTAAAAAAAATACGTGACACTTTATTTTAAAATTTTCTTAATTATTGTCTCTTATAAAATTTAACTACATTAAAATTGAACACTCTGATAAGAAAATCTTAAAATCTGAAGAAAACATGAATGTGGTTTAAATTCTACATTACTTAGTATCAAATAATAATCTAAATTAAATGTAGATTAACAGTTTGAGCACACCATTATAGAATATGTACCTAAGTATTAAATTACGTTAGTTTACATAGTAACTTTACTAAAAACACGATGACTATCTTTCGCGCTCGATACCACAAACTAAGCATGTTTGTGGTACGTGGCCCGCGTCACTTGACCCCCATCTGGATCCATGATGATGATTCCATCCTGAAGATGATTCAGAAGATGATTCTGAAGATGATTCTGAAGATGATTCAGAAGATGATTCTGAAGATGATTCTGAAGATGATTCAGAAGATGATTCTGAAGATGATCCAGGATGATTCCATCCTGAAGATGATTTCTTTTGCCTGGAAGAAATCACCGTCGCCTAACAAATGTAATGTGTTTTCTTATAAAACCGTAACATAATTTATTTTATCTACTTAAATAATGAAAATGATATATTTTTAAAATATAAAACATATTATTTAAAATGATTAAAAATAAATAAATGAAGCAACTACGATTCAAAGAAAACATCTTTTTCAGTGTGAAAATGCTCTAAGCAATCCTGGATGATGAACTGTATATCATGTACCTACTCTGATCCCAGTACGGTCGGTACGTCGATAGCCATAACGATTAATATTATAATCAGATAACCGCAAAGTCAAAATAAAAACATTACTTGTAAAGTTGTGAGTGCAAAATTTACGTTTCATTTGGCAATAACATTTTTTTCGGTACTAAAACGTAGTAGTTTGATATGTGGTTGGCTGCCCCTCCTCTCCTTCCTGAAAATTACCCTCCAAAATTTCCCGAGATACTTCCAATGATTGAACCATTGGACGTTGGACATTAACTTCAGTCAAAAATTGACGAAGCGGATGATTACTAATTTCCACTTAATCCTCGCTGCTACTGTCTTTATCATCAAATCATCAATTTTCAAGTGGTGTAGTAAAAATATCAGCAGAAATCGTCTTCCAAAGGCGATATAATTTTATTAGCATTGAATAAAAAAATCAAAAGTTAACTGTAAATCTATAAAAAAAGCTAAGTACTTACAAATAAAATTTTATCAAAAACTTATGTTCCCAATGCACCTCAAAATAATAAAAGAATCATTCATTTCATTTCATTTCAATAAATACCTGTAAGTAACAACTTACCTTTTGTGGGAACGCATGATGGTGAAAATTCACAAAACACGAAGATTGCATTTGATATTTTTGGTTTTATGGCATTCAATTGCTTTATAAATATCACTACATAGTATAAAAAAAGTCGCTTTCTGTGTCCCTATGTCCCTATGTCCCTTTGTATGCTTAAATCTTTAAAACTTCGCAACAGATTTTGATGCGGTTTTTTTAATAGATAGACTGATTCAAGAGGAAGGTTTTAGTACATAATTTATTAGGTTTTAGACAAAGCGGACGAAGCCCCGGGCGGTAAGCTAGTAAATTTATAAAACACGAAGATTTTAAAAATTGTAACTAATGAACACAACAATATATTATTATACTCTTTGGAACACAATCATTAGATTAACTGTAGATAATGGTGTCTATTTTTACTTAAAATAATAAACATCTAAGTACCCTCACTTTAAAAAAAATGTAGTTTATTATTTACACGAAATATATCTTTCTATCTAAATTATTAATTTTTAACATTGTGTTCAGTAGTGTTAACATGTAAATTGATTTGATTTTTACGAAATCTCATAGATGGCGCTGTTACAAAATTAACATTATACAACTTACATTCTTTAAGCTACGTTTCTCTTCCCAAGTTACTTAAATGGCATAATTTTTATAGTGTCAATCTAGATATTGTCAAACAACATTTATATATGCGTCATTTGATTATTAATTTCCAATAGTTAACGTGTAAATTGATTTGATTTTTATAACATTTAATAGATGGCGCTGTTTCTAATTTGTCTTTATACTACTAAATTCATTAAACTGTTTCTCTGCCCAAATTACGTAAATGACATAGTTTTTATTTTGTAAAGCTAGATAATAGCATGGCTTACTCGAAACCAACATTTAAACATGAGTCTTTAGATTGTACGCTGTCGTAGTACACGGAATATGTAAGAAAAATAAAGGTTCACAGCTCCTCCCCCGTAGATGATAGCTTAATAATATGTAGCCTATAGCCTCACCCGACCTGTTAGTAATATTCATGCAAAATTTGAAGTCAATCTATGCAGTACTTTTCGAGATTAGCTCGGACAAACATACAGACAAACAGACAAACAGACAAACAGACAAACAGACAAAAATTCTAAAAACTATGTTTTTGGCTTCTATATCGATTATAGATCACGGCCCAGATATTCTTTTAAAAAAATATTCAATGTACAGTTTTGACTTTCCTACGATTTTATTATATGTATAGATGTTCTTGATACTTGATACTTATATTTTGTGATAAAGTGTGTACCAGCTCTAACACCAATATGTCCAAATGTATTTCCAACACAAGTTAGAGCCAGGAAAAAATAGGTGTTAATTCAAACTGTAATCTAATATTTGAGCCAAACACTCAGATTCGATCAGCCGTTTTTTTTTCGTGATTGTGTCAAATACTAATTCGACGAAAGATCCAGTATACATAATGCTTATATAGAAAATCGTTTGAGTATCTGAATTTATCAGCACAGGCCATTGTACTTATTATTTATAGATTTCTATTTTTAGATATAATTTTGGTAATTTACTATTAAAGTTTGTGAAACAGGATACAGCATAACAATACCTCGGAAATTAATATTCACAAACAACAACATCTCAGGATGCTCGAGAGATATTCATTACCGTGAGCCGTGACCACAGCGAGTACAATTTTCGTCGAGTTTACAAACTTCGATACCTATTAGGAAGCTTTTATATGAGGAAGTGGTTGAGTTTCGGATTTTCGTGTAACCTAAAAAACTTATTTCAGAATAATTTATTTATAATTTAATTTTATAATATTTTATTTACCTATTTATTTATAAATATTTAAATAAATAAAGATTAATATATGTACAAGATACAAAAGGTCAAATAAAAATTTATTTATTTGTATACAAACTTGTACCTTCCAATTTCCAACCAAATTAGTTCGATACTCGAAACATAATGCGATTCATTAGATAAACTAATAGGTATAACGAGAATTGAGGTTGTCAGTAAAGGTCAACGTTAACATTTATTAGAGTGTCGACTCCACTCTGGAACCGATATTTCGTCATTAAAATGTATACGAAAACGGATAATATTTATCTCTACCTAGCGTGTTATTCGCCCCTATTTTGTTTTTCTATTTTAAAATTATTAAAAGGCAATGTTTCTAATCGTCCAAAAAAGATTGAGGTGCCTAATGCGACCGACAATTTTTTTCGTAAGCTGTTAATTATTTTAACAATAATTAACATGC
Source organism: Colias croceus (assembly GCF_905220415.1). NCBI lineage: Eukaryota > Metazoa > Arthropoda > Insecta > Lepidoptera > Pieridae > Colias > Colias croceus. Next base: position 5,919,038 of record NC_059540.1, on the reverse strand, counting down.
TTCAACAGCTTCCATAATATAAAACAATAATAATATTTTGTAAGTTTTTAATGAAGGCAATAAAACACGCCAAATTCATTGAAAGATAAAAACAAATAATAATGTAATGCATCTTCTTCAAGACGGATGAGGGAACACGATTCTTCTGTTTTTGTGATAATTCAATTCTGTACGCCGGGTCATGGATACCTACGGCATAAAATATAAACGTTAAATGGAAAAGTACTAAGCGTAATTAATATTCTCAGAATAATTATATCTCATGACAGTGTAACGTGTATTTTAATATTTCCATACAGAAATGGATTAATAAGTAATGTTAGTTTACAATACTTTTATACCAAATATATCTATTTGGTATAAAAGTATTGTAAACTAACATATATAATAACTAACATATATAGTAAAAAGCGTTCACAGTTCCACATTGCATTCAATCTATTGCCGCAGGCATTAATTTGCTCGTTCTTTCCAACGTGAAGCTATTCCATTTTTAATTGATAAAGACATAACGAACAATGGTAATGGTTTAAAAACTTCAAAATAGTAATTAATGAAGATAGTATACAAACTGTGGTGGCTCGGTGTTTAAGGTCTTTGAGTATTTTGAGCCCGAATTGACCCTCTTACTTACTGTTACGTATAAAGTTATCTAGATTTTAGAGAAAAAGTTAATTATGTTAAATCTCGGCGGCGTTATAGGTATCATCATTTATTTATTTATTTTTATTTATTTTAATTCTTTATTTAACACACACATAGGTACAGAAGATAAGAAGAAGAAAAGAGAAAAACATCATGTTATAATATAATACCTAATTAAAAAGCGAATGATCATACTCATGTTTCACATTAAAGAACACGATCATACTTAATTTTATTACCTAAAGAAAAATATATAGCTCATTTCTTACTCAGACTAAACCGGCCGTAATAAACCTCGGGTATAATATTAATCGAATCATCACCGCGAAATAAGTAAACCGCAAGGATATATCCGAATAATTAAATACTTTACTGTCCTGTATTTTTAAGTATTTTTATAGTATTTTTATAGGGTATGCAAAGTTGTACAAATATTAAGTACTAGAGTGCATATTTTTTTGTATACAAATTTGTGCAACGATAATTTATCTATAAAAAATATACCTCAATTAATTACATTCCATAGGCACGTGAGGGATGGAAACCTTTGGCATTTTCATCTGAAGCCGCTGCGCACTAATGGACTTTTATATGATTTCTAATGAAATTTTGTATACGACGCGCTAATTGAATAGCAATGAGCATATGAAGTTACTTCCAAAGCTTTGTTTTATTTAAAACCTTACAGTTTCGTTAAATTAATCTCAAACGCATAATTAATGATGCAATAAATATGAAGTCTATTTCCTTAATAGTTTAATACATCTTTGTTACATCTTTGTTCGGAAAAACTTATTATATAATTGTTACTTTTTATAATTTTATTACGATAATTTTATTATTGCAAATTTAATTGTAACAAAATCGAAACTTAAAGCTGTAATTCGTCCTTCACGCAATTCCTGGAAAGCAATCAGTTAAATACTTAGTCCTTTGTACCTTACACTACTATTTAGTACATTTTCCCCTTTATACACTAATGGAACTAAATAAATATAGAAGTAGATTAGGCTAAGCACAATAGGTCCTTTGAGTGTTTGATTTAGAAGGAGGAATTGTTCACATTTCTACGCACGAGGAGTGACTAGGATATCTAGTTAGAAAAATATATGATTCTTCAGAGAAGAACTTACTCGGTCTAACAAGTAACAACAAAAAGAGCACTATCAAGAGAAACCCTGACTGAAGAAGTGAAGAAGTTTTTGAGACTATTCCTATTATACCCAGAGGAGGTATATTATTTCTTTATAGTTTCTCATTTCTGTACATTCACCTATCTATAGACAACAAAAACTTGCGAGTTGCGATGTTATTAAATTAGGAAAAGGACGTTTTAAGTCATCAAGAATTAATTCCATTTGCTGCCGTATCTCACAGAGAATTAAAAAGTAAAAAAGGTATAAAATAAAGCACCCACATAAATTAACATTTTACTCGTTTAAAAATTAAGATTAGATTTTGTCGTTAGACACGTGTTGTGGCTGGAAGAGGGAATAAGGGTGTATGAAATTAATTAAGTGGTACTGTCCGCAAATATTTGCCTAATGCTGTATCCAGAACGAGCGAAGAATTCAGGTTAAAGCTTTGTATAAAGGGCAATTAAACGATGCACTGAATGTTGTGGTATTTTACCCTTCGTAGATTGTCTATTTTTCATAATAAGCATTTACTTTTCTTGTGTGATTTAAGTACTTAATTCAATTGCGCTACCATTTCCATTTGACAATCTATAAAATAGAAGATTGAAACTAGGTTAGATGATCGATACAAATAAACTTAATAATGGTTGTGGGATTGGATAGACTTGGGGTAAACCCTTTAATGTATAAAATTCCTATTCAATAGCAGTTCGTCTTTCCTCGCAAGTGTTTTCTTAGTGAGGTCTCGCCCTAATGCGTTTTGAGTCTCGCCATTTTCCTTTGTGTGGCTCTAAGAGTTTAATGTACCTACAGATTTCAAGCTTTCTATGTAATATATCTCTTTACTTTTGGTATTAAGGTATTAAAATTGTTAACTGTATGAATAAATTATTGTAATCGAAATGAACGTCATCCACAATGGTTGCAAATGATACACTAGGTAATCATTTAAAATTATGCCTAAACATTATAGTTTAAAAAATGAAACCTTATTTATATTGGCTACGCCAATAACACAAGAAATACTTTTTTTAAGTTTTATAAAGCTTTGTAACTAGGAAGTTTTTGCCTAATGGAAATTAAAGGAAATTGCACAGAAGATTGGAAATTTTCCGGAAACTTTACGGCGATTTAAACTGTCAATCACGGTAGGTTCTTCGGAATTATCGGGCCAGTAAGTCATAAATGAATAATAAGGATGTAGCTTTCTTCTTTAGTAAGATTTATTTTCTATGTACCAGCAACATCATCAGATTCTAAATTCTAATTTCACAGTAGAACACTAGATACTGCGAGAATAAATCTACATACCTATTTTATAAGCACAGTTAACCATTTATTTTTCTTAAATAACGAAAATGTGTATTATAAAAATTTATTTGATTTATTAAAATTATTTCTATTATAAGAAAAACGTGTCTGAATTATAAATATACATCATATATTATTATCAGATTATGCTAGATAATAAATTAAAATATATTACACTTTAAAGTTTTACACCTTCAGTGAAAATGTCACGTTCCAACCATTATTTTAAATATGTACGGGGTACGTGAGTCAGACTTTTCTAAACGGCCTTTATGTACCTACTATCTCTTCGAAACCACGCTTCGAACTCAATAGTATTGGATTGATAAAAGGTACCTTACATTCATATAAAATGTATGTGAAGCAGGAGGAAATGAGTGTTTATTCCTGTTTGTGAAACTTTATAACTGTTTATAAATTTATCTTTGTTGTGTTAGTAATCTATACTAATATTATAAAGCTGAAGAGTTTGTTTGTTTGTTTGTTTGAACGCGCTAACCTCGGGAACTACTGGTCCGATTTGGAAAATTCTTTCGGTGTTAGATAGCCCATTTATCGAGGAAGGTTATAGGCGCTATCGCGCGCGCATATCATCGCGCTACGACCAACAGGGGTGGAGCCACGGGGGTGAAACCGCGCGGAGCAGCTAGTAAGGAATATAAAGTCAAGAATTTTATGACCTATCCATTAACATTCATACTAATTATACCGGTACAATGACAACACTCCTCAATAGCTTATGCAAATGCACACGGTTGACGGTGGCGTATGTACACTGCAATTAATTAAATGTCCGACATTTGTGTTGTGAATAGGATCGAATATAATAGCCAATATATACTCATTATATGCGATCACATTACACTATTTTACTTAAATTTATAACTGAATATATAATTTTAGACTAGACTGCTTAGTTTAGCAATATTTAGTTGGGATCCAGTAATAGGTATGTTGCTTGACCATTTCGTATTGAAACATGTATGTCGCTTAAAACCGGTAACTCGCATTATCTATATATTTTTATGATAATTTACATAGCAAAGCTCCGTTAAAATATGTATTACTTTTAAGTCCTTCTAAAATAATTTTCATGATACAGGTTTCTCTTAGAAGCACAACTCAGCGGACTTTGTTAAAGTAAAGTTTTCTGTCCGTTCCGACGAATAATTTATTCAGAGGGTTTTAAAAGCGAGGTCGGATTTAGCAAAATGTGTCTTAATATCGGAGAACTTTAAGAATTAAATTTGAATTTTATTAATGTTCACAATGGACTGAAGCGTTACGCCTGGAAAATCATACCTTACACTTGGTATTCCGGTATTCATTTTTATAAATCAAAATTTCATGAAACCGTCAAATTGACGTGTTCTCGAAATAAACTAATATAAAGCTTATAATTTAAAAATTTAAATATAATAGTTTGTATAATAGGTACATAAGTAATATATTTTGTAGGTAATTACCTAGCTACTTACTTTTACACCTATTTTTCTAATTTTAGAAAAGCTTATCAACAAAATTCGAGATCATTATAAATATCCTAAATATTGATAATAATTTATTAATCTTTTACGAATGATATTATACGTAAATTCGTTTTGACTCTTTATTTTTCTCGTAGAGCTTCTTCGTACAGACAAACAGAAGATTATTTTTATATTTCTTCGGTCACTTGTCTGCTGATTCTATTTAACAATTTATTATCAGTATCAATTGATCGTATTAAGTGTGTTAAACCAATTGTAACGTGACATAAATATAATTGGCTCTTTGGATCTTTCACAACAATGTTTCAGATATAATTGATATGTTGAAAAACATCAAATAATTGACATGTAATTTATTTATATAGGTAGGTAAAATCTTAGGGTAAAATATATGTACCATATGTAGATACGTATATAAAAATTATATCTACATTTGAAACGTACCTACGTAGAGATAAAAATTGCTCCATTAATGAAATCGCTTGTCAATAAAATTGTCATTTGCAGAGAGCATGGTTTTTTAATTAGTGAGTAGGCAAATATGTGAAATTTTTATTTGCAAATATGTATGTATATGGTTGATAATAAAGCTATTTTTATCCCTTTCTCATTGACAGCATAAAAAAAAACATTTAAAAGAAATGAAAGACTGAATAGCAAACTAATATTAATTCAAAAACATAAATTAATTGGAATAAGTAAATCTTTCCGAAAAATAATCACGAAACAAGTTTTAAAATGATCGAATCCACGCTTTGTGGTCGTAAATCTATTGAAAACGATCGGATAACGAGCTCAATAATTTGTCGTTCTATTCATAAAATAAAATGTTTTATATTATTGAATCGAAGTAGTCCTTCTTAAATCTATTCAACATTCACGTAGTACTAACAATAAAAATGAAGTTCTAATACATATAATGTTAAGTATCATCTAGTTGTATTTTTATTAAAGCTTATAATTTATATTTGCAACTAAAGGATAATGACATATGTTTTAAAATAGCTGTGATTAAAATATAATCGATTACCTAAGTAGAATAGACCTATACTTAAATGTTATTTTGTTATTTATAGTTTCAAATTTCAAGTGTGCAACGAAAAATATCGTACGGTGGGACGGGGGTAGTATGTTTCTTTCTAAAGATTCACACTTGTAACAAATGAGTATTGTTCTCAGAAAAGTGCTTCCTGACCTTCGGGGTCGTTTTATAACTCCCCAACTCGAACATTCTTTAACTTGAGAACTATATTGTAGTTTCCAGTTGAACATCGCATACAGACTTTAAGATTAATGTTTGTTCCTGAATCGAGACTTGTTACTATAATTTAAATAACATAGTTGTGTGGTTTGCGTCTTATTTGCGTTGTGTGGTTTGCGACTAACATAACCAAATCTTGTATATTCGAATATCGTATTTATTATTACCTATTTGAAATTAAAAATACTGCTTTGTTAGAGAATAGATGAATTGAAGCCATTTTTTATCATTTATTTCTGTTTGGTGGATTAATCAGCATTATAATGATAAAAATCCGTTTTAGATTTAAAAAATTCTCAATAGAAAATATATTTTTAAATTTTCTTTTGATGTACCGAGATTATGTGCTTGGTCGAAGAATTCGATATGAGAATAAACTAAACTGAAGTTTTGGATTGATTACTTATGTATCTGCTGCTCTCACACGTGGTTCTTTGTCGGGAACAAATTCTATCTTAAAACAATATTGTTCACAGTTTTACAATCGCACAACACTTGCATTGTAAAACATATTGGAATACAAAAAGGCATTGCATTTCAAAACATTCGTATCATCATATTTTATTTAGATGGCTTGAGCAGACGATACTTTAAGTGGAAATTTTTCCAACTTGAATTTTACAAGAGTTTCAAAACAATAAATGAGTGTTATCAAAGTCACGCTGCAAAGAGGATTTTTCTTTGTAATTTAAACTCGGAGAACAAGTAAAAATTGCAACTTCTTAACCCATTTATTGTCCTGTCTTCTTCTTTATACGTTTAATATGTGTGTCTACTGTCTGTGATATCCTTCTCCTAAAGGAATTAATTCACTAGGTATAGGTAGAGTAGATAGGTATGAAATATTTTAAAAGAAGGTCTTCTCCGTCGATATGTTATCGTATGAGTTAATGTCTGAATGAAGAAAATGAAAAAATTCTAAATTTTGTTATAAATTAACTGAAATTAAAGCAAAATTTAATATAATCCATACCAATTTATGTGCGGATGTTATTGTAGTAATTTAGGAATCTACATTCGCGTAACAAATGAATGGTTAAACCACAGATAATATAATACTGTACATATTTCGTAACTATATTATACAATTCTGTGCAATGTGAGGATTTATGGTAATGTTAAACTGTCTGAAAGTGTGTCAGTATACATCGACATACCGCCAGGAGTGCGTGTGTGCACTAATAATTGTTCAATTATTCAACGGTTGCCGCCGAAGCGTCACCGTTTAAATGATGCAGGGTTGCTAGCCGCTAGGGCATGTGTTGTAATCACCCTATCAATAATGCCCAGAATATTTAAAACATTATAAAGAGTTAATCTAATGATGTTCAATTAAGTCAATTAACACACTATGTAATGCATAAATCGAGTACCTACGGAGTACGGACTAATTTTTTACGATAGGAATTCAATAGGAATTCATTTCTTTTTAATTACTTTACAGAACATTTATTAGAAAAACTACGATATAGTCCTTCAATTCCATTTAATAAAATCAACATCCAGAGTTCAGGTAGAAGTTATAAAAGTGCACTATAATAGTGACTCTTCATAAGTAAAAAGCTTTCGCGTTAACCCTGTATCAAGTTAGCAAACCCTTGTCCCTCGAGACATCAGTCTCGGATCCAATCCTTGAATACCAAAGGTCACGAATCCCGTTGCGAGTCAGAATTTTCCCAAGCTTTCATTTCCCAAACCGTGTCAATAAGTGGATTAGTTTTTGCAGGTTTTTGCATATAATTTTATGGGCTTTTAGAAATATTTTTTATAACAATAAAATATCAACTGCATATGTATATTTTAATAAGAAATATCACCCGCTCTATAGTAGGTAAACATTTCTGATAACATATTTATAAAATACTAGTGGTCCGCCCCGGCTCCGCCTGTGGTACATATTTTGCAATAAAAGGTAGCCTATGTCCTTTCTCGGGTATCAAAATATCTCCATACCAAATTTCATGCAAATTGGTTCAGTAGTTTAGGCGTGATTGAGTAACAGACAGACAGACAGAGTTACTTTCGCATTTATAATATTAGTATGGATAATCCGCAAGTTGTGTAATATACGCATACGTACGCTTGATATATGTATGTAGAGATAAAATTGAACGATAAAAGAATTTCATGTACTAAAAGTATCTAAGTTATATTACTTTGCAAGGTAGAGAGCTTTGAGCAAATATTTAACGGGAGCAGAATTGCGGTTGCAAGCAGCGCAGTAATGTACGACCTAGCGTTCCTTACAAGCAATATATTAGTAAACCTAGCATCTGTTAGGAGACAGCAAAAGATTCCTCGCTTGGATTTATCGGAAGTAATATTTTTGACAACAATGGGCACAAGTCGACATACATCTTTGAACAGTGGGTTTAGGCACTTAAGTGGATTAAACGTCTAACAATGGCGGTTTATTGCGTACAGTACTTCCTGTTGCCTTAAGATCAACCACCAAGTTAAGTAACTACACACGACATGATTATTTTTTACAGATTTTGAAGTAGCTTTAATTTACAACAATTTTATGAACTCATTATAACCATAATTTATTGATGGAAATGTTGTCTTAAAGTATCAAATCACAATTATGAATTAGTTTATAATTAGCTCCAGAAATTAAAGAATCATTAATATATGGGAATTGGTTTCAAAATATTCAGCTGATTTGTAATGCTATTTCTTGAAACTAGCTAGATCGTATCTGTATTAGATTTGCGTTTAGCAGCGAGTATACAACAATCGCTCGTGAGAATTTGGGAGGTTTCGTGGTGACGTCAGAGGGGCGCGGGGCGGGCGAGTGGCGCGCGCCGCGACACCAGCCCGGCGGCTGGCTATGCCTCTGCATCTACGGGCATATCTGTTGATCTGTTGCGCGCCGAGCGCGGAGGTCGCGCCACGATCGCGCCGCCCGCCCTCTACAGCGCGTAAACAAAACATAACGCGACCACGGACCTTGTGCACGGTCACGGCTAAGTCACCGCCTCTCATAACTTTCCTTGTGATTTTATTTCCTTGATATGTTTTGAGCGATCCGCGCCAGGGGTAAACGGCCCGACGAACGCCCACGGACAGTAGTAAATAGTGTCGTAACTCCTCCGCCAGACTACTATCAGGGGATGCATCGTAAATGTACTGTAATTAGGTATGTAATAGTCACACATACTGAATTTCACTGCGTTTTATCACATTGAAGTGAATTGATTTAATTTTATATTAACGCTGAAAATAGAAGTGAAGGTTTCTTTTAATTTCGAAAGTTATTTTTTACTCAAAATAAAGTCACACCCAAAATGATAATTAATTTATCTAAGTACCTATTATTAAAAATAAAATTTATAACTCGCTTACATAGATTGTAGCAAATTTACATTATAGGGCAAAGCATTTTTTTTTCCCTTTTAGGTAGAGCCCAATTGCAATGTATAAGAGATTACACATTCATTTTAACAAAATACCGAATCGACCAAACATATACACATACTAACTTCACATATTAACTTCTACCAACTTTAGTTTTTAGCTCCCTGTCGATTTATATGACGTATTGAATGCAATTTATCTACAATCGCCCGCGGCTCGTATATGATTGCGAAATATGTTAAACCATTGGAACTCGCTCATCTAGATTGGAATCGATTAAATAAAAAATTCATTGAATGAATCTAAAAGTAGCAAAAGCTGTTAAAAAAAAACATTGTAATATTACTAAAATGCTAGTATGAAATCTCATAAAGTAAGTTTGTGTGAATAAGCGAAATTATAATCAATATGCCTATTCGCTGAAGGCTTTAATTTGACTCACCCTTAATTTAAAGGACGCTATTCAGATTGAAGCCTGTAATTAAAGTCGACTTACAAGGCTCTAAGTCTCTACGTTGAGATTACTGTCGATGGCTCCGGACCGAAATCCAGTCATTCTGAGGATTTGCCGTCTCTTGCATTTAAATGTTTTGCTAAACATAAATTTCAATTGGTGTTGTTTAGCTTACTGTTGATTTGCAAAAATAATTGGGTAAGTAATATAAAGTCATATCAGAATTTGGTGAAAGATATTAAATTATTAAAATCACTACATTTATTGGTTTACAGCTTATTGTGGTGACTTAAACAATCGTTTTTCTGGAAGCCAAAATAAATAAATACGTTTGCATATGTAGTAGGTAGATTTGTAAAAATGGTATGATGATATTATGATATGTTAAGTAACCAACACATGCTGTGGCGTATACTTAGACATTACTTATAAGTCGGTAAGTAACAGCTATACAAAGTACGTCGGCCAAATATTTATTAATTACGAGAGTAAACGAAAAGCCTCCTTAATGCTCAAGTGTTACTTACTCTCATAACAATGATAATTAATCTAAGAACTAATTCTAATAACGTCGTCTGCGAAGGCGAGCATGATTTATCGGCCCACTTGTTTGTTGTTTCACGCTCGCGAGGATTTTATGACATTGTATCTTTGGTACGGAATCGTACAATTATTTTTGTGTTAAAATAAACGGACAACAAGGACAGCAAACAAGAACTATTAATGAAACAGCTGGTGTTATAATGTGGCTTCGAATGCGGATTCCAAAAAAGAAATATAAATTTAATGTGTAACAGATTAATACGCGTAGTGAAGCTTCTCGGAGTAGACAGACATGAGACAAGATTCATAGATACTTAACAATATTCCAGTTAAAAGAACAAAAATACAAATTACGTTAGATAGGTACTATCGCTAGCAACTTGATATATTTTCGAATTTAAAGTAGGTCAAACATTAGAGAGGTTCAGGCTTTATAATTAAATGGACGTGTTCCACAAAATATATAATTTCAGTATTCGTATAAGAATTTTTTTATGGTTGTGTTATGTGTACATAAATTAAAATCCATCTCTAGAAAAAACATTTGCATTTTTTCCTCTACGAAGTGATATCTTTATATTTCGTAGCAGATTTGAACAACAGATAGTATAAGTACATATTTTTAGTAATTTTTTACAGAGTTTCAAAACCAGTTTTTAGTTAGTGTTCATATGTGGTGTTTTCAAGGTGTTTTCAAACAAATTTATATCACAGACAGTAAGCATGATTCTATGCACAAAGTCACAAATTCACAATAGAGGTATATTATGAATTCTGTAATACTGTTTGCTACAGAGCCGTATAAATAGCCTGAGGTAATGTAATCAAATAAGAGGGACGGAAGGAATTGTATAATATCTTCTATTAGTTATTTCCTTAGGCAAATATATTATATAGGTACGTCTAGCAAGCTTCATAAACTAAAAAAGCTTCGGAAAGCTCTGTTTATATTGCGAACTTATTCTGATTAATATAAATAGTAAGATAATGCATAAAAGCTTATGTTGCTGAATGCTGATGGATGAATTAATAAATTTAATTCTTATGTTATTTTAAACCACGAACGACATGATTGGCAAAGCGGTTTTAAGACCGCAAGCTCAAGTCGCTAGCTTCCAATATCGGAAATCTATTACACCGTATGTACTTATATAACCGCAAAAGCCGCTGTGAAACATGAGATTTGTTTTTACTTCACTTCAATATAATTCTATCATGTGGCTTCGAGACATCGACGATTTGTGTCAACGTAAACATACGAAATCTAAGTTTGTATCTATGCTATAACAATAAAAGGAAACAATACAAGAATGATTCTAAATAATGGGTTTTATTTTTATAGAATACAATGGAACAAAACGTAGATAGTACAAATAGACGGTAATAAAGCATCGTTTATCGATCACTGTTCAGGATATCGTTAAAGCTATTTGTATAATAGCAAGCTAAAGCCAGCGAAGGTTCACGTACTATGGGGGCATAATATTATGCACTACCTACCTACATACGTAAAACCACAAATATATAATTATAATGCTTCATTGTGATATGATTTAGTATTGTTATTAGTTTCTCTTACTATAATTTTTTTTAATTTCACGTTCTTGATTAATTCTTTCTTATTGTATTTTGAACAAACACATTAAAGTCAAAGCAATATCGCCCTACATTCAACATTGTTTTAGATAACCTTAGGAAATAGGAATTGAGCAATCAAGTTACAATTCGGAATCTAACTTCATGCTAGTAAACTAGTTGTATATACACATACTAAATACTTTTCCTCGGAAACTACAAACACTGTATGAAATTCACGAAATTTAACGATAATTTCGAGGAATTTTAGTAACTGTGTTTACTCACTGATTCCCATAGGAATTAAAAGTAAAATATTCGTATTTTATCACTTTAAAGTATCGCTTGTCTATAACATAAATATAAATATAAAAGGAAATAAAAAATTTAATATGTCTGGCATTATTATCAGTAACGATGGTGAGGTGGGGCGAAAAATATGAGTTCACAATTTCTTTTTGGTTGTTGAGCCGAATTAAAATAATGCCACAGTTTGAAAGTAATATTCGGGGAAATTTTGTCATTTGGGAACATTAAGATATTATGAATTCATTGGTATAAAATTTCAAATTGAATATCTATCAAAATTTACACTTTACAAACATCAAATAAATATATTGTTTTAAAAATATTGATATTGACTTGGATTTTTTTTCTCTTTTCAGTGTTGTGATTCTTATAATATTGTACCTACCTTTTTATTCCGATATACCTACAAATACTTACTAATAAAAAAATTCAGCAACAAATAGTACCTACCTACATTAGATGTTAATCTCATCTCTATTAATAACGAATATAATATATCATGGTAAAGGTCAATAATTTGCTAAAACAATTTAACAAGTGAGATTAGTTAACGGGTTAAGATTAATTGTCGCCAGGTGCTCTTGAACCTTTATTGTACAAAGTTAATATATTTAATTAATAATCAAGGCAAGGTTTGCAACGTTTGATCTGAAACTAATAGGTAGTCTCTATAAATAGCTGAATATTTAAACACTTAGGAAATTGCAGGTAAGGCTCATTATTGTTAAAATAACATATTAATTCCACGGGCTGAAATTTATGTTTACAGTTATTAAAAATTACGTATGTGAGTATTTTCTTGTTATCTTTTAATAACTCAGGCCCCGGAATCACAGACACAATAGAAAATCTATTGTGTCGTCCGATCGGGCCGCTTGGGGCTCAATGGGTTTAAAAATAATTTTACTTGTAATGTGCAGAAACAAATGCCTTATTATAATTTTAATAATGTTTTGTCTATATTTTGAAATTAATTTGATATATTTTGTAATTAAAATCTTATTAAGTACACGTAGGTATATTAAAATAGCTTTCATAGTTGACGTTTGCAGCGTGACAGTTTTGCGGTAAAATATCAATTTCGTGATATGAAGTTGAATATTAATTATGCAGTGAAGGTATTTTCATCTGAAATATATACCAATACCCTTAATATACCAAGTACTAGTTTAAATTATTAAAACACACAGAATATCTCCATTTGTATTCGGGATCCCTTACAAATGATTCTCAACTCTGCCGAGATTTCTTAAACAATTGAAAGTCTTACGATAGAAACGTTCATAATAGGTATATTGTGTACCTTCTTTCAAATATTTTAAAATAGATATCATTCTTCATTATAACAAGTATGACCGAAATTATTGGGTACTTGAATTATATAACATATTAAACTCAATAAACTTCCATTCCAATTGGAAGATCCATTCAACTTAAATTTTATTATATTTTACCATAATGACGGTTGTTGATGGAAACATTTTCGTCATCACATGTTAATATTAATAAACGCTAACGTCGACCAACATGGGTCGTGTGATTCAATAGCGCTTCAATATAATATGATAAACGGTTCTAGAAAATGAAACACTGATTAATTAACAATGAAAACTCTTAGTTAGCGTGTCGTTTAATTATCTTGTCTATTCTAATAGTTACGATAAAATTATTTCAGAAGAAAATATGATTTGATATTATAATTTCGCTGAAATAAAAAAAACTGCAAATGCTTTACAACAAGCCCGCTCAAGAGAGAACTACAGTCACAAAAGCTTTATATCAATGCTTCAGAGCTTTTATTGAACATATTCCCATCTTCAAGATCATATTTGCACATCATTGCTCGTAGCAGTAAATAAAACGCACTCACAATGAATCGCTATGTTTCAGCGCTCGCAAATACCCGTAAACATAAAGCAGTTGTTATGTTTTAGTCAAAGTCTATACAAATTAATATTTTCGCTCACTAGGTTCGTGAAAGCGTAATATATGAAGTGTAAAGAATTTATGACTACAGATTCCGGGACAAACGAATGGCCGACCGCGGAACGGTACATGAATCCATTTGAGCGCAAATACCGATCCAATTCTGGTTAGGTAATCCCGTCTAATCCACATTCACATTAAATATAGATGACACTTAGAATATAGATCTATCATAGTGTCTAGCGTTAAATAAATATTTAAGCTGTGATCACAGATGTTATCTTGTTTAGTTTATGAAAGGCATTCATGGCAGATGGGATGTGAGATGGCGTGAATATAACTTGAGAATCTTACAGCACACGCATATATAGGAGGCGTGGAAAATAGACTGGACACATAATTTTCTTTTGTTTTCTTCGCAGTTGGATAAATAATAAAACGGAGTCGTCTCGTTATTATTTTGTTTACAATCCTCCATCTTATTATATTTATCCATGCTATATATTGTGCTTATAAACTAAAGTTGTATATATTATATAGGCTGTCTTTTTTCTAAATTATTTCAATGAGGTTTTTGAGTTTACCGCTGTAGCAGATAGCGCAACTATATGTTTAACACCTAAGTTAAAACTTCAGCGTAACAGTGAAACAAGATAGAGTTTGGAATCAGTTAGTTTCTACTCCAATACTCTTAGCTTCAGGCGCAACGATGCGTGGCCCGGGATTCGAGCTCAGCAGAAAAGTTCAGGCGTGTGGTTGTATTACGCTTCACAGATTAGAACATTAATCGTTTCCATCGAAACTAGCAGATATATACAAGTGCGAACAATTAACTTTCATTCTCAGAATACTTCACTATATATGAACTTTTTCATGATATTATGAACTTTTTCATTCATGCACGGACACCTTGATTTATTTATTTAGAGCAGTTATAATTATTGTTTTGGAATCCAATACTAAATAAGATAAAGAGTGGCTTATAAAATACAAAAAATTGTAAATTGTGGCTTCATGTAAATAATTTAGTCATCGTAAAAATATCAACTCTAGATATAGGTATGTAGTCCATACATTTGCGAAGTGTAAAAACACATTAGTGAAATATAGTTCCAACTCTTCTTAGAATTACAGAAATATTTTCAAACGTTTGAAAATTACGTAGTTTGTCATGTGGGCTCGTAGAGAAAACAGGTGACTCAGTTCTCGTAGGTGGAGCGGGCCTGGAGCCGTTAACATATGAGCCGATGTAGTTGCAAATGGCTCTATTTTGAAATCGTATTGGTTAATATATTTTGTAAGTTTGGCTCGGAGCTCTATTTCCTTAGTTTAATGTGTAGACGCTGTATGTAGTTTAAATGGCACACTATATAAACAGTATACGACGGCAGTAAAATATTCAGTGAATGCAATTTTCTGTCGTTATATGGTTGCCATACATTACAGGAAATTTTTATGTTACTCTCTTTCAATACAGACAATTCGTAAATCGTCATCTTAATTAAAATGGTTTACTTTTTCTTTCGATAATATTTCACCAAAGTGGCAACATAAACGTTTACCTCATAATTTTTATTTTAGCATACATTTATTTGAAATATTTGCAAATTTTAGAATATAATACAACATTGAAATACAGTTAATAATATAATGGATTAATATCCATTTACGGTAATGAAATGATTGATTAACAGTTACGCTCGAGTTGCGCCGATACAAGTAATTTGCTCTCAATAACTCAGTGTTTCCACTTCGATATGCAGCTGATGAATAAGTTTACTCGAGCTGCAGTTAAATTAACCTTTTAGCGTTTCATTGTTTCTGAACTGAACTGTCTCTTTTAAATGTATTTGAATTGTTCATTGTTCAATACAGTTTTACAATAAATACAGTTTTGAACTGTAAAATTAAGTATTGGGGTAAAAAATAAAAATAGAGTTAAAAAACTACTACATTAAACTATGTATAACTATTCACCTATTATGACCTCATAATCTCTCTGAATACCAAATTCAGACGTAATAAATGCAACAGAAAAAAAATCATGTACATACCTATACTTAATATTATTAATACTTTTTGTAGCGTACGCCGTACAGTAAACATTTTTAAGTGCTTTTGTAAATCATCACCTTATCTTTATTGAACAACAAAAACCATTTTGAAGTTTGCTCTCTAAGGCATTATCTGCAATATTGTTATAACTTTGGTGTTACGAAACGCGAAGAAAAACAAACTCCAGCATGTCCTTGACACAATATGTTTTACAATTTGTTATTGTTGAAAGAAGTTATATTATTACAGGTTATATCTTCCTAGTAAGGGGGCCTGAACTAAATAAGTAAATCTATTGTGACAAATTAATGTATGAATTCAAAAAAAGATTTTATTTATTTATATTGTTCGTAAATTTTAGGAATATCATATCTGGTTAGCACTGGGTATTGTTCTGTTAATTGCTCTCTACCAAAAAAAAATATTCGGCTTTATTTAGTTAGCTGGCTGACTGAACGTGTTTGCCTTGTTTCTATTTTCTATATTTTAATTTTGAATTCATGTAATATCGTTTTTATCTACTACACACCAAACAGTCTAATTCTACACTTTTTTGTTTTCAAAATTTTATGCAGCTCTACGTAAAAGCTACGTCATAATCTTATTTCAAATTTAATGCGAAGCTGCAATGCTCCTAACTGCTCCTAACTATAGCAGGGTTTTTCTTTGCCTTTAATTTGTTCCCTCAAATCAAGTGGCAGTGCCGAGTGAACAACTATCTATCTATTAATAAGTATCTTAGATGTTTTCATCTTGTTCTACATCAAACATATGCACATCGTTAATGCACATAGCTACCAATGTACCATTATTTATCTTGAGTCAAACTAAATTAACTAACTTTAATTAGCGAAGAGAAACTCATTAAGGCCACTACTAAGATTAAATGCGCTTGAAAATGATCTTTATTCGTGCCGGAAAAGCTCAGTATAGTATTACAGGAAAGGAGCTTACGGAAACATTCTACTTTCCACCATCGTGACACCGGACGCGGCGCTTCCTACTCCGTAATTCATATTCAGCACTACAGAACTATTGCCAGCATATTACCATACCAGTGCTGATATAACGGAAATACTAACCCAATAATAAATGGTCCCTTTGCCAACGAAAAATGTTCTATGACTGAATTGACAAAATACATTTCGGTAATGCATTTATTTTTGTAATTATACATGCATGATTTTTGTCAGTCCGATCCTAAAGTGAGGTATCTATCTACGTTAAAGAAAAAACAAGATATTATGGAATCGATGACTAGTGGTTGGAGATTTATTTATTGAAAGTTAGCGGAACAAAGATAACCCAAACAAAGCCGTTATAAAATTTAACTATGTGTTATTTAAGAGGATTAATAGTACTTGTTTGATTAAATGAAAAATCTAAAACATCCATGTCTTAATTAAAAATCCGTGCTTCCCAAAGGAAGGCCAAAGAATAATGCAAGAAAGGACGAGTTTGCGAACACAAACGAGTTAAGAAAAATAGATCAATGTCAATACCAATCTCTCTGCGACTTTAAAAAGATTTCTTTATATCTAAGGATTTAGATCCGGCTCTCTTTAATGTTAACCCTTGCAAGCGAACCATTAAACCGTGATGACTGTCGTTTTATTTTATTTTTCTTGTCAAAATATACTACACAATCATTCAATACTTTTTTTGCAATTTTATCGAAACTTGATGATCGAAATGATGAAGAATGGAAACCAGATAACTCAACTAATATTTGTAAAGCAAACATAAGAAATATCGTATAAACAATGTGGTCAGTACTTACATTAATTACTATAATCGGATCTATATGTTTGGGTCTAACCAACAATTACTGAATATTTCGCTTGATTTCGCTTTTATCGGAGCTTTATGAGATCTAATCAAAAACCTTACCAAAATAATACGACTGTTATACATTATTAACAGACAAAAGAGCTTTTAATAAAGGCTTTTATAATTTAATTGTTTGTTTATAGAAGTTTTAGTATTATTATCGATTGTAGGACTATTTTGTATTGAAAATTTTAACAAATCGATGTTTGAGTAGGTACCTATTAGAGGAACGATTGATTTTGATAAACTTTTGTTTTGCAATTGTAGTCAATTTGTAAAACTGGCACCGTATTTTGGAAAATATGCATAAATATTATGTTCTATTTGCTATAAAATTTTGTCTTATTTTCGTTCAGTGAATATATTTGTATACCAAGTTCGCAACTGATGCAAAGCCAGATTTGAAACTAGGAGACAATAAAACTAATCCCAACATCGAAATCGGATAACAAACTCACGTTAAAATAATATATTCCTATCACAATAATATTTTTGCATATAACATCGTTATTCGTTAACGAGTTTGCACATAAGCTATAAATCGTCTAAATCATCAAACTGGACGTGTAGTGTTCGTGTTATTTCCCATCCAGAACTGATAGCATATTTACATAAAACGAGATTTATGGATATAGCTGCACTAGACTTATCACATACAAGTTGTATTTGCTTCGTATTTGTCGTAAGTGGTAATCACTTTTGTGCTTCCCCGTGCTTGTTTGATATTAATTTGAAAATTATTATTGTAGCGATACATTGTTTTCGCCATACACCATATTACATGTTCAGGGTCTGTAAAAAATATTTGGCATACGGTTACTTGGAACTACAGCAACTGATGTCTGATATATCCTTTCAACCAACATCGACCGAGATTAAAAGTTATATTTTCTGTTTATATGCAACTTCTATAAATATTTAACATTTTCGTCATGTTATGATATTCATAAACAATTCAGTCAATATGTAAACATCTATCAAAACATCAATCGAATATGAATGACTGAATGTGTAAAAGGGTTTTTATTTAGCTTTTCATATTTAAATTTCAGTAACTAGGGCTTTTATTTAATCATTATATCAGTCCATAGGTAATCTATTCCTGAATAACTGCGTTACCGTCACGTCGATTTTGCATTTGTATTGATGACATGAAACCATTAGCTTTCAGCGTTTCAAACATGAACCAACGCTAATGAGCACTAACCTACATCGTCTTTATTTAATGGCTGCGTCATTAATGCTAAACACGTATTTATAAATAAATGACATCTATGATAGTTCTACCACTCTCCTAATGAGTTATTCAAACAATGAAATTCGTGATATACATTTTATTTATCTATGTTCTCCATTATGAGTGTTTTGTATGATGTAACAAAGTTCGCAAGTAATTAAAACCGTTGTTTTGCAATCGTTTGAGGTATAGATAGAGAGTACATTAAAAATATAACGATTTATATTTATAAATAACCCTTCAATACAGGTCATGGTATGGTATAAGTTCTTAATTATACATATATTATTGATCTACTTTTCAGTTTCCTACGTTGCTTAAACATAATATTTGTTTTCAATTAGTTAATAGTGCAATTAATTAGTAAAAAGCAAATACTAATTCAGTTCATTATTTTGTATTTCTAACTTGAACGTTTCGATTAATTTAGTATACAGCTGTAACGAAAATTAATCAATGCTCCATTTATTTTCATTTAGCTGCCAGAAAATACGTCGAAGCTGTTAATACTTATTATAGTCTATTGTGTTGTGTATGGAATATTCTTTACAATTCAGAAAGCAGTCGGTCGTTAGCGAGAAAAGTTCAGTGTACCTATTGAAGATACAGTATTGTGTAAGTACCTACGTGGACGATCTACGTATTGTTAAGCTGCGAATGCTGAACCGGTGCCATGCTGTTTCGTTTATTTTCATACTAATTGCATATCGAAAGTGACAGATATTTGATTTTGTTCGAATATATTTATGTATCGGCTATCGCAACCAACATCGCAACGCTGTTGCTGGCCGTGTGGAAAAATGTAGGTATAGTGACAATGATTTATTCTATAGATATTAATGATGGTTTTATACTGTGGTAAAGTATACGAATAAAAATGTAGGAAAAGTCCATTAGTTCAAGTTTTTTATAGTGGACGTGGACAAGAAAGCTATTGTAGAGTTTTATATAAAGCTATTGTAGAGGTTTATATGTAGAGTTTTTCTGTGTAGCATGTCATATATTCGTAGGTAAAATCATTATAACAATTACCTGACTATGTTTATTGCCTTCAAAATAGGAAACATAAATAATACTTATCTACGTAAA
Source organism: Colias croceus (assembly GCF_905220415.1). Classification (NCBI taxonomy): domain Eukaryota; kingdom Metazoa; phylum Arthropoda; class Insecta; order Lepidoptera; family Pieridae; genus Colias; species Colias croceus. Next base: position 5,898,814 of record NC_059540.1, on the reverse strand, counting down.
AATGCAAAACCACATACCTACATAGCACTATCCAATTTTCAATACGCATAAGGTAGTGCCTACACTAGAGGCTGTGTAACTTACTTAATCGTGGTAGAGGTATGTTTTTCAATCAATGAAAAACGGAAGAGGTTCTAAAGTCGACATTTATAGGTATATTTTTTATATTATATTATGACCCAGCGTAACTTTTTACAGAGTAACAAGATTTTAATATTTGTCTCTTTATTGTCTATACAATAAAGAGACAAACAAGAGTTTCTTCAAAAGTAGAGCTATCTCTACTTTTGAAGAAACAATCTACCCTAAGAGTAGGGAAAGGGGAGGATTTCGGTTTTTTGTTTTCTTATTTATTATTTGTGGCAACGTAACGTACATTAGATTTCACAACTAAACCGAAAATAAACTTTTTATGTCTTATATATTTTTTGTATTAAAAACGTTTTACTAACGACTGCTTACTGATCGGATAAGGGTTATAATTATAAATTATTTTACGTAAAAATCTTTATTATTTTTATGGTTTATTATAATATGTATTATGAACGAGTACGAGGGAATCACGGCAATGATACAGTGTTTTTCCGATTTATTATTCTAAGATTAGCATCGACACCCATCGGAATATGTTTATTTTCTTTTTTAGTGCCTTTCTGTTCATGATAAAGTAATAATATATTTTACAGCTTCTAGTGTATCACGATTTACATATGAAATGCGTTGCCGGTAGCTCTTTGTTGTGTCTTTTCATTATCTGTTTTATTTTACCTAAAGGACAAATATTTTTCCTTTTCTACGCTCAGAGTTGTGAATAACTTTATGATAAAGTGTTACTTACGATGATTTTATTAAATAAAGTTTTGCATGGTATAAAAAGTACTATTAGGTGCTAAACCAAAGAAAATTATTATTTTATCTTTTCTCTTTCAATAATGATAACATAAACATGTAAAATGTCTAATCTTATAGTTGTGCTTTAATTATTTCGCTGTTCTATTATGTTAACCCTTAAAATAAATGAATAATCGTTTCCAAGAATAAAATATTTCTAAAATATTTATCATCTAAGAAGAATTGTTCAAAGCTAGAACAAAACAGATGCCGTGTTGATGACATTCCTTTGAGAGCTATAGAGGTCGCGGAAAGAATCTAAGATAAATAAAATCACACTGCGGTACCGAGTTCTACAGCCATAACAGTAAACGATGAACACAAATGTTATTCCATGTCTGTCTTTGTGGACGGCTTGGTTGTTAAATAAACAAACTAGTACGTGATTTAGAATCTAGATGATATCTTTGAGTCCACAACACACGCAAGAATATGAAATATTAATGTATAATATAAATAAGTCTACTATTGCCAGTTGCCACAGATAATATAATACTTAACTATTACTAATGTACATTATAACAAATAAATAGTTATAATAACCTACGATAAATAATATAATGAATAAAGAATAAAATAATATAATGCATAATAAGATAAAGAAAATAATTCTTTTGAGTGAGTTTTTAATGAGGTTGAAATTATTATATTTACTTTGATGTTATTTGGTAAATAAATTTAAATATGATTTGTGGCCGTTAATTAATTATAATTTTACATTTTAGACCAAAAAGGGGTACGTAACGGTTAATTGATTTAACCTTCCCTTTTTTAATTGGTGATGGAAATAAATCTGAAACGCAAAGAGCTTCCGTGTGTATTTATATTCACTTTTGAAAAATATTAAACGACCCTTGTAAATCATTCCAAGTGGATATATAAATGGTAAATTATACCCAATTAGTCGTTGAAAATTTCAGAATGCACAATACCATATGGGCCTTTACATAAAAAGCTTACCTTTGAAATACGAAATAATAAAAACTAGTTCTCTAAACGTAGTCAATTGAGTTGTGATCTCAATATCATTTTTTTAATTTGTTTTTATTTTATTAACCTCATACTTCTTATATTTGTAGGTATGTGGGGTTGCATTCAAATGGCGAAGATTTAATAAATTTAATTAGTAAAGGAACAATAGTTTGGACTATTAAATTTCTTTACCCATCACAACAAATTTAAATTTATTAATCTAAATAATATCGATCCGATTTACTTTATTACTTTTACGTTATTAATTATCTTATTACACCAATCAAAAGTAAATCTCAAGATATTTTACAAATAGATGTGTACAAATTTAACAATATGCCGTGAAAGAAAATTGAGGTAGGTAATATAGAAGTAGAATACTTACTATCTGTTATTCTGTGTGTTTACTGAATGTTTTAATGATAAACAAAAAAGATTATCGAACGAATTGTATTTTTTATCATAAAAGTGTTTTCTATTGTTATTTCCTACTGAATATCTCTTAATTTATGTTTACGCAAATATTATTCCAGAGTTTCGACTTCGCTAATTCAGTTGACATTGTAGTCTGTTGAAACGGGAATCTTTGGGTTTATTTTGTCATTTTATAGTTAAGAGAAAATACGTCTTACATAATTCAGTCACGTATTCAGCGTCATTGCTTGAAGAGTTCTTCATGAAAGTACCTACGATATTTCGTATCTATACTAATATTATAAAGCTGAAGAGTTTGTTTGTTTGTTTGAACGCGCTAATATCAGGAACTACTGGTACGATTTGAAAAATTCTTTCGGTGTCAGATATCTCATTTATCGAGGAAGACTATAGGCTACATAATATCATCACGCTACGACCAACGGGAGAGGAGTCACGGGGGTGAAACCGCGCGGAGCAGCTAGTAACTAGATAATATTTAAACTGTTAGGAGAATCAAATTTCAAAGTGAAATCTGAATAACTACTTATACAGGGTTAGTTTTCAATGACCAGCTCATTAAAATTAAGATCTAGATATTAAACCAAAGCTACATTTGAAACATTATTGTCGAATAAAATAAAATTAAAATAATAGCATTCATTTGAAAATGTCTTAAAAATTTCCTAAATCGTAAACACCGCCAGAATCAATGCACTTGTGTGCGTGCGCTCATCGCCAAATTTATGTGTGTGCTAACTTCTACCTATCTAGGTTGTTGAACTTAATTGTGCTTTTGTAATGTCCACGTTCGCTTTTTAGTGGCGGACAGGAATGAAATCTAATTTAAAAAAAAAACGTTATTTTTTTCATTAGATCTAAAATGTTATCGATTCTGAACCATTTCTGAAAATTTGGCCGGTCATTGAAAACTAACCCTGTATACACAATACACAATACTACGAGATCTACTCTGTGTAGTATGTGTAGGCATCTCATTGTTTATATTGGTATAGGTTGCTTGGAGAATATTTTGTATTGCGGATTAAAATCTATGCAATTATCCTGTATCCTCAACCCCAATCAATTGAAAATTTTCAAACATATTCCAAAATTTATTTAAAAAGCTTTTTAAAAAATATTATAATTCCTACTCTACTACTACGAAACCTATGGAGTCCACAAGTGAAAACATCAATTTTCGTAGGTTACCCATTATTATCATATTATTTTTCTCGATTTACTATTTCATTAGGTTACAATTATCGTTATAAATAACAGGCATTTTGTTTCAGAACATACTGTCCACGATAATTAATGAACTATGGTGAAACAAGCGTTGGATTTCTCACGAAAATATGACACTGACTGTAAGTATACTGATAATTATTATTAATGATAAAACATATAAATTTATGTATTATTATGTAGGTAAAACTTAACTAATACGCGTGATTTATAACTGATTAATAAATCTAAATAAACAAGATTCGAATTAGCAGAAATTGTATAAGTATGATAATAAATCTGCGTTATTCATGAATGCCCGCTCTATAAACCTTGTAAGTATTAGATGTTCAAAAAGGTTTTATACCTTTACCACAACGAAAGTTAAAACTATTTTCGGTAATGGAATATCGCTGTATCGATATTCTCTTTAACACATTATCGACACACTCTCAACAGAGTGAACCTCTAGCAGTAAATCGGCGCACCTATAGTATTATGCTAATGCCTTTTTTATCCCTCCTTTGATCCGCCCTGGTAAATCTAACTATCTCGTAAATAACTCTCGCAATACAAGGGTGTGAAATATATAGCAGCGTTTTTAAAAGGGTTTATCGAGTCGATCTCTCTACGGTGGATTTTGCGTCAAAGAATATACAGCCAAATCAACACAAAAAATATATTAAGGAAACATCCAAGTCACATTTTCGCGTATGCATGGTGTTAGAATTTGTATGTATGATTAAACGAGGATTTTCTTATCTCAAGTCACATTCGTGGACCACCGGTGAGAAAGCATGGAGGGCGCGGACGGCAGCGACGACCTACTGCAGTGGGAAGCGCTTTACCTACAGCTGCAGGCACACAATTCCTCCAACACCACCGAGTGGGTCCCCGCATGGAACGTCAGCGAGTCCAACAGGACCTGGTGGGAATCGTCCGCGCCCTTCGACTCCCCTGCAGCGCTATTGCGGGCAGCCGTCAAAGCTGTTATTTTGGGGCTGCTTATTTTGGCAACTGTTGTCGGTACATATCTTAAATATATTTGATATAATTATAATTATACGAGTACTGATTGTATATTCTCACTATAAATATTGAAACAACTTGTTAACGTATTAACCATTGTCGCAGGTAATGTGTTCGTAATAGCAGCAATATTGCTTGAAAGACACTTAAGAAGTGCCGCAAACCAGCTCATTCTCTCCTTGGCTGTTGCGGACTTGTTGGTGGCTTGTCTGGTGATGCCGCTCGGTGCGGTGTACGAGGTGGCGCAGCGGTGGACCCTCGGCCCGGAGCTCTGTGATATGTGGACGTCGGGTGATGTCCTATGCTGTACGGCATCTATACTTCATCTTGTCGCTATAGCACTCGATAGGTAAGTAAACTAGAAGGAAGTTTTATCCTTGAATGGAATATTAAATTGGCAGTGCAATTCAAACTTTAAATATTAAAATCCAACATTTTTAGATGCATTATTCATATATATGATAAAAATAATAAAGCATTATAAAAAATATGCTATGCTTTTAATACCCCAATGGAGGTTCGTTTTCCCCTATCGCTATAATTGCTTATTGAGGATATTAATGGAAAGTGAATAAATACAAAGCCAATCGGAAATGATTATTGTTTCTCTATTTACCCATATTCTAAATCCCAGAGCTAACGATTTTGCATTTTAGATTGAATCTAATAACTAAATAATTGAGCTATTTATCATGCAACAATAATATCAAGTATCTCCCGATTTATGGAATCTGACAAAGCTCGTTTTCCTTTACTTAACGCATCTTTGAATTTTATTTGATTGACTGATCACCCAATTTTACTGTGACTTTTTTAATTTTTTTTTCTGACTCAGCACTACACTTTTGTATGATTCACAAATGACACAATTATTGTAACATATTGAATTATTATTTTTACGGTCATATAATACTAATATTGAGTATCAGTAAACAAGTAACATAATATTTTTCCTTCGTAGATACTGGGCTGTGACAAACATAGACTACATCCATGCAAGGACAGGACGACGGATAGGTTACATGATCGCTTGTGTTTGGATCGCCAGCTTCTTGGTATGTATTGCACCTCTTCTCGGATGGAAAGATCCAGATTGGAATCGTCGAGTTTCAGAAGATTTGCGGTGCGTTGTTAGCCAAGATGTCGGATACCAAATATTTGCGACAATGTCGTCTTTCTACGTGCCAGTACTAGTTATATTAATTTTGTACTGGCGAATATACCAGACGGCCAGAAAAAGAATACGAAGGCGGCACGGCGCTACCGCTAGAGGTGGCGTGGGGCCGCCACCCGTACCCGCGGGCGGGGCGTTGGTGGCGGCCGGCGGGAGCGGCGGAATCGCTGCAGCTGTTGTGGCGGTCATTGGGCGACCTTTACCTACGATATCAGAGACCACGACGACTGGAATGACAACTGTTTCATCCAATAACACAAGCCCAGAAAAACAGTCGTGCGCGAACGGGTTGGAACCAGATCCCCCTACGACGGGGTACAGCGCAGTCGCCGCTGCCTATTATCCTACATTAGTGAGACGTAAACCAAAGGAAGCCGCGGACTCTAAGAGAGAGAGGAAAGCGGCAAAGACATTAGCAATAATAACCGGCGCGTTTGTGGCGTGCTGGCTTCCATTTTTCGTGTTAGCTATATTAGTGCCGACGTGCGATTGCGAGGTGAGCCCGGTGCTGACGTCTCTGTCGCTGTGGCTGGGCTACTTCAACTCGACGCTGAACCCCGTAATATACACTGTGTTCAGCCCGGAGTTCAGGCACGCGTTTCAACGGTTGTTGTGCGGCCGCCGGGTTCGGCGCCGCCGGCCTCCGCCCTAGCTGTAGGATTGTACTCGTAAACCTGTCCCTAGAGCCTTCGCCCCAACCCGACTGACCTCGTTAGCTCGATACATTATGTTGTCTTGTTACATTTTCAGAGATATATTTACACCCCATTTATTTTTTGTACGTGATAAATGTGAATACTTATTTAGAAATAGATTTAAAATACCTTTAAGTAATAAAAAAATTACATTATAATTTAATCAAATACACATCCTATCGTTGTAAGATATTATAAGTACAATAGATTTTACTGTGATGCATAAAAATTTTATATAATTATAATATTTTATGGTAGATTTACTTATACTGTAAAAATCTACTTATTTCATCCCGAAAAGTTGCTAAGTACTAGTCATTTTATTTGAAAAATATAAATCATTGTTTAATTCGAATGTTGTTTCTTTTACTCAACTTATTATAGTCCTTTACTAAAAATTATCTCTTACCTTTTAATGAAATTAAACTGAAAAGTTTTCTGAATCAGAACCTCAACTTTTACATTTACGAAAATGCAAACTTCAGGACACCGCCAACACGATGTTTAAAATGAAATGCCAATTTCTGAGATTAAATTACACCTAAGACTTACATTAGGAAGACTTACGTTCTTCCGTACCAAAGTGAATTAACTTGTTATTCTAAGAGACACGTCTAATAGGAGGTGACGTTACTTTAGATGATATTATTATAGAACGAATTCCAACACAGCAGCGACTTGTACCTAATTTCATTAAAATACTTTCAAGGGAAGATATGTTATTAGCTTACACATTGAAATACAGTCTAAAAATACATTATTAATACATTTACTTAGATATTTTTATCTTTGAGAATATTAATACAATATGAGTTCCGATAATATGTTAAAATATCTGAATATTCGCATCTACTGGTATTCATATTAATAATTAATATTCTGTGACCCTTATAATTAGATGAAAACACAATTATATATTTTTATTAATGTTATCTAAGTCAAAAACCGTAACATAGCTAAATAATAAATATTGAATTGAGCTGAGAATCAAACTTTCTTGTGAATTAAAAGTTTGAACTTGAACATAGAGCCTACATTAGGTACTTATACGTGGACAATATCCACTAAAGATAATTGCAAAATATACACTTGAGTATATATGTAAAGGCATAATATTGTACCTACGAATACTCTATTTTGTATTAAATAATAAATTATATATAAAAATTTGGTTCACAATATAAAATATTTTCGAGACAGATAAAGGTATCGAATTTAAATGAAGGCAGGGGCAACGTTGTCAACGTCTCTGCGGTCGGATTGATAACGTTTTAATTTCCCTTCGCTCCTTTCGCATTTTCTAATTAAACCTCTCGAAGTATCGCCTGAAATTCTTTATAGATTTGCGTCATATCGATCGTAAACCCTCAGATTGTCATCTAACGACGAAAGGTTCATATCTTTAATGACCCATTAAGGTCCGTACTTGTTCTTTATATGTCTGTCCGTAAAGCTTTATTGTTATTACGAAGAAGATAAGTTCGCTTGCAATTCATTCTTATATCGCAAAATAAACGCCTCTTTTATTAGAATTTCTTTATTGCTATAATAATTTCAAAGAATAAGTATTCGAAAATACTTCTGTTTTCCCATTACCCATACATTATTGAAAAATACCCATTTCATTATTGAAAAGAATGAAAGGGAAATAAAGATGAAAGACTCGCTCATTTTATAATTATTGTACCTTCGTATATTTTATTGTGTTTTCCTTATTTTAAAATACAAGGTTTATACACAGATTCAAAACGTACCCACTTAAATTAAGGACAAAATATAATGTAGGTAGTAAATACGACTAACTTTTTCCAATGTATTTTTCTACATATATTTACCATATAATTTTATACGACACATTGCCTGGGAAATGATACTACAGAGCGAATGTATAATATACAATATTGGTTAAAATTTAAGCTTGTTTTTTCACCCTGTACAAAACCAGTCAGACAAGTGTCACTACAGAAGCAGTCAGATTGTTCCTGACTCTACCAAACACTGGACATTGGCGAATTCCCTCTATTAAGTGGGGCGATAATCAAAGGAGAAGAATATATTCGACCAAGCCAGGTATAACTGTACAATTGTACATCCTTGATATAAATTTTGTAGATGCCGTTTCATATAAAAGTTGGAACAAAAGCGTTAAATCCAAAACAATGAAACAACGATAACTCGAACTTAAAATCAATTTATCTTCTGGTTTGCTTTCAAACAAACGTAACTCATATAATTGGCTGCAATCCAGGAAGACACATTTCCAATCCTTTTGACACGATTCAGAGGCTTTATTTCTTTTAGTTGCTTATGACTATAATAACATCTGCTATGGATCAATTTTAAAAATAATAAGTTGTATCTATGAATACTAAACAATCATTATTTCTATATGATTTCTATCGTAGTATTTTTATATTGAATATTTTAAGACGATGATGTTTCCATGTTGAGCATAGTTTTTCTACAATTTATACTATTTTATACAAAATTGTCAAATTTCAGCGACTTCAGTTGAAAAGAGCTTATATATTTGCAGCTGTGTTTGCAGCCATGCATACTTTAGGATATGCCAGGCGCCAGCCATGCAGATAAACATGATAACCATAATATAATATGTGTTCCACCTTCCTGCTAAAATGGGTAATACAGTAGGAATCGTACATCCATTTTTCCCATAAAACACTAAACGTTACGGACGGTCACAGGGAAAACTGCTTTGCTCAGAAAACTTTTGTTGTTCTTTCTCGTACGTGACTCTATTAAGCGCGTTTACTTTTAATAAAGGCACATATTGAGATGAAATTTTAATCTAATGAATATTTGAGGTATTGTCCAAACATTGTTAAACCTTGTTGGATGTAAGAAAGTTTTATATTTTCGTTTTGTATGTTTAATAAATTTCCCATTACATTTTTAATTAACTAAAAATAATTAAGTTTAATTATTACTCAAACAAAAAGCAGTTATGTTGAGTTTGGTTTTGATATTATAAAACCACTTTGATTTTAACGCCCTATTTATAATTAAGCTAGGCTTACCTATTACATGTTATCATGTGATCGTATTTACATAATTTTGCGACTCGTTGCAATAACATACATTAACACATACTCAATACTGTGAAGACAACTCATGTGACTCAAAGGAAAATCATTATTTTTACGTAAGACACAATCTTCATGGTCCTCTAGGTTCAAGATCTCTTGTTAAACAAGTTCAGGTATTGTAGTGAAACAGAGTTAAAGAAATAGCCATATTTTTTTAATAATATAGGTTTTAAATTATACACTACTTCTTATCCTTTCAATTGTTCATTAGTGTTTACATTATTTAATATCCGTTAATCGAAAATTTTGGAAGAAAAATAATAAAGTAATAAAGTACACTGAAGAAAGCCTTATCATTATTTAAGGATTCATCAAAATAGAATAGCAACAGGTTAGCTAATGATTGATTGGTAATAGTATACTAGAACATGAATTTCATTAATCACCGACCGCCAGGCAGTCGCGTCGTGATGTCACTGCCTCGTTGATGATAGACTGAGAGAAGTTGTCATTTAATTAATGAACCCCTGCGAATTCATTTGAAATAATTTATTATAACTCATCAATACACATCAGTTTCATGTCATAAAAAAATAAACTGTTTCTCTTTCTTCGTGACTTTTTAAATTTACTTTATAAATGTGACTGCAAACTTGGTAGCTGATTATTCAGTTGTATTTAAAATATCACTTGTATATAGAACGCATAGAGAACGTAAAAATATTAGGAGATTTTCAAGAAAACAGGTTCATCATATTTAACAAGCACTAATTGCAAATATCCAATTACTTAGATCGATGCAACTTTCAGTTATGTTGAAAACCAGGTCTAAGTATAATACAAATAAGTAGCATATTTCAGTATCCTGTCACAAACAAATTAGGGAATACATTTACAAGTTCAAGTTTGCAAGGGATTTGCCAAGATAAATTTTAAATGACATTCCAACAAACACGGCCTTCCCTTGGTTTGTATTGTGTTTTATTTCATAGCGTTGAACACTGCTGGCTGTTATCCCAAGCGCTTTAATTTGTGCAAGGAATATATTTTACAACAATTTGAAAGAAAGCCTATCTCTTTAAAACGTTGACAGGCTAATCTCATAATCTTGCTGGCATTGTGTATAAAGCTCCTGCCCTGCACTAGGTAATTTCGCTTGAATTGTTGACATCTGTATATATTTTTATTCTTTATAAAATTTTATAATTCATACATAACGTTCAAAAAATATCATCTCTTTTCTCCCGTGTTAATTATACATGTAGAGTGTATAATTAGACTTTGTGATGAAGTATACTTATTACATTAAGCTTGGAAAGCCTGGAATATAATGTAATCATTTCCCTTTATGCGGGAACGTGCCTAAGTCATATAATATCACGGTCCTTATGTAAACAATCGATCGAGTTTCTTTGCACAAGTTGTGAGTTAACCTGTGATAGCTAAATAGGTACATTCAAGTCGAGGTGCCTGCTGTTTGCTGAGCGCCATTACAGCCATTAGTTAATGGACGAGTCGCCGGGTTAATGGTTGCAAAAGGCCTCACTTTGTAACTACGAAGGCACTCTTGTTTAAATCATGGGTGTTCTACTGAGACGCTGTATTATAACCATACACTCCACATAAAATATTCATAGGTGCTAAGAGTGCTTAGACATTATGTAGATTAAACTCACTGTTTGTTTATAAAAATTTAAAACCTGTCTTCTTGCAGAAAATCATTATAAAGAAAGCATATTTACGTATTTTTCAATATTCTATGGGATGAAAAAGGGTGACATGAGCACAAACATCCATAATGTATCCTTTGCTTTCCTTGAAGGGAGAAAAATAACCTTGCATACCTACGCAAGTTGTAAGTATACCGACCACACATACGCAATTTTATGTAGCGTTAGTAACGTAACGTAAGTAAGTACCGACCTATGTTATAGACATCAAGTAAAGTTGATTCCCATTCTCTATAAATAATAAAATAAAAATATATCCAGAACGCATTTAAAATGTTTAAAACTAACGCCATCACTGAGAAGCTTGTACAGGCTTAGTATATTCAATGAAAACTGCCTTAGTAGGAAACCATAAACAAGTTTAATCAAAATTTTGAAATTCAGTTCTAAAATTAATCAAAACCACCGGCAACAAAACACCGCTCGCCTAACTTTGCGTTATGAACTGTAATCATTCATTTTCAAGCAAAGAATAAGTATTCAAATGAGGACTTCAAAACTAATCTACATTTGCGCGCGACCCACAAAATGAAGCAATTTTACCTCAATTTTTTATCGTGGTTGTAATAAAAATTCCGTCTTTATGATTCCTAGTAACATATTACAACAACAAAAATACACCAAGTTAGTAGTAGTCTTGATTTTTATATTAGATGCGAAAGACAGGATTCTTTAAAGATTTAAGTGTTGAAGCATACATTATTATATTCTTTTTTTTCGACTTTATTTATTTATTACTAGCTGTCCGCCCCGGCTTCGCCCGTGGTACATATTAACGTTTTCTCTACATAAGAACCATCCTCGTACTTCAAGGAATATAATAAAAAAAGAATTATCGAAATCGGTTCAGCCGTTCTCGAGTTATGGAATTACAACGAAAAGTGGCATTGATTTTTATATATTAGATAAAGTACTGTATATTTAATATATGTGTTTATGCCAGTATGTTTGTGTGCCAAAAGATGCAAAATATACAAAAATAAAAATAATTATGTTAATAATCAACTTGAAAATCAGCGGTTGAACTCGAAAGATAAGAAAGCGTTGGACCTGGATGGCTATGCTAACGAGTTGGCCAAATTATGCGCCGGCTCTTAGACTGGCAGTCGTTAACGATGTCCTTAAAGTTTAATACTCATTAGAATAAAATTGGATCTATTATTAACTTTTTCTTCTAGTTAATAGTATAACGTTTGGTGAAATCAAGATAGTAGTTTAATCCACTGTGGTCACTTAAGGAAATAAAATTGGAGGTTACATAATAAGTAAATAATAATTAATCGATCGAAAAGAAAATCTATCCATAAAACCTGGGTATGTAAAATGCATCCGTGATCTCCTATACCGAATAATGTTTGACCGGGCTTCATCAATTGTTTTATAAAAAGTCAACGCTTATAACTGAAGCAATTTGAAACAAACATATAAAGTAATGGTGATATGAAATCAGGTGGCAATGCTCTTTCCTTACTGCTTCGCGCTTCAATGGTAGATGCTGTAAATGGATGATTGAATACTTGTCGTATAAAGATCAATCACAAGTAACCTGAATCCTTAAAAGCATCCATACAAGTACAACATAAAAAAATGTATTATTATATATTATTTCTATTACAAAAGAATTATGAATTACGAAAAATATATTGTATTTTAGGTATGAAGAGTCTTCTTCTGAATCTATAAAAAGATATCTATTGTTGCTTTTTTGCGAAAAAAAAAGTACGGTTAATGACAATATTCTTATAATAAAGGACTATATACGTACTTTACCTACTATCCGTATCCTATCTACCTTATGTCCTTACTACTACCACTTACCTTATATCCTTTCTGCATTTCGTATGGGAATCACAATAAAATGATCAACATATTGATTCAAGAATATCGAGGCTAAAGCGTAAGAATAAGCTAAGCTTAAATTATTAATACAACGAGGAATACCTACTTAAAATTACTATTAAAATTTTTAGATATAGACGACGAACGTTCCTGTAATGAAAACATTATTGAAACGTCGAAAATAAGAAACTGGTAGGTATGGTATGTAGGAATTTGGTAGATTTGGTTTTTAAAAAGAGTACGAGAGTGTAGTAATAACATGTATGAATTCAATTGACGCAATTACCAACAAATGTACCTGAACCTGACATAAATTCTAATTCAGGGTTTCACATAATTCGCTTTAAAAATGTAAAAGGTACCTCTGTAATGTAATTATTACTTCAAATAAGGTATGTTGTACATTAGTATCCTACGCCAGACGGATTTGGGTGGACATTAATTAAATAAGGAGCAGACTGCCCTTAACGCTTGAAATACGTTATGTAAATTTACGTAAAATAGATACGATATCTGCAATTCAATTTCAAACGACCCTAAATGGCCCTTCTTTCAATGAAACTAACAAATTTGTGGACACGTTAATAAAGTTTATGCTGTTTTTAGTTTGAAATCATAATTATTGCATGAATTGAAATCGATGGTATTTCGTAAGGGTATTTCATAAATCATAAGCAGTTATTATCACGCTAATAACGAGCGTATAACAATGGAAACATTTTATGAAACTTTTATCAGCTCTATTATAGGTTTGGAGATTTGTTAGTCGTACCTAAACTGAGTTTACAGGAGCTTCATGATATCTCATGAAAAATTATTTTATTTAGGTAGGTAGGTACATAATATTACTTATCTACTGTCTTGATTTAGTCTTGTTTGTTCACTTAGGCCTTCTAAGTGTATTTGGTTTATCATGCTTACCTACCTAATGAGTAATGAATATCTACTCTTCAAATAATACTTATTTGTTGTTTATTCACGTATACGGGGATATAGAAAAAGGTATATTTCCTCTCAAAGAAAAATTCATAGAACTAAATTCTCCATTATTTTGCCGTCCTACATGACAAACCCTTTGTCAAATTGATAGTGTAATCCTTATCATGTTTGCTTTGATGAACAGGAATAACCTTCCACTTTTTGTAATACTTATGTACAAATAGAATATTAAATTATTTCAATCAAATTCACATGACTAGGATTTAATACTTTGTTATTTATTTCCTGGGTTGTCTTGCTAATAAATAAAATATATTTAACTAGTTATATAATAAGACTACTTTTAATTATAATAAGTATCTCTTTTACACGGTAAAACGTATACATGAAATAAAGAATTTTAACAGCAATAGCAATTATCATATATTACAAAAGTTGGCTTGTTATCAAAACACGTACTTGAATAGTCAACTTACAAGCTGAACGGGGCCTGAAACAGACGTTAGAATTTAATGGTGACAATGTCATTTTAAAATGTTATATAACTGAAATGTATTTTTCATGACATCGTTACTGGGGCATTTAAAATCTTTAAAAATCTTTTAAAAAATCTATTTTGCAGTTATTTTATGCAGATAATAGAATTTAAGACGTGCGATAGTATAATAATTCGCAGTATAGAAATAGAGAGACATGAAATATTTTCATTGAATTATTTTTAACGATACATTTTATATACTTAGTTAAATGGTTAAAAATTAAAATACTTAAAAAAATTAATAGATTAAATGAACATAGGTATAATATATCTACATGCACTTCTAAATAAAAGTGAACAATGAGCAACTTGAGATAATAAAATACCGCGCGATCTATTTATCAATACTGTAGTATTTTACGAAACACGTAAAACACCTTTTGTGTGGCCGCCGTACTAAATTCACGTAAATGGAATTTTCATGTACCTACCATGAATTGAACTTTCATCCTATGCAATGAATAGAGGGTTCGCCGAAATACAAAGAAATAAGAATATATTATACCTGTGGATTTATCTTGCGTCACTTACGTTAAAGTCGCTTTTCAGATACTACTATAAATAGAGTTACTGTTGTTATTGTGAAAAAACGGGTAGTTAAGCATGATTATCACGAAAACATACCAATATAGAATATTGTCATAAAGTTGCAGATTATAAAAAAATGCAATCTTAGTATAAAGATAAAATTTTACAATTTACGCCATCCATCGTGTATCAATAGATCCCTGAAGTATCTACTTAATATTTTCTCCGCGGCTCTACAATCTGCCATTCATATTGAACGTGATGAGACTGTGAGATTGTTATTATAAAATCTTTCGGTTCTTTTATTATTAAAAAAAACTTATCGTTCACAGCTACGAAATCATTATGGAAAGACTAACATGACTGTTAAAATACGTTCTCTTTGATTAATGGCTTAGATCGAAAGTTATAACAACTTTGGGTACATACTTTAAGTTGGAGAAATTGCATTAAATAAATATTTGAAACTAACAATTTTATTTTATTGAGACAAGATGACTTAGCATATTGTTGATTTATACAAACTGTTTACTGGTAGAAAGAGAAGAAACTCGTAGGTACAAATACTTGCTGTAAGTAATAACCGTATAGTTTTCTTTAATAACTCATTAAAATTGTATTAAGCTTTGTTGTTTTAAGATATTTATAATATCAGTAAGACTTCAAGACCTAACCGTCTCCAAGGAGGAGATATTTGTTCAGTTTCAAATGTGTATTTAGAATAATTACAAATAGTGTGATAATCAGATAAGTTGGTATCTAAGAAAATTAAAAACAATAGGGACGAGCATGATTTGAGGTCCACTCAGAGCGATCAAAGCATTGTTAACTAAATGATAAACTATTTTCATAGAATTTTCATCAGTTACAATAATTCAGTGTCCTAGTCTTTCTGTCAATATTTCATACGATGATATGAGCAAAAGAAAATATAAAATCTCAGCTAATTCGCGATAATGCGTTTATTGAAAATTAGTCATGCATAATGCATTTTAAAATACTTTGCATTTCAGATTATGGAATATTAAAGAGAGTTTTCGTGTTCTGATCACTAATATCAATTTCTAATAATAAGATCTGCTTACGGATCTGTGATTTTAGGGACTTAATGTTTGCTTTATAAATACTTATATTTTGAGAATGAAACTCATTTGTTTTACTATAAATATGACCGAAATCTGAATGTTTCCTGTTTTATCCAATTGCTGAAACAGGTGCTTTGCATAAGAATTATGAGATGCTATCCCAGTGGTCAGGGAGGTTATAATACAAAAAAAAGTACAACAAAGTCTATTGTTGTTGATTACACACAATCACTTTACAAGTATAATTTCATAATTTAACAATAATAAAATGTAATTTAAATTATAATCTGTCTAATTACTTCAATAACTACAATGAAAAGTGGCCTCGCATGTAAAACTTTCGTCGTTAAGTACTGGTTCGGACGTCGTACAGTTAAAATAAACGACATTATCATCCTAAAAGTATCACAACTGTTTGTTGTATATACAACTATTAATTTAACTCAAATTTTAATTTGAGTTTTGACATTTCAAACATAGATTCATTAAGATAACGTTAATGATATTAAAGTTGCATACAAAGTAACGATTCAGATTTGTTGTAAACAATTTTGTAACTACTTTCATCATAATATTATGATCGTAGTTTAAAGAAAACCTTTCATCATCGTTTTTATATACATGACCTACACCTACTTATGAGACAGCAGGTGAATATACCTACGTAGGTATCGTTTTGGGTTATACATATATTTAGAAAGGGCAGGTAAGGTAATGGATTCTATAAAAGTAAGTACCCCAGTAACTATTTAGAAGTAAATACGTAAGTATATATATATAGTAAGTATAAGGTACTCAATTTGTACAAACTTCTGTTTTCAGTGTATGGACTGGATCAAAGAATACGATTTAAAGATAGCTTTAAATTAAATTAATGACATTTTCTATACACCCCGGACCTACTGAATACACATCATGAGCTGTGTTAAGATAAGAAGTCATTCTTAAACACCAATCACGTCGTCGTATAAATTACAAGCAGCGAACGGTTTTATGTAGACTAGATGCAACGTGAGTAGGGTATGAATATGTCAAACGTCTTACAGATATATCGAATACAAGAAACGTTTGAAAATGCGTATCATGTAACGCACCCTCGTTAACAGAGTGATGGATGGTGTTCTCAAGGCGTGCAAACGTCATTGTACGACCGGATCAGAAATTGTCCAATAACATGCTCATTTTGCTTGATCCTAAATTGTGTTATTGTATCCCGCGATCGGCTTTCGATAAATTGTCCTGTGTGAAATATGGATACCCTTGCTAAGGTTATGTTACCAGCTATTGTGGTTGATTATTTCTTTCTTTTATTTATGTATATAGAGAACAATAATTTCTTTTATATATAAACTGAGAAAAGTTTACTCTTAAATAATTTTGAAATTTGAATGCAATGCCTGTATTAACCTATAAGTTAGCTTTTTTGAGTCTTAGTATAATTAATATACTAATTTTTAAAGTCTGCATGCACCTAATTAATCTGATCTTTGCATTTTTTAATTTTATTCATTGCCAACAGTTGACTACCACAAAATTGAAACTAATCTTGAAGAATACAGCATGATTTACGTTGGTATATTTACATCCTACCTCCTACTTTAATGTCTTAAAACATAGTCGTAAATTTCGAAGGCAACAAGCGTTTACTTCTTAAGTACATTAAGCGCGAATGGAATAATGAACCATTAATTGAGACCAATAATAAATCCAGCTCATAATACCCCAGATATCCATTAAGATTACGTAACCATCAACGAAATTAATGGTTTTACACTAACTTAATCATCAAACACATAGGAATTCCGAATATTCCTATCTAATATTTTTTTCGCCAACAGATTTAGAATATAGATGGAACCGATATTTATTTTTCGTATTGTATTGCATATTTTGTTTCTAGAATTTTTCACCTTTATAACGCATTCTGCATATTCATGATACGTAAATGGATTGAGTAACTTTATATAGGTAGGCTTTAAATATTAATTTAAATTTGAAAGTAAATAGGCAGCTACATTTCCTTCAGGTTTTACGTTTTACTTATTTCTTTGAAATAATTTTAATTAAATGAGAGAAAACGGATATCTTCCTTGTCGAGGATACAAGAAAACTTAGCCTTGTCTTAAATTTAATTACTTAAATTGCAAGATCTATAGTAATGGTCACATTATACGTCTAACAATTCCTTTACTTATTTTATAAGTAAACGACATTCGCGTTATAAAGAAACAACTCTACTCTTCACCAATAATAACGACTCCGTAGTTCAGTGTATCCATGGGCTAAAGAATTTCTCTAATTTTCATCTCGTAGACCGTATGGATTCTTTAATAAACGAAGCTAGATTTTTCTCATTCTGCATTATATTACTCTTTCGTGTTACTTTTCCACTCTCGACGTAATGTTTTAGTCACGGAAGGCTCATTTTTCATCTCACGACTCGTTTCCTCCCTCTAGAAAATCGTTAAAGCGTTTACATTTTATACTATACCCGAATTTTCCTCCTTGCTCAAAAACGACATCGTTGAAAAAAGCAATCAATGAGCGAGCTTTTGAATTTCATATCTAACAAAGCAAACAATATATTATTCAGTATAAAATTTGAATGAATTGAAAGCGTTATTAGTTATTACCATATCTATTTAATTGTTGACCAACCACCAATTACCAATCAATGTTGGTGTTTATTAGTATTAAATGGAGATTCAGAATATTAACTGAGGTGATTTTGTGACTCGTGTTTATTTATATTTTGTAGTTATAATATTGCAATAGAATGGATTAAAATCGATTTTGAATAATAATTATGGAAAAAGGAATCAGACGTGTAATGGGTTCAAATCAAGGTTGCGGTCTCTGCGAGTAATTTCTCTATCAGACTTCCGGTATCGGACAAGGTTAGGTATATGGAAATAATTGCGTTACACACGCAACCCATACATTATGTATCTTCAGGATTTATTTTCTAACTTGTTCTATATTTGCTATTTGCTAATATATCAAATATTGCAAAATCTTGTCGTCTACGTCGAAAAAGAATTACAAAGAAATGAAGAAAATATTATGTACTTGTAAAAGATAACATTAATAATAAGTATTGTATTAAAATGTTCGACCTACGAAGAAAGGTGATAGATTTGTATCTATACATATAATAAATCTGTAGAAGGGTCAATTCTGTACATTAAAAATATTGAAAAAATAACTAGCAGGGGGTGTTACTGGATCGATACCAAACCCAAATATGTGATTAAAAAAATTTTTGTCTGTCTGTCTGTCTGTCTGTCTGTATGTGAAGACATCACGTGAAAACTACCGGTTCGATTTCGATGAAACTTGGTATAATTATACCTTATTATCCTGGGCGTAAAATAGGATACTTTTTATCCTGGAAAAATACGTAGAAAAAAAATTAATCTCAATTTTTGAGTTATCCATAGACGTTGTTCTGTAGTAGGTACCGCGAACACACGTTGCGTATTATTATAGACCTAGCCGTATTTGGGTCCAATAGATATTTATAAGATGTCATTGTCCGAGTTACTCAAAATGGAGAAATAAACCATCCACGCAAAGACCGACATCCGCGCGGACGGAGTCGCGGGCGGAAGCTAGTTAGTAAATATTTCACATAGTTTAGGTCAGAGATAGCTGCTGAATAACTATAATACTACTTAGAACTAACTAAGTATATTTTCTGCTATCTGACACACGAGGGTTTTTTTTTTTTAATTTTATAACATTTTTGGTTGACGCTCTACTCTTATAGAGCGATGATATATAATCTAAATTTATAAAGAATAGAAAAAATTCGATCACGAGGCGGGACTTGAACCCGCATCCTTCGCGCCATTCCGGGGCGGATGCCTCACCAACTCAGCCACTCGTGACCCGCCTGAGCAATCGAATTTATTCTATCCTTTCAGTTTTATGTGTCTTAAGGGACACACCGCGCGCCATCTATTGAGATGATTTAACAACTTGAGATGATTTTTAGATGGCGCGCGGTGTGTCCCTTAAGACACATAAAACTGAAAGGATAGAATAAATTCGATTGCTCAGGCGGGTCACGAGTGGCTGAGTTGGTGAGGCATCCGCCCCGGAATGGCGCGAAGGATGCGGGTTCAAGTCCCGCCTCGTGATCGAATTTTTTCTATTCTTTATAAATTTATATTTATAAAGCATTTGAATGCCATAAAAACCAAAAAATATAAATTCAACAAAAGGTCGTGTTCCATCGTTACAATATTGTATTCACTGAAAAGTGCTTCATATTGGTTGAGATGGTTGTTAAATCATCTCAATAGATGGCGCGCGGTGTGTCCCTTAAGACACATAAAACTGAAAGGATAGAATAAATTCGATTGCTCAGGCGGGTCACGAGTGGCTGAGTTGGTGAGGCATCCGCCCCGGAATGGCGCGAAGGATGCGGGTTCAAGTCCCGCCTCGTGATCGAATTTTTTCTATTCTTTATAAATTTATATTTATAAAGCATTTGAATGCCATAAAAACCAAAAAATATAAATTCAACAAAAGGTCGTGTTCCATCGTTACAATATTGTATTCACTGAAAAGTGCTTCATATTGGTTGAGATGGTTGTTAAATCATCTCAATAGATGGCGCGCGGTGTGTCCCTTAAGACACATAAAACTGAAAGGATAGAATAAATTCGATTGCTCAGGCGGGTCACGAGTGGCTGAGTTGGTGAGGCATCCGCCCCGGAATGGCGCGAAGGATGCGGGTTCAAGTCCCGCCTCGTGATCGAATTTTTTCTATTCTTTATAAATTTATATTTATAAAGCATTTGAATGCCATAAAAACCAAAAAATATAAATTCAACAAAAGGTCGTGTTCCATCGTTACAATATTGTATTCACTGAAAAGTGCTTCATATTGGTTGAGATGGTTGTTAAATCATCTCAATAGATGGCGCGCGGTGTGTCCCTTAAGACACATAAAACTGAAAGGATAGAATAAATTCGATTGCTCAGGCGGGTCACGAGTGGCTGAGTTGGTGAGGCATCCGCCCCGGAATGGCGCGAAGGATGCGGGTTCAAGTCCCGCCTCGTGATCGAATTTTTTCTATTCTTTATAAATTTATATTTATAAAGCATTTGAATGCCATAAAAACCAAAAAATATAGATATATAATCTTCCATATTAGATAAACTATCAAACACAATAATAATTTTTTTAGCTCCAAACTTTCCGAGATTAGTGTCTTCAACCGTACAAAGTCTTCAGTTCTGTAAGTATAGTTTCATAGAGTCATAATATAGTAAATGTTACAACATACTTGTGTTAACAAATAAGAGGCTTAATACAAGAAACTCTATTAAGGAGCTTGGTCCATTTTCATTCCCTATTCATTGCTAATCTGTGCCGCTTGTCGCATGTCTCATGACCATTGTGTATTTCTCTTTATAGCTGTCGGCATAAGGCCGACGTTATTTATGTAATTGTTTGTATTTGTATTATTGGAATTAGACAATAGTAATTACACTATTATTTTGATGTTTATATTGATTTAGAATCATATGGCCTTGGTGATCGTTTTGTTTTGTATTTGGTATGTAGGTATGATATTTCCGTTTTGTTAGGCGTGGTTTGGCTTTAGAGATTTATTTAATTAGTAATAGGTACATTGGACCTATTCTCATTTTTCGATACCAAAAGTTACATAATTATCACAAATATTTAAAAACAGCAGAGGTACCAACTTAAAACCGAAATTATGAAATATCTGTGAATAATGTAATAAAATAAAAGACAGTCAAATACTGTCATTTAGAAAAAATATTGTTTTCAATACGGTCTCCAGATGTTATCCTATCATAATACAATATTTATGAATCATTGACAGAATCGTTAAGCTCCGGTGCCATAATCTTTTTAGGGTAATGTAAGTGAAGATCGATCATTCTCTAAATGTCAATAACGCTGATATCAGAGAATCAAATATCTTTTTCCAATAATAGAATTTTTGACGAAATTACAGGTTACGATGACGCTTGATGAGATGTCATCTTCGGAGAAATATCTTTGTACTTTGTTTCAACCGTATTTACAAAATAATGAATAAAATTGGCAACTTGATCCCTACTGGGATTTCTTTATCCCATTTTCTTAATACATAACGTTTGTATTGTATAGCATACCTAAGTGTTCTGGAATAATAGAGGAGTTTATGTGCAATAAATCGATAAATGTATTCTTAATTTATTTCTTGTATAATCTTTATTCTTTAAAAATAAATAGTTTTCAGAGATATTTTCAGGGATCAGATCGTGTCGTGTGTGAAAATTGGCCCGAAATATTTATTTATTATTATAATATTAACAGTTATAAAATTACTAATTAAGAGGCAGAAGTTAGTTAAGCTTTATTATAGCAATAAAATGTATAATTCATGAGAGTCATAACAATAAAACATGATGATAACATGATCGTATAAGACCATAACATAATAATATTATGTAAACTTAGAACCCGTAAGAATGGAAAACTGCCGTCGATAATTCACGAAAAGAAGTCAATTCACTTACCGTGAAGTTTTAATTTTATACTCGAATAATAAAATACAAATAAAGATATTTGTATAAAAATAAGCAGGAAATATCAACGGAGATCCATAGCAACCCAATAATTTTGGGGCCGTGTCATAACGTCTCAATACAAAATTATTTTATGAAATTATTAAGATACAGCCCTGTGCTCTTCGAAATACAACCATTTATAAAAATAATTATTTAAAGGGCCAAATTATCATAATGATATTCAAATGTTTGCTGCTTTATTACCTAAATTTCAAGTGGGTACAATAATAATCTATATATATATTTTAATGATATTGTTATTTACATATTATATTTTAAGTGTAACTTCAGTATCTCCAACTCAGATTTTTGTTTCAATTTAATTTTCGCCCCTTTTTATCATCCGTAGAATGATAATAAATATTAATTATTCATAAATCTTTATTATATCCCAACGCAGATGAAATAAAGATTTCAGGTTGAACAATATGTAATTAAACCTCAGTTCTAACATAATAAATTACTATAATATAAGTATTGCGGCTTCAGTTAAAATTTTAGTCCCATAAGTAGGTATCATAAAACGAGGAGCGTTTAATTCAGTGCCGGATTAGCCACGTAGCAAGAGTAGCAAATGCTACGGGCCCCGCGACTCGGGGGGCCCCGCGGTCTAATACCTGTCTGACCGTAAAAAAATATAAATTTATAATACACGTACCACAAAAAAATACACGTACCTACCACGAGAAACGTTGGTATCAAAATCTACAACAATAATTTAAAATTTTACCACGTTTCTACAATTGAGCGCTGGCTACACCAAAAATTGTGCTGTACTGCTTGCACTGCGCTACACGCAAGTTGGTAGCACGGCAAAACTAACAGGGGAATCCCCTGATATTGTCATCGAACGAGCTAGTCGTAACAACCCGATCAAATAAAATAGGATTCTATCGTCTATCAAACCTTAGATTACACAATAAAAGGCCTCGAGCGACAGCCCAAGCCGAGGTTCGAGATCCCCGTCAAGGGGGGACGCCCTTGTGCATGTCGCTACCAGGGTGAACCTTCAGTTCACCCCCGCGTCCGCGTTAAAATGTAGAAGCCCTTCTGGCTAACATTGAGAAACACCTTACAAAAAAATAAAAAAAAATAAAATAAAAGGCAGATGGAGCATGACAATCGTCCATCGCCCTTGTCAAAGAAAATACGAAATCAAAAACGAATACGAACCTCCGCCAGTGCTATAGCAGGCTATAGCGATTATAGTGTCATGCAATACGTCAAAAGGGGTTTGCTATTTTAGTAAAAAAATGCTGTCTTGTGATATTAAAACGCTGTAAAATTTGTTCCCGAAAACAAACAAAAAGATAAAACATCGTTTTACAGGTTCTCTGCAGATTATTTGGCTTATTTAATTTTGTACACAAATAATAATTTTACATATACGAAGGAATACAAAACTTCAACGTATGCTGCCAGTATTTTGAAAATGAATTTGCCATTTTTATGGGTAAAACGGTAAAATGGTTAAAAGATCTTCGAGGTAGTGCTGTTGGATTTTTCGATCGTGAATGTGATTATTTGTATAGTGCAATAAAGGTTCATGATCATTATAAGATAATTTTAATAAGCATAATACTTTTTTATTAGCAAATAATTCCTTAGAATCGTGTTTCCCAAACGTAGAAATTGCCTTGCGCATTTACTTGTCTCTCATGATCACTAACTGCAATGGCGAACGTTCTTTTTCAACGTTAAAACCAGTGACGGATTAACCCTTAATCAAATTAAGCAATTGCTTAGGGCATCACGTCTGAGGGGGCACCAGAAGAAGCACAAAAAAATCCGTCCGAAGGGCATCACGTCTCACTCTCACGTCACCAAAAACCACACCAAAAAAAGTTTGTAGGACTTAACTTAAGTTGATAAATTAAATGTAGAGATGCGGAAAAGAGGAAAAATATACAAACAAACAGCAGACAAATTCTCATTCTTGAATAAAATACCCGATGCCGATAAAATGTGTGTGATATTTGTGTCCCGATCAAACTGCAGAGCACAGTACTTACAATTTACAAATCTAGTAAACACATATCACCGAATTAATAACAGAAATTCAACAGTTTCATTCATATGTCATAATCTATACATATAATAAATCTGTAGAAGGGTCAATTCTGTACATTGAAAATATTGAAAAAATAAATAGCAGGGGGTGTTACTGCATCGATACCAAGCCCAAATATGTGATTAAAAAATTTTTTGTCTGTCTGTCTGTCTGTCTCTCTGTATGTTCAGGCATCACGTGAAAACTAACGGTTCGATTTCGATGAAACTTGGTATAATTATTCCTTATTATCCTGGGCATAAAATAGGATACTTTTTATCCCGGAAAAATACGTAGAAAAAAAATCTTAATT
This sequence comes from Colias croceus, assembly GCF_905220415.1. Taxonomy (NCBI): domain Eukaryota; kingdom Metazoa; phylum Arthropoda; class Insecta; order Lepidoptera; family Pieridae; genus Colias; species Colias croceus. The sequence continues at coordinate 5,873,746 of NC_059540.1, read as the reverse complement.
ATTCCGCGCGGACGGAGTCGCGGGCGGAAGCTAGTATGTAAAATAAGTCCCAGACCCAGTGATTCGGCTCGCACAAGTTTACATCAAACACACGCACAATTGTATAAAATAATACATGATGATAAGATTGAATCAGCTTTCCCTAATGTGGAAACAGCCCTGCGTATATTTTTATCGCTTATGATTACAAATAACTCAGAGGAACGTTCTTTTTCAAAATTAATAATATTAAAAAATGAAAAAAGGACAAAGATGATACAAGAAAGGCTCAATAATTTATCGATATTGTACATAGAGTCCGATATATGTATGTTAAAAACGTTAGGCGTTAATAGGTACTATCTTGCGTGATTTCAATGCTCGGAAAAGCCGCAAGGCGCATTTCAATAAATAAATAAATTATGCTTTGGTTTTTGAAGTGAAACTTCTTTATCGGGGTTGGAAAATAAAATTTAGTGTAACATTTTTTCGTTACGCGCCATCTTTTTCTTATTACTACATAGTTACCTACTAAGTTGCAGATAGTAAGTTATTTTTTGAAAAATAAGGTCATAAAGAAGTTTCACTTATTACGTGTGTACACGCACACATTTTTATTATTGTCGCACCTACTCCACTTCTAAAGTACGTTACATCTCATCATCTTATTCTACAAAAAACTAATGTTTTTAGGCGGTAAAGGTTTAAAGACTGATTCTAGTTGACATACGGATAGGGGGGCCCACAGGCATGGATTGCTTAGGGCATCTAGTAGTCTTAATCCGTCACTGGTTAAAACGTATTAAAAACGAGTTAAGAAACACGATGGGCCAAGAACGTCTTAATCACCTTACTTTGATGAATATAGAGTATAATTTGCTTAAAGAAGTCGATAGTGTTATCTCTAAATTGCCCATATTAAATGCAGAAAAGTTTATTTGTAATAGTTTTGTTTTATTTAATACCCTTTAACTTGAGAAACTATAGCAAACGAAGGGCCTCTTGACAGAATTTGCTACAGGCCCCGCGCTGGCTTAATCCGGCACTGGTTTAATTAACAATATCACGTTCACGTAATTGGATGTCCCAATTTCACGCTGAATTGTAAGCAGACAATAACCAAAAACGAGGCGTGAGACGCGATTTGCTGAGCTATGTCATCTGCATTGCAAATTTATTAACTTTAGCTTGCAGCCGACGACGCGCCATATGCGACGCGCGTTATGAGATGACTGTCATTTCACCACACTTGATTGAGGTTCGACTCACACGCGCACAAGATAAACAACATTAATGTACGTGTTCAATTTGGATATCAAAATTTTCGAGAAATTACGTGATTCAATACAAAAAATAGAAACTTCTTTATACTGAAATTAATAGTCAAGGGAATAAACTGAAAAACAATTTCATTTTCAACAAGTTAATTATGCTCATCTTAAATAACATAAAATGTGTTAATTATGTAAGGGTTAGCATCTGTGAGTGCTGAGTGATGTGCATACGGCCCTGGCGCGGCGCCGGCTCGCTGCGTGTCTTCAACTTGCAACGTAGCAGTTGCAGAGTATTCTGCCAAAGACGAGTTTGTTCCTCGACTGCTCCCTGGCGAGAGCTTATAGCACGCTGCTCCTATATAAATAATCATAAGTTATTTGAGAATTTCTATAGCTATGTTTTTCTATATTGATTTTTAATTATTGATCAGTAATGCGTTCGGGGTGTACCGTCTATTGCCTTCCTCAAATATGATTATGAATATTAATGGGATGCTGCAATGGATGTGACATTAAGGGGAAATGAGCAACTCTCCATCATTATATGAAAGGAGTACCTAAATATTATTACGTTGTCGATGTTTGTGTTAATGTTTATTTCAAAGTTCATGTAGATTCCTTGTTTATTTTCTATCCAGTAACACCCAATTAAATTGTATTTATAATCCTAATCCGGTTCTGGTAGATCATATCCGAGTTTGAGCTTTGTTAATTTTCTCGATAAATGGTTGAGTGAATTTCGTTTCACTTGTTTTCGTATGTTAAAATGGGCTTCAATCAATCTTTAAAAGTGATTACTTAATTATAAACTTTTGAGCTAAATGGAAATTAATTATTAAAGCTATTACTTCATTACGGAACAAATCAAAACATGACCTCCTATGAAACTCCGGGAAGCATCAATCAAAATAGGAAATAAGAATAAACATTTTGTAAAATCTTACTTCTTCCAAATTGCGGACAATCTCTTCCAAATCAAATATTTTTTTCTTCAACGTCTCCATCTTTGACGGCTTTCGCGGGGACTGCATTGAATTTTTCATTTCAAACATTACAACTTCCTGCAAACTTTCTGCCTTTGTAATCTTTTGCCTCAAGTTTTTCCATTCATCCTCCTTACTATTCAGTTGGTCTGTCAATTCCTTCACTAAATTCTTTAAGGGTTCCATTTGAGAGGATATATTTATAGACGTAGCTTCGTACACTCGTTTCTTTTGCTCGTACATTTGCTGAATTGATTGAAATTCTTTTTTGATGGGTTTTATTTTATCGGCCAATGGCTGTAGTTCTTGTCGCACTTGTGACAGCTTTTGGGCAGTTTGTGCTACGAGCTAAATGGTGAAAATATAACACACACATTATGTAATGACATAATTAAACATTACATTTGAGAAATACATATTCAAATAAATGATTTAATGTAAGTAAGTAGTTTAATGTAATAGCTATCATATTATAGAAGGGCTCATTCAAGAATTTTATGTAGGTTTATTTATTTTATTACCGAATGAGAATCATTTGTTACCTGTGATAAGTCATGAAATGATTTTGTCTTTAAATCCGTTTGTTCTAAAGATGCTTTTTCGGTTTCATCATCATCGATCTTCATCTTTCTATTATTTAATAAAGCCATTTCTATAGTTGGATCTGAATTGCTTAGAATTTGTAGAGTTCTAGTTAAAATGCCAGCTTCAACCTGAAAGCAACGAGAAAGGATTGAAACAAAATATGTAAATAATAAAGAAAGTAATTCTTTTTACCCGACTACGGCAAAGCAAAAGGAGGGTTATGATTTTGACAGGCTATGTATGTATGTATGTATGTATGTATGTATGTTCATCTGTTCCCTCGTAACGTCTAAACTACTTATCAGAATTTGACAAATGACATATCATTAGAAGCGTCTTTATTGTCCGCTGGTTATAGGCTATATGGAGTTTCACAAAATCTAATGTGGCGTCCTCTATCGGACAAAACATACAAAGTAAAAAAATAAAGTTAAGATAAACATCCCGTGTTTAGTATCATTTGAAAGCGCTTTCCTTGTACATTTTGAATATATATATATTACTAGCATTTGCTCGTGACTTTACCTGTATTCATGGGCTGATTGCATATAATTCACATCTTTTCGTCCATAGCTTCTTTATTAGTTCATCAGTTTAACTTTTGTTGATATTATGCCCCCAAATACACTTTAACACCAAAATAGTACAAATAATATAAAGTGAAAAAACTAAAACCCAACTACGACAATAACCGGCGCTGAAAAAGTATAAAACAAGATTTCAGAATACTGAACTGAACAAAGTTGCTAATGTAGTTGGAAGTAAATGGACACAGTAGACTCTACCAAGATGCCTTCGTTGTAAATTGACAATAATGTCATACAATACTATTCTGAAGTATGCAATATTCCACTATGTAAAGATAAATTTTCATGTTTGGAAAGGCGTAGTCACACGTTACATAATATACCTATCTACCGCAGCACTTCAACAACGGTTATTGTCGTAGTTGGGTTTTAGTTTTTTCACTTTATATTATTATGTCAGAGCAAGCAAAGGGACAGGGTCACCACCGCCCATAAACACTGGTAAGTAAGTACCTAATTAATTTTTAATAAAATAAAATATACCTTAAACGAAGACAAATTAGCTCGGTGCCTTTTATACACTGTACTTTTAGAACGTAAAGAATTAACATACTTCTTCAGCTCTTCGCCTCTCAACACCATATCTCCAAGGAGTTGTTTAACCTATAAATAACAAAAATCAGATACTTATTCTTATATCATATTATATTAAATACTATACTCATATACATATAATATTACTCATAAATGGTACGTATTAAAAACAGTTTTATTATTAAGAGAACCTCTATGATACATAGTTGATCCCTACTTTATAATTCTAATTGATATAATATTCTTAATACGGAGGTCGAAACCCAATCTCTCCGAACTCGATGTCGACCTGTTTTATGGAACGAGAAAATATTTGATCGATTTTCCATGCCCAAAGTTTGTTGGAGAGATTGATGCTATTTCGGAAATGGACGCAGGTTTATAAAATAACGATGAGAAACGAATCACACAAAGTTTTTTGCGATAAAATAAACATAAAATTTGATGTGAAAATACTCTTTTAAAAATCACTTCGTAAGATTTCTGTTAATCAACTAAATTTGGAAATGTTTAATCTTTTAAGTTTGATTAAAAGATATATTAATGATGTATGTATCAAAAAATAAATAAATATCTAGTTAGGTAATTTTAATGAACAATATTAGCTACTGGCACATGAAACCTAGGGTGGGCGCGAGCCAAATGGGACATCGCTCTATTTAAAATTATATCGTTGGCGGTACGCATCAATAGCTTAATATTGTCGTAACAGCAGTGCGATAAAATATAAAAATAACATTTTTAATATAGAATGTTCGATAAATTGATTAAAAGTTGGTTTATTCAATCTAACTAAACTAAATTGATTGATGAAGTTCGGTTCATTTCAATGCCCAATAACGAACAGATGATATTGAAGCGTAACAAGATCTTAATACTTCAGATTGTAGGTCAGCTAAGGTAGCTTCGTGTTCCTTGAGTGTTGCTGCAAGTTCGTGTACGTGAGAAGCGCTGGACTCCTTGTTACGTCGTATAACAGACGCTTGCTGGCGGAAAGGAGCCAACTTATCTTCTTGAGAGCCCGATGTGGCGAGCCGTTGCTGCACCAATTGTTCGATCTCCCCGTTCACTTTGGTTATCTATAAAGCATTTAGGTAACAAATTTTGAGCTGGCATCATAACGAAAGGGGACTATATATTTATAGTTCCCAGACCATGTCTTAAACTACAATTACAATATAATACAGTACAACAATTTATTTGTATCATATTATTATTACGAATATAAAATTTGAATTATTAAGCAAAATATGCATTTTAAAATAAAACATTTACGAAAACAAAATTGTACCTTATCTTGTACTACATTTAAATCGCTACGGTTCGGATGCTGTTCCATTGTTACAGTTTGCATAATATTCAGCTCTTTCTGTAAATTACTAGTTTCCTGCGGCAACTTTTCTTTTACCAGATATCTGTTCAGCTTTAAAGAGAAATAAAATTTTAGAACACGATCAGTAATAAGTACCTGTATTGCCGGTCAGTAAATATTTATAGATGTATTACCTGGATTTCTTCCTGTAAATGTTTGATAACATCGTTAGCAGTCCTAGGAGTGGCGCTCTGCCCATGAATAACATTCAAGTACCGCTTTAGTTGATCTGATGCTGTTTTGAGCTGCGTTTGTTGAGTTTCGTACTGAAAAATAATTATTCATTCCGACATTATCTTTTAATTTGATGCGTCACCCGTATCAAAATAAAGCATCAATCACTCTGTGGACTCGGCTTTATTTTTAAAGCCCTCAATAAATTAAGCATATATATTAAGTCCATAATAGACCTGTCGAAATATCGATTGATAGCATGAGAATTTTATTGGGGCAATCGCTTTTGATGACGTTATATCATAGCCCATTTTTTAAGTTTTAAAGTTGTTCAAAATTGATTATATGTCGTGAAAGCACATTCTATTTATCCGCGATAGAGATAATTACTTATATCTCTATCGCGGATAAATAGAACGGATAAATATACCTACATGACTGGGTATTAACCCAGTCATGTACTTTATTACAAAAACTGAAAAATTTTACGCTTTTTTTTGGTTTGGGTAACTAAATATGGAATTCATTTTCCGACACTTTCCCTGTAGGTATAAACACTAACCTGGGCTTCCAGTTCCTTGGCTCGTTCCTGTTGTAATCTTAAAAGTTTACTTTCATTTAAAAGCTCTTCTTTGTTGTTTACGTCTGTTAGATGTACTTGCACATTTTCTAATCTTTTTATCACTGAAATATATGAAATTGCATACGGAGTCAAGGTATAATAGCATTTAAGAATGGTGAAGTTTTACTTGTTCTGCCTGAAATATAAAATGTGTTTATACCAAAAAACGATGTTTTGTTTGCCATGAATTAGGCTGAAGGCTAGCCGCTTTAACTGCAAAACCTGCTTGAAGCAGAAGACCGGGCGGTTTAGCCGTAGGTAGTGCGAACTGAGCCTTAAAATACAATTGTGTCAATAATTGTACCTATGCTATCGCAATTTGAGAAGTAAAATACGAAATCAACCTATATTATTTCCTTTTTTATTTACAACGTTTTTCGTTGTCTTTCAGGCTTTCTTTCTATATTTTAAACTAGCTTTCCGCCTGCGGCTTCGCCCGCGTTTTCAAAGAAAAACCCGCATAGGTCCCGTTCCCGTGGGATATCCGGGATAAAACCTAGCCTATGTCACTCGTGGATAATGTAGCTTTCGAATGGTGAAAGAATTTTTAATATCGGTCCAGTAGTTTATGAGCCTATTCATTACAATCAAACAAACAAACAAACAAACAAAGTTTTCCTCTTTATAATATTAGTGTAGATGGATGAAGACGTTACCTAGGTAACAACTTCTTCTTGAATTTATATTTTTTGGTTTTTATGGCATTCAAATGCTTTATAAATGCTTAAGACACATAAAACTGAAAGGATAGAATAAATTCGATTGCTCAGGCGGGTCACGAGTGGCTGAGTTGGTTAGGCATCCGCCCCGGAATGGCGCGAAGGATGCGGGTTCAAGTCCCGCCTCGTGATCGAATTTTTTCTATCCTTTATAAATTTATATTTATAAAGCATTTGAATGCCATAAAAACCAAAAAAAATAAATTCAAGAAAAGGTCGTGTTCCATCGTTACAGTATTGTATTCACTGAAAAGTGCTTCATATTGGTTGAAATGGTTGTTAAATCATCTCAATAGATGGCGCGCGGTGTGTCCCTTAAGACACATAAAACTGAAAGAATAGATTAAATTCGATTGTTCAGGCGGGTCACGAGTGGCTGAGTTGGTTAGGCATCCGCCCCGGAATGGCGCGAAGGATGCGGGTTCAAGTCCCGCCTCGTGATCGAATTTTTTCTATCCTTTATAAATTTAAACTTCTTCTTATATTAATATGGACCTATCCGAAGTAAATTAAGTAACATTTAGTCTTAGTCTTAAAAATGAATTTTGGTTTGTATACCTAATATCTAGTTATATTCAATTCAATCTGTAAAACTATCTAAAAACCATCAGGTATCTACAATTTCCGAAGGTTTATCGCTACGAATATTTAGGAGGTTTCGAATACCCATCCCATAGGAATCTGGCACCGATTAGGATTGGCACGGTAGCTTACGTAAACAAAACTACGATCGCTTCTGTTGCTACGTTATATATCTCAGTACAAATAATTTACCTTCCTCACATCCCGCGAATTCAATCACCCAAAGTGAATTAAAATTTACAATAAAATATAGTACCTAGTCCTACATCTACTTACTTAACGACTAACGTATAAGTACCTACACAGAATGAAACGTAAGGTATTTAGTATTTACTTAGGTACTTATTTTATTGTGTTTTGAAAATATGACTTTAACAAAAATAATTGTTTAAAGTTAAACATTTACACTAACACGTTGGTACTTGAAGCATCAGCATTAACATATTTAACTATTATCTGATCTTAAACAGTGGCGTATTTTACACGAATCAATAATTACCGATATCTCGTTCAACTGCCATCTCTTTGATATCATTGATAATTTCCGCAGCACTTTCCTTTTGTAGGTGTCGCGTTCTTTTGTGAACGTCCTTAAACTCATCGATTAGATTGTGATATAACTCCAGTAAGTCTTGGATTGTATTGTTTCTCGCTACATCCGGTGGTATTTCGGGGACTTTTAAATATCTATAAGAGAAGGATTCGTGTCGTGATAACATGAATTATCAAAAATTGAAATATTATAAATATTATAATTCGATTATAAAGCCTATATTAAACAAAAATAACTTCATTTTATTCACAAATTTTCGTTAACCAATTTCCTTATTGGATATCTACATTTTTATTGTCTGTCTCTATTCCTTAATTTCTTATTATATTAACAACTGGCGTACCGCATACGATAACTAGGTAACCATAATGTAAGTGTAGGTATTGTGTCTACAACTGAAATAATAGATAGGTACTATTTTCTTATATCATAACTCTACGTCAACTTCATATTACTAACCGTAATAGCTTCTATTAGGAGTACGTATTATACCATAATAGGCACACTTAATTATGACAGAGCATTCCCATGTGTTAATTTTCACAGCTTAGTATAAACATCTAAGATGGTGTTACCTCAATTAATTTCCGAAACAATAAAACATTAGACGGAAGGGAATAAACTTCGTGCTAAAGCTAACAAACTTTCTCATATACCTACGTACCTCTTTTGTGTTAAACTCCCTAATTGAAATTAACTAGCGCAAAAATAAAGCCACATAACAGAGACTCTACCTCCTTCAATATGTTATCTCCTATATTTAGCACATCTCATCGTAAGCGATTAATGAAGAAAATGACAAACGTACGAAGCATAACAACATCGCAATTATAAGTTCACCCCGCTTATAGCCGCTTATAAATTCGTTATTTTGGTTATAAGTAGGTACTCGTATATTGTAACATGGCTTTTATTGCTCGACGCGAAATTAGATTTTATAGCGATAGTCGTCTACGTGACTCTATTATTGTATACCTTGCAAGATACGCTGTATTCTTAACTTGATCCTTATTCGTTAGAAGCCAATGCAGCACATGGTGAATGGTCCTAGCATCTCCTGCAAGGAGTTGAGATCTAAATACAGCGGGGTCTACTGCAGACGGCGGCCGGTATTTCACATTGCTCAACATTTCCAGTAATCTCACCGATACAATATCACTTTCTTCGAGGGAGATATCCAACTAAAAGTGTTAGAAGCATATTACAAAAGTCAAAATGTTTATAATCATAAATATAAAAAAAAATTACTATGTGGTAGACCTAAATTTATGCGTTAAATTCACAGAACTACATAGGTATATCGAGAATAGTTCTGTGGTTAAATTACCTGTTAAGTAGGTAGTACCTAATATTCACCTATCGATATTCATAAAATATAACGACGAATCGGAAAATCTTTCAGCCTTAGAGTATATATTACAATAGTATAGAGCGAGTGTATTGCACAAATTGCATAGTGCGCATCGTAGGCAGATGAGCTATAGATACTATATAGATGTGTGTGTGACAAATAGGGATGGGTAGGTATCAATTGCGTGTTGAACTATCGATAAGTTATGTAAATAAATATGTATCATAAGTAAATTTTATGTTCAATAAGTTATTAAAGGAAAAATATGAATAAAGTATAAATATGTAATTTTAAATTTGTTTACCAACTGAATAAAGTTTGTTTATTCCATTTGAATATTAAATATTATATAAGAAATTTTCTTGTATTAATTATAAGTACTTTAAAAAAATATGTTTAATTGTAATATCAGAAAAACGTGAGTACTTTTTAAATAATGAAGTTATTAAAATAAAAGACCGGGTTTAGTGCTATTTTTTTAATAATAACTCAAACAATAATAATAATGTTTTAAATATGGTAAAAAACGCCGGTAACAGCCTCACAAGGGTAACTTTGTCAGTGCTCATGGGCGGTGGTGTCACTTCATTAGGTGATCCACCTGCTCAGTTACCTGCTCTTACATTAAAAAAAAAAAAAAAAAAAAATATTAAGGAATAATTAATAATTTAAAATGATAATATGTATAATAAATAATATTAATATTTTTTTATTTAATTTTATCCATTCTACTATCAAAATCTTCAAAATCAATTTAGCGGTTCAGAAAATATATCGTAACAGTACATACAGTCGTATTCATAATATTAGAAAGTGTATCATACAAAACACACCACAAATTTATTTATAATACATTTTTAAAAGAGTTTTAATTTTAAAGTTAAATAAATAATTTGTTAAAATATATTTCTTCTAGTTAACTTTATATCGAGTACAGCGTTGGTCAGGTCACATCACTACGATCACGTGGCGGCAGTGAGGCGCGCGAACGAGCCTGCGCGTGTCCGCCTCCCACCTACCCTTCACCCCCGCGATGCTAGATTTATTTTCATAAAAATAAGTATAACAATCGACTTATTGATGAAATGTGATAGTGGATTTCAATTTTGTGTATTTTCTAGTATCGTTTTTGCAAGATAGAACTGCACATTTCACCATGTTTATTCGTAAATATGAAAAAAAATCCAGAGCAATGCACTTCGTGAGCACTCAACCACGACTGCGAGCGCTCGCGGCGGGAGCGTCGTGTTGTTCCCACCTGTGCCTACTGTTCCCACTTGGTTGTTCGCGCTCTATAGATAGTATATATACTCTAAGCTTTCAGCGAACAAGGCAAATTCCGTATAAGATTTATTAATATAAAGGAAAAGTTACCTTTTCTCCAGCATTGAAATAAACCAGTAAGTCCACAAGTAATTGCAAGAATTGCTTTTCTTCTAAAGCATCAAACTTTATCAAGTCATAATTTCTTCCTAAAGTTGCGTTGATTTCTTTAACGATAAACTTCATCTGCTCAGTCATTGTAGTTATTTTCAATTCTTAGTTTCAAAAAATAAAACATAAATCTTTTCACCACTTTTTCTGTGACCAAACTTGTTTACAGAATTTGTTACTATAGCAACGGACCACGGATGTGTATGTCACCCAGGCCACCCTACTTCAGGACCACAGTTCGGACGCAAAAAAGTTTGTCTCATATTATTACGATTAACTTCATTTTATAGATTTTGTTTTTGGTAAATAAAAAATGTAAAATTTTTGCGCGAGATATTGTGATATTCCTAACAAATAAGTCTGGCAAGTCACATTTAAACAGGTGATGATCTAAGTCATCTAGGCGAACTAGTGTTGTTTCTGAAAATCTAGGTCATCTAGGTGATCTAGTGTTGTTTCAGATTACCATTTGATCTCTTCCTTTAGGAATTTAAGGGTTTAAGTCATATTATTTTAATGAAGTAACTCGACACTTTAAAAAAATATTTTCGGAAAATATTTGTTTATCATAAGGTACTTTCATAATTATGTATATAGGTATTATACATGTTATTTTTTCTTGAAGTAACGTACTTGTAGTTGGTGTACCTTAAAACCTATATCAATGGATACGGACCATGACCATGATCAATCATGACCCTAACGGACATAGGATATGAATAAAAAAACAAAGGTTAAGTTGGAATAATTTATATTTCTATTATGATACAATCATAGATATATCATATTATTGTAATCGTCAAATCTCAACAAGTTACGCTTACACTGTACACTTTGTGCCTTACACTTCAGTAAGTAGATCTCGTTATACAACTGCCAATCACGGAACAATTCGTCTCACAGCCTTATTGACTACATTCCACAAACTTCCCGGCTAGATGCTCTGCTTGAAGGGGAAACAAAGAAACACTAACCTATTTAAGTCTTCTACGAGGTTATAAAATTATACTAGTGGCCCGTATTCCAATATCCGAGTATGAATCACACATTAGTTGTTTGATAATTGTATTTTTTATCTGGTATTAAATTGGAAAGAATGAAATGAACATTAAAATACCTAATAAATATTATGTAATACTTTTTTCAGTAAATTACAAGTGCTATTTAATACTATTTTTTATATTCTCATGATTTAATATTTCTATACAAATAATATATTTTATAATACTATTCAATAAGATTTGTAGATAATAGTAATATCATAATTCTTTGGCCATCAATAACAATACTATAAATACATAAAAAATAAAAAATACGTGTGGCACTCGGGGACTGCCACGGTAAAGCTATTGCATGCTATGCCTTCAAGCCACACCTCCGCCCGTCGGAGCGGGGAGCGTGAGGTTTTTCGTTACGCAATTTCTGGATTTGGTCCCCGCGCTCAAGGCCCGCGATAGAAGCTATGCAATAGCTTAAAATCTCAAATTCTAATAACATTCCAAAAATGTATTAAAAACAGAAACATGATCTTTTATTGATTTTCTATAATATTATAATAGAAAATACGATTATTTATAATATAAAAATACGGAAATTGAACCTTATAATATGAAACCACTCGGATACTGTAAAATGGGCCTTAGCGTCACGTGAATGACGTAATCAAAACACATGACGCGATATCACTGGCTAGTACCTACTTAGCACCAATGAGGAGAGAAGTTAACTTTGTCTATGTCACGACAATATTCAAAATATAAGAAGGTAAAAAGTACGAAATTAGCACAAAAATGTAGTCACATAGTGCAATGAACACAAACAATAATACAGTTTTTATATATGAAACTATTGATAATACGATCTGTTAATAAAATTTATACTAAATTCACAATAATAAATTATTTGTGGATATGCATATTCACTTATACTATTTCTTATGTCCGTGAACACGATATAAGTACTTCAAATCCTCATTATAAAATTAACAATAAGTAAATAAATAATTAAGCTAATTGCGTTTTAATTACAAATAACTAGAGACGATTGTGTACGAACGAAACCTAATCGTGTTTATTTTCGTGATGCGCTTCGAATAAATTCACTTCTACTTACAACTATGGCATGCACCATCTTACATTTATTAGACCCTGAGTTGACAAAATAAGCACGCCGTAATAACAAATAAAGGACATATCGAATCATTTCAATACAAATAGAAACAAAAATTGTTACATTCAATTTATAAACCAAATATAAAATTTATTGAAAATACTAAATTATCGTATTGATTTTTATTAACATAATAATTTGTACTCTTCTAAATTAATGAAATTATATACCATACATACAATTATATTAGCACTAGATCAATGTTAAGTGTGAATAATAATAATTAGTGTTCAATAATCGCTACCCTCGAAAATTGTTTAATTTACTGATAATCGCATTACCGTAATTAACTACAACCCTTTAAATAAAAAATAAGTAAACAAAGTCGACATTTACGATTCATGTGAAACTAATTAATCGATAACATAATAAATTTTCGTTCAGTGTTTCTATAATACACGCTTGGTCCTCGCAATCTTTCTCTCTTGACATAAAAACTTTGATCCTAATTTCACTTTTTGCTAGGAATGTTGTAAGAGAGAGTTAGGAAATGCAATCGAAGACCTCTTTAAGCTAATAATTATCATTGGCGCGATCATAGCCGAAAATTCGGAATATAAATTAAATTTTGATGTCAACAAAATAAATGCAAAAACATAAATAAAAAAGAACCTACTAGAACAAACAACGTCAAAATATTATAAAATCAATATCCTCACAAATATAAACGTACACAATTATACAAAACATAAAAATCATCCTCGAAGACGACACATAATCCGACATCTACACGATACATCTAATAATAAGGTACCTCATATAAAATATCACTACAATCTAAGTCTACGTCTAAATCACAAGATGAACGAAACGAAAATACAAGGCTGAACGCTGTGTGCGGCAACAACGCTATCGCTTCGAGGGACGCGGCTCTCTTTTTCAATTCCACTGAGCGGCGGCCGAGCGATTTGGCGCTAACGTGAACAGAATACCGACGGAACGCGCGTCGCTCTCACAGTAGACCGCCCTTCCGGCCGAACAGGAAGGTACTGAGAGTGCCGAGCGGGGACGAGCTCACCGGCTGACTGATGGTGGTCGTGGGGGTCGCGCCCACCGTCCCTAGATCCGTTCTCGGGCGGGGAGCTCGAGGGCCTCGCGTTCGCCTCCCTAGCGTGTTGGTGTTGGACACGCCGGGAATATCCAGCGCGCCTTCACCGGGATGCGCGGGCACGCCGAGCGGCGCGTCCGCTATATCCGACCGATCCGCCGTCTGCGCGGCCGGCGAACGCAACGTTCTTTTGAGACACGTCAGCTGTTCCATGGGACTGCGGTGGACGAGGCCCGTGTACAACGACCCGGGGGTTTGAAGCGCGAGGGGGGCGGGGGAGCCGTCGGCCGAGGGGGAGGTGAGGTAGCGCCGCCGGAGGATGGACGTGCCGCTGGCGATGAGCGCGTGCAGGGAGGGCGGCGCGTCGCCGGGGCGCGGCGTGGGCGGCGGCGAGGAGTCGGGCGAGCCCAGCAGCGGGCTGTTGGCGGGCGTGGCGGTGGGCGTGAAGTGCGGGCGCGCGGGCGGCACGCAGAGCGACTCGCGGCGCGAGTGCACGGGCGACACGGCGGCGGACGAGCGGCGCGACGTGAGCCGCGAGCTCCACGCGCTGCCGAGCACGCTGCTCGACAGGCTGCTCATGCCGCTGCTGCACACGCTGCTCACGCTGCTACCTACGAGGCTGCCATCGTTTGGATGTAACACGGTGCTGTTGCGGAATAAAATAAGCCTCGTGAACAAGCAATTTCTATATGCGGTTATAGTATATTAGCATGGATATAGTATGGTGATCGCAAGCGCGTTTCGACAATGAACGCTCAATGCTTATCAATACGTTTAAAAGATCTCAAATAAATATTTTATTTTCTAGCATAATTTCTACAAATTAATGTCATTATTAAATTAAGAAGGCATGATCTTTTTATCAATATTTCTTTTATATTGATTAAGTATACCTCAGAAAGCATTACTTACTTGAAGTTAGCTTAAAATTTGATTAAGCATATAGCTTAAAAACCCAATACTAGAATACGACAATTACCTATTAGTGAATGTATAAATGTGACTGGAGTGTGGCAGCCTCAACATGTCATCGTCTTCTTCTACATCAGATAGCCGATACATTCGTAGCCCAAGCGCTTGTGCCGATCGGGAGCCTCGCACACCTACACCTTCTTGTTCTTCTAGTAAGCCTGGAAAATTAATTTACATTGAAAATTTATAGACTGAGAAATCTAATTGGCCTAATAGAAGTTTAAACTTCTACATTATGCTCAACTTAAAAATAAAAATGTATTATTAATCAACTTAACCGATTATAAAAGTTATTTAATAAGTAGAAGCTATAATAATTCTTGGGTCACATTTTCTATTGCACACCTCGGAGAGGTAATGCTCTATTGTCACCAAATCAAAAAATCACGATCCACTCATCTTAAATAATTTCCACCAACTTTATATAGCACTCTTATAATAAAAAAGGTATTCCAATGATTGAAAATGATTTTGACCTTTTGCACGCCTCATAAGCGAAGCGTTGAGGTGGGTACTACTGTCACTTCGCGCAAAACATCTGATTTTTCAAACTTAAAATGTCTTTATGTATCATACATTGCACTTGTAAGATAATACATACACACACATATTAAGAAAAAACACTATTTTTAACATTCATGATATTTTTGATGTCATTTTTGTTATTTAAACTAGTTAAAAAACAGTTTAAAAAAGTTCTGTCTTGGACGTCCGTGTGTCTGTATGTGCGGAGGATTTTCTTGTTAACACGATAGCGACCGAAATACTTTACTAATCGAGTCTTTTTTTTTCTCTTACGCTTGAGTATGCTCAGGAAGAGAACCCTTTCATTTTTCAGGGTCTGATTCGATGTGGTTTAATTGCTATTAAATAAACAAAAAAAAAATATCGACTGTTCTCCATAATTTTAGTATATCTATATAATATGTATATTCTTTATTTTATTTTTATTTTTTTTTATATTTATAGTGTACTCAAAATTCACCATTATAAACTCGATTCTTTATACTATAAGCCAAGGTTTAAAAAAATAAGTTGGTAGTCAGTGGCCACAAGAAAAATAGCTCAATTATTACGGTACCGCTTTCTTTACTTTTCCAACTGTTTTATTTTATTTCTTTTTTATATTTGTATTGTACTCTTTATAAATAATTAATTTTATTGTAAAGGATGAGATTATGAGGCGTGCACTTTTGGATTTTCCAAACTATTTTTATCTCAATTCAACTCAGACAAAGCCGGGACGAGCAGTTATATGTTTATATTAGTTACCTGACATGGTGGGCTTAGCGAGCTGCGCCCAAGTGTGCAGTGTGAGCGAGCCCTCCATCGGCTTGACGATCTGCAGCTTGTGCGGCGCCCGGAACCGCGCCGCGCCGCCCGCCACGCCCGCGCCCCACACCGCGCTCTCCTCGCTTATATCACGCTCTAAATAAAAAAAAAACCTATATTATTGCCAATTTTTTGTTGTAGAAAGTGTCAGTGAGACATTTATTACGAAATAATCATGTAAACTTTTTATTGCATTTTCGATATTCATTAATTTAATTTATTTGACACCAAAATATCCAAAAATAATCGGAACAATACAAATTTAGCATTATAATGATTCTCAAAAGGTCCCTACGTCGGCAAAGTTACAGAGAAAGTTTCTGTAACACTAACCAATGTCGACCGTTAAAGTAAAAATATTATTTATTAGGATTATGGGTACTATAGAGTACCTATTTGAGCTCAAACTAAACTTATTCAATTGTTAATACATTGCAAAAAAAATCTACTTCAATAGGATTCTATAATCGTGCATACCTGTATGCCTGCGGTGCCTCAGTACATGCGAGGCAGCTAACGAGGCTCGTCGGGAATCTATCTCTTGCGGTGTGAGGCGACGCAGCGCGGCCGCCAGCTCCGCGGCGCCCGGCGCACCCGGCACGCCTACGCCCGCACCGCCACTGGAAGTAGGAAGATGATTAATAGACAGATTTTTTTGAAGTGAAACTTCTTTATCGGGATTGGAAAAAAATTTAGTGTAACATTTTTTCGTTACGTGTGACATTTTTCCGTTATTCGCGTGATTCGACGTATTTCTGTAAAGTTGCATATTATAGTAAATTATTTTTTGAAAAATAAGGTCATAAAGAAGTTTCACTTCTTACATGTGTACACTAGTACACACACACATTTTTTTAAACTTTTTTTATGTTAGAGCAAGCAAAGAGGAAAGTCACCTAATGATAAGTGGTCACCACACTACTAGTAAGTGACGCTGCTATTGTTACTGGTGCTTTGTTGACCTTTTAAGGACAAATAAGCTCTTTAATGAAGGCCCCAAAGTCGTTATTATTTTATAGCTTCAACCTGTGGCACTTACGTAAGTAAACTCTCAATCTAGTTTAGTAGTTTGGCTACAATTATTAATGTTGAATAAAAATAATTATCATAACATGAGGTTCTACAGAAATTAAAATTGTTGGAACATACAATTATACAGTTTCTCACAAAAGTACTTACGGGTACATTTCTTCGGATTCCGCATCAGAGACGTCTTCAAAGAAGCTATCCGTAGAGATAGTTTTTGGCTTGGGTTTGATCACACTCGCACTCTCCGGTTCAGAACCGGACAAGGACGCGCCTGACCATCGGGAAGCACACTGCACTGTTTCGAACACCTTTTGCATACTTGAACTGAAAATAATAAACACAAAATAATTTTTGGAGAACCAAGTCCTTTTTATTAAATGTAAAAAAAAAACATCTTTAAATATTTAGCTTAAATCTTCTTGATCAAATATTAGCAGAAACTGTAACTATATCATCAATCGTCTCAAAACACAACAATTTCGCCATCATCATAAATGTCAAAACAATTAATAATTGACTGCTTTATTTTATTTTTAATATGATATTATAACTTCATCTGACCTGACCCACTTTAAACGGATAGATTTCATTCAAACTTTGTGCACTTATCAACGATCCGTAGCCAATACAATACAATGAGTCTAAGCGTGTTTTTTAGATTTATTTTTATTCCTAAAACTATATAACTCAATACATGACTATTAAAGGGGTGACAGACGTACGAGTAAGTACGCGAACTTGTGGCTCGACGACCTTTTTCGCTCGTGTGTCACCCCAAGTACGCGTACTTAAAAACCGTCGAGTAAGTTCGTTGACGATCCAACATGTTTGAAATTTTACTCGAAGCCCGCCTTGGCTCGCACGTCTGTCACCGCCGCGAGCCGAGTAAGTACGCGAACTTTAAAACCGCGACTTTAAAGTTCGTACGTCTATCAGCCCTTTTACTCACTGGGCCAACGGGTCCCCAATGCCCGAGTCCAGGCTCAGCTCGGAGTACACAGACGAGTGCATCTCCCTGTGCAAGCTGTTGGGCAGCAGGCCGGCGGCCGCCGCCACGCTCGGCATGAGGCCGCGCACGGGCTCGCCGCGCTTGCGCACTTGACGCAGCGCCTCTTGCGCCTCCGCGAGGTGCGCGGCCACTTCTGCGTACCTCTCCTGTAAATATAATAAGTACTTTATATAACACTAGCTTTCCGCCGGCGGCTCCGCCCGCGGTTTCAAAGAAAAACTCGCATAGTTCCCGTTTCCGTGGAATTTCCGGGATAAAACCTATCCTATATTACTCGTGGATAATGTAGCTTTCGAATGGTGAAAGAATTTTTAAAATCGGTCCAGTAGTTTATGAGCTTATTCATTACAATCAAACAAACAAACAAAGTTTTCCTCTTTATAATATTCGTGTAGACAAAGGACGAAAATCAAATATGATATGTATTGAAAACTTAAGAAACATATTAAAACACTTCATTAAACTCCGAAAAAGCCAACACATATGGAAACATAACAAGCGTATAAAACGTCATCCTTGAAACGTTCATAAAACTTATTGCATTAAAACTTGTATTTCAATATCCATCCTCGAAAAGTGTATAAACTAGCTGACCCGATAGACCACACGTCGTTAAGTTTTCTTATGTATTAATGTCATCTCTCATCTTTTGTTAAATGAGGAAACATGTAGATGTACAATTAAAGCTGGTATCTCATAAACGATAATAGAATTATTATAAAAAATAAACTTACTACGCGCATACTTCTAGCAACGTTTCGGTTTACTTTAAACTTTTCATACTGTTCATATTAAAAAAAAAACATAGCAGTCTTTATCATTGTTTGTCTATGAGACAAGAACAATGTTTATTTTTTTTATATAGTAGGTCAAACAAACGATGCACACTTCATTCAGATAAGATAAAGAATTACAGCTTAATATCTATATTTATATGCATATACTGGCATTCATCTCAGATATCTATAGTTAACAGGTACATTGAATAGTTTGTTTTTATAATTCAAACGAAGTCTTGGGAGGAAAGGAATAACATTGTAAAACTTTAATTTTTATGTTAATAAAATGCACGTTGTCTTCTTTGTTAAAGAGTCACAATTTAATTATAAATTGAAGTATGATATATTAAACCGAAATAACCGGCGGTAAGTAATTATTATTAGAAACGTATAATATTACCGGCTAGTGTTTATAAACCGTATCAGCTTATCAAACATTTGCATTTATCTTTGTGTGCTATCTAGAGGTCCGCGCCACGCCGGCGTGCCGCCGCCGAGAGACCCCGGCGCGCCGCCGCCGCCGCCGGGTCACAGAAAAATTGGCGCCGAGTTCAAATTTTGCGCGCGAACACAGCACGCGTTGTTGTCTACAACACGGCAACGATAATAGACAATGTCTACTTTATCGATGCCAGATGTTTTACTCCAAAAGCTAGCCAAAAAACACTCCAATAGATTTATTGATGGGGATGAAGACGTCGCTCAAGAGTGTTGGAGATATTTGGCTACGGCTAACCCTTCAGATTTAGGAGATGTAAAGGGCAACATTCTTAAGTTCTGGGAACAAAAAAAAGTTGTTTTTCCTGGGCTTGCCGAATTAGCGCGATCGCTTCTATCTATCCCAGCTTCAAGCACGCCAAGTAAAAGGGTTTTTTCTGTAGCTGGGCTAGTCTTAACTGCGAAGAGATCGCGTCTAAATCCTGCAAAAGTTAACAAAATTATTTTTATCCATGATAATTATAAACATGATTTGTTACAAATCAGTAACATTCATTGCTATGCAGACGACAGTAGGGGGGATGCTCTTTATCCCGGCCGTGCAAACACCTCAAAGGAAAGCCTCAATGAGAGTCGAAACAAACTTGTGCCTGAAGTCGAGTCTTCTCTCCAAGAAGTCTCGGATTGGGGCGAACTTAATCGAGTTCAATCCCCTAAAGACACAGGTTTGCGCGTTCACCGCTAAAAAGACCCCATTTGTCGTAGAACCTCGGTTTAAGAGTACTCCCCTTAGTATATCGCCGAAAATCGGAATTCTCCGAGTTGAAATCTCGAGTGACGTTCAATTCCGCAGTCATTTGGAAGCGAAGGCTAAATTAGCCTCGAAAAAACTTGGTGTGTTCAGTAGATCGAGATAGTACTTCAAGCCGGCCCACCGACTTCAGCTGTACAAGGCTCAGGTGCGACCGCATATGGGGTACTGTTCTCATCTCTGGGCTGGAGCCCCACAGTATCAACTCCTTCCTCTTGACCGCATCCAACGTCGAGCAGCTCGAATTGTCGATGACCGTAGGCTTTCCGATAGGCTCGACCCACTGTCAGTGCGGAGAGACGTTGCGTCTCTCTGTATACTGTACAGAATCTACTATAGGGTGTGCTCTGAGGAATTGTTCCACCTTTTACCAGCCGCACAGTTCCACCACCGGACCACACGCCGTAAAAACCAGTTCCATCCGCACCATCTGGATGGTTGGCGCTCCACCACTGTCCGCTTCACCCGCAACTTCCTTCCGCGTACGGTGAAACTATGGAACGATTTGCCACCTGCGGTGTTCCCGACCAACTACGACATTGGGGCCTTCAAGAAAAGAGCTTATTTGTCCATAAAAGGCCGGCAAAGCACCTGTAACACTCCTAGTGTTACAAGTGTTTATGGACGGTGGTGACCACTTAACATCAGGTGGCCCACCTGCTCCTTTGCTTGCTCTGACATAAAAAAAAAAAAACATTGCCAATAAAATTATTGGCAATGTTTATAATTATCATGTTCATCACTAAATAGTTAAGCTACTTGATTTTAATAAAAATAAATTTTTTATTAAACTTAAAGAGAGATTTTTCTACTGTCCGCCCACCCCCTAATAACTTTAAAAATAACTAGCCCACGCCGGCGACGCCGCGCCGCGCCGGGTGCCGCACCCGGCGCGCCGCCGCTGGGCTTTTGGACTGCGGCGCGGACCTCTAGTGCTATCATAAATCTATGTTATTTTTATGTGTTAAGGCCAATTGGCAAATAATGAACTAGGAATAGAAGTTTATTTCATACTAGCTGTTCCGCGCGGTTTCACCCGCGTTGCTCCGCTCCTGTTGGTCTTAGGGTAATGATATATAGCCTATATAACCTTCCTCGATAAATGGGTTATCTAACACCGAAAGACTTTTTTAAATCGGACCAGTTAGTTCCTGACATTCAACTGCGTTCAAACAAACAAACAAACTCTTCAGCTATATAACATTAGTATTGATTACTGGTAGATCAAAAACACTCCGCCCAATATCTTAGTCATATTATTATATTATAATATACTAGTATTATCAGACAACATAATACCATAATTTTATTACATATACAATAAATTTAAAATTAAATTATAGATAAAGCAGAACAGACAACAACTTACATAAAAATTTTATGCTAAGCAGTATAATTATTTTACAATAGTATTCAATGTGTAATAAAAAGATGAATCTTTAATAAATCACACAAGTGTTAATATTTTCTAACGCCCAATCATATTCACTTTACGCTTCATTAGAGACCACCTTATAAGGCGCGACTGTACTTTCCTATCTACGGCAATTACGTAAACATTTCGCGTCAACGTATCTGCATAATGCGATTTATTACACGTAACTATCTAAAATCCTATTTATATTAAATCACGGGCGTCCAGTAACCCAGATGAGCAACCTAATTCCAGCGAGCGTGAATTTAAATAAAATAAGCATAATTATTTATAGTCTTTTCAAAAATATAAAGCATTCATTTAAAATTGTACCAATGAAATGAAAAACCTTTACAATTCAGTTTATATTCCCACTGTATAGAATAGCTATTTGACCAAATGAGGTAAGCTGTTTTCATATAATAATGTATTGAAACCATATTAGGAACATTACGCGACTTTTCTCAAATAGATAAGTAGACTTTGCCTTTAACGTTAAATCGGTGTGGTTATTTCATAGAAAGTTCATGATATAATCTGAACTTACGTTGAATTGTATTAAATAATCATTCTAGAAAATACACTAAAAGTCCTACCTTAGCATCTGCCAATTCTGACGCGAGAGCATTCTGGTTTTCCCTGGTTATTTCCAATATTCTAAGCGTATGTTCGTGTTCGGTTGTTAGCTGAAAAAAAGAAACGCACATACAATATAAGTCTTAAAAATAGTCACGGAACGGATAGGAGACCTAAAAAACTACACCCACATTTAGATTATTGTGCCAAAACACACTCCATTGACATTTAAAATTGATGCTCGTTATTTGTGTTAGTCGGCACTACCTCAACTAACTCGTTCAGATTTAAAGGCAAACCTGTCAAGTCATTATGCATGTCGAATAACGGTTAATATGCTCGTTATGTTAAATTAAGGGCTTAATACAAACAAATAGATCTACAAACCAAATAAAAGTAATCAACGGAAAGATATTTTGGGAAATAGAATGAAATGAATGTTTCTTGCCGGTTTGAAATTATAACGCCGCGACATTCCGACGGCCCTCGCACCAAAATAAACAAAGGCCTGTCAAGACTGTGATAAATGATATTTCATTGTAAATAACTTAAAATACCATTAGCGAAATTAATATTTCTATTTTTAATTGCCATATAAAACTTAATAAAGGGATAACTTCGTAAAGGGTATATTGTGTTTTGTCTGATATTGTACTATGTAAAATTTTAAACGTTTCATGTGTTTGTTAAAACAATAAAGATTGTAAATTAAATCAAAATTAATGAACTATTCTGGTCCTTTTATATAGCAGACACTTGTAAAATATATAAACTTTATATGAATCCTGATAAGTAAGACAACAAGCTTATAAGTATAGATAATAACAAATAACAATTACCTGCTGTAAATTTCGTTCGGTGATAGTCAACCTCGCGTTTGTCGAATCGAGCTGTTGCTGCAGTTCCGACGACCGTTGCCTTTCCTCCGCCAACTCAGATCCAAGCTCATTTGTCTCCGAATTAGCGCTCGCTAAAATAAAATAGATTAATCTATACTTAATATTATAAAGAGGAAAGGTTTGTAATTATGTATGTATGTATGTATGGTTTTCACGCATAAACTACTGGACCGATTTCAAAAATTCTTTCACCATTAGAAAGCTGCATCTTCACTGAGCAACATAGGCTATATTGCATTTTCAAAAACATTAGAGATCCTTACCAAAAATGCAATAAAGGTGCACCCAAGGTGTAAAAAAATTCCTTAATAAAAATTCTGTCATCGCGTGCGCTGCGGAATCTATTCCTTGAAGTACGAGGATGGTTCTTATGAAAAAAAACGTAAACATGTAGGGACCGCTAGTATTATAATAAGTTAAATCGAAACTAGAATAGTCAATAAAAAAGTCTTGATTATATCTAAGTAGCCCGTTGGCCGTTAAATATAGGCTTCATTTCTCCGAGACGTGCCATATCGCTAGTTTTCAAGGGCTCTATGAAACATTAAGTGAGTTGTCAATGCCATGCAATTTTGTAACATAACTTCAGCTATTGAACAGTATTATAGTTTTCACATAGTTTTTTTTTATTAAGTACACATTGTAAAACTAGCTAAAATCTATAAGGACGATTTACAAAACGCTTACTTTTTAACATCAGTTAATTATCGTATAGATTAACTTTAATTGCACGCTAAACATAAATCCTTGAGTCGAGTTATACCTTGAATACAAAATAAACTAGAGAATTAACTAAACAATCACGATAACGAAGAATTGTTTTCCTCAAATGACCACTTTTGTTGATCGTGGTCGTCTGTAAATAAGCAATCTATACTCAAGTCATTTCTCTTTAGTTTTACGATACTTTGTCGATGTGAAGGAATTTCATTTTGAATACATGTAATGCCAATGTATTTGACGTAATATTATGTTACTATTGCGGTACATATTATCTTTAACTCGATGTAATTTATGATCGTGTTCGAGCCGATCCCGCTACATAAATTCCATTACCCTCGTTTAACATTCTGTACAATAATGTTATTCGACTATTAGACATAAAACATGGACGCAAGAAATTGTATTATTACGGTATTGTATAACAAATACACACCTCGAGGAATTTGAGTGAAATAGTGTTTCTACAATTAGTGTCTTCATTTCAGTCGAAACTTATATTAAATAGCTGCATTTGGAATCTTCTCATGGTGAATGTAGGCAAGTTAAAACAAGTATGGTCTGACAGGGTGCGAATCTTAAAGACAACACGCTGCTAGGCCACCTTGCTTCACCAAACCCGAGTTGTCCTCTTCCTTCCTTCTTCACTATCTCATAGTAAATAATAATAAACAATAAACATACATACAAATCATTCCAAACAAGATAAGGTAATTCACATAAATATGTGAGTTTTGAGTCCTGTTAGCATAATTATCTCTAAGATGGAATTTTGCTGACGTTGAAGAAATAAAATATGACGGAAAATTATTAAGGAAACGGTATCAATTTAATCTGTACGTGTGCCCATTAATACTATAGAAATGTATTGATAAGTGCACGTGAATATTTAACTTATCTGATTCATGATTATTAAATAACCCACATATTTAAAGAATTTACAATGCCGAACAATAATAATAAATTCGAAACGGATACATAATATCTATATTTTTATACCTAATTAAGAGCTTAATCATCCTTATTATCACATACATATTACGATAAATCGTTGTCATGTGTTGCAAAAATAGCATGATGGAATGTATCAACTGTAACAACATGAACATGTGGGAACAAATAGCGTTGAACAATCGTTAATTGCGAAAGCTCGCTATAACTTGAGTATGAGCAACATAACCATTTAATCGTTTGTATTGTTCTAAATAATGATTTCTTCCGTCTAAGGAGATGACGTAAGTTGTTCATCCATGAAATGTTATTAAGGGGAGTCCTTTCAGCGAAGCGGAGTAAAATTGGTTTGCAAGATCAAATTTTTCATGTATTTGCAATTATATGACGCTTCTAGAAAAAATAATCAATACACTTCAAGATATTTCCTAAAAAGTGTGCTAATTTGTTACACAACCACGTGTATTTTGGTCGATCATATAAAATCATAAAAATAGGCTAAAATAAAGATCGAAAACGAATTATTTATTAATGAAATTTCTGATTTTGGAAATAATTTTTATATAAGGATATGTATTTTGATGTACTGCAGAAAACGTGCTAAATTTTGGTTTTCTACTGAAGCCCTGTAATTATTAAATACATATTATATCTCAGAACTTAACGTTGCCCAGCGTTTTCTTTACAAACCGCGCTGCCCGCTACCCCGCCAGTCCTGATCAGGCGCTTGCTAACGTAGGACCTGTGTCAAATTATCTCCGCTCGATTTTACGTTTTGAGTAACGATAAATTATTGAAAATGGGTAACAAAACAAACAAAATTCGGAAGAAAGCAGTGTCAGTATCAAAAAAAAGAGTAAACTATAAGAAACGGTATGTAAATTGAGTAATATGATAAAAACGTAGTTACTTGATGACACAGAATAAAAATATCAGTTGGTCATAAAGTTTCACCTCGTATGCTTTTATTTCAAAACGATAAAAGCTGCGTTACTGTGAAATAAGAGTTTAGTTTATAATAATTTGTTTTATATATATAATACTAGTGGTCCGCCCCGGCTTCGCCCGTGGTACATATTTCGCAATAAAAGGTAGCCTATGCCCTTTTTCGGGTATCAAAATATCTCTATACCAAATTTCATGCAAATTGGTTCAGTAGTTTAGGCGTGATTGAGTAACAGACAGACAGACAGAGTTACGTTCGCATTTATAATATTAGTATGGATTATTATTACGTAATTGGTGTATTATTTGCATAATTTTGGGGTATTATTATTAATTACAGTTGTTTATTTTAAGGAAAAAAACAATAATGATTATTAGTTAAAAAATAATTGATAATAGTCAAATAATAATGATTATTGACTTATAATAATTATTAATCACTACAGTAAAAGTTCCTTATTGGCGGGGTATATGTTCCATAAAATATATGCCTCGAATACAGAAACCGTAATTATTATATGGGATTATAGGTTCTACGTTATACGTTCCTAGGTGACGATTGAGATTTTTTTCGTGTCTCATTTTTTTTAGTTGCCATTATAAACTAGGAAGAGTGCAGTAGACGTTACTCGATCACAATTTTTGTAACGAATGTGAAAGACGAAACAATAAAACACGCAAAGCGGCTTTTACTATAAACGGAACTACATTTAAAAATATACTTTATTTATTGAGTTATAAGGTTGCTTCCATTCTGTTTATTTACGCTCCTTCTATGTCTCGTTTCAGCACCATACTATGCCTGATTAAATAAATAGATATTAGATAATAAATACAAGGGGAAGTGGGAGGCGGACACGCGCAGGCTCGCTCGCGCACCCTTCGCACACCTTACTGCCGCCACGTGATCGTAGTGATGTGACTTGACCAACGCTGTACTCGATAGTTTACAAGAAAAACTATATTTTAACATATTAATATTTGACTTTAATATTAAAACTCTTTTAAAAATATATTAAAAATAATTTTGTGTTGTGTTTTGTATCATACACTTTCTAATATTATGAATGCGAATGTATTATAGTGTAAATGTAAAGTATGTAATGTTACGATATTATATTTTAACCGCTAAATTGATTTTTGAAGGTTTTGGTAGGTATAGAATTGATATATATTTATATTGTTTATTATTTCATTTTAAATTATTAATTAATTCTTATTTTTATTTAACATTAAATACTATTATTATTTGATTTATTATTAAAAAATAGTACTAAACCCGATCTTTTATTTTCTTAATTTTAATAGTTAAGAAGTCCACACGTTTTTTCAGATATTTCAATTATACATTTTTTTAAACTACTTATAATTAATAGAAGACTTTACATTATTATTTAAAATTACATATATTTATACTTTCTTCATACATTTCTCCTTTAATAACATATTGAACAATATATTTTCTTATGTTACATATTTATTTACATAACTTATCGATAGCTCAACACGCAATTGATACCTACCCATCCCTATTTGTCACACACACATTTATATAGTATCTATAGCTCATCTGCCTTCGATGCGCACTAAGCAATTTGTGCAATACACGCGCTCTATACTATTCTAATATTATAATACTCTAAGCTTCTACTGGTAGCAGCAAGTAATATTTATTAGTTACACCAAGTACTTCCATAATTATGTTGTGCTAATTAATAAATTCCTAGTACCTACTTATCTCAGTTTATAAAGTTGTAAATGCTTACTTTATTTACTTTTATATTTACAATCTGACACAAACACTTTTACATTGCTTACATAATAAAAATTGATCACAATTTACTTTTGATATATTTTACACTGTGGCATAGCGCACGTTACGAAAAACAAACGACGCGAGGAGCGCGAGGAGCGCGAGTCACGCGAACGGCCCCCCACACTTCACATCCTAAAATCTTGCCTCGCGTTGAAATACCTCGCGTTAAGTAATTTCATGGTACAGCATCAGACGGAAGAAGCTCTTTCCGCTATTTATGATTTAGTACAACATTGCGTTATGAGCAAAAAATAATATGTAAGCACGGTAAAGAAATGGCATTGTTTAACTTTCACCATATCCATTTTGTGTTATAAAATTTTCCAAATGTTACATCAACATTGTCATGCATACTTTTATAGAGTATACAATTTGTTTTAGAGATAATTTGAATTATCACTAATACATTTAAATAAATTTACATTTTTATTGTTTAAATAGAAACGTTAAACAAAACATAATTAAATGTGTATATTCTTGATGTTTAAACTCCAATATGCATGGAAAATACACATAGGAGCGCGAAAACGCTATAATATGCAATTAGCAAACTAACTTGAGATGTATTTCTCTAGAGAAACCACTTAAATATTATATTATATGCCTAAGACAATAGCTTGACAAATGAGATTTATTATAAACTAAAACACTCGGCATCCGCTAAGTGGGAATACATAATATGATATTTTATGTAATATGTGCAAAAATATAGAAAATAAGACTTTTATTAAATACCATTTTATTAAGAAAAACTCAATAATATTCTATAGACCTTGTTCAAAGGCGAATTTCATAAACAAATACGAAATTTTTTCTTTCTTCTCCTTCATACAACTTATTTGATGATAATTTTTGCAATATATTGACACAATATAGTTGACCTATCATAGGGCAACTATATTGTGCCTATGTGTTCTCATTCTAGAGGATGATTTTAACAATAATTATATAAAATATAATTTATAGCTATTATAATCCTGATGATTTTTTTTGTGTGTGTGTAACAAAACTTTTAAAAGTGCGTGCCTAGTGCGTACGTTTGGTGCGTTCATATGTGTACGCATACTAGCATACATGCGAGTACCTTCTTGCATCCGTATGTTTGTGTGTGTATTGGACGTACCTATCTGAGCGGCGATATAGCGCAGTAACTGCTTATCTGTATTTTTTATGTGTGTATTGCACTATCTGAGCAGAAGCATCGCGCAACAACTGGCCATGTGAATTGTGTATGTGTGGTGCACGTATTTACCTGAGCAGAAACATCGCGCAACAACTGGCCATGTGAATTGTGTATGTGTGGTGCACGTATTTACCTGAGCCGAAACATCGCGCAACAACTGCCATGTGAATTGTGTATGTGTGGTGCACGTATTTACCTGAGCAGAAACATCGCGCAACAAATGGCCATGTGTATTGTGTATGTGTGGTGCACGTATTTACCTGAGCAGAAACATCGCGCAGCAACTGCTCATGTGAATTGTGTATGTGTGGTGCATGTACATAGCTGAGCGGCTATATAGCGTAGCAACTGCTCATGTGAATTGTGTATGTGTGGTGCACGTATTTACCTGAGCAGAAGCATCGCACAACAACTGGCCATGTGAATTGTGTATGTGTGGTGCACGTATTTACCTGAGCAGAAACATCGCGCAACAAATGGCCATGTGTATTGTGTATGTGTGGTGCACGTACCTAGCTGAGCGGCGATATAGCGTAGCAACTGCTCATGTGAATCGTGTATGTGTGGTGCACGTACCTAGCTGGGCGGCGATGTCACGCAGCAGCTGCTTATGTGAATTGTGTATGTGTGGTGCACGTACCTAACTGGGCGGCGATGTCACGCAGCAGCTGCTTATGTGAATCGTGTATGTGTGGTGCACGTACCTAGCTGGGCGGCGATGTCACGCAGCAGCTGCTTATGTGAATCGTGTATGTGTGGTGCACGTACCTAGCTGGGCGGCGATGTCACGCAGCAGCTGCTTATGTGAATTGTGTATGTGTGGTGCACGTACCTAACTGGGCGGCGATGTCACGCAGCAGCTGCTTATGTGAATCGTGTATGTGTGGTGCACGTACCTAGCTGGGCGGCGATGTCACGCAGCAGCTGCTTATGTGAATCGTGTATGTGTGGTGCACGTACCTAGCTGGGCGGCGATGTCACGCAGCAGCTGCTTATGTGAATTATGTGTGGTGCACGTACCTAGCTGGGCGGCGATGTCACGCAGCAGCTGCTTATGTGAATCGTGTATGTGTGGTGCACGTACCTAGCTGGGCGGCGATGTCACGCAGCAGCTGCTTATGTGAATCGTGTATGTGTGGTGCACGTACCTAGCTGGGCGGCGATGTCACGCAGCAGCTGCTTATGTGAATCGTGTATGTGTGGTGCACGTACCTAGCTGGGCGGCGATGTCACGCAGCAGCTGCTTATGTGAATTGTGTATGTGTGGTGCACGTACCTAGCTGGGCGGCGATGTCACGCAGCAGCTGCTTATGTGAATCGTGTATGTGTGGTGCACGTACCTAGCTGGGCGGCGATGTCACGCAGCAGCTGCTTATGTGAATTGTGTATGTGTGGTGCACGTACCTAGCTGGGCGGCGATGTCACGCAGCAGCTGCTTATGTGAATCGTGTATGTGTGGTGCACGTACCTAGCTGGGCGGCGATGTCACGCAGCAGCTGCTTATGTGAATTGTGTATGTGTGGTGCACGTACCTAGCTGAGCAGCAATATCGCGCAGCAGCTGCCGCTCGGCGAGCTCGGCGCAGTCGGCGCCGGCGGCGAGGCGCTGCGCCTCCTCGCGCAGCGCGCGGTTCTCGCGCTCCAGCGCGCCGGTGCGCCGCCGGAGCAGCGCCGCCGTCGCCGCCTCCTTCTCTTCAGTGGGGGAGCCCTCTTCTGTATCATTTGTTAGTATCTGCACAGAGTAGGTTGTTTCGTTACTGTATTTTTGTTATGGTGTCAAATAAATGAATGTCTTCGTTGGGATAGCCCTCCTCTATATCATTTGTTAGCATCTGCACAAAGTTATTTTTCTGCTTTGGTGCCAAATAAGTGGATTTATATGAGTATATACGATCAATACCCTACAACTGCCGCATTTTTGGGCCGAGACACGTCAACATAGACGGAGCAACTTCGCGCGGAAAATGCTTCGCGAAGCTGCTCGCTCTGTGCGGGCTGCCTATTGAGTATATTTACAGATAAATGCGTGATTTAAGCGTACTAAGGAGTATAGAATTTCCCGAATTCAACAAACCAACTTATTGATTACCGGTTTTACGGATCATTAACAAATATGGATGTAGTTGATTATTATCTTTGAGATGTTTTATACTATCAAATAAATTACTGGATCACCTGCATCTGCAGCCCGTTTAAATATTTTTTGTACGAGTTTACTTTACCGATAATATTATATTTAAGCGTTCGATGGACTGTAGAAAAATGCGGAATTTTTATGCTGCGCTGTCATTATCCGCACCAAATTACAATTTATTATACCAGTTACGTCTGGGTTGAGGAAAATGATCATAAGACAGTATTTCTTTTTAAAATTTCGCAAATAAATAGTAATGTAAATATTATAATTTTTATGATTTGAAGTGCTTCACGCATATAAAAACCAAAAATCGCGCAGTTATGTCATAAAAATTACTAGTATTCATTACAGGAAATAAAATATTTAAAAGTCTTTTAGTGACATAATTACCGAGTTATTACTAAGTTTAATATGATGTATGATACAGAGAGATAAGCAAGGGTTTACAAGGAAAGACTATCTAATAAATTTAAAGAAGTTAACAAAAATCTTTTAAAAAAAATTATTTTTTATTCCTCACAAATGTGAAAAAGAACGGAACTGATCATATTAAACAAAATCCATTTCTAACACGGCAAGCGATTCTTAATCTTTCTAATTATAGCGATCGGAAGTCATACAAGTGGCGTTAATTAACCAGTTATGTATACCTGGAGCAAGTCGCTCTTCGCGCTGAGCTCGTGCTTGAGCTGTGTGATGAGGTCCCGCGCGCCTCGCAGCTCGCCCTCGAGCGCGGTCACTCGAGACTCCAACCGACCGTTTGCAGTCAGCAATTCCTTGCCGATGCGAGCCGTCAGTTCTAGATCCTTCTCTTTCTGCGAATAAACAAACACCTTGCCTTACATGTATTTACAATCAATTTACATACTAACAGTGCTATGTGAAGTTCATTTATGATGCTTATAACTTATTTTCTAAAACTAATAGCATCTTCGCACCTTTTTATTGCAATGTTGATGTAAACATTAAACATCACGTTTTTATTGTACAGATACAAAAGAGACGTGGCCAATTCATTTTCACAGTCGATCATTAAAATACAAAAAAATGGCAAAAAATGAACACGACTTACTTCTTCTAAGAGCCTTGTTACCGCTTCGATGTCATTGTAGGTTTTTGTCATTTGGCTCACCCTGTTGCTGCATAGAACTGAAAACACACGGCTCACTTGTACACACTACGAACAATACTTGAATAGCCTTATCAAATATAGAACAAGAATCGTAGTGAAACAAAAGTAACTGATAAGATAATCGGCGTAAATATTAACAACGTATTAATTATAGCTCCATCGGTGTATTTGTTGATATCAATTGAAAATGGTTGTCTACACAATGAACATAAAGTTAATATTTACTAAACAATATAATTTCCAAAGAATCTTATTGATATCATAAAATATTTATTTACAAAGCTTTAAGGACTAAATAGCTTTATAGATAAGTTCAAAGGTATGAATTGTTTGCTTTAACTAAAGAATATTGTAGGTGAATATAGCACATTTGGCAAAGTGACGCATTGACGTATTTTCATCAACATTTTATACCACACCCAATTTACTAGCTTTATATATAATATACTGGCTAAGTTCTACTGAAAAAAAGCTAAGAAGAACTTTGAATTAAATTTTTATATCCAATTAGAAATTTTCATTTGACTACATTTTGATATAGAGTTCAACAAAACATACGAGCAATATACAACATAGATCATGATAACATATATATATTTACCATTGTTTATAATCTGTCGCAATATAAACACTTATTTATCATTGTATACAATATATTAGAAAGGGAAAATCAAATAACTTTATTATAGATTCTATACCACAGTCAACGCTGTGTTGTTAAATACAAATCTTTTATTAAAAGTAAACGAATACATATTATATGTAATATGAAATACATTCTGAGTAAATAACGACTGACCAGCAAAAATTTCATCGAAGTTCAACGAATCCGCGTTCATGGAAAATCTTAGGATGTTCAGTGCACTCAAGTAATTCGACGCATGGTCAACAAACAAGCATGATTATTATTTCACAGTTCCAAAGAATCACACCCGTATAAACATAATTGAATTGCACCAAGTTGGAAATCAGGTTTCCACACTAGCGTAAACCGTCAGTTTAAGTTATTGACTGCATACGCAACGAGCCCGACCGCTCGCGCCGGGTGAGCCTATTGTATTGTGCAACATGGGAAAACTGGAATACAAAGACAAAACATGTTGACTATTCATCGCTTATTGGTAAACACATTGGATGTTGAGAGTTGAATTCAATGAAGATTCCATCATTATAACACGAGTTTTTGCTGACAGCAATCATTTCTCTTTTGCATTGCATCATTTAAAGAAATACTCCCTCCGTGTTTAAGTCGTGTGATACTTTTCCAGAAATTTCTATGTAATGCCGTAATTCAATTTAATTTTTTACAAGATTCCGCATTATGGGTCAAAAAAGAAATAAACATTACACAAAGACTCAAGATATTATTCGAGTACCTAATATTTATGATATAATGAGCAATTGAACGAAACAAATATTTTTACTAAGAGATAGTTCAAAGATAGTAAATCTAACAGTAATATATTATACATCCTCTCACCATCATACATTTTTATACAAAAAGGGTTATGTATTAACACCGACAGGGCCGCTTTCCAGCACTCAAAAAACTAATGGGAACTCAAGACATCTATAAAAATGCGCATTGAATGCTTCTGATTTTTTCCCAATCTTACCTAACGTTACAATTACATCGGATATGGATTGTTCACGGTTATGTCTCTCACGATGTCGGTGGACTTTCATTCATTACAATCACATAATATTTTATAGAAACTTAATAAAAATACCCTAATTGAACTAACACCCAACTATGCCTATTGCTTAATACATATATCCCATCATTATCTCAAGTTTATAAAAAAAAATAATCATAAACAACTTATATGAGACATTGCAAACCTACAAATAAGAAGGTGCACGCACGTCTTCTAAAGCATTGATGTCATGGATCGACTTGAGTTTTAGATGATTGCGGAAGTGGTTAAAGAAAGTATAGTGTTTTGTTATAATAAGCTTTAAAAGAAAGAAATGTGAAGGCTAGATGAGACGAGCAGAAGCGCAATGAAAGTAGAGACGACACCAAAGATTGCCGCTAATGATGTGAGCCAAGTGGTTTCCCAGTGTGGTCGTACCTCGATCAAGGAGCAAGGTCCGTATGACGCGAAAGTAGAGACGGCCGAACCTGTCTCGAGCCACGTGGTAAAGGAAGTCGGGATATTCGCCCAGGCACTCCCGCAGTTCCGCGTCGGGAAGGTAGCTTAGCTCTTGGAAGAGCTCGCGATCGAAGCCGGGCGGCGGCGAGGCACGCGAGCCGCTCGCGCACCCCGCGCCCGAGCCCGCACCGCCCTCTGCCGTGACGCGCCCGGACAGCGGACATCAGCTCCGCCCCCGTCACGTGGCCGACCACTCTCCTCACACACCAACACCACTTTTGTCCGAATGATTCGTTGATTGTACTAAAAGTCTGTCCGTTTCCGAGAACTCCCTCCGACCAACTGCGATATCATCACTTCACGCTCGTTCAAAATAAACATTTACTTTGACGACATCCAAAAATAAATATAACGATGAAACCTTAAGAGAGGACCGAGTATTAAATAGTAAAAAACCGCATAACAAAATATGTGAATTAAATTAAGAAACTCATAACAAGCTGTTCACGCAGCTGATGTAAATGAAATCCTAGACTATCTTGACGCGGACTACGTCAGTATGAATTTTTTTTTCAATTCTTAACTTATTTTCGTCTTAGGGACAATCGATTTTAGCGCAAGTACATATAAAAGTAAAAGAAAGCCAAGTAATACCTTAATAATTATAGTCTGGTTTAAAGAAAAGCCTTATTCAATGATATAGGTTCTTTCAACATTTACGGGCTGAGCTCTCTACGTTCAAAATGATCTATTGAATTGTAGATGTTGTTGTTGGTTAACAATCAATCAGAACAATAGAACTTGCAAACAATTATTATTTTTATTTATGTTAGTATAACTACTAATTGTCTACTGGAAATCAATAACTCTTGCACCTCGTTAGCATCTAAACAATCTTTACCTACTATTCACGGTCAAAGGAAACTTGGAGAAAGAAAATCACTATTTACTTGGTCTCGATCTAGGAAAATGGGGAAGCAATTAAACGCTAAACGCTATCTTAAAGAAATAGTTGTGTTATTGTGTAATATGATTGTAAAGTTTTTTTTTTTTTTTTTTTTCTAAAATTAATTGAACTACGTTTGTTCTAACATTTATTGCAACATGTTTATCGATCGGTCACTTTTCTACACGTTTTTGAACGGGTCTGGCTAAGTCTGAACTGAAACTATGAAATATAAGTGGAGAACTCGTCTTAGGCCCGACTTTGATAGTAAGAAAAAAAGTAATAAAATTACAATTTTAAAGAAACTGATAGTTTTGACGAAATACTTAGTATAAAATAAGGAATTTACTATGACTGGTATAGAGGTGAACAAAATTGTAATGGAGGTTGTAATGGTAATAAACAATAAATTTTATAGTATTGGAAATTTATTCTACTTGTATTAAATTTTCATCATTAGGTACTTTGCTTAGAGCTTTAGCTTTACTATTTCTAGAGTTTAAAGAGGTCTTCATCAATAGAAAGTTTTTAAAATAGTTTGAAATTTAGTTATTAGGTTTTTATTATTTACTTATTGCCTTCATATCTCATCATTTGAATTTAATTAGTGAGAGATAGGAGCTGTTTAGGAAAGATAAACCTATGATCGTCTTGAAATGGCCACTTAAAAACGTATAAAATATTTTATCTCAACATTATCTCTAAGGATAAGATAAAATCTTATAGATCTTAAATCAGTTAACATAAATCTATATCTCTTATTTAATTTATTTAATATTTCATTTATTTATAATATATTATGTATGATACGTACACCTATATTGGTATTCCTTATAGATCCCAAGTAGGTACCACAATTTTTGAATACTTTGATCTCAATATTACATTTTAAACTTCCTAACGTTTTATATACGGTCAATAACATAGCCCTCGATGTGACCCCAATTTAAAAGATCCGATCCCAACGGGAATCAAGTACGTTTTATGACTACACCCAATTAAGTTGATTGATGCAGGAATATACAACCTCGAAAATATACTAGGTACCTATATACATTGCAAATTTAATTAATATTAAATTAGTTTAAATAGTTAACTCAACATTTTTCCTACAAATCCTTATTGGTAAGAATTTCGGACGTGATATTGTGATTAGGCACTAAGAAAATGGACCTAAATTATTTTAACAATTATTGTCCTATCACGATAAATGCTTTGACAAATTTTGTAACACTAGTGTTGTAGTAGGTACCTAGGTACCTCGTACCGAAGGAGTTTAAGGTCGTCGACGCACGTGAGTCAAAGAGTGACGTCAAACAGCCTCGCCTCGATTGTATATAGGCCTACAATTTGACATGCAAATACAATTTCTTTTTTGCCTTACATTTATGTTTTACATAGGTATTTAAAAATACATTACATTCAGTTCCTAATAGTACGGGAGCTAGCAACGTTTAAAAAAAAGTCATTTTAGTATAGTTGGGTTTTTGATATACTGTTTCTCTTTCTATTTCGTTTAGAGTCCGGGCTGTCTGGCTGGCCGCAGTGGTTGCGTTTATTAGTGCGCATCTTATCTGCACAGGAAAATATCCTTAATTTAAAGTCATTTTTTAACGCGTAATTTTTAATCTTTTGCCTTTAGATAGATCCATCAGACATAATTTTTTTATTGCAAGACGTTTTTTTCGTTGTAAAATAGGTGCCATACGCAATTTTTATTTCAAAATAACTAAAATGTCATCGAAATAAGTGAAATTACATCAACATGAGTCCGCTTAAAAGGTAAGTAATAACTTTATTATTTATATTATATTATCCTTTTTTAATACTTATATTGAATACTTAGTAAATTAATATTTTTAATAGATGGTTTCATATTTATTACACTTTTGGGTATAAATATGAATTTGATGATATTTGTATTTTCTAGTGTTTGATTTTACGCGAGTATTATACATTTTGAAATTAAAGACTTGGGAAAATAATACAATGAATAAATCGTGTTTAAAATTCGTTAAAAAGTCTTTAATTTCTTGATGATATTTGGTTTTTATCAAGTTTACATTAACGTCCTATTTGAGGTTCGTTGGGAAAAAGGAGGCGATATGGTAGATTGTTGCAAAAAAACTGTAAATAGTAAAATGAATATTATATATAGTATAAGTAACACAGTGATTACTTATCCTTCACTGGGACTCATGTTGATGGAATTTCACGTATTTCGATGATATTTTAATTATTTTGAAATAAAAATTGCGTCTGGCACCTATTTAACAACGAAAAAAACGTCTTGCAATAAAAAATGTATGTCTAATGGATCTATCTAAAGGCAAACGATTAAAAATTACGCGTTAAAAAATGACTTTAAATTAAGGATATTTTCCTGTGCAGATAAGATGCGCACTAATAAACGCAACCACTGCGGCCAGCCAGACAGCCCGGACTGTAACCGAAATAGCAAGAGGAACAGCATATCAAAGAACCAACTATACTAAAATGCTCACTTGTCAACGTTGCTACCTCCTAGAATATAATGAAATGCAAAATTTCAGTTCTATTTGATCGATTTGTTCAAATTTTAAAATATCAAAGTACCTACCTACTCATAAGTATTTAAATGTCTTCCAAACGTGAAATCAAATATCCTATTCCTAAAACCACAAATTTTATTTCCTCTTATTGCAGACTAGCTTGCACAGTCTACCTTTCAAATCCACTTACTAAGGTAAGCAAGATCTCTTTATATAAAGTTATTATGTATAAATAACCTCAGAGACCACAACTTTATTAATATTCATTAATGACATTTAAAATAAGTCTGCATTTGAATATGACTAGAACCTCTGATGGCTGGCTAAGTGATGTAACACGGTGACTCTTTTATACCCATGTAAATTGTAGGTAGAATCAATATTATGTTCACCGCAAAACCATTCCAATGATGATGTATTTTTGTAAATAAAAGTCGTACTTTATGGCTTACTCCAAAGTTCAACCTAAAAAAAAAATCCAAAAATAAATTACTGTTTACATTGCCATTTAATTACCCTGTTAATAATCTGTTTCATTTAAAATGATTGCTAAGTATTAAATTGTCTCGTATAAAGGAATATGAAAACAAGATATTAGGTTTTATAATAATTGCAACTAATGAAACAATCAACTGCATTTTCATCATGGTCTTGGAAAATCTTTTTATACTACTCAATTTAAATGTTCAACACATAATTTTTAATTATGCTGCAATACATTAATGAATAATAATTAATAAAAAAATTTATTCATATTACAAAATCTATCAATGGAAATGAAAAAATATTGTATGTACAGTAGATATTTAACATGTATCGAAATTTAGAAATAAAGTAAGTATTTATTTTGAAATAATAATTAATTAAAGATATAATAGTCTATTGTAATTGTAGTAACTTCAAGGTCAAAAAGTTAATATATTTATTCAACACTTTGATAAGCGGCAAGACTTGTTTTAATAAAAACCTAATAAACTTCTTATACGCCTTTAAATTATATTTTGCAATTTCCATATAATTTAGAATTAGTAAATGTATTCCATTTCCACCAGTTTCAAGTAATAATGTACTGATTTGAAAATTAGTAGTAGGTAACTTTGAAATGAAGAAAATGCTACCGCCACCCTAAGATCATGTGACCTACGGTGTGATGTGGATAAGTTAATAAAATTGAATCGAATATGAGCAGCACGAGCGCTAAAGAACGTACATCTATCACGATGCCTGCGACGCAATCATAACTGCGAGAAGTAATTCTAATTCCATTAATGCAGTGTCGGACACACGAGACCACTCACTTTTCCACATCCACGAACCACATCAAGCTGATTAATCCACTTATCAATTCACCGAGGGAATATAATCAGAACGTATTGAAACTATATCGCGCTACACGAGTCACTTTTGTCTTAAAACCATTACAATATCTTTCGGTAACGGTTTCAGCATTTGGGGTCAATGTTAATAAACTTTCACGATCAAGTGCAGTGCGAAAAATGCGTAAAACGAATGTGAAACGACGCGACAGTACGCGAATATAAATGACCGACGTCCACTTCCGTCCGTATCACAGCATTAACTACAAAACGCGGTTAAAATGTGCTTGTCTTTGAATGTTGGTAACATAACTATTGAACTATATTTATATTTTTAACTCTATTGCTATGCCATAAGATTGATAATTATATAAAAGTTTCCAGTGAGTTTGTAATTAATAACGTTCACGCATCTGCATAGTAAAATGGAATCGTAATGTAACAGTATGGTACAGTAGCACACGTTATAAAGACCTGTAATAATTATTTATTAATAGCGAACCTGTCAAACTTTTGTTCTATATAAAAATGCACGTTATATGTAATTATAAAATGTTATACAACTTGCAAAACTTGTACACGAAGCCGTAAAAGTAAATCAATTAGGTATAGCACTAAGGCATTATTAATTGTCAAGCATAGCATAGGTTTATGTTCTGGGGCCTTAGACAAACGTACGTAACGCCATGGAATAGAAACTGCTAACGCTAATTATTGACATAAGCTCATGACATTTTGGTAATGGTTCGATCACACTACCAACGACGCAGACGACCACGACCAAAGTTCCAATCTTGCCGAAATTTGTTCAAAATCAATATTAAAATCTCCCGTCATTCTGGTACTCAGGAATAAAAAAATTCGAGGTCAATTAATAAAAAGAAATAGGGTTTTTTGCGATTTTCGCCGAGACGGTAAGTTTATCATACAATCACCTGAACCAAAATTGTATATAATCTAATTATCTATAAAAAAGGTTAAATACATTTTTTTTCTAGGAGCCACCGTTTCTATGAAAAACCTGTTTGTTTATCCATTGATCTCAAATTTTTTTTTTCCAAACACCAATACGACAGGAAATTCTTAAATTTCATTTTTAATTGTGTTTTGCACAATTTTATTTAATTGCGTCTGGATGAAAATTTTGTTCGTGGTCGTCGTTGTCGTTGGTAGGGTGACCGAATCCTTATGCAAAACATCATACGCTTATGTCAATTTCTATGGATAGCGTATTCTATTCCTTGGCGTTTTGACGTTTGGCTAAGGCCCCAGTTCAACTTTGTAGATTTTGTAATATGAATAAATTTAATTATTCATTATTATTAATTAATGTATTGCAGCACAATTAAAAATTATGTGTTGAACATTTAAATTGAGTAGTAAAAAATTTTCCAAGACCATGATGAAAATGCAGTTGATTGTTTCATTAGTTGCAATTATTATAAAACCTAATATCTTGTTTTCATATTCCTTTATACGAGACCATTTAATACTTAGCAATCATTTAAATGAAACAGATTATTAACAGGGTAAATAAATGGCAATGTAAACAGTAATTTATTTTTGGATTTTTTTTTTAGGTTGAACTGAACATTGACATGTATTGATTGCTTAATTATCTTGAGTATATCTTTTGGAACATCAAAAAAGATAAAAAAAACCAATAGTTCCTACATAATAATTTTTTTTATATATTTCATGAATTATTATTATTAATCTTAAATACAAAACAGGTTAAATTGCTGAGATCGATAACTTAATTATACTTCCTGTCTCCAGCCCACTCACTTGCCCAGGACACTCCTTCAGAAGTTCCAAGATTAGAAAAAATAAATAGCTATGAAAAGCTATTAACATTAAAATATAAGAAGACAACAATCACTCATTACCATAAAAGCAAAATAAAATTTGATTTTAAGAAAATTGTATAATCATAATTAAGCACAAAAATAACTATTTTTTTTTATTTAAGTATATTATATATTATTAGTTAATAATAAATTATTTATTAAATTCTATGCTTGACTGACTACAGTTAAAATATTTCAATACATACAATTATACGCGTACCTACTACCTATATCATATCATAAAAAATAGAAAATAAATAAAGCACTATATTAATAAAATACTTATGTATTGATAGAAAGCATGTCTTAATTCAAACATTTATAAATAAAATAAATCATAATAACCCAAACAGTATATAAAAAAATCTAGGCCTACTTTATTTACGATTACTCAAAAATGCAGTATGTGTAGTATAGCATACACAACAAGCTACACATAACAAGAATACAATGAACGTAATAATTATACTGCTCTCACGGTCAAGATAAAGAAATCGGGTGGCGGTGGGCCACAGCTGTTGCGCGATGCGGGGCGCCGTCGTCGCGGTCTCCCGTACCGAATCCAGAACACTTCAATCAATAGCAGCGATTCTGCGTCTAAATCCGTACCATGTGGGATAAGTATACTTCGCAATCGATGCCGGACGTCATTTCAATATCAAACAAATCCTATAAAAGTTACCGTATGTTACACCCGAATCGCTAATATCACTATGTTTAAGTCTTATAGTCACTAATTACAGTAAATAAAGTATATAAATCCCATGGATTCCTTAAGATACGCGACTAAAGAAGGAGGATGTGAAGGGACGGCTATGGTGTCTGTCGTACGGTGCAGCGGTGCACCGTGCCTTTCTATGTTTGGCGCAGTTCGTTTTGTATGGGTGCATGAGGTGCGGCGGCGGTGGGTGTCGCGGTATCGATCGGCGGAAGGGTGAGCACGCGTGTCGCGTGGCTACCGGCGCGACCGGTACTGGAGTTCGCGCGGAGGCGCCGCGCAAGCGCTCTGACCACACGCTACTCACTGCCACAATACGCCGTACCGACCGCCTGAATAAAATTCTTATCTATTCAACCATTACTTTCCTATCTTTCGATTCCATTCTGCACGAGCCGAAATTGCAAAACACAAATTACTATAAGGTCAATACAGACGACGCAATGATTCAGACAATAGACGAAGATATATTAATAGAATATACAATTTATAGATCGTGCAGAGTAGGTATGATAATGACTAATGTTCATCATATTATCGAGCGAGACAGGTATGACGTTACAAAATATTTCCGCATCGCGACATTTCATCGTTAAAATAAACCATAGGTAGACAATAATTATTAAGTAGGTATTATCATAACGCCAGCTGCAGGTGTTTGTAAACCGCTGCCTCCGTCGCATCATCAGAATTTACTGGCCTAATACTATCTCCAACGACGACCTTTGGGAATGCTGCAACGAAACACCGATCGCCCAACAGATTAAGCGCCGTAAGTGGAAGTGGATTGGCCACACGTTACGTAGAGACCCGGAACACATACCAAAGCAAGCTTTGGATTGGAACCCCCAGGGGAAACGAAAACGTGGCCGTCCAAAGTTAACTTGGCGTCGGACTGTCATCGCAGAGGCCAAGTCTATAGGAAAATGCTGGAGCGAAATAAAACATGCTGCCAAAAATCGGGATACATGGCGATGTACTGTCGACGCCCTCTGCCCCACCTAGGGGCCTTAGGATATTAAGTAAGTAAGTAAGTAAGTAGTATTATCATAACATTATGCTCATAATTTATGAATACCCTCCTATTGCTGAAGAATAATAATTTTACAGACTGT
The DNA here is from genome assembly GCF_905220415.1 of Colias croceus. Classification (NCBI taxonomy): domain Eukaryota; kingdom Metazoa; phylum Arthropoda; class Insecta; order Lepidoptera; family Pieridae; genus Colias; species Colias croceus. The sequence continues at coordinate 5,831,066 of NC_059540.1, read as the reverse complement.
AATATGCATTTCCAATAACGATTATTAATGTATTTGTGTCCTTATAAATATAAATTTTTCATGTTCATTATGGTATGAGATCTCGGTCATCCAGCTTGTAGATTTAAAGGAGACATTGTCTAAAACTAGACTTTAGCAGTAGACTTTGGTTCTTTGCCAAAATTTATATCCATAAAAATACATGTGGTATTATTTGACCTCTTTTACAAGGCATCATTTACTTCGACAAGAAAACTTATTATGTGTGTGCAAACATGACCTCTGTTTAGCCTTGACTTATATTGAAGGCAATATTTCGGTTTGTATTGAAAAATCTGTGGAAGTTTTCCACTATGACATCTTCTTTTGTACATTTTTACAGGTTAATAATAAATTACATAAAAGTCTATTAACACTATTTTTTACATATTACTATTAATACTATTGTTTACATTTTCATTGACAATATCAATCCTATGGAATGGAAATGTCATTTTTGTAAACAACCAGCAATTATTATTATTCACGGAAGGTTCAAGAAACACAGTGAGAATATTCTTTTAAACGTTAAATTATATTTTTAGGTAATTAATAAATCTTATCTATTTAAATATTGAAATACCCACAAACGTAAATGACCCCTCAATACTGAGATTATAAAGGTTTTCATATACAAAAATGAAGATACATTATATGTTATAACATAAAATAAACCTATACCTTAACATTTTAGGTTGACTAACGTTAAAGAAAAAAGAAATTCCATATAATCGTCAATTTGCCAAATACGTGCAAATACAGTATGTACTTAGTGTTAATCCTTAACACGACAGCATTTAAAATAGAAAGTGATTTCGTGGTTTGTGTAGTAATCGGTGGTTTGTTTGTTATGACAATAGATATATCCGTGAAGTTGTGTTGTAAATCAAACCACATTCTTCAACCAGTAACATGATACATTGCACGATACATTACTTGCATTACATAAATGTAACTCGCACTCAAAAACCAACTAGATTTTAATGCTAGAAAATATATTTCACAAACACTATATTAATAAAACAAGTGATAACTGCGTTAAAAACAACCGACTTCAAACTTGCACTTGCAACATTTACAAATACAGCCAAAAATGTTCATAAAATAAAAACTACTGGGCCTATCCGAATAAAATTTTTATGGGACCAATTCGACACCATCCCGCATCGAACAAAAAAAAGAATCACGTAAATCGGTTCAGAAACCTCGGAGTAATCGGTGTACATACATTAAAAAAAATACCGGCCGAATTGATAACCTCCTCCTTTTTTTGAAGTCGGTTAAAAAGAATTATGTTTAGTCTTTTCAATACAGAAAATTTTAATACAAAATTATCAATCGTCAATGTAAATATAAAATTTCACTCTCATTTTAGATCATATCATAATATTTCCTCAAATAAAACAGACTGGAAAGTGAATCAAGGAGAAGAAGGTTTATTTGTCATCACACCTTCCTATTAACTGGCGTATAAAAGTTTTAAAGTTGAAATGATTTATTACTATTTATAACAACTATGCCGACCACCAGCATCCTTTGTTTATTTTGGTAAGCGTGCCACTCGGAGACCAAGTGATGGTGACAGAAACACGCATCGAATGCAGAGCTTAACATAAGTGACACGAAGCGGATGTTACACAAGAGATATGCGTTTCATAAAGCTTGTCATGTTTATTTGTGGCTCACTCCCCTTAATTCATACCTTTCCGCTATCGCTTCAATAAACAATTAACTCAACTTGTAACAACTTTCATTTTATAGACATTATCATGTTGGTATACATTTTAATATTTATAGGCTTTCAATTATATACTTACGAAAATAGTTGAGCGTTTCCCTGATCTGGTCAGGCGTGAGAGCGAGGTCTTCCGGGTTGACTGGCAACGCCGGCGAAGGTATGAACCAATCTTGATTCTCGTAACCTAAAAGTGAGAATATTCACGTAAATATAATGCAATTTTTTAATGGATGGCGGAATAAAATTATTATAGTTAGTATGTCACCATATCGAATATGGAAAGATTGATGAGACATGAGATAAAACACATCAACACATAGATCTACGTGTAAGCGATTTACTTTCCATATGAAAGTTAATGAAAAAACATTAACACTTCGTCCAACCATTAACAGTAGAAAGTTTGAAACAAAAGCACCATTGTAGTGTATTGAAATCACCGATACGTATACGTATATTAAAATAATAATATTTTAATTACAAAAGTGCGTTGAATTTAAATGTTAAGCGAATCGTTGAAGCGGCTACGTCATAGGAACGCTGAATCACACCTACAACATTCCCCAACCACTTTCAATCCAGTCCGTTCCTGTTTGTTATCACGTGACTAACTAATAGAAATATATTCGATTCGGTGTCGCTAGTTATGGATTAAACTTCACAAACTTTACAGACTGTGTGCTCGACCTAAACGCCAACACCTGTGTGAGTTCAGGTGGATTACGCAACACGACCAAAATATTGTCTTTATAGGCAAGTAGAAGAAAATGATGCTCAGATACGTACAATATACAATCTATTGTATAAAACATAAATTGTTTTAGATTTTTGAGGAAAAAGCAGACAGACTTTATGACATCATTCGTTCAAATAAAACAAGGCTGCATTTATGAATAAGATTTACCCCACAAAAGCATCGTTAGTTAAAACATATAACAACTGCATGTAAGATACCCACTGAAACATTAGAAAGAATTTTTAATCCATTGCTTTTAGACACTATGGAGATACAATATAGCAACATTCCATCAAATTTCTTAATTATGATCTAGAACATCTTTGGCCTTGTCATGATAATAAAAGTAATGCATGAAAGGTCGGCACACGGCAGCATACAATTTGCAATGTTTTCACAAGTACGCAGAAATGTAGACCCATTATCGCATACCGATCCTCGGCACTAGATGTGCAGCGTGCACTCCTACTAGTTCTTGTAACGGGTTGACAGATGGCACGCATGAGACCGGTCGGGAATGCACTGGTCAACGGACGATGAGTCGCACGATGAGACACCATTATTTATAGCGTCATCGGCGACGCCGGCGCCGGAAACTGTGCCTCGTGCACTAACTGGCACGGAACAGAATTTACAAACTTCACTTTACTTTCTGCATTGAATGCAAATCTATCCAATTTCCCTATCTCATAATGTATTTGCATAGGTATAATAGCTTCTGTTCAAAACAAAACTGCTGCTAACGACAATTCTTAACAAATTCTAAATCCCAACCTATTCAAGAAACATTGTATTAGAATATTATTTAAACCAACAGTCGACATCGCGTAATAAAATGGTTAAACTATTACAATAAAGCTGACGGCACAATGGACACCTTGATTGCAATAAAACTTTATTATTATTAGTCTTTGTCCATTTAATAATATAATAATCATCTTTCTTGTTTGGCAGGATTTAGCGTAACATACAAATAGTTCATCCCTCTAGAGTCTAGTCAATATATGCCTACTTCCTATAATGGATCCGAAAAGGACTGTTGTTATTTTAAAAGGATGTACATACAAAGAACAAATCATTACTTTGTTCATCTAAACTATTTTTGTTCATCTAAGCCGCGGATCAGAGCAGCGTGTAACTTGTGTTCGTCTTGAAGAACACAAGATGATAGCGGCTTGGGTCAATTCTTGGAGGCTCATGAAAATTATCCGGGTATCCCATTCTAAGCTTATCCTACTTAACTTAAGGTACCATCAAAGTGATATAAATGCATGAAGAACTACAGCGCAATGTTCGCACATATAACTGCGGATAAATTTATTACATATAAATTTTTAATTAATCAAGTAAAAAAAAAACTATTTACCTTTTTTTCAATGAAATGCACTCAGTGTGTCACTAGTACTTCTACTTTACGTAGTAACTTACGTAATGATACTCAGTGCCGACGAGAAGGTCAACGCAGGTTTTTGCAGAATGATTTCCAGAAAATACACCTTTTTGTAATACTATAAGATAAAATTTATAAATGTGCTTCCATTCATTTAATTTCAAACAAATTTATTAAAAACAAACACCTCGGGTAAAACAATTCATTATTTAACAGTTTGTTATAATACAAAATTTGTAGAGGCGTATGCATCTGTCCCCTTAAAATATGAGAAGGTATTATTATTATACGCGGAAAGACCTGCTAAAGAGAAAAAAAGGTACCTAAGGATGGCACGAGGTCTACAGCCAGCTATCAATTTGTCACGAGCTAACATAGATAGAAAACATCTTGAGGTCGCATACCTAAGATGATTCCTGGTGCATCTAGCGTTTATACAACTTTTTTTTTATAATTGGAACGCTATGTAACGGAACGTCGTACGGTTAAATAGTATTTATCAACGCTTATCTCCGTCGGTTCATAATTTAAGATATCAATTGAGACGTTAAAGTGTAAACATCAAACAAAATAACATTAAAATAAATCCAATACTGAAGGTATAATCGACATTCAATAATAATCGACGATATTTAATAGTTACATAATTACATATTATTATGTTCCTTAGGAATTTATGATAAAAAGGTCAAATATAATGGGTTTTGTCATACAGGTACATTACTCTCCTAGGTTAATAATGTTAAAATTTTTATTTGGCAACAAACGCAGCCGAGGTGCACAAAGAAGGAACTTTGACATTTAGATATTGATAAAGCAGCGCTTACTCAAGTATAGTCACGATCCGATTGTTTGCCTATTTAACATCTTTCACGATGTTACAACCTTCTTAAGAAAACGTTGAATGCCATTATGATTTTCTATTCTACTCTTATTTTCGTTAATGAAAGCATCTTTCATCAGATACACAACTGTGTTTATTTGTTTACTCGAATTTTATTAGGCTCTAAATATACCTTTTTCTACTGTGTATTGAGAGAATAAAGTCTAAAGAAGTCATATCTATATCTATACATATAATAAATCTGTAGAAGGGTCAATTCTGTACATTGAAAATATTGAAAAAATAAATACCAGGGGGTGTTACTGGATCGATACCAAACCCAAATATGTGATTAAAAAAATTTTTGTCTGTCTGTCTATCTGTCTGTCTGTCTGTATGTGAAGGCATCACGTGAAAACTAACGGTTCGATTTCGATGAAACTTGGTATAATTATACCTTATTAATTATTATCCTGGGCGTAAAATAGGATACTTTTTATCCTGGAAAAATACGTAGAAAAAAATTTATCTTAATTTTTCAGTTTTATCCATAGACGTTGTTCTGTAGAACCGCGAACACACTTTGTGTATTATTATAGGCCTAGCCGTATTTGGGTCCAATAGATATTTATAAGATGTCATTGTCAGAGTTACTCAAAATGGAGAAATAAGCCATCCACGCGAAGACCGACATCCGCGCGGACGGAGTCGCGGGCGGAAGCTAGTAGGTAATAAGTTTTTAAATAGATGAACCGACATGAACGGTAAAAGAAATAGTGCTCTTGCTTGATTTCCGATTCTTTTATTCATTAATCAAAGTGTACTTTGCTCATATTCAGTGTTTGTAGTTAACATTCAGAGAGATGCAATCTTGGCAATATGAACGAAATAATCTAAATACATATTATATCACTGCGTAAAATTTATACAACAATAATCAAAGTTGTGAATACATAATATATTGCAAAATGAAGGTGTGAAGTATGTAGACCTATTTTTAATAAATTGCATAATTTTATATAATATTTTACTACAGTTGATGTGTTTCGTGTAAAATTGTCTTAATTTTCAATAGAAAGCGAAGATGAAGATTTTATACATGGAATCATATAAATGAAACGAGAAACTTCATGTGCAGACGCTAGTGTTAGCGTTTGTCGGCTCAATTCCAGTCAATGGAGACAAAGACCTTTCGGTTCCGACAACTGATTCTCGTACTACGATTACAACGGTCTTTTGTGAATTACTTTTACTATTATTGTGGGTTTTTATATCTCGATATCTCAAGCTTTTTCTCAGTTTTGTTTCAATTAGGTATACATATTGCAATTTGTTGTACTATAGTATATCAGGAGAGAATTGTTGCGTTTCCGTTGTACGCCTATAGTACATCGTAATTTTCATATCATTTTTATAATATTATTTTGGAATAACTTATAATTTTTATCTTAAAAATGATTATGTACCTCCGAACTGAGTTAAGCTGTCGGCTCGTAATCGATACTTTGGTATATGTTCCTGCAGAAGGCTGACGATCTCAACCTCGGGCACCTCCTCGCTATTGCACAGCTCTGACAACAAATAATAAAGCATGTTAGTTAATTAATAGATGCATATCTTACCGAAAATGGCATTGTTATTACAACTACTTCTCACTATTGTACTTTCTCGATAAAGGGAAATTGGAAAGATAATGAACTGTTAGAAAGCTACAGGTTTGAATACCATGTCGTGACTCGTGACTGGAGAACTGAACTTGAGCGCAATGCGGTCTATACGCGTATAGAAGTACTTAGTTGTACACGGACGTATACTAGCAGTATTTAGAGCTTGCAGACAAAATCAATAGTTCCCTCCCGACGAACCTGACTAAGCTGACCGCGACATTTGCGGGGCCTGCACCCTATAATAATTATATTCTGGGAGCTTTGCATTCTGTAGGGATACGAGATGCAAATAAATATGTAGGTAATAAATTTTGCATACTCAAATATAATTACAATGAAATGCATGTATCGTTACATCATGTTGGAAAAATGTCACTTTAGATATGTACATGCAGCAGGAAGGTCATTATATAACACCTCTTACTGCAAGAAATTTCTATATCGATCATACTAATTAAGCAAAAACGATATTCATTATCAATATTATTCCAGCGTCGGCCACCGCCTTAATCTAACAAGAGAAAGTAAGTTATTTCTTATTAATTACCTACTTTATAACAACAGTACGGGGACTGACAACATCGGAGTGGCCAAATAAATTAAGAAAGCTAATTTACTGATATCTTCTCATCAACTATGCATACCGACAAGAGGTGTCGCGTAGTTTAAAACGGAATGAAAATTACGGTTGGATTACAGAATTTACTTAACCACCTGAATGTACCTATTATGGAATACAAAGGCATTATTTCTAAATTACACAGAATATCCTGTATCCTTAATAGTACTTTTATAAATAATCATTCAATTTGATAGGTATATGAGTATATATTTATACTGGGTGTACTGACAAAAAAAATTTAGTTAAATTACATACTTTAACTTGAAATGTACAACCAAACTCACCACAACGTATGTAACTGGTTCGCAATCTTTTCAACATAATTAAACGGAGGAGATATTATATGAAAATAATTAGCTTTTAAGTTCTTTCCCAGAAACAATGTTTGTTTCCTTCGATTAGTTTTCGTGTAGCCCATTCTAAAACGAATGTCTGAATTAATTAGGGTATCCTTTAATCATGAGAAAAAGGTAAATTTGATTTATTTATAACTTATAATATTATCCTGATGACAAATCATATAATAATAGAAATACATAAATTTAGTAGGTATACATATTAATAATCCACGTGAGTTCTTATCACAAACGAGCCATTAATCAATGCCACATTTAGTAATACATATTCAAAAAAATACAAGACGTTAATGTTCTATAACGAGCGTCGAGCTCTTTCGCGTTCCCAATATCTGTTTTCACAGATGTTTGACTTTTGTGCTCCAGTTTCAGATCTCGGTTAATTTGCACGCGCAATTTATCAGCATTATGTAGTATTTTATACCAACAATTACTATAACCGTCACACCAAAGATTCAGAATGATTGAACTCACCGTCGCTCCAGGCGAAAAGCAAGTCCTGGCGCTTGTCATGCAAATCGTTGCGTCTTGGCGGACGCGGCCGATAACGCTTCTCACTCATAATTATGTTTCATACGGAACCCTCTCTTCACGCTTGCACGCACAAAAAATAGCGTAATCGTTGCAAAATTTCATTAAAAATAACAAATAATTCACATTCAAATGTATTCTTTCGCATCAAATTGTGTGTACGTGCACTGTGTTATAGCGTCCCCTATAATCATATGTCTCCTAATCTAGATACATGATAATGAGACCGACGTCACCAAGTTCGATAATACATATAATTCACGGTCGACAATGCACATTATTATTTCTTATGAACATAACTATAAGCAACGATAAAATTAAATTATTTCTACATTTACAAGTCTTCTTTTTAGCATTGTGCATTGTAATGGTTATAGGATTGTTGTACCTACATGAATGGAAATTTAGAGATGTGTAATACAGAGATGGTAGCAACAGGGTAATAAAAGATGGCCTGATAGCAACAAAAATATGTTTGTAAATAATATATGAAAAAGAAACCAGTTTAATTTATATTTTCTTCTTAGTCCATCTGATTAAAGGTCCTTAGGACCAAATGCATAGAAGTAAGAAGAAGGCAAGATTTGCCTATTACCATTTAATTTAATTAAATTCACAAAAAATAATTATGTACTTACTAGTCAACCAGCCCTTTACAACTTCTGGGTTAGCTGGATAGCATTTATATGATTTTCAGCATGACAATATAAAGCCCAAAATTTGCATTAAAAAAACCAATGGTTTCAAGAGGCTCATGCTCTGTATTTGTAGAACAAGGCCAAGGTAAAAATTTTCTAAATTATCAAGGAAGATGTTTAATAAATTGAATGCAACTGTAACAACATGGCCAAAACAAATATGTATATTGTACGTGTACTATTCATAGTTCTTGTGTAAAGTGTTCTTATGTGAGCTGAAATCAATATGTATTATGTGAATTGAAAGGAGAATTCAGTAAGCTATTCATCACCTAGGCTGAACCTTCTTTTTAGCAGATTTTAATAACAATAAGAATGCGACCATCCTGGTTATCAGATGCAACTACATTTATACGGAAATAATATTTAACAATACTTAATGTTTTATTAAGAGCGCTGCAAACAAAATAGATACGAGGCCACACGCACAGTTCAGCTGTGAAGGCGGCTCGGTCGACGACTCGACGCACTCATTCAAACTAATAAAAATAAGGATGTCGTCAATATTTGGCATCGCCTCCATAGAGGGGTCACCTCCGTTATCTTCTATTATTCATATCGACCTTGCAAATAGGAAACGAGATCCAGAAAACCCGCTTTGTAAATAAAGAAGCTATAGAATTAACCATAACCAGTAACCACTTGTGTTTTGTTTAAATTATTTTACAGTTACAAATGTGTTGATTTAACACAAATGGATTGTGCCAAAATGTTTGTAATACTATCTGAGAAATGAGAATACATTTCTAAATATATCATAGAATAGCATAAATTCAATTTAATACATTCAAAATATACATTTAACATTAAAGCAATTGATGATAAATTTAGTTTACATTTACTTCACCCCAAACAGTGACCTAATAGTGGCTAATGTATGCATTATCGAACGCTCTTTCTTGCCAAAATAATTGAACTAATAAAACGCAATAAACCAATACAAGGATTGTAAAAACATTCATATAAAAATCCACGCTATTACATACGTAACAATGAACATTATATTTGTGATCAACTTTGCTGAATAACAAGCATTGCATTAGTGATTAGAAGAAAATAACATACAAAAAAGTATTAAAGGTACTCCCATACCTTCATTAACCCATCATTGTTTATAATAATGAATTAACTGGGCGATATATACCACTATTGAGGTTTAAGTAGGTACTAATTATATAATAGGTGAAACAATTTTTTCTATTATATCTTTCAAAACATACTTAAATTTAACGTTACATTTACATTACATGCTAATACTCTTCATAAACTTTATTTCAAGTTTTACAATAATTCTATTCATATAACCGAAACATATATTATGTCAAACACACACGAAAAAAAGTTAAACATATAACATCAATTGCAGAGCGTAAGTACGATAGGCCCGCCATCGGCGGACTCGCGGCGTTGTACTGGGGATGCGCGTGCGCAACCCGCCCGCCCAGAATAACCTTGGCACTTTGCCAATAGCAAAATTTCTATCTTTGCTCCCCATTCATAAAGCCAACCCTAAAGCCTTTATTGTTTACGCGCACTCTATCTTGTAATAGCGACGACGGTTAATGAATGTAAATTTTTTGATAACAATTCTAATTTCGATACAAGTAGAGTGGCTTCGGCGACGAGAACGCTTCGTATTATTGATGTTATAACTAAGTACCTAATTATTTAAAAATAATAACTCTTTGGAATTTGCTAACAGTATTATGCAAACGGCTCAAATATGTATGCGATTTAATAAATGTTAAAAACTTTCATATGTTAATAGGAAAGAAAGAAGCTTTACTCTCCAATTAGATTACGTAAAATAGAATTAACAGGACAGCTTGCAAGTCTTATTTGACTCAAAATAATGAAGTATAAGAACTTACTCCATGTAGTAAGTGTCATAAATGTTGTGTTGAGAGTAGCAATCCTAATAGAATGTGAACATGTGAGTCATGCTGTGTGCGTTTGCGTCAGGTCGTCAATTGCAAGTATGACAACGAGGATAATCAAATATAATTGAGACCACTGTTACATAGTGGACGTAAGTCTGCTGAACTTACGGGAAACACTTTCGAATATCAGCATAACTTTAGACGGGGTTTATAGATTTGTTAAATGTCTATGCAATAATGTACTCTGTTTAATCTAAAATAAATTATAATGTAGCTCAATTTAGGAGGTTATTTTAATAAACGGGTAAATACATACTAGAAAAATCTACCGCTTAATACAGTATGAATAAGGTTTATTCTAAACATCCTAATATAAGTATGACTCATTCAAAGTGAACCGTTGTTGCTTACGCGTCGTTGCGTGAAAATCGACAAATCCATTCAAGGTAAACAACCCTGACGATTGTAGTGCGCTAATACTTTGTTATATTGGCTTCAAGACTCGTTATTTATTTAGCGTCAAAACAAAACAGACCAGTACAGAACCACTTGCAGTGTATCCTGAATAGTAACTTTCACTTGCTCCAATCTGTGGCACTTGCTTTGAAATTTCTTGCATGATATACAGTGTGACCATTAAACGTGATGTACTTTTCATATAGATGCAAATGAGCATTCTAATAGTAAATTTCAATATTTAATCAATTTATACATGTCTGCTAGCCAGTCAATTATCTATGAGATAGTGATCGGTGTAACGTGTTAACTATGCTAGTCATGCTTCATTGTATAAATGGTTTGCACCAAGAAATTGTATGGCTTTGCGTAGTACCTATTGTGATCCTAAACAGAATCCTTCAGTCTACTTTCAGAAATCAAGGTCTAACACCATACTTCTACAAATAACATCTACGCATTACAATATAGCCTGTTTTACTTTATTTATTTATTGATATACCTAGTACAGAGGAATGTGTACCATGCATCCACATCGCTAAATATTCATTAGCTCATCAGCTCGTCAAAATTTGTGGCTTTGCATCAACCTAATACAGGGTTTAAACGAGATTAAAGAATAGGAAACGGGAGGTCTTGACTTGTAATCTATCCATAGTCCTTACCAGTTATAGTAGCGACGTGACGTGTTGCGCGCGGAGCTAGCGAGGGCGCGCGAGCCGCATCCTGAAGGGCCGCCAGCTTGACAAAGTACTCTAAAAAACAAAATAATCTTTACAAGATATACCAAAGCGAAATTTATCGTAATGCTCTATGATCGCAATTAATATGAAAAGTCATTTATCTTTCAGATCTGATGAAGAATTATCTCACCTAATTGCCATTAATATCTCTAGCTCCAGAAACTAGACCAGTTAGAGTGGAACTCATACAGATTTATTTATTTTAATGTTCAAACAAAGATCTATGTTTTGAAATGACAATAACAAAGTAAAAAATTAAAAAGGAAATTTTTTAGAAAAATTCGCTTCCATTAATAACAACATCCTAATTTTAAGTTATTTTATTTTTCGGTTTCACATCAAATCCATGTAATTATTATAATATATAGTATTTGAAGATAATATCACTTATCTATTCTGATGTTTTGTAATAATGCCAGAATTTGTATAAATCAAACAATAAAATATAATTGGCATATTCAATAATATTTAACAAATACTCGTGTTATGATGATTTAGAGTAGAAGAACTTAGCATAAAAAATGATTTCGTCACTCAATAAATGTTCCACACATTATATAATGAGAACAATGCAATACTGAATACAGATATAAGAGTAATAATTAGCATTGGAATATAGTTAAACTAAGAATCTTCTATATAAATTACTTATTCCATACCTTTTAAAATCATTACTACTTCTATTTAGACAACAAACAAAGAAGGAACAAAAAATACACCATTTTGCACTTTGTTCAAGCTTACTTTGAATATCTCAGATACAAAAATTCACGATTTGTTGATATAAAATTTTGTATATGATGTAAGGATATCAGCTATATCTAATCTTATTATAGGAATTGAATCATTCATTGCTAATACAATATGATTGTTTACATTATACATCCAACTTAGAATAGACCTGATAAATCATATTAAAAAATATACGTAGGTATAAAACATTGGTCATAAAAATCATAAACATATTTAACATACTCAACAGTATGTTTTTTACATAGGTAGTATTCTATTCGATAGGAAATACTTACAAAATTATTTTTCTAAATCGCCCTTGAAGTCCAATAATTTCTGTAAAAGAAAAGTAATTTAAGTAGGTAATGCTAAGGTTGAGAGAAACAAGAAAATAAAATACGTAAGTATAATATATTCATTATTCACTTAAATTAGAAACAAAGATCAATATTTCTTCAAACGAATTTTGGATCTTGTATTTCAACACAAGTTAAATTAAAGTAGGTACTTACGTAGATTTTCTTAAAATAATTTTATTGGATTTAAAATTTTTTATTATGGGTTTCAGAATGGCTACTTGGAAGGCATAAATTATTCAATGAAGATGAAATAAATACTTACAGGCATTTTTACATCATCAGTAGGTAATCTTGTGGTCACCAGCCTTTTTCGCACCAAACCATTGTCAGTAAATAATTATTTCTAATGTTAAAAGCAAACAACACTGTTCTATTTAGTAAAATAAATATCTATAAAGATAAGTTGTAAGTTCAGTAAAGTTATGGATAAAAACAGTCATCAATTTTCCAAATAAAAATTAACAAATTAAAAATATTCCTTCAGAATTTAGATTCCGTGCTGTCAAATTGTCAATTCGTATCTTTCAACTGATTTGATCAAACATTATTCGTCGTTCTGGATCGTGTTCGAGGATGCATGCACAGATTAAGTATTAGTTACTACGTAATGGATGCATGTATTTTGGACTAAATTATTGTTTACAATGGCAACAATTATATAAATTCTAAAGAGTTTCTATGCTCTAAGGTTTAGAGCTGTGGTAAAAAATGATTCACCGTTGAATTAATATATAATAATCAAAATTTGATTATATAATCAAAATTCAAAACTAATATTAGTAATTTACGAATTAGCTATGTACACATTCATTAGTTAGGTAAGTATATTACATATTGACGACGCTTATAAAATTTTATCTGAAAATTTCATTTAACAATTTTTTCATGCAATTGATCACAATGTTTGTGGAAAAAGCTATCAGCGTCATTTGAATTGCTATAGCAAACACAAGTATTACGATAATACCTGAAATAAAAAGTTTAATATATTATTACATAAGAGTAGAAACTTTTTAAACTCTATTAACCTCACAATATTGTAATAAATTTCATTTACAGCCTACCTTCAAATAAAATTATGTATGCTACTAGAAGAAATACTAATAGAAACAATGAAAACGAAATTGAAAGAATCATAGTAATTCCGCCTACAAAAAATGATAAAAATATTGTTGTAATCAGAGGCTTTTCCAATAAAAATAATAAAAATGTTTTGAGGTCCTCCTCTAATTTTTTGCTTAATAAATTATAATGCAATAAAGACAGTCCATAGCCTGAAACAAGTTTAAAATTTATTAGTAATGGTATCAAAATTTAAAGGTATAAATTGAAAACACAATACTCATATTTATTTTTTTAACTTACTGAGAGGAAGTTTAACGGCCAATAGAAAAGCGTTATTTATATCAACTTCCATTGATATAATATCTTGATTGATCTTGATCTTGAAGATTTTCTAAATAATTTTGTCAACCACCCGACACTAAAATAATTAAAATTTTAAGTGGTACTTCACAGAATATAGCAAAAATAGATAAAAGATGTAAAGTTTTTTAAATTCTTGTTGTAAAATTTTGGATACACAATATGATCAAATTGTGAAATAATTATGTTCTAGTACCACCAAAGTACCACGTTATTACAGTATAGATCACAGGTATAAATATAAAATAAAAAATTAAAAGTTATTTTATGTTTATTTTCTCTAGCAACTTTATTTTTCGCGCGCTAGTTGACAATTTGAAAATGTGACAGCTACTCTGAAGCCCAAACTCGAAGAATTTTTTTACTCTCAGAAAATTTAAAATAAAATACAAATTTAACTTAATTCCCAAAGTAGGTATTCAAATTAATGTGTAATACGTAAGACGTTTTATAGGTACATTCACAATTTCTTAGTTGGTTTCTATTGGAAAAAGTCAAAATTTCATAATGGTGAGTAAGTAGTTCCTGTGGTGCATTGTTTTACTACTTTTATTATATTTATTTGTGTTTGTGTTTATTTCATAAATATATATATACTTTTTCAGGTACAATATGATGAAAACTTACTATCGGATATGTTGCCAATATACTATTCTAGGCTATTTCCACAAAGTCTTTTTTGCAGATGGTTATCATGTGGAAATTATCCACAACCACTCGCCAACAGAGAATTATCATTTACTTTAGCAGAAGATATTTATCTAAGATATCTGTCTATAAACAACCAGAAGGAATTACAAACATTATTTCAGAAAAAATGTCCATATAAATTAGATATTGGGCCTGTGTATAATACTAAGTAAGTAGTATAAAACTGTATAGATTTATTTCCCAAAAATACTTTCTCTTAAAATGGGTAAATATATAAGTATCTCTTATTATTGGATATATTAAGTGAGAAATATTCTCTTATTTCAGACCATCTATAGGTCGGCATGATGCGATTGTGCTGGCCAGGGAGCTTGTATTTGATATAGATCTAACAGATTATGATGAAGTAAGAACATGTTGTCAAGAAGCAAATGTGTGCGACAAGTGTTGGAAGTTCATGGTTGTAGCATGTGAAATTATTAATGTTGCTTTAAAAGGTATGGTCTTATCTTGGATAAGAATTATATCCCTTTTTTTCTTTGATATTATTGCTATTGAAGGTGTGCTAGCTATGGCAATGCCTAAATGATGTCTTTCAACATAACATAAAAATTGCTTGCTTTTATTAAATTTTTTACTAACTTTTACCCCTAACTTTGTATGGTTCTTTATTAATGTTTAGCATCTATAAAAACTGTACTCAATTACACGTAGGTGCTTTTATGTGATACATCATGTAATTGAAATAAAACAATTTATTTCTTAGTCTTAATATTCTTGTTTTGGCTTCAATTATTGTACTTATTAAGAGTTAATGATCTATATTGTATTGTGTATAAAAACAATTCATATTTAAATTCTATTAATTTCAGATGATTTTGGTTTCCAACACATATTGTGGGTGTTTTCTGGTAGGCGAGGTATTCATTGCTGGGTGTCAGATTATGAAGCCAGGACCTTGGATAGTCCAGGTAGAGCTGCAGTTGCAGATTACATGTGTCTAATAACAGGCGGAGATAATCAATACAAAAAAGTTCATTTGGGAAGTGATAATTTGCATTCTAGTATCAAGTAAGTTATCAGAAGCTGTTGTGTCTTGTAAATTTTGATAAACTGATAAATACCCGCGGCCCCGTCTATAAAGCGGCACGGCGGAACACAGTGGAGTTTAGTTGGTAGGTCCCTGCACTCAGCAGGGTGAGTCCGACATAACCCAGGGCTCTTTCCCCGAGTGCCCTGGGTATGCCTAAATGCATTCTCCACTATATAAAAAAAAATATTTTATTAAGATTATATAATTAAATAAAGTAAAGTTGTTATTTGCTTTATTGCTGACATAATATATTAAAATTATTATTTATATTTTCAGGAGATCAGTCAATATAATTGATAAATATTTTAATGATATAATGGAAGAACAGGAGTTCCTATCAACACCAGAAAGACTAAGCAGCTTTGTAAAAATTATTCCCGATGAAACACTAAGAAAACAAGTAGAAGAGACATTAAAGAAAATGCCAGCATCATCACCAGAACGATGGGAAACATTTGTAAATCTTTATCACCAACATTGTAAACAAGTATGTTTAAAATATAGATTATACTAGCTTCCGCCCACGACTTTGTGTTTCCCCGTTCCCGCAAGAATTTCGGGAAATCCTTTCTTAGGGGACGCCTACGTTTTGACATCTACCTGCATGCTAAATTTCAGCCCGATACGTCCAGTGTGGTTTGGGCTGTGCGTTGATTGATCACTATATCAGTCACCTTTGAGTTTAATATATATATACTATATAGATTTCACTTCTTGATTTTCACTATGCACTATTAGCAAGCAATTTTATTATGTTATTGATATTTTCAACATTAATGTGTTAATGTCCAAGCCATTTTATTAAATTATATTTATTTGTTGGTGACCTTGCTTGCTGTAATGTGTAAGAAACAATGGGACAAATTAATTCATGCTTAAATTCCATTATAAGATTTTATTTACCAAAATTAAATTGATATTTTTAACCATATCATGATAAATATTTCAGAATGGAAGTGCTATGCGAAAGCTGAAGTACTTAATAGAGGAGATGAAAATCCAGTATTGCTATCCAAGGCTTGATGTTAATGTAACTAAAGGATTTAATCATTTACTAAAATCACCATTTAGTATACATCCAAAAACAGGGAAAGTATCTATTGTATTTAAACCAGAAAATGCTAAGAATATGAAATTAGATGATATTCCCACAATCAATTCATTGCTTGATGATAGTTCAAAGGAAAATGCGCAACATTCAGCAAACATGAGAACTGCTACAAAGAATTTTCAAGAAGTTGTGTTTACTTTGGAAAAGACTGAAGCCATGAGAAGGAAAAATGAACCTAGTGAGTTAATCTGCCATTTATTTACCTCTGTGTTCCATACATTTCATTATTGTTAGTCTGGCTTATTGTATTAATAATTTAATATCCATTTTGGCCAATGTGAGCAGTGCATTTCAACCAAGTGACACTTATTTAGGTATAGATATGAATTTTATATATTTTCAAATGACCTGAATTATATAATATAATATAATATCTATACATAATAATCGATAATAGCTTAATTTTGCAAGCACTTACAGTACTCCCAAACTGATAATGCGCATACAAAAATTCGTCACTGTTCGGAAACTGTCATATTCCCCGAGCCTCCGAAGACGATATGCATATAGAGATGTTAAATGTATTTTCTTCATGCATAGTTTATTAGAATTATGAGTTTTATTGTGATTTTATGGTAAAAGAGATAAGTAACGAAATTTGTTTCGACAATTCAATGTAAGTTATTAGCGAGGATAAGCCACACGATTGCGAATATATATTTGTTCTATTGATTTACTTGGAAAATTCTATACTTAGAACTATTAAAGTGTCTTAGGTACTGAAGCTGGCGTAATGATGGATGTATGGAAGCTTAAAATAAGACAAAGTTTATATTTAAAAAAAGGATTTTCAAACATTGGTTTACATTTAAATTGTGAAATCTAATCATTAAAATCTCAGTCCAAAGGATTTACAGAATCAGGGATTATCTCTATTTCTGATATCATAGAATGATCAGAACTTTCATTATGCTCTTATTAATTTTCACTTTCCCTACTGCTATCTGCTACCTGTGTAAATAATCATTTTACCGGAAAATTCAACTTTGTAACAAAGCTAAGAAGGGTATGTAACAGCAGCTCTATATTATTCCATACAGAGATAATACGTGCGGTCACCACCAATATATAAAGACGACTGACGGATTTTTGAATTTTTTGACTGACAGGCTACCGTCACCTATCGCCCCAATTGTTTTCGATTGTGTATGACTCTGAATTGACTCCTATTTCTTTCGAACAAGGTGCAAGATGCAAGTGCATTGTTTAGGGCACTTACGATTCAATGATTGGGGTGATTCGGGTGTTTCTGGGAATACGATAATTAGCGAAGATCTGCATGCGCATTATTAATTTTGGAGTACTGTATATCACTTTTAATTTTCAATTTTACAATTGCTAATAAATATTTTTAGTGAATTTTTTAAAAGATTTCACTAATAGAAGTAAATTGTTTAATATCTTCTTACTTTGTATATTTTCTTTTCAGGTGTATCTATTGATTTTTAATATGGAAATTATCAGAGGAAAAAAGAAAAACGTGGATTCTCTTATATTTTTATTAATTAATAAAAAATGCACATAAAATATATCTCTATTATAATTTTCAGTAATTGGTCAGATCCATTCGTCTATGTATGTCGTATTATCTCAGTATCTTCTAAATATCTTAGGACCTCATCCTTCAAGTAATTATTATTAAGCACGAAATATGTGACTTTCAAAAACAGCATTACTCAGTTGTTCTAAAATAAGATGCTTCAGAATCATATATCTGAATTGTAGCAGAACAAGCAAAAGATGATTTGTGACTTTGAAGCTGAACATTTTGTTGGCCTTTATTCATATTTTAATCCCATAGATATTTTTTTTTTCAAACTTTAATTCTTAGTACTTTTCATCCATTCTACAACAAAACTTTAATTTGCGTGAACTCAATTTTTGCATGGAATCAATTTAATTATATAGAGCAGCTCAATGCTACATTTAGAAAATCTTCAAATCCAATAGTTACAGTTCCATTTTGTTGAGTGTCTCTGGCTCTAAATGCTTCAGTAAAGCGTTGGACTTGGACGCATAACACAATAAAGTTATCAACCGAAATTTTTCCGTCAGGGTCACTTCTTTTCGACAGAAAATTGATAAATTCCGGCGAAAATCGAAATCCCATTTGTGTCAAAGCTGAAACATAAAAATATTTTAACACTACTCATCAGCAGACACTACAGACAGACTAATTCTCGTCTTATATGAATTATTAATAATTTAAATAATTCTTCCACCTATATAACTACCACACTGCACCTTGGATAAATGTACTTGCAACAGTGTGAAACTAAATTTACAGACTTTTTTTTAACAAATACTTAAAGAATAGAAATTATTTTCTTCGTACCGCGGCAACGCCTAGTCTTTCGGCCACCAGCAGTATGCTTTTTCTTGAAACTCACTCATACATTGATAGGATAAGGTTGTATACGTCTTAGTAGATATCGTTTTATAAAAAAATATACATTAATATAAAATATCTATACGATTCGTTTGAATCGAAATTTATACATACCTTTGGATAATTCCTGTTCGTCGATCTGTCCCGACTGATCCGTATCGTATGTTTTGAACACTGCTAACCACTGATTAATGTAAGTATATAATTTTTCAAACTCTTCAACGTTTATGTGTCCAGAACGGTCCTTATCAAACATTCCTGAAAGGACAAAAGGTGACTAATGAACAATATCAAAATTATTTTTGTGTGTCAGTCTATCTGTATCGATCTCGATATGCAGCATACATATTATCATGCTAAAACTACTGTGTGTATTAAAATGAAATTGCTGCTGATTAAACTGTTACCTTTCTTTCTTTCATGAAGTGCATAAACTTAACACACATATTAAATTAACTTTATTATAACAAACAGAAGATTATAACTTATATTTACCTATCATCAAGTTACAAGCAGTTTCAGAAAATGTTTGCCCCTGTGCGTTAACTAGAGCGGCCTTTAATTCAACCGCTGTTATATATCCCGATTGATCTTTATCCACAGCGCGAAACCATTGCACCACTTGAGGTGAGACGTTGCCTCCAGGACCGATTGAGGGATAAGGACCATGTCCCACTTCCAATTGTCCGCCCTGTGGTTGTCCATAACCTGGTTGACCATATCCTTGCTAAAATAAAATTGAAATATTTAAAAATATTCAAACGCTGGAACGAATTTTAAAAACTTTTTTTAATTCGACAGAATCAAAATTAAGGTACAGTTTGTTAACATGGACGTCGCGTAGTTAAGCGCGTATAGGGTCCCCCTTACGTATGTAATCCTAATAAGATAGCTTAGTATTTAATAGATTTGAATTATCCCACTAGTCTATTGTACTTATTTTATAATAACTATGGTTGAGAAACTTGATGAAAATAACAACTTTGAATTTTTGTGATAATTCGATTGTTGAGACAATACCTGACGGTTGTTACCTACCGTTGATTTTTTGTGGGCCCCACCCACATTTTGATACATTGCATCAATATCAAGGAACGCTACGCCCGCGCCGCTCCTCTATTAGAAAGGTATACTTTTAAAGCTATTAGCTCTATAAATCATCTCAATTATTTAAAAGTGGGTACTAAATAAAAATATATAAATTGCTTAAAATATTTTATTCTATAAAGTAGGTATAAATAGCAGTATGTTACTAATATAATATTTACATGAGGGTTGTAGAAAAGTTACCAGGCATCTTGAGACAACTGTTCAAGCAATAATCATTAGCAATAACATTTATAGTAAGTAGAATATAGGTACTTTTAGATTTACATCTTTTTAGTCTGCAGGATTCGTGGAATACAAAAGGCACCATAATTATTTTCTAAGGTTTATTTTAACGCCAGTACTACAAAATTTTAATACTTTACAAGTAATATGACCCTTGTGATCTGACTGGTCAAATTAAATAATCCATGATCGTTTAAATTAACAGCTATAAAGTGAATAAATTAAGTGCACTTAATTTCTGAAGGTACATTGTTATTGTAATTATATAGGATCCCGATATAAAACGACCTTTACCGCGATGCTTTTTTAATGAAACATATTTTAAATTAAAGTTAATATCTCAATAAATATATATTGCAAATGGGTTGCCTAACAAATTTCAGTCCAGAATAATATTAATTAATTATTGAAAATAGAAAATATTTTTAAACATTTCACCGGTTTGATTATTAAACAGTTTCAATCGAAAGTATGACGCCCTCAATATGCAAACGTTAGGTTGCCTATTTTTTTCCAGTCACAACTCACAACTATTGGGTTGCCAGGTATAAACGGGTATTAATTACTGATGACAAATTGTTATTAGTACACACATAATATAATATGTATACTGTATAGTTAAGAGTACTGAAAAATAGTACTCACTTCGGAGCGCTGTAAGAACTTAGCTATTTACTTAATGAAAAAATGTTGTATGTAAAAGTTGTTCCTCGAAAAACAATCTACAAAAATGGTCAAATCGTCAAATCGATACTAGCATTTTGCACCGGTCTACGAATATATTTTCGTTGTACTATTAGTATTAAATTAACTTCAAAATTTTAAACTATATTATAAAATTTCATATTGTCTATGGATGTATGTTTGTCCTGAGAAAATACACGTAAATAATATGTGGTACCTATGTATAAATTATGATTTTTCTTTTTAAAGTTATTTTAGTTTTTACCAGACTGATAGTAGTTGAACGTAACATATTCAAACAAACTTAAATTACAACAAAGAGTCAACATAGCGTTAGAATAGCTTCTGATTGAATAATTATCTGGGTTCATTCAGTTTAAGGAAACTTCCGTTATTATTTACACAAAAATTACATATTATGTAGGTAGTAGGTACCATTCAAAAGGAAAATTTTAAAGAATTCAAGTGAATACTACTTAGCTACTGTTGATGATATAAATATTTATTTTCACTACTGTTATCCAGTTTGCAAATTATTATGTACAATAAATATTATCTAATCAATAACCACAAATCTATATTTTACAACTTAAGAAAGAAATATTATGGTAATTTAATTCTATATCAATTGAAGGATTAGGCAATAGTCAATGGTTATTAGTTATTACATACACATAGTAAGCTCATTACACTTCATATTTTGCATGTGTAAGCAGTAAAACAGTCTTATGTTATTTATAGCCATAAAATACATTGATCTAAATTGTTAAAGTGGATGTAAAAACTAAGGGTTGAGGCAAATTTCAGATCAATCCTATTTTTTTTCGTATTATGTTACTAGTAACTACAACATTATTTTGGTTTATATGTGAAGCTTTACATTCAATTTCCTACTTTGTGCCCATTTACATTGTTTAATCTCAGCACTTCTCTAATTACATAATTTCTAAGCTTAATTTTCCTTATCTTAATCAAGTCTATCAATTATTGTTACTTGGTTATATTAATTGTTACAGGCAATATAAAAATAATTTTAAAAAGCTGCACTGCAAAAATATGTCAAGTAACTTACTCATTAAATCAAGTAAAAAAAAAATTGTTAATACAATTCATCAAAACAAACATTAATTCAATGTAGCTACCATACAATCACATGAAAGTTGAAATTACAGGCAAATGAAAATAACATTATGTAAATTAGAATAAATCTTATTCACTAGTTCTAATTATATTTATTGCCTAAATATAAAGATAAGAAAATAACAAGATTCAAACAAACACATAAATGACATTCAGTCTTTACATCAAACCAATACTGGCAAGTTTATTACATTTTGTACTAAAATAAATGTATATAAAACACTAATGAACAATGCTTTTCCACTAACAACAAATACTGAGGCAGTGCATAAGTTTCACTTCGTTAGAGTAGTTTAATTATGTTAAAATATACTATATATATGTAGATAGATAGATAAAAAGGTAACAATTATAACTATGAATAAATATTGACATACAGTTAGTGAAAATGCAATGTTTTAACAACAATATTCATAAAAAATTTAATACAAATACATCATAATATACTTAAACATTACCACTGTGACTAGAAAAACTATAAGTAGCTGGTGTGACACATGTATTTACACACACTTGAATAGACGGTTTGAAGGAAGAAGGTAAAAGCTTATGTGCTTCTGGCACTGGGGAATAACTATGACATAAAGCAGTCTCAAAATGCACTTGTTCACTTCTATCAGTGGGCACACCATCAAAACTAGTTTGTTTCGCAGAGTCACCTGTACCACTGTCCTTACATGAAGAATGTTCAGATATATTATCGGGGAACATATGAGGAGAGTCACTGTCACTATGCACTACTTGTGTCATTTTCACACTTTCGGTGGGATAGTTACGCACAGCACCTGCCATACGTCTGCGGGTATGATAGATAATAACAACCCAAATTATTGATGTGCCAACTGCACAGCACACTACCGTTATTACAATAATACCTGTCATATTTTCCTCCTTGACCATTATTGCAACAGGTGGTAATACTTTCAATTCTATCATATCTTTTTTGGTTCCTAAGTCATTTGTTATTTCACACTCATAATGACCTGCATCACTTGACTTGGCACCAATAATAATTAACAATTGATCATTACCAGTAAGATAATGACGTTCAGAGGGCACAATGGGAGTGCCATCTTTAAACCATTTTAATACTGGTGTTGGAGACCCTTGGACCATACACTGTAGGACCACTGATTCACCACTAGTTACCTCTTTATTCTCTAGTACTCTTATGAAGGAGGGTTCTTGTAAAACAGTCAATGTTGCATTTGCTATGATAGTACCAGCTGGATTTTTTGCTGCACAGCTGTAAACACCCATATCTGTAGTTTTTGCATTTACTATGAAGAATAAATGATCTGTTGGCATAACATTCATTCTCCTCTCTCTGGCTGCTGGAAAATCATTGCCACCATCTTTTTTCCATGATATTTCTGGTGGTGGATCTCCTGTAGCAGCACAATTCAATGTGACTGTCTCACCAGTTTTCACTGTTACATTAGTGGGAGTTTTCAAAAAACGTGGAAATGTCACAATATTCATTTTAGCTTTTGAAGAATAAGTTGTTCCAAATTTATTGCTTACCACACACTGATATTTTCCAGAGTCTGTATGTGATACATCAGGAATCATTAATACAGATGTAGCTTGTTGCCCTTTATGCGTCAAAGTGACATTTTCATACACCACAGGATTACTAACATTGCCATTATTCTTTCTCCATAGAAAAGTCATATTGCTAAAAGGATTTGAAGTAGCAGAACACACTAGATTTGCAGAGCGATTTTTGATAGCTAAATGAGATTTGGGATGTTCCACAATTTTGGGTTTAGGTGAATCACCACAATTTTCTTCTTTAAGTTTAGATATTAATGTACCACGAACTTCAGCTGGGTATGCACATGTAGCAGTTACAAACTTTGAATCTAATTTCTCTCTAATCCATTTAACCATCCAAAGAATATTACAATCACAAAGCAGAGATGAAGTGTTAAAATGGAGTTTTCTTATTTTTGTCATAGAATCAAATGCATGCTGTTGTATTGATGTAATATTATTGTTTCTTAGATCCAATTCTACAACATTTGTTAAGCCTTCAAATGCTCTAGAGCTTATTGATTTAATATGATTTGCAGATAGACTAAAAGTTATTAAATTTGTTAATTTTGAAAATGGTCCAGACATGTCTTCTACAGTCCATGATATTTTGTTGTTATTCAAGTAAAGTGATTGTAATTGTATAATATGACTAAAAGCTTCCTGTGATATTGATGATATATTGTTGCTACTTAAATTTAGTGTATGGAGGTTGGTAAGATGTTGGAAAGTACGGCCTTCTATTTCTATTATATAATTATGAGATAAATCCAACACCTCTAAATTTGTACACAACTCCCAGGAACCAATATCAATGTGTGATATTAAATTATTAGACAATGATAATGTTGTTAACGATTCAAGGCCATACATCCAACCTTTAGATATACTTTTAATTTTATTGTGATCCAATTGCAGTAAATTCACAGATTTAAATCCAAAAAAGGCACCATCCATGATGTTTTCTATATTATTGTACTTGATTTTCAAAACAGTCAAATTGGAGAGTCCTTGAAAAAGTAGACCATTGATAACATGCAGTTTGTTATGATTGAGTTCCAATGTTTTCAAATTAGATTGATACATAAATAAATGATTAGGTAATGATAATATTTCATTTCTGTTCAGTTTTAAAGTGATAAGGTTAGTTAAATTGTTTAGAGCTCCATCCTGAATCACTTTAATATGATTACTATTTAAACTCAATGTTCTCATTGAACTATTTGCCGGAAATCGGCCGACGTCTATTGACATGATGCTATTTCTGTTTAGACTAACTTCTTGTATTTGATGTTGATCAATAAAACTCGGAATGCGTTGTATCGCATTTTTGTCAAGTTTTAATATCTTTAATGATATTAACTTATCCAATCCTTCAGTAACGCCTTCATTCAACTTATTGTAGCTTAGATCCAGTTGTTCCACCCACTTAGGAATTCTTGGCACGATTACCAAATTTTTTTTTGAACAATCTACATATTGTTCCAAGCAGTCACATTTTTGAGGGCATTCATTATTTTCAGCGAGCGTAAAACATCGCAATAACATCAAAATCGTCGTCACAATGCGTATAATATGGGAGACTCCCATTTTTATGCATCGAAGAAGCTCGATTCATTGAATGCAACCGATGTTTTGTTCTTGTTCTTACATAATTCAAACAAAAATATGTTTACACTTAGAGTTCCCACAAAAGTCCGCTTAATAGCACTTTATTAACGCATTACATTTTGTCACTAATACGCAATATAACACAGAAAAACAACACCACTCATTATTTACAGCTCTCAACACGACCGCCATTTTCTTTAATGACAAAGACGATAGAAAATGTAAAGTAGAAACGAGTTTTCTATTGTGTATCTTTACTCAATAGATGGCGTTACTATCTTTGTAGCTGAATTGGTACCTAGCTGAATTTGATATTTTTGGTAAGTTTCTGGATGTAGGGAATTCAAATGCTAAAATTTATATCTTTGTAGCTTACTTCAAAATAATACCTAATTAATAATAATGTTTTGTATGTACTATGGATTTAAATTTCAGTTATTCTATTTAAATAAAGACATTAATTTTTAAACGAAGCTTTGCTATTTTATAACATCGATAATTACCTACATAATAGCCATAGTCCATTGTTTATGCAATTAATATGCATGATTCACATGAACATTGAACACCCCCCATAATGGTTGACTGTTTTTGATAAAATTATATAGGTACTTAAATACTTGTGAAAAAAAGATATACCTTAGGGGCTTAGGGTTTATTATTCAGATGCAAGAGGATTGACACCTAATAATTTGTTATAGGATTTAAGGCATTAAACTCATTTTTAATGCCTTAAATCCTATGGCTTATGGCTTATCCTATCCTTATGGCTATCCGATAAACAATTTTTGCAATTATTTTTAATAGGTACATTTTAAAAAACATTATACTATACTTATACTAATGTTTTCATAAGAAAGAACCAAAAAAATGTTTATAATAAATTTCTATACCTACATAATTTTATGAATTTGCACTTGCAATAATCACAAACTGATTAAAATATAATAAAAGTATGAATATGAAAATAATTGTTATTTAGAGTGGATGGGAATGGGATGAATCATGGATGCCTCTGGGGTCAATTTTATGTCTGCCTCATTCTACGATGTTGCGGTTACTTTTTATCCCGGGAAAATGACGCAATCCCGGAAATCCCACGGGAACGGGAACTATGCGGGTTTTTCTTTGACTGCGCGGGCGAAGCCGCGGGCGGAAACCTAGTTCATAATATATCTCTTATTTGTACCATTTCCTACTTGTTATTTTTTTGACTTGTTTTATATTTGTTTTCAACCAACTTTAAAAAAAGGAGTTCTCAATTCACTTCAGAACTTTCAACTGGGTGAACCATTGAATTTGAAGTTTTGATTATTTCATACAATTATATCCCTTCATTTAAAGTAGTAAGAAGTTACTTTTTTTGTTAAAAATAATTAGAAAAAAGTTGCAGCATTTAAAGCCATCATTGAAAAATTATTGAAAAATTATTATACACAAAAAAATGAGGATGTTATTGAACTCAACTTTAGTTTGCCGTTTAAATACATAATATACAGTCAATAATTAATAGTAATAGTTATACATCACACAACTCAACCCGCTGATAAGTTTTTGGTTTAAAAAAAGGTGTACCAAACAGCTTAACAAACTAAAGTATGAGATTACTGTTAGATTGGTTACTTACATAAGCCATAGTGATTTATTGTGATTGTTGTTCTAGATCCTGTGAACACATAAATAAATATTCTAAGATTTGATAATATAGTTATAACAATATAGTCATATACATGCACTTATCAATATTCATGAACATAAAAATATGTAAGTACACATATTATGCCAATTAAAGGTGTTTCACAAACATTCTCATTGGAAAGGTTAAATGTACTTAATTACATACAAATTTTACTAAAACAATAAACTGTAATTTTTTTTTCGATATTGGAAAGTCTCACATAAAACATCAATATTTTTCTTTTACAACTTGATATTTCAATTGCATCTAAAATCTTTCCGCTATGAATGTTTTTAGTGCATACAACAACCAAGTGGTTTCAGAAGTTTACATTGTTTGGTGGGAATATATCAAAATATGGAAAATTTATTTTGTGCTGTGTGTAAGCAAGTTGTGAGTAGGTACTTCAATTTTTATTTTTTGTAGTGTTGTGCAAATATGTATTTTGTTTACTGAAGTTTTATGATATATACGAAGCCTTACTTCTATTTTATCTTCGATTTTAAATTGATTATCACCAAGTAGCGAAGTTGACCTGAAAAATAAAGAGAAACATAAAAATATATAAGTTTTGGTTAAGGTATATTACTTGAGAACACAAAGTGTTTTGTTCTATTACCTTAACGTTTAATTTAAAAAATATACGAGTCCTAGATAATTCCGTTAATTACCGTAATAAAATAATAATTTTTCTCTACAAAAGTTCTTAAATAACAGGAATAATAATTAAGTCTAATTACTAGTAAAACAAATCACCTCTAATTTGTTTTTGACAGTTTTTGAGTTTGACATTGATTTTTGACGTAGGAAATTATAAATAGGTACTTAACACAAAGATAGGTAGGTAGCTGGTAGACCTTGTGGTAGACCATAGACCAGGGGTTCCCAACCTTTTTTTGTCTACTGCCCACTTTAAGAATAAATTATTTTTAAAGCCCCCCTTTTTAAACATACTTAAAAACCGCTAAGTACTTATAACTTATTATTGAAACACAACTTTATAGTATTCGTATCTAGTATCTTTTATTGAAAATAAAACAAACATAATCAATTCTTATATAAAAACTAATGTGAAGGTTGAATCTGATGCTGTTCAATAAGTTTGTTGATATCAGGTTCCAATTTACTCAAAAACAGCCGCAAGTCGCCACGTTCGGTAACACGCAAACGATTTCTCTTTTTAGTAAGCAGCGTTGCCACAGCACTAAATCCACGTTCACACAAATATGACGATGGGTATGCTATCAAGAATCGTTGAACAATTGACCACAATCCAGGGTACAATTGCGGGATCGGTTTTTGTAGCCAAAATTCTTGATATCCATTTTTAAACTTGATTTTTGTTTCTTCGTTTGTTGTCAATTCTATAAGTTCTTCTTCCAGCTGAGGTGACAATGCTGTGTTGACATTTGAAAACGGATCCAACACCCAGTCTGGTATTTCCAAGTTTAAAATGTCCTGGTATCGTTCGGTGAAGTCAATGTGGAGGTTTTCCAAATGTTGGCAGTAGGCAAACAAGTCGTCGTTACTGCAGAATACTGATAAATTCGGAAAGTTGTGAAACTCACGTCTGCCCATATTCTTTTTGTGCAGAAGCAGTTTGCTGCGAAAGCAGCAACGACATTTTTTGTTTTAATTAAATTTAGTTCATCGCCTTGCAGTTGGAGGTTCATGTCGTTGAACAATTTATACAGGTCTGTCATGTAAGCTATATCATTCTTTGATGTTATGAGCTTGTTGCGCAGTTCTGTATCTTTAGTTTCCAAGAACTCTATCACAGAGTCAAACCTGGTTGTAAAATCGAATCAGACAATTGCCTCTTGACAGCCAACGAACTTCAGTATGAAGCAACAAACCTGTGCAACAAACGGTTGAAATCTTCGTCATTAGTAGCACAAAGCTGATGAAATAATCTATCATTCAAAGAGCTGCTACGGATTTTATTGACTGCTTTGATGACATATTGCAGTGATTGAAATAGTCGTTCACTTAAGTTTCTAGCAACCAAATGTTGTCTATGAATAACGCAATGTATAGCAAGGACATCTGGAATTTTATTATTTAAGTACGCTATGAACTGTGGCTATGAAGCCTTTATGGCGCCCTGTCATAGCCGGAGCGCCATCCGTAGCAACTGATATAATATTAATTTTCAAAGGAATCTCTTTCTCTTCACAAAACTTTTTCAATGTATTGAATATGGTTCCGCCTTTTGTATCTGTCTCCAAATTTCTGGCAAACAATAGTTCTTCACGTATTTTCTCATCTTTAATAAACCTCCCATAAGATAGCAACAACGCTTCATTAGTTGGTAAAGTGGACTCATCGAGCTGAATTGAGAATTGACTAGTCCTCAGATGATTGCACAATGATTCTTCAATGTTTTCAGCCATTTCATCAATTATTCGTCTTTGCACAGAATTATTACTCAAAGGAATTTTTCGGATAATATCTGCGGCCGGTTTATGAAGCACAGTAGTTTATTACTTCCTTTATTGCTGGCAAAATTAACTCTTCTCCGATGTTGTGTGGTTTGCCTTTTTGAGCAATTAACAAAGAGATATTGTACAAAGCTCGAAGTCCATCGTCATCTTGCTTAGCAGCCGCCGAAAATAGTTTTGATACACTTGGCTGAGTATTATGCTTCTTCTCTAGGTCTTGAAAATATGCTACATTCTTGTCTTTCTTATCTGGATGCATTTTATTCAAATGATCTTGCAGTCTTGAAGGCTTCATTGCTTCGTTCGAAAATGTTTTTAGACATAGAAGACACAAAGGCGACGACGGGTTTGTGGGATTTTCAATAAATCCGAATTTAATATATTCCGCAGAGTATTGCCGTCTCTTCTTTTTTACTTCCGACATTGTTTTGTTTTGAGAAATACGTAGGTGTTGAAATCAAGTATTGCATATCTATTATGCGCGAAACCGCAAATGAAAATAAAATAAATTTACGTCGTTTATATAGGATTGCATAAGCAACACGCACCAACAGGAATAAGACATCAAACGTGCATAAACTCGTTTATCTCATTCGACGCCCAGTCGTACTCGACAAGCAAGAACAAGTATTAGGTATAGAACCAGCCGATTGATACAGGAATGTACAATCGGATTATATAACAAAACTTGTTAAAACATGATTACCCGCTGTCTATTATATCCAACCGAGTTTGAGCTATATCTTAATTAATATTAGTTGATGTTCACAAGATGTTGACTCTCAAAGTCGAGAGCTCAGTCGGTGTCTAAGAGT
This sequence comes from Colias croceus, assembly GCF_905220415.1. NCBI lineage: Eukaryota > Metazoa > Arthropoda > Insecta > Lepidoptera > Pieridae > Colias > Colias croceus. Next base: position 5,800,411 of record NC_059540.1, on the reverse strand, counting down.
TTTCCTAGCTAGGTAGATGAAATTATAAATCAACCCCAAAGCCCTACACAATGCCCCCTTTTTTTTCTGGGTCTCTTACCGGCCCCCTTTAGGCCTGCAGCGCCCACAAGGGGGCGTTATCGCCCACGTTGGGAAAGACTGCCATAGACTATTTACGAGGTAGACCATTCACGACACACATCGCGAGCTAAGCATATTACTTGCCAATTACTTGCTGTGTGTTACTTGCTCTGTGAGCTAAGCCCATTGTAAAGTATACAATATCCTACGTAGCCAGTGCCGTTCAGTTAATGACTGGAAAAACGATCTATTCCTTATTTAGCCTTATTTAGCACAAACAGCTAGAAGCACGGCCACAGCTATGAATGGTAGAATAATACCACAGAGTAAGTAATAGGGTGGTGGTAATAGGTATTTATTTTAAACTTCTCTGTGCCAAACGGCAAACACGTCAAACTCAAAGTCACAATCGTCAATCGTTTATTTTGTCACGACTCACGTATTTAATATTTATTAATTTGTAGAATACATTAAATAAATAATAAGAAATATATATCAACGTTATTTCCTCTCAAAACAAATAAGCATTTAACAATTAACTTATATCAACAGATTTGAACTAACCACAATGGAAACATATGAAAGTGTGTTACTTGTTAAAAATGAAGTTTTTGTATTTAAAATACCTCCTCGGACTACCAATAGAGGATACAGGTAAGAGCTAAATAGATTTAACTGAGTATACATTTTATAATGTTACGTTTTTTCTAACTATTGCTTTTCTTAGGGCAGCTGATTGGAACTTACAAGAACCTCAATGGACGGGGCGTATGCGTTTAGTCGCGAAAGGCGACGAGTTAATCATGAAGTTGGAAGATAAAACTTCTGGAGAATTATTCGCGAAATGTCCTATAGATAAATATCCTGGAGTTGCCCTAGAGTCTGTGACAGACAGCTCTAGGTATTTTGTTGTGAAAATACAAGATGACAATGGTAAGTAATTGTGTCATCCTCAGAAAATAAGAATACATTTTAATTATTTATATTTATGATGTTTTAGGCTCAATTAATGAAATCATAAGTAGGGTTTATGGTACTTATACATTATAACATAAATTTTCTAGGTCGAAGTGCTTACATTGGCCTTGGTTTTGGAGATAGATCAGATTCTTTTGACCTTAATGTTGCACTTCAAGATCATTTCAAATACTTGAGAAAAGAGCAAGAATCTGACCAGGGGCAGCAGCAGCAGCTTGATCTCAGTTTTAAGGATGGAGAAACAATAAAAATTAACATGAAAATAACGGTATGAAAATAGGTTTATCTTTCCTCTATTTTATATGTATGTTGTAACATTTATTTTGCTATTTTTGTTTTTTGTCAGTAAACGCCCACTTATAATTATCGTTGTAACTATCAACCTTATGTGTATTGAATGTATTTTTCTAAGCATATCTCATGACAGACTACTGAAGTTTTGCTCTATTTAAATAATACCATTAGCAATAATTGTCAAGCTTTTATTAATCATGACTATTTACACAGAATATTTCTCATTAACCGACTTCAAAAAAAAGGAGGAGGTTATCAATTTGGCCGGTATATTTTTTTTTATGTATGTACACCGATTACTCCGAGGTTTCTGAACCGATTTACGTGATTCTTTTTTTGTTCGATGCGGGATGGTGTCGAATTGGTCCCATAAAAATTTTATTCGGATAGGCCCAGTAGTTTTTATTTTATGAGCATTTTTGTCTGTAGGTATTTGTAAATTTTGCAAGTGCAAGTTTGAAGTCGGTTGTTTTTAACGCAGTTATCACTTGTTTTATTGTTTATTATTTTAGAAGAAAGACGGTAGTGAAGCAAGCAGACCCCGTCGCACGGGGGGTGTAGGTGGGGGTTTGTTGCCCCCACCCCCAGGCGGTTCCAAGCTACCACCACCGCCTTCACCACAACATGTGCCTACTCCATCATCAGCTAATCCCGCTGGGTCTAACACTGAGTGGGGTGATTTCAATTCTGCTGGGTATGTAGTCACTTGATATTATTTATTGAAAACAATAAAATTTGTAATAAACTTGTAAATAAAACCGCAAGTGTCTTGATATAATTCTTTATTAAATTAAAAATATTTTTGTAGTGCTAACAGTAACCTATATTTTATAGTCATCATTGCATGAAGCAGTAGTGATTTCTGTTTGTCCTTTCCATTTGCATTATTGCAAATTGCAATATTCATAGTAGATTAGAATTAATAACAATTTCTTTATGGTATGTCGTGTTTATATTTACCATGTTTGCAATTAGCATACCTATAGCATGAATATTCACAATTGATATGATTTTAGTCTTAATTTTCTTCTATTGATTCAATAAAAATTTCATATACATTATTTAAAACTGCTAATTTTTATTATTATTTGTATATTTCAGAACTGCCAGTCAAAAGCCAACAACCCCAGCGAATCAACAGAATTGGGTTCAATTTTGAAGTTATTAAAATGTATATATATAATATGTTGATGTATGCTGTTTTGGGTGTTGCACAATACTTACATAATTTACTTAACCAATTAGTCAGTTATATACTTAATTGCAAAATATTAAATATATAAAAATTCCAGTCATCTAAAATTTTTCATTAACAGCTAAAAGAGTCTTGTTATGGGTGTGCATTCATATTATATAATATATAAAAAATATTGAAACGTAATTATACTGAAGGCATCTTTATATAACAGCACATTATTTATGGCATACAGTATTCATCGAATTTTTATTTGGATAGATCAGGGATGGGCTACCATATTTGTGTTTACTTATAACTTTTATGTTTTACAGTAGGATATTTTGTTAGAATGAGAAAGGAAACTCATAAAAATCGGTGTATGGATACCTTAAGTATATAATTGTGTAATTACTGACCATTATCCGAAAGAATGAAGTTGTTTAGAACAAGATCTATTGTGCATTTTTTAAGTGATGATACGATGACATACCGAAGAGAAGGATTTCGTAATAAGCAACTTAAAGCTTCATACTCGAAGTAAACATTTGTTCAGCAACACTTGATCAACAATGTTGCTGAAAACTTTTTTTATTGTTTCCGTTCCTTGGAAAAGTTCTTTTGAGAACTTGTAATATCAACTCTTCTTTACACAATGTTGCAATGTGAAAATAGATCATTTCATATTATAATGTTGACAGTAAACATGTTGATTCATATAGTTATCAAATGTTTATGAATATGGGGCTTAGGGCGCTTTCAAATTGAAAAGCTCGCGGTGCCCCACTGTTGCCGCACCGAGCGTTTTGCGTGAAAAAAGAAGATCGTCCGTGCGCTGTACGTCTAACGCGTCCAACACGAAACGCCCTTAGGAATACTAACGTAAATAAAAAGCATTAAAAGTCTTGCGCCGATTAGATATGTGCTCAATACTACACGTCTGAATATCTCTGATCTGAATATGTTAAATTGTTTTTATGTTGCGGTTTATTGATGTCCATTGAGCGAAGAAAGGGCACATTAGAAATAACCAATTAGGTCGTAGACATGACAATAATGATTTGAGTACTTTTCTTCTTCCTTAATTATAAAACACTAGCTTTCCGCCCGCGGCTTCGCCCGCGTTTTCAAAGAAAAACCCGCATAGTTCCCGTTCCCGTGGGATTTCAGGGATAAAACCTAGCCTATGTTACTCGTGGATAATGTAGCTTTCGAATGGTGAAAGAATTTTTCAAATCTGCCAAGTAGTTTCGGAGCCTATTCAATTCATACAAACAAACAAACAAACAAAAAATCAAACCTTTCCTCTTTATAATATTTGTATAGATTAAACAATAAATAATAAAAACCACTTCGACTAGTGATATTAACGTCAGTACAAAGAAAATTATAATCAATGTATCGATTGTAACTTTTTATGAACCTATCCCAGTTAAATGCTTTCATCTATTATTTATTATTGCCTTTGTTACATATCTCTAGGCTTATCACTTTCTACCTGTAGAATATAAAAAGTATGTGAAAATGTATAATTATTTCGCAATTGTACTTTAATGTTTAATCGTGCACTGGCAACTTGATCGTGCACTGGCAACTTGCGTAGTTGTACATAATTATAACGGTGTTAATTGTATTTGTGTGACTTAGAGCGTAGTAATTGGAGTATAGACGGCTCACTATGATAATTAAAATCGATAATATTTAATTTATGAAATTATAAATGTTCCCAGAAGAAAAAATGTCTACAAAAGTGGTATATTTATTTGGAAGAACATTTGTGTAGATTCATACATGGCAGTTATATGAAGTCAAGTGAATTGTAAATAATATATAATGTATAATGAGAATCAATATTTCGTTGCTGTTCTTGCCTAATGATACCTTATTAGTTATCATTGAGCATTTAGATGATAAATGAATGTTGTTATTTCGTTAGCAAATGCGTCATAACCCAGTTTTTTTACCATCTGGCACTTACTTCATAGACTATTATCACATATTTAAAGTAGTTCTTAATAGGTACATATTTTGTTATTGTGTACGAGTGTATGCAATAGTGTATAATATAATCTTTATCTGTATATGATGTGTTACTCATACCGTTTATAATTATTAATTAATTATTATTTACTTATTATACCACTACATTTCTGACTTGTGTAATACCTACATTATACTTTTGGCTTACTTACTATTATAATAAGATATAGGATTGTGCGTTTTCTTATGCAATTCAAATTAGCAATCTCAATGTATTTATATTATGTATGTAGTAGAACAGTTAAATCTATTATCATCTATTTATCATATAGATAATCATAAAACGGTACGAAATGTGACCCTTCGTTATTTTTAGCATCGTTGGGAAAAATAAAAAAGTGGTTATTATTCGTAGGTACTCTATTGTTGGCTAACTCTACGTTCTGCTATGTATATTTTCAAACCTCTTCCGAAAAAAAAAATAACGTTAGCGTACATTTATTCGATTCAAATACTTAAGTAGTCAGAAATGAAGGTGGTTAGTATTTTTAAATTATTAGCTATAGGTAGCTGTCGTAGATTGTTTTTGCTCTGAATCAACGTTGATGAAATGAAAATTGTTAAAAAGAACAGGTCACAGATACATATTTATGTAAATAGCAGATAAGTGAAGATAAAACAATTATTTATATCATGTATCTACATCCTTTATTTTCTTACATAAAGAAGATCTGTTCTTGGTTGTTCTACTTGATGATGTACAAAAATAAATCAAAAGCAGTTACAATTTCCGCATTTTTATTTAAGCTCTGGTTGCCGATATAATAAACTCAAATCAGTCAAACTTGAAACTAATCTGAAGATTAGTTTCAAGTTTCAAGGTTTGTTTTTAATTTGATGAATCAAATGCTCTTCAAATAATAAA